>NC_138029.1:45696559-46983988 GCF_964106645.2 Podarcis pityusensis | reverse complement strand
GTGATCTATTCAGGAGTATGATGAGACCCAAACCTCAGAATGAATGTGGAAATAATACTTATTTTTCTCATGCAGAATGATTTATTTTATCTGAGTCATTTGGAACCAAGATGGGAGGAGCAGATGCTGATATTAATTAGAAGAGGATATGAAGCTGATACTGCTTCAACATCAACTGTATTGTGTAGTGCAGTATGGAGTTGTCAACTGTGATAATTCTGGACAAATACAACAGATAAGAGTGCTGGGAAAAGTTGACAAATCTGACTTTATCCAACAGAGAAGCCAAGTGGTTCATGTGAGCAAGACAATAATCCCACAACTCGTTAGAAGCTGGATAAAACCTGGCAGTTTAAAATAGATATGGCAATTTACTGAGTACCAAAATGACATCTGTCATAAAGACAAGAAGTGGAAAACATTTAACACAGGTAAGGATCTTGTCACTACAGTAGATGATCATAAATTTTGTGTGGAAACAATGGCTAACAGATGCAGAAGTGGCCTTTTCTTTCATTATTTTGCCAGAATGAAAGTTAGGCTCTGTTGCTTTTAAAAGAGGCTGTGATATTTTTTAACAGCACAAACTAATGTTACCTTATTAAAATCTGATCTACATTGAATTACCATAGATATGAGCAGATAAGCCATATGCTACTGCATCTGCTCTTATGTATGAATAAAGAGACTGTCCCCTGTAGGGCTTGCAAATTAATACGCACTAAGATGTCTGCAATGTACATGATATTTCCGGACATTACTATTTGTAGGTAGACAGTGATCAAATTATTGCTTTTATACCACATGTCACTTTTTTCTGTACTGCAACTGAGTCATGATTACAACCAATGGTACCAATATTAGCAACTGTAAGTCAAGGACTTTGAGACTTCTTTATGCAGGGAAGGAACAACATGCACATGAACTTTGCACATCAAAATAGTGGTAGAAAAAGTGTTTAGTACCTTAAGAGTTATGAATAAAACTTCCCTTGTTTCATTTTCAAGTAGAGCTGAAAGAGGTTTTTGTCCAAAATCTGTTTTAGTGTTGCCTAGAATTTTCCAAAATCATGTAATTTTTTCTGTGTTCTGCCTAATTTTGATATACAGAACTTTGTGCTCACATTAACTGATTTAGTCTATCAGGTTTATTTATTTTAAAGTTAGCCTCATAAACAGACATATTTAATAATACCCAGGATATTGTGGATGTATCTGGAGTCCTCTTTGAGAAACTTTCATGCAATCTTTGAACCTTCTATTTTAGTTTATTTAAATAAAGAACACCAGCACTTCAAGATGAACTGTATCAAATAGAGGTGAAATCTCCCAAAATCTCAATGGGGTGTGACTGCACTAATCAATTTGTACTCTCAGTGGCATGCCCATGGTAAAAGCAGATGAAGTTGGAGACGATTCATTGAAGAACACCCCACCCCCATGAAAAAAGGAACTCTGCACCTAAGTCAGGAGACAAATGACAGAGCATTAAGATGTTGCAAAGAAAGGAATCAAATGACTAGAATATATCAATGTAGTCATACCTACACCTGTTGTCACCAGGCCAGAATTTCTGTATTGGTGGGAGAAAGCACAGCTGACTCATGCTGATCCAAAAGCGTAGCAAGGCCCCATGACCACCCTGTTGCCTAGGGAGTAAATAACTAGACAACACACAGCATATTGGTTTGGGATCAAATAAGGCCACAAGTTTATTGGTTCCAGAAGTGAAGGTTTGGCCATAGGCATTGTGGTAAGCAATGCTGTACGTCACTCCTGCCCGTCCGCTGGGAGTGTTTATAAGGAGGAAGCCAGTGGTGGTGGTGGGGATGCCCTATGACCTACGTCAAATCGGGGCATCCCCCAAGCGGTCCTGTTTGAGGAGTGGTATGGCCCTAGCCCCCATCTGGGCATCGAACAGGAGCCACTCCTCCCAGATCTTTTTAACAGGATACTCTTAAATGTGGAGGGGCAGGCAGAGGCTACAACCTCCCCTCCAACCAAGACTAGGCTTATCCAATGCTTATACGCCTTACAAAGTTGTGACGATTGCTTTGAAGTAGGCAGAAACCCAAATGGTGGCACCAACTTGCCAGATGGGGAAAATTGCTGCCCAGACTCAAAAATTGGCAAACAACATTGTCCATAGCAAGGTCGTACCATGAGCTAAATCCTAATCTGAGGGAGGGTGGGTGGGAGAACTGGTGCGACAAGCCCCCCCCCCCCCCGCCTGAGATTTAGCCTTCCACTGGGTACAGGACAATGCACCACAATTGTTCAGTTGGTTCTGCGCCCAGGTGAATGCCCTCTAATTCCTGCCACTGTTGGCCAATTTGGCAGCAGGAAGACAATCTGGCCTGCAATAGGCCAGTTCACAGAGGAGGCCACCCACCCGAGAAGGGACGAACAGTCTTCCTAATGCTCCAAATGGGTAGCTACTATCGTAGTAATCTAGAGAAATCAAAAGATGGAGGAATGGAAGGTGTGTGGAATCGTAAGTTCTGCTTGTGTAAGTGGGACCCCACAATTGTATATTACCCCAAAAATATGTGCATGTGAATGTGAAAAGAAAGTATATTTTCAGTGCATAAGTTAGATTGGCAATGATCAGGTTAACACCATAGATAAAACAGAGACACTGGCTGGCCAGGCAGGCAGGAAGAACAAGTGAGAAATGGCGAAAATTATTTAAGGGAGTTCATGCCAAAAAAAGGGGGAAGTAGGATAGGAGAAGTCAGTTAGATAAACCAAGTGGAAGCCAACTTAGCAAGAGGCCAGAATATATAAAGGTGAAAATATATGCACGTATAGAGCTATGCTAATTATAGCACAAGGTTTGCACAGATACATATAACTGTGAATGGCTATATAAAAGTTAGTGACTTTATACCTGAGGAGTTCAAAACAATCTGCATTATTGAAACTGAAGTGAATTTAAATTGAAAACAGCAAAACATTAATGGAAAAATGGAAATCTGTCCATCCCTACCCTAAATATAATAATATATAAAAATAGGCATTGTTTACTTTATCAGATACCAGCATCATCTCTACTGGCCTTCTTGCCATTAAGTAGTGATAAGTAACAGAATCCAATTATAGGCCATTGACCCTTCTGGACTGCATCTGCATGTAATTAATGGAAGTATTATAAACCACATGCTTCATCAGCTGTTCTTTTATATTTTTTAAAAAGCTAAAGGACTATGAAATAAATGCACACTGAGCAGATGTATCATCATAACCAGAAGTAAAGAATCTTACTCATCAGATAACATCATTAACAAGAGGCTGCTACAAAAGTCATACCACATTGCCCTGCTCACAAAGGGCAGACACTCCTTGTCTTCATTTACATTTACAGTGGTACCTCGGGTTAAGTACTTAATTCGTTCCGGAGGTCCGTACTTAACCTGAAACTGTTCTTAACCTGCAGTACCACTTTAGCTCATGGGGCCTCCTGCTGCTGCTGCGCCGCCGGAGCACGATTTCTGTTCTCATCCTGAAGCGAAGTTCTTAACCTGAAGCACTATTTCTGGGTTAGCGGAGTCTGTAACCTGAAGCGTATGTAACCTGAAGCGTATGTAACCCAAGGTACCACTGTACAGTGGTGCCTCGCAAAACGAAATTAATCCGTTCCGCGAGTATCTTCGTCTAGCGGTTTTTTCGTCTTGCGAAGCAACCCTATTAGCGGCTTAGCGGATTAGCGCTATTAGCGGTTTAGCGGCTATTAAAGGCTTAGCGGCTTAGCTGCTAAAAGGCTATTAAAGGCTTAGAGGCTTAGAAAAAGGGGGGGAAAGCGGGAAAAAATCTCAAGACTCGCAAGACATTTTTGTCTTGCGAAGCAAGCCCATAGGGAAATTCGTCCTGCGAAGCGCATTGAAAAACGGAAAACCCTTTTGTCTAGCGGGTTTTCCGTCTTGCGAGGCATTCGTCTTGCGGGGCACCACTGTACATGTAATCTGACCAGATCCCTCGCAAAGCGGTGCAGGGCTAGCTCAGGGAGGGCAGTGTGAGCAGCACTCAGAGCCATCACCCTGGCAGCCCCCCAAACTATGCCCCCACAGATGACACCACAGATAAAATGCTCATATCACCTCCAATGCAGCCAGCTCAGATAATCAGTTTCCAGTCACTATACACATGGGAATCAAATACAGAGAAATAAAGTGAAGGGATAGGGTATGGCAGAGCTCAGGTGATCGGGGACAGATGGCCCACTTGGCACTTCATATTTAGTCATTAACAGAGAACTTAAGCCTCTCGAAATGATCCAGACGAAATCCAGAAGTGAAGCAATTTTTGTGAACAGTGAACTGCGCTCTATTGCCAAGGATAAGTTTTGAGAGACGTATCTTGAAGTCCATATTGGAACACAATGCCAGGCCTTGCTATCATTCTTGTGTTCCTGGTGAGATGCAGAAACCTAGTAACCCCAAGGTCTTTTCACAGGATGGGACAGCAGGGTTTTAAAATATGTGACTAATAATACAATGATAGAAACATAGAACTGTAGAATTAGAAGGGACCATGAAGCTCTAGATCAACCCCCTGCAATGCAGGAATCTAAGCGCTCTGGAAAAGACCCTGATGTTGGGAAAGATGGAGGGCACAAGGAGAAGGGGACAACAGAGGACAAGATGGTTGGACAGTGTTCTCGAAGCTACAAACATGAGTCCAAACTGCGGGAGGCAGTGGAAGACAGGAGTGCCTGGCGTGCTCTGGTCCATGGGGTCACGAAGAGTTGGACACAACTAAATGACTAAACAACAACAAAAGCGCTCTGCCTGCTTGTTTTATTGCTATGATTGGGGAATGAATGAATTAATTATATTTCAGCCATCTTTACTTACTTTTGGCCACTCTGGTCTTATCCTCTTTTATTAACATATGACAGAATATATTTTTTATAACTAAACTGTGAAAAGTAAGGAAGAATCAACTTGGTTGTTAAATTTCTTCAGGTGTGCTCTCTGCAAAGAGACATCCCAACTGGGGGGAACCTTTACAGCTTTGGGAAAATCTGCAGAACTCTTGCTTTATTGGGAGTCTTTTGCATTCCAGCATAAAGGCTTTTCAGCCACGTAGGAGGCCTAACCTCTGTCATGTCTGATTCAGATTTAGAAGTCTTTGGAAATGGTAAAGAAGAGGTGACACGTTGCCCCTTGCAATTCAGGGAAGGAGGAAACCCTTATGTGTGAGGGATCTTCATGCTGGTGTCACATTGCTCCCTACAAGAGGGTATGGATGACGGTATCTGCCTCCTGAGAAAGGGCTTGAGATTGTAGGGATCATCAGGAACCGAGAAGCCAGCAATATGTGTACTAATACATGCAAGCATTCAACAGAGTTTTTTGGACCAATATGTTTCCCCAATATTTTATTTATCTTTCCAGAACAGATTTTACAACAGCTGAAGGCAAGCACTGTACCATTTTGAAAACAAACGAAATACAAAATCATAGAAATCTCTTACATGTCTGCAAAGCTTACATGTCTGCTATCAAAGTATGTTGGGGTGTGCCCTCGCATGTCAAACTGTTTAACAATGCACTTTACAAGGTCTCTAGATTTCTCCCTGAGCAGATGTGTTTTTCCCAACTCTAAGTATCGCTGATAGATACAATATACTTGCCATTATGAATAAGATAAAAAGCAGCTGCTCTGCAAGTATTCATTTTCCAAATATATACAGTTCAGTCCACTGATGATAATTAACTGCTAAAAGGGAATGTGGTGAGCAGATCTCAAGATAAATTGCTTTGGCTGATCATTAATTTATAACAGCCCTTTTCAAACTCCAGAAGTAGCTACAAGAGTCATATAACAAGCAAGCGTAAATATTCTGATCTAAACAACAGCAGCAGGTTAAACATCTCCACGGGGCTAACTTAGCTGAATTGAAATGTCTGATCTCAATTGCCTGTTGCTGTATTATGCTTTTCACTGGCTGGCATAAGGAAACTTCGCTCCCTGACAAAAGACAAAACATTTCTGCCAGCTGAGGTGACATTGTGCTCATTCAATAATGATACAAGGCCCAGAGGTCCTCCAGCAAGATAGATAACAAAGAAAACCCTCATTAGCTAACTGCAGAAGAATGAAGGTCAACCCACAGAGAGAATTTCATGCTTACATGTCAGTTGGAACATTTGTTCTTCATTAATTCTTTAAACCTAAGCTGGGATATCATCTCATAGCATTTTAATACGCTGTCCTCTGTCAGAAATCTCTCTCAGGGTGTTGTTTTCTTTGTACTCTACTTAAGAGGCCATTTCTATAAGCACTTGACTCCACATCATTGGGTACTAATAATGTTTTAGGATTGTTACATGATTGGATTTAATGTGCGCAATAACAGTTTGGAATTTCAAGATAGGATATACTGCTGCAGTCCTCATTTCAAGGAGCTTGTTATGTGGCTACATAAAGAACCTCAGCTCCACACAGGGTTATGTTTGCATAATGGCAAAGTACTAGGCTGGGTAGAGATTGTTTTTAAGTTCATACCTAGGGGTGAATCTAAGATGTCAACCCCCACTCTTTCACACAAAACTATAGTATATTATATAATTTAGTGCCAGTCAACCTGGACAAGCAAAAATAGGCATTCCTTCAAGTGGCTTTGGTCTGCAAGCTTTGTCTGCACCTGTGCTGATGTCTCCATGTCCTCTGAGACATAGGCAGTGTCAATGCTAGCTCAGTATCCATTTTACTCTCAGTCCAATTTACTCTCAGTCACTTTCCCAGAAGGAGGAGGCTCCTCATTGACAGGAGATAGCTTCACACCAGGAGTTACCTCCTCTGCCAGTCAATTTGGTCCACCCCCTGGATCTAGCTCTCCAATCCTTAGACTACTGGCCTTCTCGCTGGGACCAGATATTTGGCGTCCTGATATCCCCTCCCCTATCCTGCTAGGATGCTCTTCATGGTAGTCCTGCTCCAACTCCCTCCATAACAATTCCATGGCACTCATGACATCCTGTAGAAAGCAGTGGAGACTGTACAAATGTAGTACACTTGCAAAGTTGGCAGGACAACCTTAGCGGATGACTTTCTCAGAAAGAGTGGCTACTCAATATAGTAGCTAACATTCTGATATTACCTCAGAAAAATGCTCTCCAAGACCTCTTTAGTTCAGTATTGTGGGGAAATCCCCGCTCTATGAATAAAGTCAAAACTCCATGGCAATATAACACCCCTGTGAATTTTTTTTGGAAAATGAGAAAACAGACTCTCTCACACACATTCCTCCCAAGCGGCAAAAATGCTACACATAACCTACCTTCTGCTCAACCCCACGGTTTGTGTTTCCAGGTTTTGTTTATTAAGTGCAGTGTAGAGTGTGTTAATGACTGGGGAAAACACCCAGTATATTTTCTAAGCTATATTTGAAAAGAGGAACTGTCCAACTTTACAGCTGCCTTGGCCTTGAGTTTATATAAAGACTTATGCCCATTTTCCTATATACTGTACAAGAAACAAAATCCTTGCCAGCCACACTACCCATTTTCTAAGTGCTAACCACTTGGAAACTAGCATCTCCCCATGTCTCAGTAATTTCTTCTCTGACTTTTGCTCATTTATTTATTTGATAACAAGCAAAAAGCTCTGAGAGTGAATAAGCAATTACCCAAAAACATCCTTTGGGATCTTTCCGAAATTGGAGAACAAGATGCTTCCGAGCGAGAGTCCCATCCCTCCACATCTAATTCCCTGATAGGAAACTTAATAGTCTTAAAAGCCGATAACATACCATAGTGACTTAGGGTTATCTAGGCACATGAACCATTTCAATACTTCCTGGATCAAAATTACTGACATACCTTTACTGTTATTACAGGAAAAATGGCTCTACCTCACAGGGTAGTCTTAGAGATTCTGCTTTGAGTCTTCCAAGGAAAGAACTTGGAGGGGAGAAGGGCATGTGGTGGGGAAATTCAGCAGTGTTGTTTCATGTTTGAACCATTATGAAGCTCTGCCTACACACATAGAATGCCTTTTTCCTATTATTGACCAGGTTGGCTTCAATTTTGAAATAACTGGGTAAATGAAGAAAGGCTTAGTAAGTCTCTCTGGGCTGGGGTCTGCTTCCAGTGCCTGCAAGGTGAATTCCCCCTTGTAGACAGGATGGTAGGCAGCAGAGGGAATTAGTCTCAACTACTGGTCTGTCTCTAAATGGCAATATAAATGATTCCCTATGACCAGCATAAGTTTCCCATATGAACTTTCACCCTAGGATAACAATGACAGTAGACAGTTTATGTTGATTTCCTCCCCTAATAAATGTGGGTGGGTGGGAGTGGAATTCATTTATTGTTTTGCAAAGTATCTTCACTCTGGCTATCTAGCTTACCTGCTTGGTTCCCTCGCCCCATCCCATTCATCAATCTAAGTCTATTTACTGAGAAATCAACAAGGCACTAGAGCCGCTAACTAATTCCTTGTGCTTGGTTTTCAATCTACATTACATTCATGTATCCTAGATGCTGATGGTTTTAGTTGTTGTTGTTTCCAGCCTCAGGAAATGAATCTCAGTGTGAAAAATGAAGATTAATATGCTTTATAATCACTCTGTTCTGCTAAAGCCAATTTGAAAATAAGGGAATAGGGATTCATTATGAAAACAACTTTGGATAAAAATAGTCATTGTGCATAATTGTAAGTGCCTAAATAAAATTGTGGCTTTATTTGATATTGTGCACATAAAAAGCATCATAGCAACATGCTCAGTGGCTTTTCTTTTTCAAATTGGCAACTATAGCATTCATTCTGCTAGCAGTTTGCTGTGTTGCATTCAGAGTATGTTAAAAAAGAAATGGCATTCTGAACTCTTGCTTTGCTTGGAGGGGGATACTTCTAAGGACAATTACATTAATAAATTAGAACTATTATTCAAAGATGCACTTCCATTTTATTGGTATAATACCAAGTGTTTTTTTCTGCAGAAACATAATGTCTGGGGGCAGAGGGACAATTATGCAGAGGCAATTGCATCAATGATACCACAGACCATTCAGTACTGGCGAATGAGATCTACCTACCTACCTATCACATTTATATCCCACCTTTTTCTCCAAGGTGGAATCCATGGTTGTCATTTATTCCCCAACAACCCTGTGAGGTAGGTGAAGCCAAGAGGCAGGGACTGGCCCAAGGTCACCCACTGAGAGCTTCATGACTGAGTAGGGATTTGAATCCTGCTCTCTCAGGTCTAGTTGACACTCTGACTACCACACCACATGGGCTCTGTTATACTGAGTCACACCTAGTGGTTCATCTAGCTGACTAGCAGTGCTCCGTGGAGTTTCAAACAGGGGGCTCTCCCAGCCCTGCCTGAACATGCCATTGGGGATTGAACTATTGAAGATATTTTGGCATCTAAAGCAGAAAACCCCACAAGCACCTCTCCCTATCCCTGGCGGTAAAAAACACATTAATAATAACAATTTATTACCCTTGCATGGCACTGCAAACCTGAGCCACCTGTCTCATGCTGCCTAAAAGTTGTGTATCAAGGTCCCCAAGACACCCCAAATAAAACACAATTGACACATAATTTTTGTTTAAGATTTTTGTCATAATTTTGGCCACAACTTTATTAAAATTACAAGCGATGTGAGTGGTTGCTTAGGCATTGGTTGCGACTATCTGACCTCGCACGGGGACAGTCTGACATTGCACGCCCACGAAGTCAGAAAGGGGGAAACATTTTGGGGAGAGAGACGGGACTGGGAATCATGCCTCACCTCTCCCCAAATGCTCCCAGGGGCTCTTGCGTGGCCCTAACCCCTTGACACGGTTCAGACAAAAGCATGGCGAGCCCCCGGGTTCCTTTAACGGAAAACCCCTGCAGCAGCAGCACTTTGGAGGGGCAGGCACAGCCAATCCATACCCCTCCACCAACCAATTCCAAAACCAATGCCTAACCACAACCTTACAAGTTGTGACGATTTGCTACGCAGTAGGCAAAAATCAAATGGCACCCACTAATCAGCCAAATGGACAAAATTCCTACCGGGCCCCTGCCCCAAAAGCAGATGACCCCATGACAGGCATAGCAAGGTCAAGCGAACAACCTGAAAACAGGGAGGGAGGGCGGGTGTTCTGATGCATGCAGTGAAAAGAGGAAGCTCAACGCTGCGCTCAGGGTATTTAAGAGCTATGGCTGTCAATCACAAAATAGCAACATTTAAATCTCCCCAGCAACAGGAAGCTTAATGTTAATGGTGGCCAAACTCTCTCCGCCTAGCAACAGTGGGTGTCTTGCCCGCTCCCACCGCAACATGTGCTCTCCATGTAGGAGAACACGCTTTCCCTACTGGATGTAAACTGTTTGGTGAGTAAGGTTTGTCAGCATTGGAGTTTACCGTACCACTCACAAACATGTATTTTCCTTAAACCAAAATATAGCCTTGAATGGCTATTAATTTTGTCATGAATTACAATTGAGTCAACTCTTTAAAACACACTTAGAAATAGCAACTATTATTTCCAGAGGTGTTTCCACCATGAATCTCTGTCCAGTTAGATTTGTTATTTTACTCAAGGGCATGTCCATCTATTTTTCTCATTTTATCAGGTCACAGATCGTAGAGTTCATACATACACATCCCATTTCCAGTAACTGTTCCACACCATTGCTTAGGACGCAACAAAGTGATGGCTCTGTGAAAAGCCCTCCATTACAGCTCTGTCAGAGTCGGAGTTTAGCATTGATCCAGTGGCATCTGCCTTCTCAGTGATACCAAGTCAATACATTTCCATCCTCCAGATTTTTTTCTGCTTTAATTTAAAGCTTGTAAGCATAGCTGTTGGCATACAGTTAAGGGATGCATGCCTCTATCTCTTGACAAGTCTTGGCGGATCCAGTTAACATAGGTATGTCTTTGTAAGGAGGTAGGAATACTGCAGACTAATCTCTCTTTATACTCCTGCTTTCAAGATGTTTCACCTAATTTTGCCTGCTTAAAAATAGCAACAGACGATTGCTACCCACACACCATTTCCTATAATTTAGATAGCTTTGATTACAAGCCTGTGCAACACATGAATATTTTACTATTTACAGCATCTGGCATTTGCAACACATTTCTTCCTAATTTATGTCACATGAACTGGTTTCATCTCTCACAATCTTTCATGATGTATGAGCTACCTTGTTTGGTAATGAAAATGGGTTTTTGCAGTTTCATAACAGAAAGCAAGATGTATCAAAGTTGCCTTGAGACTAAATGCTTGAGCTTCTAGAGTTCTTAACAACCCTGCATTCCAGAATCTTCTCATAGAATTGTAGCATTGGAAAGGATCCTGATGGTTATCGAGTCCAACTCCCTGCAACACGGGAATCTTTTTGCCCAGTGTAGAGCTCAGATCCATGACCCTGAGATTAAGAGTCTGGTGCTCTATGGACTGAGCAATCCGCTACTGAGAAATTACATTGGATCAGATTTCAGCAAATTACATTGAAACAGTTTCCAGAGGTTCAAAGAGCAGAGCTGCGTGAAAGCCCTTTTTCAAACAGCCTTGTGGTACTCTTTGAACCTCCAAAGACTGCAGATTTAAACAGTAGGGCAGGGCTGTCTGCAAAAGCACTTTCAAACAGGCCCACACTGTGCTTTGTCTGCCTGCACCTGTCCCTGGCAGGGAACTGGCACACTAAATCAATGCAAAATAAAACACCGCCCCATCAGCTGGCATCAGAGTGATATCAGCTGATTGGCAGGTGTGTGCCGTCATTGTTTATATAACTCTGTGGGCCAAATTTGACCTCTTGGGAGTGTCAGTATTAGTCCTTAGACTGGAAATTCCCCACCCCTGACAAAGTATTTGTAGAACTTTGCTATAAGCAAAAAGGCACACCACTAGTTTAAGCTTTGGGCAGTAAAACAGACTTCCATATAGCGCAAACAACTATCGTCTGTTAACTTTACCATTTTTATACACCAGTATCCAGTGTACTCCATGCCCAAACAAAACAAATGCCACAAGAGACAAATTTCTGCATTAAGGAAAGTAGAATTCTGGGACTTGTATAAATTATGCAAATAAATCACATTTGCATATTTTTATTTTGCCTAATGTATTCTGCTTCTAATAGTCATGGGGATAGCAAAGCTCTTCACAGGACGCTGAATCTTGTCCCTTGAACATTTGAAGCCTTATTTATTCATTTAATTTGAGCTTGTCCACACACTCTTTTAAACCTCTCCACGGAATAATAAGGGTTAGCAAAAATTCCATATGAAAAGAGAAAGTTATAGGAAACATGTTTTGTTTTTCTACCTTGCATAGAATGAGGAAATACACATAGTTCTGCCTGTATCTCACAATAAAGCTATTATCACAATATATATATACAGTATACGCATATGTCTTTCTCTCTCTCTTAACAACATGCACACATGGTTACAAGTTAGCCGGCCCTTGAAGTTTCCAGTTGCACAAAAATTTGTACAAAATCAGTGTCTGCAGGAAAGGAATATCGACTCAGATCATGAGGGTCCTTAGACAAGGTGTGTGTAAACCTGGAATGTTGTTCTGAAGCTAACTCAAAAGAATGCCGTGGAAGCTTTTCTTACACATCTTCTTGTATGCTGAATTATTTCATTTGTCACTGCATAGAAAGATTTCTATTTACTGAGGAGTCATAGATGTGTAGCTTTACGAAATCTACTGATTTCATAAAATTCTTACAATTTACTAAATTTCAAACATATTAACTATATTCCAGATTATCCGGTACAATATCACATTCATAACAGGAGCAACCTCTATAAAAATAATTAAGGTATTTCCAACATGTCAAGAGCCCAGACCTCCAGGTGATTTGCTGACAAATCCTTATCCCTATTTTATGTGCATAGGGACATGGGCTAAGAGGTGATATCTATGTCTCTATTCCCATACTGTTTTAGGGTATACAAAATGCAGGGCTCTAAAATTTAACCTGTAGCATGTGGAGCAGGCCTTGGAGAGCATGGCTGATACAAACTTTCCCTGGCTTGTTGTCCTTAAAGTATTCCCCACCCCATTAGGCTAACCCCAAAGTGTCCCCTCTTGCACCGTTATCACAAGCAATTGAAGGATGAAGTGAAACTTCCTTTGTCTCTGAATTTGGGTGCAAAGATTGATTAGAAAACTAAATGGGCTTGGGCAGCATGCTCACAGTCCTGAAAATATTTTGAGGACCACTCTACACATTACCTGAAAGGAAGAGTATACAGCACATATATCTTCTACACGCAAGGGCAGAAGCTTGGGAATTCATTGACAAACGAGGAGAAAAAGTGAGTGTCACACAAGGTAATGAAAACAACATCATCACTGAATGATTAAAAAAATTCACCACAAAAACAAATGGATAACGAGAAACACAAAAGAGATGATGGAGGTGGCCATGAGGATAGAAAGAAATGGAAAGAAACCTAAGTAACTCATTATGTGGGGATAAAAAGGGTTCTGCATTTCTCAAGAGGGTCAGCCCAAGAGGAGGAGAGAAATGAGATGGGAAAGACTACAGAAGCATTAAGCTGAGCTGAAAATAGTGAAGAAGAAAAGGGTGGTGTTCCCAGAGCACAGAGATGAATAAATATAGCTCCAAAGACAAGAGAAAATGTGCTGTTTTATGGATATCTGCTCAAAACTGGGAGAAGCACTGAACTATTTATAGTATTAAAATGGATCTATTATAAATAGTTCAAAGTCTTTTCTGGTAAATCTCTTGAATATCATTTGGGGCACTCAGCACCTTTGTTGTAGATATGGCTGTCCATAAAATTCAACAGTATTATGTGCTTGATGTATATGATCTAGTGCCTTTCAAAAAAATCTTTATCTTCAGATAGCATACATAAAGACTCAAATATTACAATACTATATTTTTAAAGCATCTTGTCAGGGCCAGCCCTGCTATTAGACACAATGATTCAGCTGCCTCAGGTAGCAGATGGTGGGGGCTGAAAGTGCTGGAGACGTGTTGAATGACAGAGCTGTGTGTGCCACACCTAATCTGCCCCTTTGCCCCCTAAGCTAAGCTGGCACCCTCAGATACAGTGCTGGATGCTCTACGATTCAATTAGCTGCCCAACTGGCTCCTGTACAGGAAATTGGAGAAATGACATCTTGCCCTTCACTTCAGGCAGCAATATTTCTTGGCTTGGCCTGATCCACCCAACATCTCAATCATGGCAACATTCAGTTGGAGGTGGGCTCAGTGGCACTTACTTCCAGGAAACTGCTTAGAACCATTGATTTAGTGTTCTAGTTGCAGTAGAGGTGACCAGGAAAAGGTCCTCCTCTATAGTCATCCCAGTTCCCTAGAGCTCCCTCCAATATGACATTTTGGCTGAGGGCAAATATCACTCTTTGTAGAAGACCTTTTGGCCTGTAACAACATTTTCAATAGCTAGCTGAGATAGTTTTATGCTTCTGTGCTGAAGTACAGGTCACATTTATTGCTTTGTTTTCTGATGCTACTTTTACAGATCTATACTGTGATAGATTACATTTTATCCTTCTGTTTTATGCTGCTTCTACTTGGTAACTGGAATTTTTAATGTTTCTTGCTTTGATAGCATGGTTGTGTGATGCCCTGAACTATTCTTTAGGAAACGTATGGTGTAAATCCTAAAGCAAGTCAATAATTATCATACAAGCATAGAAGCCACCCAGAGCGACTGGGGCAACCTAGTCAGATGGGTAGAATATCATCATAATCAGTCAGGCCATTGCCCTACCTAGCTCAGTACTGCCTATATTGACTAGTAGTGACTCTCTAAGTTAGTGAGTCTTTTCTAGTCCTATCTGGATATGCCAGGGACCGACATGGGGCCTTCTGCATTCAAAGCAGATTAACTGCCATTGAGCCTTCCGATCATAGTTGGAATTGTAGTCTCACAGGTATCAATGGTAATAAATACCTGCTCAACTGAGCCTTCAAAAAGGAAACACCTAGAAATTTATTAATAGTGCTTCAGAGTAGGGTTGTGATATTTCAAAAAGTGAAAATCCGGACAGTTGTTTTGAGCTATTTTTAAGGAAATTTGCCAAAACATTCCCGTCTGAAAACCTGGTTTTCAGGGGGGCCACTAGGGGGCGCATTGGAAGATGGCCGACAATACCATCTCTCCGACCCACATGGGGTAATTAAGAGGCTGTTATGGGAGTAGGCAGCCTCCCTTGTTGCCCCAAGGAAATGGGGAACACTGCCCTTGCCTGCTGTGCCCATAAATCACCCCCTAATTCAAAAGAAGGGGGTGAGGGCCCTAGGCAGAATGCCCCTGTGTGGACCTCGGCTCTCCTGGACGCTGTCTCTGATCACGCACTAGTTGCAGCAATTTGGAATAATTAATTACAAAAGAAGCAAATGCACATATTTCAAGTGAAGAAGGGGAGTGAAGTCTGCTAATTTAAGTGACCTCTGCAAAAGAAGACGACGGGCTGGAGAAACAGGAATATTTTACGATGAAGATACACCAAAGGCGGGGTATGTTGACAACGGGACTGAATGGGGGGGAACCTTTTTTACTTTCCTTCTATGTGATTTACAAGAACCCCTCCTCATTAGAACCGTTGGTTGAACTGACCCAAGCAGGATGATTAAGGTCTGTGTGGAGATAAACTTTAACCAAAAGTATGCTTTATGGAGACCGAGAAGCAATAAGAGCTTTTGGGAATGGCGCAGCAATTAATTTGGAGTCGCCATCTTGCCAAAGGATTTATAGCCGGGAGGAAGAACGGATTTGTTTTCAGACTGCATTCCTAGTGAATCGCCTCAGAGGTTTTGAGAAAGGAGGCAGATTGGTGAAGATTAATGACGCTAAGACTGTTTTGATGTATGGAAGTGATGTTATATGGAAAACGTCTGGATATGGCTACTGGATAAAAAAAATAATAGCCACGCATGATTACAAACTGTTCTAGCCAGCTTGCGGAGACTATCAGAGGTCACAAAGATAAGGAAAAATATATGAAAATAACAACAAGAGATGTGGAAAAATAATAAGAAAGGACTGGATAGTACTGTGAACATCATAAGGTTAGATTTGTGGACATTAAAACAGCAGTAAGAAGCAAGAAGTTGATTGGATCCCTTCGGAACTTGAAATATGGGTACCCCCAACAAAAATTTAAAATTTGGCTGTGTAATTTGGAATTTATGTAATTTGGTTTGATTTGATGTGATTGGTCGGTTAATAAAAAATTATTCTTAAAAAAGAAAAGCTGGTTTTCAGATGCTTCCAGATGTCATGGACAACATGTATTTAGTTGGACCAATGGCCCCGCTCAGTATACCTGGAAGTCAACAATGGGAAAACAATGCCATCTGGAATTTCTGTGAAATGAGAAAGAGAAAGTGGAAATTCCAGAGAAAAAGTGCTGGTGTAGAATCACCCTATGTTTGGTTTCATACAATAACAGAAGTGTTTTTCATGAGTTATTTTTAGTAGTAGTACCAGAGATCTGGAAAGGGTTTCATCCAATTCCTGCCACATCTATGTGCCTTGATTAGCCCATAAAGCATTTTTACATCAGAGTGTGTTCGCAAATTGGTTTTTTTTTTTCTTTTTCTGTAGCTCTGCTCATGAACTAGTCTGAATTTCATATTGTATGTAACACACACATTTGCTGCTTTGTATAGTGGCATCTCTAAACATTTTAGCTGTCACATTTTACATAATATACACATTGTATATCCTATCATTAGCCTGATTGATGGAGAAGCAGCATATGTTGCCAAAAAGATAGGGGAATAATACAGCATAGTATTTCCTTCTATATAAACTGGGAAGCACAAAGTGCTGCCAATAAATAAATAAATAAATAAAGGCTAATGACTGCACTATAAATCCATAGTGCTGTTTTCAGGTTCCTGTCCACTTCATGAATAGCGGTTTATATTAATACTAGCGACTCACTTCAACAGGTGACATTTTTATCCCCTCAGGCTGTCCATTATCCAAATGATGGGCCATCTGGAAAGGGATTCTGTTCACTGAAAAACGTGACAGGGCTGATGGTTTTTTAACTGCTAGTCATCTATGATTGCTAGTAAGCGCTGGAAATTAGCATTGATCCCCAAAATGGAAGAGGCTGGAGAATACTTAAGACAAGGCTTGCGGAAACACCTTCACGGCAGATGTGCCAGCTAATTAATGTCGTTGGTAACTTCCCTTCATGATTTGTAAATTAATACCGTTTCTGTTTTCTAAAACAAACAAACAAACAAACAAACAAGAATACAGCTCGGAAAGCAGTTTGTAAAGGCGACCACAGAAAGTGCAAATTGGAAAGTGAGGTGAAAATCACTCACTCCTGTTTGCTTGCAAACTAGCATTACTATATAACATCAACAAATCAGCTAATTTGACACTAACAACAATGGTTGCAATCAGTTAATTTGTCAACACACAATGCTGGGAGATCAGAAACAAATACTGACAGAAAGCAAAAATAAATAAAACAAGAATTCCTAGCATTTCTTTGGAAATGTGTGCAGATTGTTTTAAAAAATGAGACATAATAGTATACTATTTGCCTCTTCGAACATACATTTGTTCTTGGCTGCCACCAGACATTATTTAATATCCTGTTCCTTAACTCAAGGACTACTGAAGTGTGAGACTGAGGAGAACTGCACTGACTGAGAGCCACTTTTCTGCTACCATCTTCCACCTATGCTCAGTCCATGTGACTGGCAGGGAACCTGTGGCTTTCACTCCCATCAGCCCCAGCCAGACTGGGAATGGTGAGGTATGATGGGAATTGTAGTCCAGCAAGGTCTGCAAGGCCTCAGCTTCCCCATCCTACGTCTTTGGTACAAGGCATGGAAATTGAGTTGGTGTGTGTGACTTTTTGCCCCTGCCTTAGTTTTTTAGATGAATTCTGGTGTCCTTTAAAAGATTTGGAAAACAACATTGTGAACCCTTATCAAGCCAAGATTGTGTGTATAATAGTTTCCTGGCTCCTCTTACCTTGCCATCAGAAGACACACATAAAAGTAACTTGCAAGTTTCACAGTCTACCTTGTTGCTTTCTGTACTCTTTTCCATAAAGCTTCCTTCATGCCGGAACACACAGCATGGAACAAACATGTTTTTCACTCATCCCTAGGATCATACTGTGTTCCTTTTTAAAAATGCACATGCTGAGTCTCTTCACAAAACTTCAGCCTACCTGAATTACCTAAATAATTTAACCCCCCTTCTTTCTTTGGTGAGTTCACCTGCACATTAATATAATTATTGCCCCATCCATGGAACTAATGGGGCTTTTGTTCTGGTTACTGGCCCAGCGTCGTGAATGTTGACAACCCAAGGCAACTTCCTTTAGTTACAAATGAGCAGGTGCTTTGCTCTAGGGTTCTCAATATTGTAAAATGGTATGATTGTAAGGGATGTTGCTGTATGTTACTAGGTCCAGGATACCTCAGGAGGTGGTGTGCTCTCCTTCAGTTGGAGTTTTTAAGCAGAGGTTGGATGGCCATCTGTCATGGGTGCTTTATTTGAGATTCCTGCATTGCAAGGAGCTGGAGTAGATGACCCTTGGGGTCCTTTCGAACTCTACAAACCTCTATGGTTCTTATTTACCTACCAGTGATCCTTTAAAGCAAGGGTAGGGATCAGGTTGTTGTTGAAGAAGAAGAAGAGGAGTTTGGATTTGATATCCCGCTTTATCACTACCCGAAGGAGTCTCAAAGCGGCTAACATTCTCCTTTCCCTTCCTCCCCCACAACAAACACTCTGTGAGGTGACTGAGGCTGAGAGACTTCAGAGAAGTGTAACTAGCCCAAGGTCACCCAGCAGCTGCATATGGAGGAGCGGAGACGCGAACCCGGTTCACCAGATTACGAGACTACCACTCTTAACCACTACACCATGGCTACATTCCAGATGGTGAACCTTCTGGAGACTACAGGTCCATGGTGGGCAGGTGCAGGCTGCATTCCAGATGGTGAACCTTCTGGAGACTACAGGTCCATGGTGGGCAGGTGCCAGAGGTTGGAGGAAAGGTGTGACTCTTACATTTACCCCACACATCTGTATCCAGACAAACAAGAAACACTATCACTGTTCAAGAGCACATTCTAATCAGAAAAACATTTGGAGAGGATGTAGGTCAGGAATGAGGAGGGAAGGAACCCAAAGGACCAACAGAGAAGTTAGAGAACCACGTCCTACAATTCTCCAACCTGATTTAAGGGGAACCAGTATAAACAACCATTACACTATTAAGGGTCACTGAGCAGTTAAATGTCCTCAGCAGCCATTTAAAAGAAACAGTAGAACTGTTGAAGTAGCCAACATTACACTATTTCAATCTTTAGCTCTTAAAGATCTCTTCTAAAAGATCTCAGCATGAGGTGTGAAATCCCTTTAATTATTCTGTGGTTACTGGTTCTTCTAAATGTGCTTGCATGTGGCATAGTGGAAACACAGCCACTCAAGGCATATTCTGAATAACAGGATTCTACATGTTTGTTCTACTAGATGGGTCAAATTCACCCATATTTTCCCCTTTCTTTCCAGACAGAAATGATACTATCAGCTGGCCTGCTTGAAGAACATTGAAAGGAGTTCACAGTAGGATAAAGGTGTGAATAATTCAATATAGGAAACACATTGAATCAATTGGTTGTGTGAAGATGGGGCGGGAGGAGGAAGGGAATATTGCGAAAGCCAGAGCTTTCAAAACTTGCCAACAAATAAAATGAAGGACTTTGTCACACCACAAGACACAAAGCAGTCTTAATTTTTAAAGCATAGCTCTGACGCACAGAACAATCAAATTATTTGATTGCTTGTCTAACATGAAGGCAGCATTATCAACGGACATTCTGCAGCTGTGAGATAAGATTGCAGGAAAGCAATCCTGCAAAACTACTTTTCCATGCAACTGACTATGATTTGGTGATTTGGACATTTCAAATTTAATAAAAAGGACTATTTAAATATATATTTTAAAAAATCTTCAGACCAAGGGGACGTATTTACATTGTAGCAGGTGTGCGTGTATTTCATTATTAAAAGTCCTCTTTTCAAAATGAAGTGACTGAATTAAGCATTTGAAATTACTTTTAAATTAAGGCACACACAGCTGGTGCAAATATAAGGGGACCTCCTAAAGTGCTCTCTTCTGATTGGGATAGTGAGTAGCCAGCAGAGCATGTTACTTGTCCCCCCCCCCCCCCCATGGCTGATTTGAATGGCACTGTAACAAAAATATTTAAAATGATTTCTGGTCCTCTCTGATATCACAAATCATCACACACACAGAGCTACAGGAATAATCAAAGATCCATTTGAATGATGGCTCATTAAAGACACAAAAACATTGCAGGTACCAGCCAAGCTTGTGTATGCAGGGCTGCAACATTCCCAACTCCCTAGTAGTTTCTTTATCTGTGAACCATGATGATTCCATATTGAGGCCAAACATTGCCTTGGAGAATCACAGGATGCTTCCACCAGCAAAACAAGAGGAGGTGTGATTGTTTTCTCTCTTCCCCCAATAGCCCTCTGTGCCCCTTAAGTATCTGTAACTTTCTGGAATGGGACCTCCTAGAAGCACCAATCCTGGTAACACCCCTACAGAAAGCTTACTCTGTGGCAGGAGCAGGCAACAGACATCCCAGTACTTTTCCATCTAGGTCAGAGGAGAAACGTCATATCAGCCTAGAAAGATTCCTAACTGTCCTCTCTCCCTGGCAAGCTTGCTGGGAAGACACAGGTTGCTGATTTTGGAGATGGAGTACCCCTTGGACCCCTCTGGAAACTTAGCATGCATGGGGACAATGATTCATCCATGGGCATAAATTTCCTTTCACAGGAGCATTGAAAGGAAAAGCACCAGGTCAGCTGGCTAATGTGATTACCATCTTATTTTCTCCAAGTGCCTCTAGCCCAGAAGCATTTTGGGGGTGAGGAAGGAAAGATCTCAGCTGTTGCATCTGCCTGGCTTAGTACTTCTCCTTTAATTGCCAGATCTTTAATATATCGAATTAAAAAGTAATAACAATAATCCTGGTGTCAGCCCTGGTGGACCCCTATGGAACCCATGGACCCTAGCGTTATGCCCTGGCGTTCTGGGTGATGGCAATGGGCCTGCTCCTCTTGAAAGGTTTTGCAGACAGGCATCCTTCTGTCTCTGTAGTTTGTATTCTGATAAATGCAGGGCTACAGGTTCCCCACCTCTTGTCTAGCATGTGGGTTCCCTGTAAGGCAGAGACCAAAAGTAAATAAAAATGTGCAAGTCATATCAACACAGCACAAGATAAATTTTAGATGGTGAACCCAGTAAAGAAACGATGAATGCCTTATTGAAGAGTCGAAACAAAGTAAAAAAAAAAAAAAATCCTTCTAATAGCACCTTAGAGACCAACTAAGTTAGTTATTGGTATGAGCTTTCGTGTGCATGCACACTTCTTCAGATACTTCAGATACTATTGAGGAGTACAGTGGTACCTCGGGTTAAGAACTTAATTCGTTTTGGAAGTCTGTTCTTAACCTGAAACTGTTCTTAACCTGAAGCACCATTTTAGCTAATGGGACCTCCCGCTGCCACCGCGCCGCTGGAACACGATTTCTGTTCTCATTCTGAAGCAAAGTAACTCAAGGTACTATTTCTGGGTTAGTGGAGTCTGTAACCTGAAGCATCTGTAACCCAAGGTACCACAGTAGTACTTATTGGCTCTAGAGTTCTCACACAGGCTAACTCCCATCCTTAAGTGGCAGAATGTTCAGATTTCTCATGGGACAACATGGCTCCCTGCATTTTTGTCTGTTTCAAAGAATATCATCTTTGATTAGCTATTGAGGAGAAGAATCCTGGAACTGGAGAAAGAAGGCCTTCTACCACCTAAGAATGGGAGTTGGCTTATGGGAGACAAACTGGTGGTGGTTTGCATTCTGATGCACTGTTTATTAGAGATCAAAAAAATCTCACACTTGGTCTTCTAATTAGAACAATGCCAAGTTAGCAGTGGCTGGGATTTTTGCAAGATCTTACAGGGAAATCTTCAAACAGAAAGTACTACTCTGCAGTGGAAAACAGAGGCGCAGGTGCATCTCTTTTCAGAAGCAGAAGAGGCTTCAGGACTTTTTTTTTAAAGCAATAGACCAAGAAATAAAGGTTTGATGAATCAAGCGTGGAATCAGCAAAGTAGAATAAAAAAAAATACACAGGCAAATTGGTTTCTGTGAAACCACACATTCTGTTTGAAACCCGAACTTGCAAAATTCATAGTAGTCCTAGAGGCTGACATTTTTTATTTTATTTTTTGTAACCTGCTAAGCTCCATGCTTTAGTGACGGGACATCTCTTTAGTTCTAAGACCCCAGGGATGCAAATAAATTGCTAGCAGTGTATTCGGGGCTATGAATGAAATTACTTCTGAAGGGAGTAACACATTTGCATGCATGAGATTTGGAAAGACAATAAAATAAAAGATGTGGCCAAGGCTTGAATAACATCAGCTTTGGAGACAAACATTTTCAGCTCAAGCCTTAAGTGTATATCTTGACCATAATATAAGAAAGAAAGAAAGAAAGAAAGAAAGAAAGAAAGAAAGAAAGAAAGAAAAGAAAATGGAACAGACATTCTCAGTTATAGACTATTATGAAAAATCAAAACTTTGTTGCATATAGTTACTTTCACGGATAATATAATAGCACATAAACCTGCAGATTCATTGTAATTAGAATATGTACCATGAAATAAGCAGTGCTGTAAGGGGCTGCAGGATAGATGGCCTCCTACTGCAAGCCCAGCAGGTCAATTAATTCCCCAGTCAGACATTCAAAACTCTGAAATTCAAAATCTATTTGCCACAAAGCTAACATTAATTGCTCCACAACATTTTAAGAAATTTAGTCACTCCTGGCTTTATGCTACTCTCCCATTTTGTCCCACTGGGACGTACCCTGGTGAGTCTCTTCATGGACAAATCTCCAACTCTTTCCACAGAAGCAGCTGTGAGTTTTTAAGACCAATTTCCCCGCGGCCCTTTCTCGTTGCTTCCCACATCAAACTTTATGAAGCTTGGATTCTGCTGATCTTTGTCAGTTCAATTCCAACCGGCAACAGACACGAGATAAAGCTG
The DNA here is from genome assembly GCF_964106645.2 of Podarcis pityusensis. Classification (NCBI taxonomy): domain Eukaryota; kingdom Metazoa; phylum Chordata; class Lepidosauria; order Squamata; family Lacertidae; genus Podarcis; species Podarcis pityusensis. The sequence continues at coordinate 46,960,888 of NC_138029.1, read as the reverse complement.
ATTGTCATCAGTTGGAGGTATTGTCTGGTGAAAGGAAGCTGCGCCAATTAATTCTGTGTCATGGAAAAGTGCGTGAGCAATCTGTGCAGGATCAGGAGTGAGAGAAATGGGAAGCAAGCTTAGTACGTGTGACCATATAGGACAAAGCTAAAGCAAAGCATCACATCAAAGGAAGAAATCAGGCATCCGAATGAAGAAATCAGTAACATGGGGGTGTATAAACAAAATAAAGAGCCAAAGAAAAGGAGCAGCTTCCAGGGCTAGGAAGCTACTTAGTAGGAACATGCTAAAAGCCCCAGGAAAATTACATGTTGCAGAAGCAATGATATATTTCTGCCTTTTCCATAGCAAGCGGGGAGAAAGGGAGACTTCCAACTTTCACAATCTATTTTGTTTCTTGTCTTTCCTGAACCCTGAGGTCCGCCAGCCAGAACCAGGTTCAAAGGACACACATGATGGACAGAGAATGCACAAATTTCAGCCACTATATGCATATTCCTTAAACCCTGTTAGGAATTTTGCATAGTGACTGGAGACTATACAAAATTCAGACGAGATATGCACATTTACCCCAGGCCTGTTGAGGACTGTGTATATTGAAGGGTAAATGTGCATAATTCCTTTTTCATGTAAGCCTTATGTGCACGTTCTCCATGTGAATGTGAATGTGCACAATGGTCAGTTATTATGCAGTTATTTGCATTCCCCTTAACATATATCACTCTCCTGCTGTTATTAATATCAGATTATTATCATACATGTTGGTATAAAGGCAGGCTGTCACCTATCTCTGCCTTGATTCTCCAAGTGGCTTAGTTCTAGTGATATCATAACATTTGGAAGGGGAGGCAGTCTATAGAGCTGACAAGCAGTACAGTGGCTGTGGAGGAAACAAATAATCAGATCTAGGCTGGATCTAGATGCATCAAAGAAGTGTTTCAGTTTAAAGCGTTGTAAATTTATACAGGGAAAACAGGTAGAGAAAAACCAGACTCTACATTGCCATCTGGTGGCACAATGTTATATCGCACATACAACACACATAAATTGCTTTTTCTTTATCAGTCTAGCTGAGTCCTAAGAAACAAAGTAAGCTACAGGTGCAAATTGGGAGTTATTGATAGCCTTATCTGAAATATTCAGAGCTTGTCATTATCTTTTTTCCTCCTGTCGCTGTTTTTTTTTCTTTCAAAGTGTGTGGTGACCTTAGAATAGATTATTCATCATTCATTGTTAATTGTGAAAACTCAGAGATCGATTTGATGATTGTATTGCTATGACAATACGTGGAGTTATAAAAGGAAGATCTAGAAACCATTTTCGGAGTACTATCTCAGATTAAAAATGTGCATAGTGAAGTGCTTTATTCAGGCTAAGTTGCATTGCTTCAAGTGGACATTCATCTACACTTGGTAGTTTATTCCCATCTCTGAGAAATGCAGTTTTGGAACATATTTCACATTCAGTTCATGCTATCTTACCAAATAATTGTACTTAGTGGAAAAGTCCCTTTGAAGTTCCATTCTATTTGAACTGGAGAGATTTAAGCATATACTTATCTAACTCATTCAAATCAATGGGATTTGCAGCAGGATGGTAAGCATGTTAACTCAGAAGGAAGTCCCACTGAGTTCAAGGAGACTTCAGATGCAATCCTAACCCCATTTACTTAACAGCAAGATCCACTGAATTCAGTACTTCTAAGTAGGCATGGCTAGGAGTGTGCTGTTACTCTTCAGTAAGTGTGTTTAGCACTGCAGCCTTTACTAATTGGTTTTAGCAGGATGGTGCTCATAATTGGGTGCTCTGCATTCTGAATCATATGCTTAAAACCTGTGGCATTTAGATGTTTATGTTCCGACTCTCTTAGAAGGATTCCTGTTCCTTTATTTTATTTTATTTTTAAAACTCATGCTCCCAATTTCCCCCACATTCTACCCTGCCAAACCAATCCTTGAACACAATGAAATTCAGAATTTTTGTTTTACCTACAATACGTTCCCAGCCAATGCCTCTTTAAAAAGGCCTTTTAAAAATAGCTCATAACAGTTGGTGACACTGGAATAAAAAAGTACACTTCCTTCTGAGTCGCAACAGCTAGATTTTCAGGCATAGACAGAAAACCACGTGTGGTGATATTCATGCTAGACCTGCTAATCTAATATTAGTTTTCATATACAATGCACACAGACAATTAGTGTATCATTACGCCATAGTATATTTCTATGCATAATTACCGGGTTCCAATTATTCCCACTCCGTAAAATTAATGGTGTGACTAGTCTGTTCACATCAGCAAGATGGGGGTACTTATTAAGAAATATTAGCCTTGCGACTTCATGTTAAAATGTCTCAAAATGTGTAAATGGTGCGAAAAGAATTTAGCTATTTTCCAGCCAATCAAAGGTAAAGTTGGCACAACTTTATGTTGACCCAGAATCTTAATGTGGTTTCCAAAGCAGGTGAACACAAAAATAAAAGCTAAGGAAGTTTCAAGGTTCATACAGCCATAACGAAAAGATATTCGGGATGCCATGCAGACACACAGGTTTTTCTGACACAGATAAACCTTTGAAGTAAAAAAGGAGTGTGTGAGACAGCCCTTTGGTTACTCTGAAATTTCTAGGAATCTTCACCTGAACTCTCATTACAGATCTAGGAGGTAGGTAATAGCTTTCACAAGATGTTTGCTTCTGTTCTGCCTGCCATGAATAGAAATATCTCAGGTGGATATTTGTTAGAGTAGGCTCTTAGACAATAACCAGTAGCTCTTGCTGTAGACTTCATTGGGATTGACCAACATCTCTAAGTCACTCATTGAAATTCTTAGCGATGAATTCCATCCCATAAGCATTCCACCTATTAAATTATGCCCACAAGACCATGGGGGAAGCCAGGTATCCTTTTAAGTCAATCTTTTGTAATATCACACATCAAAACATCTTTGTTAACTTTAGCGGGGGTTTTTTCTCAGTTTGCTGCTGATAGCTGAAAAGATGAATGAGTTGCTCCTAGCAAAGCGATCATAGTCCCCTTCACTGGAGTACCCAGTGGGCTGTGCTGGAATGTCATGTGGTCTGGAAATACATCATGTTAAGTGTTGTTCAGGATGGCCCACAGCTTGAAAACTCTAGAGCATTCCAACAGAGTGATGTATCAAAATGGCTAGGAGATTAGTCATGGGTGGGAATGTCAAAAGAAAAGAATGTAATGAATACAGAGGATTCCAAGCTGTCTCACAATGCACAAAAAGGGCTTACAAGAACTTAAAACAGTGACTGCCAAGTGCAGATGCAGGACATAATTCAAGCGGCTGATTTTATTACAGAAGCTGGAACCATTGGACTGACTGCATCTTGACAACCACTAACACAGACATAGTGAAAACATTAGGAACATTTTTCTTTTTGTGAAATATGCCTCCTCTCCCCCATTCCCCTTCCACCTTTAGAGGACTATATTTCACCAATTGAAACATTGAGTGTATCTAGGAGCAAGCCTTTGGGTCTTGCTGTTCACACTGTAAAATTGGAAATGCTTTGCTTTGTTCAGGGGATTATTGTGGTGGTGAGTATTGCTGTATGACAATTATTATTGTAGTTGTTGTATATCCACTTATATACACATTTCCTGGATTACATCCGATGAAAGGAATTCTCTAATAATTTAAGACTGGTAAGGTGTGCCTTTTTTAATGGAACATGGGTGTTTATGTGCTATATACCATCTATAGCTATTTGTGTTTCTGTTTATACACCCAGAGTTTGTTATATCTACTTTAACTTATATATCCCTAAATTATGCATGGTATCTCTCGCAGGTGTAGCACCTGTGCCTGAAGGGTGCTCTATGGGCTCAGCAGAGACCACTGATTTCCTTTCCTTTTTGGTCCATGACAGTAGGCAACACGACAAAGGAAATCTGTGTGCACCTCCAGCTTCCCTATCCAATCTCTCATCCTCTCACACTACTTCTGGAGCTTGAATCACTTGAAAAGTGGACCACAGGACTGAATGGGGATTTGGGAGTTGTGTACACTGTTTTCCTGTTCTCTGGAATGTTCTGCACTACTTGTGCCTAAGCCCTGTTTGTCCTCAGGAGGGATGGGGGGGGGGGGGAACTGGACTTTCCACATGATGCGCCTGGAGGATTAGAACCAACACATCAATTTTAGAATCAGTTCTTTCTCCGATTCTAAACCACAACTGTATTTTGCTGCATATGCTGAGAAGGAGCGAATTCAAATTCCTTAAAATAGGCTTAATATATTTTATATCCCACAGAATGATAAGTAGAAGCTGGCACCTGCTGACAAGCTGCCTGTAGAAACTCACTTGAAGAATGAATGCAGTTAAACAATGCAAGTGAAAGAGACTCTAGACTACCTTTGGAAAGATGCCCTATCACAGGTTGCACAGATAAAGCTATTTTGACAGCAAGCTATACATACAATACTGAGATGACTCTAGTGTTTTTCACTTACACTTCATAAAAGCTGAGGACGGTACATTAGTCAAGGGACTGATACTGCATACAAAGCAAATATGATAAAAATTCCATACAAATTCTAGTGGAAACACAACTCTGAAATGGGAGAGATTTGTTGGAAATAAGTTTCCCCGGGCTATTTTTTGGCAGAAGCCAGTGCTTTTTTTCTAAAAAAATTATATGTTTAGGGGCACTCTCATTTTGACTCAAGAAAAATCACCATTTTATAGTTCAAATTGGGGAAAATAAATTCAGTAAACGGACAAAAGTACAAAGATTCACAAAAGGTTTAGGGGTAGGCATACCCCTGCATCCCCCCAGAAAAAAGCACTGATGGAAGCTATATACAATAATATACTAGTAGATCCTTTATTCATATCTTTAATACTTTATTCACCTCAGGACCGCTTCTGACATAATATTTAATTATTATAGTTTAGGTTTTAGCCTGCCCTTCATCAAATGATCCTGGTTTACAATACTGTACAACTACAATACAAACCATTCAAATAAATTCAGAAAATAAAAGGAGAAAAATATAAATAATTATCACTAACAAATTCAGTCACCCATGACTCTTTGTGGCAGCTGTCATCTCACCAAACAAGTAGGTATTTAGCTGGTGTCCAAAATGCCCGTGGCATCAGGGATGGCATTCCATACTTGGGGCCACCACAGAAAAGGCCTTCTTCTCAATGCTGCATGATGTACTTCCCCTTAGATCTAAGAATCTGGGAAGCTGATATAGGAAGACATATTCCTTCAGATACATGGGTCCCAAGTCATTCAGGATACCAGCAGCTTAAATATCCTGAAAATGTGTGCAGGAAGTGTGTAAAACATTCTTGAAACTTGTGTGTTAAGAACAGTACATAAGCTGAGTAAATTAATAAATACATTCTGCACCTATTTTTACAAAATTCTTCAGGCTATTTGCCCATGGGACCCTTTACAAGGTATACTATTTTCAACCAAATTGCCCAAACAATAAGGCTGGGGAGCTAATCCCTCCTCAAAGGTAAAGACTCTCCCTTGAATTAAGTCCCCTGCACCAAGCTCTCTGAAATGTGGTAGAATTCATTCAATTCAATTATTTCAATTCATTCCCTCAGAAGGGGCAACAACACCTGCAAATTTCACCCACTGCTGCCAAGAAGCCCATGCATTTATCTGGCAGGCTTCTTCCATTCAGAAGAGGTTCCTGTGTCTGCAAAGTTTATCAATTTCTGTCAAAAAAATAGTTGTAAGGAGTCTGTCACCCCTCTCTAGCCTTATCATGTCCAAGTATAAACACAGTTCGGGCAGAGATTGACTGGTATGGTGACAGAAGGGGGATTGGTCAGTGGTCCAACCCTTATCCATAGATAAAGACTTTGAAAAAGAACAAGATGGGGAGCAGCAGCCATATAATTGGGGAGCTCCACAGCCTACAAAGGCTAGCAACTTGAAGCATTTAACATCTTGGGGAAGGAAAGCTAATGAAAGAGATAAGTATTCCAGACACTGGAGGAAAGAAGTCAGGCAGACACTGTGACAGAATACCACAGCTCTGTAAAGAGGGGAGAATATACAGAAAGTGCACTTGGGGTCTGTATAAGAAAAAATTAAACAAGGTGGCCCAACAGTATTCGGAACTCAAGTTCCTGATGATGAGAAGAGGCTGAGGCTTCCCGTAGATATAACAGCCTCAACAAGTTCCCTTTTAGACCCTAAAGCACACTTGGCGTTCTGAAGGAATTTAGGCTCCTGAAAGTTGTGGGGCTTCTTATAAAGAGAAAGTAAACTGCGACAGTAGCCTTTTGTTCATTTTTCTTCATGGTAGTCAGTGGTGAGACTTGAAGTCTCATTCCACTTCAGGCCTGAGTCAAAGTAGGTTATGCCTGAAGCCTACATTTCTCAAACTTGGGTCCCCAGCTGTTGTTGGACTACAACTCTCATCATCCCTAGCTAGCAGGACAAGTCAGGGACTATGGGAGTTGTAGTCCCAAAACAGCTGGGGATTCATGTTTGAGAAGGACTACCTGAAGCAATCTGAAGGGAAGGGGCCACTCTCTGAAGCGCCAAAGTAGGATCCAAACAGAATCTTCTGCTCTGTACACTCCTGTAAAATATGGTTGCCATTAATACTATTATTTTAGTAACATAAGTGGCTATTTTCTTCCGGAAACTGATGTACACAGACAAGTTCAGCCCTTCTGAGGTATTAATCCTGACATACTGCAATGCAATGCAAAATTTCAGAATAGCTTCAAGGGCAGCCATATATAAGTTTTGGGGTGAGTAAAAAAAAAAAGGAATCACATAAACTTCTCTAGTGTTTTGAGAACAATTGGTCTGAAAACTGCAGGCATAAGAGAGGTGCCCCCTGGGTAAAAATTCCCCATTGCAGATAAGTATGTCCAGGTTTTTTTGTGCTAGGCATCTTTGAAATTGATTTTTTCAGGGGAGAGAACTAAAGGAGCTTCGGTTTTTGGGTAATCATTCCACTGATTACAAGTTTGATCTGTCAGTCACAATAGAGCTCTCCCTCTGTCCACTCTGCTGCTGTTGTTTTTATTTGCTTTCCCAATTGGCCCATTATAGCACTATTCCTTATATGGGAAGCTGAAAGACATTTAGGTTCCCTTCTGGTAGATGCTTGTTTGCAACATTTTCCTGACATCAGAATTGCTGAGGTAGCACAAGACACTTCAGGAGTCCCCCATTTTGTGCCGCGTCGTACAGACCCTATTTCACTTTTGCCAGGCCCCAAATCCCCTCAAGGCACCTGGCTTTGGTTCAGGATTAATCTGTATGTGAGGCACACACCTTTGTTATTTCCTTTTTCTTTGAGGACCTTTGATGTTGTTGTTGTAATAATAATAATAATAATAATAATAATAATAATAATAATTTATTATTTGTACCCCGCCCATCTGGCTGGGTTTCCCCAGCCACTCTGGGCGGCTTCCATAGAAACCAAAAATACACTAAAATATCACACATTAAAAGCTTCCCTGAACAGGGCTGCCTTAAGATGTCTTCTGAATGTCAGGTAGTTGTTTATCGCTTTGACATCTGCTGGGAGGGCGTTCCACAGGGCGGGCGCCACTACCGAGAAGGCCCTCTGCCTGGTTCCCTGTAGCTTTGCTTCTCGCAATGAGGGAACCGCCAGAAGGCCCTCGGCGCTGGACCTCAGCGTCCAGGCAGAACGATGGGGGTGGAGACGCTCCTTCAGGTATACTGGGCCGAGGCCGTTTAGGGCTTTAAAGGTCAACACCAGCACTTTGAATTGTGCTCGGAAACGTACTGGGAGCCAATGTAGGCCTTTCAAGACCGGTGTTATGTGGTCTCGGCGGCCGCCCCCAGTCACCAGTCTAGCTGCCGCATTCTGGATTAGTTGTAGTTTCCGAGTCACCTTCAAAGGTAGCCCCACGTAGAGCGCATTGCAGTAGTCCAAGCGGGAGATAACTAGAGCATGCACCACTCTGGCGAGACAGCCTGCGTACCAGGTGGAGTTGGTAGACAGCTGCCCTGGATACAGAATTGACCTGCGCCTCCATGGACAGCTGTGAGTCCAAAATGACTCCCAGGCTGTGCACCTGGTCCTTCAGGGGCACAGTTACCCTATTCAGGACCAGGGAGTCCTCCACACCAGCCCGCCCCCTGTCCCCCCAAAACAGTACTTCTGTCTTGTCAGGATTCAACTTCAATCCATTAGCCGCCATCCATCCTCCAACCACCTCCAGGCACTCACACAGGACCTTCATCGCCTTCACTGGTTCTGATTTGAAAGAGAGGTAGAGCTGGGTATCGTCTGCATATTGATGGACACCCAGTCCAAACCCCCTGATGATCTCTCCCAGCGGCTTCATATAGATGTTAAAAAGCATGGGGGAGAGGACGGAACCCTGAGGCACCCCACAAGTGAGGGCCCAGGGATCTGAACACTCACCCCCCACCACCACTTTCTGAACACGGCCCAGGAGGAAGGAGCGAAACCACTGTATAACAGTGCCCCCAGCTCCCAGCCCCTCTAGACGGCCCAGAAGGATGTTCTGGTCGATTGTATCAAAGGCCGCTGACAGATCCAGCAGAACTAGGAAACAACTCTCACCTTTGTCCCTAGCTCGCCGGAGATCATCAACCAGTGCGACCAAGGCAGTTTCAGTCCCATGATGAGGCCTGAATCCCGATTGGAAGGGATCCAAATGCTCCGTATCCTCCAGGTGTGCCTGGAGTTGTTCAGCAACCACGCGCTCAATCACTTTGCCCAAGAATGGAAGATTTGAGACTGGGCAATAGTTGGCCACACTGGCCAGGTCTAAAGATGGTTTTTTAAGAAGCGGTTTAATGACCGCCTCTTTCAGCGGATCTGGGAATGTTCCCTCACAGAGGGAAGCATTCACCACCCCGCAGAGCCCATTGCCCAGCCCTTCCCGGCTTGCTTTTATTAGCCAGGATGGGCAAGGATCAAGGAGACAGGTGGTAATATAGGAAGCTGCCTTATACCAAGTAAGTCCATTGGTCCATTTAGCTCACGATTGTCTGCGTTGACTGGAAGCAGCACTCCTGGGTTTTTCAGACTGGAGACATTCCCAGTTCTACTTGGAAATGTCAGGTGTTGAACCTGGGACTTTTTGCATGCAAAGCAGATACTCTGCCACTGAGCTACAGCCAGATACAAAGTATCTTGTTATGCAAGACATGAGGTGGAGAAGAAGTCTGAAGGAGGAGGAGACAGCTACTTTTTTGTTACAGAATGTACAGCACTGAATTTGCAGGTGAGGGCTCATCCACTTACTTGTGCTGTGCCTACAAAGCGGTTTTCCACTTCAGCCACACTTTCTAGGCATGAGTCCAAATTCCTGTTTGCTCCGATTGAGCCATAAAGAGAGGTTTCCCCTGGGGACAAGAGGAAGTGTGGATAAGCCCTAAGTGGTTAGGATGAAATTTAAGTCTTGCTCTTCCCTCATCACACTTTCTGACCTTGAGGTAGCTTGGTCTTCTTATGTATGACCTTGCCAAGAGAGAAGTGTGGTTTTTTATCACACTTTAGGTGCAAAAAGAGCACGTGTGGTAGAATAGTCAGTATGGGCTCACAGACATCAGCAAAAGTCCTCTTTTGGCTGATTGACTTACAAGTTTTGAACATTTTTACCTGAACTACCTGTCTTCCTTGATGAAAGATGGGTTACTGTAACATTTTTGTGATGATATACAGATGTACACTCGATGCTGTTCCACAACTATGCACGTAATTTCTGGTGCTGAAGATTCCAGGTCTCAAAACCTTTGTTCATCAGTTCAGAGGCATTCACACAGATGGAAATGACTGAAGAAATGATGCAGCAAGTGAATGGAAGTTTTGGGGCTGGTGGCTTATTCACCCTAAACAATAATAAGCAACTTTTAAAGATCAAAGAAGAGCAAGATTTTTCCTTTCCAGCAACCCATTATAAAATCATTAAGAAGTCTAAAGGCCTTGTCTCCCGTGTCACATGGATCCCTGGGTGATTTATAGAGCTAAGTTATTCATCATGATTACTGTGGTACTTCCAGCAAAGTTGTATTTATAAGAACAAATTGTATATCCTGCCTACCTCTCAAATGACCCACGTTAGGTGGGACCATCTTCATTTCAAACTTACATTTATCTCCATCAGGAGCTTAGCTTTACCATCTGGTAAGTGTCTTATTTATTTATTTGCCTACTCACTAATTATTTTTTTATTATTTTTTTACTGGATCAGCCTCTTATTTTTATGTGAAATTACTCTGAATAGAATAGAAACTAACTATGGTTCAGAAACTGCAGCTGGTGCAGAATTCAGCAGCCAGATAGTTGACTATGACAGGATGGTTTGAATATATAACACCAATACTGACATGACTGCTCTAGCTACCAATGTGTTTCCAGGCTCACTTTAAGTTTTATTTTATAAAGCCTTATGTGCCTCAAGGACTGCCTCTCCCCACATGAACCAATATGGACCCTATGATAATCATCTGAGGATCTTCTTCATGTGTCCCCTCTATGGGAGATTCAGAGTTTGGCAACCTGAGAATGGGCCTTTTCAGTGGTGGTTGCCCACTTGCAAAATGCTATCCACCGGAAGGCACAGCTTATGTCATCTTTATCTAGTTTTAGGCAAATACATTTCTCTTTACCTGGAATTTTGAACTTTAATTTGAACAATAGTTTTGTGGTTTCATTTAGTGGTCTGGGACCCCAATCCTGAATCTTTTAATCTTGCAGCAAATTATATGCACAGGTCTAGATAGGACATTAGTCTACCTAAAGGATGGTGAAACACATTTATTAGCTAAAATCAAAGTGTTTAGATGCATTTTTTATTTTTTTAATAAGAACATATTTATTCAAAAGTTATACTTCAACTTTGTCCACTGCCATAATACCACAGAACAATCACTCCAATCACCAATCCCTCCTCACTATTATGTTGACTTGCCAAATATCCTACATTTGAACTTGAGGATTTTGTAATATAACCAGGGGCTGCCTGCCATGTTAATTTCACTCACCAGGCCCATCTGACCCCACCAACCCTAGCCCTTTGCCATCTTCCATTTTATTTTATTTTATTTATTCCACCCTATACCCATAGATCACATGGCAGTTTTATACCTGATCAATCCTGTCTCCCTCTGCACCTCAGCAGTCTCCCTCCCCAATGTCTTTATACCTCACCAAATGCTCCTCCCTCTCTTTATACCAGGCTTCCTCAACCTCAGCCCTCCATATATTTTTGGTCTACAACTCCCATGATCCCTAGCTAGCAGGACCAGTGGTCAGGGATGATGGGAATTGTAGTCTCAAAACATCTGGAAGGCTGAGTTTGAGGAAGGCTGCTTTATACCCTCCCAATCCTTTCCTTAGCCAGACCCACCATTATAGCTTGCCCAAACCATCCCCCTTACCTGACAGCTTGCCCCTCCCCAACGTAGCTACAGTCTTTTACATTTTTTTATGGAAGGAGGAAAAGATATTATTGACTACTATTGTATATACCGAAGTCCCCCAATTTGCTAGGGGTTCTCCTTCTGCAACTCAAGAGACAGGCGGAATGTGGCATGTCATGCAGCTGCAGGGTCACACGGCTTGCAGTTGGCTCTGCTTGACAGCAAATCAAGGGGCTTGCTGGCTCTCAGGGAGGTGGGGCCCATGAGTGGACCAGAAGGAGGACTGAGTCTCCTCTGGGCCACACACAAGCTATTTAGGGAAGCCTGCCCCATCCATGCCATGGTGGTCATGATGATAGGGAAACTGCAACTGCAAAACTCCCTTGATGGAACATAATTGATTCAATATTATTTTCCATTCCAGCAGCTAATTCCAGAGAAGTGTTGCATCTAGGGATCTCTATGGGGAAAGCTGCCTTTTTTCCACTCTTGTACACTTCAGCATTGGCCCTTTCCCTTAAGTTTTTACTGGCTGAAGAAAGAAGGTGCCAACTTGCCTGGGAGTAAGTCTCCTTGAACTCAAGAAGACTTACTCCTGAGCAAGCATACACAGGAATGTACTGGAACTACACAATATAAAGTGCCCGGGTTCTCAAAGGCTCTTGCCTTGTTTCTGTCTGTGCCCCTGACAATTTGTGTCAGAAATAAAGAAAGAAAGACCATGAATTTATAGCTGCCTCTGCCCTTCCAAGATCAGCATTTTGTTCTGCTCACTGACAGTCTTCTGCTGAATCCAGCATTTCTAGTCCAAGCCCTTGTAATTGGTAAATTGTTGAATTATTATTAAAAGCCCTGACTGAGGCTTCTACTCTTGACTTTTCCGTTTGAGTAATAGAAAATAATCACTCTCTCTGGCTCTTGTGATTTAGTTAATTAACTGATAGAGAGGCAGCACAAATAATTTTTACAGTTGTGTACTTATTGTTTTAAGAATTATATGAAAATTAATCCCTTACCAGATGATTAGTGTTTTTTAAGATCAACTAATGAACAAAAACAGTCTTCTGTTTCCATTTTAATGTATTTTTAATCACCAGCTAAATAACAAAGAAGTGTCTTTTAAAATAATTAAGACTACACATCAAGTCTCCATAGGATATCAACAATAAAGGGGTTAATGATGCATACAGTAATCATGAAAACAATTTTTAAAACTTGAAAGAACCAAAAGCAACATCCCTAATCCAAACTCATCTGTGCCAGACTAAATTTCCACAATGTACAATGATTGTATTCATCCTGCAGAATTTGCAGAAAAAGTAATAGATGGTACTTCAGAATGGCAATTTTCCATTTACACACAGCCAAATATTTAAATTAAATTAAGCCCCAACAAAAGAAGGGAAGATGGAAACCACAGAGAACATGATCCAACTTACTGTCTCATGAAAGAACACCACAGGGAACATCTTTGTAAAATTAGAGCAGAGCTTTGTAGGCATTTAAAAAAAAAAAACTCATTTAGGAGTCTGTTTACACAATCACTTGTTACCCCTTAACTCTTGTCTCTGATCTATTTATTTGATCCAGAGAGTTAATCAGAAATAATCCATTTTCAAAGTGTTAAAAAAAAGCCACTGGATAATCAGGGGCTCTTGCCTCTCCTCTGCTAGGTCCCTAGATAAAGTAGATAAGGTCATTTTCTCAGAACGACATGCAGACTCTGGATGTTAAAATAAGCACCAAATGATGCATATAGCTTCTAATATAGTGTGCAAAATACAAACTCTTGAACTTTTAATGAGTTCTAGGAGATGAGTTTCCAGGAAACTCACCAGACTTGGGTCTGGATATGAGCTTTGGTATCACTCCAAAGAAATGAGAACTTCCAGTTTACCCCCTAAACCTAATCCTGACCATTCAGCTGCTCCCATCCCTTGAATAAAATCCCTCCTTCCTCTTTCAAAACACTGGGGCAACTGCAATGATCCTTTGGATACAAGAGCTAAAACCTGATCTCTCCCTCTTTTTGGTGCCAGGAAGGAGGGTTGGTCCAGTAGGAAGAAACACTCAAGAGGTCCTTGAGGGATATAATTGCCCTTTTAAAAAGTATTAGGCAAATTCATCATTGGCTATTAGTCACCATAGCTAGATGACGCCTTCTGGTTAAGAGACAGTGTGCTTTTCAAAATCAGTTTCTGCTAATTTTTTCTGTAAACTTTAGTGAAACTTGCAGGAGGGCTGCTAAACTTCAGGCTCTGCTTATGGGATTCCCAGAAACAGGATGATGGATTAGATTAGCCATGCCTTGATCCAGTATGCCTTCGTGCCTAGAATACTGTGATATACAGTATCCATCATTAGATGGATTTACTACTCCTTTATGAAGGGGTTAACACTCCTTCTTCAGCAACCTGTGAAACCTGTAGTTCTTTTGGACTTCAAAGTTACAGTGTGTGGCAGCAAGAGTTCCGCATCTGTGAACACAGATCTCTAATAAATAAAAAATAAATCTGATACATAAATCATAAATTGCATAGACTTGGGAATATGAATGTATCTTTGTCTGCTTTGGATTTAATATCTTATGCAGGATACAAGCTAGTTGAAGGAATGGAAGAGAAGAAAAATATTTTTTCACACAGGCCTTTGGCCCAGACTTCTTTGCAGTTTTACTTTTTAGTAACGGTGAAGAATTGAGCAATATGACACATTCAAGTCTTGCAACTGCCATTGTATGGATGACGGTGATATGGAAACATTTTGGGGGAGAAATATCCTGTTTCTTAAAAATCATTTTTGGAATTCTCCTAAAAAGATATACTTGATGTATATTTAAAATGTGTAAATGATTTAACCCTATTTCCATGAAAACATGAGCAGGACAGTAGTCCTAGTCTTTTTATGAAGCTCATGCACATTTAATTTTTTATAGTCTCTTATGAGTTTGTATAGAGCACTGGCCCGGGCATACAGGAGGACTGGAGCATCCCTGCAGAATGAACAAACCCTGATATTTAGCATAGTTCAAAGGAAAAAGCCCTAGTGACAAGACCTTTCCTTTCTTTGGGAGCTTACCCTACAATGTAATGCAGCTAGGATGCTTTACCTAATAGCTCACATTTATTATTCTTGGTTTTATCCCATTACCCCTAATTAACACTCTTTGTACCATGTTAAATAATCCTCCAGTCTGGGTGTTTACTTCAATTATTTTAAGGCAGTTAAATCAATCCCTCCAGCCACCTAATCAGTAGTATTGGTCTCCCTGGGCTCCCTTTAATTTATCTATGTCTTGCCAGTCCAAAAGTCTCCAGAACTAAATGCATTACTTCAGAATTGCTGAGAAAAGAGCACCCATCTCCCAGTGATGTGGTGTCTGCCAGTGCCAAGGCACACAGAGAGCTTCAAGCTATTTTCTGTAACAAACTGAAATCTACTATAGCTTTCACTTTCTTACTCTCAAACATCATGTACTAAAAAGGTGGAGGCTGGTCCCCCGCCTTTTTGATGCACTAGCTTCCATCAAAACTGTACAGCCAAAGAGCATTTCAAATTCAATCCAAGAGCAATGGAAGTTGGATAATGTCTCATATAGGATTGTTTTTGTACATAGCACCGTACATCTCCTGTACTAAAGTGAGCAGGGAAGACAACAAAGACAGGGCCCAGAGAGGTGTGTATAAAAAGGACAAAACACGAGGAAAAAGCAGTTACGTTTACTTTGGCTTCATTTAATTTAAGATGAAGTGCTGAGGTATAAAATTATGTGTGGTGTGGAGAAAGTGGACTCAGAGGAGGCTTCTCTCCCCTCCCCCCCTTCTCATAATACCGGAACTCAGGGTATTAGCGGAAGATCTTCACACAGCGCTTAGTTAAACGATGGAAATCACTCCCACAAGAGGTAGCAATGACCACCAACTTGAATGGCTTTAAAAGAGGATTAGACAAAATCATGGAGGATGAGGCTATCAATGGCTGCCAGCCCTAATTGCTTTGTCCCATCTTTACTTTCTAGGCAATATGACTGTGTACATTAGTTACCGGAAATCACAAGTGGTTGCACTCAGGTCCTGCTTGCTGGCTTCCCATAGGCCAATGTGAGAACAGGATGCTGGGATAGATGGGTCATTGGCCGGATCCTGCAGGCTTTCCTTACAGTCTTCTGCTTCAGCAAAAAGGTTCACAAAGGTTGTATGTTTTCAGATGAGGTCTGAGGGAAGAAGCAGAGGTGCAGACCCTAGAGTGTCCCTGTTTTCCAGGGGCAATCCCAGATGACGAAAGCTTGGCAATATATTTAATCGCATTGCTACACCAAAATGTGTAGCATTCAACATAGATTATCAAGCAATAATGTCTGTGAAAGTAAATCTGAGGTAACAGCGTTTTACTGACGTTGAAAACCTGTGTGAATGGTTGACTTCAGGCAGTTTATGTAACACAGAAGATACATTAGTTCATAACTTAATTGTATTTTTCGCAGGAAACAAAGAACATCCCCAAGGGGTGGGGACTGAAGATAGGTTTATTCTACCTCCTCTGCCACACTTCTTTCTTCATTATAAATGAAATTATATGATTCAGAAAGAAAAAGCCAGTTTGCTTGATATTACAGACACAAACAGTTCAGCTATACTCTAGCTGTAGAAAGCATCCAGCCTGGGTGCTGTTGATGTCTGGCTTGTATAAGCCACATTTTCCCATTATGTCCAAACTTGGAAATGGTAGTTTGTGTTGTTTGCAAATTGGGAGATCAAACCACAATTTAATCCATTGCTCTGGCAAACTATCTACGTAGACTGCCTAATTCTTGCAAAATCTAAGTAAATGTTATCTCTGACGTGATTGAGGGTTAAAGGAATGTACTGCAAACTCCTACTATTTGTACACTTAGTTTTGCTGTCCAGACTACAAAAGCTCATTATTTGCCTCCTGGTGCACATTTGAAGGGACTTGTTGCTTATTTTAAAGTCAGGACGGCTTGTTATGGTTAGGACCCCATCACATGGCCTTCGGGGACCTTGCAGATGCAGCACTTGCCTTTGATGAAAGGCTGTGTAAATTCAGAGTCACATTGTCCGCCATATGCACACTGGGCCTCTACTTTTCATTTTGCAGTAACAATATGGCTCATGTGTATTCAAGAGACTTCAAAAGTGCAACCCAAAAGACGGAGAGTCTGAGAGGTCCTTTAATGCCTTTGATGTACAAAGCAAATCAGCCAGAACTCATCAGAGACTAGTGATGACAGGGGGTGGGCAAATCTTAGCATGATCAAAGCATTTGGAGTTGGTGACATTTGCAAAGATATTAATGATTCTTCCACAAAGGTTTCAACCATCCTATAAACAGGATAAATAGAGGGGATTGTGAGATGGATGATGCCATTAACTACAGCAAATGTTACTGAAAATAATCAGAATGGTGGCTCATTTATTAAGGAAATGCTCAGCACATTCATTTACATTGCCCCAAACCGATTGGATAAACACATTCTTTGTCTTGATAATACTCTTGAAAAATGAGGACTAATCCAGTGAAAGCACTAGTCTGCATGTCTGTCATGTTGTGGAGTTACAAGGCATCATTATCCAATTCATATATATGCAGAATTATTACAGATTGATCAATTGTTTCTGCTGATGCAGAACATCTCATACTGGCATAATGTGCTTAACAAGTCCTGTGGTAATAATGCTAAATGCTTTCACTTGCTCTTAATGAGTCAAGTGACAGTTATTATTACTTATCTGGGCCAGGAGCAGGAGTGCTAAGTAACTGTTAGCACTAAGTAATTGTTATCTCTAATGTGACCAGGGGTTAAAGGAATGTGCAGTGAATTCCTACTATTTGCCATTTGCCATTTGCAGGAGATTTCTCTCTGCAAATTATATACTTTTTGGCAATGTTTAAACTGCAGTAAGGTATAAAATGCAGCTGGGCAACTTCATTTATGATTCCCCCCTCTTGGTCTCCTAAAGCTGATGCCCCCTTTTAATCTTACCAGAGTTCTTTCCCTCTTGTTTCTTGCCTAGCTTTTAAGAATCTTTCCTCCCCCCTTCCATATAGGTTCTGAATTATTGGGAGTTGTGCCTCCCCCCCTCCCCCCCCGGTTGTAGGGCTTGGGGAAAATAAGTCTGAAAACAAATTTGAAGACTTCTGCTTTTGGTGTGAGAGAGCACTAAAGTCAGCAAGGTTTCACTTGCTTTCCAAAACAGTAGCTGTGGTAGTCAGCTGGACGAAAAGATAAGTAAGTTATTGGTGTATTTATTTGAGAGTAACTCTAAACCCAGTAGTGCAATAGGACTGAGGAAGCCAGGAGACTTTTTCCTCTGGCTACACCAGGCATAGTCAAACTCGGCCCTCCAGATGTTTTGGGACTACAACTCCCATCATCCCTGACCACTGGTCCTGTTAGCTAGGGATGATGGGAGTTGTAGTCCCAAAACATCTGGAGGGCCGAGTTTGACTATGCCTGAGCTATGCCTACTATAGTCATCTGCTGCCACCCCTGCAATGGATTACCCTCAAGGAATGTAGCCATTGACAGAAAAAAATGTGCAACCTTTTAAGAGGTATGATAACAATACCTCAGTCTAACTACTAGTTGCTTTTTAGCATGCACTGGGTGTGAACTACTTTGGCTTATATATTACAGATGAGGTTCCTGAACAAAAATGTGTGGCTGTTTGGTGTTTTGGAGAACTTGCATATTCATGTCTAATATGCCTCTTTGTCTGCTACAGTTGAGGACAAGGTTTTGTTGTTCTGAGCTGGTTATCAGTGATAGTGAATAGCATTTCTACATTACCCTTGTAACAAATGGATCATTATCTGGTAAAGGGTTGAAAGTGTTGCTTCCTAGAGACTGTTTTATTTTATTTTTTTTAAAGAAATTTATTGGGTTTTACAAATAGCAATACACATAATAAACAATGTAGCATATATCTTGACATAATTTCACATTTTCTTTGGACTTCCTCGCATCTCCCGCTCCCACTTTCATCGTTATAGCATTTTGTCAGCAATTTATTATCTTATTTGCAATCTTATATCCCTTCTATGTTTCATAATCTTCTACTCCTCAAAAAGAGTTACCGTATTTTTCGGACCATAGGACGCACTTTTTCCCCTCCAAAAATGAAGGGGAAATGTGTGTGCGTCCTATGGAGCGAATGCAGACTCCTCGGCTTCAGCGATAGCAATGCGAAGCCTCCGAAGCCTGCGCTCCGGAGGCTTTGCGTTGCTTCCGCTGAAGCCAGGAGAGTCTGCTCTTTGAGGCTGGCGGTGGGGGAAAGCAGCGCTTCCCCCATCGCCAGCCCCAGAGGATGGGGGGCAGCGAGAAGGCGCGCGACGCCTTGCCGCTACCCTCCAACCCGGCTTCGAGGCTGGCGGTGGGGAAAGCAGCGCTTCCCCCATCGCCAGCCCCAGAGGATGGGGGGCAGCGGGAAGGCGCGCGACGCCTTGCCGCTACCCTCCAACCCGGCTTCGAGGCTGGCGGTGGGGAAAGCAGCGCTTCCCCCATCGCCAGCCCCAGAGGATGGGGGGCAGCGGGAAGGCGCGCGACGCCTTGCCGCTACCCTCCAACCCGGCTTCGAGGCTGGCGGTGGGGAAAGCAGCGCTTCCCCCATCGCCAGCCCCAGAGGATGGGGGGCAGCGAGAAGGCGCGCGACGCCTTGCCGCTACCCTCCAACCCGGCTTCGAGGCTGGCGGTGGGGAAAGCAGCGCTTCCCCCATCGCCAGCCCCAGAGGATGGGGGGCAGCGGGAAGGCGCGCGACGCCTTGCCGCTACCCTCCAACCCGGCTTCGAGGCTGGCGGTGGGGAAAGCAGCGCTTCCCCCATCGCCAGCCCCAGAGGATGGGGGGCAGCGGGAAGGCGCGCGACGCCTTGCCGCTACCCTCCAACCCGGCTTCGAGGCTGGCGGTGGGGAAAGCAGCGCTTCCCCCATCGCCAGCCCCAGAGGATGGGGGGCAGCGGGAAGGCGCGCGACGCCTTGCCGCTACCCTCCAACCCGGCTTCGAGGCTGGCGGTGGGGAAAGCAGCGCTTCCCCCATCGCCAGCCCCAGAGGATGGGGGGCAGCAGGAAGGCGCGCGACGCCTTGCCGCTACCCTCCAACCCGGCTTCGAGGCTGGCGGTGGGGAAAGCAGCGCTTCCCCCATCGCCAGCCCCAGAGGATGGGGGGCAGCGGGAAGGCGCGCGACGCCTTGCCGCTACCCTCCAACCCGGCTTCGAGGCTGGCGGTGGGGAAAGCAGCGCTTCCCCCATCGCCAGCCCCAGAGGATGGGGGGCAGCGGGAAGGCGCGCGACGCCTTGCCGCTACCCTCCAACCCGGCTTCGAGGCTGGCGGTGGGGAAAGCAGCGCTTCCCCCATCGCCAGCCCCAGAGGATGGGGGGCAGCGGGAAGGCGCGCGACTGGCCGAGTCAGTCCCTTCTCCCTCCTGCGGGCTTTTGGGGGAGATGGGGGAATTCCCCCACCTCCCGCAAAAGCCTCGTGCTCTTTAAAGGGGCTCCGCGGCTTCTGCTGGCTTTTCTACGAGGGGGGGAATTCCCCCACCTCCTAGAAAAGCCTGCAGGAGCCGCACACCCTTTAAAGAGCGCGCCGCTCTTGG
The DNA here is from genome assembly GCF_964106645.2 of Podarcis pityusensis. Lineage (NCBI taxonomy): Eukaryota > Metazoa > Chordata > Lepidosauria > Squamata > Lacertidae > Podarcis > Podarcis pityusensis. The sequence goes on along the minus strand of NC_138029.1, from coordinate 46,940,886 downwards.
GGGCTTTTCCCCGAGGAGGGAGAAGGGACTGACTGGCCGTTTCAGTCCCTTCTCCCTCCTGGTCGAAAACCCGCAGGAGTCGCGCGGGGCTCCTGTGGGCTTTTGCGGGAGGTGGGGGAATTCCGCCACCTCCCGCAAAAGCAGGGAGAAGGTCTTGGAGTAGCGGACAGGCTGCGTGCAGCCTGTCCGCTGCTCCCAGAGCTGCGGGGGGGGGGGGGAAATAATATTTTTTTCCCTTGATTTCCCCCCCTGAAAACTAGGTGCGTCCTATGGGCCGGTGCGTCCTATAGTCCGAAAAATACGGTATATTTTCTCAGTCTCACTTATTTTCTTAAAACCATCTAAGTTTAGTGGTGCTCAGTTGTATTGATCTAGCGTCCTGTTTAGCATTCACTCAAATTGCAATATTTTTGTAAATAGTTCTTAAATTTCTTCCAATCCTCCTCAATCCTCTCTTCTCCCAGGTCTCGAATTCTGCCGGTCATCTCGGCCAGTTCCATGTAGTCTATCAGTTGCATCTGCCATTCTTCCAGTGTGGGTAGATCTTGAGTTTTCCAATGCTTTGCAAGTAGTATCCTTGCTGCTGTTGTTGCATACATAAAAAATGTCTGGTCCTTCTTTACCACCCATTGGCCGACAATACCCAAAAGAAAGGCCTCTGGTTTCTTAGTGAAGGTATATTTAAATACCTTTTTCAGTTCATTATAAATCATTTCCCAGAACGCCTTCACTTTAGGGCATGTCCACCATAGGTGGAAGAATGTTCCTTCACACTCTTTACATTTCCAACACTTATTGTCATTCAGGTGGTAAATTTTTGCAAGTTTGACTGGGGTCATATACCATCTATATATCATTTTCATTACATTTTCTTTCAAAGCGTTACATGCAGTAAATTTCAATCCAGTACTCCACAACCTTTCCCAGTCCTCAAACATAATGTTATGCCCAATGTCCTGCGCCCACCTTATCATAGCCGATTTAACCATTTCGTCTTGTGTGTTCCATTTTAACAGCAAGTTATACATCCTTGAAAGTATCTTACTCTTAGGTTCTAACAATTCTGTTTCTAGTTTCGATTTCTCCACCTGGAACCCTAATTTCTTGTCATTTTTAAAGACTTCTTTAATCTGAGCGTAATGTAACCAGTCTCGCACTTTATCCTTCATTTTCTCCAAACTCTGCAATTTCCAATTGTCTCCATCTTTTTCTAGAATTTCCCAATATTTTGGCCATTTGGCCTCCATATTGGGTCTTTTTCGGGCCTTAGCTTCCAAAGGTGAAAGCCACCTTGGGGTCTTATTTTCCAGCAAGTCGACTTCCGGGGGCGGCGCGAACGACAATGGCGGTCCTCTTCTGAACGGGAGAGGAGGCTCCGCAGGCAACGGGTCGTCCGCTACGGCGAAGCGGAGACCCACATCGGAAAACCCCAGGCGGCAAGAGCCTGGGGTCTTGAGGCTCGGTGGGCGCCTAGAGCGACCCTCCAAGTGCAGAAGGAACCCCGTAAGGGGCTCCGGAGCACGGAGGGGGGTTGCGGCGCTGTGAGCTGTTTCGCAGCCTGAGGAGCGAAGCCGCGCTGCTGCTGTCGGTGAGCGCTGATCCCTTTTCCTGCCAAATTACAGATTCGGATGAAAAAGCAACTAATTTGTGAGTAAAAGACTGAATCACTTGGAATTTGAGATTTTAAAAGGGAAATTTAAATTGGCTTGAACTTGGCTGTGAGCGGAGAGACGTGGAAGCAGGAAGTCCGTCTTCCGCAGCCATTGAACTTGAAAAAAAGCAATCAGCTGGAGGAGTGGAGGCTGAAAAGAAAGAGACTTTAAGTTTTACAGATCTAAGCATCTATTTGAACTTGTATTTTAAAGTAAAGACTTCAAGTTAAAGATTTGGGATTTTTATTTGTACTTGACTTTCCTCTTCTTATTGGATTACAAATTTAAAGGTGAAACCCAGAGTCAGGAGCTGCCTGAGTACTAAGGGAGCTGTCAGTACTGCAGATTTGGATACAGCATATTGGAACTGGAAACAATCTGAGGGTATTGATACCTTTTAAATTTGAAACATTCTTTTTGGAAATAAATAAGCACTGTCTGCAACAAGGTAATTATTTATAAACTCTGCTAAGTATTTGTATCTGAAGGTTCTTGGACATTAATTTAGACTCTGAAAGATAGATCAAGCTCCCTCTAGAGGACTGGATTATAACAGTGATTTTACATACACTTTTTACTTTCGATTCCCTTGCTGTTTGCTTGCTCTGGACCTTTCCATTCCCATGGGAATAACTCAGTGTGACCTTGACTGATAGATAACGTTGGAATGAGTGGCACAAGAAAAAGAGGGAGAGCTAAACAAACAACTCTAACAACTCTAACCTCAGCCTTACAGACACGCAGATCATCTGTGCCTGCTTTGCCCTCAGAAGTGGAGGGTGAGGGCGAAGCAGAGCAGTTACAATTGGAAGATATGGCCTCAGGAGCATCTGCCTCTATACTAGATAAAATCTTTGAAAAATTGGAAGCTTTGGACAAGAAAGCAGATGCCCAATCAGCAAAGATTGATAAAAATACAGAATGTTTAAACAAATTAACCACACAAGTGACACAGAATGCACAAGCAATTGGACAGCTAACTGAGGCCTCAGCAGAAAATCGGAAATTGACTGAGGACACTAGACAAAGATTTGAAAATTTAGAGCAAGAGGTAAGACCACTCACTAAACAAGTTGGGGAACATCAGATTTATCTCTCGATGATAGAACTGCGAAACCGTGAGAATAACTTAAGGATTAGATCACTACAAGAGGCAGAAGAAGGAAATCTAACTGAGTTTTTGACCAAAGAATTCTCCAAGTTCTGGAACTTGGAAGAAAAGGACTTTAAAATTGTGTCAGCTTTCAGACTTGGAAGATTCATAAAGAAGGAGAGGCCCAGAGACTGTTTGATAACATTGAGATCAAAGGAGGAAAGGGATAAGATTCTGGGATTACACTTTGTAAAATCACTGGAGGTGTTGGACAGAAGAATTGAAATTTATAAAGATATTCCAAGATTACTGCTTGACCTCAGAACCGCCTATTCTGAACTTGTTAAACTACTAAGGAGCAACGCAATTCCATTTAGGTGGGAATTTCCTCAAGGATTATCTTTTACCTTTAGAGGGAGAAAGGTTAAAGTTAGAACACTGGAGGAGAGAGACAAATTCCTGTCTACACACGGAGAGGACCTCCAAAAAAGAATTGAACTACCTGCTGGGCCTGAGGCAACGCCAATACCAACATCAGCACCTGTGGAACCTGAAGTTCCTGAGAAGATACCACCCCTTGAAAAATAACCAGATAATTCAGGATGTCTCTGCAACTGTTGAGCTGGAATATTAATGGCTGTAACATTCCGGAAAAAAGGAAGAAAATATTTCATATATTAAAAAAAGAACAATTGGACATTATTTGTTTACAAGAAACACATGTGACGAGGCTCCACAGAAAAGTGTTAATAAATAAAAGATTGGGCCAGGAATTTGTATCTTCGGACAAAGTTAAGAAGAGAGGCGTAGTGATATATGCAAAAGAGAGCCTGTCACCTAAATTCCTATTTAAAGATGAACATGGAAGAATTTTGGCCATTGAGATACAACATCAAGGAGAGAAATTGCTGATATTAGGAATTTATGCACCAAATGAAGGGAAATCGGAATTTTACAAGAAGTTGCAGGAGACAATGCTGGATTATCTAGACTACAACAACATCATAATGATGGGAGATATGAACGGGGTCGTATCAACTAACATGGACAAGTCACAAAGTCAAAATGTTACAAAAGACGGCAGACTACCTAAAACCTTTTTTGAAATGACTGACAATATGGACTTGATTGACATTTGGAGGACAAAGAACCCACTAGGAAGAGAGGGAACATTCTTTTCTGAAGCCCAACTGACCTGGACAAGAATCGACCAAATATGGATTTCTAGAGGCCTGGCACCTAAGGTCAGAAAAGTGGAAATCTGCCCAAAGACCTGTTCCGACCACAATGCAGTAAAGATGGATATGACACTATTACCAACTGGATCCTTTAGATGGAAGATGAATGACAATTTGTTTAGAGATCAGGAAATTACCAAGAAGGCCCAAAAAGTTTTGAAGGATTATTTTGAGATAAACATGAATAATATGGTGGAAAAAAGAATAATCTGGGACGCAAGTAAAGCTGTAATGAGGGGATTCTTGATACAACAGAATGCAGTGAAGAAAAGAACACAAAATGAGAAAAAAGATAAGATCTTGGATAAAATAAAAGAACTAGAGAAGAAACTAAGAGTGAATCCGAAGTCACAGCCAACTCTGAGAGAAATTAAACTTTATCAAACACAATATTCCAAATTGATAAATCAGGAAATTGAATGGAAGGTTAAATTAATGAAACAAAAAACGTTTGAGTCGGCGAATAAATGTGGAAAACTGCTAGCTTGGCAGTTGAAGAGAAGACAAAGATTAAATACTGTTACAAACTTAGAGGTTGATGGAAAAAACATCCAGAATCCAGTGGACATTAGAAAGTGTTTCCAGAGATATTTCAAAAAATTATATACCCAAGGGCCGCAAGATGATGTTGAGATTAAACAATTTTTGGCAAAGAACGGATTATCTAAATTGTCACAAGAAAATAGGACAATCCTGAATTCTAAAATAACACGACAGGAGATCGAACAAGCTATCCAGAACATGCAACTTGGCAAATCTCCAGGACCAGATGGGCTGACCTCCAAGTACTATAAGACATTGAAAGACTACTTGATACAACCTTTGATGGAGGTCAGCAATGAAATTATGGAGGGGAGGAGGGCACCGGAGTCGTGGAAGGAAGCGTTTATCACATTAATACCAAAGTCGGAAGCTGAAAAGACACAACTTAAGAACTACCGTCCCATCTCTCTCTTAAATGTGGATTACAAAATATTTGCAGACATTTTGGCAAATAGATTTAAAAAAGTTTTAAATGAAGTAATTCATAAGGACCAGGCTGGCTTTCTCCCAGGAAGACATCTGTTTGCTAATACAAGGAACATTATTGACATTTTGGAACTTTTGCAAACAGATATAAATACAAAAGCAGTTTTAATCTTTATAGATGCGGAGAAGGCCTTTGACAATATCTCCTGGAAATTTATGATGGGAAATTTAAAAGAGATGGGAGTGGGACGGGGTTTTGAGAATGGGATTGAGGCGATATATTCAGAACAGAAAGCTAAACTGATAGTTAATAATGTGGTTACGGAAGAGTTTAAAATTGAAAAAGGGACACGACAAGGTTGCCCTATTTCCCCGTTGTTATTTATTTCGGTTCTGGAAGTGCTATTGAACATGATTAGAAGGGACCGGTTGGTGGAAGGAATTCAGGTCGGTCAGAAACAATATAAATTAAAAGCTTTTGCAGATGACCTGGTTTTGACCTTGCAGAAGCCAGAGCCCAGTACGAAAAGAGCATTACAATTGATTAATGATTTTGGTCGGGTGGCTGGATTTAAATTAAATAAACAGAAAACTAAGGTTTTGGGGAAAAACTTGACTAATACAGAGTCAGAACGGTTTCAGAATGAGATGGAACTTAATGTGGTAAAAAAAGTAAAATACCTAGGGGTAAACATAACAGTAAAAAATCTAAGTCTATTTAAGGATAATTATGAAAAATGTTGGACAGAAATTAAGAAAGACTTAGATAGTTGGTCAAAATTGAAACTTTCTTTGTTAGGCCGAATTGCTGCTATCAAGATGAATGTATTGCCAAGGATGTTGTTCTTATTTCAAACACTTCAGGTTTTGGACAAAACGGAGTGCTTTCAGAAGTGGCAGAGAGATATTTCCAAATTTGTCTGGCAGGGCAAAAAGCCCAGAATTAAGTTTAAGATATTAACCGATGCAAAACAAAGAGGAGGCTTTGCCCTGCCAGACTTAAAGTTGTATTACGAAGCCGCAGCGTTTTGCTGGCTAAAAGACTGGCTACTTCTTGAAGACACTGATGTGTTGGATTTGGAAGGGTTTAACAATACCTTTGGATGGCATGCATATTTATGGTATGACAAGGTTAAAGCAAACAAGGCCTTTAAGAACCATATTGTCAGAAAATCATTGTTTAATGTCTGGTCAAAATATAAAGACTTGCTTGAAAATAAAACACCAAGGTGGCTTTCACCTTTGGAAGCCAAGGCCCGAAAAAGACCCAATATGGAGGCTAAATGGCCAAAATATTGGGAAATACTAGAAAAGGATGGAGACAAATGGAAATTGCAGAGTCTAGAGAAAATGAAAGACAAAGTGCGAGATTGGTTACACTACGCTCAGATCAAAGAAGTTTTCAAAAATGATAAGAAATTAGGGTTCCAGGTGGAGAAATCGAAACTAGAAACAGAATTGTTAGAACCAAAGATTAAGGTACTTTCAAGGATGTATAACTTGCTGTTGAAATGGAATACACAAGACGAAACGGTTAAATCGGCTATGATAAGGTGGGCACAGGACATTGGGCATAATATCATGTTTGAGGACTGGGAGAGGTTGTGGAGTAATGGATTGAAATTTACTGCATGTAACGCCCTGAAAGAAAATGTAATGAAAATGATTTATAGATGGTATATGACCCCAGTCAAACTTGCTAAAATTTACCACCTGTCTGATAATAAGTGTTGGAAATGTAAAGAGTGTGAGGGAACGTTCTTCCACCTCTGGTGGACTTGCCCTAAAGTGAAGGCGTTCTGGGAAATGATTTATAATGAACTGAAAAAGGTATTTAAATATACCTTCACTAAGAAACCAGAGGCTTTCCTTTTGGGTATTGTCGGCCAAGGGGTGGCAAAGAAGGACCAGACATTTTTTATGTATGCAACAACAGCAGCAAGGATACTTCTCGCAAAACACTGGAAAACTCAAGATCTACCCACACTGGAAGAATGGCAGATACAACTGATAGACTACATGGAACTGGCTGAAATGACCGGCAGAATCCGTGACCTGGGAGAAGAGAGGATTGAGGAGGATTGGAAGAAATTTAAGAACTATTTACAAAAATATTGTAATTTGAGTGAATGCTAAATAAGATGCTAGACTAAAACAACTGAGCACCACTAAATTTAGAAGTTTTTTAAGAAATTAAGTAAGACTGTGAAAATTTAGCTCCTTTTGAGAATTATATGATTATGAAATATAGAAGGGATATAAGATTTTAAATAAGATGATAAATTGCTGACAAAATGTTTTAACGATGAAAATGGGAGCGGGAGATGTGAGGAAGTCCAAAGAAAAATGTGAAAATATGTTAAGATCGATGTTACATTGTTTATTATGTCTATTTTTATTGTAAAATTTAATAAATTGCTTTAAAAAAAAAAAAATATTTTCCAGCAAGTCTTTATATTTTGTCCAGACATTAAACAGTGATTTTCTGACAATATGGTTCTTAAAGGCCTTATTTGCTTTAACCTTGTCATACCACAAATATGCATGCCATCCGAAAGCATTGTTAAACCCTTCCAAATCCAACACATCAGTGTCTTCAAGAAGTAGCCAGTCTCTTAGCCAGCAAAACGCTGCGGCTTCATAGTACAACTTTAAGTCTGGCAGGGCAAAGCCCCCTCTTTGTTTTGCATCAGTTAATATCTTAAACTTAATTCTGGGCTTTTTGCCCTGCCAGACAAACTTAGAAATATCTCTCTGCCACTTCTGAAAGCACTCCGTCTTATCCAAAACCTGAAGTGTTTGAAATAAAAACAGCATCCTTGGCAATACATTCATCTTAATAGCAGCAATTCGGCCTAACAAGGAAAGTTTCAATTTTGACCAACTATCTAAGTCTCTCTTAATTTCTACCCAACATTTTTCATAATTATCCTTAAATAGACTTAGGTTTTTTGCTGTTATGTTTACCCCTAGGTATTTTACTTTTTTAACCACATTAAGTTCCGTCTCATTCTGAAACAGTTCTGACTCTGTATCAGTCAAATTTTTCCCCAAAACCTTAGTTTTCTGTTTATTTAATTTAAATCCAGCCACCCGACCAAAGTCATTAATCAGTTGTAATACTCTTTTCGTACTAGGCTCTGGCTTCTGCAAGGTCAAAACCAGGTCATCTGCGAAAGCTTTTAATTTGTATTGTTTCTGTCCGACCTGAATTCCTTCCACCAACCGATCCCCTCTAATCATATTCAATAGCACTTCCAGAACCGAAATGAATAACAAAGGGGAGATAGGGCAACCTTGTCGAGTTCCTTTTTCAATTTTAAACTCTTCTGTAACCACATTATTAACTATCAGTTTAGCTTTCTGCTCTGAATATATCGCCTCAATCCCATTCTCAAAACCCCGTCCCACTCCCATCTCTTTTAAATTTCCCATCATAAATTTCCAGGAGATGTTGTCAAAGGCCTTCTCCGCATCTATAAAGCCTAGAGACTGTTTTAATGTAGGGAACCAATTCGAGTAGCTTCTCCCCATATTTTCAAAACTCTTTGTTAGATTTGTTAACCAACCTCAAGAGTCATTCTTGAATGAGAATGTAGAAATGTTGACTCACTTGGCTTTTGGGGAAAAAACATGGCTCTGAGATAGCCTTTCTGCCTATAGTGTTGACATGTGGCCTTGCGTAAAGCAGCAATGAACCAGGGGTGTGCTTTTCATCTACACAACCAAGGGTTTCTGTTCCAGTGGAGGAAAACCTGACTTCATGGTTAGGAAGCATTGTGAGAGGTGAGTTGCAGTGGTGGAAATGCGTTGCATCCACCATCAAAACCTGTTTCTGCCTCTGAAAGTTGGCTTCTAGGCTGGGGAGTGAAGTGCACACACTTTCCCTTCCCTGTATCAAAGCTAAGTCTGAAGGTAGGGAAGATATTATGAAAAAGAGACATTGGCCCAGCCCACCTTATCTAAGTTGCTGCTTGCCTTCTGTTGTTTTAACACTCTTATTTGACAGCAAATAGACATAAATGAAGACTGGGATTGCATAGCCGACAAGCATGTAGAAGTGGACATGCTAGGTCTCACACCTATTTTATTAGCCCATGACATTTTTTAAAAACCTGTGTTTCATTGATGAGAAATATAAAGTTATTGGGGCAGTGTGTGTGTGTGTGTGTGTGTGTGTAGACGACGACCCATGTTTTGATTTCAGAGAAGAAGAAGAAGAAGAAGAAGAAGAAGAAGAAGAAGAAGAAGAAAGAAGGTGAAGAAGAAGAAGAAGAAAGAAGGTGAAGAAGAAGAAGAAAGAAGGTGAAGAAGAAGAAGAAAGAAGGTGAAGAAGAAGAAGAAGAAGAAAGAAGGTGAAGAAGAAGAAGAAGAAGAAGAAGAAGAAGAAGAAGAAGAAGAAAGAAGGTGAAGAAGAAGAAGAAGAAGAAGAAGAAGAAGAAGAAAGAAGGTGAAGAAGAAGAAGAAGAAGAAGAAGAAGAAGAAGAAGAAGAAGATATCCCGCTTTATCACTACCCTAAGGAGTCTCAAAGCGGCTCACAATCTCCTTTCCTTTCCTCCCCCACAACAGACACCCTGTGAAGTGGGTGGTGCTGAGAGACTTCAGAGAAGTGTGACTAGCCCAAGGTCACTCAGCAGCTGCTTGTGGAGGAGCAGAGACACGAACCCGGTTCACCAGATTATGAGTCTACCTACCACTCTTAACCACTACACCGAGGCACAATCTTTAATTCAAATCAGCATTTGTTCGCCCCTTCCCATTCTGTCCGCTGACTTAGGAACACAGTATTATTGCATTTAAAGAAAAGCAGTCAAAATATTTGCCATTCATTTTGATATAATTCCAGTGTGTACATATGTTTGGTCTGTGGCTCCCAAACCAGCACAGCTGAAAAGAGAACAGATCAGAAAACATGATGAAGGGCAAAAAGGACATTCAAACTTGGTGTTGTTCACAGCTTTTATGCCTTGCAGGGGGAAAAGGTTGATAGCCAATAGTAAATGTCCTGCTTGCAAAATGGGCTTTCGCTAATGCAAAGGGGACTTTCCTTTTCCCTCCTCTCCATTTCCCAACACACATCCCAAATCTGCTCCGGAAGGTTGAAGGACCTTCCAGAGCAGGTTGGGGAAGAAGAGGGATTGAAGTGGGAAGAAGAGGAAAGGCAAATACCTTTGTGTCATTCTAAATACTAATGAGTCAAAATGTATAATATTAATTTAAATAAAAATATATTTGTGTGTATTCATGGGTCATACTGTTATGATTAGATCAATCATAGTTTGCAGTGCGATTAAACTGTAGTACATTTGGATTGAATCTAACACTGATTTAGATTTTGCTACATTTTGCTACATTGGCTTAAATGGGCTGTAGCTTTTGCACCACTTCCATATGATAACTCTGTTTAGCTACTTTGGGTGAAGTGGAACAGGTTTGCTTGCAGACAGTAGGCAAAGAGTTGTGCCAAGACTTCCAAAGGATAAATACATTTGAGAATTACAAAATATAGTTGGTGGAAAGCTGCAAAGGTAGAATTACAGGAACATAATGTTTGTCTTCCATTATTTACTCAGCTTTCACTATATGCAGTTTATTTTAAAGAAAACAAGAACAGTTCTAGAAATGGCATTAACAAAAGAAGCCAGTAACTGCTGGAAGGGAAACAATCCCATTTCCCTGGCTTCATAACAGAATAAAACCCTCTTTTGTTCTCATGTCAAATCTTTCACACAGACAGAAGGTAATCATTTCTCTGTACAGTGTTGGCAAAACAACCATTCATATTTCTGGGCAACGTTTGATCATTATTTTAGAGGGGAAATTAGAAGAAGAAAAAACTGCTTTCATTGCTTAACAACATGTTTCAGTTTGCTGCTCCCCTCCCTTTTAAAATGTAACTTGAAGGCAATAACCAGTCCAGTTTTCTGATTTGGTGGCCCTTTGCCCTGGGTTATCTGAATTCTGGATTCAGATATGGAATAGTCTCTCTCCCCCCCCCCCCAAATGTGACAGTCCTGGTTCTGGAAGTGCTATTGAATATGATCAGAGGGGACCGGTTGGTGGAAGGAATCCAGGTCGGACAGAAACAATACAAATTAAAAGCTTTTGCAGATGATCTGGTTTTGACCTTGCAGGAGCCAGAGTCTAGTACGAAAAGAGTATTACAATTGATTAATGATTTTGGTCGGGTGGCTGGATTTAAATTGAATAAACACAAAACTAAAGTTTTGGGGAAAAACTTAACAGATACAGAGTCAGAACGGTTTCAGAAAGAGACAGAACTTAATGTGGTTAAAAAAGTAAAATACCTAGGGGTAAACATAACATCAAAAAATCTAAGTCTATTTAAGGATAACTATGAAAAATGCTGGGCAGAAATTAAGAGAGACTTAGATAGTTGGTCAAAATTGAAACTTTCTTTGTTAGGCCGAATTGCTGCTATTAAGATGAATGTATTGCCAAAGATGTTGTTTTTGTTTCAAACACTTCAGGTTTTGGACAAGACGGAATGCTTTCAGAAGTGGCAAAGAGATATTTCTAAGTTTGTCTGGCAGGGCAAAAAGCCCAGAATTAAGTTTAAGATATTAACCGATGCGAAAGAAAGAGGGGGCTTTGCCCTGCCAGATTTAAAGTTGTATTATGAGGCCGCAGCGTTCTGCTGGCTAAAAGACTGGCTACTTCTTGAAGACACTGACGTGTTGGATTTGGAAGGGTTTAACAATGCTTTTGGATGGCATGCATATTTATGGTATGACAAGGTTAAAGCAAATAAGGCCTTTAAGAACCATATTGTCAGAAAATCACTGTTTAATGTCTGGACAAAATATAAAGACTTGCTGGAAAATAAAACTCCAAGGTGGCTTTCACCTTTGGAAGCTAAGGCCCGAAAAAGACCCAATATGGAGGCTAAATGGCCTAAATATTGGGAAATGTTAGAAAAAGACGGAGACAATTGGAAATTGCAGAGTTTGGAGAAAATGAAGGATAAAGTGCGAGACTGGTTACATTACGCTCAGATTAAAGAAGTTTTTAAAAATGATAAGAAACTAGGGTTCCAGGTGGAGAAATCGAAATTAGAAACAGAATTGTTAGAACCAAAGACTAAGGTACTTTCAAGGATGTATAACTTGCTGTTAAAATGGAATACACAAGATGAAATGGTCAAATCGGCTATGATAAGGTGGGCACAGGACATTGGGTATAATATTATGTTTGAGGACTGGGAAAGGTTGTGGAGCACTGGGTTGAACTTTACTGCATGCAATGCTTTGAAAGAAAATGTAATGAAAATGATATATAGATGGTATATGACCCCAGTCAAACTTGCAAAAATATACCACTTGTCTGATAATAAGTGTTGGAAATGTAAAGAGAGTGAAGGAACATTCTTTCACCTCTGGTGGACTTATCCTAAAGTGAAGGCGTTCTGGGAAATGATTTATAATGAACTGAAAAAGGTATTTAAGTATACCTTCACTAAGAAACCAGAGGCCTTTCTTTTGGGCATTGTCGGCCAAGGGGTGGTAAAGAAGGACCAGACATTTTTTATGTATGCAATAACAGCAGCAAGGATACTTCTCGCAAAGCACTGGAAAACTCAAGATCTACCCACACTGGAAGAATGGCAGATGCAACTGATAGACTATATGGAACTGGCCGAGATGACCGGCAGAATCCGTGACCTGGGAGAAGAGAAGATGGAGGAGGATTGGAAGAAATTTAAGAATTATTTACAAAAACATTGTAATTTGAGTGAATGCTAAGCAGGATGCTAGATCACAAATAATTGAGCACCACTAAACTAGATGATTTAAGATAATAAGTGAAATTGAGAAAATATGAACTTTTTTGAGAATTATAAGATTATAAATATATAGATGGGATATAAGAATGCAAATAAGATAATAAATTGCTGACAAAATGTTATAACGATGAAAGTGGGAGCGGGAGATGTGAGGAAGTCCAAAGAAAATGTGAAATTATGTTAAGATATATGTTACACTGTTTATTATGTTTATTTCTATTGTAAAACCCAATAAATATTTATAAAAAAAAAACACAAATGTGACAGTCCTAATAAGAAACTTTGAAAGCTACGCTTAGATATCTAATTTAACCACATGCTAATCATCCATTAATACTGGATAATTGGGATGCCTTGGGCATGTCAATAATCCTCAGCATAATGACCTACCTTAGAGGGTGGTTGTTCCAGAAAGTCTTCAGCTTTAAATAGTGCACAAAAAAATGAAACAAATAATATAAGGTATTTCCATGGCATATATTGCTTGGGAATAATTATCACCAACCTACTGCATCACGTATTAATGTATAAAAAAAAATTAAAAATATCACCACTTGCAAATGATAATAAGGCACTTTATATGCCACCAAATGTTGCAGGGGTGGTGTTAGTACAGATGGATTAGTCCCATGCCGGTTTAATCCTTTCCCCAGTGCCATATTCCCAATTAAACCACCTACTTCAAAAGTTGCTATTTGGCCCATAGGGAAAAATATAAATGTATCTGCGGGCTATCTGTTTGTTATTCCTGCAGGATACATAGCACTTCAGAGGGGTTGGTTGGGCATATAGATTGGGAAAACAGCACAGAAGGAAAGGATAAACACCCTTTCTCCCAGCACAGCTTCCTGAATCTTCAAACTAGTAATGTTTGCTAATCGGTAAGAAAAGTGGGAACTTCTAATGTAGAGTCTCCCTTGTTTTAGTTCTGTCACTGTGTTTTTACCTCCATAATCAAGACCATAATCCAAGCTATTTCAACAAGCATAGAACAAAATATGAGTAGCATGTTGCTTTATTCTAAGTAACAATTAAAAAGCTCAGTTAGTTCCATCATATACGATGTGCAGTTTCATTCATCCAAACCATCTAACAGTTATTCTTCTGCTTTTTGTCATTTAAATCTGTCTAATCACTTAGCTAAATTCATGTTTCCTTCTCTTGTATGAAATGTCACTGTTCGTTAGAAAGTCAATTCCATTGCTTATCAGCTGAGGGAAAGAGGGACTTTCAATCTGGTTCCTTCAGCCACAAGGGATGGCATGTCGTATGTTAGTGTCTTATTAAAAGATCTTTGAAGTTCTTGCTTGAGGAAGCTCTTCTTTGGGGATCTTTTTCCTTCTCCTTTGTGTAACAACCCATCATTGGTCATGCAGAGTCCCCCACCCCCTAATCCACAACTCAATTAAGCTGAAGTGTTTGGATGCAAGTTCGGTAGAGACAAAAGTATTATTATTATTATTAAATTTCTTTATTACTAGAATATATACACAAAGCTCTCAGTTTATGAGTGAAACAGTAAAATAACAAAATAAAACAATGTATACAACAATATGAAAAAACATGAAACATTGTTTTTAAAAAATCTTTCCCTAAAGTTCAATCAAGCAAATAGGCTTCTGATACTGGCAAGCATCTGAATGGCCTCTGTAAAAATGCTTCCATTCTCCCACTCCTATTAGCACATGTATCCAATCACATATTACACACACTTATGCATGCATGAATAAAGCATCAATGGAGGCACGTTTCCCAATATCGGGTCTAGAGTCACTGTGTACCATGGGGATGCTTCCTTGCATACTAATAGCAGGGTAAAATAGGAAGAGAACACAAACCCCATAAGTTATATTTGAAAGTGGTTAATAGGTACAAATATTCATGCAACGACTATGCAGATACTGCTCTCCCTGGATCCACAGCTTGACTGACTAGATCTATGGAGAAAGAGAGAGGGAGGGAGGGAGAGAGAGAGAGATTGAGAGGAACATAAGGCAGAATAATTACTGTTGCCATATAAAGAGATGGGAGGGCACCGAGAATCCAGCAGGCTGTATTGGATGCCTACATGCAATGGGATGAACTCAAAATGCAAATGATACAGAATTGGAGCATGCAAAAGTAGAATGAAAAGATAAGAGAAAACAAGAGAGATATGGAGAGACTGAAGTACCCCAAATCACTAGTTATGATGCAGTATGAAGTGATAGAAGCTCTTCCTTGAGTGTTCACAATGACTTGGAAGTTAAAAGTTATGGCTCCGATTCACCTAATCAGTCTCTTCAACACAAGTCCACATTTCATTTTAGCCTAATTTAGGGGGAGGAAGCCATGTTCTTGTAAGGGAAACACTTGCCAATCTAATGCAAATCCCTGAAGAGATTGACCAGTGGATTTTGGTCTACATACTGTCCACCCCTGCTATGCACAACACTTCCTCAAAGAAAACATTCATGCATGGAGCTTGGGTAGCTCATCCGACTAATTAATTCTGTATCTGAATAACATAATGTTGCATGCTACCCCAAGCAGTGCAAGATTACCCAGGGTTTGTGTTTCCTTTGGAATGAGGTACAGCGTGGACTGTGGTGTCTGTATGATATACGGCTTATTATACAACCTGAGCCTACAATGGAGGGTCTCACAGCATTGACACCCCAAGAGGGCCTTCCTTCTCCCATAGCCACATCCTTTGATTCAAACAGAAATGAAGCATCTTTCTCTCTGTTTCAGTCTGCTTCTAGCCTCTAGCTCACACACTCAACTTTTCACTCAACTCTGCCCTTTATCTTTCTAACTACCAGCCAAGTGATGGAGGAGATACACACATTTGCCATCTGGTGCTCAGCCACTTCTTTTGTTCCCTTAATAGTAAATTACCTTACCAGGAATTTGAATCCTTGCTTATATTTTAACACTTGCTGGATCCAGGGATTAGAAGGGTCTCTGCATACCACCTAATCTGCCCCCCCCAAAAGCCCTCTGATATAACAGTAATATCAAAAGCAACCTTCTATCAAGTTCCATAGGTAAAGGGACCCCTGACCATTAGGTCCAGTTGTGACCAACTCTGGGGTTGCGGCGCTTATCTCGCTTTATTGGCCAAGGGAGCTGGCGTACAGCTTCCGGGTCATGTGGCCAGCATGACTATGCCGCTTCTGGCGAACAGAGCAGTGCACGGAAATGCTGTTTACCTTCCCGCCAGAGGAGTACCTATTTATCTACTTGTACTTTGACATTCTTTCGAACTGCTAGGTGGGCAGGAGCTGGACTGAACAACGGGAGCTCACCCCGTCACGGGGATTCGAACCACCGACCTACTGACTGGCAAGTCCTAGGCTCTGTGGTTTAACCCACAGTGCCACCCATGTCCCTATCAAGTTCCATAACTATGTGCAAAATTCCATGGGAGACAGAGTACTGCTCTCAGCCTCAGTGGATGGAGAGGACAGTTCTATCTAACAACTGCAGTTGTGCCTTGATTTTGCATTCTTGGCAAGTCCTTAGTCACATCTCAAAGCTAAGAGGAACCATCCCCCTGTTGCCACTAAAGAGAATAAAATCCCTTCTGGAAACATAAAGAGAGGAGTTTTCTATATACAGTATATAATTTTTCAAAATGGTATGTAAAATGTATTGGTTTCTACCCCGACAGACAAGCATATTCTAAAGGCTTTAAAGAACATTCTTTTCTTCTTCTTTTGCTGCTTTGACTACTCAAAATAGCTGAACTACCAGGGTGTATGTCCTTAGCTGCTATTGTCATATCTGATCTTTTTCTTTTTTAATGCAAATTTAGCAGGAGATGAAAAATAAAAATAGATGCCTGTTCTGTAAGCAAATCACCACTACCTAATTATCATGAAACAGAGACTTCTTTTCTTTAAGAAACATGCACAGCTGAAATCCAAATGCTCAGCTTATCTATAAAGAAATTCAGCAACAATATATAAAAAACCCTAGCTTATGGAGTATGTTCCAGAGTGCTTATGCCTCTAGTCCCCCCGCCCCTGGCTGCATAGTCCACATCAGTAGATCTTGCAGTGATCTGAAATTATATTTTTACATGAAAGCTAGAGGCCTTTCTATTAGGAATGGTAGGAAACGAAATCAATAAGAGAGACTGTAAACTGTTTCAATATGCAGTGACTGCCGCAAGGATACTTCTGGCCCAAAGATGGAAACAGGAAGAAATTCCAACAGTGGAAGAATGGAGAAGGAAATTGACCGAATATGCAGAATTGGACAAATTGACTGGGAAGATTCGATACCAGAAAGACCAAAAGTTTATCGAGGACTGGGGGAAATTTACAGAATATCTGAAAAATATATGTGATGTACAGACAACGCTTGTTGATTTTGAAGAGACTCTGTGAAATAATAAGAAATACTGCAAAAAAGAGAGTAAGAGGAAAAGGAGTGGGGAAAGGCAATATCATGTTTAGAAATGCGTCAATTTTCATTTTTCGAAAGATTGACAGAGAAACTGAGGGAAGTCAAAAATTGAAGCATGAGTGTAAAACAATTTGTTGATTGTATAAAACTTGTTTGGAAAATGAATAAAAATTATTTTTAAAAAATTATTTTTTAAAAAAAAGAAAGCTAGAGAAATTATAGCAACATCTGAAACCCACTTATGCCTAAATACTGAGATTTAAGTTGATTTATTCCCACTGATGTTAGCAGGCTTAATTGGACTGTGTGGTACAGTACAGACTTGATCTCAATGCATACGTCCTTCGGACTAACCACAACTGAATTCACAGGATAGGACTGGGCTGCAATGATGCTCTCTTTAGCCCATCTGGGCTAGGTGTGCAGTGCTGTGGAGGCCCCTAAGCAGTTGAAATCTTGCCCTACCCCCCTTCATGGGATAACAATGAACTAAGAAAGCTTGATTGTAATTTTCTAAGAATTCTTGATTGTAATGGTAAATTTCAACTGAAAAAATAATTAGGTTAACCTTGTTAATCTCAATGATTTGGTGCAAAAAAAATTGATATTTATTCATATGATTTATACAGCCCCTTTTTACAGGCCCTAGGGCAGTTTACAACAAAGCAAATAGATGAAAATTCATAAAATCATAAAAATAATACAATTCTTTAAAAACAGAGTGACAAATCAGTGAAAAACAATTATTAATAGTAGTAACAATCTGGTCCCTCCACCTCCAAACACTCACCAAAGAAGTTGCATCTTAACTAACTGCTTGAAAGTATAGAAATTTGGGACCAGATGTACTTTCATAGCGAGGGAGTTTATCTGAGGAGTCACCACTGAAAAGGCCTTTTCCTGGGTCCCAACACTGTATAACTCTTACTGTGGAGAGGCCACCAGGACAGCCTTATCTGCTGATCTTATTGGTATGGAATTCTTGAATACATTTGGGTTCTAAGCTATTTAGGGATTTCAGTGTCAAAGTAATTGGGCTCAGAAACCAGCTGGCAACTAGTACAGCTGTTTTGAAATAAGGTTGATATGCTTATGGCTTGCTGTCCCTACCTGCATCCTTGCTGCAGCATTTCACACTAAATGAAATTGCAGAACCATCTTCAAGGAAAGCCCCCCCCCCCCAGTGCATTACAGAAATCTGTCTTGAAAGTTACCAGAGCATGAATACCCACAACCAGCCTAACCCTATCCAGAAATGGCTCTCATTGGTGCGCCAGCTGAAGTCAGACATAGCTGTTCATAGCCACAAAGGTCACATGGCCTTTAGTGACAAAGATGATCCACAGAACAGCCCTAAACTATGCACCTGCTCCTTCACGATAAGTGCATCTCAATTAAGAACCAATCATTTTGTCAGCTCCTGGAACCATCCACACATAGCATTTCCATCTTGTCTTGATTCAGATTAAATTTGTTTGCCCACATCCAACCCATTTCTGCCTCCAGACACTGGCTCAGAATGCCCCTCTCTTGGAACCAACAGAACAAAGAGACAGAGCTGTGTCGCACCAACATCCTGGTGACACCTCCAAATCCTACTGATGACTGATCACAGTGGCTTCATATAGATGTCAAATAACATATGTGAAAAGATTGAGCAGGATCCTGCAAGAAAACTCCCATGGGGCTGAGCAAAAGTCCACAAACACATGTTCTCTGAAACCATCTTCAAAGCCATGCCCATAGCTGTCAACTTTCAGATTTGAAAATAAGGGATCAGCAGCCTTACTTGTCCCGGAGACAGTCTACGGGATATCTAACAATCCGGGATAGCAGCGGGAAGCAGTGGGAAACGGCACTGGAATAAGGGAATTTCCCATCAAAAAAAGGAAGGTTGACAGCTATGGGCATGCCTCCAACTCACTCAGACAGCCTAGGAGGATACAATGACCAGCGATGTCAAAAGATGTGGAAGGTCAAGGAGAATCAACAGGATTCCATGCCCCCTGTTCCTCACTTGATAAAGGTTCAAAATTTCTTCCCCACCTTTTCACCTTGTTTTCACCTTAATAAAACATTTTGACATACAATGATCTCATACATTCTAGGGAACATGATCAGGTGTCTGTGCCCCTTTCAGGTGTTCTTTTTCAAAAGTAATGCTATTACATCACACACACACACACACACACACACACACACACAACAAAGGGGGGGGATCCTGTAGGCTAACTTCCCTGCAAAATTTGCATTACACCTTGATTCATTTGCAGATCAGTGACCATTAATATCAGTTACTTATTTATCCTTCTATTTCTTCCCCCCCTTTTTTTTTAAAAAAAAAGGCCCATAAAGTTTTAGTATTAACAATTTTATTGCATACTATCCTCGTTATTCTTATATATACAAATCATGGCAAACAGCATTACAACTCTTTATAATAAAAAAGAAACACCCTTGTTTCAATTTGCTCTCTCTCTCTCTCCAACCAACTTTTAACAGTTGGAAGACAACAATTCATTTTTATTGCAGCCTGGAGGGTTTTCCACTTACTTAGAGGCGAGATAAAATGCAAGGTTTGTGCCCCCTCCTTTTTTAAAAAGTCCTCTAGAAATCATCCAACAGCAAAGGAAAATGTCTGTGGGAGTCTGAACCAGCAGTGACTACCTTTTTTATTTTTATTTTTTATTTTTGCCCAAGGGCCACATCGTCATCCAGTAAACTATCCGGGAGTCACAGCAGGCTGTGGTAGGAATGGTGGGAAAAGGGCATTGTCACCCTCACAGACTCCCATGCATGCACAGACCACAGAAACAACACACACACAAGAACATAAGAACAGCCTGCTGGATCAAGTCAATGGCCTATCTAGTCCAGCATCCTGTTTTCCCAGTGGCCAATCCGATGCCTGTTGGAAACCCACATTTAGGATCTATGCTTAACAGTACTATCCCCTCCTATGTTTTCCAGCAACTGGTATTCAGAAGCATTACTGCCTCTGGCACCGGAGTACCATCAATGCACAATCAGAGCATATACATACAGTACCCACTGCCTGCACACAAAAATCCTTGAATAGGTTTTTTTAAAAAAATGTGCAGAAAGATAAATAAAACATTTAATACATTTATCATAAAGAGCATAGACTGGCAAAATGTAAGAACATATATTAAATTATATATGTGCTTAGGTTTTTTAAAATAAACAAACTCTTCTCTCCAGTGCTTTTTTCCCAGGGGGTACTCAAAAGTGTGGCACTGTAACAGCTTCATGGTGAGTACCAGCACCTATTTTTCTAGAAAAAAAGCACTGCTTCCCTCTATGGTCCTCTAGTCATATGAATGGACCATCACGACCAACTCACATGATCACATTGGGCTCTTGATTATTGCTAAGGATTGGTGAAGCCTATTCATCTCACCTCAGACTTGGAGAGGTCTTTCCAAGCCTTTGTGGGAGGAAAAGTTTGGGCTTTACCTAACAGTTCTTCAGCACTCTAAAACCCAAGTGTATCTGAGCATTTGGCTATGTTATTGAAAGGTTTCCACTTCTGAACTGGCTCATTCAAGAGCCAGAACTCACATCTACCAATTTTCATTCTCTTTTTGAACACATTTCCAAACTTTCCATGGTGAGTTTACACGGCATGGTAGCTAAGGAGGCTTGTGAAAGTCAAGGGCTCTGTTTAAGTGACTCTTTGCAAGAAACACTTTTGAGTAGACTTGGAGCTTCCATTACTGACTGGAACTTTATGGATATTTTTTTTAATCATCTCAGTAAATGAAACAGAGAGTTTCCAGACTTGTCACTGGAGGCTCTGACATTTTCCAGAAACCTTCATTACAGAGAATCAAGAACCAATGGAAATTTAGAAAGAGCACTGCTTTTTGCGTGCCTCTTCGCATTTTCTCTCTTCCCTCCCACCTGACGTGTGGCAGGTCTGGAGAATTCTAGGAAAGGATGGAAACTGAAAACTGAGGGGGCTCAAACTGACCTATTACAGCCTTTGCTGAAATTTCAAAGAGAGAGTTGAACTCAAGTTACAAAAATTTGGGGTCTTCCAAATGAGGACAGGTAATTTTTGAAATTCCCCTTTCCAGAACACACTGCCATCACTGGAAAAGCTTATTCCCCTCCCACAAATTTTGCCCTGCTGAGAATAGCGCTGAAGGAATAAAAGCAACATAATTCATTTAACAGATTGTTGTTGACATTTTAAGATGAGCCCTGGTAGTTCAGTCTGAAGCTTATATAGTCCAGAATCCCGTTTCCTAAAGTGGTAGACCAAATACCTCTGGGAAATCTATGGACAAGACGTGTGCAGATGGAGAAGTAGTATGATGACATCATGGCTATCAGCTTACCATGGCAGTGAAAAAAGATATTGTGCATACAAGTGCGCAACTCCCACCCCCATCTTTCCAATAGCAACATTCAAAACAGGACACAGTTTGTCAAGCATGACAGTTGAAGCTTGATTTTTTTTTTCCCTTTAAGAACCACCAACCTCATGTATATTACTCAACTAAAATCAGCACTCCTGGTCCAACAGTAAGTGCATAAGTATCAGTGATTCTACCTAATTTTGGAGAAGAGCTGTGAAGGACAGCAGAGCCAGACCTGAGTCTGGTGATACAAGTCCTCTGAAACTTCACCAGAGTGCTGGAACCTCTCGCTGATTGGTTACAGAGTCAGCTAGCCACAGAGTGGGGAGGAATAAAAGGAGCAGTTTCTGAGGAAGAGGGTTAGATAGGGGTTGGTTTTCGAGATAGGGCTGGATTTGGATAGGATTTAATTTGAGGTCTTAGTCAGGTTTCACATGGGGAAATAGGGAGTGAGATAGGGAGAACTGGTTCTGAGTTAAGTTAAACATACAAACTATTCATAGCGAGAGGACAGAGCCTCACAGCTTGGATAGGGAGACCGGGTTGAGGGTTTGGGAAAAGTATACAGATAGGAGTGTTCTGGGAGGGCTGTGACTGAACAGGAGAGGTAGATCGTGTGGGAATACAGACTACCTGGGTCTTAGTATAGCCAGGAGGGGAGAGTTTTTCTAGGTCAGGGGTCAGCAACCTAAGGCCCATGGGCTGGAAGCAGCCCGCGGAGGTCATTTGACCAGTCCCTGAACTGCCCCCGAACTGAGTCGCAGAAACTAAGTTGAGCACTGAACTAAGTGACAGAAACTGAGTTGAGCATTTTACCTTCTACTCTAGAAACCTGAATATTTACCACCTGAAGTGTAACACCTGATTTTTAGTAACTGGAATTTAAGAAGAGTTGTGCCTATAGCATTGTTTTTAAGCCTGAGACATCTTATAGTTAGTAAAAGTAAATAAGTTAACTGCTACCTGAAAGAACACATTTCCTGACCCACTTTGTTTCATAAACTTATTTTTGTTTAATAAAACATTTTTTTTGTTCATCTGGTCAACTCCTGCCAGAGACTCTAAATTAGCAAGTTTTTCCTCACACAAGTCCCCCACTAGATAATCCATGGAAAATTGTAGAAATTCATGTTATTGATGTACCGTGAGGTGGGCGCACTATATTTAATTGGGGGCAGTTAGGGGGAGTGGACCTGCTGCATTATTAATTGGTGGTATTAAGTGGTGGGTCTGTTACAGGAGGATATAGGGAAAAGAAGCAACTGACAAAAAATCAGGGGTAACTAAGCTGTTGCCTCAGCCAGCATGGCTGATTGCCAGAAATGATGGTAGCTGCAGTCTAGCAACATTTGGAAGGCTATAGGTTAACCACTCGTGCCCTAAATTCTGAAAATAATGTGCATTCTGTTTTGCCAAGCTCTAGAGGGCAAATGAGATGGACCAGCTTGTAATTTTAACTGCTGTTCCATATCATTTGTATTTTAGGGTTGTACTCTGCTTTTAGTGCTGCTCAAAGTAACACCTTGAATGACAGACATGGAAAAGGAGAATACGGTAACAAGAAAAGAAAGTAAATGCACGTGATTCAGTGTACTGAGCCTTGTGCAAACTGCACTCGAATCTCCTCCAGAAGAAGAGCATTGAGAATACACATGGACACACAGCTTTCACAGGTTTGATTGCAAGGGCCTTTAACCTACCCACAATCCTCATAACAAGCAGCTGCTTTCTGGCAGCTCCAGAAGACAGTGCTTAAGGAGACTCACGAGTGTGACAAAAAGTTGGCAAAATTGATTGGTATTTCAGGTTTAGTGGTCTCCAATGAACATTCCTAAGTTTCTCTGTCTGATTTTGATGAAGTGCTTTTATTTGTCTTCCTATCGGGAGAATATGGTGAATCTGCACAAGAGAAGCATGGCTTCTGTTTAGTTTTATCAGGCACCACTTAGCCATGTTATAATTTATTTTTCAGGAGAAGGAAATTTCTCAGGAGGGTTTGAGGCTAACACAGTTATAAAACAGCTGGCTACTGTTCAGATTTTGTCTTCAGACAGCTGCATTTCTCAGTTTAAGGGGGATGGGGTGAATAAGAACTAGCCATCCTGATTTTAAAACCACAAATGCAAGTTTCTTGTTCTACTTAACCCCGTACAAATTTAAACTTGGCAGTGCACAGGTTAATATGAAAATTGGTTATATAGCCAGCACTGAGGAACCTTGTAGGCTTACTCAACTCATGGTGATTAAAAAGAATTCCATATCTCCAGGACAGAGAGCGACTTGGATGTGTCTTTTCCCCCTTTTAACAAAGCAGACCCAGAATTCTTTTTGCTAGCTATGGAATTGGCTGGGTATAGTTTCTCTAAAGGGACACCAGACCTATGTTTATCTCTCATACAATGTACAATACAAGAGTCATTGGCTTGCCTTGGCTTTATTGGGTGGGAGGCACTTCTACTGAGGTCACATTGATTGTAGTGTTTGTTGGTACAGTTTTGCCCCTATAATTCTCTAGAATCATAGTGATTGGCCCGTCATTTAAAAGCACGAAGCCAAAAGATCAGACATTGCTGCCTTGAGCACCATTACTGTTATTGAAAGGCAAACCTGAGTACAGTTGTAGTAGGAATCTAAATCCAACATCCCAGCACTTTTTCTTTCTTTCTTTTGAAACAGAGGGTTTTGTTTATTTCCTTTCTCTTGCTCTTAATCCCATTTGAATGTTACAGAAATGGCACACTGCAACAAACAGAAGAGAAAGAAAGACTGAGAATCAGGCCACAAGGTGTCACAAACCACCAAGTGTGATGGACAATATGATTTATTAAAAGCAATGCTTTTGCAAGTATATGCATTGGTTCTGAAGAAAAGCAATGGATGAAATGAGAGCGACAAAAAGGGAAGGAGAATATTTCTGCTGGTGGGTAATTGTTCTTCCTATCACCATAATGAGCTGCAATGTTTCATTATCACTGACTTAACCAGACAAGACAATGTTTTATACAGTACCCAGCCCTGAAACGATTACATGTTGTTACCAATGATTTTTGTTCACTGACTACACTGCAAATATGGGGAAAAGAAACCAATTACTACAGGGGCAGAGCTGCACCGGCTTATTCAGGTTTTCTGCAAAACATTAAACGAACAGTACATATAACACAAATGCAGATGCTCTCCAATTCAGGATAAGATTTTTGAAATGAAATTCACTGCAAGCTACTCCTCAAAGGAAATGTTGAGCCCTGGTATCCTATGTAGGAAATTATGTTTATGCTGTGATGTAACACTGTAATATCTTAAAAACCTAAGTGGTATAGTGCCATCTTCTCTGACCCTCAAAGCATGCTGGTAACAAACAGATGTAATAATGTTTTACACAAGTATAGAGGCTAACACTTCTCAAAACCAGTGTGAATCTTTCTCTAAGGAATTCAGCTGGATCCTATAGCTATGTAGCTCTAAGCTGCTTTTACTCCTGAGACTGCAAACATAAGAATAGCCTTGCTGAATCAGGCCAAGGCCCATTGAGTCCAGCAATTTGTTCTCACTGTGCCCCATGGGAAGCTTGTAAGGAGGACCTGAAGGACACAAACAGGACAAATATCATAAGCAAGAAAGAGGCTGGTTTTGATGCTGTTTCATACTTCTACCGTGTGTGTGTGTGTGTGTGTGTGTGTGTGTGGTGTGTATTTCTTAGAGAGAGCTATATTGCATCCACACTGCACATTTCATGCACATGGCTCGGAACTGTACTCTGTTAAGGGTGCTGGGAGCTGTAGCTTTATGGTGGGTGAGCTACAGCTCCCAGGAGGGATTTTTTCAGCTGGAACTTGCTGGAACTTAGTTCTGGCACCTCTCAGGCGGGCGCCATTGCCATTCTAAGAGAATGAGGGAGGTGTTCATGGTGAGTTCTGGCACCTCTTTTTCTAGAAAATTAGCCATGGTTCCCAGGCTTATTTGGGAAAGGCAGTGTGATTTAAATGTATGGTGTGAGTGTGATTTGGAAGGGAATGGACTTGATAATAGGAATAGAACTAAAGGTGTAATCCTATACACTTTTACCTGGAATTAACCTCCATTGATTAACAGTGAGACTTTCTTCTGAACAGACATGTACAATATTGTACTGTGAAAGACCTTAAGCCCACCTGCACTAAACAAATTCTGCTGTCTCTTGATGCAGCGCTGAGGGCACCTCTTTTCCTCTTCCTAATGAAATGCTGATCTTATATTGTAGTTAGCTGTCCTCTTTGATTAGCGTATTGGGATGTGGAGCATGCTGTAACAACTGCATGGATTTGCAGAAATTAGTTTATTATTGTAACAACTCAAGGGAGTCATATGAATTAAGGGGAAACATTTACATTGGAACAAATTACATTTTTCTCAAAAACTAATTGTTACACTGAGAGCTCTTATACTCTTGTAATTGCACCATCCTAATTACACACAATGCATTATTTAAAAAGAATGGCATTGTTTATTTGCAATATCCTTTGCTTATTTACAGTTGCATATTTGAACAAGGAGCAAGGAGTTCTTCCTACAATGCAGCCGAGAGAGATTGTTATCTGCTCACAAACACAAAATTAATTCAGCAGAGAGAATCTATTCTCAAACAGAGAGGGAGAAAGAAATTTCTCCGGAGGCGAGACATTCTACAATTGTTTCTAAATTTTTGTGTATAATTAGCAAAGCACTTACCATCTGCAGTGATTGACCTGTCAGAGCTGCTCCTAAGAGATAATTTCAGTGACATTTTAAAAAAAAGACTATGAATATCAACAAGCTGAATTTAACTTGTAGGGAATAATGTTATCCTGTAAATAGAAATTACAAGCACTCAGGATGGAATTAGTTTATGAAGAATACTGATTAACACTGGTACCCCTGATCAGATGAGTTCAGCTCAGTAGAACAGTAGGCATTATTGCCAGTGATAACAGTAAACTTCCTTTTGATTGCATAAAAACAGCTTGTATGCAGTAGGGAAAGGTATTGCAGTGAGCTCATGTGTTTTAAGAAGAATATTCTGAGCCACACCCAGACATACAATGGTTCCAATTAGAAGTGATGGATCAAGGGGTCAAACAGGGTTGATTCTCCTTAGCTTTAATAGGTGTGACTAGAGCAGGAAACTGACAACAACATCCTTACATTTGAGTGAAAAATCCCCCTGTCCCTATTTTGAGCACAATGAATGCCTGTTTAAGACTCAAGGTAGTGACAGGCAACAGATAATAAAGAAATTTGCCAGAAACAGTGTCTCACTGATTACTCTTTGCAGATGATTTGTTACTGACATAAGTAATTTAAAACTTCTATTGTTGGTTTAATACTGTTTTTATTGCTGTTGCTTAATACTATAGTGTAAGTCAACCTCAGGGCTCTAGAGAGCCACATTAACTTTGCCCCTTAAAAATATGCATCATTTGCCTGTAGACTGCTTGATAACAGCTTCATAATATCCAGCACCATCCCACAGCATTCTAGTGTGTTTCTGAGTCTTCTCATTCCTGACAGTACAGGGAAAATAAGTACATGTTCTGGTGCTGAAGGATATAGTGATTCATTCCAGAAGCTGGAAGGATTTTGAGTAATTATCTGTTTTCTTCACTTTTCATAATCATTGTATGGGCTGCCAACTCTTACTGCTATTTCTCAGTGACTATAGGGATGTCACAAAATATCCTTTCATAGTCTTAATCAAAAGTTGAAGCTGTCTGACTTTGCTGGATATGGTGAACCAGGAATACCTAACGTTCATATTTCTATGATGTCACTAAGATAGAAGCATAAGTTGGCATTGTTAGTTTTCCACTGACACTGCATGATTTCCCTTTAAATTGTAGAAACAGAATAGAAAACCTGTTTCCATACAGCTGCCAACACTCCAAATTTGGAACTGGCTTTGCTATCCATGACAAAACCATATTCACATTGCTTTTAAAATGTCAGTCATCCATACATAGAGCGAAAGTTTATATGATCATTTATGAAAGGGGAAAGCCACCATAAGTTGACTTTCCTGTTATTTTTCATTGTGAAGATTTATCATAAATGTGCTCCATGAAATCAGATTTTAATTCAGCAATGTCCTGAAGAATGGTCAAAACTAAACTTATTTATATCATGATAAAAAATACTTCAGGTGGTTTTCAATTAAGTTCCATTGTTCAGTTCATTAATTTCAATGGGTCCACTCTTGAGTACAACTTAGCTGAATACAACCCATCTTATTTGGGGTGCATTCATTTATAAAGTAACCATCCAAAAATTATAGCCATCCAAAAACTATAGCAGAGTACTCATCACAGTGTCCTTCATATCATCATTTCTTCCAGCTCCCTTTGCCATTCATGCTTCTGTTTCTTTTCATTCTCTGGCAAATCCTCCAGGGCCTGAAGTTTATATCCCACATTGACTATGTCCCACAGCTCATGCCTTTCTTAAGACTATATACTGATACAATTTCTCAGATTTGTATATGACCAAACCCTTAGAATCCCTTCCCCAAGCAAGGAACCCCACCCCTCACATTTCCTTTTTGTCTTCGGCTTGTTCTTCCAACTACTCCTATTGCACGTCTTTATTACCCACTAGTCTCACCTACATTCCTAAATGCCCTCCTTTTATCCATCTCATTTACTTAGTGGAAATGAAGGGGTTTTTTAATCTCTTTCACTCAATGATCAAAGTACTGTCATTGGCAGGAGTGGTAGTAAAGAGACCCAGTGCAGGTATGTTTAAATATGGGGAACTAGTGAAGAGCATCTAAGGTAAGATAGGTAACCATTACAGTGGAACCTCGGGTTGCGAACGTGATCCATGTGGGAGGCATGTTCACAACCCACAGCACCGTGTCTGTGCGGGTCGCGATTTGGTGTTTCTGCACATGCACGAGCGCCAAAACCCGGAAGCAACCCGTTCTGGTACTTCTGGGTTCGGCGCGGTGCACAACCTGAACTCACATGACCTGAAGCGTCTGTAACCCGAGATACGACTGTACTACAAACCTAAACAAGTCTTGATGTATATATGATTGTATCAGAACGAATACCTGTAAAAGTTCACAGTTCTATTCAAACCAACCAGTAATTTCTTTCTAGCAGATATCTTTTGCAAAAGTCACATAGAAAAAAACTGATGCATGTTGGTGGAGATGAGTGCATCTCTAGTTCTAAGACAGGGAGATAGAATATTGAAGTTGTTAATAAACACAGGGGAAATATGATTGCTTGATCTGAATGCACAGTAGGAAACAAGCAGTTACCGCTCAGTTCACTAGGATCTTACCCCTTGGTACATTAAAGAACAAGAAATCTGACTTTTCATCTTATTTCAGTCAAGGTTTTTTTTCCTGGTGGTGGTCTTGTCAAGTCCAGCCCCTGCCCCTCATACAGAAGTGTACAGTAAAACAATAAATGCAATTGATCTTTTCCTTTTGATTTATTTTTATGATTTATTACTACAGAAGCAAAGAAGACTTGACAAAGTTTGAGGTTAAGCAAATGCATGAGTGAAGAGACCTCCTGCAACGACAAGTGTTTCTATGCTTTTTTGATCCTTCACAATATGAGCTTCAAGACTAACACATTTTTCCAAAGTGGCTTTGACAGTAAATAAAAAAGTGGCCCTTTCTTCTTATTCTTTGTAAACATCAGAGGTTTTTGCCACTCTCTCCCTTTTGTATTGTCACTGTTAGGAGTACCTCATTATTTCCTCTCTCACCTCATCAATCAGAAAGAAAAAGTTTCCTTTAAGAGCACTGTCTCTGAATATTCACCACAACCGAAGAGAATAAAGCAGCAATGGTTATTTCACCTTAACACTTAGAAGAAAAATCCATTCCTCTTGGCCCCATCCTTCTCCATCTCTCTGCTGTGCTTTACCCTTTCCATTCCATCCTCCATCATGCTTAACTAAGATACTTATGTATATTGAGATGCATATTTCTCATACAAATGAGGCATAAGAAGAGAAAAATCTAAAAAGAATTCTGCCATGTCACCAGTAGAACACTAAATTTGAGTGAAGCCAACCTGAAATTTCAGGCCACTAATTATCCCATGTTAGTTGCTTTTGAATTATGGTGCTGGAGGAGACTCTTGAGAGTCCCACGGAATGCAAGAAGATCAAACCTCTCCATTCTTAAGGAAAACAGCCCTGAGTGGTCACTGGAAGGACAGATCCTGAAGCTGAGGATCCAATACTTTGGCCACCTCATGAGAAGACTCCTTGGAAAAGACCCTGATGTTGAGAAAGATGGAGGGCACAAGAAGAAGGGGACGGCAGAGGACGAGATGGTTGGATAGTGTTCTTGAAGCTACCAGCATGAGTTTGACCAAACTGCGGGAGGCAGTGGAAGACAGGAGTGCCTGGCGTGCTCTGGTCCATGGGGTCATGAAGAGTCGGACACGACTAAACGACTAAACAACAACAGTTGCTCTGAAATGATCAAGGAGTGAGACCAACCCCTGTGAGGAAGGGTGGCAGTTTAGAGAAAAGTAAGAGGTAACAGGATAGACGTTTACAAAATAATTCATGTGGAGAAATTGGAGAGAGAGAAGTTTTTCTCCCTCTCATATATATGAGAACGTATGGGCATCCAGTGAATCAGAATGCTGAAATAATCAGACAGATAAAGTACTTTTTTGAACAAGGGAACTCACTCTCATGAGTGATGCCCACCAGCTTGGATGGCTTTAACAGGGGACTGGACAAATTCATGACTAAGGCTATCAGTTGCTACTAGCCATGATGGCTATGCTGTGCCTCCACAGTGTGGGGGCAGTGTGGTTCTGAATACCAGTTGCTGGAAACCTCAAGAAGGGAGAGCGCTTTTGTGCTCAGGTCCTGCTTACAGACTTCCCACGAGCATCTGGTGGGTTGGCCACTGTGAGAACAAGATGCTAGACTAGAGAGGCCATTGGCCTGATAAAACAGGCTGTTCTTATGTTGTCCCCTGTCTGCTTGCTCTAAATCCCAGCAGTCAGCCTCCAAAGAAAGAAAGCACATTGGAGCTGAATGCATGGTATATTAATGTATTTTTTTTTCAGTTTCACCCTGGTAAAATGATTCAGACCAGCCCCTAAATAATTTGCTAGATAGAATTGGTACTGACAAGAACTTCTCATCTTAAAACTTTAGATCATAACTGGCTGGTTGCATCTCCTGTACCATCCCCTTCTTTTCAATCTGAGAGCTTTCCTGCTCATGTATTTGAGCACACATTATCTAGCATCTTAAAAAGAAGAAGGGGGCAGCAGCCACAAACACAGTGGGATCTCAAGGCAATATGTAGGGGCCAAGCTTGTAAGGAAGGATGGGCCATCTATTAGAAACTTTTTAAACAATTTCTATGGCGAATATTATGGAAGGAAAAAAAGAGAAGACAGCTTTGCAAAGGAGATGCCATTATAATGTTTTGGCTAGCTTTGAGCTTTGTCTGGCTTGGAATATAAAGTAGCTGTACTATTACCGTATTCCTGAGCACTTTTACGTTTCTTACAATTGCTAAGGAATGTAAAATAAAATAAAATAAAATTCTGTCAAGGGATGGGGGGGGGGAGACAGAAAAATCAGCCAAATGAATCCCTTTCTGCCAATAGTGACTCAGTGTACTATTGAGCAAGGGAAGCATTCATTAAAAGCTTCACCTTGGCAAGCAGTTTAAAGACATGCTATACATAGAGATAAATCTATTTTATATCATGCCTATGAGTGTTAATCTTGCTGCAGAACACGGTGATTACAGCTTACATTGAATTACTACTTTTTATAATTCATTGCAGTGAGGTATTGCTCTGTGACATCTCCAACCTAGTGAGCACTTCATTATTTTTAAAAGAGAAAATTGAACAAGAAAATAGCTTCTGTTGAACTCTTTGCACAGATACTTTTTGCTCCTCAGCACCCAAAGAGCAAAGCCTAATAGCAAATGGTGACTCTTCACTTTCTTAACTTGCACGGTGTGTGTGTGTGTGTGTGTGTGTGTGTGTGGTCGGCAGTATGTGGGCAACTGGGACAGATCACAGTGTTTTCTTCCCCTTTTCAAGAAAGAAAAGTATTGTGAGTCTGCGGCTGATTAGCATGAATGGGTCTTCCACTATATTTTTGCCTAAAGCAATTCTAGATAGGATGCAAGGATTTGACAAAAGAACCTTAACCAATCTTTAATGGCTGCAAATATTTCCCTGAATGGGCAGTTCACCTGCAGCAGGTGGGGGTGGAGGTGGGGTATGACACTGCTTCAGAGATTATGTGCAAGAAACAGCAGTTGTTTATTTTCTGAAGATGAAGCACCTGGAGCTATAGGTTTGCTCCCCGCACCAAATTATTTTTTGTGCAGTGTTTTGCAAGCATTGCTTCCATCCAGAAATGCAGCTGCCATTTATTCCCCCCACCACACACAACATTCAAAAGTGCTACGCCATAGCTGATCACCATTCCCTTTCTTCAGTGCTTCCACACACCTATGACCATATACACACCCTTTGCCACTCTGACAACTTTTAAAAATCAGTTTGTAGCCCTGATTGGCTGCTGCTTTAACAGTTTTTTTTGGGGGGGTACCATTTCACCAAATTTCACAGAGGGGAGGAGAAATTATCCAATTGTTGCTCACAGGTAGGGATGTCAGTGGAATGATATATATGTTGTTTTATGTTACTTTCCTTTCTCTCCCTGCCCCCCCAACTAAGATAAACAAAAATGTCCTTGAATATTTTCTTAGTTTTATGGTCTCCCTTCAATTTACGGACAGTATATTAATTTTAAGTCATTGCTTTAGACTACACAAAGAGTAGTGTTACTAATGGATGCCTTGTTAATGACTGATTGTTTAGTTCCTAATGAACCACTATTTCATACCCCGAAGCACAGCTGGCACTAAATAAGGCAGAATCGCCAAAGATAGATTGGGCATGGAGAAAAAATGTGTCCTCTGCTTCTTTACAGTAGTTTCTCAAGGTCAGAATTGATGTTCATTAGAATGCAAAACAGGGCCTGACCAAGAGCCCAAGACTGAAATATTTGTTTCTGTCCAGAAGACGAAATGCCTTAAATTACCTACCATATTTACCAACTGTGGTTTTATGACACTTGTGAAATTGTTTTAGGAATTTGTTAACTCAAAAATATTACTAATTCTGAAGTATTTTTCTCTTGCTTCCGTTTTCCCCCCTACAATAAGTGACAATGATCAAGAGCAATCATAACCAAGATTGGAAGTTAAAGATCTACAAGCACCTAAAAATGTCCAAAACCAGTTTGGGTCTTGTTATTTAAAAATAAAATAAAATCATGGAATCGTAAAGTTGGAAGGGACCCAAGGGTCAATATATTTTTGACAAGAATAAAATGTACTGGTTGCAATGGAATAGAACAGACTTGTCATGTGTGGAACGGGCAAAGCCTAAATTTGGTTCAGATCATCCACCCCTAATCTCTGATGCTTTGTCCATTTCCATTGACTTCCCTTGTGCCTAAGACATGCTAGGACTAGTCTGGTTCAGGTTCTGGTGGAGGAAACTGGTAAGGCAGCATTACATGTGTAGGGAGAATGTTGGCAAAGGAAGTGTTGAAAATAACCAAGCAAGAAGTATAGAAGCATCATTCCACCCTCCTGCCTTGTTCCAATATACATTAAGCAAGTAACTTAGTTTGACTTCTACTTCAGTGCTTTTATTTCTTGCCTCATTTGTCTTTCTAAATCTTCATACAGTGAAAACTACAAGAGAGAGAAAATATTTCCCCACCACTATCACACTGAGTTGAGCATGGGGAATTTTTAAACGACTGAAAGAACTTCATCTCTGTCCAGAGATGCAACAGAAGTAGGTTTTGGAGAAAGATCAGCATCCAATTCCCAATTCATAAAGGAGAGATTCTCAAGATAAGTTCAGCCTCTGTTAGCAAGCCTTTGGCCAGGGAGGGATTGAAAGGAAGTGCAAGTTGTATGAGCCATGGAGTCTATATGTTTGGTTGCCAAGTAGGTGCCATCGTTATGGCCCAGAGTGGATAAAATTAATGTATGACTTAAATAAATAAAAATTGAAGATAATATTTAATTTTGTAAACAAAAAAACATACAAAACCAGCATTGTTAAAATATCTGAATATAATACAGTACACATAGTGTTGGATCAAGACTTTGCTCCTCTGGGTGGGAATTCATGAGTGTAATTGTTCTCAGGAGATGTTCACACTGGGAGAGGAGGTGGGCAAAGTCACGTCAATGGTTTGCCAGAAGATTATTTCACTGGATGAAAAGCCTCCCATCAATGGAAGGAGCCTTCCCATCCACGGAAGGGTAAATCTGGATCCAACCCACTGTCTACACTGTCAATTTAAACATGAAGGGTGGGATTCAACTAATGAGTCCTACCAGCGGACATCCAGCACAAGGGCTTCTACTTGCACATGGCTTAGGAGGGGTCAGGAGAATCCCTGGAACTGCACGGGGGGGGGGGGGGGGAGGCAGGATCCACCTGTCCAGCAAGCGGAAATGCTTGCCCTGATGGAATGATCCCCTTAGTGTGACACTGAATTCCTCTCTGAGCCTGTGACTATGTATCAGATACCTTGAGTTAAAGCTTGCTTTTTGAAATAAAAGAAGAAATTGGATGCAAAAATGTGATAAGGTCAGCCGCTATAAATTTAGCAAGATAGGTCATACATGGTGTTTATAACATTGCAAAATTTCAATATTTAATCTATCAACCAAACTACATAGATGTTTGCTTTCCTTGTCCTGGACAAACACTGCTATGTCAACTGACTGCAGTTTGTTCTTTTGTTCAAACCAAGACAAATTGCAGTTAGTTTTAACCAGTGATTTTTTTCTGGGGGGGCACATACCCCTAAACATTTGTGAATATAAGTTTGCCCTCATTGAGGGACAATATTTCAATATGAGTAGGAAAATGAGAGTACCCCTAAACATTTTTTTTTTAGAAGCACTGGTTTTAACTATAGTTTGTGCAAACAAGCCAATTTCAAACCATGCTGTTGTACCTAAGTCCTGCTTGTGGGCTTCCTATGAGCATCTGGTTGGCCACTGTGAGAAGAGGATGCTGGATTAGATGGACCAGTGGCCTGATCCAGGAGGGCTGTTCTTACATTCATAGTTTATGATTCTGAAATAAGTCAGAATTAATAACCACAGTTTTCCTGTTTCGTTGTAATGACAAACTGTGGTTAGTAGGAAATGAAAGTAGATACTTCTGCTCTCCTCACAGCTGCACTAAAGGAGAAGAACAGGTTCTTATGCACAACACTTAAAATGGTTTAGCATTACATCTAAACCAGGCCACTAACAGCTGTGATTTTTCTTTTGTACTTTTTGTTTGATATGAATGCAGGCATCTCTGTTTTCTGAAAATGTCCAGGTCAGGCAGAGATTTGTTTCGATTCTCCTAAACCCAATGCAAAACGGTGGTTTCTCAGCTCTCATCATCTCAATATTGTTTAGACACATTACCTCCTTATTAATGCCAATAATAATATAGCATGTGCTGCAATGATAATCAATTTAAATCTCTTTAATATGCAGAAAATGTGGGCATAAGACCTAACGTTCTCTGAATAAAGGACAAAATATTTCACATTCACTCATCCATTTTACCAGATTTTGTGAAAGACAGCTCCATACAGCATAGTGGTACATTTGTGACTAGAATCTGTCCAGTGAGTGATGGATATAATCTGAATTATTCAGTTACAGGCAAAATAATAATTTTAAATTTAATCTGGTAATATTAAGCAAAAGGTCATCATATATGCAGTCCAAACAACTGCAATTGCAGATCATCCAGAATGGCTATTCTCCTAATTTTTGAGGTTTATGAATTAACAAGGTCCCCCTATTTTTAACAAGAATGCAGCAGACAGAAGCAATATACATCTGAATTTCAAATGCTGGAGACAAATAACATGGGGTGGCCATATTTTGCTTGTAAATTGCCTAGAGGCATCTAGTTAACCGTTTTCAGGGACAGAATACTGAACTGGTCTAATCCAGCAAGGCGATGCGTACATTCTTGTAACATTAAATGTGAAATCATAAACAATGCATGGAAGTTTCTTTCTTCCGCTATTTCTATTTAAATATAAGCCACAGTTCTAGTTAATGAACATCAAAATATTCTTCGCTGTTAAAGGATGTAAGAAATGAAACCAGCTTCAGGTTCTATAGCTTAAATTTAATAACTCTGGCTGTTCCAGAGAAATAATTTTGTGTATGTGTTTTTTTCTGTTCCAAGTGAGAAGCCTAACAATTACGCACATCTTTAAGGTAGTTCTAAGTCCTTCATTTTTACTTGAAATAGTTCCTATTTGGTCAAGAAATTGTTTGGAAAGATAGAAAAGTTGCTGCTTCATATTGAGTTTGCAAGTGACTAATAAATCTCTCCACCATCGCACACACTTAAAACTTCCCCGTAGGCAATTTCCACTTGTTCTGCTGACCATTTACATCAATATTGCTTGAAACATCCAAATACAAAATATAATCTCTAGCCTGCCTTCTTCCCTTGCCCTTATAAGAGATGCAATGACCTTCCCCCCCCCTTCATTTTGTCACATGCTTATTAGAACCAGCAGCACAAGAGGTTTAGAGGGTAGACACAGTCACATTCAACAGCCAGGAAAAACCTTTGTGTCAGGAAAGCAAACGATGACATTAATAGAAGAGGTTATAGAGTACAAAATGAACTTGACCTTGGGGTTGGCAAGTATTATTTTTTCCGCAGCAAAATATTTTGATACTTCATAATAGTCCTGCATTCCTAGTTTTCTCAGATCAATTCCCTGTTGGCATCGCTGTAAATTCTACAAGCATAATTGACTGGAGAAAAGCAATAATAGGAAACACAGCCAATAAGGCAAAGGAGAACATCAGAAACCATGCTAACCTTTAATAGAAGTGTTTGCTTTCATACCAATGATCTAAAAAATGGCTCTAGATGGGTATGCTTTAAGGCAGCAATACACGTGATCCCAGATTAATCCACAGGGCTCACAGGGCTACAAAACAGGCTGTTACACCCAGTGCTCAACTGCTAAAATTAGTGATTATGGACTCAAGGTTGTCTCAAAGTCATATTCTCTAAAGCTATTTAATGTCCTAGGACCCACGTGCACTGTGAGGACAGGCTGCTTTGTGCAAAACTTTCTCCTGTTCTGCAAAGTACTGTTTCTCCATATATTCCCCACCACCAATGTTAAGTTGTGGGTGAACATATCAGATGACACAGTGATTCTTCAAACAGCTCTTGTTTATTCACAGGCCAGAACAGAACTGAACTGAAGGGTTCAGTCAGCCTGCTTATATAGAGCTCCAGTACAATGTAACTGTAACAATTTTCTAAAACTATCCAATCACTGAACGTCACTTTCAATCCCTTATTTTAATAACTATCTACAGTATCCCCCTGCTGACCCAGGGTGAGAACTTCAGTACATAACAACCAAGAGTTCCCTTTATAAGCTGTGTTTGTTTGAGCGTGTGTGTGCAATATGAGGTCAAAGAGCTATATTCCCAAGCCACACACTGAGTTACGGTCTACACGTGTGGGGTTTCTATGCTTGTGCACTGACAATATTCCATGTTCTGGAATAGTGGGTGGAACAGTCACTGATGAAGAGACAGCTACTTATTTTTAATTTCTTCCTTCCCATTTGAAGTCCATGGAAGGGAAATTTTGTGCCAGGATGGCAACGGGGTAGAGTTACACCCTTAACAGAGACATAGAGGGATATCAGGCATGACATAAGAATGTTGTTGTTAACTATCCCTCCCAATACGGTCCACAATTCCACTCTACTTTAACAGGCTATCCAGGGTGTTTTGTTCCTCCACCAGAATTCTGCCAAATCTTATGGTCTGTCAGTTGGCAGATCTTCAGCGCAGACTTACAGCCTTAATGCCTCGATAAAATATATTAGCAATACATTTTAACCTTACTTATTTGCAGATACAATATTACAACTGCAACGAGAAAAAGCTGAAATATGTAGTTTCCAATTTTAATGGTCTTAGCATATTAATGAACATAAATAGATTGCCATCTGCCAATATATTTTAACTATCAGACTTGATTTGATTTTAAAGTAACTTGTTTATCATTTCTGTTTTTCATTGTGTGGGAGGTTTTTATATATATATTTTACATATATTCTGGTAATATCTGAGCATGACTTCACTCCTACAAACATTAAGATTTATATGTTGTTGTGGGCCAATAATAAATTGACATTTAATTACACATCTGAGTAACATATTTATTCTAAAGCTATTGCCGTTCTACCTTAGGAAGTGACCCTATATCAATTTAGTTTATTAATTCGTTTAATTAAAGTAGTTAATCTTGAAATGGCTTTCAGGCTGTTCAAATAAAACCAAACAAATATTCAAATTAAATCAGCATTTTTCCTTTCGATATATGTAATTAATTTTCACTAAACTCAATAAACAAACTGCATGGAAAGTTGTTCATGTGACAAGAGAAAATGGCTTGCTGTCAGCTTAATCTTCTTTAACACTGTAAAACATTCTGGTTATGCTAACAGGCCTGTTGAAAACCTTTTGCTGGAAAGCAATAAATATTAACATATCCCCACTAGTGCTGCAGGGGAAACATTTGTTTGAAAATGATCATCATTAATCAGTATTTTAATACAAATGATCAAATAGCCTCTATGGCTAGCAGCAGCTTGACTGTGATGAAACCTCTCATTTGCAATCAAACTATCAAATGGTGTTTTCCCTTTCCCCTTCCTTCTCTTTAGAAAGTGAAATATTAGCTTCACTTTGTTGTTTTGTTCTATAGGGTAGAGGAGTTATTGGTTCACCACAATATCATTCATTCTTCTAATTGTTTGCTCAGAGATGCTACCAAATTTATGAGGTGCTTTTTATGAAAGTGTTATAAATTATTCAGCCTCCCTTCTTCTGAACCAATGGTTCATAAGTATGTGATAGAAGATGCCCCAGTGAGGCAGGAGAATCTTCTAGAACAGGAACAGGAAACCCTGCAGTCTTCCCACAAAAATGTTAAGAATATAGGAATACCAGACACTTCATCATACTGAATATTTGTCAGTCTAGGTCAGTATTGTCTGCTCAGGCAGGCAGCATCACTTTTGACTACTGCTAATAATTCTCCCCTCCTTTTATGCTGCATTCCTGGTAAGGATTGTTCCCCGAGTGCCTGTAATTACAGTATTTTTTGCTCTATAAGACTCACTTTTTCCCTTCTAAAAAGTAAGGGGAAATGTGTGTGCGTCTTATGGAGCGAATGCAGGCTGCGCAGCTATCCCAGAAGCCAGGACAGCAAGAGGGACTGCTGCTTTCACTGCACAGTGATCCCTCTTA
Source organism: Podarcis pityusensis (assembly GCF_964106645.2). Taxonomy (NCBI): domain Eukaryota; kingdom Metazoa; phylum Chordata; class Lepidosauria; order Squamata; family Lacertidae; genus Podarcis; species Podarcis pityusensis. The sequence continues at coordinate 46,901,969 of NC_138029.1, read as the reverse complement.
CTGTTCTGGCTTCTGGGATTCAGAATATTTTTTTCTTGTTTTCCTCCTCCAAAAACTAGGTGCGTCTTGTGGTCTGGTGCGTCTTACAGAGCAAAAAATACGGTAATTAAAAGGAGCTGTAGCTACAGACTATGCATTCAATGTAATGTGTTGTTTGTCTATAAAGGGTTAGAGATCATTGGTCCTTCTAGTTCACTGTCTATACCAACTGGGATGTCTTTCCAGGATTTCAGATACAACTCTTTCCCAGCCCTACTTGGAGATGAGTCTTGGACCTTAAGCAGCAAAGCATGTGCTCTCCCACTGAGTTATGGTTGTCAAACTCAAATTCCCTTCAGTCCAAATAGCCAAGTGTTGGGAGGACACAGAAGCTGCTGCCTTCCTTGTCATTCCTCTCCTGGTTAGCTCAAATGAAGAAACAGGACATCTGGAGCTGATACAGTGGAATGGCAACTGTATTATCCAGACCAGGCACAGGCAAACTCAGCCCTTCAGATGTTTTGGGATTACAACTCCCATCATCCCTAGCTAACAAGACCAGTGGTCAGGGATGATGGGAATTGTAGTCCCAAAACAGCAGGAGGGCCGGGTTTGCCTATGCCTGATCTAGACACTCACAGTAGCTCCATGAAAGGCAGGTTGTTGGGGTGTTGGAGGGAGGTTCCAGGAAAATTACAAGGGACAATGATGATGGATGGAAGGAAGGAAGGAAGAGAAACAGTGAAGGTAGGAGGAAAACTACATTGACCACAAATAGAGCCAGAGGGAAAAGACAAATTAAGAGAATATTGTAGAAACTATCTTACAGACACAGGGGAAGGTGAAAAAAAGCCCTAAAGTAGAATAGTGATCCTGTGATGAGAAGGGATCCCAAACTCAAATGGTATGGGCCCCACCAACCTAAGAATCAACATGGGGCATAGAAGATCCTTGGGACCTTAAAAGGTGGCTTCTGGCACCAGGTATACTAGGAGCTGTAATCCATCAACATACAGTGGTACCTTCGGTTAAGAACTTAATTCGTTCTGGAGGTCCATTCTTAACCTGAAACTGTTCTTAACCTGAGGTACCACTTTAGCTAATGGGGCCTCTCGCTGCCACCAGACAATTTCTGTTCTCATCCTGAAGCAAAGTTCTTAACCCGAGGTACTATTTCTTGTGGGAATGTTAAGGGGTGCACGAGAGGATATATTGTGAGATTATATCCTAATCCAACTTGTGCTAACAAGTTCCCAAAATATCAGCAGAGTTTATGACACTCCCCTTTAAGTTCGCAACGGTAACGTCTGCACAGGTTCGCTAGAACCTCTATAATAATTACTCTGGTAATTTCCCCTTTTGTTCCCTCTTAAAATACAAGACACGACACAGTCTTTATAAAAGTATAAAAGAGTTTACTCACGTTCTGTTCACAATATGATCCCAGAAGGCAGACAGGCTTAAAAGGGTAAAATACACTTAGAATCTATCTTATAGGAAGATAGTCCTTTTCTCCTCTCTTGGCTGGGAGCCAAGAGGGCATCCTGCTTCTTCGAAAGATGGAGATGAGAGAGAGAGATGGCTGCCTGCCCTGTGCTTTTATCATTTACCTGCACAGGTGAGGCCACACCCACCTCTGGTCACATGCGGAGGAAGTCAGTCCCAGGAAGTTTGCCTGCTTGCTGGACAGACATCCCTCCCCATGTTCTAACATGTACACTCTAGGAATGTTGTCATTGACTGTTCCTGTGTTTTACATCCCACATTTCTGGGTTAGCGGAGTCTGTAACCTGAAGCATCTGTAACCTGAAGTGTCTGTAACCAGAGGTACTACTGTACAAGATTGCCATGGGTTCCCCATCCTGACACTAGAGAATACGCCCTGGGGTCAAATGGAGCAAGGCTAGGGAATTGCCTGGGCTGGCCAATCCCTTTATCTTTTTTTCATTTTCAGCTTTCTTCCATCACTTCCACACCTTCAGTTTCTGTTTCCTGTCCTTCACATTCATAGAGCCCTCTACAGGTAGAAAGTTTATCAGCACTGTTTCCTTTCCAGATTAAAAGCAATTGCCCAGTTACACAACTGCACACAGTTTGTATTATATAAGTCTGAGATCTGTGAGTGGAATGGCCATGGCTGTTCACAGCATTCAACAAATGCTTGGACTGGTAGTACAGAATAGTACTCTGCGGAAGAGATGGCACACTGTATTTTTCTAAGAAGAGGAACCCTCCTGTCTCTGAGTTATGTCTCATATAGGGGTGGTGGGACCATACTACAGACAATTTACCAAGTGGTAAATTACTCTCATACACATGCAGCCATATTGTAAATAGCTTTCTGTTGCATTACAGGGTTGACCAGAAAAAGTGGGGAACTGGGCAAATGGTGCAAATGAGTCCTTTATTTAGTTGTATGGCTGAGGCACCTGGTCTTCTTGAGCTATGCCAGTAAGGAAGACTTTTTATTCCTTGGACTACTGAAACAGATCTACAAGAATCACAAGACAAGACAAGGCACCGATCTCGCACTGGCCAGGATTTGGTTGCTCTCCCAGAACAGCCTCACTGTCGAAGAACCATTCAAGCAGTAGTTGGCCTTGGATCAAATACCAACTCAGCCTTAGCAATCCTACCTGCTTTACAGAGAATGCTGGTGGTATGTATTACAGAACTTGTTCACTCAGATGGAAGTTCCACTGAGTTCACTCTCATGTACCTAGGGTTACAGAGTCTATTTGCTATATAAATGGCTACTTCTCCAAGACTAGTGAAAAACAAGTCTGTTTTTAAAGGTGTTCCTAGCATGTCCAGAATAAATCACGCTGAAATCCTGTAGAAAAATGCAATATGTTTCACAGTCTTTGTGTAGCCATTAAGCTAAATTGAACTGGCTTCAACCTATATTGTGTTTATTTACTTTTAATGGACTGTCTCTTCCTTCTGTAATTTTGGAAGAAGGGGGGACCTGGTCTGAACCTTATTATGATGTTGAATTTCCCCCATCCAAAGCCATTAAGTTTGATAATTTAATAACAACATCGCTATTGGTAAGCAAGTATTAAGATAAGTGTCACTGAAGGGGAGGGTTTGCTTTTTTTAAAAAAAAAAAGCACTGCCCAGTCCTATTGGTGACTGCACATTTCTCCCTTGCTATAATTTAATGAATTCTTCATTTGCTATTATAAAGTAAATATTTCCTTTGAGTCCAATTAGCATAGCTAAAAGAAAAGGCAAGGCAAAGCTCTGTTCAGCATGCATCAATGTAATGGAAAATCAGTTCTTTTATTCCAGCTTTAATAAGTGGAGCTTGATTAGAGGCAAAGAAAGGGACTATGAAGGGAGGGAGAGAGGAAAGAGAATGAAGGAGGCCTGCCAAATTAGTTCTATAAGAATTCTCAACCTGTCTGCTCTCTGAGTTACTATTCAAATGCTAATTGAGACTTTTTGTAAACAGAATGGGTAATCATGGAAGACAAAACAGACACAGAAAACAAATGAATTACTACACCTTATCCAAACCAGCAGACTAATTTTACTGATAAGCATTAAAAGGGTCTTGAAACTTAAAGTTCCTTGGTCTTTGACAATTTCTAAAATTAAAAATCTTATCATTAATAAAAATAAAATAAAATAATAAAAAATAGAAGGGTTTCTTTGGAACAATGAAACCAGTCATGTCATAATTAGATAAGCGGATTTATATTCACAGCTATAAACATGAAAGTGGACCACGAAGCTTAATAAAGACGAGGTTTTAATTCTTAAAAATTAATTACATGGCATTATTCTTATCAGTACACAGGATGCATTAATTACACAATTAATAATATGATGAAAAGGATTTCTTGCAATTTTAATTTGCATGGGGGCATTTGGTTTTATACCCAGAATTGTCCTTCAGGCATTCTTATAATCTTCTTACTATGCAAAGTCAAGACCTTATACCATTTAGCAGAACTATTGAAAGACATGCCTCTTTTTGCCTGCTATTAGGGCTTGCATAAACTACTGAGGTTGTAGATCCTTCATGTAATTGGGATCTAAGGTAACAATGCTCAAATTTCTCCTCTTAAATGACATTAGTATAGCTTGTGGGCTAAGTACTAGAGATGCTTCCTGTTTTACATTTCCTAGCATGTTTGCCTAAGTTTATAATCTGCTTAGGCACATAAATTGCACATAGTACTGGTATGAGTTATAAACTCCATACAGCAAACTCTGTGATGGTTCAGCTTTTAGTCAAAATCTTTCCAGGCTCTTGGTCTGATTAGGCAATTCATAAAGCTCAGTGTATCAATGTTTGCAAAAATCGTTCCCTATCAGTGCCTGGAATTAAGGGAAATTAGTCAATTGATGGTGTAATGTAGACAAGGAGTCAATGGCAAAAGTAAGAACATCTATTCCAGATCTCAGGATGTACAGACCACTGATGCAATTATGAGATTTGATACGAGAGATTACCACAAACTCAAGAGGGATTTTTTATTTTATTTTATTTTATTTTATTTTATTTTATTTTATTTTACTTCTGTAATACAATAGGAGGAATTCTTGAGAAATTTTGTCTGGGTTCATTTTCACTCCAGTAGAACCCGGTCTATCTTCTAGTTTCAAAGATCATAGTATTGTGATAGATGCTAGGGGTGTGCAACTGTTCTTTGCTGGGGCAAATAATGAGGTAACTAGGAGTGATTTTACTCCTCCCTAAGTTGAACTACCATTTGAACGAAGTGCCATATTGAATGACACCCTCTCCTACCACACACTTTTTGGGGGGTTCTCCTAACTCCCTTAGAGCCATTTTTTGGAGGTGCATCAAAAGGAGAGGGGAACCCATTGCAAAACTGGAAACCTAGCATAGGTCTTCTGCTGACAGGGTTGGTGAGGTGAATCCCTCCCTAAATCTGTGTTTTCTTATTTCCCTATGTATCTGTACTTTGGGTCAATGGAAGCGAGGCTTTCTAAATGCTGCCTTCAGAACACCGAAGATTTCTGGATTATTTTTCCCCTTACAGATGAACAGCAGAGTTGTTGTTTTTTAATTAAAAGCTTGTTGTTTTTTTTAAAGATCCACTGCTCTGCTTAGGAGAAGAGGGAGGTTCTCTGGAGCTGTTCAGTGCTTCACAGGCATTATAAAAATATCCTTATCTTGTAATACCTATTGGAGAATGTCCTCTTGCAAGCCTCATTCCATTCCCGGTAAGAATGGGATGCCTTTGCCCGGTGGCACTGTGGCCCATAGATTGCAACAAAGTACTGGGCAAAAACAGCTGGAGACCCAAGTTTGGGAAACCCTGCTCTAGCCATTGGTGGGGGGCAAACTTTATTTTTCCCAATGGTGGAAATAGGCTGCAAACCTCAAAAAACAGCTGATGGGGAAGAAAAGCCCAATCCTTGCCAAGGGCCATTGGTTGCAAACGTTGAGGGAACATAGCAGACTTAATAAAAACCGTCTTTTTATATGTTTAGTGATAAAAACAGACATTTTGATCTGCTTCCTCCTCTTCCACCAAACTGGCAGTTTGAAATGACTGACCCATGCTATCAGTGATTGACTCAGAAAGACAATCTCTCCATCTTTTCCCTACTTCTCATTGTCTCCTTGTTTGTTTGCCTCCCACTGCCCCTAATTTCTAACTTTCATGCAGGACACCAAATTGTCCCACTCTCATCCAATTACTAACTGAAAGCCAAGCAGGAGGCTCTCACTCCCACCCCATCTCCTTAAGCAATATGCTCTAAACCAAAGCTACAGGTGAACCCTGAAGAACAATGCATCTTCTTGTGCATTTCCTAAACTGAGACCTTGTCAGCACCTGCTAAACCACTTCGTCGACAAAATTTCATGATGTTGATAAATACCATTGAGAGCTATATGAAGGTTGGAAAGCTAATCTCGAATCAGAACAGGTGAAGCAGAGACAACTAATACAATGATACTGCTTGTAATACTTTTTGCCATGGAGTCCTTGGTAATTTGATGTTTTAAAAAAGAACATATTGCTAAGCCTTTCTTTGGAAAATGGGCAAGGCAGAGCAAACTTGCTTTAGCTTTCATAGTCATGTAAACACAGAATGTTTAATGACTTTGAATGAGACCAAGCTGACCTAAAGATGCTTTTATCAGCTGTGGATTTATGATTGTATGTGTATGTGTATGTGTATGTGTATGTGTATGTGTGTGTACACACACACGCATACACACATTATTGATTAATGAAGCTTTGACACAATGTGCCAGCCACCACTAAAAGCTTTATATACCAGTGAAAAGCATTAGTCTTAAAGGGCGAGTTTCTGGGTGAGTGCAGATAGATATGACTGTACATTTGGTAAAGGAGGCTGCAACCTTGATTCAACTTCAGGTGGGGAAAGATGGGTTTGCAAAATATCAAGAGTATAGGCTGTTTATATGGCACATGTTAAAAGTGAATGGGAGGATCAATGGGAGGATCGAATGTGAGGGGCGAGGTGTTCATTTTACTTACAAGGGACTGGAACAGGTAGCTGTAGGAGACGGGGAAATCAGAGAATTCCACCTGAAATTGATATTTCTGCAGTTCTCATGTTCATCCAAGCTCAGGTATGGAAATCATACAAGGGGTTATTCACTATCATTGATTTTTAGTCTACAAATGTTATATAAATAATTACATTGTTTTCTGCATTTTTAAATCCTTCCGTTGAAATTCACTGGAAATAATTATGAATTACACAATTAATTACTCTAGTACTGGTCATAGTAGACAGTGACATGGATAATGTAGGTTTTAGCAGAAACTGAACTGTAAGGGAACAGAAGCAACACTGGTTGCAACGAACACAGGATGGAATAGAAACCATCCTGCTACACATACACTACAACACTTATATTTGGAAAGGTAATATTTATTGGAACATTCAGGTTCCATAGTTAAAACAAAAGACACCCTTCTGTTCTTTCATGCAATATGGTGAAAGGTGGTGGGGGAACTAGAACTGTGTGCTGTGTGTTGAAATTATTTCACAAAATGTCACAAAGGAGAGAAGCATTTCTCCAACAGTTTACCTGGGGTGCCTTTATTGGCTCTGCTGGAAGTGACAAGTCATTGTCCTTTAATCTGTTAAAAGCGATCATCTCTCGTGATGGATATTGCCATTTCTGTTGGTGGGGGAAGAGGATGGATGAGAGGACTAGTATTGGGCTTTGAAAAGCTAAGCATGGTTCCAATTGCCGAAACTAAGCAGAAGGCCAGTAATTAATTTGTGGTATGGGATTGCACTGGCTAGCGATTGTTGGGAACTGACCTGAGTGTTGAGGAGATGTCATGAGAGATTGGTATGATTATGATATAGGATGTCACTGTTATTTATAAACACGACTAATTCATATGGCACATCTTAATGGCAATGCATGTTGCAGTCTTTATTTGATTCATCGCCACATCCTCACAGGGTATTGAAATATTTGTTTTTCAGCCTATGAGTCTTTTTGTAAGATTTCAAAGGGCATCTTTGCCACAGAGACTGTAGCTCAAGCCATTTACTCTCAGCGATCTCTGCTCCAGTTATCAGAGCCAGGAGGCTATGGGCTGCAGCCAGAAACAACCAGGAAGAGACATTTCCCAACCAGCCCAAGCTTTGAAGACACAAAGCCCATCCTGTTGGAACTGCTGCTGAATCCCATGTCCTTCATGTAAAATATTCTGTCACTTTTAATTTTGTGCTTTGTTTACTTTCTCTGTTACTAAAGAAGTGGGGTTTGTTTTTAGCAGCTCTGATTAAGTTTCCATTGATTTTTGAGATAGGAAATGGAACTTTCAGATTTCCCACATGAATTTAAAGCAAGTCAGATATTAACCTCGAGGTAAAACATCTGCCATGATGTTCACAGAATAGGCAAGTACTATCATGCTAAAAACAGCATCTGTGTTCAAAACAAAGGGCTTGAGAATTAGATTTTATGACTCATAGGAATTGATAAAACAGAGGAAACACACTAAAACCCCATTAACTATTGCAATGCTGGCTTTCTCAATAAATAAATAAATAAATAAATAAATATTGCGCTAGCCAAAGGCCATGACAACATCCAAAGAAGGGGGGAGGGAGAGACAGCAGTCGCTACATATGCAGTAAAACCATGATCAAGTTCATCAAACTTTCTTATTACACAGAATAAAAAAGGAATTATCAAATAAAATGTGCAAATTAGATCTCAGAGTCCCCTTTGCAATTGACTGCTAACCCATCCAGTTCTTTCTTCCTAATCTTCCTAGCTGCCAGGGCATCAAGAGCCACCTTATAAGTCACAGAGTCATCAGTATCACTCAGCAGTTATTTCACCCTCTCTGCCCAGGTTAGATTTGTTTCTTTCATGAAAAGGGGTTTTATGAACCCGTCTCTTGGGTCTGTATATAGTGTACATTGTAGTAGGTAATGGCAAATGTCCTCTACTCATGGTTGCCCACACAGGTAGAGTCTCTCTTCATAAGGTATTCCATTGTATCGTCCATTAGGACAGCTGAAGGCATAGACTGAAAGTGTAGTTCTGTGAAGGCGACTCTTAATGAGGCAGATGGAAGATTTGTCAAATAACTGGCTCAAAAGTGCATCGTTTTAACAAGCGGAAACCATGGTGAACACTTAGAAGAAGTATCATAATCATAATTAAGTCTCTTTCTGCTTCAGTCCCATAAAGGCAGTCCCTTAAATGCCTCTTATCCATGTTCAGGGACACCTGGAGCTCTTGTAGGTGATATTGGGTCAAGTAGCATGGGATACCAGCCTTTCAGTGTTGGGTCCATTCCAGTTCTTTGTGGCACAAGGCAGGAAATCTCTCATCTGAAAAGGATCTAAGTCTTTTCACATAATTCACATAATTTAAGCACAGATAGTTGATTCTAGCCTGTATTGTTGTCGCACCAACTTCGGCAAAGAGGAGAGCAGCTGATTGGGGAGGGAAAGTACTTTCCTGAGAAATTTGTTCTGCACCATTTCTAAGGCTTTCCTGGCATTTGGATCAATACCCCATACCTCTGCACTATAGAGTACCTGGGAGGGTCACTTTGCTAATAAAAAAATTCAGCACAGGTTCTAATAACTGTCCAACTTTCTCCAAATTGCAAGGTAATTTTCAAGGTAGGAGAGAGGTGGCATAAATAGTTTTCTGATCATTAGCCTAAGTATTAGATTGTTACAATGAGCAGTTAAGTTAGGAAATTCGACATCTGAAGCAGTCTTGCCCCAAGTCAAACCATTGGTGTATCTAGTCATACTCTGTCTCATCTGACTGGCAACAGCTCCCAAGCCTTAGGTAGAAACCTGCTACCTGGTTGTAGCCCCTGATGTAGGTGGCTTTTTAAAAAAGAGCTACATCTGTTCAGTGACCATTAGCCATTAAGGTCCACAGAAAACTTCTACAATCAGAGATGGTCTACTTTTGAATAATAGATGCTGGGACAAACAATGAGGAGGTGGGAGGAGATTTCACTTTGCTTGTGGGATTCCTTCAAGACAACTGCCTGGACTCTGTTGGAAACAAGGTGCTGAGAGAGACAGGCATTTGGTCTGAACAAAACAGGGCTCTTCTAAGGATGAGGAAATTAGAGAAGCCTCTTCCTGCTCTGTGTCATGCCACAGCCAGTTTCCCCATCTAATGCACTATTGTTGATGTGCACGGAACTGAGTCATTTCTATTGAGAGTTGACATTCCAATAGGCAATCAAATCAAACACAACCTCCCAGTTTTGTATGGTGATCTGACAGATGCTTGGCAATTCACCTGTTCTCCTGCTGTCTCGTGGAGGTAGCAAGAGAGAGAGAGAGAGAATTAATTTATCAAGTCCTGATGGGCCGCTATGCAGTGACAGTGGACTACATTTGGCTTGGGGATTCCCAGGTTATGCAAGCCTTGCTATTTAGAGGCTGGTCCATGCACTGTTAGCTGCAAACTTTGAAAAAATACTGCTGCCGGGTGGCAAATGAATGCTGTTAAAGAATAAAATACAATAAATATATAAGATTGGATCATGTTTTTGTCCAACTTCACTCTTCCCGTGCAAGTCCTTTATTCAAATTCAACTTAGTGTAGGTGACTAAACCCAGACTGATCTGTAAAAATCCATTAAGCAGAGAGTCGATCAATACCTTGACATATTCGTATACAAAAGAGCTTTTGTCAACAAAGAAGAATGCATTTGAAACTGAAAGATTAAACAAAAACAAAAACCAGCACCTTGCTGTTTGAAATGTTTTCATCTCCCACGACCCCCTCTCTAATCGTAAAGCCACTACTAGGAACGGAATACATTGAAAGACATTCTGGAGATTTCAGAATTACAATAGGAAGGTAAAACAAACCCTGAGCTTTTGATGGATCAAAATTCCAACTAGACTGCCATAAAGTGGAAAGACCCGTAAACAATGATTGATGTAAAACAGGAATGGGGAACCTCAGGTCCAGGGGACATAAGAAGAGCCTGCTGCATCAGACCAGTGGCTCATTTATTCAGTTATCCTGTTCCCACTGTGGCCAAATAGGTACCTGTGGTAAGCCCAAAAGCAAGACCTGAGTGCAACATCATTCTCCCCACTTGCGAATCCCAGCCACTGGCATCCAGAGACATACTGCCTCTGACAGGGGAGGTAAAATATAGACAATTTGGCAGGTAGTCATGGATAGCCTTAAGCTCCATGAATGAGCCGAATCCCCTTTTAAAGTCATGCAAGTTGGTGGCGTAACTACTTCTTGTGGAAAAGACTTTCATCTGGTGTGTGCCAAAGTACTCTATTTTGTCTGTCATGAATCTCCCAGACACCAGCTTCTTTGGCTGTCCACCAACTGTGGTGGTGGTGGTGGTGGTGGTGTGGTGTTGTTGTTATACTTTACCCATCATAGTCTGTTGCCCCAGCCACTCTGGGAAGCTTACAACATATGTAGAAAACATAAGAAAACATCAAACATTTTAAAAGTTCCCAATACAGGGCTGCCTTCAAATGTCTTCTAAATGTTGTGTAGTCCTTGACATCTGATGGGAGAGCGTTCCACAGGGAGGGAGCCACTACCAAGATGGCCCTCTGCCTGGTTCCCTGTAACTTCACTTCTCACAGTGAGGGAACCACCAGATGGCCCTTGGAGTTCGACTTCAGTGTCACTGAGAGAAACACTGTACAGTGGTGCCTTGCAAGACGAAATTACCGTATTTTTTGCACCATAACACTCACTTTTTTCCTCCTAGAAAGTAAGGGGAAATGTCTGTGCATGTTATGGAGGGAATGCCTACGGGTGGCGGGGGGGGGTCTGCTGCAGTCATGAGCAGAGGATCCATGGTTCCCCTTCCTTCCCTCCTCCGTGGCTCACTTTGAAACAGCAAAGTGGGAGAAGAGCCGCTGAGTGGGGAGAGAGAGACAGAGAGCCTGCTTGCTTTAAAGGAGCAAAGTGGGAGAGGAGAGGAGCCGCTTACACGAGTGTAAGCGGCTCCTGTCCGGTTGGTTCCTTTAAAGCAAGCAGGCTCTCTGTCCCTCTCTCCTCCGCACTCAGCTTGCTAAATAGCAGCAAAGTTTTTCAGCTCGCTAAGCCGGGGATGAGCGGGGAGGAGGGAGAAAAGCAGAGCCTGCTTGCTTTAAAGGAGCAAAGTGGGAGAGGAGAGGAGCCTTCTCCCCTTATACCCCTCTTCTTCATTATTAGCAGCATCCTTCTCCACCCACCCCACACATGCTTCTTCTCCCCTTAAACCTCACTTCTGCATTATTAGCAGCATCCTTCTCCTTGTTCCTTGAGTGTTTTTCCTTCCCTCCCCACTTAAAACGTGGTTACAAAGCGCGGATCCACATGGATCCTCAGGATTTTTGCACTGGGTCACCCCAAATTCACCATCAGATCACATAATATGTCCATGGCTACATCTTGCACCAAAAAAATCACACACCCACTGTTGCCTGGGGCTGCAGTGGTGCAAAAACGTGGTTACAAAGCATGGATCCACATGGATCCTCAGGATTTTTGCATTGGGCTACTCCAAACTCACTGTCAGATCACATGTCAGTGGCCACAGCATGAACCACAAAAATCATACATCCACTGTTTCGTTTAGAATATTTTTTTTCTTGTTTTCCTCCTCTAAAAACTACGTGCGTGTTATGGTCGGGTGCGTGTTATAGAGTGAAAAATACGGTAATCCATTCCGCGAGTCTCTTCGTCTTGCGGTTTTTTCATCTTGCGAAGCACGGCTATTAGCGGCTTAGTGGCTATTAGCGGCTTAGCAGCTATTAACGGCTTAGCGGCTATTAACGGCTTAGCGGCTTTAAGAAAAAGGAAACAAACTCGCAAGAACTCGCAAGACGTTTCGTCTTGCGAAGCAAGCCCATAGGGAAATTCGTCTTGCGGAACGACTCAAAAAACGGAAAACTCTTTCGTCTAGCGAGTTTTTCGTCTTGCAAGGCATTCGTCTTGCGGGGCACCACTGTATTTCTCTTGGCAGCATCTTTATAGGAATTCAGGAAGCTGCCTTACTGGTCTGTCTAACTCAGGATCATCTACACAGACTGGCAGTGGCTCTGGAGGATTTCAGATGGGTTCTCTTCCAGTCCTACCTGGAGATGCTGGGGATTGAATCTGGAACTTTATGCATGCAAAGCTGATGTTTTACCACTGAACTATGGCCCTTTTGCACACCAGACACTTCCATGAAGCTGACAAGTAGGTCATGAGGACAATAGCTATGTATCATTGTTGCTTCTTACCAGCAGGCATCCAGTGACATATTATTATTATTATTATTATTATTATTATTATTATTAACAACAAACAACAACAACCTTATTATTTGTACCCTGCCCATCGGACTGGGTTAGCACAGCCACCCTGGGCAGCCAGTGACAGACCTACCCTCCATGAATGTGTCAAATCTCCCAAAAGACAAGCGGGATAAAGTAGCTATGCAAAACATACAATTTACCGGGTGGACAGAACTTCTTTTGATCAACAAAAAACTGATCAAGGAACAGAAGTTTTGTAATAAAACCCATTGAATTTTAACTTCAGCTATCCACCCAAGCCAAAACACACATGTGTGTCTGCTTGGCAAATGGCAATCAATCTCTGGATAGCAAAACTCCCCCTAAACTTAAATCATTTAACAACTATACGACAACTGACATTCACTCCCTCTGTCCTCTCTGGGGAAATGGTCCATGGATTATGTGTCTTATTTGCATAGCAGAGCAAGTTACAAAACACACAGTTACACAGGTCATCCATGCCTTACTAGTGGGATAGGAGACGAGAAATAGTACATGGGTAGATGAGTCTAAAAAGCCTGGGACACAAATTTTCGCAGTCCTCTAGCAGCCATAGTGGCTCATTTACCAGAAGTAATGCATTTAGCATTATGAAGTAATGTATTTACCCGATTCTGACCAAACTGAGCCTCCTAGGATCCTATTTCTTTTGCCTGCACTCAAACCACAAAAGCAAAGGAAGGAGGTTTGCAGCCACATCCATTCAGATAGGCCTTGGGTCTGATTCTGCAGGGCTCTTCTTCTGTGCTTATGGGATAATCATAACCTTGAAAAAAAACTTGAAGAAGTGTGCATGCACACGAAAGCTTATACCAAGAACAAACTTAGTTGGTCTCTAAGGTGCTACTGGACAATTTTTAAAATTTGTTTTAATATATCTTGCAAAAAACAACAGCTTAAAAGAGGGTTACTTTTAAAACTACAGGTGTTGCAGCAGTTGTCAAGAATCATCATTCAGAAGGTTTGCTGTCATGGATGTATAAACTGTCCAGATTTAGTTGAGCTGAAGGTGCTGTGGGGTGAACACAGGCTAAAGGTTCAGGCTGCCTTCTGACAGGGCTATTTCAAAGGGGACTACGTGTTCACAGTTCTGCAAGAGTTAGCACACTTGCTGCTTGTACCTTGTCTGCATGAAGTGGGAACAAGATTCTAAGTGTGCATTTATTTATTTATTAGACCAGGCAACATCCAAGGACCTGACATGACCAATATCTTTCTTTTCTCAAGACCGCACCCTTTCGAAACATTTCTGCCCCCCCATTTTAATTTCCCCTGCCTGTTTGGAGATAGAACGCTTTCATTTAGTAGCCCAGTGAGACCATTTATATAACCTCTTTGTTAACATAAGCTAGCTTATCTCTCCCCCCTCCAGAACACACATGCTTTTCAAAAAGCATTGCCCTACCGTTTGATGAGCACTGCCCTCATTTTCAAATAAATAAATACATAAAAGAAAAAATGGATGGTTTTCAAATTGTGTCCTCAACCTACAAAGCACTAGGCTATGCAATCAACATTTGAAAAGGAGAATGAGGTCCAAGCAATCCCACCCCTACCCTGAAAAAGGCTACCCACATTCACATCATGGAAATGTGGGAAATGACATTGCAAGTCCACAAGAGTTAGCACTAATAGCTGTTTGCAAGTTTTCCTCCCATCAGGAAAGGCCAATTGAGCATGATTCATAAAGGTAATTAATAGTAAGAGGATGGAATATTGAGGAAAGTGAGAAAACCTTTGAAGGATCCATGGATAGTTTACAAAATAAATGTTAAAATAACCATAATTATAATTAAAATACAATAGTGTATTGCAATGAAAGCAAAGATCTAGTTAAAAGACCACTTTGAAAACAGAGGAGCAGAGGTAAACAACTATGCAACTTTATATCAATTAAAATTCCAGAACTGAAGGATACAAATTCACAGACCTAGAACTAAGGCTGCAATGCAACCCTAAAGAGGAACAGCAGAACTTGAAAAAGCAGCAGAGCCGCCGCTACATCCACAGCCCTGTCGCTTGTGGGAAGATGGGAATTTGCCTGGCATTGGAAAGACAAAATGGGTATTGGGCATACCTCTTTTGGAAGGGCATGTCACAGCCAGGGAAGTCCAGCGTAAAAGGCACTTTCAGCACGCACCATAGACGCATAGCACCACTAAGTATTCACAAATACCTGAGTCGATGTGCTCACAGAACCCATCTGAAGTAAGCTCCTTGCTATGTGGATTTTCTGCTGTGTTTATTTGCAGCCTCAGTTTGCAAGCCATTCTCCTAGGGAATGTTCCACCCAAGTCTCAGTCCCTAGACAGTTTACTTTTGTTCACCATTCTGTGACAGCTTAATCAGGTTTCACTCAGGTATTCCTCTCATCATTCACCAATACTCTCAAGCCTTAGAAGTTTCATAAAAATCCATATATGTAGCGGGTAGTTTACCATAATACTCCAGCTGTGTGTATATCCCATATTGCTCTCAGGAGACAGAGATGGATCTTCATTGTTCAGTAAAGACTGCCGTGGGAATTCAGAGACATAATGACTTATCTAAAGTACCTGGCTCCCTTTCCCTAAAAAGTGTTATTTCGAATAGTAGTTTGGAAGCAATGATCGGCATGTACCTGAGGGACACTTGACAAGTGATATGGACATTTCATGGGGGAGGGAATTACCTGCAAGCTACATGCAGAACTCATTCTTCTCTGATTTTGGCAGGTGGGGAGATAAAAGGTCACTTGACAGATTGACCAAGTACCGCAGTTTCCCCAAAGCTATCTATATGAGGTATTGGTTGAATGAAACTAATGTGTGACCAAAGGAAGCATTGCTCTGTTTTCTGTAGACAAAGCCTCCTTTTCATAACTCACAATCAATCATACATTAGTAAAAATAAAATATGGGGTGATCCCCATCAATGGCTTTGCTTCTCCAACGCACAGAGTGACTGTGTTTCATTTATGGAATGCAATAGTCCAGAGATACTGCAGCAATGAAAGAGAGGGGAAATGTCGCACAGAACTGAAAGCCTTACAAGTCTCAGTAACAGAGAATTTGCTTTACTTCTCTTTAGCTGCCCCTTACTTATTTTCATGCCTTAAATATGTGCAACGGAAGCATAAGACATTGCACTCTTAATTGGTTCTTGATGCAGCTTTATGAGGGTTTTTCTGACTCTCAGTGGCAGGAATCTGATTCATAGGAGACCATCTTCTTAGCTTGAGTTTATGCATGATCTGTTCTTTACCAGGTTGCCTGAAAGTCTTGGATCCCCTAGTAATTGCTGTCATCTTCATGCATAATCACACACAAGTACACATTGGGTCAAAAATGGCCAACTTGCTGCCATTTTCATGGTTACGTATAAGACAGACACAAAATATGTAGGTGTTCTTGCTGGTCCATAAAAAAAATTCAAAAGTCACAATAGGATAATATATTTACTAAGACCAACTAAAGTGTCACAAAAGAGTGAGAACTTATTGAGTTCACTGGAAATATCCTTTAAGCTGGATATTAAGCAAAACTCTGGGGCATTGAGGGGGAGGGAGAGAAAAAGTTGGGCATTGTCTTGAAGCTCCAAAGTCTAAAGATGGACAGCAGAAAAGGAAGATAGCATTAATTACAATTTACCCCTCCCAGCTTGGTGTCAACTGTGAATTTGATGAGCCAAGTCATTTATAAAGATGTTGAACAACAATGGGATCAGGTCAGAACCCTGTGGCACCCCACTTCTTCCAGGATGATGAGGAACCATTAATGAACACTCTGTGAACCCGTTACAAATCCACCTAACAGTTATCTTATCCAGTCCACATTTTAGTAGCTTTTCCACAATAATATCATGGGGGACTATGTTATGACTCAAAAGCCTTACTATGTCCACAGCATTGCCCTGATCCACCAAGCTTGTAACTCTATCAAAAAAAGAAATAAGATTCATTGGGTGTGATTTGTTTTTGAGAAACCCATACTGGTCTTAAACCATACTTGGAGTAAGTCCCATTTAATTCAACTTGTTTCTGAGTAGAGGTGGCTAGGATTGTGCTTTTTAAAAAAGAAATTCTGGCCATTCCCAATTAATTAATTAATGAGAAAAGAAATTATTAGAGGGAAAAGAAAATTTCAGTGTGGGGTTTTATGTATGCTTAGCTTGCTGATTTCAGACATTTGTTACCCAGTCTCCTTGGTTTTCCACACTTCAGTTAAAGCTCAGGTGAAGGTGTCATGAGGTGATGCCTTCCATAAGACATTTCAGAGCCAGCAGCTAAAGAGGAAGCAGAGTGCTGGAGAAAAGCTGAAACAAAAGGGGGAAAGGAAACCACACACGCCCTTTGCAACAATGAAGTTTGTGTAATCCTGCACCCGCCAATTTTCGGAGGAAATTTTAAAGAAATTCTAAAGGATCCTGAAAACAAGAGAGAAAATGTAAGCTTCATTTTTCCAGGGGAATAAACATTTGGACAGATCGTGAAGCTCGTGAAGATCATGAAGCTGAAGCTTGTGAAGATCCTGAAGCTGAGACTCCAATACTTTGGCCACCTCATGAGAAGAGAAGACTCCCTGGAAAACACCCTGATGTTGGGAAAGATGGAGGGCACAAGGAGAAGGGGACGACAGAGGACGAGATGGTTGGACAGTGTTCTCGAAGCTACCAGCATGAGTTTGACCAAACTGTGGGAGGCAGTGGAAGACAGGAGTGCCTGGCGTGCTCTGGTCCCAAAGAGTCAGACACAACTAAACGACTAAACAACAGCAACAAACATTTTGAGAAATTGGAGGAGAGATTTCAGCACAGCACCAGTCTCTGCTTGGTGCTAAGCAGATCCCAAAATGCACAGAAGAGTGATGGGACAAAGAAAGAACAGGGGCTCTTCCTCCATAACTTTAAAAGCTAGCATGCATTGTGATCTGTCTCCAGCACAGATCATTACACATGGGTCTCTTGAGAAGAAGTAAAGAAAAATATGGTCAAATGGGGGACTAGCAGACATTATCAGCTATGAATCTAACATTACAGCTAATATGAAAAGCCAGATGACACTGGAGTGCCAATCTGGTGTCACATCACTGGTAAGAATAAAGGCTTTCTTCCTCAGTGTCAGCATCTTGTTGCTGAAGGTAAAAAAAAAAAAAAAAATGGTTTTCCATCTGTGCCCCAGATTACTGTCTCTAGCCTGCATTTCCAATCCATTACCAGTCTGTCTCTGCCCAAACCATCTCCAAGATCCTTTTTCTGACTTCAGGGGAGAAACACCTGACAGTGACAAAGCCTCGCGTAAAGAGCTTGTAAATAGCACATAGTTGAAGGGATTTGTATTAGTGCATTTGGAATCCATTCATCAGTTTAAGAGCAGATGTGTGAATGAAATAGAAATTAGGGGGGAAGGTCCAGATTATCCCAGGGTGCCACATTAATTTAGGAATTATAGATATGAGTAATAATAACCTAATGCTTCCAAATTCCTTTACAAAAGAAAGAACTCTCTTATTGGCCTTTTTAACATCTCTTTTCTCATAAATCTTTCACAGATGATCAAACCGAATTAGTGAGAGATAAAGAGTTACATTTTTTTATTTCCCCATGGATTTTTTAACTGTCCATTTATATATTCTACTCAACTGTTAAATATATAGTAGATGATTTAACTGTGTGTGTGTTTTATTAAAAAAAACAGGATTAAATAGAACTCATATTTCCTCTAAAAATTTGGTTATGTCAGCTTTTACTTGGTTTAATTCAGTCAATATTAAGTGGCTTGTTCATTGCATTTAGTAGGCATTTTCACATTATGCTCTATACTTTATTTGTATCTTATACATGCATTGTTTTTGAGTAAGAACAAGATTAGCCATACCGCATGTGTGTATTCTAGATAGAAGGAATCAGAATCTTCTCTGAAAACAGCTCCTACCATAATGGGTTGGCTGTATTTGTCAGGAGACAAAGTGAAACATTTTCTGATAAACATGGTTTGGCTGGAAAACTTCAGATTCACTCTGTGTATACATTTAAAAAAAGCAAGAAATACAGAACACTGCAGAGTCAAACTAAGTGATTTCTGAAGCTAATTATTTGCCCACCAGAGGATTTGCCCACACAGAGAGAATCTCCAGAGATGCAGGACTGAAACATATCATCTATTTCTTTGTTCTTAGTATGCGTTAAAAAAGAAATGGCCAGCCTTCAACTTGCTTGCTCAAGTCACTATATACTACATATTACATAAACAATGTGATTAGCAATCATGTTATGTATTATAATTAAATATCGGGGTGGCAGGGTGGCAGGATAGTGTCTGTCACATCAATGGGGGGGAGGAAGGAAGGCGAGGCCAGTGTGGTGTAGTGGTTAAGAGCGGTAGACTCGTAATCTGGTGAACCAGGTTCGCATCTCCGCTCCTCCACATGCAGCTGCTGGGTGACCTTGGGCTAGTCACACTTCTCTGAAGTCTCTCAGCCCCACTCACCTCACAGAGTGTTTGTTGTGGGGGAGGAAGGGAAAGGAGAATGTTAGCCGCTTTGAGACTCCTTCGGGCAGTGATAAAGCAGGATATCAAATCCAAACTCTTCTTCTACCCAGTCAAGATCTTGATAAAAAAAAATTTCCCTGCATGACAAATAACATTAGAGCAATTGATATGTGTGTGTGCATGTATGTGGTCTCACATGCTCTAGTGTTCATGACAAGGTCCCCCAGTACATTAGGTATTTATTTTAAAAACACACACACAAAAGAAGTAGTAATCATGTCATTGATATAACACATAGTTAGGTCCTCAGACCAAGTAACTGGAGATACATATGAGCAATGGGACCATGACCAATGAGTCACAGGAGAAATTTCTCATTTCCTCCATTTTAAACAGATTGGAACTCAGCACCAAGAGTGGCACACACACACAAACTGGTACCAATATGAAAAATGATGAAGTAGCTTGTTCTACAGATGGGTGCCTTCTCCCTGGTATAGCAGGTAGCCAGGACTATGTCCCAACAATGCCTAGAGATATCAGAGATTGAACCTTTCTGTATGCAAAGCAGATGTTCTACCTTTCCCAATATCTCTACTATTATGTACCTTCACTCTAATAAACTCAGCGCCAGTCTGAACCATTTTGACAGGTCATGCAAGAAACGGAAATATAATCCTATCCCACCTCCCTCTATGTACCTTTCAAGTAGCTGTTCACAGGAACGAAAAAGCCTTCAAACTCTTTGCTTTTGAGGGGCCACCTCTGCCTTCCTCCACTCTTTCAAGCTACCATGCATCTGAAACGGCTCATATCCACAGACAGCAGAGTCCTACTGTTACCTAGACCTAATCTGCACTATACAGTCAAAGCAGTATCATACCACTTTCATTTTATTTATTCATTTCTACATTTCTGTCCCACCTTTCCCCCAAGGAGCTTAAGGGAGTACACACAGCTATCCCCAGTGCTTTTCTTCTAGAAAAAAGGTACTGTGTACTATAGGCATAGGCAAACTCAGCCCTCCAGATGTTCTGGGACTACAACTCCCATCATCCCTAGCTAACAGGACCAGTAGTCAGGGATGATGGGAATTGTAGTCCCAAAACAGCTGGAGGGCCAAGTTTATTTATGCCTCATGTACTATATATCCTTGAGTAGCCCCAGAAAAAAAAGCACTAGGCTATCCACTCTCCATTTTACCCTCACAACAATGCTGTGAGGTAAGTTCAGCTGAAAGATGGTGACCAGCCCAAGATCACCCAGTGAGCTTTATGGATGAGCAGGGACTTGAACTCTGGTCTCCAAGGTCCTAGCCTAACACACAGGTCACTAGGCCATACTGGCTTTCATGGCTTCACCCCAGAGAATCCAGGGGACTGTACCTTGTTAAGGGTGCTGAGAGTTGTTAGGAGACTTCTATTCCCCTACCAGAACTACAATTTTTAGCATTCCCCAGAAATGGGGTGGATTGTTAAGCCACTCTCTGAGAGCTATAGCGGTTTTCTAACAGTTCTCAGCACCAGCAGCAAACTACTGTTCCCAGGATTCTTTGGAGGAATCCATAACTGCTTAAAGTGCCATGCTGCAGCTTTAAATATATGGTGATGATAGGGTCTAGGAAACAGGAGTAGGACAATGGAATGTACAGGCTGTGGCATTTTCTTGGTAGGTTACTTAGGATCCTGACATGGGAGAAAGTGAGGGCTGAGGAACTCCCATTGCATTTGCTTACATATTTCTGTTGTAAAAGATGACAGAGGCAATCTCCGTAACCTGGGCGTATTTAAAATGATTACATTTAAAATATTTAAATGTTTACAGGTTTAGGTCTTCACTGTCCTTGATTCTGCCCTGACGAGAGAGGGCTGTTTGGCTTGAGGCAAGTCAGCAGGTCTTCAAGGTGTGTATGTGTGTGAGGGGGACACCTGAAGGATTTAGAGATTCAGCAGTTTTGAGAAAATCAATGCATTTCTGCTTGTTTATACATTGATAACCGTTATTCCCTATTATTAGATTTTCAAGGAATATAAGCTTAGTGATGTTTTCTCAGGTAAAATTCAATTTAACTGCATTGGCAATATAAACTGGGAAGCCTTTTCTTTTTTAAAAAAACCCTTGGAGACTTGTTCTGTATTGTTACAAAGCTTCATACAAGCCTTTCATTCCTTCTGCACTTCCTTTCTGAATGCTTGAAAGAGGGCGAGAGAGCAGGTGGAAAGGAAAATCAGCTAGTGTTATTCTAGGTGGTGCATTGGCTCTAAGTACCCTTCCCCCATCTAATGAATAGGAATTCATTTGTCATTCTTAATTAACAAACAGCTTTGGATTGAGTACACCTGTCACTTTCAATATCAACAGAGTTACCATTCAAATCCCTGTCCTACGAACTTTATATCATCTATCATAATCAGTCACATTGTGTACAGAGAAGCAAGCTGATTCTCAAGCACAGAAGGCAATGCCTCCCCATCAAAGCATTGGGATACAGTTAAGGCATTATCTCAATCAGCTTTTTGCTCTCTCTCTGTGTGTGTTTTAAAATAAATAAACGCTGAACGAGAATGAGAGTCACATAGCATCACAAGTCTAAGGGTCAAAACAGGTTTTGGGTGGAAAGCCCAGACTGAGAATCGCAGAGGACAGATCCACACTATACATTTAAATCTTATTCAAAACACATTTAAAGCACATCATTTCCCCTAAAGAATCTTGGAAACTATAGTGTGTTAAGGGTGCTGCAAATAGTAGCAGTTCCCAGGATTTCCTTCTGAAGGTTTGCCTAAATTTGCATATGTACATATGCAAATAAACATATGAAAATTGTATGTAAATTTGTATCATTGGCCTGAGCCAAAAGTTTTTTAAAGACCTACCAGTGCCCTTGTATCTCTCCCCTTCACATCTGTCCTCACATCGTGCCTTCTCCTTTAATCAATTGACATGCTCTGTCATTACCCTCCCCCAAACTAATATGAAGTGCATCTTCCTCCCCACCTACTGTTGCCTCCCTTGGTTAAAATTAGTTTGTAAGACACTCAGAGCAGGGACCTCTCACTCTGTTGCTACTTTGCACAGTACCACATTGACAGACCAATATAAATGAACAAGAACTAAAGCAGAATTGGTGACACAATAGCTTCCCCTCCCCAGGTTTGTAGGTGACTGTCCATATACTGTTATACTCAGGTCCTGCTTTCAGACTTCCCATAGGCACCTGGTTGGCCACGGTGAGAATAGGATGCTGGACTAGATGGGCCTGATCCAGCAACACTCTTCTTAAATTCTTAAAACTAAAACTTTAAGCAGCAAGTCACTCTGCCATTGCTATACGCATTTCCCTGCTTGGCATCATGATTCATTATAAGATTGAACCAGTGTTTGGTAATAAAAAGTGCAATGCAGCTTTGCAGTTGGGTGCCATTTCTTGACATTCCCCAAATATCAAAATTACTTAATGTCATTTCAAGTTCAACCCATTCCATAAACACAAAGTGAGGAGTAATTCACTTACAGAGCTCAACATTCCCTTTGTCACAGATGGTAAGTGCACAGATTTCTCCCTCAAGGAAAGAAACCCTTTTTATAAAATAATTGCATATTCTGCTCCTTTTTCCATTCACTGATGCTCTTGTGTTATTATACGCTGTCAAACTAGCAATTAGCATGCATCCTCCACAAGGCAAAAATGCAGCTTTTAAGCTCCTCAGAAATCCCGTAGGATGTACACAATAGGTAAAATACTGTGAGAGCTACAAATGAAACAATAATTAAGAAAATAAAATAAAAACACCGCGTAAGTCAATTTTGCCATGAAATTGTGGCAAAGCTCTTTATCTACAATCTAAGTGGTGCATATCTGTTGTATAAAGGGCAGCAGAGCAAGAATTGTGTTTGTTGCTTGTTTCTATTTAGACCTCCCAATCTCCCTTACAGTTTACTGCAATTTTATCCAGATTCTTCTCCCTAATCTTTCTTGCCACTAGCGCAAAGGGGGCCACCTTATGGGTCACTGGGGCATTAACGTCACTGAGCAGCCATAGAATCCTCTCCACTGGGGAGAAACTGCTTTCCTGGACAAACAAGAGATTTAGAAGGTGTCTCTTCAGTTCTGTGTAATAAATAATGCTGGATTCCCCCCACCTGTGCTTGCCCACAGATATAGAGTCTATCTGCATATGGAACCCTACCATAACACCCATCTTGTTGTTTGTTTGTTTGTTTGTTTGTTTAGAAGATTTAGACCCCACCCACCAAATGGCTTGCAATGCAACTTCCAAACACAGATAACAAACTGCCCAGCAATTCTCTGACTGATAGATCGGGAGGCAGGTGGAACTACCCTTCAGTTCTTTAGAAAAACTGGCCATTGCTGTGGTCTGTCTTTTTCTTGGCAACAGAAGAAAGCAAACTCCCTTCAGCTGCTCCTTCTCTCACCCATGGAAGGGTTTCTGCCCCTAAATCCAGACAACCTTCCACCAGCCAATTCTATGTATGTTCCTTATAATGTTAGTCGCACTGTGATCGATGGGGCTGTCTCTCAGGTTTGCAGTCCTATCCATAGTTTCCCATAAACTGACAAGCAATCAAAGGTTTGCTCAAATTAAATCCAATTCTGAAGCTCAAGAGATTAACATTCAGAAATCTAACTTTTACTTTAGGGGTATCTGATTAGAAAGGGGTGTTAGGCAATGAGTAGTACCTCTGGTGGGGGACATGTCATGCTCCTTCTGGGGTAGTTTGTCCACCTTTGCTCCCCCCACCCTGCACTCAGCTCTCACCTCTCACCCGTGGCTCCTAGAAGATGTCAGCATGTAACAGCAGCCACACCTCAGCAACACCTTAGACTGGTCAGCTAAACTAGGAGAGGATACCTGGTGAGTCTCAAACCCTCAGTAAGTCCCTAGGCTTCCCCTGAATCTGAATACAGGCTTTAGTGGATTGAGCAGACAAGATCAATAGTGGGTTCAACAGCCAAGAAGGTGGCTACTGCACATGCTGGAGAGGGAAGTAAGGGACAGATGGGGCTCATCAAACTGGGAAGGTAGCCCATTTAGGAAAAGGAAATCCCCGAGTCTATATCACCTCTGCCTTGCTGGATAACTTCGTGAGAAGAAAAGGCTAAGGAGTAAACCCTGCACAAATACAGAGTGAAGTCCCTAAGATGGTTGGCTGGTACCTTGTATGTCTCCTTTCGTCAACTCCTGCAGCCAAGCTGGTACCAAACATACTGCTCTGCTTTCCTTTGGAACATATCAGTGAGGCCAAGAGGTGGGTATTGTTATCTGGGCAGCCCAGGACCTCCGTACACACTGCTCAGGCTTGAGTTCCAAGGAGTTCACTTTGGTTTGACTTCTCCCCCAGAGGGGACAAGTTTGACATTGTCTCTCAAGATAGATGGATACCAACACCAACACCACAATTTGATGAAATACAGATGAAGGAACAATCTTGTAATTTGCTTATTGATTCCCCTACTTTTAGATTCAACCGTAAATTATTTACAGTAGTGAACTCCTTACATTATGTTGCTGAGAGTTAGAAATGGGTGAATATGCCAACTTTGATTGATCTACCGTATGTTTCTCAATTTTCGAGTCTTAAGTTTAGTGCTTCACATTTCAATATCAGTTTGGGATTTTTTTGGGGGGTGGGGAATCCATGAAAGGTCATTGGAATTGTAGTTTGCAGTTCTCCTAATATATACACATTTCTGTAGACACTTTTGGTCAATATATATAATATACAAATAACCTTTTCTATGTTATTTTCACTAATAGATGCATTTACATGCATATTTTGCATGAATATATGCATTTTCGTACGCACTGCTTTTTTTGCACACAGAACTGCATTATGCAGCCAAGGAATGTGTATGAAAATGCACATATTCATGCAAAGTATGCATGTAAAAGCATTGCAAAATTCAGAGCAGTGCGAATTTTGAGGGATAGCTGTGTTACAGTTCACATCTTGTTTAGGAAAGTGTTGAATTAGGTACATTCGCCTTTTAATGTAAACTGATTTCCCCCTCAACCCTACTAAGAGCCCTACCCAAATTACTCTAACCTTAATTCTAGTATAGGTGTCCAACTAGAGTGGCCACTACTTTCTACTTGGTATTCTTAAAATAACCTATCTTTCTGGTATCGAGAATGATACATCAGCAAAAACAGAAACCAATTTAAAAGTCACAGTTTGGCTTTGCATAGTGTTGTGGCATGCTTAGAGGTCAAGACTAGGGATTGAATACTAATATGAGCTAAATCCTGACAGAACAAAATTGCTTTAGGTTTATTCCACAATGCCAAATAGCTTTATCATAGTATCTTGTTCACTTACTATGACTGTTGTGTATCTTTCCACATTTACTACAGAAATAATTATCCTGAGGGCCTACTCCAAGTTTTGGAGATCCTCAGCAAGATGTTACCATAGCTTCTGGTGGTGTCCCAGAGAGAGTTTACAAGTAGCCACTGCTGTCCCTTGCCACCACTGATGCTTGCTCATCCATCTATTTGGGCGGGTAGTGATGGCATCAAGAAGCAGTGGTAGCCACTTGCCCTCTCCCTCTGAGAAATGAAGATAGGATCTACTGGGCCCAGCTATTGCTCAGAGTGTCCAAGCACAGGTAATGACTGCTAGCAACGCCTTGCAACTACTTTGTTTTCCCATCTAAGTTTGGGCTGCAAACTTGACTTTGTCCATTTGCAGGTGTGGTTTGGATTGACTTGATTGGTGGTTAC
Organism: Podarcis pityusensis; assembly: GCF_964106645.2. Taxonomy (NCBI): domain Eukaryota; kingdom Metazoa; phylum Chordata; class Lepidosauria; order Squamata; family Lacertidae; genus Podarcis; species Podarcis pityusensis. Next base: position 46,875,992 of record NC_138029.1, on the reverse strand, counting down.
AGCAAGTCCCTTTGAAGTTCTTCTCATAATGACACCAGATAAATGACAGGTGAGAGGAACACCTCCAGAAATAATTCCTCACCCCTAGATTAGGAATGATGCAGGATGGCTCAGCAGCTACCACCACCACCTCACCTTACACTCAAAGTGGCAGTCCAGAGCAAGAGATGCCACACTCAAGGGGGCTCAACCATCCTTTGCCATACAATCTTCCATGCCACTGCTTAGGGGGAAAGGTTAGGCAGAAGTGGCTTCTGCCGCTCCATGGAGAAAGGAGCAGCTTAGGGTCAGGAATCAAAGGCTGTTTTATGAACAGGGCTCTGAGGCATCAGCACTTGGCAATCCCTGATGCTCGCATTGGTGTCTGTGGTCCTGAAATAGCCCAATAATCAGCAAATGTGTGTGGACTTCTTTTTTTAATTTATTGTGTCCCTAATATTGCTCCATGCCCTAATATTGCCCCCATGCCATGTGCAGGCAGCTCTTAACCAATATATCCAAAATAGGTCAGCAGCAGAATAAGAAATCAGAATCTTGAGCTGTATTATCTCAAACTACAGTGGGGGGTGCCATATTTGACCACTTACTTATGTAACTAGCAAATAAAAACTTCCTGCAAGTAGAAAAAATAAATCTAGCATGCTAGGGTAGAAAAATTCTAACCTATCCCTACTGGTCTGTCTTTTTGTTTTACTTACGTGTAAATGGGCAGAAGCACATTTAAAAATCTGAACCTCAGCCTGCTTCCTGAAGTGGCAGAGTTTATTCTGTCTCCTCAGTATTGTAGCACCTTATTTTACAGTGTGTGGTAGAGGCCAGGAAATACTGAGTATTGAGGATTGATACTGCCACCACCACCACCACTACCTGAACACATATTACAGCAACGAACAATACAATATCCTAGAGTGAGTCAATGCACTTCAATACATGAAGTTGTTGTTGTTGTTTAGTCGTTTAGTCGTGTCCGACTCTTCGTGACCCCATGGACCAGAGCATGCCAGGCCCCCCTGTCTTTCACTGCCTCCCGCAGTTTGGTCAGACTCATGCTGGTAGCTTCGAGAACACTGTCCAACCATCTCATCCTCTGTCGTCCCCAGTATTTTCCGCTTCATGGATCACTGCCTTGCCGTGGAGAAGGGGCTTGCATAACTCAGAGAAGCTATGAACTATGCCGTGCAGGGCACCCAACATGGACAGGTCACAGTGGAGAGTTTTGACCAAACGTGATCCACCTGGAGCAGGAACCGGCAAGCCACTCCAGTATCCCTGCCAAGAAAACTCCATGGACAAAGACAACAGGCATACATGAAGTATTAAAGCATAAATGTGGAACCTGTGGCTCCCCAAATGTTGTTGGGCTCCAACTTGCAACAGCCCCGACAAGCATGGTCTATCATCAGGGATGATGTGGCTCAACATCAGCAGGAGGGCCACAGATTCAACACCTTTGCATTGTCGTGATTAATCTTATTGTAGGTAGTGCGGAATGTTAGCAGCGTGCTGGTTTCTAGGAGGCAGCACAAGACTAAATTTTCACAGAGCATAATGCAGATTCACAAGTCAACACATGCTCCTCCAGGAGAAGGTAACAAATACAAACAGCCTGCTCAAGGACAGCCTGAGTTGTAAACTGAGAGCTATAAAAAATAATAATATAATGATTGTGGTGGCATGATTATAATTTAGAGGCGAGAGTCACAGGTGAGAAATAGGGTTGAACTGCCTGGCTGAATGTGAAGTAGAGTCAGTAAACAATTGCCAGGCCACTAAATCACTATTCTCCCTATTGCATTTTAGCTTAGAAACATATAATAAACCTATCAAAAAGTCACTTTCTTTTAGAAACTCAGGATATAGCAACCAATCTATTCAATAATACAGTGTTTCCAGGAAGCTCCCTACAGACTGGATATTTCATTTGATTTTGTTTAAGGGTTTTATGTTTTAGCCATTCCTTAAATATATACCACTAAGATTACAAGCCTCAGGTAACAACAGCTTCAGGACATAATTCTGGGTGGACACAATATCACTTTTTAACTCCTCTGAGGGTCCGTGCAATGTGATGCCTGAACCAGCAATACTCTGAACAGATTTAACCTCAAGAACGTAAGTAATACTCCTAGAACCTGGGAGAATCAACAAATTCAAATCCTTACACAGCTATAGATGTACTCAAGCAATGCTCTGTATTAGGTAAAGGTAAAGGGACCCCTGACCATTAGGTCCAGTCGTGGCCGACTCTGGGGTTGCGGCACTCATCTCGCTTTATTGGCCAAGGGAGCCAGCGTACAGCTTCCGGGTCATGTGGCCAGCATGACTAAGCCGCTTCTGGTGAACCAGAGCAGCGCACAGAAACGCTGTTTACCTTCCCGCCGGAGTGGTACCTATTTATCTACTTGTACTTTGACATGCTTTCGAACTGCTAGGTTGGCAGGAGCAGGGACCGAGCAACGGGAGCTCACCCCGTTGCGGGGATTCGAACCGCTGACCTTCTGATTGGCAAGTCCTAGGCTCTGTGGTTTAACCCACAGCGCCACCTGTGTCCCATGCTCTGTATTACTTAGCTGTAAAATGGGAATAAAGTTGTTCTATTTAATAAGGCTGTGGTGGGGATTATAGATGACAAAGGATCCAGTGTATTCACATCTATCCACACCCTGTTGTACATGGGGATCTGCCTACAAAATAAATACTCAGCATCAGTAGCTTTGCCAGGCTTATTACTTGTTTGGGGAAACATGAATGCATAGGACTGGAGGCAAGTCATCTCACTTATGCTCTATGAAAGTTTCCACACCAGCCATCAGTCAATGGATGGATGGATTAACCTTTTTTTTTAAAGACTTTTTTCTTACCCCAGCCAGCACACTTTTGGCCACATGGGACACAATTTAGAAAGCGGTAAGAATAGAAGAAGAGCTCTATTGGATCAAACCAAAGGGCTATCTTGTTCAACATTATGCTCACCACACTGGCCAAACAGACACCTGTTTGGAAATGCAGAATCAAGTTATTCTTCGTGGCTTGAGGATGGATTGGAGCAAATGGATACTGAATCTGCAATATAAAAGCAAGGTCTTCCAACAGCATTGCATACTGACTTCCTGAAGAACATGGAAGAGTCATAGCATTTTAAAAAAATATAGTAAAGGCAAGAATTCAGAAAGTTAGTGGGAGAGAGACAGAGAGGAAAACACAACACCCAAAACTTAAGCTAACATGAATTTGATGGTACCAAAAAAGTTCCTGGAAATTTGTATTGTTGATCTTCTAGCATTTTGGAATATATGTTGAGACATCATAGCTAGTGATATGATGACCAGTGTTGACAGTTTTGAAAAATGGTTTCCCATGTCATCTAAAAAGGTTAAGGCAAATAAGGCAATCAAACTTAATATTGTGGTGGGTATAAGAGTGGGAAAGAAGAGCTACAGTTAGGAGAGGGCTTGTCAAGTTCATATTTGCATCCAGGACATTTCAGGACATGCCACTAGGATGTACAGGACTTGTATCATTCTCTGTTTTCTGGCTCCATTCATTGAACTGGGAAACATAGGAAGCTACAGCTTCTATGCTCTGAATAGTGCCTAGATGGGACACCACTTGGAAATCATACCTAATCATATCACTATGAGCTCTTTCTAGGAAAAACAAGAGTGTACACGTAAGAAATGAATAGATTCTTCAGCCTCAACACCAGAACATTTGCCTTTTTTTAATCAACGTAACTAGAGTGACTCCCACAAAGCTACTTCAATTTATACCCGATTAAGAATACTCTCACCAGGTTTACTACTTTGCTTATTTCTTCATAACAAACTCAAATGTATCGTCTCTGTGGAGGCATATGAATCTCTCTAGGTATATAAAGTAAATGAGTCTGATTTCCTGCACTAAATATGCTCCAAACAACAATTCTCCCCCAGATAGCACCACACAAACCAATAATGAAAAGTTACAACTTGGGACAAATAGGAAATACATTTTCTAGCTCATCTAGTTTCACTCAGGTCAATAATCTCCTCAGTGCTTTTTATTGCATTTGTTTGTATTTCTTTCTCCATCTCTTTCGTTTTAAGTGTTTTTGTTGTTGCGGCTGCTGAAAAGAGGAAATTGTCTCCACTTTGAATCAATGTGCTCCAGCCTGCAGCAATAAAAATTTGTGTGAAACAAGTAATTCTTCAGTTCATGGAAAACATTTGTTCACACCCAAATAGGTAGATAGGTATTTGTGTGTGTTGTATGTTATAATAATATATAGAATACAACACACAATTTATTATTGCATAGTCAATATATATTATTGTATCATATATATGTACACATTTGACAGAAATCTTATACATTGTAACTTTCTACATTTTGTTTCATTAGAACAGGGATGGGGAACATGTGAACCTCCAGATATAATTGGACTCCAGCTCTCATTAGCCCCAGCTAGAATGGTCAATGGTCAATGGTGATGGAAGTTGCAATTCAGCAACATCTGGAAAACCACAACTCCCTAATCCTGTATTAGACCCACATTGCACTCATTTCAATGTCACTGGTGCTTGTGGTGTTGTGTAGCTGTATGAACATTTTGGCTGGCTTCCCATAGGTAAAGGTAAAGGGACCCCTGACCATTAGGTCCAGTCATGGCCGACTCTGGGGTTGCGGCACTCATCTCGCTTTATTGGCCAAGGGAGCCGGCGTACAGCTTCCAGGTCATGTGGCCAGCATGACTAAGCCGATTCTGGCAAACCAGAGCAGCGCACGGAAATGCAGTTTACCTTCCCGCCGGAGCGTTACCTATTTATCTACTTGCACTTTGACGTGCTTTCGAACTGCTAGGTTGGCAGGAGCAGGGACCGAGCAACAGGAGCTCACCCCGTTGCGGGGATTTGAACCACAGACCTTCTGATCAGCAAGTCCTAGGCTCTGTGGTTTAACCCACAGCGCCACCCGCGTCCCATACTGATCATCCAAATCATGCAGAAACTAAGCACACCAAGGACACCAATCTCTATGGAAGTAGCAGCACTAAGAAGGGTATATGTTATCATACTGTCTAATAGACCCATTTGGAACCCAGTTCACATTTTTACTACAGCTTCCGACAGCCCCAGTCACTTGGAGCAATTTTCAGTAGTAACCCCAATGCTGGGTTAACTACTGGTATGTGAAGCAGCAGGAACCCATGTGGCAGTACTTGTGTCAGACTGCAGTTCCCTTCTGGAATTAAGGGGTTGCCAGGAAATTCAGTTCCAGCCCAGAACTAGATGAGACCTCTTCAAATGTCATTTTGTCATAAGCGAGAAAGGTAGATTGGGGTAGAGATTTCACTGGTCAGGTGGAATCAGATTAATGAAAGGAATAATGCAACTCATTTCAGGGGGTTATTGCTACAGGGGTTTGTTTGTTTTGTGTAACAGGTACTAAAATATAACTCACATGAGTATACAAACATGGTTCTCCCATTTAAGTGGCTTGTGAGGACCAGAGGGGAGGAGTTTGAACTGGTGTGGGTCTGTCAGGAGGAGAAATAAAAGGATGCCATTAAGGGCCTTCTGCCTTTTTTACAATTATTTGAGCTAAATAGGATACCCAAATATGCTTAATTTACTTTTAATGCAACCATACATGTGAAATGTGACTAGCTGAAGATGTCTGTCCCTCATTCAAATGCTAAATAACCAGATCAGAAACGCACACGCACAGACACACAGACACAGACACACACACACACACACAGGCTAGAGCCAGCTGTGAGATTATAACATGTGGACTGGTTAATACAACTCCATTCTTCCTCCTTTGCTAGAATAACTTTGTTCAGTTAATGGAACAGATGCCTTTTCCAGGGCATATTCAGCCATATGTAAATACCATTTTATGTGGTAATTAGATGTTTTGCAGATGTAGAACTCATCAGTTTATTAGGCGGGGGTATTAATGTAATTGAGAAGATTTAAAAGAATTTAATCTTAAATGTATTACTTGCAAACCACAGAGCCATCCTCTGAGGGAGGGAGAATCTGTATAGGAGGATCTGCCACATTTGAAGCTGTGCTGGCCTCATGCCAGCAGAGTAGAATATGGGGGGAAATTTAACCCTTTTTTCTTGCCAGTAGTTCTTTTTTACTTCCCTTCCATTGGCTCCAATGGGTGGGAAAGCTGCAGGGTTGGCATACATTCCCTGCCATCATGTTGCAGGGGCAGAGATGGCAGGGGCTCTGGATACAGTGGATCCACAACTTTCCCTGATCTTCCTGTGACCCCTCCTTTCAGCTGTTACTGCCACCCATGCAGTAATGGCAATGGAAGTTTCTGCTGCTGTACTGAGAGGGCATCTAATGGTGAACTTCCATCTCCACCCAGACAGGGAGAGCTGCTATATCCTATTGCCCCTGGTATGCCCTCCCAGTGACCATTCGGTTTGCACCCTAAGAAATATTGATTTTAACTGTGAAATTTACTCTGCCTGCTATCTTGCAGCCCTTGGATTTCCTATTTAAAGTTTCCCAACCATCATTACAAAACTCGTAATCCTAGTAAAACAAAACACATAAGAAAACAACCAGGAATGTAGGCTGTAATACTCATACACTCAGGAATAAGACCCACTTAACTTAATGGGGCCTACTTCTGAGTAGACCTATATAGGTTTGCACTGTTAATTGCTTATACTAGGGTCTAGGAAAAAAATATGGCATGGTTTACTGACTAAATTGAAGAGTACTCTGATGCAGCGCTGTGATAAAGTTAATTTGAAAAGTAACTCTTGAGAGTTTTATGGATACTCAGAAGATGGAGCCAAATGACTTCAGCAAGACTGTTAGTTACCTCTCCATCTGCTTTACGGAGAACATTTGGCAAGCTCGGGTCTTCTTGCTTCCAGCCAGCTAGAGCTGCAGTTTAAACCTTAAAATCCAAGTAATACTACACTTCCATTTTAATAGACTGGGCTGTATCTTAACTAACTTTCCCCTTTGTAGTATACTTGAACATGAACCTGATATGGACAAAGAAAAACCACCTTTAAAAAAACCTGATGGTTTTTAAGACCATGTGATATTAATAAAATGAAAGAACTCTGGGATTAAATGCATAATGATGCTAAGCTATCTGGTTTTGGTATAGATATAGGCCAGCAACTCACAATGAATAATTTATCTGACATGCTTAGCCTCTCCTTCTGTTCCTGTACCGAGATGATAATGATCTCCTTTAATTTCCCCCCTTTTTTGTTCAAAATCAGTAGTACTTTGCCAACTTTCTGGAAGATCATCAGCAGTTAACATTCAGTACTTCAAGGCTGCCTATGTCTGAACGAAATGAGATGTCTTTGCCCTTTAAAGCTTCAGGAAAGTGTAGATGGTGTGTCTTGCCCACCTTTGCAGCTCAGAAACAGCATCTTCCATTCTCCCCCTTCTAACTGCTGAAAGCGTAGTCGTCCTGTAAAGTTTATTTGCAGTGAACCAGATCAGGCCCTTCTTTCATTTGGTATCTTCCTTGGCAGACACCACCCTTTTGCTTGCCATAAATGGACTTAAGTTGGCCAACTGCCTATACTACTTTGGATTTACAAACCAAGAACATCTCCAGCCCATTCCTGCTCTTGCTACATTATCAACATCTTGGGAAGCTGCCAGGCCCACTGAGGTTTCCTTAGATGCTCAGTGTTTTGTGGGAAGGTAGATAGCTCCAGTGGAGCTTACCGCTATTCCAAACTCCATTCAGGAGTTGGGCTGCTGCTAGATGAGCCTGGCAGAGGGGAAGCAAGCCTTTAAATCAGAATTTGACATGCACCACCCTTTTTGTCAGTGTAACTGGGTTGCTAGGTCACATGACTGAGCTGTACAGAGTTTTGAACAGAGGTATGTCTTCCCCTGTCCCATCTCCTGTCCCATCCCACTTGGAATGCCTCTTCTGAGGGCCTCACCCTCATCCTGGCTGAGCTAGGAATGGAGGACTTCAGCCAGCATAATCCTAGCTCAGCCCTGTTTCAGATGGCTTAGCCGGAAATCCCTCTTCCAAACTCCACCCATCCCGGCAGATCTTGCTCCCAGCTTGCTCCCTAAACTGAATTCAAGCTCTCTGTTATGCTGTCATAGCGAATCCACTTTTTTAAAAAGTGGACTTTTGATAATTAGGAAAGCGATGAGGAAAGGCACTAAAAGGAGTGGGTTAACAATCAATTGACAGTAATTCATATAATCTCTGTACAAAGAAAATCAGGATGAATACTGAGTTTATTCCTTTCCAGAAATAACATGGCCATTCACTGCTATATAGAGCGCCATCCACAGTTCAGACTTCAAAGAGAGTGTATGAGTCACAAACATCAACCCTCTGCCCTAAGGACCAGAACAACCACCACAGATTTTTCTGGGCATATGGGGAAGTTTTGCAAGGCATCAGCTGTGGCTGATACAGAAGACGGGAGATGAAGGAAACTGCATGGGTAAAAACTTCTTGTTTCAGCTACAGAAAATGGTTCCTGACATTTTGCACAATGGGGGGATATCCAATAATAGCCATACTCTGAGTAGACACATTGGAATCAATGGCTATGGTTATCATTGAATATAAAGTTCATCTCCTTTTAGTATAACTGATGGCTACAGGTCTCCCAGAAGAAACTTAAAGGAAAAGGAAATTTATCATTGTGTGATCTTTTCTTGGTTACCAATTGACTTTAACACAGTTTACATAGGTATGTTTTAATAAGGGAAGAGGCGTAGCTCAGTGGTTAGAGTATGTGATCAGCATGTGGATGGCCCCAGATTCCCTAGGCTCTCCAGACAGGGCTGTGAATGATCCCTGCCCCAAACCCTAGAGCAGGCATAGGCAACCTCGGCCCACCAGATGTTTTGGGAGTACAATTCCCATCATCCCTGGCCACTAGTCCTGTTAGCTAGGGATCATGGGAGTTGTAGTCCCAAAACATCTGGCGGGCCGAGGTTGCCTATGCCTGCCCTAGAGAGTCATTGTCAGTCAGTGTAGACAACACTGTGCTAAATGGACCAATGGTCTGACTCAGTGTAAGGCAGTTTCCTAGTGTTACCTAACCTTTTCTCTTTTATAGAGGAAGCTCTGGCACATAAGTCTAATCGGGAGATTTCATGTCCCATCTTTTGCTTATCTGCATCAATATAAGCCAGAGACTGGGATAGGCCCCATAAAACAGATTAATGGTCCTCAGGAAACGTTGAAGGTTCTGCATCACTACAAATGGGCTCTAAATATTTCAGAAATGTAATTAAGCCACTGAAGAAAGCTCATAGCAATCCGACAGATACAAGCAGAAAGGCAATACCTTGGAGGCATATCAAATTTCCGATGGTAGTTTTAACTACTGAATCATCAGTAAGCTTCTTATCCACTCACACCTTGGGGAGACTTCAAAAGTTCCTTTAAGAATAAGGTGAAGAGGAGGTCATATTTAGCACTTCTAAGGACTGTCTGAGATCTTGACCTAACTGGACAAAATATAAAATAAAAATAGAAATCTTAATTCATGCTTGCTTGTATGTATCTTGTGAAAGCAATCTGTGGGACATGGCCAGCATAATAATGCTTGAGCAATGCTAACTGATCCTGAACATTTAAATTGTAAAGCTTTCCACAATAGCCATTTTCTGATGAACATTTGAAATATTCCTTCTCCTCTCCCCATACCCCCCACTCCACCCCACCCCACCAAATCTGCTCCAGAGGGTTGGGGGAAAGCCCAGTGTAGATTAAGGTTGTGTGAAGGGAGAAGAGACTGTGGGAAGATACATCACACAGCTAAAGGTTGTTGCTCTCTGGCAATGCTAACCATTATGTCTGCATCATAACATTGTGTCAGGTGCTATCACCCAGACTCACTATACACAAACATTTCCCCCCAAAAGCACGATCAGGTATACAAGATAGGAAACATGAAATTTCAAAAAGAGGAAACCGAAATTAGCCAGGGGTGTGCAGAGCTGAAGGGGTAGAAAAATAATTAGGCAAGGTAGCTAGCTACCTGATACATGAGTTCAAAACAAGTCACCTCATCACTTCACCATCTTTGTTGGTGTGTGTGTGTGTGTGTGTGTGTGTGTGTGTGTGTACGCAGGAAGATAAGAGCTTCCTCCTCATGTCTTATCAGTTTTATTGGGCGTGATACTCTTAGCTGGATCAAAGTGGAGAAGGAAGCATTCTCATGGACAGAAGGCAGACCCTTTTGGAAACTAGAACCTTTGTTGCCTCTCTTTTCATAGAGCCCCTTCAAGCTTGCCCTGGGCCTACCCTATACAGATTTCTCTCTTTCTCTGCTCCACCCTTCCATCTTAGCCAGCCAAGCTATATTGATAAAGCACTGTTCTCTGGGCAGGCCTAGCCCAGAACACCCAGCGACTGCCTACACCCATGGCATCCGAATCTATGTATTGGGACTTCCAATGCCAACACACCTCCAGCGCAGGTACCTACCTTTCTCAGTCACTTCTTAAAGACTGTGGATTTTGGTTTACTAGATTAGTTTATGCTTAAATTGTTATTTTTAGAGTCTAATTTGAAAGTCTGTTCTTCTCAACATTCCTTACAGGCCACCTGCAGCTTAGAATGCCAGTTTTCTCTGTAAGGTCACAGTATAAGCAATAGCAGATTCTTTCTTCCCTCCATTTCATAGTTCTGTTCTTGGGAAAAGTTGATTAAAAATCCATACTTCTAAGTCCCAGACTTTAGATCTCATCACATTTCCCCCCGAAAAATATGTATTAAAAGTAAAGAATAAATCACAAGGGAAAGTTATCTCGTAACACAATTACTGTTACAAAATCTTAGCATTCCAATAAAATCCAGCCTACTCAGAGTTTACGCAAGTTTTTTAGATCTTAATTTCACAGTCATTAGCATCTCCCAGTACATCTTCCTATTTTCTCTGTTTGCACTAGGAAAAAGTTATTACCAGTGGAATAAGAGATTTGCAAGAGATTGTTGTTCAGCCCTATTAATAATATAAAATCAGCCTAAACCACAAAGTAATTTTATTGACTCATGGGACATTAAGCATGCCTTATTTAAAGCCTTCATATTTTATTTCTTGGAGTTCTCTTTTGAAATCAGTTTTATTGCCTGGTTTAGAATAATTCAACATAAGATATGAATTTTTCAGCTAAGCAGACATCACCATCAAACTATTGCATAGGTTTTGGTATGGAAAATTTTGGGAGGGAGGAGAATTTGCTTAAAAAGCAAATTAGCTTAAAGTTTTGTTTCTTTCACATTAAGCATTTTTGATAAGATGTTTTAAGTACTTTAGTGAAAGATCAGCATGAAGCAACAATCTCATTTCTTGCCTATATCTGGGGATAAGGCAGAATTCATTGGGCCAGCTGTTTGCAGAAGCCTGACCCAATCAAAAACTGACAATTTTGTTTGCAGATCACAATGAAACTCTGTTCAACTATACACATCCAGATTTAGCAATGTCGTTTCAGTTTGCAAAGGGCACAGGAAAAAAATGCATATGTTAATGAACACAAAATGAGTTTTTTATGGGGGAAATGCATGGGGTAAAGTGAATTTTTTTATAATGAAGAAGTGCAGACAAAATGGGTAAATTAATCTTTGTGTTCAAAAACTGCAAAAATGGGATAGAATGGACCTCTGATTGAGCACCATCAAAATAAAAATGGAGTGGAATTAAGCTGCTTAAGCTATTCTTAATTATATATCTTGTAGTGGATCTCTGGTCCAAGTGGTGAGAAGAGTTTACAAGAAGCATTTTTAAACTTCACTGGCATCCCCTCCAACATGTTGATTCTGAAAACTGGGATGCTTGTCTTTCTGGCCCAGTTCCTGCATGAGTCACATGACCCACTCGAGATCACGGAGTTCTAAAATGCAATTTTGGGGGGCTCTGTCATCTTTTGTGAGGTCACAATCTCCCACCTTTTGCCCCAAAATGTGTGTTCTGGAGTTCTGTGATCTTACACATTTTTGAACACCATGTTGAGAGCGGAGTATGCAGTGGCTACTGCTCCTTAAGGTTGCCGCTACACTTGCAATATTTTGCTCACTTCACACTTCAGTCAGGGTGAAAGATAGGGTGGGGAAGAGAGAGAGAGAGAGAGAGAGAGAGAGAGAGAGAGGCTTCAAACAGTCCTGCATTGTTGTCCATAGATGAGAGCTGTGGACAGAACATCTGAGTGACATCCATACTATTTTGGAGTGATCTATGTTTTTCAGGGGGAATCTACCACAGGACTAAGTTGATTCAGAGTGGCAGGCCCGGATAAGGAAAATATTTAGCAAAATTCAGACTTTTATTGAAAATAATAATAATCAACTACTATGCTGCTGCATCAGGGACGCGGGTGGCACTGCGGTCTAAACCACAGAGCCTAGGGCTTGCTGATCAGAAGGTCGGCAGTTCAAATCCCCGCAATGGCCTGAGCTCCCATAGTTCGGTCCCTGCTCCTGCCAACCTAGAAGTTCGAAAGCACACAGTGCAAGTAGATAAATAGGTACCGCTCCAGCAGGAAGGTAAACAGCATTTCCATGTGCTGCTCTGGTTCACCAGAAGCAGCTTAGTCATGCTGGCAACATGACCTGGAAGCTGTACACCGGCTCCCTCAGCCAATAAAGAGAGATGAGCGCTGCTACCCCAGAGTTGTCCGTGACTGGACCTAACGGTCAGGGGTCCATTTACCCTTTATGCTGCTGCATCAGTGGCACTGCTAGAGTTAAACCTCATGACTGAAGTCTGGGACCACACAGCTCAGGTCCCCTTCCCCCAAATGGCCACAAAGAGAGAGGGGTAGATGATGAGGATCATTGATTAACTGGCCTTGTGCCAGCATTTGGGTCAGCATGCACATGCCAGGGCGCACTGGGACTAATGTTGCAATCTTCCTCCTCCTCCTCCTAATTATGGCAACCAATAAGGCATGTACATGCTACTGGTGCATATTTTAAAATTATTATTCATTAAAAAATATATTAACCTTTCCTGCAACAAAATGTTGCTTCTCCCACATGAACCTGCCTAGCACCAAGGCAGCAGAAACAAACTCTGTGTCTATGGCCTATCAGCAATTCCCCCCCCCCCCGCAAGTTTGAGCAGAAGTGGCTCCCCCTGGATCCCTTTAACAGGATACCTTGATTCCTTGGAGCGAGGGATGGCACTTCCTTCCACACACACACACACACCGTCCGCCTTGACTAAGCATCCAACCCAATGCTTTATCCCCCCTGAAGTTGTGAAAATTACAACGGTGCATCCAAAAATCCTAGACAGGCCCAATTTGTCTGAAGGCAAATTCTTCCCTGGCCCTGAATACAGCAACCAAAGACTTCCACAGCAAGGTCTTACACACAGCCTTCCCGCTTACCTTCAGCCAGAGCCATAGCACATATGCGAGGGGGGTGGGGAATCCAGCACCATCTGATGCTGATTCCCGGGCACATCTGGTTTTTATAGCCAAGGAGTGGACCAGAGGGAAGAGGTTTTCCCTGTGCTTCACTCCCCAATCCGTGCCCCCTGGCTCACCTGTGGTTGACTGCAACTGCTGGTGAACCCCAGCCATGGGCATTTATGTTGGGGGGTGGGGCAGAACCTCAGTTAGTTAAATATTTTGTACTGATTTACTTGATTTGGGGGGTGCAGCTGCCCCTCCCTGGCTACACCCATGGCCCCAGCATCCATCATGGTGGTGGAGGAGGAAGTGGCGTCCTCCCAAGGCTGCACTGAAGTTGAAAAACCACCTGGCACTGCTGTGGCCATGCTGGACCTCAACCACCATTCTCCTCTAACTGGTGGAAGGGGTCCTTCTGTGCATACAACAGCTTCATTCTACCCTAAGGCTGCAATCCTTTATCTACTGAGCTGGCAGTAAACTCCTGGAACTTACATTTGAGTAGGCAAGTACAGGTTCTGCTGTTACAACCTGATCATATGAATATTTTCCTCAAAAGTAATTCCTACTTTATTTAGGAGATATATTTCTAAATAAAGTGTATGTAAGACTGCAACCTTGCCTCACATCTTTGCATATGTTCCGGAAGCACTTAACAGAAATGTCTATTTTCTCTCAAATGGCATATAATTCTGAAGGACATGTCAGCTGCATAACCAAAGGCTTTTGATTATGTTCCTAGATTGCAATACAGGCTCTGTTTAGCCTCAAACAAATATGTTTTATAGCAGCTTGTAAGTATGCATGCTTATTCAGGAAGTATCTGGATTTCAACATGAGAAATTTGACAAATCAATTTTTAACTTTTTTCATTGGTGATTTACATCAATTATTTAAACTGCCTTGATTTAAATTAATCCCCACAGTTTATAAAGTAATGTGATCCCAAGATAATATAGTATTTACTACAAATGTTTTCATAAGTTTGAACTGAGATGCAACAGTGCTGCCTTTTCACAAACATACAGATTATCACCTGGTTTTGCTTGAGTTTCCCATTTCTTCCATATCCACCTGCACGTTCCTTAGGGTAACCTATTTGTCTACATCCACTTTGCGTGGTATGAGCTTACTGCAAGCACTGTCACAAACCGTAACTAATGGTGAAACTCTGAGAATGTTCTAGCTCTGTGTGACTTTACAGCTTGATCTTAACTAAGTTTACTCAGAAATAAACTGCCCTGAGTTCATTGGGACCAACTTCCCTGTGATATAGTGCCCATATCATGATGGCCAACTCACCACACCGATAGCTGTCTCTTTAAAAAACCAGACAAACTCTCATTCACATAGTAGGTGGTATTTGGATCATGATCTTTTTACATCCCTTGCTGTTTTGTCCAAGATACTAAAAATAAATAAATACAAATGAACTCCTTGAATCATTTAGCTTCAGATTTCAGTGCTATATAAGCAGACCTTTGAACAATCAAATGGCCATTACTGAAAATATCTCAGAAAATATATTGCATCATAAAAATAAAATGTTTTAATGAGCGAGCATGAATGGAAATCTCCAACATTATTAATTATAACACTTGATACTTGAAGTGCTTTTTAATCAAAATGTGAACAATCAACCCAGCTATTCTTGTAGTATTACTCATGCCCTCCCTCCCACCCAAAGGAGCCTAGGACAGCAAACAGCAAAATGATTTGTTTTTTTATATAAAATAAAAAAACATTAATAACAATTAAAAAAAATGAGAGGAAATAAAAGCCTGGCTTCTTCAGTCATTAAAATGCAATCCACTGTTAAAATATATTTTTGCCACATTTTTTCCCATAATGCTAAGAATCCTCAGCTTGTTCACAATTTTATTTACATGAAAGCAGATGAAATAATTCCAGTGTTACACTTCAATAGGACATATGTGTTAACCTTTGAATACTATATAGATGTTGACTTGACAGGTTAGAGTCAAAACCAGAAATCAGAAAGAATCCAGTTGCAGATGCTTTTCTGCAAAATTTACATGGATTTCTGTCACAGGCAGCTGCTGTTTTTCTTCCACAGAAAGGAAGTTTTATGTCTGAATCAGTCCAGCGATCACTGATAATTGCACCTTTATTTTTAGCATGGTCTATCTGTACTCTAGGTTCCTTGCAGTGTCTTTGGAGATATAGGGTTTTTTTATGACAGTTATGAAGGTCCAGATGCAGGAAGCAGTCACAAACAGCAAGACCCAATTATTTCTATTGTTTATTGTTTCCTTAAGGGGGGGGAACCACCCTCATTTGAGGGTTAGGCTTTCACATCTCTGGCCACTGGGTGCCACTGTTTTGCTGCACAGAAAAATAGCTGAAACAACATTTTTGTGTCATTAATAAGTTTTGATTGTTAAAGCAGGTATCTCATAGGTACATCACTTGAGGACATGTAAAAATGAACTCTGAGACTAGCAAATGTTCTGAAACCCAAATAGTGACTTGTGCTGTGAACTTTTCTCTGCATTTTGTCTTGAATTTAAGATTTCATTGTATTGTGTGGCTTATTTTTTATTTTATTTCTGATTGCAATAAACTCTTGGTTGTGATATGCAGATGCAAACCCAAACACATTAAAATGTCTAAAGTTTGACGTGGATTTTATTCCCAGTGGAAATCCTCAACCTCTTCCATTAAGCTACAAATAACTCTTTGATCCACAGACTTGCTAAGCCAAAATACTTCAAGTCCTTCCAATAAGTATTTGAAGCTGACACACCCAGACCACATTTCTTCCATCTGCATGCTGTTAATCACACAACACACTGGCCTGCCTGTCCACAACTATCAATACAAGTTGTAGGTGCAGATAGCATAGATAGCAGAAAACCCAGTAAGTGTACCTATTAATGCATGTGGGCTTATGTAGCAATATATAATATATGTTAACACATGGAGGAAAAAGCAAATTAGGTATATAATAAGTTCAGTAGGGTCTGGGGGATTGCGGCTGTGCTGCTGAGCTGGCTGACTAGCCAATGTAGCAGTCTTGCCACTGCACTCACACCACACTGAGCTTTCCACTGCCTCACTGCCCCATCAGTAACCAGCAGTTATGTGTATCATTGGGAAGCTAAGTCAGCAGTGCAGTCCTATCCACACCACCCACTACTGGGTAAATGTGTATTAGAATCTAGTCTATACTAGGTGAAGGTAACTTATTTGTGAGAAAGGCTTCAGGAGGAAACCACAAGGAACACTCTGTACCTGCTGCCTTGTGGGACATCTTCAGGAGAAGAAAACACTAAGCAGTAAACCTGACACAAATCCAGAGTGGAGTTTCTAAGGTGGTTGGGTGGCATCTTTTATGTCTCAGTCCAGCAACTACTGTAGCCAAGCTGGTGCCAGATGTATTGCTGTGCTTTCCTTTGGACCACATCAGCAAGGCTAAGAGGGGGGTCTTGCCATCTGGGCAGCCCAGGACCCCCATACACACCACCCAGGCTTGCACCCAAGAGAGGTCACTTTGGTGCTGCAAGCACAGCAAAAGCAATGTGGGAGGCAGCAGTTATGAGTCAATGCTGCTACAGAAACCAGCACATATCTGTGCTGGACTCAGTGTGAAGGAAGAAGATGGACAAAAAACTTCTTTGGCAGGCTGTGCTAATAGGTTTGCCTCCTTTGCCAAATGCTGCAGGAATTGAGGTGATATAAGCCACTGTTTGCAGCTCAATAGGACTGCAGTGCCTATTGGTGGATTCAGAAGAGGACATCCCCCATTGACTAAGCAGAAATAACCACCATGCCTTCATTCTTATTCTATGTCCAACACAATGCAATTTGTGGGCATGTGTTCCTGTAGTGGAACTTCTATAATCCAGAAAATTGAATTTGGGAGTGGGTATGTTTCATAAGCATTTTATTCTCAAGCTACTAATTTTAAGAGCATTACAACACAAACCACATCCTTGTGCTTCAGGGTTTATGGGACAGAGAGAATCATCTTTATAGATAATCCCTTATCAACAGAATAGCTGACCTTGCAAAAGAAAGAGAGAAAATTATATATATGCCTACTCCAAAGTAAGTCCCACTGAGTTAGAGGGGGGCTCACTCCTAAGTAAGTGGGTACAGGATTTCAGCTTACATTAATTTATTAAAAAGTGACAGAAGTTAATAAAGTTATACCATAACTCATATGTAACCACCCAGGGGCCACATGCCAGTAGTGGCTGGGGCAAGAGGCAAAAAGTGAGTGGACCAACAAATGCAGTTCTTTCCTTGTATAGCAGGTGACATTCCAAACAAGAAGCATCATCACAGTTCAGGGACACATTTCAGACAGGGGAAAAAAACCTTCATGAGATTGCACAGCAGATGAAGGGAATGATCTGGGGAGAGGATGTGGCCACATCAAAAGTATCGTTTACAGTTCTGGGCACCATAATTTAAGAACGATATTGACAAGCTGCAATGTGTGCAAAGGAGAGTGACCAAGATGATAACGGATGATTGGTCTGGAAACCAAGCTTTATGAGGAACAGTTGAGGGAGTTGGGTATGTTTAGCCTGGAAAAGAGGAGACTGAGAGGAGATGTGATAGCCATCTTCAATTATCTAAAGAGCTTTCACATGGAAGATGGAGCAAACTCATTCTCTCCTGCTCCAGAGGGCAGAACCCAGACCAATGGATTCAGGTTACAAGCAATGAGATTCCAGCTAAACATCAGGAAGAACTTTCTGGTGGTAAGAGCCGTTTGAAAGTGGAATGGACTCCCTTGGAAGGTGGTGAACACGCCTTCCTTGGAGGTTTTAAAGTAGAGGTTAGATGGTCATCTGTTAGTTGTGATTCCTGCATTGCAGGGGGTTGGACTAGATGACCCTTGGGGTTTCTGTCAACTCTACAATTTTGATTCTTTGATTCTGTTTTATCACAAAATTCCTTGTCTGCATCGTTGTTTATTCCTACCCCAAGCAGGTTGTCATAAAGTGAGATTGTGTAGGTTATGTAGTTAGTACTCAGGACCTTTGTCAAGTGCCTATTGACTATTTTTAAAGATGTCATTTCCCCACTCCTTTCAGTCTTCCCAGCCCTCTGGATATTGTACAATGAAGAGGCATTAAAATCTGAATGAAAACTTGAACTTCCCTGCAGACAGCTAGCAGGATATCAAGCAAGCAGGAGAGAAAGAAGGCAAGGCTGCAGACTCTTCTTGGCTTTCATGTTTAGAGTTTAATAAGAGGGGGGAAAGAAAAGAGGTTTATGTTGCCTGCCTCCCCTTCACATGAACTGACCAGCTCTGTTGCAGTACAATGAAAATTGTTCTACTCCAGGGAACTGATGAACTGAAGGCAGAAGGCTGTAAAGATGGATGTGACCCAGGGCACTTCCAGCTGCCCTGACTACAGAAGATCCTGGAAAGCCTTCTGTCTTTAAGACAACGACAACTGATTTTTTTTTTAAAGGGTCCTAAGTGCTAAATAACCTACAGAATGTCACTGCTACTCAGGGTAGGAAGAAACAACGGTGCAGACAATGACAAATCCACATGTGAACTTGGCTGCATAGTTCAAAGTTATGGCTGTATAAAAATCCAGAAAGTTAAGTATGACTATAAATGGAGAGGGGGAAGTCAGCAAGGGAGAAGAATGCGATTTGCAGAGATAGCTTGCCTCGGTTGCATATAAAAAGATCAGCCAGTGAATCCTCTGCTCGCATTGCTTTTGTATCATGCTTACAGCAGCCACCACACTTCTGTCAATAAACGTGAGCCTTGGATCATAGGTTCTCCTGACAGTGTGGCTGCGACTAAGAACTTTGTGAGAAGTGCTCTGTGAAGTTAGATGCTTGTATGGTCTGGGTCACTTTTAGCCACACTACTGATTTTTCTCTCTCTTCAGTATTGTTAATATGTTCAAGAAGCTAATCCAAGCGAGCAGAGAGGTGCTGATGCAGTTAGATTCCCAGTGGCAGCCCTGTTACCATGACATTGTATGACTGGGCCTAAGTAAAAGAACAAGGTGTGTTATGAAGTTGAAATTAATGCACTATGAGAGATCCTTTGCATTTCATGATTTCAAAATACAGAGCAGAATACAGACTGACCCTTCATGTTATAGTAAATTACTGATACATATATTAAAAAAAGCCTTAGTTTTTATAACAAATAACAATCACTTTTGAGGAAGATGCTATCGTCTAATTGGGTAATATAAAACTGTTAAGGAAAAATAAGCTTCTAGAAAATGGATCTCTGCAGAATTAAAACAAAATATTCAGGTTTTTTTGGTTTTCAATCAGATAAAGGGAAAGGTAAGGTAGAATAAGATTAATAATAAACAGGAAGTGGCTAAGGTCAGGTTTTTCTGTGTCAGCTGGAACAGCCATCTAATGTACCAAACCATGCTAGTTGCTGTTTGGGGCTAATTTTTTCTCAATTATAATCCAAACACTCCGGTAACACACCCATATATGCCATTAAATTTCTGCAAGATAATTTCTCCTTTTAGATATTAAAAGTAGAAGTGAGATGTGGATAGTTAATGTACAACACATATTTTGTGAACAAGTCCTGAAATATAACAAATATTGTGAATTCGATAAAACAATGAGCATGAAACTATCTTCAGGAACCCAAACTTAGTATAAAAGCAGTTTCTCCCATAAGTGGGTGCAAATAAGAAAATTCCAAGGCAATCAATCTTGCCTGAGGTTGTTCAGTGTTGCTCCAAGTGCTTGGGAGAATAATAGGCTGCCAGAGGTCAGTTGATGTTAAAATGCATGCTCACACCTGCAGCCACAATAATCAGGAAAGTCATATGGCTATGGCTATGGCAAAGTCCCAAGGGCATTCAGCCAGCATGCCTAATTTCCACAATAGATGGGACTCAGATTCAAGATTGTCATGTCATCATGCTATATACCCTGGAAACCTTTTCCCCTAATACCAGGAGGATGTGGACCAACTGGGATTCAACTGAGAGAGAAAAGCACTCAGTACATGCTCTAAGTCACTGTCTTCACATAAAGAGAAATTTTACATAATTTAAAAATTGAGTAGAGCCAGGATTCACACGCTCTCTCTGAAAAGCCAGCCAACTTCTTATCTGGGAGTGGGGAAACACACTTTAGTTGAAAATAAGATTTCAAGAGGTTCACAAAATCTCCCTTTCTGTAAGGTATTTTGCTTTTAACATTGCTTTTTATTGACATTTGTAATGTATATTTTATATTCTTCGCAAACTGCTGATATGTTTTATTTACAGTTCAGCAATATGCAACTTTTGTTACCTAGCTTTCTAACCACTTTCCTCCCTTCCACTCTTTACTGCATTCTCACTATAATCTATGAAAATGCTCTTTTATCCTTCCTTCCTTAAAACTCCAGCTGATTCAGGAGGCCTGGACAGAGTACTCCACATATAGGGTGGGCATACTCTATGATATTTTATTGCAGATCTCACTTACAGGAACCCTATTACTGAACACAGTTTCCAAGTCCAGTCTCAAATGAAGCCCTGTCTAGGGATGCCTCCAAACTGTTGCTGTTTTCAGGTGAGATTCAACCTGTCAAATTCAGGTTGCACAATTAAAGTTCATTTGGTTCACTTGCACAAGTCTGTTTCCCCCCAAAATCTGAGGTGCTGCTGCTGCTGCTGCTGCTGCTGCTGCTTCTTCTTCTTCTTCTTCTTTTGATGGCAAAATGTTTTGGAAAGTGTGGGATAACACTTGATTGATGCAACATTGTCTAACCTCCCCATAAACAAATCAGAAGAAATCATTAATAAATAGCTGATGTAGTCCAATTTCCCTGCATACTTCGTGCAAACAAACTAAGGTGCTCAATAAATTTGTCCAGAAGTGACCTAGGAATTAAGTCACATTCTGGGAGTAAGCATGTAAAGACTTCACCTGGTTCAAATTCAACCAGGTCAGCCAGATTAACTGGTAACTTAAAATTGCCTTTTGTTTTCTTAAAGGTTGACAAAAAGAAGAAGGAAAGGAAAGGAAAGTTAGAGAAGTTTTGCAAGATGAACTGTCCAATAAAAGCTTCAAATGCACCGTCTGTGTTCTCTCCTTTCCCAGACATAAATACATTTAACCCTAGAACAAATTGTCTGAAAAAGTCATTAGAGTTCCATGCAAAGTCATTAAGAGTAATTAAGAAAGGGTTGTGTTTGTTGTTGTTGTTTTTGCTATGCATTTGTTTTTGTTTTTAAGCCCAGACAATGAAGCTAGTTGGAGCAATTTCTTCAAGGCAAGATTTTTTTGCTCTCTATAATTCTAAAACCCAAGGCCATCCAATGATGCTGAATGTTGGAAGATTCAGGACAGACAAAAGAACTAACTTCTTACACAGCCTATAGCTAAAGCATGGAATCTGCTCCATGAAGTTAGTGACAGTCTCCAACTTTGATGGCTTAAAGAGGATTAGACAACTTCATGAAGGATAAGGCTATCAATGGCTACCAGTCATGATTGTTATACTCTCCCTCCTGTTTCAGAAGTGGTAGGACTCTGTATACCAGTTGCTAGAAATCAGAAGTATGGAGTGGTCTATTGCACTCAAGCTGTGTTTACAGGCTTCCCACAGGAATCTTTGTTAGACACTGTGAGAACAGGTTGCCGGATCGGGGTGCCAACTAGAAGGAGCAGGCTGGCCCCCTCAAAATCCCATAGCAGCCATGTGCGCACCCCACAGGGCATCCTCACTTCACTCACGCATGCTGTGGGTTGTGCACACAACAGTCAGCATGTCACCCTGCATGCGTGAGTGACGTCAGCATGCCCCACGTCGGCAGTCATGTGGTCCCAAGTTCCATCAATTGTGGGGGCAAGCCAGAGCACTTGTGCCAGATAAAATGGGGTTTTGGCCTGATCCTGTCGAAGAGCTTTATGCTGGGAGAGGAAACTCTTGAGATATAATGCAGAAAGATGATATTATGCATATTAAGCTAGCCATTGGGAACTTGCAGCTGTTATTGTTCCTTTTTCAGCAGGTGCAAACAGCATACACATGTGTAACCACCCTGATAACATCATGAGCACCAATGTATTACACTCAATATAAGGAGGGGCCTACTGTTTCTTTGATCTGTGCAGAAACAGAATGTACTGATATGCTGTTCCAGTGTTTAGTCCAGGTATAATGATCAATTTCACAATGTAGATCTCCTTCCCCAACAGCCTTTTAACCCTGGTAGATTTACCGTATCTAGTGTCACCAACTGCCTGTAAATCTTAGAAATATGACCTTTAGAATCTCTGTCAGTTGTGGTTACCCTCTGTTCAAGTTATGTTAGGCTCCTCATAGCTTGAAACGTTATTGGACACACTTTGACATCTCTGCATCTTAAGTGTATCCACCTTCCTTGTGGCAATTGAAATGGAAACAGTGATACACAAAAGGGCAAACGAAGTCAACCCCAAGATGATTGTTTTCATAGTATGAAACTGAAATAAAATGAGAAAGAATCTTGGGAAAGGGCCTTTTATTCTGGAAAAAGGCATTACATTTTAAATAATTTCATAGTTGCTAATTTGTGTTGCCCTTTACTGAAATTTGCACTGATTGGCTGGATAGAGGTCACTGCATGATATGTCAGTAACTATGTTTCGGTGTAAAGAAGATGAAGTATGTATCTGTATTCAGTACAGAGTAATGTTTTACCGGGGTAGAAAAGAGCATTTATGACCATATATCTTGGCCTCATTTAACTCCAGTCAAATTAAAAGAATTCATTTAATTTGCCATTCTCTTTTTGAAAATCTATTTCAGTTTTATCATCAATATGTCTAACTGATGTCTACCAAAGACATGCTTTTAAATCTCACATCACGGTTGACCTAGACTTAGCATCTGACTCCAGCACAGTTACCAGCTGATATAGATTAGAATTTCTGGGAAATGTAAAATGGGTGTAATGAATGTTTTATTATTCTGCTTAATCAAAATATACATATGAGCAGTAAAACCTATAAATCATGGCCACAGAAGGCAGAATATTGTATTATTAATTTGACGCACTTCACACTAAAATAAATACATCAACTATCAAAATAAATGTCTCCCCAGCCCAAGACGGGAAAATAGATCAATGTCAAAGAAAATAGTTCACTTACCAAACCAAAACAGCCTCTATTGAATCACAAATTATTGAATATTGAATAAGATGCATCATCTATCAAACACAGAGCTCCTACAGTAAATCAAAGACTCCATCTGATTCAAAGGTGTCTCCCACTAAATCAAAAGTACCACCCAATGCATCAAAGTCATCTTGAATTTAAAGATGAACCTTACATACCACAGCAAGTTAAATAATATCAGGTTGCTTCTTATTCAAGCAAACACATAGATGTAAGGTGTCAGGGAGTGCTCTTTTGCTAACTTTCTCATGATGTTAGATATCCTGTCTGACACTTGGCTCAGGACAGAATGGTAGTTCTGAATCTCGCTACCTTGCCTGCCCCAATGCATTAGCCCTATGCTGCGGCACATAAACAAGGTGAGTAGAGATGGATCTTTTAACCCCACTGCATTGCTGTGCTATTGCCCTCCACAAGTTGAAATCTGAAGAGGGGAACCTCCTCTACCTACACAATTTATGTCTTTGGGTTCTAAATAATAATAATAATAATAATAATAATTATTATTATTATTATTATTATTATCATCATCATCATCATCATCATCATCACATTGGGAGCTTTGAAAAGAAAAGGAGGCTCACCACTTCCAATGGAGAGGGAGCTTAGCAAGCTAATTTTCACTTGTCCTGCTCATGTGTAACATTTACATGCATCCAGCATTGCTGAATTAAGTTATGAATGCTGTCCACACCCAGCCTTTCTTGTCTTTAACATTGTATTTGATATTGTGTGTCTTTATCTTCATGCCTAAAGTTAGTTAGTTAGTTAGTTAGTTAGTTAGATAGATGATAGATAATAGACAGACAGACAGATCTGTCTATCTATCCACGGTGCTCTGCTTTTTCTGCTGAAAATTTTATTCTATTTTAATAGATAGGAAAATAAACATGGAGGTTTATTATGAACTTTTGATCACGACTTCCGGAGGCGGCGCGAAACCGTGATGGCGGTCCTCTTCGAGCTGTGAAGAGGTGCACCGCAGAAAAGGGTTGCTTCGCTACGGCACAGCGGCAACCCATCAAGATAAACCACGGGCAGAGTGAGCTCGTGGCCGTGGGACTCGGCGGGCACCTGGAGCGACCCCGAATTCGCGGAAGGAACCCCGTAAGGGGCTCCGGAGTGAAGGAGGGGGAGCGGTGCTGTGAGTTCATCGCTCTTTCTGCGGAGGCGAAGCCGCGCGGCTGTCACGGATGAGCGCCGACCTTTCTTCCTGGAAACATCAGGCTGAAACAACAAACCCGTGAGTAAGGACCCGAAATTCGGAAGAATAAATCTA
This sequence comes from Podarcis pityusensis, assembly GCF_964106645.2. NCBI lineage: Eukaryota > Metazoa > Chordata > Lepidosauria > Squamata > Lacertidae > Podarcis > Podarcis pityusensis. Next base: position 46,851,194 of record NC_138029.1, on the reverse strand, counting down.
AAAATTTGGCTGAAACCGGGAGACGAGAAAAAGGAAGTCCGTCTTCCGGCACTGCTTTCTAGATCAAAGCAAAGGACTGGAGAAGCGGAAAGCGCTCTGAATAGGGAAGCGTCAAAGTGGGACTTTCGTGCACTTTTGAATTTATTCTTAAAGAAGAAATACAGAACTATCAGTAAGTAAACTTTTTTTAAAAAAAAATAAATAAATTGGAGCGATCCCCTTGTTTAGGGGTTATTGAGATTATAATTCCAAATCGTCGGACTGCCGGGGGGGAAACTGTTTAACTGCGGAACTGTTATAAACTTCCAGATACTTTTGGATATTAAAGTGACACTTTTGAGCTTGAACAACTGGACTGGATACTGTTGCAGACACCTTGTTGGAACATTGTTACTAAAAGTGCTCTGCAGGACTTTCTTATTTAGTGTTCTGGGACTATGGTGTTGTTAAAAATGGAACAACAGGGATTTTAAATGGCGGAAAAGTTGCCTTCTTCTTACTGAACTTTTGTGGCACTCCCCCTAGAGGATATTGGGAATACAAAGGCCTGGGAACAGTCTTAGATGTTTACCCTCTCTTACTGGATTGTTTTTAAATCGGACTTGCCTTTCCCATGGGACTACAATATCTGACCTTGAACATTGACTGATGAGTGGCATGGGAAAGACAAGAGCAGCCAAAGCTAAGGAAGCTAGGGAAAAGGAAAAAGAGAAAAAGCAGGCACAGCTTGTACAAACAACTTTGACTCAGGGACGCAGATCATCGGTTCCAGCTGTGTTGGTGGCACAAAAAGTAGAAGTTGAAAAGCCTAAAAAATCTGAAGAGGAAGATATGGCATCAGGAGGATCTGAGGCAGTTCTGAAACAAATCTTGGAACAATTGTCAACCTTAAATCAAAAGGTAGATAATCAATCAATAAAAATTGACCAAGCTACATCCTCGATCCAGAAATTGACGGATCAGGTTTCCCAGCATACACAAGCAATTGAAAAATTGCAAGGAGCAACAGAAGAGAATCGTAAATTAGCTGGGGAAGCCATCCAAATAGCAACGTCAGCCAAGAAAGAGGTCGAGGAAGTGAAAGCAGAAGTCAAGCCTCTGCATAAACAGATTGGGGACCAACAAACCTATCTCTCTTTGGTGGAATTGAAAAATCGCGAGACAAATCTTAGATTGAGGGCAATTCCAGAAATTGAACAAGAAGATTTGATTGGATTCTTGACAACAGAATTTTCAAAGTTCTGGGGTATAAAGGAAGAAAGTGATTTTAAAATAGTATCGGCTTTTCGACTGGGAAGATTGGTAAGAAAGGACAGATCCAGAGACTGCTTGATAACTTTGAGATCAAGGGAGGAGAAAGACAAGATATTAGGCCTACACTTTAAAAAACCACTGGAGTTTCAGGACAAAAAGGTGGAAATTTACAGAGATATCCCTAAACAGTTATTGGACTTGAGAGCCACCTATTCAGAATTGGCAAAGTTGCTGAGGCTTAACGCAATTCCTTATAGGTGGGAGTTTCCACAAGGATTATCATTTACCTACAAACAGAAGAAGGTTAAAATAAGAACACCAGAGGATCTACAAAAGTTCCAGCACGACCACGGAGAAGATCTCCAAAAAGAAGCAGCAGCACATTGGCCTCTACCCCAATCTGGGCCTATAGCGCCCAGAAACGGATCAACGCCTACACCTCTGGGATCAGAGGACAAAGAAGATACACCACTCTAGGAGTAACAAAATAGTACAGGATGTCCTTGCAGCTACTTAGTTGGAATATAAATGGCGGAAATTCCCCGGAGAAAAGAAGGAAGATATTTCATATATTGAAGAAAGAACAATTGGACATTATTTGTTTACAAGAAACTCATGTAACCAGGCTCCACAGAAAAGTTTTGGTAAATAAAAGATTAGGCCAAGAATTTATTTCATCAGATAAGGTTAAGAAAAGAGGTGTGGTGATATATGCTAAGGAGAGCCTGGCACCAAAATTTTTATTTAAGGATGAACAAGGAAGAATTTTGGCGATTGAAATTCAGACGCAAGGAGAAAAAATTTTGATATTAGGAATATACGCGCCAAACGACGGGAAATCAGAATTTTTCAAGAAGCTGCATGAGATTTTGCTGGACTACATGGACTATGCTAACATCATAATGATGGGAGACATGAATGGAGTGGTGTCTACATATATGGATAAGTCTCAAAGCCAAAATTTAACATCAGATGGCAGACTGCCTAAAACCTTTTTTGAACTGACTGACAATTTGGATCTGATTGACATATGGAGGACAAAGAACCCCCTAGGTAAAGAAGGAACTTTCTTCTCTGAGGCCCACCTGTCTTGGACAAGGATCGACCAAATCTGGATGTCTAGAGGGCTGGCACCCAAGACCAGAAAGGTGGAAATCTGCCCAAAAACATGTTCCGACCACAATGCTCTGAAATTAGAATTCAGACTAACTCAATCCGGCTCCTTCAGATGGAGAATGAATGACACCTTACTAAGAGATCAAGAGATTGTGAAAAAGGCCCAAAAAACACTAAAGGACTATTTTGAGATAAACCTGAATACTACAGTAGAAAAAAGAATGATCTGGGACGCAAGCAAAGCTGTTATGAGAGGGTTTCTGATACAACAGAATACAATTAAGAAAAAGCTCTGGAATGGAAAAAAGGATAAAATATTGGAGAAAATACATCAAGGAGAGAAAAAATTGAGAACCAAGCCAAAGTCAAAGGAGGTGCTGAGAGAAATCAAATTCCATCAAGCACAATATTCTAAACTGATAAATCAAGAGATTGAATGGAAAATTAAACAGATGAAGCAAAGATCGTTTGAATCAGCAAATAAATGTGGAAAGCTGCTAGCTTGGCAGCTGAAAAAAAGACAAAAGCTAAATACAGTTACAAATCTAGAGATTGAAGGAAAAACGGTGCAGAAACCAGAAGAAATCAGGAAGTGCTTCCACAGATATTTTAAAGAACTCTATGCACAGGGGCCTCAGAAAGAACTTGAGATAGACCAATTTTTAAAGAAAAATGGACTATCAAAAATAACTCAAGATAAAAGATCAATCTTGAATTCTAAAATAACTCCACAGGAAATTGAAGGTGCCATCCAGAATATGCAACTAGGCAAATCTCCAGGCCCGGATGGATTTACCTCCAAATATTATAAGACTTTGAAGGACTATTTGACACAACCTTTGTTGGAGGTATGTAACCAGATTATGGATGGGAAGAGGGCACCAGAAACGTGGAAAGAAGCTTTCATCACATTGTTACCTAAGACAGAATCTGAAAAGACTCAGCTTAAGAACTACCGTCCCATCTCACTCCTGAATGTGGATTATAAAATATTTGCAGACATTTTGGCAAATAGACTTAAAAAGATTTTAAACGAAGTAATTCATAAAGACCAAGCAGGCTTTCTCCCTGGTAGACACTTATATGAAAACACCAGAAACATCATTGACATTTTGGAGCTTTTACAAACCAATAGGAACACAAGGGCGGTGTTAATTTTTATTGATGCGGAGAAAGCATTTGACAACATATCTTGGATGTTTATGAAGAAAAACTTGGAAGGGATGGGAGTGGGACGGGGGTTTGAAAATGGAATAGAAGCAATTTACTCGGAGCAGAAAGCTAAATTAATAGTGAACAATGTGGTGACGGAGGAATTTAAAATTGAAAAAGGGACACGACAAGGGTGCCCTCTATCCCCTCTTTTATTTATCTCGGTCCTGGAGGTGCTACTGAACATGATAAGGGAGGACCGGTTGGTACAAGGGATAGAGGTCGGAGTGAAACAATACAAACTGAAAGCTTTTGCAGATGACTTAGTTCTGACATTACAGGAGCCAGAACCCAGTACTAAAAGGGTTTTAGAACTTATATCCGAGTTTGGTCGGGTTGCGGGATTTAAGTTGAACAAACAAAAAACTAAGGTTCTGACCAAGAATTTGACACCTACTGAAGCAGAGGGGTTTCAGAGGGAAACAGAATTAAATGTGGTTAAAAAAGTGAAATACCTAGGGATCTATTTGTCTTCCAGAAATTTGAATTTATTTAAAGATAACTATGAGAAATGTTGGTTGGAAGTCAAAAAGGACTTAGAAATTTGGTCAAGATTGAAACTTTCCTTGTTGGGAAGAATCGCAGCCATAAAAATGAATGTTTTGCCGAAAATGTTGTTTTTGTTTCAAACCCTACAGATCGTGGACAGAGTGGAATGTTTTGGAAAATGGCAGAGGGATATATCCAGGTTTGTTTGGCAGGGCAAAAAGCCCCGAATAAAGTTTAAAATATTAACTGATTCGAAAGAAAGAGGGGGGTTTGCCCTGCCGGACTTGAGGTTGTACTATGAGGCGGCAGCCTTCTGCTGGTTGAAAGATTGGTTTTTGCTGGAAAACACCGATGTCCTAGATCTGGAAGGTTTTGACAATACCTTTGGTTGGCATGCATACCTATGGTATGACAAGGTTAAAGTTCATAAATTGTTCAAAAACCACATTGTCAGAAAAGCAATTTTTGCAGTCTGGATGAAATACAAAGACTTATTAGAGAGTAAAACCCCGAGGTGGTTATCACCGGTGGAGGCTAAGGCTCGAAAAAGACCCAATATGGAGGCCTACTGGCCGAAATATTGGGAACTAATTGAAAAAATTGGAGACAACTGGAAGCTGCAGAGCCAGGATAAACTGAAAAACAAGGTGCGAGATTGGTTACATTATGCTCAAATTCAAGAGGTTTTTAAATTGGATAAAAAAGTTGGTTTCCAGGTGGAAAAATCGAAATTAGAGACAGAATTGTTAGAACCAAAGACCAAGACTTTGTCGAGAATGTATAACTTGCTGCTTATGTGGAACACACAGGATGAGATAGTTAAATCTGTCATGATAAAATGGGCACAGGATGTTGGACACAACATCATGTTTGAAGACTGGGAAAGGTTATGGAACACCGGAATAAAATTCACGGCATGTAGTGCCCTGAAGGAAAACATTATGAAAATGATATACCGGTGGTACATGACCCCAGTCAAGTTAGCCAAGATATATCACCTGTCTGACAACAAATGCTGGAAATGTAAGGAGGCAGAGGGGACCTTTTTTCATCTCTGGTGGACCTGCCCAAAAGTGAAGGCCTTCTGGGAAATGATTTATAACGAATTGAAAAAGGTATTTAGGTATACCTTTCCCAAGAAACCAGAGGCCTTCCTGCTGGGCATGGTGGACCAGAGAGTGTCAAGGAAGGACAGAACTTTGTTTATGTATGCTAGCACAGCAGCAAGAATACTCATTGCAAAGAGCTGGAAGACACAAGATTTGCCCACGCTGGAGGAATGGCAGACGCAGTTGATGGACTATATGGAAATAGCTGAATTGACCGGCAGAATCCGAGATCTGGACGAAGAAGCAATTCAGGCGGACTGGAAAAAATTTAAAGACTATTTGCAAAAATATTATAAGCTGTATGAATCTTAAGATAGTGCACGATTAGGAAATGCTATGCTTTAGCAAATATGGTTAAGTAAATGGTAAAATAAGTGATAAAAGAGAAAATGAGACAATTTGAATCAAACATGTTATGTTTATTTTAATGGTTTTAAAATTGAGACATAATACACTGAACTTAGATACATAACAACTGAAAGTTACAATAAGGTATGAAATAAGGTAACAAATTGCTGACATTGTTAATTTAAAGAACGCAGAGCCAGAAGGTGTGGGGAAGTCCAAACAGGGATTTATTGAAAGTGGATTTATAAACTCTCTTTTTTTCTTTCTTTTTTGTTAAAAAAAAAAAAAAAAAAAAAACCGTTTCTTGTATTTACTGTTTCTGTGTTGTGTGGAATCTACAAAATTATGGAAAGAAACGCAATAAAAAATTTATAAATTTATATTATGAACTTTTGATCATCATAATTTCCTTTTGTTGCATGTGACCATATGTCCTTCTCTCACAGCAGTGACTTTTTGGTTATCTATCTTAGAGAGCACCAACTTTTATAAATGTAATAGAGTTCTAACTTTGGTGGCAAATACATTTCCAAAATAGGTTGAGCACAACAAAATCCTTCATAGATTAAGAAAGTGCAAAGGCATATTGTGGGATGCTCCCCTTGTGAAAGAAATACTTCCAGCGTCATATCTAATGTACCATGTCCTCCATCAATGTGATGCCTTTTATTCATCTCCTTAATTATACTTTATGAGCCAGTCTGCATATTCCTTTTCAGTGTCAAAGAAAGGCCTGAGGGGTGTTTGTTGAAAAATACACCTGTTTAAGGTTTGAAAATAACTTACAGATAGTTTATGGGTTAGTCAATAGGCCCATCCCTTCTTTATTGAAAGCTGTTAAAAAGGACACCACAACATGTTTATTACTGACCTACAGCTTCTCATTATTGCCCTGCCTTTGTCAATATGAGCATTGATTGTAATTGCAGTTTTGGCCAGCTCAGATTGATTGGAGCATAAAGTAACAAGAATTGTACAATTATGTCAAAAGGAGGGTAAAGCTCAATAGCTAAAGCAGATGATGTGCTGATTCAGGCAATGGCCTATTGTCCCACTGGGCTCAAGAAGTAAAGAAAGGGGATGGGGGCATCGTCACCATTGATCAGAGACGTATGCACTGGCATTTATGTTTGTGGCCATTATTTGAAAATAGCAGATTCTTAGTACAGTGTGATGGCCTGGGATTTGGACTCAGAGGCTGAACCTGAGGAATCCCAGCCTGCACAGGAGACCTTGCCTCCAGAACAAGCTGAGCCGGGGCTGGGGCCTGAGCCTGAAGGGTCCTCACCTGTGCTGGATCCTCAGGTGCAGGCAACAGCTGAGTCTGCTCTGGCGCCTGAGGTGATGGAGGACCCATTACCTGCAGGTGCTCCACTCTCAGCCCCGTCAGGGGAAGAGGAGGTTGCCTCTGGGTCCAGTAACCCTCCGGCCTCTCCTGAGCTGCAGAGGCTCAGGGCAGAGAGGCAGAAGGAACTAAGTTCCTGCAGGAGGAGGAGTGCTCGCCTCCAGGCCAGGAGAGGCGAGTCACCTGTGGACCGGTGCCTCCCTATGCCTCGGGGCAGATAAAAGCCAGTCAGCCCCAGTCCCAGGTTGCAGGAGTGACGTGGTTGCTAGCCTGTTCTTGCCTGCACCCTGTCCCACTCTTCTGCCAGAGTTCCTGACCCCACCTGACTCCTCGCCTTGGACCCAGCTACAGCTTTGACGGACAGCCTCCATACCGCACCATCAACCTCAGACTGGACTCAGACCTCGCCTCTTGGTTAGCCCCCGGGGACCAGCACATACAGTGAGGTAGCCCAGTTTGCTGATGGTTCAGAATTGTTCCAAAGGGATTGCAAGTAACTCTGAAAAAATCTCTCCAAACTGGGAGAATGGGCATTAAATAAATTTAGTGTATGCAGGTGTAAAATGGTGCATATTGGGCATATTGGGGCAAAAAACAAACGAACACCACATCCCAAGTTTACATAAAAGCCTAATGCAGTTTGAAATAGTGGTGACTGACCAGGAACAACCTTGGGGCTTTAGTGAATAGCTCAGGCATAGGCAAACTTGGCCCTCCAGATGTTTGGGACTACAATCCCCATCACCCCTGACCTCTGGTCCTGTTAGCTAGGGATGATGGGAGTTGTAGTCCCAAAACATCTGGAGGGCCGAGTTTGCCTATGCCTGGAATAGCTTGAATAAAATGCCCATTGCATGGCAGATTTGAAAAAAGGTGGATTCCACGTTAAAGGTCGTAAAGAATGGGTTTAAAAATAAAACTGCCAGTATTATAATGCCTAGCTACATCTATGGTTCAATAACATTGAGAATATAGCTTTCAAAACTGCACAGCAAAAGGATACTGGAAAAGGTGCAGAAAAGGGTCTTGAGCATCTGCTTTACGAGGGAAGGTTTTTTAGATTAGGGTTCACCAAAGGGGTGTATAAAATAATGCACAACGTGAGATTTTTTTTTTCTTTCTTCCTCATGATAGCAGAATCCGAGGTCACCCAATGAACTTGGAGGATCTGGTTTTCTGAACAATGCAATGTGCAGATATTTGTAAGAGACACTCTAATGCTGTGCTGTTTTGTTAAAACAGCTTTGGAAGGTGTACAATTTGGAGTACAGAAACAATAAAGACTGAAGGTATCCTTTTCCCACCTATTACTCTTCTGCTCCAAATCATCTCTCGCCCAGTGTCTCTCTCCACCCCTATTTAGCTTCTCCTTTCCTAACAAACTGGTATTAGTTCTATCTTATATTTGTATACATGTCACATGTACAGTGCCGACTCTATCATTAGACCGAATCAGGCAGCAGATGCTGGGGATTCAACTGCCAGTTTCTCTACATAGAATTGGAGGGAGCGCCATCTTTTCTTTTGCCTCAGGCAGCAAAATGTCTTGTGCTGGCTGCACGTGCAATTATATCTTTAGGCTTGTTTCTTATCAGGCATATATCTGATGGCCAACTAGCGGAGTGGGGTGTGTAATGTGAAAGATTGTGTAAGCCCCTGTGCAGCCAGGGTATTGGACTGTGCCCAAGAATTTTAATTGTGATGGCATTAATAGTTATAATGTAGTAACAGTTTACTAATTCAGTAGTTGAGATCTTTCTTGGGGACAACCATTTAACATGCTGTTATATATTACAAACTTTATTCCTGTGAAACTATGCATTTACAAGTGAGGAGAGGGGCTAATGGGGGAGGTGATTATTATTCATACCTCAGTTCATTCTTAATCAAAGCCTAGAATTTCACAAGGAGTGGAAAATTGACAGTGGCTTCTGCAGCGGGGCCCTGAACAATTATGACTTGATTTATAAGGAGCCACTTAGCTACACATTTAAATATAGTCATCTACAAGATTTGGGGGAGGTTTCAGATAATCAAAATGCCACAGATTTAGCACGTTTAATTTTTACCCCATCTCCTGTGAGCTTGAACTCTGATTGTAATTACAGTTTCATCCTCTCCTCAATGACATTATTTTATCAGAGTGTGCCACTGTATCAGGAGTTGCAGCTTGATAGGAGAGGAATTTGCTTGCCATGGGAAGCAATGAGCAGACCGTAAAAAATGAGCTAGATAGCACTGAAGCATATGGAGGCAGCAATCTCCGGCCCTTAGACCTGAATGAGCTGTAGGCATGACACATAGAGTGGCAGGCTCCCCTGCATGTGCCCCGGCTAGAAGGGATTTTATATGTAAAGGGGGGGCTGACCATGTGATCTCACAGCTGGAAAGTGGGGTTCTATAGTGCTGCCATTATGTATACCAAGGAAATTGTGGCCATCCAGATGTTGTCAGATTCCAACGTCCATCAACCCTAGCCAGCATGGTCAATAGTGAGGAACAATGGGAGTTGAAGTCCAGCAACATCTGTGTGGCTATACAGGTTCATAGTGCACATGTCAAGTATAGTGTCAAGCGCCTGTTTGCAGCTTGGTGGAAAGAAGAGTTCCTCATTTTGAAAGCACTGTCACTATTAGCAATGGTTTGCACTGTATTTAAGTCTGTGGTGAAATGGCCAGGAGATGGGGAACCCAAATAAACTTTCATGGAAATGGGTTTTAATTTGCCAAAGGATAACAGGGGAAATATGAAAGTCTTGATGTGTTTGGAGTAGCAATATGATAACAATCTTCAAATGGTTTCGTGTCCCCTCCCACACCTTTTCTCTAGCATTTTGGGAGGCTTTTAGTTTAAAAGCATTAAGGAGAAGGGGAATGTTGTTGGAAAGTGGCCCACACTCTACCACACACTGCTTCTCTGCTCAGATTTGTCCAATCTTTTAAGGAGGGGGGAGTTGGACTTCCATTAATGAAGTTGTGCGTGATGCATTGTTAATTCCTTATAAATGATGCAATTTGGAAAAGTCAATGCTATGTATGGAGTTGTCAGCTCTTAATAGATCTACCTTACTTGTTTGCTGGACTTATAAAGCCCCCCCCCCCCCCCCGCTTCACCAAATGGTTTCAGAGTGGGTTACAAAAATATTGCAATTAAAATAAGAAACTAAAATCACAGAACAATTAATATCAGAGTGACAAAATAATAACACTGAGTGGCAGTCCACAGCAATTAAAGTAATGGTCTGCCCATTCCTTGATGAAAACATATTAAGTACCATCCCTTAGTCTAATTGTTTATGCAGATATTAAAAGTCATATATTTCAATTTTAACTGAATATGGTTTTGTAGAATATGAGTTAATATTGTGGAAAAACAGACTTAAAAAACCATAATTTGAGTTTTATCTAGCTCCACATTTAAGCATTAAATTAAAATTCATCTATCCAGACACATCTGTCAGTCACTGTCTACTTTATAATTTTCTTCATGCTCACAAGGATAAATTATATCATTTCTTTTCATTGTATAATATTTAACAGATAATATGTTAGGAGGGGCAGCTAATTAACAAAATCATAGCTACTATGTATAGCCTGAACATAATGATTTCCCTGCTGTAGAATATCTGAATGCAAAATCAAGGCATTTTGATACCTGCTACACTAGAAGCAAAATGGTATTACAAAGCCTTCTATAGCAACATTAGATGAAGCACCTGCTTCATGTTCATTATCCTCCATGCAACTTCATGTCCAAGTTTTTAGTTCTGTTGTCTTGATTCAGCAAACTTCTAAATGAGTATCTGCCAGAGATGACAAAGACTAGCCAAGTTGTCATAGGATTATTCAACATGACATGCTTATTTTGCCCAACGCACATCCATGAATCTCCTGTACCATTATTAGTAACACTGATGGACAGGAAACTACCTTGGATGTTGAAAGCACACATAGGGCAATGTGCAATTGTGGCAGCCCACAAGGGGAGCTTCATTTTTAGCAGAGCATAGTAGCCAAACCCACTGGGTGCCTTGCAAAAAAAAGTGGCACATGTGATGCCTGTGAAAACCTCCTATGAAAGGTCTCAGTAAAGATCCCTCATAAATCCACAATCCCCAAGACTGTTTGATCTTCCTGCTAAGTTCAGGTTTGCATTGCCTTGGCCTCTGCTACATTGCACATGCCCCTTAACCATGCCGCCCAAATTTTTGGGGGTGGATTAGAATTTGACACCCACACCCCATACCCTTTCATTCTGAATACAGGGGAATAGTAAAGAGCTTCTCTCTATGAGCAAATATGGGAGTAGTTGATGTAGGTGGTTTCCCCCCCTCAGTTTATGAGATGGCTAATGGTAGGGGTCATGCCCATATCATTTGTGGCCCTCTGTTTTTCTAGATGTGGCAGACATATTGTGTTATGCCACACCCATCATAGCAGCCATTTTGCGTTATGTCACTGTTGCTATTTTGTGACCAACAACAACAGAACTTGAAATTCCAAATATGACCACTGACCCCAAAGGGTTGGTAGCCCCTGCTAGCTCAGCTGCTTTTGACAAGTTATTGACAACATTATAATACAGTTAAGCTTGTGCACCACTTGCATAACAACACCAGCTCTCAAATGTCTTGTACTAACCTTACGCTGGATCTCACCTAAATTAACACTGCGTGCTTTGGGTATCTGCTGTATTAGGAAGACTTTAATAGCATATTTTTTGCTTGAAAAACAGTGTGATTTTATGCAGCTTTACTTAATAATAAGCCTCGCTGTATTCAGTGAGACTTACTTCCAGATGTGCACAAGGCTGCAACATAAATTGCAGTTGCTACCATAGACAGAAATTTCATGACAAAATATTCACAACCAAAACCAGCAAAATGCCTTTTATTTTCTTTGTAACAGTATAGTATTAAGAGTAATTTGAAGGACAGATTGGTATTGAGGGATAATTCTGTCTGATCGCCAAAATACAGCCGAGAAAAGGCCCATGCATAGAGGTATACAGTGTTTGCAATTTTCTCATCCGTAACATGGTCTTTTGGTAGTGGCTTCATTTGCACAAGAGATCAACCTAGCTCAATCCGTTTATATTCTCTTTTTTTTCTCTTCCTTTTTTCATTTATTTATTTATTCATTTATACATACAACAAGAAAAAAAAACACAAAAAAAAAACACAAATACCAAATCACACACAGATTACAAAAATAACCATGGACACATAATCCTCTCGGCAAACAACAAAACATCCACTGGTCTTAACACTAAAGACCCAACTTCCCGTCTATTCCATATTTCAAATTCATATTACGTATTGCCAATACACATTTTTTTTTCATAATTAAACTTATTCTCGATAAATCTAATTTCTTCTATCTACCTAGCAACTATATAAATCCCTTTATATTCTCAAGCAGGTGTTGAAGACCTTTTTTTCCATTGCAGCATTTCCTGCATGATGCAAATTGGGTGTCAGGGACTGGCCTGCACACCAGAGGCAGGAGGGCTGGAGTCTGACTTGGGAGAGAGGGGCAGAGGTTTGAGGGGCCCTGTACCAGCGTGGAGGTAAGAATCAGAGGCAGGGAAGCTTCAGAGCTGGAGGGTGGAGCACAGGGTGGGTCAGAAGAAGAGGACAAAGAGGCAGGTGAAGGACCAGGTGCTTCCCCACCCCTCCCCTGTGCCACTGTCTCCCAGAATTAGGAGGGAATTGAAGAGAGAGGAGCAGAGGAAGTTTCCACACAGGCACAGTCTCCAGCTACATGCAGACAACCTGTTGGGACGAGAGTGGAGGGGGAGTGGTCCCCTGTTGCTGCAACTGCTCCACAGAGTATGGTTACCAGATATTTTTCAATGAATTCAGGGACACTTTTCTTTTCTTTTTTGAAGCTGAGTATCAACAGGGAGTCAGTAGTGGGGATGGTGAGGCAAAAGACCCTGGGCCCAAGCACACATGCATATTGTATAAAGGTGCAAAGCCCTTCTTTCGCGCACTGTGAAACATAAATGTGCAGAGACTGGGCAACGGCATGCCCTTGACCCTTCCCCAATCTCCTTCCCCCATCCCCCTTTATTTTGACAGATCAGGGGAGGCTTGGGAGTCATGGGTGGACGGCCATTGCCCAGGAGGGGCCAGCCTGGTAGTGCAGTTGGCTCTGGCTGGCTTCAGAAGCTGCTCACTGCCTGCTGCCATGGCGCAGGAAAAATTGTGGGCACCACGGCAGTGAGCAGTGAGCAGCTCCTGAACCCAGCCAGAACCAACTGTACTAACAGGCTGGCTCCAGGCTGCTGAGGCTGCCACTGCCACGTTTCCCGGGGACAGATTTGCAAATCCGGGGACATTCCAGGGACGGATTTTGTCCGGGGACAGATTTACAAATCCAGGAACTGTCCCTGGGAACCGGGGACGTCTGGTAACCCTACCATAGAGTGTGGACCTGGTTTATATATCCAGAGCTGTAGAAGTGACTGTGAATGTTATATGTAACAATAAATACTTCAGTATCTGTTGAGTGCATTTCAGGGAAGCTGATTTGGACCCTAGGTTATGGGTGCCCAGTGCGTGTGACATCATGACTTCACATGCGTGCCCTGGCTTCAGAACCTGACTTTCAGTTCCACCGGAAGACCTTGTGAGACCTCGGAAAGCATCTCTGAGGTCTCAAGGCCTTGGCGATGCTTTCTGAGTTCTCACAAGCCGTTACATGTGGCCTCTGGTGCTTTGTGAGGGACCAGAAGTTGCTTTGGGGCTCTGTGGTGTGGGTGCTGAACACCCACAACAAAGTTTTGGTGGTTGGTTGGGCACCAAGAGCCCCTTATAGTTGGTGCCCCTGATGTATTCTTTTTGCTGGGAAGTGCCTTGACATTTGGCTACCAAGATGACAAGGTGAACTGAAAAATCCATTCAGTTTACGCTGATTGTTTTTGTGCTTGAAAGTTTGATTATTATGAATTCTGATTGTTTTTAATGCTTTCAATGTTACTGCATTGGCTACTATTTGTTATTTGTACATGGCTTTGTGATTATTTCTTTTCTTTTCTTAAACTTTACTAAACTGAAACCTGACATTTGAAATGACAGTCCATCAGAACGCTAGATAGGCTTTATAAAAGAAAAATATATAGATAGATTATAGATATACAAGTTTATCTTCAAACTCCAATTCCAGAAAAGCTGTGTATTCCTTTGAAAACTAACTTCAGTCGGCCTGGCAGTGCAATTCTCTCCTTGTGTACTTAGAACTAAGTCATTGTTCAATGGGATTTGCTCCTTAAGAAGTTTGTTTAGTAGCCTTTGTGTCAGGAGTCAGGAGCAGGTCAGCAATAAAACACCCAGTGTCAGATAAGTTTAACTCTTTATTCAAACAAACCACAACAGTGTAGGCCTAGTGATCACAGCAACTCTTCCCAGTAAGTCTTGCCTCCATGAGGCAGTTGCGAGGACTGAAGGTCCCTGTCTTCCCACCCATTACAAAGGTCTGGGTAAAAAGCTTTCCACCTTGCACATAAATGAGGCCAAGGTGAAGGACAAGCAAATGTCAATTGGCAAGGAGATCCATAATCAGGGGGCCAGCTGTCAATTATGCCCTGTCTTATATCTTCACTCACCCAGCTGAAGAGAGACTGTGAATAACAAGCAGGATATTATCAGCAAGTCACAATCGGTAGGTGAAGCAGAAGAATAGGATAGGTTGCACAGGCTACTTTTTTGCAGCCAAAAAAAGATGATCTAAGTTGCCATATATGATCTAAATAAAGTGGGTGTGATTCAGGCCAAGTTAAATATACTCAAGTCCTATTGATTTCAGTTAGAATGATTTCAGCATGTTTTCTCCCACTAAACCTACAAAATTAAAAGCTGCAATTCCACGCACATTTAAACTGGAGGTGAATCTCGCTGAAATCAGTAAACCTTATTCCAGTTTATTCCGTCTTCAGATCAGATGGGAAATAACACTCGACTTCAGCAAGAACATGGACAGCTAGTGTGTTTTCATTTTACAGTTCAGTTTGTATAAATAGAGGTAGCTTCTAAGGCAGCAATGAATGCAAGACATGGGCCATATTACAGCCCTTGCCAGCAGCCAGCCTAGTTCACGAAAGGAGGTATGATATTCCCTTAACATCCCACACATTTAAAGTAGGCGTGTTACTGTTCCTAACCTCACTCCATAGCTTTTCTGCTAGATTAGATGGAAAATCAAGACACAGAAGATTACCCTAGTTTTTTTAGTCGTGATGAAATAAATGCATGGATGATTATCTCAAAAATCAGTGGTGTGAAGAAAGTAACATGAAAGGTATGCCTCAAGGACTGTCTTTAAAAGCTTTGCCTAGGTCCATTTCAGCAAGGTAGTACTTAAGTGTATGGCTGTGGGTGAAAATTTCCTAGCTCAGGTGAGTATCCCTATAATCTTTTGTGAAAGGGGCTAGTACCCAACAATTCAGCTATGACCTACTGATCTTGTACTTCCATTGTGTGCTTAATTATTTGTGTATTTGGCCTTGCTTTGTAGGAATGGCTATCATATCGCCACTATTTCACTGCTGAAAGCACAGATGATGGTGTTTTGGTTTTAAGACTTTCCCAGGAAAAATCAAGGGTGACTTGATCTCATTTTTTCTGAGTTGTTCTTTCATCATGTAACTCAGGCATAGGCAAACTCGGCCCTCCATATGTTTTAGGACTACAATTCTCATCATCCCTAGCTAACATGACCAGTGGTAAGGGATGATGGGAGTTGTAGTCCCAAAACATCTGGAGGGCTGAGTTTGCCTATGCCTGATGTAACTGGTGTAATAAAAAAAGGGGGGGGTATGAAGAGCTACTTTGCCAGTCAGGTCTTCTTTTTTAAAGTTTTATACAGGCGACAACTCATTATTTCAAGAAAGGTCTAAGACTGAAACCATAGGAAGAAACACTTAATTAGATTAATCACATAGATAATTACTCATTAGTAGAAAAAGGCTTAGGAAAAGCGATACAGAGAGGCATACATATTTATACAATCTGTGTATTAAACACATCTTCAGTATTTCCAGGCAGAGTAATATCGGATGTGACTTGAGGGCCAGATTAGTACTGAAGGAAAAGTGAATAATAATTCCATGTGCACTAACAAATAATTTGTAGATATGTGCTGGATTACTTATTGCAATGTGGAAGATTTCTGAATGCAGTGAGAAATCTCTGCAAATTAAAATAAAAAAGGAACATGGTGCAAGTTCAGTCTGTGTGTGCACCCCACCAGATCATGCTCCTGTGCAAATATGCAGCTTGAATAGGGGCTCTAATAGAAGCAGAATGTAATAAAATGCAACCACTACAAGAACTCATTCAAACAATAAGGGGATTTTAAAAACCTATCCAAATAACTTTCAGGCTATTGTATATGCCTTTCCTTCATTCCTACCTTCCTTCCTTCCTTAAATGTGACTTTGTTATTTACTTTGCTCTATGCTCTTTGTGATCTGATGGTAGCTTTAGGAGAGGAAGCCTAGTCATACAAATCACAGTTTAATTTCTCTCCAAGAGCATTTCAGAGCTGACCATTTGGAATCTACCTTTCCCTAAAGCAGAATTTCCACCTTTGGTGTGGAACACGTCCTGCTCATTCAGTTGGCTTGCTAGGGAAGAGAGCTCAGCGAGGGAATAAATTAGCAGAAAAATAGGCAGAGTTTCTAGCCTTTACACATCTCTAAAATATCAATAAATATTGTTCTGGAGTTGCAGGAAAATGATGTGCTTGAAATAATGTCCACGGAGGCTACTGACCATACATTATTTAAGCCATCCTGCATTCTCTTTGACTAACCCCAAACTTGAGGATTTAAAAAGGATTTTAAAGCATTGCTCTCTTCCCAAAAAGAGCATTTCTTTTTTAAGGAAATGTGGCAACTTTGTCACTGTAGCTTCAGGGGTTATTGGATGATATAAATCTGATGGACTAGCCAGGGATGCAACTTCAGAAAGCCAAGTCTTTTCCTAAGAGGGACAGCAAAGCTTAGAGTCACTTTTGACACCTGAGTAATGTGCAAGACTGCAGGCAGGAGGCTCACAAGAAATCACTGAATGTAAGCTGCCAAGCTTAGGCTTTCAAACTGAAGCTGTACACCGTGAACCTGCATTGAAGCACCAGAGATTTAGCTTGTGTGCTCTCTGCGATCTGCCTTGCAGGTCAGAGGTTCATTAAGCTTTCATGCACCCTTTTCTATTTCCTAGTGGATGGCTTTGTTTTGTTTTTGGTACAGCCTACAAAGTGTGTGAAAGGAGATGGGATGTATTTTAAAGGAGGCAGGTGATCATAAAGTATCATTCAAAATGCCACAATAATCCACCGCGTTTGATTTTCTGATACTGATACTATTCTGCTGAACTTCTCTGAACTTTCTTTAAGATTGATATCAGCCAGATGTGCAAATTAAGCAGAGAGGATGCTTAATTGATGCATCAGAATATACCCAAGAATGTACACCTGAGGTAGGACAAATGGCGACACTTTGTTAAGATCTCAATAGGATGTACATTCCAGTGTGAATTGTCACTAGTGCTAATTACTGTTAATCACCAAAGTTAAGTACCATTATGATCATGCAGAGAGAATGACAATTCACTATTCTAGACTATTATTTAAATTCAGAGTGAAAGATTTGCCTTTAATGAGCAGACATCTTTTAATGGATGGCAGACACAAGCCACTAGATATATCAACTGTTCTGGTGGAGCCTGGAAGAAAAGGGTGGGGGACTGAAATGCTGCCAGAAAGAGGGACATAATTTTGAGTTTTGAAACTGGGTGGCAAGGTGCCACCCTTGTGTTACAGATTAGCACAAGGTGGGTGACTGCTTCCTTCTCTATCCCAGCATGGAATACCAGAGGAACCCTATCACTAGGAAACTAAGCAAGGAAAAAGCTCCAAAACAGCGCCTCAGGACAGCTATACCTCAAGAACTGCCTCTCCCCATATAAACCAACCCGGACCCGGTGATCACTATCTGAGGCCCTTCTTCATGTTTCTCTTCCATGTGAGGTCCGGAAGGCGGCAACATGAGAATGGGCCTTTTCTGGAGTGGTGTTTGCCCTCCTAGGTGGGTCATAAGGAAAGGGTTAAATGAGTGTGAAGTGATTGGCCAGAGGGAACCCAAGGGGAGGAGTTAGAGTTGGAGTTGTGTGGAAGTCAGTTGAGAGTTGGAGAAGGAAGAGGGAGGGTAAATCTGTGGGTTGGTTGAGTTGTGTTGTGAGAGAGTGAGAGGAACTGTTAGGTGGAGTCAGATAGATAGTTGGGATAATCAGTCTGAAGTTGTTAAGAACGTATAGGTCAGTAAAGAAACGAAGATTAAGAAACTGACAAGAAAAATTAACTGAAACCTTAAACTTCTTCATGCTTATAAAAATAAACTTGATTATTTGTTAACGTTAACAATTGTCTGGACTCCGTGTGTACCTGAGAGAAATGGGTTGGTGGCAGCGAAGAGGCAACCACAGTGGTGGAACAGGGATCTATAGACCGTCAAATGTCTGGGGACCCTGTGTGATCGCCACACTCCCCAATTGTGGGATGCTCTCCCCAGAGAGGTTTGTCTGGCACCTTTGTTACATATATTTAGGTACCAGGCAAAAACGTTGCTCTTCAACCAGGCTGATGAAATATTCTACAGCCTTTTAAATGTGTTGGGGGTTTTCTTTGGGGGGGGGGTATTGCTTTGTTCTTTCTGTTTTAACTATTTATTTGTGCTTTTATCCTGTGTTTTTTCTGGTGAACCACCCTGTGATCTTTTGTTGAAAGACAGTATCTAAATCTAATAAAACAAAACAAAATTTCCAAGCGCTTCTTTTCTGATACCATGGGCCAGGGTGCACATTCACATTGCGGTTTGCTAAGCCAATGGCTCATTATATATCTGCACATATATACACATGGTATTGTGCTGATTATCATTCCTGTATATTGCATTTTTGGTTTAAAAATATAGGATTCAGAATAGGACAGTCTGATACAGCCAAAGGTATCGAAATATAAAAGTAAACTATAATACATTTCTTAATAAAAATACAAAGCTACATTTACTTTAAAAATCATTTCTAGGCAAACACTTGGTTGTTGGTTTTTTAAAAATATAAATCTCTACTCCCCACCCCCCACCCCCAAAAAGGGTCTTTTATTGCAAAGAGCAAAAGCTGAGATAGCAGATTTCTTCTTGGCAAGTACCTCTGATAGTTCAGAAGGCAGCAGCCAATCAGGATGGAAACATTAGAATCGCAGGAGTAGATAATTGACACATTCACTGCACCATTACTGAAGAAAAGCACAAAGTGATTGTTCAAATCTATGCCCTCTGAATGGCCAGTAATGGCCATCTGCCAATCAATGAATTGCAATTTACATGCTGCCATTTAGATAATTTTACATCATGTAATGATTACACAAATCAGGAACATTCAATCAAATCAAAATGTGGGGCAAAGAAACACAGTAAAAGTAGCACCTGTATCAGTCCTATCAGCAACTATAGAGCATTGTTAGACTTTGTGATATATATATATATATCTCAAGCATATATATGGATGCTTAATATATAGATATAATCAATCTATGACACTGCAGTAATCATGCTTCAAACAAAGTTAAGATTGCCTGAGCACATAAATGAGGGGTGTTCTGAGTTATGACTCTTCATTCATTATTGATTACTTAATTTCTATACCATTTAATGTATTTAAAAATATCTCTAAGCGGCAGACAGAAGACGGAAGTATCAGGAAAACTTAAACAAAACATTACAAAAATACACGTTACATATAAAAATGTTACAGTAATACAAAGTTACCAATACTATAAATCAGTGTCAATTCATTTTCCTGCTGACACACCCTCCTTCTCAGCCTCTGGGTTCTCACTGAGGGTCCAAACAAACTCTCAGTTCACCCACAAAAGTTTGAGAAGAGGAGAGTTCCTGGAAACGGCAGATTTCACCCTAATGTTTCACTCTAGGCATTCCAAACGGAATGTAGCCTGCTATACAGAGGTAAGAGTATCAGCCATTGCTTTCCCCTCTTTTCCCTCTGGCTCCACGCCTCTTGTATGTGTGTTCCAGAAGCTTTTCCATGGGGGAATGTGACCTATGAGCAGGAAACAGCTCCCCACATCTGCACCCAGCATTCTGGCTCGCACCCTGAAATGAACTCTCAGCGATGAAAATGCTATGCTGGCAGTCATTTCTCACTTATCCCTTCCACTTTATCCTCAGAAAGAAGAAGAAGAGTTTGGATTTGCTATCCTGCTTTATCACTACCTTAAGGAGTCTCAAAGCAGCTAACAATCTCCTTTCCCTGCCTCCCCCACAACAAACACTCTGTGAGGTGAGTGAGGCTGAGAGACTTCAGAGAAGTGTGACTAGCCCAAGGTCACCCAGCAGCTGCATGTGGAGGAGCGGGGAATCGAACCCGGTTCACCAGATTACAAGTCCACTGCTCTTAACAACTACACCACACTGGTTAACACTATCCACCTCACTCACCCTTCCACAAAATTTTATTCTGTTCCTTTCTTCAGCATGTATGTGCTCAAGCCGTCTTCCCTATATGACTTCATTTAATCCTAGAATGTACGTATTTTTTATTTTAATTGGTTTCTTCCCCACCCCCTTTGCAAAATAAACTTGCCATTATCCTTTCTAAACCAACTCCAAATGTGAAGAACTGGACAAAAATGGTTATAAGACTTGGGATCTTAACATGGTATAATCTTTCCCATTAAAGTATTGAGTTCCCATTCTCATCCTCCAGCAGTTCACTTAACATCCATTCCAGCCTTCTTGATCTCTACTTAGTAGTGATTCTGATGGTACTGATGCCCTTAAGTCAGACGTTAGACAAATAAAGATGAACTGATATTTTCATGAAAATAAGCAGCCTTACCAAGTTTTGATATTGACAAAATGATAAAGAATAATAAAATGCATTAATTAAACATAGTCTAATGGGTGTACTGGTTTTTTATTTTACTTTTTGCATCTTTCAGTTGATTACCCTTAGATATTGCTCACCCACTACTCACAGCTTAAACCATTATTAATCCATTTATTATATATCACTAGAGCTAGAAAAGCCAAGAGGTAAACTAGCACACATATTTTCAAATATACCTAGAAATGCTGTATTATTGTTGAGCATACTTTTTGCATAGATGCCAGCAAAATATCAATACAGTGGTACCTCGGGTTACATACGCTTCAGGTTACATACGCTTCAGGTTACAGACTCCGTTAACCCAGAAATAGTGCTTCAAGTTAAGAACTTTGCTTCAGGATGAGAACAGAAATCGTGCTCCAGCGGCGCAGCAGCAGCAGGAGACCCCATAAGTTAAAGTGGTGCTTCAGGTTAAGAACAGTTTCAGGTTAAGAATGGACCTCCGGAACGAATTAAGTACTTAACCCGAGGTACCACTGTGGTATTGTAGATTAGTTTTGGTGAGCATTATGAGTACTGAATTCCAAGCCAGAGAAGAATTCCTGATTTATCTTCTCTTTATGAGGCTTCACCTGAGGCAAGGCCCCCAGCTAGCCCCCGCAGCCCCCACTGTAGCTATGGCAGTGCCACACCTCTCCATCCAATCTCCATTTAACCATCCATTTTGGCTTTCCTTATTTTTCTCTCTCCCTCAATTAACACAGGTGTTTCCCCTTCCTTCCATTTGGCTGTCTGTTTCTGTTTTCTCCCTTCTCTCTTGCAAGGCCGCCTTCTCTCCCTCCGAGCTTCCCATACCACAATAAGGCTCACTGCAAGACTTCCCCTCTCACTGTGTAGCAGCTCTTTCATTCTGTTTTTCTCTCTTCCTCACATACACACATGATGTGTAAAAAAAGGAAGTGACTCCAATTTGTGTGGGTGGTCCTGCAGGATACAGAGCACTACATAAAATTAGAACATGTGCTGCATGCATTCTCTGGACCACAGGTTCTCCATCACTGACTACATATTTTCAGCTGCTGCTTGTTGAGCATTGCATGCTATTTCCATTCATCAACCCCACACAAGTCTTTCCCTTTTAGGATCTTGTTTATCCTAGACATTGAGCAATATAGACTTTGTCCAATGTTTGCCTAGAAAGTGGCAGAGCTCTCACAATAATAGTTCTAAGGACAACACTATACCAAAAACTGCAACAAAACAACCCCCCAAACCCCACAGCAATTAATGACATAATGATAGGTAGTGCTTTTTTAATACTAGCCTGTTCCCATAGGGGAAAAGCTAGATACTAAATGTTTAATTTGCAGTCCGTTTCTAATAAAGTACCCCAATAGATCAGCTTGCTGTTAATCCTTTATATATGGTGCCAGTTATACACTGCTAGCATTGACCCTGTAATGATATCCCAGTAGCTTAAATGTATATATGCGTTACATCAGCTTTTCTAGCATTTCTGCACTCAGAACTGTTTACTATAGATTTCAATGTGGCATTTCAAACTCCGGCTTAGAGTGGTACTAGCCGTGTCCCAAGATACGCAGGATCTTGTTGCTGCTTGGGTTTCTCATCTACAGCTTTCTTAGCTCCATCATGTTGGCTTTAGTTTAGCAAACAACTTTGCTGGAAATTGCTTTTTGTGCACTACATGTTTTCCTAAGTGATATTTCCCCAGAGCTGGCAGATTGCTTTATCGTAGCAGATGTGCATGTTTTTGGAAAATCACTACCATAAGGAACAGCATAATTACATTTACTGCTGTTTGCTAGTGAACTAAATATCAAATAGAAGAGATGGTACTCTATATGAGCCATACCATGTTGCCTGAAGCCCCCTCCTAAACATCCTTAGATAATTAACTTCCCATTTCTAAGTGGTGTGTTCTATGTACCATTTACCTTCCCGCCATGGATTTAAACCACCAACCTTCTGATCGGCAAGCCCAAGGTTCAGTGGTTTAGACCACAACACCATAGTACTCTAGGATGAACAGTGGGGCTGCAGGACCAGGCCTTCAGCCCCATCCCCAAGGGTGCACATAATATTCCATGATAAATGGAGTTACACTTGGAGTTTTTTATATAAAAAAACGAAAACTAAAAACACCACCTTTTGCCACAGACGGAAAGGCAAAAGTCTCATTGGCATCCCCATACACCACACAAAATTGATGGCACAAATATAAAAGACTGCATTGAAAAACAGTGGTGCACATATGTAACATTAGCCAGAGCAAGTCAGGTAAACCTAGGTTATATTGCAGTCACTGGGGAGTTGAGTGCAGGTACACACATGCATCTTCACTGATTAACGACTTCAGCACCCAGTGAGGGCTTGCCTGTGTGAATTAGCCATTACATGTTAAGCATTGCACTTTCATATCACCTCAAATAAAAAAGTTTTCACACACACAGTTGCCTTTCTCAAGCACTAACTGATTAAGCAATTAGAAATGAAGTGCCATAGGTGTAAGTGGGGGTGGGAAACCCATAACCGGGAAATTAAGATTATGGAGACCAAAGAAGTCAGTTCCTGGATTCCCCCCCCCCCCCTTTGGATGAAGGGTTTCTTGTGTGTGTGTTTCTTTGTGGCTGATTAGCTGCTCTCCCTGTGCAAAGGTCAAAGGGGCAGGCTTTCTGTTGAGGCAGGTGGTTAGCTGTGGGAGGAGCTTATCAGAGCTTGCAGGGCAGCAGTTGAAGGAGGAGCAAAAAGGGTTTTCGTGTGTGTGTGTGTGTGTGTGTGTGTGTGTTTCTTTGTGGCTGATTAGCTGCTCTCCCTGTGCAAAGGTCAGAGGGGGCAGGGTTTCTGTTGAGGCAGGTGGTTAGCTGTGGGAGGAGCTTATCAGAGCTTGCAGGGCAGTGGCGCGCGCCTAGCCGCGCACGCAGTTTGATCCATCTTTTAGATTTAGGGGAGCTAGTCTCAAACGTTTGTTGGGGGAGACCTAGGTTTTTTTGTGGGGGGAGTTATTTGTCCTGTCTTCATGCTTTTTGTGATGGAGGACCGCTGTAGCCACCCCCAACGACACATTCTCAAGATGGAGGGGGAGGGAACAGCTGCAGTTGCCTGCGGTTCCTGCGCAATGTTTGCCATCTTGCCAAAGGTTGCAGGCAGCTTTACCTGCAGCAATTGCATGTTGATTGCCCTCTTAGAAGACAAAGTCCAGCAACTGGAGGAATGTGCAGCTACGCTCCAAAGAATTAGAGAGCTGGAGCTCTTCTTGGAAGCAACAGAGCACACCGTCTCCACCAAGGAGGAGACAGGGGACTCCCCTGAGAAGGAGGCTAGTTCACCAACACAGGAGCCAGATATATGGAGAAATGTGACTCAAAGAAGTAGGAGGCCCAGGGTTCGCTCTGATTGTTTAGAAATACACAATCGCTTTGAGGTCCTCTCCCCTAGCATGGAAGACGAAGAGCAGACTCCATTTGAGGATCTCTCCCTCATTACAGTCAATCAGGTATATGAAGACGAGCAGCAAAGTCAGTCCTCAGGGAATGTGCAGGCAACCTTGGAACGGACAGCTCACGGAAAAACCCCGACCAAACCTAAGAGGAGGTGTGTAGTGGTGATAGGGGATTCCCTACTGAGGGGAACAGAAGCAGTGATCTGTGGGCCTGACAAGATGTCTCGGGAAGTGTGCTGTCTCCCCGGGGCTAAGATCCAAGATGTAACTGAACGACTGCAAGGAATCATAAAACCCACTGACAAATACCCCTTCCTCTTGGTTCATGTGGGAACCAATGACACTGCAAGCAATAGCCTCCAGAAGATCAAAAGAGACTACGAGGCTCTGGGCAGGAAATTGAAGCAATTAAATGCACAAATAGTCATCTCATCTGTCCTCCCAGTTGAACGACGTGGCCCAGAGAGAGAGGGGAAAATAGTGGAAGTGAACAGCTGGCTTCGCAAATGGTGTAAACAGGAACGGTTTGGATTCTTAGATCACGGACTTCAGTTTCTTGAAGATGGACTTCTGGCAAGCGATGGGCTGCACCTCACAACGGTTGGGAGGAATGTTTTTGCCAAAAATCTCAGAAACCTCATCAGGAGGGCTTTAAACTGACTAATGTGGGGGAGGGAGACAGTGCTCCTGAAGGTAGGAGTCTATCAATTGATGAAGATGATCATCCAAATGTCATAGACCAAATGGAGCAAACAGCACGCAGACCTAGTGGTGGGAGGAAAAAATCCTTAAATAAGAGACACGGGAGAATGATTAATGGACTTCAATGTCTGTACACTAATGCGCAAAGCATGGGAAATAAACAAGATGAGCTTGAGCTCTTGGTACAGCAAACTAAATATGACATAATAGGCATCACTGAAACCTGGTGGGATAAGTCCCACGATTGGAATGTAATAATGGAGAGATACAATCTATTTCAGAGAAACAGACCAGACAAGAAAGGAGGAGGAGTGGCGTTATATGTCAGGGATGTGTATACCTGTGAAGAGATCCAAGATTTAGAACCTCAAAGCCAAAGTGTGAGCATTTGGGTCAAAATTAAGGGAGAGAAGAATAACAGTGACCTCATTGTGGGAGTTTACTATAGATCCCCAAACCAAACGGAGGACATAGATGATGCCTTCCTGGTACAGATGGCCAAGCATGCAAAAGGAAGGGAGATAGTAGTAATAGGGGACTTCAATTACCCGGATATTTGTTGGATGTCAAACTCAGCCAATAGCATAAGGTCAAACAGATTCCTCACTGGCCTTGCAGACAACTTCATTGTCCAGAAAGTGGGAGAAGCAATAAGAGGAACAGCCATTTTAGATCTGGTCCTAACCAATGTTGATGACCTGGTTAGTGGGGTAGAAGTGGAAGGATCATTAGGCGCGAGTGATCATGCTCTTCTGAAGTTTACTATACAGCGGAAAGGAGCAGCCAAGCATACTAGGACTCAATTTCTTGACTTTAAGAAAGCCGACTTCATAAAACTTAGGGAAGTGCTGGGTGAGATCCCATGGACAGTAATACTAAAAGGAAAGGGAGTTCATGATGGCTAGGAGTTTGTTAAGAGGGAGATAGTAAAAGCACAACTTCAGGCAATACCAATGAGACGGAAACATGGAAGGTGCCTAAAGAAGCCAGGGTGGCTATCTAAAGAACTTTTAACTGAGTTAAGATTAAAAAAGGATGTGTACAAAAAATGGAAAAGGGGGGAAACCACCAAAGAGGAATTCAAACAAATAGCCAGCACGTGTAGACACAAAGTCAGAAAAGCCAAAGCACAGAATGAACTCAGGCTTGCTAGAGAGGTTAAAAGCAACAAAAAAGGCTTTTATGGGTATGTTTGTAGCAAAAGGAAGAACAAAGAAACAGTGGGGTCACTCAGAGGAGAAGATGGTGAAATGCAAACAGGGGACACAGAAAGGGCTGAACTCCTCAATGCCTTCTTTGCCTCAGTCTTCTCCGATAAAGAAAACAATGCCCGACCTGAAGAATTTGGAGCAAATGATTCAGCAGAGGAAACACAGCCCAGAATAACTAAGGAGATAGTACAAGAATACTTGGCTATTTAGATGTATTCAAGTCTCCAGGGCCAGATTAACTGCATCCAAGAGTATTAAAAGAACTGGCAGATGTGATCTCAGAACCACTGGCAGTCATCTTTGAGAATTCCTGGAGAACAGGCGAAGTCCCGGCAGACTGGAGGAGGGCAAATGTTTTCCCTATTTTCAAAAAGGGGAAAAGAGAGGACCCAAATAATTATCACCCAGTCAGTCTGACATCAATACCAGGGAAGATTCTGGAGCAGATCATTAAGCAAACAGCCTGTGAGCACCTAGAAAGGAATGCTTTGATCACCAATAGTCAGCATGGATTTCTGAAAAATAAGTCATGTCAGACTAACCTGATCTCGTTTTTTGACAGAATTACAAGCCTGGTAGATGAAGGGAATGCAGTGGATGTAGCCTACCTTGATTTCAGCAAGGCATTTGACAAGGTGCCCCATGATATTCTTGTAAAGAAGCTGGTAAAATGCGGTCTTGACTATGCTACCACTCAGTGGATTTGTAACTGGCTGACTGACCGAACCCAAAGGGTGCTCATCAATGGTTCCTCTTCATCCTGGAGAAGAGTGACTAGTGGGGTGCCACAGGGTTCTGTCTTGGGTCCGGTCTTATTCAACATCTTTATCAACGACTTGGATGATGGACTCAAGGGCATCCTGATCAAATCTGCAGATGACACCAAACTGGGAGGGGTGGCTAACACCCCAGAGGACAGGATCACACTTCAAAACGACCTTGACAGATTAGAGAACTGGGCCAAAACAAACAAGATGAATTTTAACAGGAAGAAATGTAAAGTATTGCACTTGGGCAAAAAAAATGAGAGGCCCAAATACAAGATGGGTGACACCTGGCTTGAGAGCAGTACATGTGAAAAGGATCTAGGAGTCTTGGTTGACCACAAACTTGACATGAGCCAACAGTGTGACGCGGCAGCTAAAAAAGCCAATGCAATTCTGGGCTGCATCAATAGGAGTATAGCATCTAGATCAAGGGAAGTAATAGTGCCACTGTATTCTGCTCTGGTCAGACCTCACCTGGAGTACTGTGTCCAGTTCTGGGCACCACAGTTCAAGAAGGACACTGACAAACTGGAAGGTGTCCAGAGGAGGGCAACCAAAATGGTCAAAGGCCTGGAAACGATGCCTTATGAGGAACGGCTAAGGGAGCTGGGTATGTTTAGCCTGGAGAAGAGGAGGTTAAGGGGTGATATGATAGCCATGTTCAAATATATAAAAGGATGTCACATAGAGGAGGGAGAAAGGTTGTTTTCTGCTGCTCCAGAGAAGCAGACACGGAGCAATGGATCCAAACTACAAGAAAGAAGATTCCACCTAAACATTAGGAAGAACTTCCTGACAGTAAGAGCTGTTCGACAGTGGAATTTGCTGCCAAGGAGTGTGGTGGAGTCTCCTTCTTTGGAGGTCTTTAAGCAGAGGCTTGACAACCATATGTCAGGAGTGCTCTGATGGTGTTTCCTGCTTGGCAGGGGGTTGGACTCGATGGCCCTTGTGGTCTCTTCCAACTCTATGATTCTATGATTCTATGATATATGGCACCAATAAAAGCTCCTCTCCCATTGACTAATAGTTGAAAAGAGTTAGTTCACCCTGCATGCAGCCTAGATCCCATTTTCCCCTGCCCCTCAGTTTTTATTTAAATAAAAACCATTAAGCAAAAAGTTGACACACTGAAGACATACGTCTAACATACTGCCTAGTTAACACATTGAAACTTCCCCCTAGTACATATTGGGCAGGCACCCATCAACATCACCATTTTGGTACTTATTGAAGACCTTCCTTCTCCAAAAAGCCTTTTAAGTAGGTATTTGTTTTAAATTCCAGGTGATTTCTGTATTGCAATTGAGACTGTTTTTTATATATGCTTTTATTGTTGATGCTTTTATTGTTAAATTACTTCATTTAAATACAGTGGTACCTCGGGTTACATACGCTTCAGGTTACATACGCCTCAGGTTACAGACTCCGCTAACCCAGATATAGTGCTTCAGGTTAAGAACTTTGCTTCAGGATGAAAACAGAAATTGTCCCCCTGCGGCGCGGCGGCGGCAGGAGACCCCATTAGCTAAAGTGGTGCTTCAGGTTAAGAACGGACCTCCGGAACGAATTAAGGACTTAACCCGAGGTACCACTGTAAATCATCAGTAGTTTAGCTCTAAAGACTCCCTCTAATATGTCCCAAAAAAGCCAGAATCCAGGTCGAACTCAGCAGGTTGAAGAGGGCAGGTGCAAAGTTCAGTGATCCACTAACATATGTTGAGTTGAACAGGACAAACTTAATGGGCTACGTTCAGGAAGTCTAGGAGGAAACAGAAACCCTGGAAAAGAACAGTTTTAACACCTACCCAGGCCATATCCCTAGTGCCCTGCTTTGAAGCTTATATTATGTGGGGAACAACTTTGGGCTGAAGGCACACCTACTACCATACACTTCATCCTGGGCAGCTTTTCCCAGTGATGCAGCTAGATAATTTTCTACCCTGGACACACTTTAAGACTGTAATGTGTACTATTTCACTTCTAAACATGTGGAGCACACACTGAACCCCATTCCACTGCCTCTACCTATGAGCAAACATGGGGTAGCATGATCCTATCCATGCTTATTTAGGTGTTGAGCACTATTGTGTTCCACAGAGCAGGTACCCCTGCTTTATGCTAGCACTGGACCTGTTCAAGAAGTTTTATATAAAACAGTTCTGCTTTGTCCTTAACCCAGAGTCCATTGAAAGTCACCACTCCAGCACCTCACCTACTCAGCCTGTCTGGATAGGCCAGAATTCAAATTATTGGTTTGCGGGAAAGCCTGCTAATCCAAGCAGCTAGTATAGAAATTTCCCAGTTGCCAACTACCTAGTCCTGCGTAGCTCCCCAGGGGACATAGCCCCTTACAACTGACCACCCCATGACTGAATAAGCCACCATTATCTATCATCATGAATTATGATGCTGGAGGAGACTCTTGAGAGTCCAATGGACTGCAAGAAGATCAAACCTATCCATTCTTAAGGAAATCAGCCCTGAGTGCTCACTGGAAGGACAGATCGTGAAGCTGAGGCTCCAATACTTTGGCCACCTCATAAGAAGAAAAGACTCCTTGGAAAAGACCTGATGCTGGGAAAGATGGAGGGCACAAGGAGAAGGGGACGACAGAGGATGAGATGGTTGGATAGTGTTCTCGAAGCTACCAGCATGAGTTTGACCAAACTGCGGGAGGCAGTGGAAGACAGGAGTGCCTGGAGTGCTCTGGTCCATGGGGTCACGAAGAGTCAGACACGACTAAACAACAACAACACAATCTATCATCATATTAATTACTACACCAAACTTACTGCTTCAAACTCTTTACGATCCCCAATTCATTCATTCTTTTTGAAAACCCTTGGCAGATAGGTTACATAGTTTGTATATCCTGACACCCATTTGAGAGATGGACAAAACAAGTCTTGGAGTGAATTGTTCAAGGATACCCACCAAGCCTTGGCATCGACACTTCCAACACTGACAGTGTCCTTGGCCAGCTTCAAATTAATTGTCTCCTAAGTTCTTTCTTTTGCTGTAAAAAGTTACACAGGGTTAGCATTCCCCACCCCCATGAAATCAAACTGGAATGAGGATCAGTCAAAACTGCATCAGATACATCACTTATTTCTACATAGCAAAATAGTAATAGAGGCATTCAAGTGTCTGTGTGGGAGGGGGGAGGATCTGAAAAAAATGGGATGGGAGAGAGGAGAAAAAGGATAGAGATTCTGGAACCCTGAACTCTACCCTGCAACAGTTTGGGAATACTTTGCTGTCTATAATAAAGAATAAATATGGTTTGACACAGGAAATAATGTGATCCCCCTCCTGCCCTGTGCTGCATAAATTATGGGTAATACATACTTGTTCTCCATTTAGCCAGAGGTCAGTTATACTGTTATGTTAGTAAATTATTAAAACTAAATGATTGTTGCAAATCCTTAAGAGAATTCTGCAGCATATCTATGCTTATTGTAATTAATATTTTAGCACAAGACAATGTCTCTGATGTGGCGTGATTAATATAGAGGCCACAGTGTATGGAAATGAGTTTGACTTGATATTAAAACTGTGAAGACACAATATCATAGCCAACTGCAGCATCCTATGTTTGTTCTTGTCATCCCTCATGATACACATGCAGACAATTGTAAGGAAAAATATATTATTGGGTGTTGATTTTAGTACACAAACAAACCAGACAAAAGCTTCAGTTTATTTAGAGGGGGGGCGGGTTAAAATACAACCCAAGTAAAATGCAAGCAATATATTAACATTCTATGCAAGATTAACTAGAACAGAAGTCCTGTGTGCTCCTGCCAAAATGATGCTTAAGAAAAGCTATGTCTGAAATCCTAATCACTGTTATTAAGGAGTAAATCCCATTGAACTAAATGGGAATTATTTCTGAATAAGTATGCAGAGGCATGCATAGTAAGTAGACTTTTTTCTATGGGATTTTGCTCTGTAACATCTGTATTTAACACTTATAAAATTTGTTTCTCCTATGCTTCTGTTTTAAGGAACCAGCCACTTTGGGGTCCTCCTCTCCTCCAAAAAAAAAAAAAACCCATTGCACAGAAGAAAATGTCTTCTACACAGGGTATAAAAATTGAGCCAAAATGGAGAGATTAATGACTGGCGATACTGCTGCACTCCATTCCCTGGGGACTTTGGGGAGTGTTTGAGGCTGCTGGAGTGTAGTACTGCACTTAGAGAAACTTGGATCCTGATTCTGGCACACTGCCATCCCCATGTCATATCCCATCTTCACCCACAAGTGATTCCTCATAATAAGTTGCACTCATGCAGCTGCAGTATTCTAGCCGGGCCACCTAAAAATGTTAAAGAAGTACTATCTTGGGTGTGTGCTAGTTACTGTAAGATGACAATGCAGCAGCACAGAGAAGTAGGCATGATTCTGTCCAACCAATTATTCCTTGTTAGAGGGTAGGGCTGGAGTGTTAGGTGCATCAGACAAAACTGTTAATGTGCTGTATTTAGTTTCTTTTCAGATATTATTCTAACAGTCAGATCACTACACTGTGCTTAAAGTTTATGGTAATCTTGGAAGAGTTTTGGTTCCTCCCCATTCTTCTGCTGATCATCTTTTAAATCCTTCAACTAATGCTTTTTTAAAAAAATGTAGTTGAATTGTCACTTGCAGAGCCTGACTGCATTTCTTTAAATAAATAAAACATACATTATTAAGTCTTGCTCCAGTAAGAAATATCAGTGAAAATAGTTCTCAAGATTTTTGTGCTACAGTGTACACTTTTACATGTGTAAACTATCTATCTATCTATCTATCTGCGTCAGAACTTTGGATATTGTCACTGTTTTTCAGATGTCAGCACAGAATGGAAAGATGAATCTCTGAAAAACCAATATCCTGCACTGGGAACTAAATTAATCTTGCTCCTCTTACAGAAACAGCTTGTTAGTTAGCTGGAACTACATACTGAGTTTCATCAGAAACCTAAGAGTTCAAGCTTAAGATATGTTGAAAAGTGTTCTCTGTGTCAGGCATTTATATGTCAGAAACTCAGGTTTTAAACTCTGGGGGAAAGTGAACATTTATCGTATAGATCAAATACTATGTGAGATGCATGGAAGTTCTGTCTTGTCCCACTAGGGAAATGCTGTGTTTATGGACTTACATCTGTATACAGGCATCATTATTTCCTGCATTGTCAGTATGGAGCATTCTCTCCCCTATGCCATCCTAGCTTACAAATTAGCACATGCAGCAACAGGTCCCGAGCAGTTAACTACTCCATGGAAATATCTCCCTTCCTCTCAACTTAACAGAAAGGAAATAATTCCACTATGATTATGTCTGCAAGAAATGAAATGTTATGATTTAAAATGAAAATGAAATGCCTGGACTCTATGAGCCTTTATAAATATATCTAACATAGCAATAAGTGACCAAAAACAAAATTGGACAAACCACTGCAATTAGCTAGCAGCTAACGAATACCAATTAAAAGACGCCTGCTTCTTAGGAGAAAAGCAAGGACAAACCTATACAGCATCTTAAAAAGCAGAGACATCACCTTGCCAACAAAGGTCCGTATAGCTAAAGCTATGGTTTTCCCAGTAGTGATGTATGGAAGTGAGAGCTGGACCATAAAGAAGGCTGATCACCGAAGAATTGATGCTTTTGAATTATGGTGCTGGAGGAGACTCTTGAGAGTCCCATGGACTGCAAGAAGATCAAACCTATCCATTCTTAAGGAAATCAGCCCTGAGTGCTCACTGGAAGGACAGATCGTGAAGCTGAGGCTCCAATACTTTGGCCACCTCATGAGAAGAGAAGACTCCCTGGAAAAGACCCTGATGTTGGGAAAGATGGAGGGCACAAGGAGAAGGGGACGACAGAAGACAAGATGGTTGGATAGTGTTCTCGAAGCTACCAGCATGAGTCTGACCAAACTGCAGGAGGCAGTGGAAGACAGAAGTGCCTGGCGTGCTCTGGTCCATGGGGTCACGAAGAGTTGGACACGACTAAACAACTAAACAACAACAAACGAACACCAAATAATGGGTGAAAGGCAGGCTTTATGGGCAAACTCAAAGTTCTGAGTCATATAAATAAAATCAGGACATTGTTCAATTCATTATCTGATTTGGCATATAATATCATAGCATTCCATTTATTTTACCAAAATCCTGGCCTATGGAAAGAGAACCGTGTTCATTAGGACTAGATGTTCTGGAACAGGAGGTCTCGGTTAGGAACAATGTAGCACAGATATTCCAAAACTCTTTTAAGTGAACGAATGGGAAGTCAATGACCCTGGTAGACCACCACAGTCAGAAATACAGAAAGTTTCATTTTGTATTGCTGCTAGCTTGCAGAGTAAAGGGGAACCGTTTAAGAGAACTTGCTAAACGAAAAAGACCTTTTGCTTGACTCTTTTCATTTTCAATATCCTTGCAACATTCTTGCACGCTCTCTTGCCCGGGCAGCTCTTAGGCTGTACAGTATTTAAAAGTCTGTGGACTGGCTCCAGAGAAACACATGCATGACAGGACTGGTGGAAAATGAGTTCTCTGCCACTGCTTCCACAGTAGTTGCTGATGCCCCATGAAAAGGCTCCAGTAAGGATCAGGAGACCCTGCTGAATGGAGATGGGCTCTGGAGCAGGGGGCTGAGATAATAAATAATAATATCTTTTTAAATTTATATCCCGCCCTCCCCAGCCAAAGCCGGGCTCAGAGCGGCTAACAACAGTAAAACGATAAAACATTCTAAAATCATTTCATTATAAAATTAATTCCAATCAAATTAATGGCAACCACTGGGCTAGAAGTTCTGTGAGGATTGCCAAAGGAGGGAGTCAGGCTGTGCCCTGGCCAAAGGCCTGGTGGAACAGCTCTGTCTTGCAGGCCCTGCGGAAAGATGTCAAATCCCGCAGGGCCCTAGTCTCTTGTGACAGAGCGTTCCACCAGATCGGAGCTACAGCCGAAAAAGCCCTGGCTCTGGTTGAGGCCAGCCTAACCTCTCTGTGGCCTGGGACCTTCAAGATGTTTTTGTTTGAAGACCGTAAGTTCCTCTGTGGGACATACCAGGAGAGGCGGTCCCGTAGGTATGAGGGTCCTAGGCCGTATAGGGCTTTGAAGGTTAAAACCAGCACCTTAAACCTGATCCTATACTCCACTGGGAGCCAGTGCAGCTGGTATAGCACCGGGTGAATGTTATCTTGCAGCGAAGACCCCATAAGGAGTCTCACTTCGGCATTCTGCACCCGCTGGAGTTTCTGGGTCAGTCTCAAGGGCAGCCCCACGTAGAGCGAGTTACAATAATCCAGTCTGGAGGTGACCGTCGCGTGGATCACAGTGGATAGGTCAGGGTGAGAGAGGTAAGGAAAATCGAGGGGTGGGGGGAAATCACCAGAACCTAAGCCAATTGGCTTTGGCTGGCTTCCCTAGCCAACAATGCAGTCACTTGGGGGAGGCAAGGAGGGATGGACCGTGATAAAGTTGCTTTCCCTGACATGCATTTCTCCAGATCCATCCCTATATAACAAACCTTATTGAAAAACATCTTATAGTGTGGTGTCATAGTTGGAATACAACTACTGTG
Organism: Podarcis pityusensis; assembly: GCF_964106645.2. Lineage (NCBI taxonomy): Eukaryota > Metazoa > Chordata > Lepidosauria > Squamata > Lacertidae > Podarcis > Podarcis pityusensis. The sequence continues at coordinate 46,816,693 of NC_138029.1, read as the reverse complement.
GTACCTCGGATTACAATCTTAATTCATTCCGGAGGTCCGTTCTTAACCTGAAACTGTTCTTAAACTGAGGTACCAGTTTAGCTAATGGGGCTTGCCGCTGCCGCACAATTTCTGTTTTCATCCTGAGGTAAAGTTCTTAACCTGAGGTACTACTTCCACGTTAGCGAAGTCTGTAACCCGAAGTGTTTGTAACCCGAGGTACCACTGTATTCCACGCTCTCAATGCATGCATTATAGGGGAGGGAGGCATGGCATTTTCAGATCAGAAGTTTGGGCTTCAGGCTTGTGGGGTCCACCTGATGTGCTCTTGCTCTAATTTAGAGTGTGACATTCAATGAAGTGTTCCTCAAAGTAGATCCACTGAATTTAATGAGTTAGGTCTATTAATTTCACTGAGTCTATTCAGAGTAAAACTTAAGTGAATACCACCCATGGACAGTTAAATTTTCACATAGATTCCTAGCAGGTCAACCTATTCATTTCAATGCATTTGCCTGACACATAAACATAATTCTCTGTGGGTCTGAATGGGACACTTGCATTGACATAAATGGAGAATGGATGAGACAACTGATTAACCACAGAAACTTCTTAATGAAGCACAGCAATGAGATTTTAATAATTCCTAGTGATTCAGGGTGGAGGTGGGGAATAACTTTTAGGCAGGAGAGGAAAAATGGACAGTACCCAACAAAGCACATTCACTAGTGTGGGGCATAGCTGTCAACCTTCCCTTTTTTTTTGCAGGAAATTCCCTTATTCCAGCACTGTTTCCCACTGCTTCCTGCTGCTATCCTGGATTGTTAGATATCCCGTAGACTGTCCCCAGGACAGGAGAGGCTGCTGATCCCTTATTTTCGAGGCTGCTGATCCCTTATTTTCAAATCTGAAAGTTGACAGCTATGGTGTGAGGATTTTCACTTGTGCAACATAAATCCCCCACCCTCTCCTCTCTCCATGTGCCTATTCACAAACATACCCTGGACAGTTGCTGGGGTCAGGCAGATTTATGGGGGCTGCAGGGGCTGCAGGGGAAGAGGAGAGGAAGAAGTTGTGTTGTGCAGCCAAAAGTGCTTGTGCTGGAGGAAGAACTTCATTGGATACCATCCCTCCAAAAATCTATTCTTTCTACAAAACAATATTTATCACTGGTGTGCAACGAAATCTTTTGCTTCCCAAACACCCAAAATGAAATACAGTGGTACCTCGGTCTGCAAACAGTCCTGTTAATGAATGATTCGGACAACAAACTCAGCAAAACTGGAAGTATGTATTCCGGTTAGCGAACTTTGCCCCAGAAGCCGAACGGAAGCCGGACACCAGTGGCAGGAGGCCTCATTAGGGGAAGCGCGTGTCTCGGTTTAAGAATGCTTTGGTTTAAGAATGGACCTCCAGAATGGATTAAGTTTGTAAACCGAGTTACCACTGTATATCCCTAGGAGGTTGAATGCATATCTGTCAACACAATGTAACTAAACAGATTAAATAAAAGGTAACACCAGCCATGTGCAGACAATGTGCCACATAAAATGATTTTGTGCTTGTGTGGTGAGACTGTAGATTTCTCCCTTCTCTGGCTTGTGTATGTTCATCAGACTTCCTGTACAGAGCCTACATGTGCCGAAAGTGTTCACAGAAAGCAGGATACAAATCATGTGGACAAAGCCTCTGTGCATATTATTATTATTATTATTATTATTATTATTATTATTATTACTATTACTATTCAGCTTGTGTGCACACAGTTTCTGCACAGCATAGATGAATGTGTGGTATCAGGGATGAATGTGTGGACCAACAATTATGACTTCTTTCTCCCCATCCAATAAATTCATTGTAGCTCATGACCAGGAAACTATTAAATCATGTTATAATAGCATATATGGATGAATTAGGGGATATTGTTGTGTTTCCCAAAGACTCTGAAATATGGAAATCTAACCTTGTGAAACAGCAGGCCCAGTCTCATAGGTGACTTGAACAAACAAAAAGAGTCAAGAGTTTTGCAGAGCCTTAAAGACTATCCAACTTATATTGGTATGGGATTTTCTCTGTGTGAACATAATTAATTGCTTTCAATTGTACATATGTTTGAATGTGCATTTGAATGCACATCCAATCCACTTTTTGGCACAACTAGTTATCTATGCACACCACTTTTATAGCAGTGGATAAGTCCATGTCATCATATACATGATGGAGACAAACAAGATCTAAAATGTACCTACTAGCATAATATTGTCATATGCAGATACTGCCTCCAACTTCTACTATCTTTATGTCTTCTGTCAAACACAAGGTTTAAATTTCTTTCCAACTTTGCATAAAATAACAGAGATCAATGACTTTGTTATTCTTCTAATAACAGTGATGGTTGTTTTTTTACTTATCTTAAATATGTGCCCTTAATAACTCTGCTTCCCTCTCCCTGCCAAAAAAGAAGACTCAGAAACTGCTATTAATAACAAGCAAGCAGACAGAACTCTGCATCGCAAATGTATGCATGGTGTGTACAGCGCAGCTCTTGCAATGAATACTGAAGATTAGTCCTGCATGCCCACTTGAGCCCTGCTTTGCATTTGCCAGTTTATCAACCTCTGAATGATAACGAAAACAATAAATACCCAGAACACACAGCCATCTTGCAGGGCAAAATCCAGAGATGTGAAGTAAGTGGCAAGGCCATCAATACATTCATTCCACTTGTATTTATAGATGAGAGCTGTAATCTTTTGATCAACGGAGGAGAGTAAGCACTTCATCATATGCTGACACTCCTGCACCTGCCAACAAATTAATGTTGGCCTCCTTGGCTGAAAGTTAATTCTGGATAGACGTGCTGCTGTAAACTAGACAGGATAAGTGAGTCTTACTAAAATATTCCCTTGCAGTTGAGGGAGGAAGGCAAGTGGCAGAGACTTCAGTTTCTAACCGTTGAGCTAGAGCCAGTTTATTATAGTGCACTTTGAGACTCCTTGAAACTTGAAGGGCAAGACTAAAGCCATTGTCATGGGCACCCAGGTAATTTTCCTGGCCAATCACCAGGTGTGTGGCTACTGTGGCTATGCCTGGACCTTCTCCAAGAAGCCATGGAACAGGGATAAAGACTAGCAGGTAATACTTCCTAGGAGGATAGTGGAGAGAGTGTTTCCACATCCAGCTATTCCTATTGTATCTATCCAGAGATAGATTCACAAAGCTATAGGACCCTTGAGCACATCCAGTGCATCATCATCATCATCATCATCATTATTATTAAAGGTTTTTAAATGATCAGGTTTTTAAAAAATAAAATAAAATGTCATTTTATAATGTTTGGTGTTAGTTGTTTAGGGCATTTATTTGCAGAAAATGTAACACATTCATAAAATTAATAATCACAAATAATTAATGTTTAAATATTATGTTTATTAAATTATCTCAGCTGATCAATGAAATGAATAAGTCCACCAGAAATCCCATCAATCCCAGTGCGGCTCCTGGTAGTTCAGGATGGCTTCATCCTCCCCAGGCTGGATACTTGGAGGTCTCCGCCTACCTCAGCCAATCGCCCAATCCCGCCTGGGAAGGCGTTGCCAGGGGATCGTCCAGGTAAGGGGAGGGACCACCCTGCCCACACAACAGAAGGTGAATCTTACCTGCTAAGCCTCAGTTGGCTCCAGAGCTTCTCCCAGCCTGCCCTCCCTCAATTAAGTCTTCTTTTGCAGGTTAACCTCTTTCCCACAGGTACGCAGGTGCTGCTATGTCAGGGTCGCTGTTGAAGGGCCAGAAAGCAATTTTCCTGCATTGGCAGGTTTTGCCTTTCCCGTAGCAAAACGTCACAACTTTGGCGGTTTCAGGCCTTGGGTGGAATCCTTTAGTCTATCTTCCTAAATGGGGGGGGGGGGGGGGCGTGCCGCTAAGGACTGCTTCATCATAAAAAACCTGAAGCAGTTTACTCTGGTTAGTAGCATCTTGGAGAACTCCCTCTTTCTGTGTCATTTAAAAGAGACTTGTGACACCTTAAAGGACAAAATAAATATTTAGTATGGAATAGGTTTTCATGGACACAAGCCCACTTCATAATTAATTGTAACCAATTAATTTAAACTATTTTTTAAAAGGGAAAATAACAGTTTAGAGTGTGGCAATAAGGTAATGAATTGCTAAGGCCAACTCATCTGGACTAAGGGATGGGCATGGATACAAGTCTTCTTCAGAATCCATACTGCAATGAATTTTGTGGTCCAATGGATTTCTTTTCTTTGCAAAACTAACCTCCATTTTTAAAATAGGTAACAGCCATCCAAGTGGCAGTAGCCATGATTTCTAGCCACTTCAAGCATTTATTACAAGGTTTTGCTCTTCTTAAAGGTGCCCCTTGGACCACCTAATGAATTTTGAGTACTTTTTTAAAAACAACCACCAAGAACCATATATTTGTGTGTAAAGATAATAAAAACAAAAATAATAGCACATTACTATGGAAGCTGAATGCAATGGCCTTAAAACTGAATACATGTGAAATTGACACAAACCAGATTTAGACTGATCTATGCCTGTCCACACATAGTGGGCAGTGCCAGTTTTTTTATTTGGCATTTTATGTGCAAACTTTTCAAAATCAAACATAGAGCCTAAGTATGTACAACACAGCTCTCCTAATTCAAACCATCTAATCTTCTTTTCTCTTCAGCTAAGTACTAGAGATTCTGTAACTTCTGTGGTTGCTGGCTTCCAGAGCACACAGAAATAAATATCCAGGATCGCTTAAATTCAATACTGGCTGTATTGCAGAGAGCTTGCAATCTTTCAAAATGAATTTGACTAATCCAGTTACAGATAGGTAGCCGTGTTGGTCTGCCATAATCAAAATAAAAAAAAATCCTTCCAGTAGCACCTTTAAGACCAACTAAGTTAGTTCTTGGTATGAGCTTTCGTGTGCAAGCACACTTCTTCAGATAGTTGATGGACTTCCATTTCATGCGGCTCAATGTGGTGCCTTCCATGGTTCCAGTTACAGATAGGTAGCCGTGTTGGTCTGCCATAATCAAAATAAAAAAAAAATCCTTCCAGTAGCACCTTTAAGACCAACTAAGTTAGTTCTTGGTATGAGCTTTCGTGTGCAAGCACACTTCTTCAGATAAAGGAGGAACTATCTGAAGAAGTGTGCTTGCACACGAAAGCTCATACCAAGAACTAACTTAGTTGGTCTTAAAGGTGCTACTGGAAGGATTTTTATTTTTATTTTGACTAATCCAGTAGGTTCATACTTTCTTGATGTCCACACATCATTCAAGGTCTGAATTACTTGTGTAATATAATGAGTTCTTCCCCCCCACTCCCCAAAAAAGACTCTGTTATACACCTGATTCCAGAGTTAAGTACATCCAGTCAACAGTTTTTGAAAAATGTAAATACTAAAAGTTCAGGACACACTGTTTTTGGCTACTTGTTTCACCTAAAGCTAAACTGGAGAAGGACAAGACTGACCAATGCAAGGCTTCACAAGGCACATTACAGGAAAGCAGAGAAAACACGTCAAGCTTTGCCAGGCCAAGTGGAGAATTGTGATCAGAGTAACTATGAGTTGGATAACTTTCATCGTTACAATAACATGCTGATCGTAAACAGATTAACTGAAAATAAATCCTGCCATTTCCAAGAGACTTACTTCCAATTAATGTGTTTACGATCAGGCTGTAAGCCATAAAAGGCTCACTTTATGCCAAACGGCTTAGTGCATTGAGCATTTAATGTTGGGGGAGCTTTTGTCTTTCTGAACATGATGATCATGGGCTATTGTTTTCCACATGGCAAACTAAGATTCAGCAGATTTGGTCTCAGAGCTCAAGCTTCATCTGTCTCCATAACTTTGGACACTGTCAAGGAAGAATGCACTTCAACAATTCAGCTTTTGTTTATGGGATTTAAGGTATTTTGTAAGCTGCCCAAGAATTAAGAACCATAAATTTCATTGAAAGGACACTGCGTACCAACTACACACCACTGTAGAATATGCTGGCTTCAATATTCTAGTTCTTTAGACAGGAATAATATTCCCCAAGTTTACCATCACATTCATCATGCCACATCAAGTGCCATACATTCTCCCTATTTCCATTTTAAAGCCAAGTCATAGATCATAGATCATAAATTATTGATGGCGTTAGGAACCCATTGTGAACAGTTTCTTCAATGAACCTTTCAGGTCCAAGGGAATGATGAACTGTCACAATTTTGCTCTGCCAGCCTCAAGACTGTTTCACAGCCTATGAGCATGCTAAATAGTTCTCTCTTCCTCATCCAAAGTTTTATTGGGAGCGAGATTCCTTCAAATACTCTCACTAGAGCACAAAACTTGGTTCTATTAAATTCTCCTAAGGAAAAACAACTAGCAAATAATAAAAAAACTCTCAACTTCTGACTCCCTGAAAGCACATTTTCACTCTTTCTGCACTTGTGATTCTGTATTAAACTAGAGCCATTGAAATAATGCTATTGAAGCCCAATGTGCATTATACTTTACAGCACTAACATACCAGTTTAAACAGTCATAGCTTGCCCCACAGAATCCTGGAAGCTGTAGTTTGCTAAGGGTACTGAAAGTTGTTAGGAGATCACTATTCTCCTCACAGAGCTATAATTCACATAGTTCTCTGATAGGAAGGATTGGCTGTTAATCCACTTTCAATTGTAGCTTTAAATTGCAGATGGGGCCTCTATTGGGGTCTTTCCATCATGCACTGGGTGAAGACAGGAGGGCTTAACCCTTCAAGCAACATATCCATCCATCCATCCAAGCTATATAGGCAAAAGAATATATTTGATTCCCAACACATTTCAAATTCCAGTCTTTATAAAAATGCAACAGTGAATAGAATTGCTTCATGAATGGTCAGCCAATAGTCAGCATTCAAAAAGTGTTATTAAGAAAAATGAAAGTCAATCAAGAAGCTCATTTACCTAATGTTATAAGGTTAGCAATGATCCTCATGCTCTAACCAGTGCAAAAATAAACCACTTCACACCTCCAATATGTATGTCGGTCATAATGTGAATATGAAGCAAAACCAGGCAAGAGAAATGCCCCCAAAGAAAGCTTTGTGTGGGGACCCTTTCTTTTTTGACTAGAATTGGCATAGGTTCTTTAATTTTGGAATATGTTTGTATACCCTCGCAGAGAAGGAAAATGACCACAGTATATTAATTTATTTTTTAATGAGCTATAGTTTTGAATAGTTAAAGAAATATTTTCAGCATGTGTTGTGACACTAAATAATGATTACCCCCTAATTAATTCTATTTATGACTACATCAAAGCTCTAATTATAGACCAACATCTGCTTGGTACCAAACATTCAGGTTTTCTCTTATCAGCTAAAATATGATGTCTCATTAAGGTTGAAACAGCAAATTTTCAATAGGATGTCACTGGAATCCACAGTCCTTCTCGATTTCTAAAGCTGGATTTCCGGAGTATCAGAAGAAATGAAAATACACATTTTACTGTTACATAAACCCAACCTATCTAATTAGGATTTGTTTCATCCAGAAAATGTTGGTTTTTGGTTTTTAAAAAGAAATTACAGCGTAAGTGTGGATACACAAATAGGGATGTAGAATCCCTTTTTAAATATGAGTAGACCCTAAGCGCATCAGAATGGCAGAACAGTAAGGGAACATAACATGGTGGACCCCACTCATCCCTCATGTTGAGCTGAATGATACATGACAATGCAGTTCAGTTGAAAAAAATTGTAAGTGGGGTCCACTGAAGTTATAAACTTGTAGTGTGTCAATCTAGAGATGCCTAAAGCAGCTTTATTCACCACCATGTGCAGAGCTGCCATAGACAATAGCCCCAGAAAGCCAAAGAGCTATAGTTATTGTAACTGATGCTTGCAGTCTAAATAGTGTTGATGGCTGTTTATTTTATTTTTTTAAAAATGGGATAAGCAAAGCAACACTGAACATTTGAAACAAACCAACACATGTAAGGTCAATTAGTTGTGCTGTATTTGTTGCATGTTATTCACTGAAAGAGAATGATCTGAAAATGATTCATAGATGGTATTTAACTCCGAGTAGGCTGACTAAGATGTATAAAATAGAATCAGATATGTGTTGGAAGTGTAAAGAAATGGAGGGAACTTTTTTTCATATGTGGTGGACATGTAAAAAAGTAAAAAAATATTGTGGAATGATTTATAACTATTTTCCTCAAAAGTCCAGAGTCCTTTCTGTTAGGAATAAGACAGACAGAAATCCCTAGGTGTCAGAAAAGTTTATTTATATACACAACAACAGCGGCCTGTGTTTTGCTAGCCCAAAAATGGAAAGTGAGCGAAGTCCCCCGAAAAGAAGATTGGCAACCTAAGATGTTAGAATATGCAGAACTCACAGGTTTAACATATAGAACAAGAGAGCAAGAAGAACGTATACGGCTAAGGCAAAATATGCAGGAATAAAGGACATACAAAATGAACCATGGAAGGAGAAGAGAAGTCATTGGATATTTTAAAGATTGTAAAACGTTTATTTTGAAATATCAAATTGAAAATCTTATAAAAACATTTTTTTTTTAAAAAAAGGAATGATGTGAGTTGTAGTTTATTGCAACTACATCTCACATCACTCCTTTAAAAAAAAATTATGTAGGGCACTGTGTTGATTACCTTGCTGTACACTCATTGAACATGATATGTGAATAACTCTACAAGCATAGGGCTCAACGATTAATCTACATGGGTACACCCATTGTATACTCATTGAATGTAATGTGTGAAACCCCCCCCCCCCCAGGTCGGTAGTTTTCAACCAGTGTGCCGTGGCACCCTGGGGTTCCTTGAATGATCGTCAGGGGTACCGCGGGCAACACTGCTCCCTGACCCTCTTTCTTTCCCTCCCTCCTCTGAAGCCCTCTCATGTCTCTGCTTCCCAAAGGCTTTCACAGCTGTTTATTGCAGCAGGCCTGGCTATAAGTTCTGCAGGCAAATGGTTCCTCCAGGATGCATCTCTCGGGAGAGGGGTAGTTCAGAGACCAGGGATGGCAGCAGCAGGTGCCCGGAGGACTCCCGAGGAGAGGGGAGGGGAGATGAGAGGAGGCTGAGGGAACACTCCACAAGGGAGGGTGTTTGAAAAATGTTGAGAGGCTGCCAGCTCTGCAGGCAAGGGGTGACATACCTGGGCTCCTGAGACCCACAGGGCAGCCACAGAAATAAGGTAGTTGGTCAAGGGAGCCGTGGACTTTAAAAGGTTGAAAACCTCTGCCCTAAGTCAACAGCTACATGGTATCAGATTTCATGTTTTAGTATGGGATGGGTTTAAATACAGAAATATGTTTGCAAAGCACATGATCTACCACAAATCTATGGAAACTCCCTTTGTATACAGGTTGGGGAGAGGAATCTGAAGCAGTATTATGTGCACTAAAGTTATGAACACATTGGCACCTGGCCATTTTAGCATTTTCTAATTTTATAAGCAATCCAACAAGCAAGTCAATTTCACATAAATACTTTTTGGGAGCCTTTTCACTCTTCTATCACACAGGCAATACTGTGCCTTCCACAATATGACAACTTAAACTTTCAGTTCCTCTGATTTTTTTTGATATTTTTTTTATGTTGTCAATATGTTCTACCAAAGCTTCCCTGCAAAAACAGGAGTCACGTTATCCCAAGGGGATTTTCTTTAATATTCCGTTTTTAGAGTGCAGTTTCTATAAAAATGTTTCATTTTCCAGAGTTTAAGCCATAAAATTGGTTACAATTTCCCATCACAAATCACTTTCTCCAACTTTTTACAAGACATTAAAATTTAATGTGTGATACATTTGATATTCCGCTGGATACACATTTTCTCCACTAATTATTTTGCTGGCAACATCTGTGTTCAGCAAATTGAAGTTCACTGAATAGGGTTACACTGTATTAATAAGCCTAAAATCTCTTAGTCCTGATGTTTAATTCATTGTTTTTATGAGTATTTCCAGGAGAAGATTTAATTTGTACATATTAAACACCCCAACCATGTAGCATCATGCTTAGGATGTATTTCATTACCTATAATCCCTAGTAATAAATCTCAGGTAAACACACAACCTTCTATCCTTCTGTTCATTTTAGAAGGGGAAAAAACCACTAAATTCATTAAGGAGGAAAGATAAAGATTCTCTGTTAAATAAAATACCATGTTTATTCTGCATGGACATCTAATTATCTCCTTTCGTTCCTTCAGTTCCCCGGCAAAGCTTCAACCACTTGGGGAGTAATTTCCATTGAACTCAAAGGGACTTACTTTGGAGTAAGCATGTATAGAATTGTGCTGTTGCAGAATAAGGAAATGGTTCAGCATTTGCCATTAGGGGCAATATCTTCTAATCTAACTAATGATATGAAGCCTCATGTCTGTCACAAGGGAAGAACTATACTTTAATGCAATTAATTTCTATACACTATGCAGGCAGGTGGCAAATGAAATAAAATCTAATAAGGAATATTAGTAATAGGGAAATGAGCATTTACCAGAAATACAGTTTCTCAATGAAGCACAACACTTCTGGGGGAAATTAATCATCTATTTATTTAAAGCACTCAGCATTTTAAGAGTTTGTGTATCAAGGTCCGATTATAGGATTATCCAAGTCTGTTTTTTAGCTAATCTGTTCTTAATGAGCAAATCTTAGCCACTCTTACACACACTGTTCAGGTAATTTCCCGCCATTCACAAGAGTCATAATTTTGGTTCTTCAGTAAAGCCCCAGTAGAGTGCTAAAATATACTGTGAGAGCTACTGAGAAAAAAAGTAATTAAGAACTAATAGTTTCACTGCTGGTAGTGGACATAGTGTAGATATTTTCAAACTGCAGGGCAGGTCATGATATAGGTGTGGACTCTATTCATCTGAAAAGCAGAGTGCAATCCCATGTCTCTATGATCAAGCTCTATTACCTTCTCCTTCCAGTGCTAGGACATTGAGGGCATCAAGCCTCTTTTAAGTCTCCCCTTGAGATATATAAATTTCTCCCCTATGGGTCATGCAACCAGGCCATTCAGAGTCAGGATAGGACACTTGTGCAGCACGAGTGAAACACAGAAGGGGGCATGGTTCGTCCCCATGTTTGTGTTGTTTTCATTGGAAAAATCAGGGTTCTAAAATCTGTAGGGAGACTCCACATGTAAAGTAGGTTTGTCCTCCAGCCAATGGAGGGTAATTGGAACAGGTATGGAGGTACAGCTAGTATACTCAGCCCTGCTGCCCCTTCTTTATGTTAACACACACAAAGAATGCCTGATGAGGGCTGCTGTTTGTTCTTAAAGCACATATACCACTTTTTATCAAGTCTTCTTAAAAAAAATCTTCAGACACTGACACAAGAGAACTTGGAAGTACTATTGCAACTCAATGAAAGCTTTATGAAATCAGAGACAGAGAGATTTTTAGATGTATATAAGACAGCAAAGTAACATAAACTTCAGAATCTGATGCTAAACTAACCATTTTTAACATCCAGTCATATTTGGGTCAATGGAAATTATGTTCAGATATACACTGAAGCTTTACAAGTTTTCTGCCAACATTAAATCTATTTCAACTAAATTATTGTGTTATATTTGTATTTCATTAATCCCATTACTCTTCTTTCTTCAGAAGCTTCCACACATGCAGGAAAAGGAGACACTCATGAATTACACATATGACAGCTTGCATATGAATTTTGCTCCAAGTGAAAGTTGATTGAAATCTAGGTGTGTACAACCACTGCACACCATTATAAAATGTCAATGGTGTTATCTGCAGAATGGCTACTGGGGGAAATGCTACCCTAGATGGGATCCAACGTTGGATGGAAGGGGACTATGTTTTGCTTGTAAAAGTTGCATAATGATGGTGATAGCTTTTGAGGGTATCCTGCACAGAAAGGTGAAAAGTTCAGCCTAGGAACGTGACAAGCAGGAATTGAAACTTAAACAAGACGCTTTCACCTTCTGATTGCCTAAAGGCTGGGAGGAAACTGAAAATGGTGCATATAAAGCTAGAAAATAGTTGTGGAGAGAGGGAGTTGAAGAACTGCAAGAGAAAGGACGGCAACTCTTTAAGAGAGCCGGCACACTGGAAAGTGTTCAGAGAGCACAGCTGGGCACTGTAACAGAAAGGAGTATGGTTGTGGTTTTCATACAGAAGCTTACAACTCAGTGGAAGGGCAATTTTATGATCACACTGAATGTATCTTGTGGGAAAGAATGTGCAACCAGTACTGTTGGAGAACTGAGAGTGAGGAAGACATCTAAAATGCTACAGTGTTTTTTTTGTAGACTGATAACTAAGTCACTAAACTGAAGGCATAGATGGATAAGGAAGAAAAGAATGACAGTCAGTCTGAGTGGAATATAGAAGAGATACAGACTTAGAAAAGGCCAAAACAAGTCAAAGGATAACAGAAAGTGTTTATATAAAAGGGTTGAAGTCAGGAGCTGTTGAACAAACAGATTCTTTCTGCTGCCTTTTACAGGGAGGCTATAATGAGGGAAGGGTTGTCACTCAGGGGAAAAGCATTCAAATGCTTTGAATACTGAAAGTACAAGGTTCAATCCTTGGCATCTCCAAATAGGGCTGGGAGAGACCTTTGGCCTGAAACCTTGAAGAATCACTGTAGACAATACTAAGTGAAATGGGGCACATATATTTTTGACTTAGTGTTAGGCAGCTTCCTATGTTTGTCATGGCTTAGCATTTCAGGGTAAGGTTGCAGAACATCTGCTTTTGCATGCAGTATTAGACTATCTTAAAGCTTTGGTGAGTTAACCTTTAATGGCTTGCAATGTGTGGAATTCAAAGGCTTTATTCATGCAGGAACTATTTACCGGATGAGTGGTGATAGAAGGAGAGAAAATAACAGACATTATCAGGAGACAACAAACAAAATGGCTCAGCTTTTACAGACAAAGGGACTTACAAACAAGTTATATATTGCTAGACAAACTGTGCCCTCATGTGGTTTAAAGTAACACATGCATGAACTAGAAGTTTAAGAAAATGTATTTGCTTTTTTCCAATGTGCAGAAAATCCCAACTTCCATCCCCAACATCTCCTATGTAGGCAAGCTTCCTATGCAAGCAAAGATAGCCAAACTGACTCTATATTCCAACACACAATAAGGGAAGTGTTCCGCCTTATACTGTATATATTAGGAAGAGTTATCAGCTGGCTCTCTGTCTCCTCCACCACTTGTAACCTTCACATGGATGAGATATAGATTCTGCCTAATAGTACAATAAATCTTATGAAAGGGTTTTTCCTGCAAAGGGTGGGGGGAATCCAAGATTATTTTAACAGATAAAAATGCTAGTGGTCTGAACTTAGATGAAAATAAACTGCTAGCAGGATTGCTTAATGATTAATAAGTAATTAGTTCCACCATGACAGATAGCTGCTGTCAAACATTCGTAGTACTTCCATGCACTTAGGCTAAAAATGGAACTTCACACACACACACACACTCTCTCTCTCTCGCACACAAAAGTGAAGCTGTTTTTCTTTTTTTACCGATTCCCGTTGACTTTAAACAGTATAACATACACAAGGAGATTGGTAGCTGTGCCAATTATCTCTTTGTTTAACTGATAATGTTTAACTGATCTCATAGAATTGTAGAGCTGAAAGGATCCCGAGGGTCATCTAGTCCAACCCCTTGCAATGCAGGAATCTCAACTAAATCATCTTTGACACCCAACCTCTGCTTAGAAAGCTCCAAAGAAGGAGAGTCCACCACCTTCTGAGGTAGTCTCTAGTTAAAAAACATACATGTGAAGATGGTGTGGGTTACTATAGATTTAAATAAATAAAGCATAATGCTATACATATGCACTGATGCATATATGCATATAGAAAATACCTATTTAGACACAAAATCCTATGCATGTCCCAGCTACAATATATTTGGAAGATGCATACTCAAAGGAACATAGGAAGCTGCCTTGTGCCTCAACACAGTGGAGTATCTAGATCAATACTGACTTTAGTAACTGGCAGTGCCTCTCCAACATTTCAGACAAGCAGATCCACCTGTCCACCAGCCTATCTGGAGATGTCAGGGATTGAACTAGGGACCTTTGTTCATACAAAGCATTATTCTACCACTACCAAGTTATGGTCCTTCATCAAATAACACGCTTAGCTACATAGCATTTATTGCCCCTGCACCTTCTTCAAAGGTCTCAAGAGCCTCCCCTCCCTTTCTAGAGCCTCAGTCTACTTATCTCTGCATCACTGTAACTATTATCTAGCATCTCTGGCTTTTGGTACAAAAGCAGGGACTTAAAGAGCATTTCAGGTGTGCTGGCTTTCATACACCACAAATGACTTTTTCCACTGAGTAAATGACCCTTAAGCCATACCAGAAACTTCTTCTGAATCTCACTGACGTTCCAAAGCATTTTGACAAGTACAAGACCAAACTCAACCTTGGGCACACCAGAAGTATCATCATGCTATTTGGATCTTGGCTTCCATGAGAATTCTGGTGACATGTACATCAAATTTCCAATGGCAACAAATAAGGCAAAGCCATCTTAGTGGCTCCAGTTTTGGAGCGGCAGCGTATTTGCCCACAATTTCAGCAAATAATTTTGTAGTAGGAATATGTCTCAGCTTTGTAGATCGTGCCTAAGATTTCCTTCAGCTTTAGTCTTTGCCCAGCTCGTGTCCCAGGTTTTTTGTTCCTCATTTTGCCTGTCTGTCCTTTATTCACTGCTGAATATATCTTCTAATTAATACATGAATAAATAATGTGTTGTAACACCAGGCATCTGTCCAAAGACCAGGTAGCAGACATTTAACTATCCATTAAAGCTCATCTATCTTCAGCTCAATGACAAGTACAACTGCCATAAAAATCCAGCCTATTTGTCACATTCATATAAGAACAGGGGATGTAGCTCAGCAGAGTCATTGACCAGAGCATCGATTGATGTTGCTTCTGCATAGATAAATATGATGCCAGCATGGAAACTAGTCCATTACGGTGGGGGGTGGGGAGAAACCCTATTAGACCAGATCACTTATACCAGTGGTACACCTCATTAGTTTGATAATAGGATTGTATATGCCATACAAATTCCCACACCATGTATTTGAATAACTGAGTTATTCAGAAAAAATGAGTTAGACATGATAAACCATAGAGCCCTGAAATAATAAAACATTGTACCAGTCATATTTCACATTCATTGCTAAACCATCTTTTCTTTTCTTTCTCTTCTCTTCTCTGAATGGCAGAATCTAACAGGTTAGCAATATTGTTGTTCTTGAGAGGTTACTTGTTCTACAGAGATTAGAGTTTAATTATGAAGTAAGTGACGTTTGTGATAAATCACTCTTTGAAATGGCTATCTTTTGTCTTGTTTCAGTTATTCTAAGCTGCATTAATTCTGCTCATCCTTCGAGGGGAGAAAACAGGGGATGACTCTTTATATCAATGTCACCTAAAAACCAAGGATACGCATGATCGATGAAGGATCTGATATTGTATTTCTTACACAATGAATATTTGTGCTACCTGTCCACAGAGACTTCTGCTTTGTTCCAGTCATTTTGTAGCTTGGAGCTGTGCTTTTAAAATATATAATAAGTCATTGACCAAATATCTGTATCTACCCATATGCATCCAGAAAACATGCAAGTCTAATGGGTCTGACTGTATATGTATATGGATATCCACTGGGTTCCTGACCAATATTTCATTCAATAGCACTCAAAGCACATTCACAATGCTGTGTGATTTACCATCAGTTTAATCCTCTGTCACAGGTGGGGTCAAATACATGCCAAAAGCACTGAAAAAATATTTCAGTATTCACCAAATCTATGTTCCAGACAGTCCTCAGCTGCAATGAGGTATGACAGACATCACTTGCCACTTTTCTCCAATGATTCCACCCTATGGATCCATATTGGTGACAAAACACTGCCCAGCAACATGCCATAACATAGATGCCAATGGACCAAGTAATGGGCCAAGCATTACTGTTTGGAACAAACTCACAGTAGGACTGGAACCACAGTAAAACAGTGCCACCAACACCCATCCCACAGAACTAGTACACCAGGAAACTACGGTTGATGGTATTGAAAGCCACAGAGGGATCAATCAGAAGGCACAGCTTTCCCATTCCCTAGTCTCTCTCCCAATAAAGGTTATCTATCAAGGCAAAGAAGGCCAGTTTGGACTTGGAACCAGATCTGAACCCAGATTGAAATGGATTTAGATTCAACAATGCCTGCATCTGCTCCACCACAACCCTCTCAATCACTTTCCCAAGAAAAGGTCTGCTAGTAACTGGCTAATATCTATTACAGATTAGTGGGTCCAGGCTGTTTCTGGTGTTCTTCTTTTTCTTTTAGGAACAAATGCTGTTTCACTAGCTCTTTCAAAGCAGTAGACAGGACCTCATCCATTGACAACACATTCACTACATGCTGGATGTTTAGGGATCAATTCTTGCCCTGTTGGAACGATTTGAGAAAATCATCTCCATCACTGATGCACATAAGGTGCTAGGGGTCAAAGTAATACCCAGGATGCTGTAAATTCTGTTATTTCTCAAGTCTTAGTCCAGAATCTGTTCTGTCCATTCCATGTAAGATAGAACTAGAGAGTAAAATAATGTTTTGTGTAGTTTTATAACAGACAAATCACCCACTTCCCTTATTATCACCACAAATGGTATCAGGGTAAATAGTACCCTATAGGTTTGCAAAGCCTCTTTTACAAACCTGAATTCTTTAAACACTCCCCACCTCTGAGTTAGAACCTTCCTTACTAGGATCTGGGGGGGGGGGGGAGAATAGGTTTTCTTTTATTAAAGCTAAATGTATTGATTTAGCTGTTGGGCTCACTGAGACCACAAATATATTTGCATATGTCTATAAGCAACCTGCACCCACACCTCAGCAGGGAGTCAACTTTAATGGCAACTCCCCAAAGACCTTTAGATGCTTACTTTGTTCATGGAAAATATCTTTGTGAAATGTGCTCTTGAGGGTTGCCCTCAACACTTCCGCTGAACAATGTCACTTGCTCCCGTCAAAAGAATCAATAAAGTCCTCGGATTTTATTATTGGCTTCTCCACTGAACTACCAATGTGAGAGACAAGCTTGCCCCTGTGTATGGCTTGTGGAGTATGTTTACTATCAGTATCCCACAGTGCTACAGACCATATGAGAATGTTACAACTGATTAAAGCTACAACTGATCATTCAGAGGAATGTGTCTTGTGCCCAAACCCACAAATTATGGCATAAAATTGTGAGTGTACTGCGAGAAAGTGAGAGTGCTCCCCAGTTTGAAATCTAGAGCTACAATCACACAGCAGTTTATTCCATTTCCTTGATGTTTCCCTAAATTATTTTGAGCTAATGCCAATATCTTAATGTTATACGAATCTATAGTGTGACTGCATTTTGAATAAAACAACTTGTGCAGGCTCTCAGTGGTCTTATATTCAGAAATGATCAGGTCTGTACCACCTTAGTTTGAACAATACTACAGTATCAGTGCTTCTGTGCCATTGATTGGTCATAAAATGATTCAGATATTAAGCAAATGGAATAATACTTGCATATGTGAGTCTGTGCTCAAGTGAGGAGAAATGGCATCTCTACTGCAAACTGTCGGGTGGTTAACAGCAAGTTCAGGGATTTATTCAGAAAGATGCTTAGAGGTGCAGTAAATAAAAATAGAATAACACAGTCCAGAGTGTCTTCCTATCGTTAGAAGCTTACCTGTGTAAACAGGTTACTGCATTTGTAATTAGGCGCATATGGAAGTTAATTGTACTGGGATGACAGAGATGTCTTTGCCCTCTGTAAACAGGAATTACACCTGGGGTTCTTGGATGTAACCAGAGTTTGAAGTTAATTAAGTCTGGATAATTTTCTGAATATTAAATTCATGGTGAACAAATATTGCAATAGCTAATTGATGTACAGTCTGTCAGATAGGACAGACCAGAGAAGGGTTATCACACTGATTAGACAGCACCTACAACTGTATCATTCTATCCAGGAGACAAACAATAACAGACTGTATGGATGACCAAAGTGTTGCACTAATGCTTTCCTTCCTTCATACAAAAACCTGCATATAAAAACAGCAACATAAAACACCTAAAATATCTTTACTAAAGCTAATGTATTGCTGTATTGGTGGTGGACTAGTCCATGAGCTTTTCTCTGTATGGTTTCCCCTTGCATAGATAGATGATTACAAAAGGTTTATTGGGGCATTCAGTTTATTTGCAAGCAAGATGGGAGGGCATTGCTAAGCCCTTGCCCCTTTCCTATACATTATTGCTACACAGCTTAGAACCTACTACTATTCTGAGCAGAAAGATCTGGAATGAGGACCCTTCATGGGGGCACCCCACATGGTTTAAAATCCTGCAGCATCAGACAGATGTGGGTGAATTTGCCCATGGATAGCAACATTCCCATACCGTCCAACTTTTTCACCAAAAGGTGGCAGAAAGGTGGAGACTTTACTTTGGTATCCTAGATCTTGACATTTAGGGCTGATCAGAGGAAACTAAAATTGCAAGCCTCTATCCACCAACCTGGCAGTAAGCCTCACTGAGCTCAATAGCAGTGGCAGACTTTGGGCTCTCCAAATTTCATCGGTGCCCTGTGTGATGGAAAAATTTGGAGGCCACTGCCTCTTGCACTTCTACAATATTGTTTTGGCACCCCCTGCAGCATAGTACCCACTGTGACTGCACCAGTCGCAGTACCCTAAAACCATATATGTCAATGGGATTTATTTCTGAGTAGACATACTGTGGATTGTGCTGCTATAATGTGTTCCACAAAGATAAAATTTTAAAGGGAGGGGCTATCACATACTAGTTATTTCTGAATTCTTTCCGGTGGCATCTTTTTACTGCATTTAATACCTACTTCCATATTTATATTACATTATAGAAAATTTTAAATATCAATTTTTATATGCCAATTCTTGGATTCAACTAGTTTATGAGCCCACAGGGACACTTTGTATCTGAACATCTGGACTCGGCACATGTTCTCTGTGGGAAATAAAAAAAAAATCATTTATGGCTTGTGAGTATTTAGGATTAGAATTCGAATTGGAGATGAGATGCCATATGTTTAATGGATTAGATGACAAGTCATCTCAAGTTTATAGAATACTAGTAAATATCCATGCTTTCTGAATGCTTAGTAGTAACATTCCCAACGGCTACTGGAAATCTCAGTACTCAAAAGTTGAGTCTGATTCCACTTCCACACTCTAAAACTGTAAAAGCAGTAGGGTTGTGCATGGACCCACCAATCCAATTTGTGGCCCAGATTTGAATCTGGATTGGAAGCAGTCAGAACTAAATTCAATTCGTGATCCAGAAAATACAGTTCTCAGGAAATCCCTTTGACTTGCATTGCAAAACCAATATAACAATGTGAAAAATCCTTCCTTAGAAATATCTGTTTGAAGTGCTCTGGGAAAGTAAGATGATTAAACCTTGACTTGTCCATCAAAGTGAAAGATCCTCCCCAAATTTCCCTTCTTGAATACTGGGGGGGGGGGGTTGCATGGTTTGGACAGCTGAGGCCACTTCAAAGCATAGGGGGGTCTCTGATCCAACTTGACTGTTAACAGTGCAATCTAACTCAGAAATGTGAGACATCCCCCCAAATCACCTTGTAATTTGGGGGCACAAACATAGTCAATACACATCCTTGCTACAAACTAAAGGGATCAAGAAGGTAACTGAAGGCCGCCAGACTTAAAAGCTTCACAATTTAGTAGTAGACCTAACTAGGTATTAGGTGAGTGATGGAGAACAATTGTCCCCATCCTCCAACGTTCTTAGACACCAACTCCTATCAGCCATGGCCAGCATGACCACTCATCAGGAAAGATGAAAATTGTGGCCCAGTGACACCCAGAAGGCCACTGGTTCCCATTCCTGGCCTAGGACTAGGAGACTTCCTTATATCAACTCAGTAGAGATGAAAGAGTTTGCCTGCCAACCTACATAATGCTATAGTGCTAAAGAATCTTTGAACACCTACCTCAGATTCAAATCCTCTAACTAGCAATAACAACAACAAAATACCACAAGGATACAAACTTAGCTGCCATTTGTCAACAACTGGAATTTCAATGGAGTTAGTGTTTCAATCTAACAGACCCAGAGTGCTCAAGTTGCAGTGTTGCTTTCAGAAAGATATAGAATGATTTATTCCTATGAAATATTCAGAATACTGTTGATCACAAAACATGCTAATGCCATCTTACTGATAACAGAAAACTAGGAACACTTTTTTGACTTGAGCTTTGAAGTGGTATGTGCATGTTTTTGTTTATAAGAACTGCAGTGGAATGCTTTTCACCTCTGCTCAAAATGAGGCATTGTTTTCAATGGGGCTGCCTTACACCCAGTTAAGCAGGCATAGAATTGCAGCCTTAAACATTTGGTTGCACTTGCTATGTAGCAAATTAGCACTTTTAAACATGTAAAATTGTTTTCAATATACATTCAAGCCGGCATCAACCCATTCGCTGGGAAATGTCAGAGCCTTAGGGCAAACTTGCAGCTACCAATAACCTCTGCACCTGCCTATCTCCACTGCTAAAAGGAAAACACAGAGAGCTAGCTTGACAAAGACTTCTCCTTACAACGTCAATAATCTTTCAATCAAATTAAGAAGGCTCCTGGTAGAACAAGCTCTTTAAAGCTTTTGGCTGGCTTATTTGTTGGCTGAATTGCAACAGGTGGCATTATGCACTTTCCATATGATCCTTGCCACATTTATTCTAAAATACTTGACACGAGATCTCCAGGTAATACATAAGGACCAAAAATCCTTCATTTGCTACTCAGGAGAGCATCAATGAATACAAATAGCAGGTTGTGGTTATTACTCATAGTCTCACCTGGCATAATTTGCCTCAGAACTATTAAAACAATTGGTGGCATAATTGCCTGCACCTGTCATTGAATTGCTTTTGCTTCCAAGTAGCTTTGAAACCAACAGTAAACATTGCCTTTATTCTTCATTTAGTTTTCCTTCCCAACACAGTTTAATCTGAATACCCAAGGTGTCCAGAGCTATTTGTTGACTCCTTCCATCTTTCCACTTTTGCACTTCCACAAGAATACATATAGCTTTACTGGCTCAATTAAAAGCGCAGTATACCTTGTGCCTTTAAGATATACTGTTCTTGGTTCATGACTCTCTGCAGCTACTGGAGTATGTTCTCTTATTCTGAGGGAGAAGCAGCCAGTATCTTATCTTTGCATTAAACAGCAAGTTTATCTACTAATCATCAGCAAGCTACGTTATACAACACCCACAAACCTACCTGGTATGGTGAAAGTCCCGTCAGCCTTTGTCAGCAACTGGAGAAATTCAATTAAGGGTAAGGAGGAGGGTTGACCTAGACGTCTCTCCATCATGCACAGGAACAAAAGGCAGTCTTGCCCAGTTCTCACTTAATATTTTGTTCAAAATATTTAAGCCTCGTTGGGGGTGTTCATCCATAAGATTCAGCCAGTGTTTTTTTCAAAGCTCTGCTGAAGTCTTGACCTCAGACTTTATCCCAGCAAATTTAGGAAGCTTTTTTCTTTTTCTTTTTTGGGGGAGAGACACTTTACGTTTGTCTACATCTTTGCCCACAGATCGTCTCAGCCTCACATCTCCAATCCGCTTCTTCAATACCACTTCTTGAATTTCTTCTAATCCAATTTGGAACCACAATGTGAAGAAGGCAAGTGGGGCAAACAAAAGCACTTTGAATCAGAAGTGGTCGAGTGAAGGCACCATCTCTACCATTGTTCCTCATATAATATGAAACCTTTATATAGTTGAAGATCAGGTGATTCCTCTTCCATCCCAACTTTTGCTGCCAAAGGAGGCATCTAGAGAAGGGTCTTAGCATAAGATTCTATAGCTTAAGACAGATACTTCAGGGCCCTTGTACTCTCACAAACTACTGCAGACCATCAACATATTTATCATATCAGCATAATGAGCTCCCTGATTTGCTCTTCTGGCTATTACGTGATGAGATGGTGATGTCATTCCACTCCTGGTGCAAACCCCAACAATAATCAGCAAACTTAAAGTGCAGTAAACCTTTTAAGAAGCAGATCTCATTTGAAGCTAAAAGAAAGCATCGTATTCTGAGGTTTGTAAATTTGTTTGCAAGGAGGAGGAGCCTGTTTATACTTAGTATTACTGTTAAAAATAATCTGAAAAACAATTGTGTCACTTAATCACTAGTTTCAAATATTTTAAGGGACTCATCCCAGATTTTACTCAGGTGAAGCCTGCATATTTGACAATCAGCCATATGATTGGCATTCTTATACCCATGGTGGTGGTGGGGAGGGTGCAGGAAGCTGGTGAAATGTTGCATGCTATTGCTCCAAAAATCCTCAAATGCCCGAGCAGAGCAGAAGACAAGAGTCTCCAGCAGGCATAGGCAAACTCCAGTCCTCCAGATGTTTGGGACTACAATTCCCATCATCCCTGACCACTGGTCCTGTTAGCTAGGGGTGATGGGAATTGTAGTCCCAAACATCTGGAGGGCTGGAGTTTGCCTATGCCTGGTCTCCAGCTTGGCAATCATGGCTGCTAGGAACACTTCCCAATAGCGTTATCTCTTTAACAATCCATCTACCCATCTATGCTTTGGAGATAATGTTTTCAACTCATGGTTTGAAAGTGGACATTTAGATAGAAAGAGGCGGCTATGATAAGGTGGGCGCAGGACATTGGGCATAATATTATGTTTGAGGACTGGGAAAGGTTGTGGAGTACTGGATTGAAATTTACTGCATGTAACGCTTTGAAAGAAAATGTAATGAAAATGATATATAGATGGTATATGACCCCAGTCAAACTTGCAAAAATTTACCACCTGACTGACAATAAGTGTTGGAAATGTAAAGAGTGTGAAGGAACATTCTTCCACCTCTGGTGGACTTGCCCTAAAGTGAAGGCGTTCTGGGAAATGATTTATAATGAACTGAAAAAGGTATTTAAATATACCTTCACTAAGAAACCAGAGGCCTTTCTTTTGGGTATTGTCGGCCAAGGGGTGGTAAAGAAGGACCAGACATTTTTTATGTATGCAACAACAGCAGCAAGGATACTACTCGCAAAGCATTGGAAAGCTCAAGATCTACCCACACTGGAAGAATGGCAGATGCAACTGATAGACTACATGGAACTGGCTGAGATGACCGGCAGAATTCGTGACCTGGGAGAAGAGAGGACTGAGGAGGATTGGAAGAAATTTAAGAATTATTTACAAAAACATTGCAACTTGAGTGAATGCTAAACAGGATACTAGATCAAAATAACTGAGCACCACTAATTTAGATGTTTTTTAAGAAAATAAGTGAGATTGAGAAAATATAACCCTTTTTGAGAACTAGAAGATTATGAAACATAGAAGGGATATAAGAATGCAAATAAGATAATAAATTGCTGACAAAATGTTATAACGATGAAAGTGGGAGCGGGAGATGTGAGGAAGTCCAAAGAAAATGTGAAATTATGTTAAGATATATGTTACATTGTTTATTATGTTTATTTCTATTGTAAAACCTAATAAATTTCATTTAGATAGAAAGAGGAGTATTTTTTGGTGTGTAGTTGTTCTCATGACCCTTTTAATGAAACCAGGATTCAATGCTCTCTGACCGCCAACACAAAAGCTGTTGCACTAGTGTAAGGATGAGAATAATGGCTCATCCTTACACTAGTGAATAAAGTACAATAGTTGGGCCAGTGGAAGTTTGTTGTGGAAGAGCTTGCACTATCAGGGTTACAGCAATCTGTTGCACAACTGGTCATGAGAGCCATGCTGGCTTCTTGTACCTTCTCTTGTGCAAGGCTTCATCTAGCACAATTAGCATACAGCTAATTTTTTTTTTTTTTTACTTAGCACTACATTCAATTCCTCCCAGGGCCAGAGAAAAGTTCAAGGAGGAACTTTCAGAAGTCCTATCAGGAGTCACTTTCTCCAGCAATTGTAGCTCTATGCATGATGAATGCAGTGCTAATAGCTATGCTGATCCTGCTAGTTCATATAGACCACTGGCAGTAATGACATAGAGAACAACACCCCTGTGTGGACTGCAGGTGTCAGGCATATTAATTCAGTGGCACCATCACTTGGAAGAGCAACAGTGGCAGGGGAAAACCGAGCCATACATTTCTGGCTGATTTAATTCCTCTGTGCAAATGAAGGGGCAAGTTGGTTTTATGGTTCTCTGAAAACTCAATGTTGCAAATCTTTGCAAATAGTTGCTCAGTGAACAGTGAGCTGTTTTTGTGTGTTGGTTTTCACCTTTTGTTTTTTGCAGTGACCAATGTGCATCACTTCCGAGTCAGCAACTGGGGATTGGATATATCATGGGGCTCCAAATACAAAATCAATATTATTGAGTTAAGTCTGCTTTTCCTTTCTGGGTATCGATAAATGTCATAGATTTGCTCTGTTTCCCTTTTAAGTGTAGCCAAGTGAAAGGAAAGCTGGTCAAAATCTATTCTCACATTGCTCAGTGCCAACCTTGAGGTGACAGGAATTAATAAGTGTCAATTCATATCGGACTGACCAGTCTACCACAGAGAGTTTATGCTGACAAAATGCTGAAGTGAAGCTCCTTGAGGAACAGCCAAACGGATGGGAACGACTGGAGCATTACGCTGGCAAAGGGCTACAGAACTCCCCCAGGGGTTGTTTCTCAGCTATGCCCAAGACCTTTCACACCCCTCTCCGCCTGGAAAAAAGAGACCCAACCATGAGTAAAAACTCTCTGCTGCTCCTGGGTCTTGCAGGAAGCTGACATAATGGCTTTGCAATACCTCTCATGATGGGAAACAGATGAGGTCCCTGCCAAGGATAAACAAGTGCTTTCAGGGATGCAGCAGGTGAGAAGACTCCAGAGTATGCTTTGTAAGTGAGAGGAAACCACAAGGATACCATAGAAACCTCTATGTCTACCTTGATTTTTAAAAGTGGCCAGGGGAGAAGAGTGGTTTTGTTATATTATATATATTATGGTTTTTATGTTGATCTTTTCTGTGAACCGCCTTGAGAACTCTGGGTATAGGATGGTATATAAATTCAATAAGCAATAATAACAACAATCAAACACAAAGCTTACCATGGCATGTATTTTTTCATGATCTCTGAGCAGTACAACAACCTGTCCTTCTAACCAATGTATGACTGCCAATGGGTCTTTGGACGGCAATAAAGATTTATTATTATAATAATGTATGACTGCAGGAGTCCTGGATGTGTGTGTAGCATTGGAGTGGGTGGATTCCTGGCAGATCTTGGCTCTTTCCTTATCATTTCAGAAATAAAGCACCCCCTGTATCCCAACCTTCTCCTCTGTGGTTATTTGCATTTCTGACAACACTTCTCTTCCTGCTTCCAGGTGCATAAGTATATTTGCGCTGTGCAAACTAACATCAGGCTGCCATTCATTGTGATGATTTATTTGCACCTTTTCAAAGTGGCCCAAAAGGTCTAATTTGAGGCTCTGTGATAGGACATCATTTTGTCAAACGCTTATCTTTTTTAATTTGGCTCCACAGAAACTCCTACAGCACAACTGCCATTGTTCTAATGGGAAAAGGATGAAGGTCAGGTATTTGATCCCTACCCTGGTCACTAGATTAAGAGGTGCTTCATACATAGCAATGTTCACTGGTGGGTAGAAGTGCAAGTGAAGTACACTTGTGATTCTGCATGTTGCTGCTGAGAACTTGTGAATATCATGTGGCTCTCCCAGGATCCTAAACAGGAACATATATAACTTTCCGTTTCCAAATGTATATTTCCAAATATACCAATGGAAAGGAAAAATCCTGAGTCTTCCCTAAACTTGCTAGCCACTTTAGGAGCAAAGCAGTCCCAAATTAGGGACTTTTCCTGCCATCGGCAATCTTTTATTAACCTCTGGTTTATCTGATGTCCAATAGTTGAGCCATATTGAGTTGAAAAAGAACTAGCAATTGTGAATAAAACAATATGCTTAATGCATAGAATGCAGTCAGCACCTCTAGTTTCTCTCCTTTAATTAATTACAAGTATGGCATTTGATTATTGTTAGGATTGCTGGCAGGGATGGGAGTTTTATCACTTCCCTCCATAGCTGTGACTAAGGCTGAAATCACTGCCATATGCAACGTTGGGTACTGGAGCTGCATAGAGGCAATTTTAGACCTGAACATGGCCTGGTTAGGAAAAGGATCAACCTCCTCTTCCCTTGCGATGTGAAACCAATAATAAATGCCTGTGATTTATTTATTAGTTGCCCAATAAGTAATGTTCTCTGGACAGTGTACTGAATATAATGAAAAGCAATTTTAAAATATCAAGTAATTAATGAAAGAAAAAAGTGCAATGTAATCTGGCCCCAAAGAGAGATAATTTATGGTCCCCAGGATAATGTGCCCTTCTTCATATAGTTATGTTTGGTTGGTAACTTTAAGTATAAGTAATGAAAATAAACCTCTGAAATCCCATGTTGCCAAAGCACTGATCTGTCCATCTCAGAGGAGATCCACCTCCACAGTGGACTTTTCCAGGTGTAGGACTGAGCTGGCTCTGAATCTTCCCAGAATCTGCTGGATCTTGAGCTGGCCCCACCACCATCACTTGATACCACCAGGCCCTATCACTAGGAGCTGGTGTAGCCCAGATTAGGATTTTGCCTTCCTCTGCCTTTTGCTCCAGACAGCATAGGCAACACAGCTGGAAATACTCCATCACTGCCCAACCAGAGTCTGGATTCTTTTGCCCATATATGGATGTGCTGTTTTTATTAGAGGCTGTACAGGAAGCAAGTGTGATTTTCTTCACATTGGTACAACAGTGGGGAAAAGTCACTGGCATCTCTTCAATAATGAAAGTTTCACAATCCTCTCGCTTTATAAATATTATGATGTGCTAAAGCAGCTGCCCATGCATCAATCAAACTAATTAAATCTGCTAATTAAAAGTTTTTTAAAACAAACAACAGCCACCACCAAAACTCATAACTATTCAACTGGATCATAAAATTGGGGCAAGCATTGTTTTCTTATAATAACTCAAGATTTAATGGCGAGTCAAAGTTGCAAGTGTTATCACGGTGCCTGGGTAGTTAGCACATCAAGCTTGCAAAGTAATTATAAGGAACAATACTGACTGTAGTAAAAGGTGTGTTAGCACCAGAAAGAACTTGAAATAAACAAGTTATGACTGATAGCAAGTACATGAGAAAGAGGAGAAGGACAACTTATTTATATATTTGTACAATTCTTGAATTAGGAGAAATCACCTTTTCTTATTTTTAGTGCAATGTTTTCTAATGGCATCTGTTTCTTCACTATAATAGCAGTGATTCAATGGAAGAAACTTAACTCCTGCCTGAAGCACAGAAATGAGAGGTGACTACGATTATGTATAAACATACTCAGCAAGGCAACAAACAAGGAACCCCAACAGAAAAATAAGGCACCATGATACTACCATGGTTTCTATTTATCTGCTGCATGGAAACCCTTCAAGCATCTGGTCCTATTCCAGTCCTGTTAAGATGCATATTTTATTTTCCGACTATGAGTCAGCTACACAACTTACACATCCAAACTTTCTCGAGAGTTAGTGAGAATCTTTCTAGACTGTGCTACTCCAATGCTCTCTGAAGCTTACCTATGACTCAATAAAGACTGTAATCACTAAAGACTTGTTACTTTGTGGTGCCTGTTTTGTTCTTTTTCTTTTTTGTTATCTGTATTTTTTTTAAAAAAAAAAAACATTATTTGAGCATTAAATTCCACGTTTAAAAAAGAAAAAGAAAAAATGAGAAATTAACAGCATATTCAGAACGCCTGTTTTTGGATCACAGAAATTAGAATTACCCAACATTATTTTCATCAAAAGCAGCATATATATACTGATTCTCTTCTGATATTCAGGACTTAGAAGCACAATTGTAAACACACTAACTTAGCAGAAAGTTTTATTAGGACTGGATTATGGGGCAAACTGATCCACATAGGAACAGAAACCCCAAGGAAGCTGTTTCACATTCACACACTGCTCTTTCAGGCATATTACTGTAATGAGCAATACCGACCCAAGGTGAGGAAGCTGGAGAGAAATGAAGAGAGTACTCCTTGATGACCTTGGGCTGCATCAAGGCAGCCTCTTTGAGCAGAGTTGATATTGCCAAAGAGCTGGAGAACTGTGTCAGAAAATCAAGAGAGCTGTGTCAGAAAACACATAGATAGCAGTTGTCAGGTTAAGGTGTAGATCATTCTAACCTCTACTGCAGTGAACTGGGTAAAAAGCATCTGATTATGTTGTTTCCAAATCAATGTTTCAAAGTGTCATTGCTGTTATAAATCTAAACTGATAAATATAATCTATATTATAATTTTACAGTGTGGCTATGTAAAGATGTCAAAAGTAAGAGTAATACATTCACCAATCCCTAAAGTTATACAGAGTTAGCAGGTTACATATTTTTAAATATGCACAATTAACAAAACGAAAATATTGTAACTCGTGTTGGTGCAAATGGGATGTCTGAGAAAACTTTGCAAACTTTGCAGTGACTGCATTAGCCCATGCATTTTTTTTTAAAAAAGAGTAGTATAACATACCAAGTATAACATCAAAGTATAACATACCAAGATAGAAACTAAGAAACATATACTCTTGATAAACAGATTAATAACCAATCCAGTAAGTAATGAACAAACTGATTCAGAATATCACAAGTCAAAATCTTTGCATGCTTCCATTGGTACTGAAATGATTCAGAAGCTGTAAAAAGTGTTCCATAATTGGGAAAAATAAATAAATATATATTTAAAAGTAAATAATGTTATTGAAAGTTACCCCATAGACTGGAGGCAAAAATTTTGAAGCCTCTTACCTGCCTGGTGAGAGATTCTCTTGATAGGAGTTGGAGGGTGGATGTCTTTAAGCAAATCAGATGCAAAGGTGTGCTTAGCACTTCCAGGTACAAGCCAAGCCTGAGATACACAGGTAGGAAAATTGGATTCTCAAAGTACCTGTCTCTTTATTAATGGGAAAGAGTTACAGCCAGTGCCTGCAAGGTTGCTGATGCTGCTCCTTCTGTCTTTTACAGAGAGACCCAGTGCACGAGCATGCCAGAGAACATTTCTCTCTCCCTTACCTTTTCTCTCTCTCTGCCTCCTTCCCTCCTGCCTTCTCTCTCTCTCTCTCTCTAATGGTGAGTTAGCGTTCAGTTTATTCTGCAGACATTAGCAAAGTACTGGCTGACAGGCAACTGTGCTGCTTCCTCCTCTGCTCAAGTAAATGTATCTGTGGCGAAAGAAAGACAAAACCCTCCACCAGTGCACCACATCACTCTGTAGGCAAGAGCTGCAAGGATGTACTGTGCTGTTCTTTGGCTGGCAGATGAGCCTTAAAGGGATCCAGGCAAACTCATCCTTTCCTCAGGGAAGCCTCACATCAATAACTTATCAGAGACAGTGCCTATACCTCTCTTGCAGTGGGACACCATTCTCTGCAAATGTCATCATTTCCAAGGCACTGGTCAGATAGACCACATTTTTGGATCAGTATGGGGTAAAGAAGATTTCTGATGCCTAAATTATAGGGAACAACCTTTCTCCAAAGTAAACTACATTCCCACAGTGGGGACCATTTAGTGCAACCAGAGAGAGAGACATAGGGGGCCTAAAACTGTGCTGTTTAAGAGGTTGAACTAAGCAGTGTGTAAGCAGGGCAGGTGACACTGTGGTCTAAACCACTCAGCCTCTTGGGCTTGCCAATCGGAAGGTCAGCAGTTCGAATTCACATGACAGGGTGAGCTCCCGTTGCTCTGTCCCAACTTCTGCCAACCTAACAGTTCAAAAGCATACCAGTGCAAGTAGAAAAATAGGTACCACTGTGAGGGAAGGTAAATGGTGCTTCCATGCACTCTGGCTTCCATCACGGTGTTCCATTGTGCCAGAAATGGTTAAGCCATGCTGCCCACATGACCTGGAAAGCTGTCTGTGGCCAAACGCCTGCTGTCTGCAGCCTGAAAAGTGAGATGAGCGCTGCAACTCCATAGACGCCTTTGAGTGGACTTAACTATCCAGGGCTCCTTTACCTTTTACCTATAATGGAAGTATTCTACATCTCTTCCATGAACTAGAGGAAGGGCTATAGCTAAGCAGAAGAGCACTCACTTGCCATGCAAAAAGTCCCAAATTCAATCTCCAGCATCTCCAAATGGCGACAGGAGAAACTCGATCTTTCCATTTTTCACAGCAGAACAACCTGATCCGAGGCTGAATTTGTTTGTGGATGCACTTCTGTGGATTTTGTGATGCAATTTCATAGGGGGGGATGTAATTATGTGTACAAGATGCATATTTGAAGAAAAAGATATGTGTAATGTATATTCTACATAAAGTATATGTAATATGTATACAAGTTAAATGCAGACTTCTGTGCATTCTTCAGACTTCCTGTGAGGTCCAGCGCCAAGGGCCTTCTGGCAGTTCCCTCATTGCGAGAAGCAAAGCTACAGGGAACCAGGCAGAGGGCCTTCTTGGTAGTGGCGCCCGCCCTGTGGAACACCCTCCCATCAGATGTCAAAGCGATAAACAACTACCTGACATTCAGAAGACATCTTAAAGCAGCCCTGTTCAGGGAAGTTTTTAATGTGTGACATTTTAGTGTATTCTTTGGTCTCTGTGGAAGCCGCCCAGAGTGGGCGGGGTACAAATAATAAATTATTACTATTATTATTATTATTATTATTATTTATTATTATTATTATTATTATTATTCCAAAAAAATAAAAAATAATCCACACAAATTGGAATATTACAGACCTATGATTGAGTGCCAGTGAAACTGAAACAGAATTATATTGCTCCTCCCATTCCTAACTCCAGGTAGGGCTGGGAATAACTTGTGTCTGCATTCCTGGAGAACTGTTGTGTAGATAATGCACAGTCTGCACAGAGAGAAGTGGACCAGTGGCCTGATTCAGTATAAGACAGGCTTCCTCAACCTCAGCCCTCCAGATGTTTTTTGCCTACAACTCCCATGATCCGTAGCTAGCAGGACCAGTGGTCAGGGATGATGGGAATTGTAGTCTCAAAACATCTGGAAGACCGAGGTTGAGGAAGCCTGGTATAAGAAAACATCCTAGTTTCCAATCTTACTCTTTTCAGAGGTACGTTGCTAGGCTTGTGTACAGAAAAATCCTGCACAATTAATTTCAATGCAGTCAGTGCACTTTAAAATCTTGGAATCTAGAATGAAAGCCTAAAGCTAGTAGCTGGGAAAGCTTTTAATGATAAATAAATGCAGACTTGAAATGTCAAAACAAAAATTCAGATTTAAATCTAGGGCAATTTCCTAATTAATTAATTTAACTTCAGGTTTTTACCCCCTCCCTAGATTTGGAAATCTTGATTTACTTGTCATTGTCCTCAACTGCATTTTCTTAGCGTAAGCAGGCAGAAGATTCACTCTCAAAGGACATGGGATTAAAAAAGAGTATTGTAAATGTAAGTATTTTTATAGTGGACACACACACATGTATGCATGTTTTTGAGTTATGCAGAACTCTTTATACAGATAGAAGGAGGTGGTATCCTCAGTTATGGTCATAACAACCTACTTCAAATGTGGACAGTGCTATATTTTCCCATTAAAAAAAGGTACCGGAACTCATCATGAGCGCCTACCGTGTTCTCTTATAATGGCAGTGGTTCCCACCCAAGAGCTGCTGGAACTGAGTTCTGGTGAGTTTGGGCTGAAAGAAAGCCCTGAATGCAGATATTATTGCAGTCACATTAGTCAGCTAGAGTTCCAAAAGCATATACATTGCAATAAGCCGAAAATATAGAGAACACAACTAACTTGTGAAGTAGCAATAATACTACTTAGTGTTCTTAGTGTTCTACTTAATATTCTAGGAATTTAAAATCAGTTCACATACATTATCTTGTCATAATCCTTCCAACAACCCTGCAGGACATCTAGTGAGATTGTGAGCAAAGGGGAATTCATTGATTTAAAAGATTGATCTAACGATTTTGATATTCAGTGGAACCAGGAGCTTCCTGGTTTGTAGCTAAGTTCTTTACCAAATACACTATATTACATTTGGCATTATTGTGCCTGCACATTACTCACTGTTTTAGAATTGGCTGGGAAAGTTTGCTAAGAAATTGCTAGCTAGGTTAGACAAATATTGGCTTAGAGTAAGTACTGCGTGCATAAGTAATAGGTCTAAAACCCATATATGCCAAATCATGGTCCAAATTTGATGACACTAGATAGGGTGAGTTCCATTCATTCTTTACCAAGGACTTCCTTCCTTTAAGCAAGCAGTGGCGGAGGAAGGGGGCAGGGGGCGGTCCACCCTGGGTGCCATCTCTGAGGGG
The DNA here is from genome assembly GCF_964106645.2 of Podarcis pityusensis. Classification (NCBI taxonomy): domain Eukaryota; kingdom Metazoa; phylum Chordata; class Lepidosauria; order Squamata; family Lacertidae; genus Podarcis; species Podarcis pityusensis. Next base: position 46,784,231 of record NC_138029.1, on the reverse strand, counting down.
GGTGACAAGAAGGCACGAGCCACTGCCATCACGCCACGGCAGCAGAGGATCCCGCCGCCATCCGTATGGCGATCAAGCAGTGCCACCAGTAGTGGAACCGCGCATGTGCCGCCAGGCAGTTTGTCCCGCCCCTGTGGGCAGTTTTCCCCATCCCTCGGCACCCTGCCCTGGGTGCTGGAGAGCCTTCCTTCACCCCTGTAAACAAGCAGCTATCCAACCCCCTCCCATACACATTGCTCTGCACCCTTAGCCTATATTAGATATATACTAAGAAGCATTTTGAACATGGCAACGACAGAAATGAAATGGTGTGCAACTTTTTAGTGTGTAAGTATGAGGGAGCGGAGAGAAGGTTGTGTGTGGTGGTGGGGTTAATCCTGCATTTTTCATTATAGAGCATAACTTTCTGCCGTAGAGCATGATATTCCATATATTAGACCACAGATAACCTTTAGCACTTTGAGTGGGATATGCCACAGGTATTATGTAGGAACTGAAAGTAAACTCTGCAGATACACCTTGGCCTGTAATAGCATGAAAGATGCCCTGAGGGCCTTAACCCTGGTTTCATCCAAAAGGACAGTTCACCTCACAAGAAAACAATTAATGATTCCAAAAAAAACCCCTCTTTCATAGTTACTTTGACTGCTTTATGGAACTCTGATAAGGCTCTCAATTTGAGGTTATACAATGTTAAATGGGATAGTTCCAAGAGATTCAGTCTGCACTTATAGCTGCTTCAGGGGAGATACAAAATAATAATACTACATGCCTCAATTGTATATTCTATCAGATCTTTGCCTTTATCACTTGAGCCTTGTGGTTGCAACCAGGTGTGTTTGTGTATGTGCATTTGCACACATAGATTTGCATGTAGAGGATTGGTCCCAAGTTAGCATTATATTCCAAAAAAATCAGGAGTTTATTATTATTATTTTACTTGTAGTTTCCAATCTAACTTCCCAAAGAAAAATGAGTAGGCAAGTGAAGTGCAGAGAGGAAGTGACAGGAGTCCTATTTACTACTAGTTACGGCACCTCCAACTGTTCTCCTGTGCCTCTGATCTACTGCACTGTCTCCATTTCAACTCAGACGATAATTAACTGACTCTGCGTGATATCTGGCAGGTACCAGTGGTTTACGGATTCATTTCTTGATGCAGAATGGACTTGACAGTACTTTAAACTTCCAGAGTAGAAAACACGTTGATAAATGAAGTGAAATGAAGGGTGGGGGTCCCGTTTCCTCAGATCTCCTAATTTATTTACAGAAAGTACTGCTTCCATTGAAGTGCGTAGGTTAGTCAAAGTAGGCCATCATGTTATTTAAAGTAACAAAGTCAGTTCCTCATAAGCTAATGCTTATAAATCCTACCTATATGTTGTTTGTCCATATCATGCCACCCTAGGAATTTCATTTTCAAAAGGGACTGCAGATACAAATTTGCACTTTCTGCACCCAGAGTTTTAGGCATCCTTCCCCATCTCTGTGTAAGGGTTGATTGTAATTCTGTCTTGTTCTCCTTCCATGCTCATTCATCCTATGCTGGCTTGGCTCAGATAAGTAGATTCCTCTCCTGATTCCCATTCACAGACAAAGCCTCTTCCCTGAAAATTCACTCATTCATTTCCTTTCGTTTCTGTTTCAGGAACAGAGATCAATTTCAGCTGGGCCAAAATTGCAATCATCGAATTGTTTTTTCATACCATGTCCCCTAAAAAGAAAGGTACCAAAAATAGTTCCTGGTTCTTTAAATCAGGAATTGGGAAGCTGTGGCCCTCCAGAGGTTGCTAGACTACAGCTTCCACCATCCCTGACCAGTGGCCATACTGGCTGGGGCTGATGAGAGCTGGAGTTCAACAACGTACGGCTGGCCACAGGTTCCCCACTCCAGCTTTAGGTGAAATAAGACTATATCTTGCAAGGATCAGAAACAAGTGTGTATTTGTCAAGCAATGCATTCTAGAACATGTGCAGGAAACTGAGTGTGTGGAGGAATTTAGGCTCTTGCTTAGGAGGAAGATTGGGCAAATGTGGGAACCAGTAGAGAATGGTCTTGGATAAAGTCAGAGATTATGGTCTGACATTGGAATCATGGTCATGAAATTTTCTAAAAGCTATCATATAGAGATGGCAGAGCCGTGAGAAGTCATCATGTCCAACTTGCTGCAAATGTAAGAAATTTACCATCACAATATCCCTGACAGGTGACCACCAGCCTCTGCTTAAAAGTCTCTGGTGCAGAAGAGACCTGCCACCCTTCTTTTTCAAAGGAGGGAATGCTCACCAGTATGGCATGCTGTAATATTAGTTTGGGGGTTTCTGAATTCCTGGAACTATTGTGATGAAAATTATATTGTTGGCACCCCTCTGCTGAAGAGACAATGGAGTGTGCCTCCAGAGGTGAAGTCAAACCACTGCATTAGCAGCACAGAAGTGACCTCCCTGAGGTGCAAGCCTGGGCAGTGTGTATGGTGGCCCTGGGCTGCCCAGATGACAAGACTCCACTCTCAGCCTTGCTGATGTGGTCCAAAGGAAACCAGAGCAATACATCTGGCACCAGCTTGGCTGCAGTTGTTGCTGGAATGAGGCATGCAGTACAAGATGCCATCCAACCACCTTAGGGACTCCACTCCAGATTTGCTTAGGGTTTATTACTTAGTCATTTCTTTTCCTGAAGATATTCCACAAGGAAGAAGAGGGTTAGTATCAGAACTCTACCTGCCCCTCACTTCCCTCTATGGCACATACAGAAACAGCCTTCTTGACCGTTGGACCCAGTATTGGTCTTGTCTGCTCAATCCGCCAGAGCCCATCTTTGTATGCTTGCTCTGCTATCAGGGGTGCCAACTTGAATAAAATATGGGCGCAGCTAAACCCCACTCCACATAATTAATCACATGACACGGCACACACATCCCATTTGGATGGCAATGCCCATTAACTTTGGGGAGAGGGTGGACCCCTCAAATATTTTATTGGGGAGGGTGAAGACCCCTCAGCCCCTAGGAGTTGGCTTCTATGTCTGCTACATAGTCCTGTGGTTCCAGTGGAACCAAGGTGACATGGAACAATCAAGCGTTATTTAATGAACAACGAGTGCTTTGTCGAGTTGTTGTTATGAAATGTTTCTTTCATAGAATTATAGAACTGTAAAGTTGGATCAAAAGCTATTTTATACCAAGTCACTGGGCCATACAGCTCAGTATTGTCAACACGAACTTGCACTGTCTGTTAAGGTTTTCAGGCAAGAGTCTTTCCCCAGCTCTATGAGTCCACCTGGAGATGTCAGAGGTTGAACTTGGGACCTTTTGCATGCAAAGCATGTGCTGCACCTCTTCTTTGTAAGATCCAGCTGAGCACCATGTATGGCATGAGTACATGGTGTTGCTCATTGTTCCACCCAACCTCACATAACATTTGATTGGGGTTGGGAAGTGTCAAAACCTTTTGTGATGCCCCACTAAACTACTGTATTTTGAGAAAGCTATGGGAGTCATGATTTGGGTAGGAATCTAGGGGTGCAGTTTCTTGATTGTATTAATCATCCCCTATGTTTCTCTTGGGGATGCAGGTGGCGCTGTGGGTTAAACCACAGAGCCTAGGGCTTGTTGATCAGAAGGTCGTCAGTTCAAATCCCTACGACAGGGTGAGCTCCCATTACTGGGTCCCTGCTCCTGCCAACCTAGCAGTTCAAAAGCACGTCAAAGTGCAAATAGATAAATAGGTACCGCTCGGACGGGAAAGTAAACGCCGTTTCCGTGTGCTGCTCTGGTTCGCCACATGACCCAGAAGCTATATGCCGGCTCCCTCGGCCAATAAAGCGAGATGAGTGCCGCAACCCCAGAGTCGGTCACGACTGGACCTAATGGTCAGGGGTCCCTTTACCTTTACCTTATGTTTCTCTTGTAACCCAAACACTGTTAATGTTAAGAAGATAAGAACATAAAACAAGCCTATTAGATCAGGTCAATGGCCCATCTAGTCCAGCATCCTGTTCTCACCATGACCAACCTTTGGGAAGCTTGCAAGCTGGACTTCACGGCAGCAGCACTCTGCTTGCCTATGATTCTCAGGACTGGCATTCAGAGGCATAATCCCTCTGCAAGTGGAGGTAGAACATGGTCATCCTGGTTATGATCGTAACATAGCTATGCTATGAACCTAACAGTGTTGATGTTATAAGAATTGCAGAGGAAAACAAACAGGTGCATAACCTTGTTTTGGCCTGACTCTGGAGATTGCTAGTTAATTTTCACAGCTTTGGTATGAGATGCTCGTTACGCAATGAATGTCACTTCTTAAAGATTCAAAAAATTTCCTACAAGTAGAGGTTTTTATTTGTTCATGCAAGTTTCCTTACTTGATTATTATTGGGGGGGTTTTCTTTTTAAAAAAGTATATGGAAAGAAATAACGTCATTAGATTTTTATAATTTCGTAGGTTGTCAGACAACTTCATGAAAGCTTGGTTTCCTTAAAGTGTGAAAAACCCAGATAATCAAGAGCATTCCTGCCTTTGAGCCACTGGAAGGCTTCCCATGCATAAAATGCTAAACACAATCATTATGCATCATTATTTTATGACTATCTAGCTCTTCTATACATTAGCTGAGATCATTGTTCTCCCAAAGGAATAGTGGCAGCTTTCTTGGGAGTCTATTCATTTCCATTGGCAAAACAGAATCACACATAAAAGTTAAAATTGTGGGGGAGAAAGGAAGAAGATATGTTCTTATAGATTTTTTGAGGTGCAAAAGAGACAAGCCCTCTTCAGGCATTATGATCCCATATAACACATGACCAGAGGCAGGAAGCAGACATGAGCATGATAGCTCTGTTCCCCATCATTTGTCTTACTCATCATGGAGGACAACTGTGTGATGGAGGAAGCCTCCTGTATCCATGGAGGCTGCCCAAATGCATTGCAAATTTGATCCCAGGCTTTAAAAATGTGCTCCACTGGGGTTCAAGAATCTGCCTGCTTCACACATCCACAATGACCAGGATTGGGGTGAAGTCATGTCTAGCACACACATCCTAGAATCATAGAATCATAGAGTTGGAAGAGACCACAAGGGCCATCGAGTCCAACCCCCTGCCAAGCAGGAAACACCATCAGAGCACTCCTGACATATGGTTGTCAAGCCTCTGCTTAAAGACCTCCAAAGAAGGAGACTCCACCACACTCCTTGGCAGCAAATTCCACTGTCGAACAGCTCTTACTGTCAGGAAGTTCTTCCTAATGTTTAGGTGGAATCTTCTTTCTTGTAGTTTGGATCCATTGCTCCGTGTCCGCTTCTCTGGAGCAGCAGAAAACAACCTTTCTCCCTCCTCTATGTGACATCCTTTTATATATTTGAACATGGCTATCATATCACCCCTTAACCTCCTCTTCTCCAGGCTAAACATGCCCAGCTCTCTTAGCCGTTCCTCATAAGGCATCATTTCCAGGCCTTTGACCATTTTGGCTGCCCTCCTCTGGACACGTTCCAGTTTGTCAGTGTCCTTCTTGAACTGTGGTGCCCAGAACTGGACACAGTACTCCAGGTGAGGTCTGACCAGAGCAGAATACAGTGGCACTATTACTTCCCTTGATCTAGATGCTATACTCCTATTGATGCAGCCCAGAATTGCATTGGCTTTTTTAGCTGCCGCGTCACACTGTTGGCTCATGTCAAGTTTGTGGTCAACCAAGACTCCTAGATCCTTTTCACATGTACTGCTCTCAAGCCAGGTGTCACCCATCTTGTATCCTCACTATACCTTCTCATGTGTTTCCCTTACACTGGGTTGCAATGCCTGAATTGTAATGCTAGAGTTGAACCAAAACTTTTAAAAATCAGTTGGGCAGCTTCATGGTGAGGAACAAAAAAAGCTGCCTTCAACCTGGTACAGAGTGCTAATCCATCAAGCTCAGGACACTGAAGTGGATAGTGGCACTGGACAGATTTCTTATATGCAGACTTCAGATACAGGTGAAAGTGGGTGGTCCTTCAGGGAGGTACCCTGGCCACAACTCATAAAGGGCTCTAAGGTAAAAAACAGCACTTTGAATTGAGCCTAGAAATGGAGCTTATTAAAAGAAAGAAAATGATGAGAACAGGACTGAAAGCTGCCATTTTGGATAGTAACATTAGTTGTATTTCCTTCATCTCGTTACTCTACTGTTCTTTTGTTGGTTGGCTGATGTTTGCTTTGTTTTCTTTTTTCCCCTCCCATCAAACACTTTTTCAAGGTGAGATTGCTCAACAGCAGGCTTCAGTGAGTTTTAGATCATCAGTTTGGTAATTCTCCATATTTACTCATTCACTTATATTGCATGGGTGAATAACTCTTAATTGTATTTTTGTTGCACAGTTTTTCCATCTAATTTTGCATGTTTGTAGTAACAGGCTGCAGAATCATTACCGTTTCTAATGGGAATGCTATTCTGGTGTGTAGAGCAGAGACTCAGATCTCTTGGGGATTGTTTTCCCTACTAAGCTGCCACACTTTAGAACTTCTAACAGATTATTTAACCTCGCTGTCATTCTGTTCTCTATAAGTAAAAACAAGGCGAGAGAAAACAATCCCCACATTATAGCTTTTGGAAACATGACTCGAATAGAACTGTATTGTCTGACTCTGTTTAGCTACACAGCCCTCAATATATTTTGTCTCCTATTCAGAGATTAGGGCAAGTGTTAACAAAACAGCCCTAATCCATTTTTATAGTAGCACAGTCAGCATATTTAGTCATACTGCTGAAATCTGTGAGGTGCACACCATACATTTACAGAACAGTGCTTCCCTCAGATAATCATGGGAACTGTAATTTACGCCTCACAGAGCTCCCTTAACTCACCCTCCCTCACCACTTCCAGGGATGTACAACCCTGTACAGAACAGGCCATTTCATGTATTCATAACATGTAACACCTGCATCCGGTCATACCCTAGGTATGGCATTTTGCTACAGAAGGGGCTAGGTGTATCATCCTATTGGCATGGATGGATTACTCCTTGGTGAGGTTTGGATTGGTTATGACTGACCTCCACTGCAGAGGTTTGGGACCAGTTAATTTGCACCATATGGGACCAGTTTCAGTTGTTGCAGCCTGAGGATGTGGGTAGGATACTTGTGCCAGTGAATCCCACAATATGCCCTCTTGATTGTGGCTGACAAAATCTTGTAGGAGAGGACTGCCTGGATGTGTCCAGGGAGTAGATCATGGGTAGGCAAACTAAGGCCCAGGGCCAGGATCCAGCCCAATCACCTTCTAAATCAGGCTCACAGATGGTCTGGGAATCAGCATGTTTTTACATGAGTAGAATGTGCCCTTTTATTTAAAATGGATCTCTGGGTTTTTTGTGGGGCCTGCCTGGTGTTTTTACATAAGTAGAATGTGTGCTTTTATTTAAAATGCATCTCTGGGTTATTTGTGGGGCATAGGAATTCGCTCATCCCCCCCCCCCCCAAAAAAGTCTGGCCCTCCCACAAGGTCTGAGGGACAGTGGACCAGCCCCCTGCTGAAAAGGTTTGCTGACCCCTGGAGTAGATGATGTCTCATTACAGGAGGGAGTTATACCCAGCACTTGTAAGACATGATGACTGCAGACCTCTTGAAGGCTGCATGGATTTAGGGGTTTTAGAAAACTACTGCTCAGTCTCTAATATTTGCTTCCTGGACAAGGTGGTTGAGAGGGTGGTGGTCAGCCAGCTACATATATGCTTGAAGGAAACAGACTCTATACCTATTTCAGTCTGGTTCAGGCCCAATTTTGGCACTGAAAAAGCCTTTGTCACCCTGTTGGAGTACCATTATTAGGAGAGAGACAGGGAAGAATGTGGCCCTGTTTATCCTCTCAGCTCCTTGACACTATCGGCCATGGTGGTCAAACAGGTAGGAACTGTATTACAGTTGTTCCACTTCTGCCAACAGGGTTTGTACCAGAAAGAAGTGCTAGGAAACTGTTGCTCAGCCCACTGACTTTTGAGTTGTGGGGCCCCGCAAAGGTCTAATCTTTCTTGTTTGCTTTTCAACATCTACATGAACGATTGGAAGATGATATCCAGGGATTTGGAGCTTGGTGTCATCAGTATCAGTATGCTGATGACATGCAGCTCTCTTTCTCTCTCCCCCCCCCCAATCACAATCAGTAGAGACTATGACTCTGATGAACTGGTGTTGTTTGGAAGCAGCAGGTTGGATAGGGGCTAATAAACCGAGGCTCAATCTTGACAAGATGGAGGTGCTGTAGGAAGGTGGCTCATGTCTTGGGGAATTAGGTGGACAACCTACTCTTTGAAGGGTTATACTTATCCTGAAGGAACAGGTTTATAGTCTGGGAATACACCAGGATTTCATATACATATAAAGTTTCATATACATTATTAAGTACTGATATTTTGACATATACAAAGCATCATTAATCTTCCTCTTTGATTTCATTTTCCTTCTATATAATAGAAACATGAAATTCTGCCATTTTCACAGTATATTAATTCATGTGCTTCCATTAGTTATTGGATGTGAATTCAAAAGCCTAATTAATAATATGTGCAAACTTCGTTTTCATGATGTCATGCCCTGTTTCAGTATAATGATAATACTTAAAGAAGCAGATATCTATGAACTAGATGTTCCCTTCTGCTTTGCTATAGTCTGACCATACAGTGATGATTAATCACTTTTGGGAATTGCCCTCCAAAACCAGGATCTAAAATTGAGATCTTCCATATCTCTCAATGTATTCATGAGCTAAGGGAGGAAGACGATGAAGAAAATGTATTCAGGATTTTAATTACTGTATCCTTTTGTCCACAAACCTGGGAATAAGGAGATGAGACACCAATTTTCTTGGTCTAATAAAAAGCCACAGCACTATTAATTGACTTCGAGGATCTAAAGTGAAATGCTTTTGCACTAATTAATTCTTCATTTCTAGTGAGGATATAATCTGCTGGGCTCAGATGGCAGATACCAGTTCTCTACCTGTCCTATACCTCCAGGCAAACATATCGTGGCTCTGAGCTTATGAGCAGTGCAAGAACTGTTCTAGGTCTTCACAGCCACACATACAGAGGGACCACTGGCCAGGTCATTTTGCCCTCCAACCATCAGCTTTGCATGGATGAGCCAGAAGTCATCAAGGGAATGGGTGTTCACAGAAAGAATTCAGCTGGGGAGGTGGGGTGGGAGACAATCTATGACAGGTCATTGACTTGACCATTTGCAGTTTCTATTCAACAGAACCATGACATGGTGCTGAGAAGAAGTAATGAGAACAAGGGTGATTTAACAATAGTAGAGTAAGGCGCTGAAAAGACAGACAGCTTCAATTTGTCCAATTAATAGCAATCCTGTAGGTCTCAAACCTAAAGTAATGCTTCCACCCCATCGTTCAGCCTGGACCCTGAGGTCCAGCTCCGAGGGCCTTCTGGAGGCTCCCTCACTGTGAGAAGTGAAGTTACATGGGACCAGGCAGAAGGCCTTCTCAGTAATGGTGCCCAACCTGTGACACACCCTCCCATCAGATTCAAGGGAAAAAAACCAACTATTTGACTTTTAGAAGACATCTGTCGGCAGCCCTGTCCAGGGAAGTTTTTAATGGCTGGTGTATCTAGGTGTAAGATTTGTGGAAACAAGCAATGAGGCTGTATGTGTGCATGAGGAATTTCTTGGGTTCACTGGAGCTAATGTGTGCCCAAATCCATTGTTTTTCATTGCACTGTATTTTCCTTACCCAATGCAATAGAAGCTGCCTTCTTTGCCAAAGCTTGGTTTGCTGTTCAACAGGCCAGAAGTGGGATCTGCCGGATGCATTATATGGTGATTTGTGTACTACAGCACCGCCATGAAGAATTAATTATTTAACTCACCCCAAAGCCAGTCAAAAGAATCACTGCAAAATGTGCCCAGAATTTTTAAGCACACTGAATCATGTTTTTGTTACCTTTAGCTAAATATTCATGGAAACACCTGCAAGTCCTGGCAACTTTGAATGGAAATTTGGAACTGGCATGGTGTGATTAGGTTTAATAGGCAATACAGAAGACTTCAACAATACTGAGAAACTTATTTCTGTGAACACAAGCTGCTGACAACAACACAGGCAAAATTCTCGCCAGTCAGGAATCAACTAGGCAGTATCTCCTACACGCAATTGCAGGTGATGGAAACAATGAATTTGAAACTGGCTCTGTCATAAGGACACTTCTCAGGATGTGTAAGATCAAGAAGAGTTAGTGGTGGTTTCCTCTCCCCATGATTCTAGACTTTGTGCAAACTGAGAAGATATGCATTATGTTCTCATATTGCAGTACCCTCTAGTCAGCTATCTTTTTCATTATTTATATTTTATTTGAAGTTTTCAACAGATGTTCAACAACTTTTGCATAAGCTGCAAGAAATGGAAGCTTGCATCATATTAACATAAAATGTGACTGTGTATGCATATGCACTCATTTATTGAAGTTTACTTACTCTTGTCGTTCTTCATCTTGGTTGGCATATAGTTCAAAGTAAACTCATCCTGTCCTTTTATCCAAACAAGGTCAGCACCAGGAGCTGGAACCTCCAGGAGGCTAGGGAAGAAGACTCATCACCATTGCTCTCCTCAGCATGTCCTGAGACCACATTTTGTGTGGCTTGGTCAACCCAATTTAAAGCACCCATCAAAATATTGCATTAATTGGCTATTTCATGTGACATACTGACATTCAGATTTTGTTGACTTCAGAGCTCCAAAGCCACATTGTGACTTCATTGTACTCCTGAAGCCCTTCTCACAAATGAGTATGGCTGCAGAGGTTTAGAATCAGAGCTTTCCCTCTCCTAGATGGACTACCTTCCAGGTTGCCAAGCCCCATCTGCCCCTGACTTCCCACAATAGCAAAAGCAGAAACTGCCTTTTTGACCATCAGACCCACTATTGGTCTCATCTGCTCAATCCACTAGAGCCAAGTCCCTGGCTCACCAAGGGTTTAAGAACCATCAGCTACCCTCACCTGGTTTCCTTTAATAACCTATACATCAAGGAGGATAGAAAACAACTTCATATGTGATCAGTTATAGATCTGATTTCTTGTTTATGTTGTTGAAGCTACAATTTCAAACGAGTATGTCTCAGTTTATGGAACCTGACAATACTACCGGTTACATTTTTTCAATGCCATTTACTTTCACACATTGCCAGCTACCCTTTTAAATGGTTTGCAATACACCTTTGTTCTATGTTCTGTTCCATGTTTCTTCTGGAGAGAGAATGTGAAGAAAGAGTTCAAAGAAACTGACATATATGAAATGTAAGGGAATACTCAAAGCAACCCCGTTTAGATATCTCCTTTTTAGACTCAGAAATGAGAAATGACAGATGACACTTGAGCCATACATTTCTACTCTTCTATATGAGATTCCATTCTCTGTAAAATGATTTCCACTGAGTTTCAACAGAGTTTAGAAATAATACTATTCTTGAAAGCACAGTAAAGGAAAAATGTGAATGTTGTAGCAATGAAATCAGCTACAAAGTTCCTTGGCTTCAGTTATTTGGTTTCAGCCAATTTCATATGTTCACAGGACTGTATCACAGATCTGTAATTTCATTACAAGTCCTTTTGGGAAAAGTCTTCCTGAGGTGACCTTTAGGTGTGCTTTATTCTCTGTCCATGGCTACCTACAGACATTCATTAAACTAATTTATATCCAGAGGAATACCATTAAAAGCCACTAAGAGTCCAGCTAACAGGGATATATTCTCCTTCTCCATTTCCCAGCATATGCCATCAACCATGGAGATCAATGCCATTTCTGTCTCAAAACCAGTCCTGAAGCTAGATTTAAATAGCTCTACATCATCCATCTCATCCAAAAACCTCTGAAACTAAGCTGAAACTAAGCTGTTTCCTGCTTGGCAGGGGGTTGGACTCGATGGCCCTTGTGGTCTCTTCCAACTCTATGATTCTATGATTCTATGACACACTTGCCCAAAAAAGCAATATTCAAGGACTATATTGATTGAACATTGTTGGGCCAAGAGAAGGTATTATAAATAGTGGCTTTCCCAAGGTCATCTTGAAACTCTACTTTGCTGGCTTCATTTGAATCTAGTCCACCAGCAATTCCCCACCCCCACACACCCTGGATGCAGGTTCAAGTTCTCAGAATAATGTGTTCTCAGGATAGTCCACTTTCTCAACTAGTAGACAGGAGGAGTAGTGGGGTACACAGAGAAATAAGGAACTAAGCGTTAGCTTTCTGGGAGTTTTCTGTGTAGACCGTTCAACTATGCTGAATGTACACGATCAGTGAGAAGTGGCACTAGGTCATGAATGCACCATGAATATTTTCTCTTGAATTCACAGCCCTTCCATACAAATAAATTCACTAGCAATTTCATACCCATGGACAAGATCCTGATTTAAAGTCTAGTCACATGTAAGTTCCATTCAGCAACTTCAAATAAAAGTGTATTTCTTGATGGTTCAGTTGGTTTTTATTGCTTTCTATTCATCCTGGTTCAGGGAATAGTGAGTATTTTCCCTTTGAACAGCCTCTCTGTGAATTCTCCTATGCCATTTTCTTTTTCCATGGGGGCAGGAGGCTTTAGCAATTATTATTGTTGTTGTTGTTGTTGTTGTTATTTTAAAATAGTGAAAGAGTGATGTTTTCTATCTTAAAAATAAAGAGAAAAGCTATTAATGAGGGGAAATCCATAATGCAAAGACATAAAAAGAAACCTGCTGGATTAGGACGAAGGACCATCTGGTCCACCATTCTGTTCTCATAGTGGCCAACAAGATGCCCATTGGAAGCCCTTGAGCAGGACATGAGAACAATAGCTCTCTCCTGCTTCTGTACCCCTGTAACTGGTATTCAGTGGCATAATGCCTTAGATGCTGGAGGTCATATACACCCATCATGACTAGTAGCCACTAGCAGCCTTAGCATTCATGAATTCGCTCAATTCCCCTTTAAAGCTATCCAGTTCAAAGAAAAACTAAGGGCACTTCCAGATTTGCCTGTTTACTGAGCATTCACTCTGATTTGTTTGCAAGGATATAAGATTACACAGCCACTTAACAAGCATTCACTCTGATTTGCTTCCAGAGAACAGGTGATGTTGCATCAAAGAAAGTGCTATCACCTGCTTTCCTGTCACTTTCCTTACTGCAGAAATTCTAATCTTTTGATGAAACAAGTTTGTTGTGCAAGAGCTCTAAATCAGCTTTAATTGCACAATTTGCTGGTATGTGAATGAATCTCAACCAAGAACAGTGAGAGTCTGGAAGCACCCTAAGACTAATTTCCTCCTACTTTCAAGCCAGGATGAGAAGGAAATAACAAAACCTTCTGAACCTGCAAAAAGGGTGTTTCATTTAAAGGAGGAAGTGTTTGTGTGGCAAGTCCCCTCCCCCATGTGAAATGAAGACACTGGACACATTATTTAAGGTTAATGGGCATAAAAAGGCCACAACTTTATTGATTACAGAATTGAAAGGTATTGGCCTTAGGCATTGCCTATCGACTACCCGTCATGGAGACCGGCAAGGGTTATCCATAAGCTGTGGGAGTCCTGTTGAAGTACGCCAACTAGGATCCCACGGGTGTCACCGCTCGGGGGCATGCCGGAGGCCCTTACCTCCCTAGGTTTCAGACAAGGCAACGCCCCCCGGAGTCCTCTACCGGACTACCCTTTTCATTGGAGGAAGGTGATGGCGCTTCCTTCCCCCCATTCATTTGCATAACAATTAACCCCTGCCAATGCCTAACCGCCACTCGAGCAAAGCTCGCCGCCAATACCTTCAAACCTGTAACCAATTCCTAATCCCTGTTATGATGTCCCCCAACCAAATATCGTTTCCAGCATCTGACAGATGCACGCCATCCCATCTGTAGAGGGCCTCGTTGCTGTACTGGATGCTTGGGTGGCCAATGACGCACCTGCCCAGAGCCGCCACTCTACGCTCCACAGCCCGCTCCAAGACCTTTCTTGCTTTATTGATTCCAACCGGGCTCAAACAATCCCTCCATGTCCTCCTCTCAAGCAACGAGTACCACAAGATAGTAATGTTTGGGTAAACCGCCATCAGATCAGCAAAATCGTCAAAAATGTTCCATCTCAAGTCAATAGCTTTGTGGTATGCTAGGTCGTTTTCCCCCAACTGGATAACCAGGGCATCAGGTGGGCCCTCAGAGGCGGCTCTCGCCATCACGGCTGGCTTGAATTCGCTCCAGCGCATCCCTCTTCGCGCTATCCACGCCAGCTCAACATTTGCAGGTAAGTTAAAATTTTGCCCCAACCCGGTACTCATGGCATGATTCTTGGCCCAATGCACAATGCTGTGGCCCACCAACCAAATGCGCACCTTCCTGTATTCTGAAAAGCAAATAGACAGAAAAATCAAGGTCAGGAGTACAACTGCTAGTCATAGATTCTTTCTTACATAAGCTCTGTATGCATTAGATTTCCACCGCCCCAAGTCCTTTATCCTCTCTGTGGAGAGCCCGAGGTGCACAGCAGTGGTAGCGGCCCCGATCCAAAAGGAGTGAGCCGCAAATTCGGCCGCGGGCAGTCTGCATGCTGCCAAAGCCATGCGCATCACCCGTGTAAACTGGTGTCTAGCCAAGAGCAATCCATCCGCGTGAATTAAAAAGGGGCCGGGGCTATTGGGTCTTAAGTAGAGGAAACGCCTTGTATCCCTAACCGGGCACGGACCACTACCTTGTGCGGCTGGTAACCGGATGAGGGCCCCCCTACCCTGTTGGTCTGTCTTAGAGCTCTGTACTTGAACGATTAGGTCGTTCCTTGATAGGGTCAGATCACTTAAGAGGATGCCCCTCTGACAGTGGGCAACCCCTCCCTCACAAACTACCTCCCCTATGCACAGGGCACCAAAGAAGGCTATGGAATAAGCGGCAGAGAATAGGCGAGCTTCATATTTTGACCAGCATATTGCACGTAATTTTTTGTGTATCTGGGTCAGAATATCATAAGTTAAGGACCTCCTCTTGTCAGAGCTGGCGGGCTGGAGCCGGCGCCAACCCTCTAAAGTCTTACGCACTATAAATTTAGCGCACGGGTCGGTGGCAAAAAAGGCTTTACAAAAATATGAGATCCCTGCAGACTGAATATTGAGAGTCTTTGGTGCCCTGCCCAGCTCCTTCAGGTGGGCTAAGTAGCGGAGGACCTCCCTTGTTGAGGGAATGGAGTTCTGCCTTGTGCTGGGTATTCTATTGCGGAACTTTAGGAAGTCAGCCCACGCTTTCTTGTATGATCTCATTGTGGAAGGGGCAACTGCACCGAATACTCCCTTCATCACTTCTTCCTCCCAAGACTCCAGAGATGCTCCGGGAAAGGCATCGATGATTGTTCCGCATCCGGCGCTAATGAGCGGAAGCGCTCCATCTGAAAGCGAGACAGAGCATCCGCAACGTCATTATTAATGCCAGGTACGAATTTGGCTGAAAAATATATATTCTGCTCAAGACACAGGAGGATGAAGGACCGTAACAAGTTTCCCACCCTGGTGGAGCGCGCGGACTGTCTAGAAAGAACCGCTACTACTGCCTGGTTATCTGTGTTGAAACAAACCCTACGATTGTGGAACTGCTCTGCCCAAAGATGTACTGCCACTACAATAGGGAAAAATTCCAAGAATGTAAGGTCCCGAGTAATGGGCTGGCCCTGCCAGTCTGCAGGCCACTTTTGGGCACACCACTGGCCCCTGAAATAAACTCCAAAACCCAAGGAACCTGCCGCATCTGACTGGACTTGGAAGTCAGTATTGAGTGCCATGGAATCTTGCCACAAGGATATACCGTTGTACTTGTCGAGGAATTGTAGCCAGACTCCCATATCCACCTTAACTTCTTTGGAGAGGCGCACCCTATGCTGTGGTGCCCTGAGACCTGCCGACAATCTGGCCAGGCGGCCACAAAAGGGCCGACCCAGCGCCACTACCCTACAAGCGAAATTTAGGTGACCTAGCAGGGATTGAATTTGCCTTAGGGTAACCTTCTTTAGGGGCAATAGCTGTTGTATCAGTGCCTTAAGGGCGAACAGTTTTTCCTCGGGCAACCTAGACGTTTGTGCCACGGTGTCTAACTCAATGCCCAGATAGACCAAGGAAGTGGCTGGACCCTCCGTTTTCTCGGCGGCCAGTGGCACCTCCAGCTCCCCTGCCAGGGCTGTGAAAGCCTCCAAGAGGGCGGAGCATCGTTGCCTGTTATCTGCCACCAAAATAAAGTCGTCCAGGTAATGCGACACGCCCAATGACCCTGTCCTGAAGCGTAGGGCCCAATCAAGAAACGTACTGAACAACTCAAAGGCTGAGCAAGCCACGGAGCAGCCCATAGGCATTGCTTTGTCAATGAAATACGCCCCCTCAAATCTAAAGCCCAACCAATGGAAGTCAGCTGGATGGACGGGAAGAAGGCGGAACGCCGACTCGATGTCACATTTGGCTAGAAGTGCCCCTTGCCCAAATCTGCAAATCATTTTAACTGCTTGGTCAAAGGAAGCGTATTTCACCATACAAAGTTCCTGGGGGATCGCGTCATTGACCGAGCCTCCCCTTGGGTAAGAGAGGTTGTGGATCATGCGAAATTCCCCTGGGGCCTTTTTAGGTACAATGCCAAGAGGGGATAGGTGAAGTCCTTCCGGGGGGGGGGGTGTTATATGAAGGCACCAGAACCCTGAACAGCCTAATAGCACTTTGCATACACTGGGCAGGCTAGAGTGTCAATTATGCTTCATTACAAGAATAATAACTGCAAATCAGCTCAGAAAAACAGAAAAGATCAAAACTAACTAGCGTAAAAAAAAAAAAACACCTGAAGAACAAATAGTTTTTTCAGAGAAAATGGCTAGTGTGGAAGCACAATGTAATCATCATACTGGTTAGAAGGTCCACTCACAGGGGGCAACATGAGAGCATGGCATGCATTGCTGAAGAGAACAAGAAATTTGAAAATGTAAACAATAGGCAGGGATATCATGTGATACAATGTCAAAGAGAGGAGAACATAGGCCATAGAGAGCATAAAAGGGAAAGACAATTTTGTCTTTCCTCTTATTTTTGTTGCCTTCCCACCCCTTTTGCTATGGAGTTGTTATTTTCCCCCTTCTGCTATGCCCTATCTTCTATCTATCAGATCATAACTACAGTATTATCATCTAATTACTTCTGTTCCCATGGCTCAAATCCTACTTGCAAGTTTATCATACTATATTATTTCTTCAAATACAGTGGTACCTCGGGTTAAGTACTTAATTCGTTCCGGTGGTCCGTTCTTAACCTGAAACTGTTCTTAACCTGAAGCACCACTTTAGCTAATGGGGCCTCCCACTGCTACTGCGCCTCCAGAGCACGATTTCTGTTCTCATCCTGAAGCAAAGTTCTTAACTCGAGGTAATATTTCTGGGTTCACGGAGTCTGTAACCTGAAGCATATGTAACTTGAAGCGTATGTAATCCGAGGTACCACTGTTGTCTGAAAAAGGCATCTATTCAACAGTGCATATTTCCCATGGAAATTGACAAGGGATCATGGTGTTGTTTCCTACAAAGCTGCTTAAAAAATTTCAGATGAAGGCTGTTTATTGCTCATTTTGGTTCAGCAGTATTTGTCCTCCACCGATGTGAAAAGAATAGTGTGACAAGGAGATGATGCGTGTTGAGGAAAACCATCCAACAGTACATGCTGCAGATACCAACAGAGTCAGCAGTTTTCTCTCTCGAAATATAAATGGCCCTTCCTAGGACCTCTAATTATCAACTGTTTAGAGGCTTAAATAAACTGACCCAAGAGGTTTTCTAATCACCAGTGTTCTAGTCAAAATCTTCAGTCATTTTTATGACTCTAGTCATTGCTGCCCCATGGAAGGCTAGGGTCTTTCAAAAGCAATCTTATCATTATACTGCCATTATGACTGTGGTGCAAATATCACTCATGAGACAAAAGCCGAGTCTTCTGCGATGTACTTAATCATAATGCTGTGGTCATAATCCAAGAAATGTAAAGGACTTTTGAGTCTTAGTAATTTGAATGGGAGAAGTCTAAACACATACGCAATTCTTCCACTGAAATACATTAATCTTTAAAATGCTGATCCGGGGAGAGAGAGACTGGAAAAATATAGAATATGTTGAAGGGTACTGGCCTGTTTAGGACTTGCCCCTACAGGAAAATAAATGATCTTCAGAAGCTCAGTCTACAAAAATACTCAATGGATTAACAGGTAAGTGTGATAACATTGTTTTTGTTTCATTATTCCATTTGCGCTCTCTCTGACGCATCCTGTTTGCTCCAGCAGTAATGCATAGCAATTGTGAACATTTCATAATTCATTTATCGAAAGTCTCTTGTTTGTATTTCATTTGCCTTTGTTTCTTATTATTTTGAAATGCATTTTACTATTATTTGTGGTGCTGACAGTGGTGGCAGCAGCAGGGGAGCAGACTTCAATAGCCCCTGCTGGCAGCCATTCTTTCTCCATCACCACCACTATTCCAGGACACTGGTGTGGGTGGGTGTCTTTACCCCTGGGTGCACATATAACATTGCAACTTTCAGGTTGTTTTGGGTGGGGGGAAATGGCAACTGCCAGGGATGGCCATCAGATTCAGATTCTGCTGTCACTTTTTCAACTCCCACTACAGCCAGAGACAGATAAATTTCCACCATTTGCTCCCCATATACAGTGGTACCTCAGGTTACATACACTTCAGGTTACAGAGTCCGCTAACCCAGAAATAGTACCTCGGGTTAAGAACTTTGCTTCAGGATGAGAACAGAAATCGTGTGGTGGCAGCAGGAGGCCCCATTAGCTAAAGTGGTGCTTCAGGTTAAGAACAGTTTCAGGTTAAGAACGGATCTCCAGAACGAATTAAGTACGTAACCAGAGGTACCACTGTAGTATGAAATAAGACTAAATAGATTCAGGACTCCCATCCACACACACATTCATTCCTCTCTGCACATGTTTTGGTACATGTGAAATTAAACCAAATGGTCCCCAGTTGGCTCAGTTTCTCATCCTTTCCAAAATGAATGCAGCTGCCCAATGGCCACACTGGTCCTAGGCTGCTCACTTCATATTCCAAATATTCCTTCATCATCCTGTACTTGAATGTCTTGTTGCCCACACACCTCTGGTTCCTCTTGTGGGCCTGCAGTAATTTGAAGTTGTCGTGATCCAGTAATTCTGCATCAAAAGTTATCCTGATAATGGTGGTAGAACTCTCCCTTACACCTAACTGAAGAAACAGCTACCAATGCAATATTTTTGCAAAAGCTTTCAACAAGAGCTCATAAAGGCTGTGTTTCCTCTATCCCTTGCTCCTAACCAATATTTCCTCGCCAATATTCTCAAATACTGATGACTCCTCCCCAAAACCTTTACCCTTCTTTAAGTTCGACAGCCAGCAGGAGGGAAGCCAGGAGCAACACACTGCCTATTTAATTGAGCATTGATCTCCAAGGTTGAGCCAAGAACACATATCTCCCTAGATTTGTTGATGCTCAAAAAGCCTCAAATCAGCACTGAAGCGACCTGGGGAGGGTACTGGAAAAGAACCACAGTTCTGTGTACACCAGCATTTGTGAAAGATCCAGAATGGATCCACAATGGTGTCAAATGTGTTTTGCACCATTTACTTTATTTTGTGTGATGTTGAGGATGTGTGAAGCAACCTCTGTTTCATGCTTTCCCCCACTCCCTCACATTGGCCTTCTTTAGCTGTAACCCATAGCTGAGACCAAAAGTAGTGAACTCAAGATGTTCCTGACATCTAATTTCCTAATCACCCTCATGAGCAGAATTACAGAATACATACTAGACATTTAGACACAAAAGGGCTGCCAGTGTCTTGTGTATGCTCACTGTGCCAACATTTACTGGTTGAGGGAACAGGGGAGTAGAAGGGTTGTGACTGCAGCCACAGAACGTTTCTCAGTCCAAATATATCCCACCATTGGTGTGGATGGGAAAAAGAATAACCACCTTCCCTCCAAAATAGAGATATGTGGCTGGTGCTGTGGACCACTACAGTTTTGCTTTTAGAAAAACAAAACAAGAAACAGGAGCTACAGTGCTATAAATGGTTGCCCCATATAAACAACCTAGTGAAAGTTGTACTATGTTATGACATAATATGGAGTACTAAATGACATTTTGTGGCTGCTGTGCCAAAGGGAGGGATAATAGAGAACCTGCAAACAGAAGTGTGACTTAATTGAACTCCAATTAGAGGAGAACTAGCCCCGCTGTACATCGGGGAGGGCTGTGTGGAGAGAGTGTCTTCCTTTAAATTCCTAGGAGTTTATCTCAGTGAAGACCTGACTTGGAAAATCAATACAAACCAGGTGGTTAAGAAAGCCCAACAGAGACTCCATCTCCTCAGAGTATTGCGAAAGAACGATCTCCTTCTACCAGTCCACAATAGAAAGTGTCCTTTCATACTGCATCACGGTGTGGTACGCTGGTTTGACATCAACTGATAGGAAGTGCCTACAGAGGGTGGTGAATACAGCACAAGATATTATGGGCTGTCCCGTGAGTCTGCTGGATGACACCGCGGAAGAACGTTGCCTCAGGAGAGTGAGGAAAATTCTCAGGGATGATTCACACCCTGGCCGGCACTTTCTTGATCTCCTGCCCTCGGGCAGAAGATATAGAAGCATGATTAGTCGCACCAACAGGGTAAAGAACAGCTTCTATCCATGGGCTGTTAGGCTGCTGAATGAAAAGATAACAACAGGGCAACTGACTTTCGGGTTTGGTGGGTGTGCGTCAGCAAACGAGGGGAATTAAGACTAAGAGAGCTGAGTGGGGGTTTCTTGTGTAAACTCACTGTATAAAAGTTGTAAAAGTGACAATAAAGTATTTCAATTTCAATATGTTTGGTGTGCAAGTACCCTCAATTTAAGACCTAGCCTGTATGCTGCATAATTTATAGCAGCAAGAATTGCACAACACAGAGGACTATACAGGCTGCTGCCTACTAGCCTAACCATTGTCCATGGAATGTGGCTGTTACCAATCCAGTGGCAGGACCAGTAGAGTACTTGCAGCCTCCAAGGCCACCTACGGTGTGCCCCAAGAAAGGTTATGGTGTGCCATCTTGACTTAGACAGTGAGATGCCACACACTGCATCCTGCCAAACCAGTGACCCATTGTATGGAGAAGTGGAGAAAGCAAAGGAGCTCTGCCTGCATCACCTCACTGGCCACTGCTGAGTTATACTCTATAAGCCTCTGTCTACTGCTCAAACACCGCTTGTGACAGGTACAGGAAACAAAACACAGAAACGGCCTCGTGGAAGGCCAAAAGAAGGCAACCATGGCCATTCAACTGATGGAAGTAAAAAAAACCTTCTTAGTCCAATCAATCAGTAGCTGACCTTGATCCACAGTTATGTTTCAGCTACCATAATAGGAGCTAGTGGGTTGGAAGGCATGCAGATATACCATGGCCTTCTAGCAGTCTTCTCTACTTAATAATGCAGTGAGAGACAGACTATTGTCCATTTCAAGAGAACTACAATACATTCTAAGAATGGGATCCAGTCTTCTCTTCCACTGTGCAGATAGGAGAGGAACTGATAGGGCTGATGGCTTAGTATAGGAGTGTTTCCAATTCCAGAAAGGAGTGCTGTGCAGACAGGTCGCATGCAACTGCTATATGAATAGATTGCTACAGCATGCTGTATATGACATACTATTTTATCTCTGAGGTGGGTGAAAAAATGTCCCACTGAACATATCACTGAAGTATAGCTTGGCTCAATAAAGTTGCAATCCAAGAATAAGGGGGGGGAGGGATATGGGGTGGAGAATATTAAACAGTCTCTGAGGTGGAAAAAAATAATGATCAACTTGGCACACTACGTGCTGTGCTTCCGCCTTAGACTGAACCAAGGTTATAAATAGTAATTGGTAATAGGGAAACTGCTACAACCTAAGATTATATGGTACAGATAGATATAGCTTATAGGAATGATCTTTGCATACAAAAATTCAAAAAAAGGTTTCCTGCTCACTTCAAGGAACGGCTGCTTGTGAATAGTGATTATGTAAAATGCTAACCACGAATATGTTTTCATTTTGTAATTACACTCCATGTGCTCTGTAAGGAACTGCCAAGTTTGTTTCACAAGTATGCATTTTTTCATGAAGGATTATGAGCATTTTGTGTCTGTAGAACTTCCAAAATGGGATCAGCCAAACCTCAGGAGCCATTTCTTACCTCCCAATTTCATTCTTTAATTAGCACACAACAGGGGTGGGGTGGATTGTAAATGGACTCTTTCTTTCATTATGTCATCTGCAGTTTTAGGATATGCAATTTGTGGGTGTGTATGTGTGAGTGGTATTTTTTAAAAAAGAAATAAATGCAAGAATTTGATATGTCAAGATAATATGCTGCAAAACCATGAGTCTGGCAAAAGTGAACTACTCTGCTTTTATGAGGTTGAAGGGGAATAGGAGAAAATAACAGGCACTGGCATTATGATAGCAGAGAATTAGATGCAAAATGATAGTCCTATTAGTAGGGAAAGTTGAGGGTTGTTGTTTTTTCCCTACATGAGATTGAAACATGCAGAAACAAGGAAATAAAAATTTAAAAATCTTTGTTTCCTCTGGGGAAAAAGACCAGTCAGCTGTGCATTTCTGAGCAAGGCCTAGGACATATCACTCATGAGTTGGCAGTCAAAATGTATCTTGCATCGGATGACATTTCTTAGTGGCAGAGCTTAGGGCTGAAATGGGCACAGTAGCAGACCTGTGATCTTTCTCTCTCTTTTTGCTTTCATTCACGGTTACGCTACCCTACATTAATCACACATTCCTCCTCTTTCATCAGTATAAAGCACTCCAATTCAAGGAAGTGCCTTAGAGGAACACAGCTGCCATATTCTGGAACAATTTGTCACTCCAGGCGGCAGTGATTTGAGGCATGCCTACTATGCCTCACACCTAGCATAATTTAAACGAAAAACTCCAAAATTCACAGTTGGAGTGATACCATTATTTGGGTCAAACAAAATGTCACAAAACTGAACAAATCAAGTTTTCATGTTCTCCAGAAATGTTTATCAGTGAGATATGCATGTAGAAGAACTTCTATGAGCTCAAGGTAATTTCCCTTTCCTCTCTTCCTGCCCCCCCCGCCCCGCAACTTCTTCAGAGGGTTGTGGAAAACCCAGACCAGACGGGGGGGGGGGGGGGCACACAGGGGCAGGAGAGGGAGAAGATCCAACATGCTTGCATTACTTGTTATGTTCATGCAGTAGTTTAGCTAGAAACAACCCACAACCCAAAGTCTATAAACTGACCTCAGAACTACACCATCTAGCCTAATATTTGTACCTTATCTCTCTCCCCCCACCCTGTTTTGTATAAAATCTTGTCTAAGACAGAGTTTTCGAGTACTCAAATGTTTGCCACAATAATTGGTCCAAATAATTTGTATGTGGGGACACAGTCTTGCCAGTAATTCTGCATCAGGATGAGACTTTTAGTGGTGCTAGGTCTTTCTCTCTCTGCCCCCCCCCCCAATCTCTGTGTGTGGTGTGTGTGCACGCCTGAATACAGTGGTACCTCTAGTTAAGTACTTAATTTGTTCCGGAGGTCCGTTCTTAACCTGAAACTGTTCTTAACCTGAAGCACCACTTTAGCTAATGTGGCCTCCTGTTGCCGCTGTGCCACTGGAGCACGATTTCTGTTCTTATCCTGAAGCAAAGTTCTTAACCTGAAGCACTATTTCTGGGTTAGCAGAGTATGTAACCTGAAGCGTATGTAACCTGAAGCATATGTAACCTGAAGCATATGTAACCTGAAGCATATGTAACCTGAGATACCACTGTATACAGGAAGATTCAAGAAGATCCAAGGAGCAGGAGTAGATACAAGCTGACCTCCCTCCATCAATCTGAGATCATACTTACCCAGTCAGATTTTATCTGCTTACTCAACAATAGCTTGGTAACAGTCTGAAATCTGGACATTCAGGTCAATGGATTAATCTCTGGCTACTCACCTCTGTTCAAAATATTTTGGAGGAAGCAGAATGAGAGTAAGTGTTGAAGAGCAAAGCAGCCCAAACAGGAAAACAGCCTTGTGGAGCATAAAAAGAAACAAAGGGGATTACTTTGAAAAGTCTTCACTAAATGGCCTTTCTTCAGCCTGTGCCTGGCACAAGGATTTATTTCACATTCATCCGGTATCTTATTCTTATGAAGTAGTTTAAGCAGCTGCCAGTTCTCAAGAAGAGGGTGGGGAGGGATATATAATAGGAATAGAGCCTCAGATGCAGCTCCGAATTGCAGCCTTATATTAATAGCTGTTATGTTCTGTGCCACAGGACGTACCCGCATGTGTAGGACTGATTTATACTCTACCTACAAGGACGATTCACTGCAGGAGTGGAAAGCACACCTTGGCTTAAGCAAGCCATGAAGGTGCAATGTCAGACAATCTCACGGAAACACGAACAAGAATAGAAATATCAGTTTTTTGGAACCTATCAAATAAAATACTACATCGGCAAACAACTATTTGGCTTATGTCTGTGTTACAGAATTCTATGGGGGCAGGTAGGGAATGTTCATTGATAATCCAGTCTCACATATCTTCATAGACTCGAAGGCCATAGACGAGGTGAGTGTTCTACTGAATATGCTCCTAAGGTCATGGTAATGGCTGATGCAGCCTAAAGCAGTGGTGGCAAACTTATGGCATGCTTGCCAGAGAGGGCACTCAGAGCCCTCTATGTGGGTGGGCAGGCCATCACCCCAGCAGGGCCATAGGTTCTGTGAGGGGTAGGGGAGAAGGAGGAGAGGAGGGCTCACATGCAAAGAGGAGTGGAGGCGATGAGAGATCCCTGCCTCCATTCCTGCTTGCACGCAAGTAGGAGCGGGATCAGGCAGCTGCGGTGAGTAACACCTGCCTGCCTTCAGGTGGTGCAGGGACTCTCAGATACAGCTTCCAGGCTGCCTCCACCTTCCCCAACCCCAGCAACTATTCAGCCTGGCTGCCTTCATGGGGTTGCAGGGAATCTGATGTGGAGGTGGGGGCTCCTTTATACTTCTCCCTTGAAGGGAGTACAGCCACAAACTTCTCAACAGAAAGTATGACAGAGCCTGCACCTCCCCAACTGAGCAGCCCCGATCCAGCTCCTGTTCCCGTGCAAGCAGCAAAGCTGCCTAGCAAAACAGCCCAATCCCACTCCTACTTGCCTGCAAGCTGGAGCAGGCTGGCAGGGTGGTGGTGGCAATATCCCTTGCCTGCTTGCTTGCTGCCCCAGCCCAGCCTTCCCTCACTCAGTGCCAGGGCCGCCAGAGCTGGAGGAGGGGGTGGTTGCTGTTGTAGCAGCGGCGGAGGGACCCAGCGCTGAAGGGCGGCAGGTGCCTGCTCACTTGCCACCCGGCCTGCCTTCCCTCACTAGGAAAACGGAAGTGTGGCACTCAAAATGGAAGTTATACTCAGAACAGAGCACATTCAGCTTCCAAAAAAAGTTCCAAAACCGGAACACTCATTTCTGGGTTTGAAGTGTTCAGGTTCCAAGTAGTTTGGTAACTAAGCTGTTCAAAAACTGAGGTACTGCTGTATTTATTTTTTCCAATTTGAACTGTATTTATTAGTTCCAATTTGAACTGTATTTATCCCCCCCCCCATGATTTTCTTGAGTCAAAATGAGAGTACCCCTAAACATTTTTGTAGAAAAAAAGTACTGAGTTGTACCATAAAATTATATATCAATGGAAAGATAATTTAATGAAGAATGTAATGCAATAACTTTTATGAAGGATTATTTATTACAACAGCAGTCATAAAGAAGAAATGTGAAACCAGTGGCGTAGCGTGGGGGGTGCCAGGGGGGCCGGCCGCACCGGGCGCAACATCTGGGGGGGCGCGCTCGCTGCCTCCGGAGTCGCCGAAGAGCCTTGGGCGCAGGCTGTAGCAGAGCCCCATGTCTCGTGGAACCGACGAGCTGTGCGCGCGCCCGGGCTGAAGGCGTCCGGCAGGCAGCGGCTCTCAGCCCCGCGCGTCAGGGCCGCGGAGGACGTGCCAGGCAGCCCCTCCTCACAGCCCCGCCTCCGCTGCTGCTGCTGCAGCTGCTGGGCCATGTTGCATTTTCCTCGCCTCTCTGCCCCCCTCCTCCTCCGGGCAAGCGGCGTGGTTTGGGCGGCAGCGCCAGCAGCAACTCGACTCAGATCGGCAGGTTAGGGGTTGGGGGGGCGCAAATTACTTGCCTTGCCCCGGGTTAGGGGGCGCAAATTACTTGCCTTGCCCCGGGTGCTGACAACTCACGCTACGCCGCTGTGTGAAACACAGAGAAAAAATGAGATATACAGGTTAAATTGCAGTGTTGGCACTTTGCAATAAATAAGTGGGTTTTGGGTTGCAGTTTGGGCACTCAGTCTCTAAAAAGTTCACTATCACTGGCCTACAGCCTCAGCATTTCAATGCTTTTGCAATAGCATAATGACCGCTCCCCACTTCAAATGGGGGGCGCCTTTTGCGTGGTCTAGTGCAGCCCCCTGGATCCCAGAGCGGCTCCTGGTAGTTTGGGCTGGCTTCACCCTCCCCAGGCCGGATACCTGGAGGTCTCTGCCTACCTCAGCCAATCGCCCAATCCCGCCTGGGAAGGCGTCGCCAGGGGATCAGCCAGGTAAGTCTTCTTTTGCAGGTTAACTTATTCTCCACAGGTACTCAGGCGCTGCTACGTCAGTGTCACTGTTGAAGGGCCGGAAAGGAATTCTCCTGAATTGGCATGTTTTGCCTTTCCCGTAGCAAAACGTCATAACTTTGGCGGTTTCAGGCCTTGGGCAGAATCCTTTAGTCTATCTTCCTAAATGGGGGGGCGGGCGTGAAGCGGTGACCCACACCCCCCTTGCGGCGGTGATCCCAGAGTTCCCTGTTAAAGGGGTCTTGAGGGGGGAGGCATCGGCCATACACCAAGAGGTTGTCATTGCTCTCCCCTGTGACGGCGGCGAAATGGGGAGGGGGTGGGCTGTCTGCTTGAACAGATGTTCTCCAGAGCCAGCCCAATCCCCACACATTCTGGATGACCCTGATGTCTCTGAGATCCCCGGCTGGGGACTGGGAAGGATAAACGCCCAATGCCTGAGCCAAGGTCTCCCTACATCTGCAACTTAATAAAGTTGTAGCCAATTTTAATCCCATAGCATGTTGTCTTGAGTCAATATTCTGCTCGGGGTCGCCTGCGGTTGCGGGGACTCCGCCTGTCCACGCAAAATCAGGTAGTCAACTGATACTTCTCCCACACTGGAAAAATGGTTCAATTGTAAAGGTCTCAACCCTGCCCATATATGGATGTGTGATGTTCAAGATTGAAACAGATGTAGCCACTACAGCAGGTGCTATGTAGTGTTTTGATTCAGAAATTTCCTCATCTGGTCTGACTTCACACACATGCTCAACGCAGTTCCTTAGGAGTTCCTTCTCTACTGTATGATCACATGGTTGGGGCCAATAATGTGAGCTTTCCTAACCAAGTCAGCACCCTGCTAAGAAGGGAATGTGCCAATGGCATGGGAAACACACCCACTGGTCTTCCCTGGATTGTTGCCATAGTCACCTTCACTTCTCATTGGTATGGGACTGCAATACTGGGAAGAAGCCTTAGCAGCACTGTATGTGTGTGAAGGTGGTTGTACAAAGCTTGGCCATATCAATAGGCCCAAAACATTTTAATGAATGGAGAATGGTTCCAGGCCCGGTACAAGGCAAAGGTTATATGAGTGTTTGTTAATATTTGAACTGCAATTCCCATTAAGAAGAGATCGTTTCATGGCAGAAGCTTAAGGGAATATGTACTGGTCATGAAAACACAATCTGCAAGGTCTCTGGTTTACATGGGAAATTGATCTACATCCTCTTCTCTCCGCATTCACTCGGTTAATTGAGATAATATGTGCTAATGGCAATCCACTAATAGTTGAGTGTGGTTTTAGGGGAAGTGAAAAAGCAGAAAGCATTCTACGCTCAAACAGGAATGGGATAAGATTTATCTGGTTACTGTCAGACACAAAAGAAAATAGATGCACAGGTAAAGTCTTAATATTTCCAAATGAACTTTCTTTTTCTTTCACAATATCGAATGTAACAACCATGGGTTGTTCAAAAACGAGTGAAAGGATTAGGGACGGTCCATTCAAAAAACAATTCATGCTCTCAAAACAAAACAAAACCATGCAGATATTTGAACAAAAGTAATTATTGTGGTCCCCAACTTTCCATTGGAGCTGGTACTTATGTAGGCTCTGACAGAAACTATTCACTGTTTTTCAAGATCCAATCTATTATGTCCTCTGAAGGACATCCTGTGTCTAAAGAGGAAGATAGGGAGAGTCTCCAAGCACAAGAAAGAGAGGGGAGGAGAAGAAAAGTCTCAAAATTGTATTGGCATGGGAGGAGACAGCTTTGCTATATATGCTACTCAGAAGTAAATGTGTGCCTTCCCTGTTTTTTTCTGCTGTGTTTTAGATGTCATACAAGTATACATTCACTTTCGAAAAAGCTCCAAAAGCAACATGCTCCAACAGCATATCTGACCAGTTTCGTTGGTGAATCTGGCATAACCGTGGTATATCTGGCCTTCTACTGACATAGCACAGCTTCTGCCGAATCCTATAGTTGGCACCTCAGAACTACATAATTTTGCCAAAAAAAATTCACAGTATTTTTTTTACTACAAACCACCACTATTATTAAATTGATTTGATAATGGTGATGATTGAGAACCCACGTGGTGTTGTAGTTAAGTGTTAAACTAGGACCTAGGAGGCCAGGGTTCAAATATCTCCTTGCCCCCCCCCCCACTGGGTCACTGCCTCCCAGCCTACCATACCTTCCAGGGTTGCTTTGGGGATTAAATGAAGAGCAGGATAACCATGTATGTTGTCTCGAGCTCCTTGGAGGAAAAGGTGAGATATAAATGCAATAAATAAATACTAATTAAATATTGCATTTTTTAAAACTGCTGGGGGATCTTTCCGGCCAAACTTTCTAGAATAAGCAACTCTGGTGGCCTCTGCAAAGCCAGATTCCATTTTATCCTTACAGAGAAGAGACGTTGATATGTAGTTTTATGTTAACTCTGCTGTGCTCCTCTGCTTCCCCCGACCTGAATCATGAGAAAATTATTAATCATTCAGTTAAGCCAGTATTTAGGCCAGTTTAGTCCTAAAGAAGATTGCTATAGATTTCTTTAACAGGTGACATGGTTTATTACAATCCTCTAGGTTAGTTGGGGCTTGCAGTACCAAATTGTACAATAAACTTATTCCTTCTGGGTGAGGGCTATAGAATGGGAATCAAATAATTTGTATTTTGAATAGTAAATCTGCAAAGATACATTGTCACATGTAACTGTCACATGCAATTAAAAAACACATAACTATGCCACACTCATTAGTCAGACATTACAATGGGAAAATTATAGTTATCTAAAATCACTTGCAGAAATGTAAACAGTCCTTAATCAAGTGATGTGGATGTTCCATAGGTCACTACATCAAATGTGGCTGTATTGATATTCTAACTTGACCCAGAATCGAATAAGGGCAGGAAGGGTTTTTGTGTGATATGGTTATTATTTCCAGCTTTTGTTTGGATTCCCTCACTTACAAAACCTTCTGGGCTCATGTAGTATGCTGCTTGTTCTGCATTGTGTAGCAGTCACTCTCCCTGGATATGAAACTTTGCTTAGCTCATGTTATCTTCCTATACTGTAATGTGACATCTTGGTTAATATACGGACTGCCAGAAAGTCTACATCCCTAGAGAATTACTTATTCATCTAGCAACATTTGCAAGCAGGCCAAGAGATAAGCCTTTGCTCTAATTCACATGCTAGCTAATTAACCACAGCGTTATTAGGCTCCATTTATGGTTATCAGCATCATAGCCCTCTGCTAAAATAATAGCATAATGGGTATGAAGCATGATTAAATTGGCAAGGAAAAATGAAGGATTTCCTATGCACAGACAAAAAGTTAAAATTGAGAGGTAGAATATTTGGTCCTGATTTCCCATCATGTTGCCCTATGGACTGAATTCCAATGGCGTACAGCTGTAATACTGCCATGGGTAGGGGGGTGGGGTGGAATCAAAATTCCTCTTTCAGAAAAATCACCCAGACACATACCCTTTCTTTTAAAATTCTGTGTTTTATCTGTGTTTATAATACTGGTTTTTTTTACTGCTTGTATTTCTGTTTTGATGTAACTATTTTATTGTTTTTGTGTTGTATTCTTGTATACCACTTAATGGGTTTTTTTAAAAAAAAAAAAAAGTGGTTTAGAAATGCTTTTAAATAAATTAATAATGTGGCAGGGGATTTTCTCAATAGTAGGGACTAGATAAAAAAGGAGCTCAACATTTAATTGCAATGATACCAAGCAGCATAGCAGCTATCAAATACTGTCCAACAAGGGCATGAAAGTATGCTGTTGTGAATATGAAAACCAAATATCCTATGACTGAGTTAGAATTATTGGAAATTTTCCTTCACTAAGAAACAGCATAATCCCACAACTATCAAGGGGTGGGGGCAGGGGGCACTGATGGACCAGGCCCACAGCCACTAGCAGGAACCCTAGACTCTTGAGTTACTGTTTTTTTAAAGTAAGTCATTCTAGAAAGGAACTTGTGAAGCACAACAAACAGGTCCCCTTCTAAGTGACTTCTTTGAGATGAGTGCCATCTTTGCAGTATATTTAGTCAATGAGTGAAGACAGTATTGTGGTAGATGAGTGAATTGTTTGGCCTAAAGGCAATAGGGATTGCTGCTGTCCTAAAGAACTGCTGTTTCCCTTTTCCTTTTAGTGCATTTTTCCTGCTTCTACACATTTTTTGCTTCTGCCCCTGGATTTTCTATAGCTTGCCCTTTCTCCCCCACCCCACCCTCAAAGCAACCAGAAGGCATCTTTCCTGCAATTGGGTACCCTAGAAGTTTTCTTCAAATACTAAGCACCCCTGACCATTAGGTCCAGTCGTGACCGACTCTGGGGTTGCGGTGCTCATCTTGCTTTATTGTCCGAGGGAGTCGGCGTACAGCTTCCAGGTCATGTGGCCTGCATGACTAAGCCGCTTCTGGAGAACCAGAGCAGCTCACGGAAACACCATTTAACTTCCTGCTGGAGAGGTACTTATTTATCTAATTGCACTTTGACATGCTTTCGAACTCCTAGGTTGGCAGGAGCAGGGACCGAGCAACGGGAGCTCACCCCTTCGCGGGGATTCGAACCGCGACCTTCTGATCGGCAATTCCTAGGCTCTGTGGTTTAACCCACAGCGCCACCTGCCTCCCCTTCAAATACTACTTTCACAATAAATGTGGGTGGGTGTTTTTTTAAAAAGAAAAGTTGCTTCTGCCCCCTTCGCGGCAAATGCGAAACATTTAAACTTTTCAAAGTTGCTTAGATATGCTGTGTAGGAACTGACGTCTAGACACTGAGTTCATTGTATAGATAAAATACAGAACAATGATTTACATGCCTACTCTGTATATATTGGGTCTTTTTTTTCCAGGTAAGTGAGTATAGGATTGCAACCTACGCTTTGATTTAGAAATAGCACTGAATGGAATGTAGCTATGTAGCAGGCAGAGATTCAACAGGTCAAACATTTTCTAGTATAGAACAGCAAATATGGGGGAATCTTCGTATTTTCATATTCTGTCTGTCAAACATTTTATTCCATGTGTGGCTACTCGTTTGTGAATATACTGTCCCTGACACTGCCTGTCATAAAGTGCTCTTTGTCACATACATCTAAAGTGTCTAGTTCCTTCTACCGTTTTTCAAACTGCACATTATCAGCTTTCCAACGGCACATTTTGTATCCACTAAATGTAGATACAAAGAACAAAACAAAAAGCATCCTGTGTCATAACAGAGAACCTAACAAAGATCTTAATCATTCAATCTTTGATTGTCCCTTACACTTTACTTTGATTGTCCCTTACACCATACTTAGTGTTAAATTTCCTTTTCTAACTGTTGCAAAGGGAGTTAATTGCTGATCTAGTTAGTTTAAATAGATTGGATTCGATACCAGCGAGCGGGGAAGCTAGGTGAATTTTTATGTCCCTTAAAATCAATGAGACTTCAGCACTTAATTGTGCATTTGTCCCATTAATTTCAATATGAGTTAGGCATGTTTAACTTTCCTTGGATTGCATCCATTAATTATATTATAAGGAAGATGCTAATATCTGCGTAATACCAGGAAGGAAAAAGAAGTTACGTATAAAGTTTGGAATATCCTGGCAAGTGCTATTCAGGTTAATCACACAACTGGATTCCTGCAAGGCATTCTTTGTGGGGCTGCCCTTGAATACAGTTCAGAAGCTGCAGCTAGTGCAGAATGCTGCAGTTTGGGTGTCGTATGGTACCTTTAGATGGAGCCACGTAGCACTGATCCTTCAAGAATCATGCTACTTAGCCCATTTTAAGATCAACTATGGTTGGCTTCAGACCCAAATACTTGATGATGCATCTTTGGTAGTATGTCTAAAGCCTAGCTTTGAGATCAGTAGAAGAGCCTCTGTTGATGGTGCCACCAACTATCATTGTCTGTTTGGCGGCAACATTTTGGCAGAGCCTTCTCTGTCCTGGCACCTCAATTATAGGATTCATTGGAAATACTCTGGCACCTTTTGAAGGCAGATCTATTAATTCAGGCCTTTGGGGAAAACTGAGACAGCAGGAGGAGGTATCTGTCATTGAGAATTTTAGTGACTGACTGTTGATGACATCCCTCCAACATCAGCATCACTGCTTAAGCATTGCCTCCTGCTCAACTACAAAAGTTATTAGAGGAAACACACAAAACTGCAGTATTTTAAGCACCAAAATCTTTGAATTTATGTTTTACATTTAGGGAAGCCTGAGGCAAAAAGAAAACTCCAAATCAATCAATACAACTGTGTGTGTGTGTGTGTGTGTGTGTGTGTGGAGACTATGCTATGTCATCATGCATTTGTGAATATTCTGGAAGCATGAAACTTTGAAAAATCATTATTATTGTGATCGTGCAGTATCCCAATGTTTATTTTTGGGTCCAGGGGCATATAAACCTTTGAGTTTGGGGATACATAAACTTCCCTTTTTTAGTGTTTCAAACTTCTAAGGAAATTAGGAATATGTAAGCAACTGCTTCCTGCCAACCTAGCAGTTTGAAAGTACATCAAAGTGCAAGTAGATAAATAGGCACCGCTCCGGCGGGAAGGTAAACGGCGTTTCTGTGCACTGCTCTGGTTTGCCAGAAGCGGCTTAGTCATGCTGGCCACATGACCCGGAAGCTGTACGCTGGCTCCCTTGGCCAATAAAGTGAGATGAGCACCACAACCCCAGAGTCAGTTACGACTAGACCTAATGGTCAGGGGTCCCTTTACCTTTAAGCAACTGCTGCAGTCTGGTGCT
The DNA here is from genome assembly GCF_964106645.2 of Podarcis pityusensis. Lineage (NCBI taxonomy): Eukaryota > Metazoa > Chordata > Lepidosauria > Squamata > Lacertidae > Podarcis > Podarcis pityusensis. The sequence continues at coordinate 46,750,787 of NC_138029.1, read as the reverse complement.
GTGGTGAATCCTGGATTGGCACTGGATTCCACCCCTGGCACCCCTGGCCTCAGCTGCCCTGAGACTCCTTTTCACCCAAATGCACAAAACGGGGACACTAATCAGTTTTCACAAGGTGTCACCAATTCAGCTCATGGGAAAGATAAATGCCTTTCTTCTGTGAGAAGCCAGGCAGGAAGGCGCTTTGGAGGGAGGCGTTTTTGCTCTGGAGAACTCCTCCCCATCTCCCCAAATCCCCTTCCTCTCTAAGAATCTAGTCCAGTTCATTTTAAGCTAGAGAGAGAGCCAAGTTGCAGGAACTCTCTGAGTCTCTCTCAAAGCAGGAGCCCAAGAGGAAATGCCCGCCATTCGAGTGGTGGCGGCTCTGTGACACTTCAGGTTTCCAAATGAAACTGGCAGTAAAAGGTGAGGCAGCAATGCAAAGAAGCTGGACGGGGATCTAAGAGGTTTGGAAACAAAACAGACCCTCCCTGTTGTGTCCATTGTTGCTGAGCAGCTCATAAGAGTGTGCAAATGAGAACCCAAAGTAGGTTTCTGCTTCTCTCTTTCCCTGGCCAGGAAATGGAAGGAGCAATGAATAAAATGGTGGAGAAAGGTTTGGGGGGGGGGTTTGACGTGGGGGGGAAGAAAGTCTAGAAGTTGGTAATTTGGGACTGCATGACAAAGTGAAAAGCCATGATGGCTTAAGGGTTTTTGTGAAGTTCCTGGCATTTTCACAGTGATTGCATGCATTTTAATTTTAGCTTGGTTTTATATGTTGTTGTATATCGCCATGTGAAATTTGGATGAAGGGCGGTCTGATACTAACAGTAATAGATAGGTGCAAGTTCTCTGTAGAAGTAAGGGTTCCAACCCCTCTTCAATGTAGCTGGTATTTCTTTTTCTATCCATAATCAGGTAACCTGAAACAACCTGAAGGTATGTAATACAAAGCGGAGAAACAGCTGAGCTTTTTCTGTTTCTTTGCCATCTGATACAGTATAGAGATACTGAGGAGGGAGATTTGCTCTCCATCTCAGCCGTACAAGGACATAAGCAACAAAAATAAAATAGTAAAAAAGAACAAGTTAAACTCTCCACTTCCCCCAAGATCACATCTATAACCTGCTAACTATTTGAACACATAGGCATTGGAGGTAATTGCAGAGAAAAGCAGCTCATGTTTGTAATAATAATAATAATTTATTATTTATACCCCGCCCATCTGGCTGGGTTTCCCCAGCCACTCTGGGCGGCTTCCAAAAGAATATTAAAATACTATGATACATCAAACATTAAAAGCTTCCCTAAACAGGGCTGCCTTCAGATGTCTTCTAAAAGTCTGGTAGTTGTTGTTCTCTTTGACATCTGGTGGGAGGGCGTTCCACAGGGAGGGCGCCACTACCGAGAAGGCCCTCTGCCTGGTTCCCTGTAACTTGGCTTCTCGCAGTGAGGGAACCGCCAGAAGGCCCTCGGTGCTGGACCTCAGTGTCCGGGTAGAACGATGGAGGTGGAGACGCTCCTTCAGGTATACTGGACCGAGGCCGTTTAGGGCTTTAAAGGTCAGCACCAACACTTTGAATTGTGCTCGGAAACGTACTGGGAGCCAATGTAGGTCTTTCAGGACCGGTGTTATATGGTCTCGGCGGCTGTTCCCAGTCACCAGTCTGGCTGCTGCATTCTGGATTAGTTGTAGTTTCCGGGTCACCTTCAAAGGTAGCCCCACGTAGAGCGCATTGCAGTAGTCCAAGCGGGAGATAACCAGAGCATGCACCACTCTGGCGAGGCAGTCCGCGGGCAGATAGGGTCTCAACCTACGTACCAGATGGAGCTGGTACACAGCTGCCCTGGACACGGATTTAACCTGTGCCTCCATGGACAGCTGTGAGTCCAAAATGACTCCCAGGCTGCGCACCTGGTCCTTCAGGGGCACGGTTACCCCATTCAGGACCAGGGAATCCCCCACACCTGCCCGCCTCCTGTCCCCCAGAAACAGTACTTCTGTCTTGTCAGGATTCAACCTCAATCTGTTTGCCGCCATCCATCCTCCAACCGCCTCCAGACACTCACACAGGACCTTCACCGCCTTCACTGGTTCTGATTTAAAGGAGAGGTAGAGCTGGGTGTCATCTGCATACTGATGAACACCCAGTCCAAACCCCCTGATGATCTCTCCCAGCGGCTTCATATAGATATTAAAAAGCATGGGGGAGAGGACAGAACCCTGAGGCACCCCACAAGTGAGAGCCCAAGGGTCTGAACACTCATCCCCCACCACTACTTTCTGAACACGGCCCAGGAGGAAGGAGCGGAACCACTGTATGACAGTGCCCCCAGCTCCCAGCCCCTCAAGACGGTCCAGAAGGATGTTATGGTCGATGGTATCAAACGCCGCTGAGAGATCCAGCAGAACTAGGAAACAGCTCTCACCTTTGTCCCTAGCCCGCCGGAGATCATCAACCAGTGCGACCAAGGCAGTTTCAGTCCCGTGATGAGGCCTGAATCCCGATTGGAAGGGATCCAAATGGTCCGCTTCTTCCAGGCGTGCCTGGAGTTGTTCAGCAACCACTCGCTCAATCACCTTGCCCAAGAATGGAAGATTTGAGACTGGGCGATAGTTGGCCATCGTGGCCGCATCTAAAGATGGTTTTTTAAGAAGCGGTTTAATAACCGCCTCTTTCAGCGGGTCTGGGAAGGCTCCCTCACGGAGGGAAGCATTCACCACCCCACGAAGCCCATCGCCCAGCCCTTCCCGGCTAGCTTTTATAAGCCAGGATGGGCAAGGATCAAGGAGACAGGTGGTTGGTTTCACTCGTCCAAGCAGCCTGTCCACATCCTCGGAGGTAACAGATTGGAATTGATCCCACACAATTTGACTAGACAGGACTCTAGCACTCCCCCGCCCCGGCCCTGCTCCCACGGTGGCGTCTACCTCTTCCCGAATCTGAGCGACTTTATCTGCAAAAAACTTTGCAAAATCATTGCAGGAGATCATGTGGCCCGTATTGGGCCCTGATGTAGCAGGTGGTTCCGCTAAATTGCGGACCACCTGAAAAAGTCTCCTGCTGCTGTTTTCTGCAGATGCAATAGAGGCGGCGAAGAAAGCCTTCTTCGCCGTCGCTACCGCCACTTGGTAGGCTCGACACTGAGCTCTAACCTGTGTCCGGTCAGCTTCAGAATGGGTCATCCGCCACCGGCGCTCTAGCCATCTCAACGATTGTTTCATTGCCCTCAGATTCGTGGAAAACCACGGGGCCATCCGGGCTCCATGCAATCGGAGAGGGCGCTTCGGAGCCAAACAGTCAATAGCCCTGGTTAACTCCACATTCCAGCGGGCCACCAGGGAATCAGCTGAAAGGCCATCAACATGGGATAAAGCATCCCCTACCGCTCTCTGGAAACCATTTGGATCCATTAAGTGGCGGGGGCGGACCATCCGAATCGGACCCACCTCCCTGCAGAGGGGAAGGGTCGCGGAGAAGTCAAGTTGCACCAGGAAGTGGTCTGACCATGGCACTTCTTTTGTTTCGCTTTTACTTAGTGTCAGAACACCAACATCCATGGAGGTAAACACCAGGTCCAAGGCATGTCCGTGGCTATGGGTTGGGCCAAACTTATTCAGGGACAGCCCCATGGAGGCCATGCTTTCCACGAAGTCCCGAGCGGCCCCTTGTAAGGTCGTGTCGGCATGGATGTTAAAATCCCCTAGGACAACCAAACTAGGTGTCTCCAGGAGAACATCCGCCACGACCTGAAGCAGCTCGGGCAGGGAATCCTTGGTGCAGCGGGGAGGTCGGTACACCAAAAGGAATCCTGTACTGCCCCTATTGCCCAACTTCCAGAACATGCACTCAGAGAACTGGGTCTTCCCAATAGGATGCCTGGTGCAAACTAATGACTTCCTAAAAATCACTGCAACCCCCCCTCCCCGCCCACAGGGCCTGGGTTGCTGTGCGCAAGAGAAACCTGGTGGACAAGCAGCGGCAAGAACAGGCCCACCTGCTTCATCCAACCAAGTCTCTGTTACACAAGCCAGGTCAAATCCTCCATCCATGATCACGTCATGGATGGCAGTGGTCTTATGAATCATTGACCTGGCATTGCACAGCAGCACCTTCAGGCTATGTGGGTATCCCTTGCTGATTCTAGTATCCGTCCGGACAGGACCAGACCCGGAGGCAGGGATAGTCCTCAGACAACGACTAAACCTGCCTCCTCTGTAATGACATGGTCTGGTCTTAGCGTAACTCCTCCTCCTACCCGTGATCACTGAGATCGGTTGTCCCAGCGCATCCCCCTCCGTGGAGCATACCCCAGCCATTTTGTTGGCTGGGACCCACTCCCCGGCAGCCCTGACCCTTCCCCTTAAGAACAAAATAAGACCTTAAAACAATAAAAAACCCCAGAAAACAAAAAACAATACAAATGAAAAACTATAAAAATTACAAATCCATTAAAATCAAACAAATTCCCAACTAAACATCCATCCCACCCCCATCCCCGTCCCCGCATATACAAAAAAATGAAAGGAAAAGGAACATTTTAAAACAAACTCTGCGCCCCTCTGGATCCCCCTGGGTCGCAGCAGCAGTGACAACAACCGTCCCTGTGAGGCCTGTCAGGCCCCGCCCTGGGCCAGGTGGTGAGTGGCAGGAAGGAGCAGGGCCCTCAGACACCCACACAGGAGAGTCCTCCTGGGCAGCAGAGCGCAGCAGTCCCTGTGAGTCCTTCAGGCCCCGCCCCGGGCCAGATGGTGAGTGGCAGGAAGGAGCAGGGCCCTCAGACACTCACACAGGAGAGTCCTCCTGGGCAGCAGAGCGCAGCAGTCCTTATGAGGCCTCAGGCCCCGCCCCGGGCCAGATGGTGAGTGGCAGGAAGGAGCAGGGCCCTCAGACACTCACACAGGAGAGTCCTCCTGGGCAGCAGAACGCAGCAGTCCTTATGAGGCCTCAGGCCCTGCCCCAGGCCAGATGGTGAGTGGCAGGAAGGAGCAGGGCCCTCAGACACTCACACAGGAGAGTCCTCCTGGGCAGCAGAGCGCAGCAGTCCTTGTGAGGCCTCAGGCCCCGCCCCGGGCCAGATGGTGAGTGGCAGGAAGGAGCAGGGCCCTCAGACACCCACACAGGAGAGTCCTCCTGGGCAGCAGAGCGCAGCAGTCCCTGTGAGTCCTTCAGGCCCCGCCCCGGGCCAGATGGTGAGTGGCAGGAAGGAGCAGGGCCCTCAGACACTCACACAGGAGAGTCCTCCTGGGCAGCAGAACGCAGCAGTCCTTATGAGGCCTCAGGCCCTGCCCCAGGCCAGATGGTGAGTGGCAGGAAGGAGCAGGGCCCTCAGACACTCACACAGGAGAGTCCTCCTGGGCAGCAGAACGCAGCAGTCCTTATGAGGCCTCAGGCCCTGCCCCAGGCCAGATGGTGAGTGGCAGGAAGGAGCAGGGCCCTCAGACACCCACACAGGAGAGTCCTCCTGGGCAGCAGAGCGCAGCAGTCCCTGTGAGGCCTCAGGCCCCGCCCCGGGCCAGATGGTGAGTGGCAGGAAGGAGCAGGGCCCTCAGACACCCACACAGGAGAGTCCTCCTGGGCAGCAGAGCGCAGCAGTCCCTGTGAGGCCTCAGGCCCCGCCCCGGGCCAGATGGTGAGTGGCAGGAAGGAGCAGGGCCCTCAGACACCCACACAGGAGAGTCCTCCTGGGCAGCAGAGCGCAGCAGTCCTTATGAGGCCTCAGGCCCTGCCCCAGGCCAGATGGTGAGTGGCAGGAAGGAGCAGGGCCCTCAGACACCCACACAGGAGAGTTGATTAAAGTTCACTATCTTGGATGGCTTTGGCACACTAAAACCCATGCTGACTGAATGCAATGGAGGACACAGATGAGGGTACTTCAGCATATATGATGGATCTCATCTGTATATGGCATTCTGCAGCTAAAAAACCATCACCCTCTTCTATAAAACAATGGAAGATATGAGATTGTTCTCATTTGCCTCAGGTCAACAACCTAGTGCCTGATCTAGATGGGGAACTGAGTTCACAGATAGTTGATCTAGCTGGGTTAAAAAATGGTTCTAGTTACATCTTTTTTATTTTTTTGGTGGGGGCCCAGTTGGTCAATGGAAAAGCTCAAATGCAAATCTGTTAAATCCCCAGCAACTTTAGGCTTACTACTACCATGTACCAATTATACATAATCCAACCCTCATGGACAAAGCCAACAATGGAGGTGGAATACCAAAGATGGGAAGCTAGACCTACTCAAGAAATTCGGATGAGAAGTAATACTTAGCAACTTTCATAGGGTGGCAAATTAGGTGGCTGTGTTCTGATACTTCTGATCTTTGCAGTCACCTGCCCATTCTTGGGCTCCTATAATTTGGCAATTAACATGCAGCTTCATGCTACCTAATTAAGTGAAGATGATTTAGGCACTACACATTTTCTGGGGATTAATGACAACCTAGGAGGAGCTGATGTCCCAAAGTGCAGCTAAGGGCCATTAACTTCAAATGATCATTAATCCTGTGAGATCCTTGGTGCCAAGGTCACTGCTGCTATTATAAAATGGCACAGGAACAGAAACATTATGTGGGGTGGGGTGAGGGGCTGTGTGTGTGTGTGTGTGTATGTGCTTTAAAATCCAGGGTAGATATTGAATAGTTGTTACATGTCTTTCTAATCCTCATGGTGGAACGATCACTCATCACTGGTGTGAAATAGCCAGGAATATTTAACAAAGGAATCTCTGTATATTCCAAAACTACATTTCCTAGATATATAAAGGAAAGCAATGACAGTAAAAACTGGTTTAAAATTGATTTATAATTTAGAGAGCAGATGTGTCTTAAGACTGTACACATTGAATGAAAAATACGCTTCCTGCCTCTCAGAAGACAATTGTTATTTTTAGAGTCACCACAAGGGCTCATTATTCCAAAGTAGGGCACCTTCACTGCAACATTAAGACCTATGATGAGACCCACAAATCCTGACAAACACAGAGTAAGCCTTATACAGAAGCAGAACAGAGTTATAAGCTTTCAAACTGCCAATGAAAGTAAAATGCAAGATCTGAGAGCTGCCTAGTCTCCAGCATATCCAATAATAATATTCTACTATTTGCACACATGGGTAACACTCGAAATACATTGCCTAAGTCTAATACAGCAAAGGAAATTAGTAGAGCATAATTAGCTGCACCCTTATTCGAGGTAAGGAAATGGAATGCCACTATTTCGAATGTGGAAAATCGAATTGGGGTTTTTATTGCCCAGCTGATGATATCATCCGTCTTCCTCAGATAAATGTCTAAGTGTGTGCCACATTAATGGGCCACTGGATAAAAATGCTTCTCTAGGCTCAATGGAATGGATCAATAAGGTAGGAAAGATGTTATGCAGGTTTTGTGTTTTGCTTCTGGAACAAATCATCAGCTTGGTATAATAAGGATGAAGGTCAAATGTTGTAAGAGAGATTGCTCCTACCACTTCCACAATATTAATAAGCATTTTATAGGTACTTTTGTTTTTTGCTCATTCATCAGGCAACTTATTCTGCATGTATAATGCTAGAAATTCCAAAAAAACCCAAAGGCAGGCAATTGCTTACAAATCACCCCTCTCATGTTTTGTCTTCAGTAACAACCTAATCTGAAACTAACAATATTGAAAAAATTGTCATGTTTCATTGAGGCGCTTAAAGTGAGTATGTTAATGCTCCAGCATTATATGAATACAATGGTGCAAATTTCAGAAAGAAAAGAAAAAATCCTGGTGAATTTCCAGGGATAGTAACTATATCTAATAGAAAGAGATGTCAGAGGTTTCTCTCCCTACCTTCAGAGATTAAATTTGATATCAACCCATTTGGCTATGTATCTCTTTTGTTACTATACATTATTGAGGCTTCTCAGAGCTGAGGTTTTTCACAATGGAGCAAATCCAATAAGAATCCATATAGGAATAGCTGCCGGAATTTATTTCTACTCTCTGTGGTCCAGTTCACACATGCATGTACATCACTGGATTACTAAACACTTGGGGCATGAGCCAGCAAAGTTAAACACTTTTAAATCCCTTTATTTCAACCTGAGGCATTTAAGCATGTGCCTTTCTCACTTGGGGGGGGGGGTATGCATTTGTCCCTGAGTGCCAAATGTAAACGGAAAATTGGCTCTGAGAGGAGAGGGAAAAGGTTAAAACAAAAAACAAAAAAAACCAGACCTGCAGTTTTAAGAGCAGAACTCCCAGGGGAGTGTTTAGTTAGTCACCTCCTGACAGATGCCCTGGAGCACTTGCAGGGGCCGGATTCTACTGACACATTTCTCTTTAATTGTAGTCTGTAGGGATGTTTGTGTCCCACAGAGCACAAGGTTTAGAACCTCTGCTTGTAAAAAGCATGCTTATGGAGTCCAGCTGAATCCTTAAGCTATCAAGAAGAGGCGAAGGTTAAAACACCGCACTGGGTACATCATAACCTAAGAGCAAGAGCTGTTGATATTATGAAGATAGATTTCCTATTCTCTGTCTCCAGTAAGTGTCTTCCCTAAACCCTTAATCGGTCCACTGGTGAAATATGACTTTTATTGTTCTGACAGCAATAAAACTTGATACCTGTGATTCTAGATCTGTGAATTAGATGTGGCTCCTACTGTACTGGTGTAACATTTTCTCCATCTGAAGAGAAGAAGAAGAAATGCAGACATCTAAATGTCACTGGTAAACTCTGAAGTTGAGAGTATTGGATATGTGAGAAGATCAGCACACAATGGATGCTTCTCAATAACTCAACTATTTATTGTTGCAAGTCACTGGGAAAAGCCCTGGACAGAACGCTTAGACTGGAATAATAACTGCAGGCTGACTTACACTTATGATACTAGTTCATCTGGAGTAAGGACTGTTTAAACCCTGAGGACATGAGGCCCAGCCATGCACACTGGCCTGTGCTACACAAGTGAAACTGTTTCTTCCTGTGTACTCACATGTCTATCTCAATCTTTGGACTCCTGAGCTTGACTCTTAAAGAGATTGTGCACAATGGAGATATTTTTGGTTTGTCAGAGATGAAGCAAGATCGCTGTGAGATGATGCAAACCAAAGCAGGGATACCTGAAGCACTTAAGCAATCTAGGCATTTAAAAAATGCTGCAGAGAAACATCTGTAAAAAGTGAAAGAACATCCCTAAGCTTACCATAACACTGTAACACAAGAGAGGCATGAAAGAGAAAGAAAAGCAAACACTGGTTTGGGAGAGTTTGCAGAGGAAAAGATCCATTATGGCTGGAAGGACTAGCTTTTAATAAGAGGGTATGATTATATGATGGTTTGGGGAGAGAGCAGCCTTCCAAAAGCAAAACCAATACATTCCATCAGTGCAAGGTTTTACACTTGCATAATGGAACTTCCTCTCCTCTCCTCTCCTTCTACTGTATGCCACCTAAATCTGTTCTAAGGATTCCCTAACATATGGAGCCGACATGGAGAGGGTGTAGGGCACTTGCAGGAGGAACAGATTGGGGGAGTTCTGTTGCACAAGAGTAAAACTCTGTGTTGACAAGACATAGTCACTTATTATCTACCACCCTAGTGGGATGGGGAGGGGAGAAAGAGGTCATTCAGGACTGACAAGGCTTTTTTATAATCAGAGAGAATGGGTTTAACCTGGAAAATGAATCCCTTTTCACTCTTCCATACACTACACCCAGCTTTCCCTGTCGCTATGGCTAGATTGGCATTGTAATATTGGTATATATCAGTTATGTGGACAAGTATATTCCATACTGAGAGCAATGATAATACCTGTTCTTCACACATAACTTTAAAAACAGTATTAAAGATTGTCAGTAGACATATCTGTAATAGCTAGCAATGCTGTCAGAAATCATGTGGACCCTAATGAAAATTTCAAAATTTCATAGCATCTGAACTGGAAAGTTTCATATGAAGTCTGGTGACTACTTAATAATAAAGGAAGTTCTGGGAAGATTCCAGGGTTCTATATGGAGGCTACTATTTGGGTATCTACAATTTCTATTTTATGTATGGGAGGGCAAAGTTCTTATACTACCTTCTGAAACATAGCATGTTAGTGATGGGTGAACTCATTTTCTCTTCATTCTGAATTGGTTACATATTTAGGAGACTATAAGAATTCAGAAGAAATCTCATAAATTTTTGAAAGTTCTCCCCTAGCTTATATGGCATACTGATGTTTCTGAGTACATGGACATTATCATATCACCCTCCAATAAGTGGTAGTTCCCACCATTAGCCACTGTGGAGAGCCACTTGACATAGTTGCCATTTCCCTGGAAAAACAAATATACCCAGAAACAATGGGGGGTTAAAATATTTCCTGGGAACATTCAAGAAAATGGATCCACAAAGAGATGGGTCTGTTTGAGGAATTAATTATTTGCAAGTCATGATATGAACTGATCTGCTCTGCACATCCTGGACTAATGCCCTGATTTGAATTCTTCTTCAGATGTCATACCTCTTCAGCCTGATGTGCAGAACATATTCCTACTAATAAGTTCTTCTGCCTTTCTTCAAGAGCACCATGTTTCAATGTTTTATCTAGATGAATTTCAAGAAATAATATCAGCTCTGCTCTTCTGTGTATCAGTCAAAACTTTGCTCTAACATTATGACACTATGTAGCCAAAGTACAAAATACTGTCAGTTTCCTGCTGTGAAAGTTGAAGAGAAAAGATGTAGCTTCTACTGCAACAGTCATGAGTTTGTGAACTCTTGAAATGAAATTTAAAAATGTTGGTACTTGGGTGGATGGTGCCTGGAACAGAGCCTTCCAGGCTTGGAAGCATGGACATAACAACAAAATTAGGGCCAGAGCCAACATTTGGATGAACCAAATGTTGGGGCCTTGGGTCCATCTAGCTCAGGATTGTCCACACAGGGTTTCATCCTGGGGGCAGTGAGGATTGAATGCAGAACTTTCTGCATGAAAAGTGGATGCTCTACAACTGGTCAAGTGTGAAGTTTTTAATGGATTGAGGCAAGTCTGAGCTTGGAACCCATAATAAAACTTGACTGGTAATCCAGTCCCAAGATATGTTCTGAAGGCACAGAATGCTACTATCTTAATGAAGCTAAGCAGCTCTAGATATGGATATCCCTCAAAAAAGAAAAAAAAGAAAAAAGGAAGGGTATATTTTTATATGCTACAGTTGTAGCAAGCATTCTTACTGCTACAAAATGGAAGAGTGATGAAATCCCCTCTATTCATGAATGGATTCAAAAACTGACAGAATATGCGGAGTCTATATGATAGTCTATCAGAAAAAATAAAGAACAAATCAAAACAGGAATTTGTCTCAAAATGGGAGGTTTATTTGAAAAATAACTATAGCAGGTTAAACTCTGTCGCAGCATTCAAATAATTTCAGTAGTAGCTTTAAGAAAGATATGAGACCTAAGATAAAATAAAAATTAGTCAATTTAGGATAAAAGTGTGTAATGGCAACAAGTAATATATAATTGAAATAAGGAATAGATGGGAGGTCAGGTCTATAGTCCAAAGACCATTTTCTGCTTTATTGTTTTGTAATTAATATTGTGTTTATCACTATTTTTATTTGTATATTTGTTTTCCTTTTCTTTTTTGGTGTATCAATAATAATAAAAAAGACTGAAGGGGGGCAGTCTTGCCCTTCACCTTTCTGTTAGTGTTAAAGTCGGCTAACCAAGTGGTTGGTGATGGTGCTTAGTAACCAGTCAGAGTGGTATGATGGCCACTGAGATAACCGACCTAAGAAAGACAAAATCTCTCTGTTTATTTCTCCTCAAGTTATATCTTATTCTTGTTCCGGTTACCCAGTAAAGTATTATCAGTTTCTTTTCTCGCTGGACTTCCATCTGCATTATTTAAGTGACTCTGCTAACAACTAACAGGTGTAGTCACCCAGTATGGAGATCCTGAGGCAAGTTCCAGTGCTGGCAGGACTCTTGTCACCTGCCTTGGATGCCAGGTCAGGCAGCTTCCCTATGTTCCCAGCCTCCAACCCTGGTTGCTATTGTGTCAATAAATGCTAGGCCTCTGGGTACCTCCCCTCGCTCTGGATTTTTTTTGGGGGGAAACTTTCCTTTGCAATAGTGTGATTCCTTATTCACACACTACTGAGGCTAGTGTTAGAGCCTCTAGCGTGGTTGTTCAGGAACCTTCATGGTTACTTGCCATGCCAGTGTCACCAGTCCTACATATATTGATGACATAAGAAATGGCATGCTAGTTTTTGTGACAAATTGGGACTGTGAATTCAAATTTATTTTCAGACTTCGGAGAGTTTGTTACATCCATGGCCTGCCTCAAATACTCTAGAGCTACCCTCAAATCTGCTACAATAATTATTCATATAACTGGTATATTTATCTAAGCAACTGAGGCTATAGCACTCCAAAGCAAAGACGCAGGTTTTGTAAAAAGGTACATGTTATAATCAAGAGCTATGGAAATAAATTTGACCACATAATTTTGAATTGGAAGGACTTTTTTAAATTGGAAGCTAATGATGAACACAGTCAAGATTGGGAAGAGTTCAACATATCAGAATTAATAGGGTGTGAAATTCACTCAGCTCCAATAGTTCCCGTGGGACATAATGTTTTGGCTTGTGACCTATCAATCATCTGGTATGATAATAGCAGGGAAGATATTCTAATAAGGGGTTGTCACAGGATCAATGTTTCTTGCATTGGAAATAAACATGCTGTTTTCATTTCAACATTTATTTTTCCTTTAAAAGGTAATTATAAAATAAAATTATTGTTTTCCCTCATCTCTGGCATTTATGTAAGCATGAAGGCATTATTCACTGACATTTTATTCAGTTGACATGAGATCTGAAACAAAAGACTGGTGGTCCAGAATTCTGACTGTCAAAAATGCATTTCATTTAGGAAATGAAAAACCACTGATTGACAATATATGGCAACATCACTAGAAACTTTGCTATTTCAAAACTTCCAGTTAACACTTGAAACTTTTAAAGTGCCATTTTCCTTTTTATATATTTATAAAATGCTTCTGTAATCATCATACCTATCAATAAATCAAAAATTTCTACAGTCTTTGAAAGCTTTGTGACAAAATGTAACACCAATCCTGGCCTGATTGCAGTGGCTACCAATTCGTTTCTGGGTTCAATTCAGTGCTTTTTTTCTTAAAAATATGTTTAGAAATACTCTCATTTTGACTCAGGAAAAACCACCATTTTATAGTTCAAATTGGGAAAAATAAATACAGTAAATACAATGAAACTGACCGATCACCGTGCTAGATTCCAACTCCTACTTCACACATTAAATGCTCGCTTCCATCTGAGACTCGGGAAACACCGTAACAGGAAATGAGGCCACCATCAGGGGTAGCAATGGAACTGATGATTTTCCATGCTAGAGAAGAAACTTTAAAAAATATATAGTTTCTTAGATTCACAAAATGTATGCAGGGTATGTAGAAAAAAGCACTGGTTCAATTGAAAGTGCTGGTTTTGACCTATAAAGCCTTAAACAGCTCAGGACAGCAGTACCTCAAGGACCGCCTCTCCGTTTATGAACCAACCCAGACTGTCTGATTATTATCTAACAGGTCCAGACACAAGAACACAAGAACAGGCCTTTTCTGTGGTGGCTCCCCGTTTGTGGAATGCTCTCCCCAGGGAAGCTCACCTTCATTAAATAGCTTTAGGCATCAGGCAAAACCATTCCTCTTTTCATGGGCCTTTGGTTAATTAAACAACCTATGATCTTTTAAACTGGGGGGGGGGGCAGTATTGTTTTTGTTTGTTATGATGCCACGCACTTTTATGTTTTTATATTGTAAACCTCCCTGTGATCCTCAGATGAAGGGCAGTATGAAAATGTAATATATAAAATAGAAATTATTGGGGGGGGGGGACAAATGCAGATAAAGTGGACTGAAAATCAGATTTCCTCCTGATGTCCTGAATGTAACTTATTTAAGTTCTGTTCATGAAATGTTGTTCCATTGTTATGACACTGAATTTATGGATTTATTATTTTAATTTAAAAGCATTTCTAAACCGCTTAATATTTAAAATCTCTAAGCACTATACAAAATTGCAAATATAAAACAGTATTTAAAAACACACAGAGATAAAACAGTTTATCGGTGACAGCCATATCTGAAAAGGTAGGGTATTCCAAAAGCATGGTGCCACTACAGAGAAGGCCTTATGACGTGTTAGTTAACTGTCAAGACGGCTTCTCCCACAGGTCTTAATGTATTAGAGCATCTTCTTCTGTACCCACATGCTATCAGATATTTAGGTGCTGAGCTGTAAAAATAGGGCTTTATATATCAATACAATTCCAGTGCTCTGAACTTGGGTAAGTAGCATATAGTCAGCCAATACAGCTTTTTCAGAACTGGTGTGATATCACAGTAGGTAGTCAAATCCTTTATTTTCTATGTCCTTGCTTAAGCATCTGTTTAATTCTTACAAGGCACCTGAAGATATATCCTTTGCAGCCAGCCATCTATTTTGAATTTACATAATTATTTAACAGCACAAATGTTTCCAAAGGGAAATGTAAGCAGCATGACCAACACATTATGCAAATGTTGTTTTCACAGTAATTTAGCCTTGCCATCCCTCCCTCTCTCCCTCTCTCTATACTGTATATCACATCATTTTGGAAACAGTGTAGCAAGCCGTGGTGTTTTAGGGAGAAAAGCAGACAACACCTAGAGCAGGCACCCCCAAACTCAGCCCTCCAGATGTTTTGGGACTACAGTTCCCATCATCCCTGGCCACTGTTCCTGTTAGCTAGGGATGATGGGAGTTGTAGTCCCAAAACATCTGGAGGGCTGAGTTTGGGGGTGCCTGCTCTAGAGCATATCTTCTAGCTTATTTTCAATATCTGGATACATAGAGTACCTTATATATTAACTAGCAATTCTAAAATTATTTGTACGTCAAGTGATTTCCTTTACAAATATATTCACCAAATATGAATATATCTTACTATATTATAAAATGCAAAAGTGTTTCACGCTGCAGTTCACTTGGCCACAGACAGGTGGTGCGGTGAACCACAGTCTTAGGAAGGCATTCAGAGAGCTGCTGGGCCATTGCAGCAGCCTTGGAGGGCACATGCATCAGGTCTTCAATGAAATTCAGAAATTTCTCACTGAATGAGAAAACTAGTATAGAGTGCATGGCAGAACAACCCCATCAAATAATGTAATGGGCCAGTGAGGATCTGGTCTTCTCTACCCCACCCGCACCCCAATTTAATTTCTCGATAGGTTCTTAAACTCAGTGACAAATGGCTAATCCAGGCTAACCAGTCAGGCTTGCCCATTTCAGCAGTAAATGAGGTTTGATGGCATGGCCACATTCATAAGATGTACTGCTTTACACATAGAGCCACAGTGCACATGTGTGGCAACCTCCATAAATGAAGAGTTCCTATTCTATCAAGAGGGCCCATGAGGAAAGTGAAAAATTCACAGCTTTCAGACAAAATCTGATTCCAAAGAGCTTAATTTTCAAACTGCACTCTTGCAACAGTTCCAAAGAATAGATGTCAAGAGGAGGACTGAAAGGGAAGTTCATCTTCGATAGTGGTTAATATAAAAGTCCCCATTCATACAGTTGGGATGTTACTAGTGCGTATACTAGGTTCCACTTTATTAACAGTCTCCTTGCATGTCAGCAATTGTGATGTAATTTAAGTGATGTCCCCACTACAGTGTGTTGAATTGTGTTTTCATTAATATGTAAGAAAGCTCTTAATATGAAAATTGCTCATTCTGAATTGTGTTAATGATGTGCTTATCATATTATCATTGGACTGATTTCCATCCAGATGCTGAGCAATCTGAGATAGAGAAGACTCCTATTGCAAAGCAATCACTGCCACCTCCCTTGGGGCCATCTCAAGTTAGGACCTATAGACATAGTTTAATATGGCTGATTGCAAGGAGTTGGAAGTGTAATCATTTCAACAGCACCACTGTTTTGTATGCACAAATGAAACACACACATACACACATTCATTTGTTAAATGAGACAATTTAAAACTTTAAATACCACCTGCATTGCAAACATATCCAGGCAGTGTAAAATAAATTTAAAAATACAAACCAAATCCAAAATATACAATAGAATTAAAATCATAAAACAATCAGTGGCCAGATATAATATCAAAAATAATTGCAATGGGGACACGGGTGGCGCTGTGGGTAAAACCTCAGTGCCTAGGGCTTGCCGATCGCATGGTCGGCAGTTCGAATCCCCGCGGCGGTGTGAGCTCCCGTCTTTCGGTCCCAGCTCCTGCCCACCTAGCAGTTCGAAAGCACCCTTAAGTGCAAGTAGATAAATAGGTACCGCTATGTAGCGGGAAGGTAAACGGCATTTCCGTGTGCTGCGCTGGTGCTGGCTCACCAGAGCAGCTTCGTCACGCTGGCCATGTGATCTGGAAGTGTCTCCGGACAGCGCTGGCCCCCGGCCTCTTAAGTGAAGATGGGCGCACAACCCTAGAGTCGGATACGACTGGCCCGTACGGGCAGGGGTACCTTTACCTTTACCTTTAGGCAATGATGCATTCATTCCTGTTTTCTATCTATGACCGCAATCAGAATACAATTAAAGTGATAACATCACTGTACTCCTAACCCCTCTGCAGCACCACAAATCCAACTCAATGGTGTAACGTTGGAAAATGTCGATCACTTCCCCCACCTGGGCAGTTATCTTTCCACAAGGGCCAACATTGATGCTGAAATCCAGCATCACTTGAGCTCTGCAAGTGCGGCTTTCTCCCAATTGAAGTGCAGAGTGTTTGTTTGTTTGTTTGTTTGTTTTAAATGATATTTATTACTTTTTCAACATTTCCAACACAACACTACAAACAAAACAAAAAAGAGAAAAGAGAAAAAACAATACAAATACAATACAAAAACGCTACATAGACTAACAAAACAAACAAAAACAAACAAAAACAATTTAAAAACACCTCAAACATTTTCAATATCTTATATTTCATTCACTTATTTCCAGTGACCTCCTCACACCTCCCTTTTTGTATTCCACTTCTATTATTTGTTTCAGCAATTCCTTTCCATCTTACTCTGTTTTCTGTTCTATAATTATCTTAACATATTCTTGCCATACTTTTCCTTTAATTTTCTATTAATCTATTTATACTTAATTCCTTATGACATTTCTACTAAAGCCATGTAATTTCATTCCAACATTTTTCTAACATTCCTTAATTTTACAATATTTCTATAAATAGTCTTTAAACTTTTTCCAATCTTCTTCCACCGACTCTTCACCCTGGTCTCGGATCTTGCCAGTCATTTCCGCCAATTCCATATAATCCGTCAACTTCGTCTGCCATTGTCCAACACTTCAGTGTTTTCAAGAAGCAACCATTCTCTCAACCAGCAAAAAGCAGATGGTTCACAACGAAGTTTAAAGGTCTGGCAGGGCAGGTCCACCTCCTTCTTTGGCATCCATCAATATCTTAAGTTTAACTCGAGGCTTCCTGCCCTGCCAACCAACTCTAGGAGCATCCCTCTGCCACCTCCTGAGACCCTCCATCCCATCCAAAGCTTGCAATGTTTGAAACAAAAGCAACATCCCCAGCAACACAGCAGCCCTCATCCCCACCACAATAACTCGGCCCAACAGTAACAACTTCTGATTTGTCCATATTTCCAAATCCCCTTTCTCTTCAAACCAACATCCTTCACAGTTATCCTTAAGCAGATTCACATTTTTGGCGGTCATACTAACCCCCAAATACCTCTCTTTCTCAACCAATGTTAGTCCTGTTGCCTCCTGAAACTCTGTCAAGCTTTCCTTTTCCAATTCAGATAGGGCTCTGGTCCTCAAATTCATCCGTTCGTCTTTAAGTTCAATCATAACGAATGTCAGCTTATGTTCACCAAGTTGTCTTTGTATGGATGAGACTCTCCTCTCCAGTTGTATTACTTTAGATTCAGCAGCAAGGGTTTTTTCCCTGACTTCATCTGCAGTTTGCCGTATCAGAGTAGATTCCTGTGTCAGTTTCTGGGTGGTTTCTGAATTGGTATTCACCTTTTGTCCCAAATTATTTAAACTTTCTACAATTAAATCAATTTCAATATTTGCAACATCCAATTTCACATTTATCGCATCTGTTTTCTTGTGGAGTTGTTCCAGCGAATCGTTTATTTTCAATAATGCAGCCACTAAGGCCTCCTCTGTCGACATCCCGTCTGTTTTTTCCTTTCCGTTTGCCATAACACTTAAGAGATTCAAGGTCAATTCCAACGTCTCACACTTTTTTATCTTGCAGCTGGAAATTCCCCTAGCCCAGCTCCTATAAAGTAACCAATTTCAAAAGCTTCCACTAGGGGAAAACAGGTTGTATTTGTATTGGTCAGTATGTCCTCTTTTAAACACAGTTTCAATAATCCAAAGTTACAGTGGTGCCCCGCAAGACGAATGCCTTGCAAGACGGAAAACCCACTAGACGAAAGGGTTTTCTGTTTTTGAGTTGCTTCGCAGGATGAATTTCCCTATGGGCTTGCTTCGCAAGACGAAAATGTCTTGTGAGTCTTGAGATTTTTTTTCGCTCCCCCCCCCTTTTTCTAAGCCGCTAATAGCCTTTTAGCAGCTAAGCCGCTAAGCCGCTAAGCCTTTAATAGCCGCTAAACCACTAATAGCGCTAATCCGCTAAGCCGCTAATAGGGTTGCTTCGCAAGACGAAAAAACCGCTAGACGAAGACACTCGTGGAACGGATTAATTTCGTCTTGCGAGGCACCACTGTAGTTTCAATTTTCAGTTACTTTTCTCCTTTTTTGAAAACAACCGGAGACAGTAGAAACAATGTATTCTCTTGATTAGCTACCTGTCAGTGAACGTTCTAAACGCTGTCAATGGACGTTCCAAAAAACATCAATCCTGCTAGCAGCCCGTTTCCAGGGACAGAGCGGCGGTATTTTAGCTCTCTTAACTCTCTCCTACAGGCATATTCAGTCCACCACTCCCCCCCCCTTCTCCTGCCTACAAAAAGGGGGGATTTAGTTCTTTACCGATGGAAATTTAGTTCTTTACAAAAGGCTTTCCAAGACTTTAGCTTGCAGTCTCCTTGCTTCAGTTAATCTACAAAAGAGGGAGGCGGACTTCCTGTATTGAACCTCCCCGTTTCGATGCCAGATTAAACGTTTAAAAATCCAATTCTTCCCAGTTCAGCTCTACTCACGGGTAATTACTTTAGAGTCAAATTGTCCACAGGAAAAAGTCAATGCTCTCCGACAACAGCTATGCGGCTTCGCTCCATGGAAGAAGCAGACGATTCGAAGCACCGCGCCACTCACCCCACATCGCTCCGGATCCCCGAAACCGGGTTTCCCCGCGAGTAGGGGAGGCACAAGAGGTGCCCGTCGAATCCCACATTCACAGGCTTCTCCCACCTGTGATTTTTACGGGTCTCCGCCTTCGCCGTGGCGGTACAGACCCAAATTCCCACGGGGCAAATTCCTCCCGATCAGAGGAATTCCACCATTGCCGGAGGCACCAACCCGGAAGTCTACTGAAGTGCAGAGTGTTTGAGGACCAGGACACTCGCAGGAAAACCAAAATGCTTGTTTACAAAGCTATTGTACCACCAACCTTACTATATGCTTGTGAAACATGGACCACCTATGAACGCCATCTCCAACCCCTCGAAAGATTCCATCAATGGTGTCTCCGAAAAATTTTACACATCACTTGGGAAGACAGGCGAACTAATACCAGTGTACAGGAAGAAGCAAAGATCACCAGTGTTGAAGCAATGATCCTTCAACATCAACTTTGTAGAACTAGTCATGTAGTGCGGATGCCTGATGATTGTCTTCCAAAGCCACTACTCTATTCCAAACTTAAAAATGGAAAGCATA
Organism: Podarcis pityusensis; assembly: GCF_964106645.2. Taxonomy (NCBI): domain Eukaryota; kingdom Metazoa; phylum Chordata; class Lepidosauria; order Squamata; family Lacertidae; genus Podarcis; species Podarcis pityusensis. The sequence continues at coordinate 46,730,893 of NC_138029.1, read as the reverse complement.
ATGCTAGTGGTCAACAAAAGAGGTTTAAAGACTGTCTCAAGGCAAATCTTTAAAAATGTAATATAAACACTGACAACTGGGAAACACTGCCCTGTGAGTGCTCCAGTTGGAGAACAGCCTTTACCAAAGGTATCATGGGCTTTGAAGACACTTGAACTCAGGACGCAAGGGAGAAATGTGCTAAGAGGAAGGCACGCTTGGCAAATCCACACTGTGATCAACTCCCACCCAGAAACCAATGTCCCCACTGTGGAAGGACATGTGGATCCAGAATTGGCCTCAACAGTCACTTACGGACTCATTGTTAAAACCATGTTTATGGAAGACAATCTTACTCAACTACGAGTGATCGCCAAAGAAGAAGAAGACTCCGGCTCCTGTTGACCACATACAGTTCACTGGTGTTTAGAGACAGCCTTGAACTAGTTATGCCCTGAACTAGAATTTCACATGGTGTTAACTATCTGCTGCGTCGACAAATGTATCATCTCTGTTTTTTTAAACACAGATATATTGTACCACAGTAGTGTGTGTGCCATGACAAAATGTTTTATTTGGTTTGTTTTCAAACTGCATATTAAACTCAGCTCTAGTATTTGGCAAACAAAATGCTTGATCCCACTTGCTATCAATCACTCGCTATTAGCAGCTGATAATTAATTCAGATTGCATATGACTTTCCATAATATACTTTTGTCTGCAGGTGGTAACTCTGAATCTAATATTTAAATGCTGATGCCACAAAAAAACCCACAGTAATACAGATTCACTAGGTGATAACTGGCTCATTGGTTGATTCTGGGTTATTATCAGCCTAGTTTGTGATCTTTACTTAATAGCCAAATGTTTGCTTTAGAAATATGCTTAATTGAAGTCAAATGGTCTGCATTTTGAGGTGGTTCCACTTCAAATTTCACACATTTGACAAATTTCACACATTTGTCTGAAAGCATCCTGTGACATTCCTGACACCCTTTGGGTAGTTTTCATCCCTCTTCATATCCCAGCAACCTTGGGATCAATCCAGATTTAGAGCAGATTTTTGCATAACCCACTCATCAGAGTACCACAGATAGTGCTTGCTCCTTTGAAGCTCTGCTGTTAGAGTATGAGGCTCTTAATCTCAAGGTCATGGGTCTGAGCCCCATGTTGGGCAAAAGGTTCCCGCATTGCAGGCCGTTGGACTATATGGCCCTTGTGGTCCTTTCCAACTCTACTGCTCTATAATTCTTTGAAGGAGATATCATTGGTTACTAAAGGTGATGATAGCAATGCCCCCATTCTCCCCCTGCACAGCTTCCAAAATTGGCTTGGGAGCGGGTTCAAGGAACCCCTGGAACAGTACATGGGGGGGAGTGACTGGATGCTTGCAATGGCAGAACAGTCACTTTGGTACAACGTTGAATTTCACCCCTAAAGTTTAAGCACACACAGAAATACAAAATAGAGAAATTCAGAAGTGCTTGACCACACAGTACAAACATACAGGATTCCATTTAACTTAACACCATACATTCCGAACGCTATGTGATTTATATCACATACATGAAAATTGTGTCCTATGGGGAAACGTACAATGTCAAAAAGAAGACTGGGCTGACATACTAGGTTTTTAATGAGTGCTGCACTTTTGGATTGGAACTGGCCCAGAGCTAATTCAGTTCTGGAACACTTGCTGCTTGTCGTATTTGAATTAACACCAGAAAGGTATTGAGTGGGGAAGAGAGATGGGAACTTTGCAAAATTTTTAAAAACACTATTGCATCACATAATACATAGGCTGGAAAGATTTAGTACATACTGCATAGGAATCCTAAACTAATCAATTCTAAAGCATAACATGTTCCTTTAGACCTTTATTTCCTCCTGCAGGGGTTGCTATTATTATTATTTTTATAAGTTCTACTCAGATCATTCCGTCCCCCTCCTGTTTCACCCAAGATAGAGAGAGTCATTAAAAAATAATTTCTTGAGCTAATTTGAAATGGTCCAAGAAGCCATGCAAGCCAGTCGCTAGGGGATATGTTTTATTACTCTATTTTTAACCCCTCTCTAGACAATTTCCCCCGGTAGTCCATTATTTGTGTCTCTGTCCGAACAACATGATTAGTATTAAGATCATTGCCACTCCCTACATAGTCTGTACATACAACACAAAGATTCCCTTATTACAATCATGAAATGAAGTGAAATAAAAGAGTGTGACAAACTGCATCGGCTTTCTTGTGCCATGCATCCAATTCATTGCCAAAAGGGGAGATGTTTGGGTAAATGCATTCTATAAAATAATAACAGTGATAATGATAATAATATCAACAAATCCTGTCCATTTTTCAAACGTGGCTAACAGATCACAATATCATACAGTATTTGAAACATATGTTACAGTCCCCATTCCTAGTCACAACCATAAGACCAAAAACAATTAACATAATGAACCAACCTCAATAATCACTTCTAAAGCAGCCATCAAACTAAGGCAATGTCAGACATAAATCAAGAGAATGTTCAGCAAGAATGCTTCATTCAAGTGGTTTTCCCAACCACTTGAATGAAGTGAAAAGCAGTGGGATCTGATGCACCTCAATTGCGAAGGCATCCCACAGAAAAGTCCTGAGTCTGGGTACCACCAGCTGTACTTCACAGGGTTGAGGAATCTGGAGTACGACCATATTGAAGAAGACACTACTTAAGACAGCCACAACCATTGTTCAAAGTCTTTTAAAAACATAAGAGCGTAAGTCATGCCTGCTGCATCAGGGCAATGGATCATCTAGTTCAGCATCCTGTTCTCACAGTGGCCAAACACATGCCTGTGGGAAGCCTGAAATTCCCAGCAACTGGTGTGCCAATACATAATTCCTCTAGCAGTGGAGGTAGAACAGGGCCATTGTGGTTAAGAACCATTGGTAGCCTTGTCCTCCATAATTTTATCTCATCTTTTTTAAAAGCCATTCAGTGCAGGAAACCTGAACTGAATCTGGAAACAAAATGACAACCAATGAAACCTCAAGTTAAGGGGCAAACACTCTGTCAGCCGCCAAGATGAATGGAGACAATCAATCAAAATAGGACAGCTATCAGTGCTGACAACCTCTAAGAAAGCAAGAATACATTATATGTAAGTGTAAACAAAGGGAAAAGCAGGAATCATGCAATATTAGCATCCATGTGATCCTCACACATTAGTGCACAAAACAGCCTGTAAATTGGCCCAAGAATTGCTACAGGTTTTTAAACGAATTTGATACAAAATCTGATCTTTATGGAGTGGGTTTGCAACAATGGAGCAGGATCAAATCTAGATTGTTCCATATACTGTATATCCTCACTCATCAAGCAGACAGAGCTGCTCCTTAAAATGAGCATACTTACTATTGTGAACTCTTCATCCACCATTAAATAACAGCAAATCGCAAGGCATTTTTTGTAGGTAGGTGGAGGACGGTTGATTCAGTGTTTTATAGTGTATCTGTTAAAAGAAAATTTCGTTTTATTGATTGCCAGAGACCAATTTCATCTCATTCCCTCCCCAAAGGATTGAAACCCCAGACTTAAATAAACGAAAAGTATAGTTCATCATCTTTAAAAGTGCTTTTACAGGGGCTCTCTTCTGTCCTGAGATAACTCCCCTTTCCCTCACTTGTGTCTCCCCAATAGGCTGTAATTGTAGAAAATCTACCAAAAAAAAATGAAAAAAGATTCCAATGGCAATCAGGTTAGCTGTAAGTTTTGTGATGTGTGTCTGAAAGATTTATGTCCTGATTAAAAGAACCTTGATTGAATTTTCGGATAGAAAATTGTTTTGTTCATAAGCACATGTGCCTTTTTATCCTTTGATCCCTCCTTGGCTTTCATGGCTATTTGGAAAGATGGAGAGTTAGAGGCAAAAGAAGGGAACCAAGAAAGCAATATAAGCAATTAGATGCACCCAGCACTGGAGATTTGGGGTGATTAAAGCAGTAGATGGCAACAGGGAACCTGTCTGTACTTGTGAAACTTTCAGACAGACTCCACACCAGAGTGACTTGGGTCATTTCTTTTTCACATGGATTTCAACTAATGTTGTCTGTTTTTTTAAAAAAATATGGCCAAACATCTGTAGCATTTGTTACCATTGGAGGTCCAAGCTGCACAACCAATGCAAAATATTTGTTACGATCTCAACCTATAATCCAGTGCCTGTAAAAAAAGTATTTCAAGGCAAACTCCAATTCTTAACCGCTGCTTAACCATACTTATTAAAAAAAAAAAAGTACTCTCATGCGAAAGTAACAACCAATCTGCCCTTTTCCGATAAATATATTCAAAACATACAGATGCCTTCAAGGCAGATCACAAAGCATGTCTCAATTAATAGTGTAGAAGGTTCAGATACAGCCTTAGTGGGCAAGACATGTGGGGGGAGGTGGAGAGAGGGGCCCTACATTATTCATGGAGGGCAGGGCACCTGGCTTCTGAATATGAATCTCTAATGAACAGCTCACAGTGCTTTGCTGCCCTTCAGCTCAATTTGTATGATAGGGATGAGAAAAATGTGTGCATCCATGCAGGCTGCTGCTCTTCCAGCTCTTCTTGTGGCTCTTTAGCATTTTCATGCTATTCCTATACCCACACCCAGCATGGCTGCTTTCCCTCTGATTTCTCAATGCATGTGTCAATGCACTTCTTAAGTACGGTTATTGCTTTTAGGGTGCTCACACTAGCTAGGCACAGCATCTAAAACAGGGGGCGGCAACCTAAGGCCTATGGGCCACAAGAGGCCCACGGGGGTCATTTAATCAGCCCACGAGCCACCCCTGAACCTCCCCACCGGAAATTGTGTCTGCGCAAACACAGATGCCAGAAATTGTTGGCGTCACACAATCCGGCCAATGGAGGAATCTCTGTTGGAGTGAACCGGCCCAGGTGAGGTAAACCTTGCCAACCCCTGGTTTGAAACATTATTGAATCGCAGATCTGCCATCAAGTCAAAGGAAAAACTAGATGCAGTTGCAGCAGTTAATCATTGCCCCAAAACATAGAAAATGAGAATGTGGGGTTTATATAATGTAATCAGGAAAGAGATACATGGACAGTGCTTGCTACTAAGCACTATCCTCATTAGATCATAATATTATTAGAAAAGGCCTGCTAGATTAAGCAAAAGGCCCCCCTGTTCCCGTATCCTCTCCGCACAGTGGCCAACCAGATGCTTAAGGGAAGCCTTCCAGGAGGACCAAGTACAACAGATTTCTTTTCTGTGCAACTTTCCTGCATCCCTCTTCTCTGAGCTTTCCTGCCCTCCAAGTTGGAATAAAATACCAGGAGTTACCTCAGTTGTGCAATATGGAAGTTGTGCAATATGGAAGTTACCTCAGTTGTGCAATATGGACAGAAGATGGAAGAAATTAAGAGAAAGGCTCAGGAATGACTCCATTGCCTTTGCAGGGAAAGGGCCCTGGCTCAGTAGCAGAACACCTGTTTTGCATGCAGGAAATCCCAGGTCTGGGGCCTGGCACCTCGAGTTAGAAGGATCATTTAGATTGCAACCTAGGACTGATGAGTGGACTTGGGGCAGATCTACACTCATGGTTTATAAAGTTAATAATGTGTTGTTAAAATGTGACACCAGAGGGCGCTGCAGAGCAACGAGCCACCAGCAATAGGGAAACTGCATGTTAAAGGTAAGGTGACATTATAGAATGATATACAGTGGTGCCTCGCAAGACGAAAAGAATCCGTTCCGCGAGTCTCTTCGTCTTGCGGATTTTTTCGTCTTGCGAAGCAAGCCCATTAGAGGTTTAGCGCTTAGCGCTACAGTATTAGCTGATAAGCGGCTTAGTATCAGCTGTTAAGCAGCTTAAAGATCAGCTGATAAGCGGCTTAGCATCAGCTGTTAAGCGGCTTAAAGATCAGCTGATAAGCGGCTTAGCATCAGCTGTTAAGCGGCTTAAAGATCAGCTGATAAGCGGCTTAGCACCAGCTGTTAAGCGGCTTAAAGATCAGTTGATAAGCGGCTTAGCATCAGCTGTTAAGCGGCTTAAAGATCAGCTGATAAGCGGCTTAGCCATCAGCTGATAAGCAGTTTAGCAGCTTGGGAAAAAGGGGGGGGGGGAGGAAAAAAAACCCTGCAGGAACTCGCAAGACATTTTCGTCTTGCGAAGCAAGCACATAGGAAATTCGTTTTGCGAAGCACCTCCAAAACGGAAAACCCTTTCGTCTAGCGGGTTTTCCGTCTTGCGAGGCATTCGTCTTGCGGGGCACCACTGTATCTAATATTGTTTTAATAACATTTAAAAGATCAATGTAGATCCAGCCATGGTCAGTATTGTGCTCTTACAAAGTGATGGAAGATATGTTCTGCTTGTGACCCTAAAAAGCCTTTTCAGGCCAGACACAGGGCTAAGTGACCTGGTACAAGGCAACTTCCAAGCTTCTGTGAAAATCAGACTCCTCTTTCTGCATGACTTTCATAAATAGACCTTGGGAACTGTTACTGCCCTGTCTGGGCTGGCCCTAAGAGATGACAAATATCAAGAGAGCAGAATAGGTGAGAGGCCTTTTCATAAAATAATCAGCATATGAGCCTAATTATCCACTTTAACTCTCAACATTGCCTTCTGGGAGGGGGAGGAAGGGGGAACCAAAGGGCAAAAAGCAATGAAACTATCCAGTGCTTTGGGATCCACTTTAAGGAACCCCAGGGGAGCATTTAATCATATTGAACCCCCTATTGTGCTCAGCAAAAGTTTCTTTTTAAATGTAATAGGTTCTAATGGCTCCCCCTTTGGCAGCCAGAGAATGTCAGATTAAGCTGCTCCTGTTAGATACTGGTTCTGATTGGATACCTGTTGAGCTAATAGCTCTCAATGGTACCTATGCCGTGATGGACAGGCCTGAACACAAAGGGGTTTTCAGTGTGATCGGATGAGTTGAGGACACATGTAGAGACACAGAGAGAAGTAGCATGTTCATGAGGGTGGAGGAATACAGGTGGAAACAATTTGATTTCTACAGTAGCTGCTTTTCTGACAGTTCACCTATCATACTTTTTTTTTAGATTAACAGAAAGTCATTCAAATACAGAAGAAGAAGAGTTTGGATTTGATATCCCGCTTTATCACTTCCCAAAGGAGTCTCAAAGCGGCTAACAGTCTCCTTTCCCTTCCTCCCCACAACAAACACTGTTAAGTAAATGGGGCTGAGAGACTTCAAAGAAGTGTGACTAGCCCAAGGTCACCCAGCAGCTGCATGTGGAGGAGCGGAGACGTGAACCCGGTTCACCAGATTACGAGTCTACCGCTCTTAACCACTACACCACACATACAACTAGGGCATTTGTTATATGATAGTCTGCATTTTTTTGCATATCCTGGATACTGCAGCATCTCAGTGATCTCATCATCACCCCCAATCAGACTAGGTTTAGTCAAATGTCTGCTCTGAGATATCATGTCCATCAACTCATATAAAAAGCCAGTACAACAAGTGGGGCATGCCAGTAGACAAAAAGAGACCTTCATTGTGACACCATGTCCATAATACAGAGAATAAGTTGAGCAATTAGCCAACTAGCAAATGATTCTCAACTCAGGTTTTGAGAAAATGGCTTTTAGAACAAGGGTAGCCTATGCCATGGATGTTGTTGGACTGCAATTCCCATCAGCCCTTGTCAAAATGGTCAGAGATGATGGGAGTTGTAATTCAGCAACATCTGGAGCTCCTATTACCTACATATTTTTCTTCAACCAGAAGATCTGGAGGTCCATAATATGATAACCCATGCTACTTACTGATTCATTCTTATGAATTTAGCTCCATCCCAATGTGAGATGTAGTCACATCTCAAACCTTAAATCTGCAACTGGTTGTTCCTGCCTTCTGCATTCCTTCTGCAGCTTTGTCTTCTATCTCACTGCTCCCCCCTTGTACATCTGCAAGCCTGCTCAGCAGCCATACGGCTTACAGCCAAATAGAGACCCTTTTCTCTTACTCAGGTGTACCACATGCTGAACTTCCTTTTGTTAAGATTTGTAGTAAAGTTAAAGAACCTTTCCTGTTGCATTTGCACTTCAACAGCCCAGACCTAAAACCTGTGGCTTCTCAGTGATACCCAAGTGAATGTACAGAGAGCAATCCACGACTATTTCATGAATTCCATTGCCTCCATGAGACTATGTGATACCATATTCTTTATTTAACTTTTATTGAAAAGACTGATTTGTAGCCTATCTAATGAGTTATTCATCCTTAATCCTAGATTAATAATTCATGTAGAAACCTCACATCAATTGCTCATATATATATATATCTCCCTGTGACAAATAGCAAACTTGCAGATACTGTAGCAACATTCAATTAGTTGTTAGCAAAAGTTTCATTATCCTAAACTACTATGACAAAGATATGATCATGTAAGGAGACTGAGGCTTCACTGGTATACATACATTATTTGCATAAATCATAATTTGAAGATGATATACTGTTTGCCTATTTCAAAACTGAAACTTCCTATAGGCAATGGAGTTATGTGTTATCCAAGATACAGATCCGAGAAAAGGCTATCCTACAGCAGCTTAAACTACATATCTATCCACCCATCTATCTGTGGGAGGGAAATGTGAATCCCTGTGACCCTTGTGGGTGAGATAAATAACAAAAGAATCATCTAGGTGCCTGGATTCAAAATGCTGGGCTAAACTAGCTCTCCAGCAGAAAAGAGTCCTCAGTAAAGTCACAAAGTCAAGCAGCAGTATAGCATTAGGAATACAGGCTGTTAGACCCTTTTATCCCATTTAGTTGTATACAGTGTTAGGTAAGCTTAAAATACTTTACTTACAAAACATTCCAAAGGTCAGATTATCAACGCAGTTAGCAGAATGCAGGGAAATACTATTGAGTAGAATATAGAAAGATGTCTTTGAACACATCTAAGGTTGGAGCTTGCTTAGGCACATCTTCCTTGGTCAGTTACATGGGACAAAGAAGAGTGACAGGAAGTTAAAGCTTCACTTCCTCCCTCATCAGAGAAGAAGGGTGTGTGACCTAGCCGACTCTAGGATTACAACTCTGTTGTCTTAACCTCTCCATGCACTAACTAGCACTCATGCATAGTTATGTTTGATTGCAATTTCCCACACTATCTCTCCCTTAGTTATTATTAGTAGATTGATGGTCTTCCTATATATCAGAGTGTTCCTACATAAAAAAGCGCTATCTATGTATCTATACCTAGGTAGCTATGCATTCATAATATACTTATACCTTTTTAGCTCTTTCTTTGTACAACTTGGAGATTATAAGATTTCAACATTATATCATTTATTTTATTTTTCAAAACAAAGAGGAGCAGCTTGTTATCAATAAGGGGAAGCTTCTGTCTTCAACATTGACCTCATTTTTCATTAATATGCATGCTTTCAGCTGCTGTGCTGGAGTCAAGCCATTTCCCCAACCTTAAAACACTCTAAAGCTAGTAGACAGGTTGTATTAATAACCATAAGAGCATATTACCCCTTGTTCCTGTCAAATACCTTTAGATGAACTGTGTGGTTGCATGTACATGAGTTGTTTTCATTTCATTCAGCAGCAAAAGGCACAGAGTTTTAACCGCATGCAGAATTCAAATGCTTTAGTATTTTGTTCTCGACTCTTACTTGTTTGTGAACCACTTTAGAATTTCTTGTCAAAATGAAAGGCGGTGTATACATTTTTTAAAAAAAACAACAACAACCATATTATCAGATACAGTAAGTAAAATGCTGGATTATAAGCCTAAAGTAAATAATGAATTGGTATAACAGGAAGAAAGCAGGAAGGAAAGAATTCATGCGAACTGTCTGAAATCAGAGCACAATTCAATAAAAAAGTCAATGTGGAGTCCATCTTTTCCAATTATATATTTATGCATGCTATATTTTATATATTGCAGGCAAACTTTTATATTCGTTTTAACTGTTCCAAGGCTTGTTAAAATTTTATTTATTCTTGTTTACATCCCACCTTTCCTCTAAGGACTTAGAGGACCTTCAGGGTGACTTCCAAGTCTACAATTCTATGATTCTATGACCTCAAGATAGCATATATATTCTTCCCCTCCATGGGCATAGCAAAGGAGGGTCAGGGAGGGGCAGCTGCCCCCCAATCAATAAAAATACATAAAAATAAATACAGTGGTACCTCGGGTTACAGACACTTCAGGTTACAGACACTTCAGGTTACAGACTCCGCTAATCCAGAAATAGTACCTCGGGTTAAGAACTTTGCTTCAGGATGAGAACAGAAATCATGTGGCGGCAGTGGGAGGCCCCATTAGCTAAAGTGGTACCTCAGGTTAAGAACAGTTTCAGATTAAGAATGGATCTCCAGAACGAATTAAGTTCTTAACCAGAGGTACCACTGTACATAGCAAACTGAGGTTCTGCCCCCCGCCTAAGAAAATGCCTGGCTCTCCTAAAAAAAATCCTGGCTATGCCCATGTTCCCTTCCCCATTCCATCCTCAAAACCACCCCATGAGGTAGGTTAAGCTGAGAGACAGTGACTGGCCCAAGGTCACCAAGTGAGTTTCATGGTCGAATGGGGATTTGAACCCAGATCTCCCAGGTCCTGGTCCAACACCCCTAACTACTACAACACACAGTGCTGAGAAAACATTATAATCACATAGATATCACTATAATAATATAATAATAATTTATTATTTGTACCCTGCCCATCTGGCTGGGTTTCCCCAGTCACTCTGGGCGGCTTCCAACAAAATATTAAAATACAATAGTCCATCAACTTAAAAAAATTCCCAAAACAGGGCTGCCTTCAGATGTCTTCTAAAAGTCTGGTAGTTATTGTTCTCTTTGACATCTGGTGGGAGGGCGTTCCACCGGGCGGGCGGCACTACCAAGAAGGCCCTCTGCCTGGTTCCCTGTAACTTGGATTCTCGCAGCAAGGGAACTGCAAGAAGCCCCTCAGCACTGGACCTCAGTGTCCGGGCAGAACGATGGGGGTGGAGACGCTCCTTCGGGTATACTGGACTGAGGCTGTTTAAGGCTTTAAAGGTCAGCACCAACACTTTGAATCGTGCTCGGATATGTACTGGGAGCCAATTTAGGTCTTTCAAGACCAGTGTTATGTGGTATCGGCAGCCGCTCCCAGTCACCAGTCAAGCTGCCGCATTCTGGATTAGTTGTAGTTTCCGGGTCACCTTCAAAGGTAGCCCCTTTGTCATAGTGCAGCTATACTCCTTACATGTGTGTACAGTGAATGTGCATAGGGGAAGGGAATGAGATTATTGTGTCTAACTGGCTCACCAGTATGCATGCTTGGCATAATTTGTACATACAATTTGCACATGCACACGAGGCAATTTCAAAGCGTTCAACTGGGCTGAATTGTTCAAGGGTTTCCCCACACTTAACCCCCCCCCCCAAACCCCTTAGCTTGCTTGTAAAGAATATTGTTTATATATTTACCAGTGTTATGCATACAAATGACCAACCCCCCCCCCCAATTTGTTCACTTGCTGAGTTTAGCATCCAAAAGAATAAGATGAAGAACAACTTACATTTATTTGTGTGGCAAAATGTTTGACACTTTGCCTTAGTCTCTCACAGTTCAAAATTCTGAAAATATAATAATAGGTTTCCTTATGTTAGAAGTGGTACATTGTAGATACTATCAAAATTATATTTGTCCCAATATTATGTCAGCCGCCATAATCAATCATTAAATAGTGGGGAATGCAACCTTAAAGATAGAGCATTTTAATCAGGTGAAATGGGAAAAGAAGCCCTTGAGTCTGTAAGGTAGAGTACGATTGTTACTGTTATTACTAAAAGATTATTTCTGAACAGTTTCAGAAAAATCTAAACCACATTAGGACCCCCAAAAAAGCATCATCTAGCAACAGCAATTCATATCAAGTGGGAAGATAGACCACTTGGTCAGGAAATTTTTAATGTCTGATGTCTGACTGGGGTGCTGAATGCAATACTGTCTCTCCATCTCCAGGGCTCCATGGTGTGCATAGCATCCAAATATGTTCACTCTGCAAATAGTGTATGGGGTAAGAACATATATAGCTCAGGTGCTATTAAAACAACTGTGGAGGAACCAGTGGCAGGGTGGGATGGTGTGTGTGTGAGTGTGTGTGTGTGTGTGTGTGTGTTCCTGTGGAACAGGTGTTCCTGTGGAAGTACCTGCAGGTCACCCAGGGAGGCCAAGGACTCAGTTGCATGTCTCTAGCAGCACTAGAAGTAGGAACCTGGGCTGTGTAGCCTGGCTGCACCAGGGACTTGCAAAGTGGATTATTTGCAGCTCATCCTGGCAGATTTTGCCATAGGCTCCCCCCACAACTTAATCTTAAAAAAAAAATAAAGAAGAAATTAAATTTATTGGCGGCACAGACCTGTATCTCCATTATCCCCATAGTCAATAATGAGGGATGTTGGGCTACAGTTCAGATCCAGAAGATGTTGGGCTACAGTTCCAATCATTCCCGTCCACATGGTCAGGATTGATGGGAGTTGTAGGAGGCCGTAGACTCTCCATCTCTACCTGGCATAAAAAATATTGATTGCTGTGTAGATGCTCTGCAGACTTGGACTCTGCAGTCCAGCTTTAAATGTGAAAACATTTCTTTTTGTGACTTTATTCTTCTAGCATTAATCCATGATCTACCATGAAAGATCAATAAACTGAATTAATATACCCAACTGATGTTTCTACCAGGTCTTCAGTGGTCTCTGTGGTCATTGATCAGAGCACACTGATGCCACAACTGCAGTATTTGGCTGGCTTTCTTTTACTTTAGTTGGGGGCAGCAGTCACTGGTAGAGTTTATTGACCTATCTTTCAGAGCCATTTGGTCTTTGTTTCAGCTGGTTATGTTGTTGATTTTAATCTGTGTCATTTATTATATCGGCATAATAAAGGCATGCTACAACTGCACTACACATGGCATGAGATAACCTATGAGGGGCTCAGAAGCCAACCTTTTCACATAGCATGTTTTAACTACCCTTGAGAGGTATGCAGTATAGAGGCTATACAAATAGTCTTAAGTTTCAGCACTTTTTAGTTTTCTTTGCAAATAAAACCTACCCATGCTGAATTATCAATGCTGGTAGAGGTTTCTTATGCAGACATCATAAAACAGAGTTTTCACATGCAGTCAAAACAGTAGCTTTGCCATTATTATTCCTCACAGCAGTAAAGATTTGATTATCCAGAAAAAAATGGATTTGATCAAGTGTGATTTGTCATATTCAATTTTTTCCTAGTTGAAGTTGTTCTGTTCCCATAAACTCTACTTCTAAAAGAACACTGTCACACATTTCATTGGTCGTGTCAGTGGGAAGAGCGTACAAAATCATTATTTACCATCTGTGCAATTTTCCTGTCTGTTATTTGTAACATCGTTCCCCTGAACTGTATATGTTTTAAAATTTTCTTTAGCTAAGATGTAGGAAACAGTTTGATCCATGTCCCTGTTTCAATTTTCTCTCGCTTTATTTGGTTGTAAACTGCCAAATTTTCTTTTTTTCTTTAAATTTCTTTACTGCATTCAGCTTTTGCTCATGTCATTTCCTCCCCTCTGTGAAGCTTTTTTGTCTACTCAGATTCAGAAGTACATTGATTTCCCTCATTCATTTAATCACATTTATTCTGTTGGAATTCCTATTAGGTATGTCTTCCACCTACAAAAACACACAGAGAAAAATCAATATTTCCCACAATATTTCCTTCTGATCATGCTGGTGTGATAAAAACATTGCAATATGCTGCATTAGTTATTATGTAGTTGAAATGTACTCTGTTTTTAATATCTGTTCATTTTCTGACTAAAGGAAATCATTCTTTGTAACTTAGAAAGCCAATGCTCTTCCATCTTGTTTAAACCAAAAACCTGTTCAGCCTTCAGAGCTCAGTCTAATGCATCCTTAAGAGTTCTTTTTAAAAAAATATCATTTTTTTTAAAAATGGAAGCAGATCACTCTGTTTTCCACAGTCTCCCATCCACAATGACCACAGGCCTACAATAACTCCTCATAGGAATCAATCTTGTGTGCACAATAACCTTGGAGAAAGTTCAGTTTAACACAATGGATTTATGCATCTAATACATGAAATGATCAGTTTAAGCTATACTAAGGGGGAGAGGAAACCATGGACCTTTATAGTACAAAGATCACTCTGGTTTAAGGAACCCAAATTTCATGCCTATGATCCAGGAAGTAAGCGTCCTTTTGGAGACACCTTATGCCTCCTTCTATATTTTCACAACAGTGTGAGGTAACTTAGGATGAGAATTGGTGACTGGCCCCAGGCATAAAGTGAGCAAAAGCAATGATGAATTAGATGAATAACGTGTGAAACTGTGCATGTTCAGGGTTTTTTTTGTTTTTGTTTTTTGTAGCTCACAAAAAAGTCCTTAAGGTACCACATGACTGATTTTGTGCCACCTTATTTCATGTGTTCCATTTATGGGGATTGGGAATCTGAGGAACTGCAGCAGAGCCCCCAACCACCTTGTCAATGGAGGTTAAAGCGACATGCCTTACTCTGCCTGGACTCATTGTTCAACGCTGAGAATTATTAAAGCTACATGCCTTACTCTGCCCAGACTCATTGTTCAATGCTGAGAATAATTAATATCTACGTTTGCACTTTCTTTGGCGATGTTCAAAGCAAGAGGAAGAACAAGTAATTAGTAGGTCACCTGCATGGAGAAAATGGATAAATGCTATTGGGTGACAAAGAGGAGGCCAAACTGCTCAACACCTACTTTGCCTCTGTCTTCAACAAAAAGGAAAGCAGTGCCCAACTTGGTGAAAACAGAATAAATGATGCAAGGCGGTAGCTGCAGCTTCAGATAGGAAAATAGGTGGTAAGAGAACACCTAGCTACTTTAAAAGAATTCAAATCTCCAAGGCCTGATGAGCTGCACCAATGGGTACTAATCTACGTAATCTCAGAGAACAAGTGAGGTCCCTACAGACTGGAAGCAGCCAAATGTCATATCAATGTTGAAAAACAGGGGAAAAGACTCAGGTAACCCCATACCAGTCAGCTTGATGCTGATACCAAGAAAGGTCCATGGCAGATAATGCAACAGTCAGTCTGTGAGCACTTAGAAAAGGATGCTGCGATGTTAGGTGAATTTGTAGCTGGTTGACCGACCAAACCCAAAGAATGCTTATTAATTGTACCCTATCATTCTGGGGGGAAAGTGACAAGTGGGGTGCCACAGGGTTCTGTCCTGGGCCCATTGTTGTAGAACATCTTTATAAATGACTTGGATCAATGAATTGAGGGGATACTCATAAAATCTGCAAATGACACCAAACTGATTAAAGTAGCTAATGCCACAGAAGACAGAATTGGGATTCAAGATGACCTTAACAGATTGGAAAACTGGGCCCAAAATAACATCATGAATGTCAGTAGGGACAAATGTGAGGTTCTACACTGGCTTTCCAATTATACGTGTGGAAAGGAAGAACTTTCTTACAGTGAGAGCTGTTCATCAGTGAAACAGCCTGCCTCAAGAGATGGAGGACATTCCTTCATTGGAGGTTTTTAAGCAGAGGTTGGGTGGCCACCTGTCTTGGATGCTTTAGTTGAGATTCCTGCATTGTAGTGGGTTTGACTAGATGACCCTTGGAGTTCCTTCCAACCCTATGATTCTACACTAGCAGATAAAAAGTTATCCTAAACTGTGAACTCCTGTCTTTTCCTCTCCTTTTCTTTTTGTAAACAAGTGACATGATGTTCTCTTGCATTCCTCTGTTCTAACCAGTTGTTGGTTTTTTCTGGGGTGAATCAGGGGTACGCATACCCCTAAACATTTTATGAATCTAAGTTTGGTCTCATTGAGGGGCAGTATTTCAATATGAGTAGGAAAATGAGAGTACCCCTAAACATTTTTTTATAGAAGAAAAAAAAAACACTGGTTCCAACTGTCTCTGGATTTTAAATACAGTATATGCCACTATATGCATACCTGAATCTTTCTCTCTCTCTTTTAAGATGCTGGGTAAAATGACTGCTTTTTTCAGCAGAAAGTTTAAAAGTCTGAGATTAATTTTAAGGCAAACTCTGTCTGAAAGGGAAGCTCACCAGAGAGGTGCCCAAAATACTCACTTGTTGGTTATTGCTTGCATTTGCACCCAATCCTGTATCTTCTACCCGTTTAAGATGATAGGCACTGGTGTGCCCAATCACCCATAGAAGGATATACATTGTGTTTAATTGTGATCAAGTTGGCATCTGCAACAACAAAATGTCAGAACTACAGCAGGGAAGAAAAGGGTTAAACTCCTCTCCCCACTGCTGTGATCCTGATAATTATATTTACCCCAGAGGCTATCTGAATTCTTGTATGTTAAATAAAAAGACAATTAAGAGAAATCCTTTTGCTCCACTACATTATCAGTGTGATAACCAGTTTTCGAGCATATTTCCATCACTGTAAATGTATATTACCTGGTAGCATGATTATTATTCGCTTATGGAATACTGGACGCAACCATTCCAGTAAATGATGAACTCTGTACTTTATAATCGTACTCTCAAGCCCTGATTGATTATGACAGTTTTCAGTTAATTAAGTTCATTTGCAATCCCATTTTTTTCCACCCAGTCTCAGAGCATTTTCTGTTGAAGCTTTTTTTCAATTAGTAAGAGGGACGGAACAAAAAGAATTAATTATAAAACTGGCAATCTGCATTTAGAACCTCATAGTGAAGTAATTATTTACATTAAATGCTAAGAAACTGTTGAGATGTAGTTGTCTAATATAGTTCAGCCCAGATTGGAAATAAAATACAAAGTATATTAATATAGTATGATTTGTATAACACTTTAATTAAGCTGCTGCAAAGGAAGAGGTCTTAGCCCACTTTGCAGGGTCTAAGTTAACATATTCAAAGACTTGGGAGAGTCTAAGACAGGGGTAGCCAACATGATGCTTTTCAGATGTTGCTGTACAATAACACCCCATCCTCCCTGACCACCATGCCTCTGGCTGCAGAGGGCAGAGCTGAACTGCTACTCCCTCGAAGGCAGAGTTGCTGCCGCTTGTTGGCATTTCTCATTGACTTTGTGGGTGCCTGGCCTACACAATTATATTATTGTGTGTGCCCAAGCACCCAAGGCCCCATGGAGTTGGCTCCTATGACCAGAAGTGGCAGGCCAGGTGGAGAATCATCTTTGGCAACAGCTCTGGCAGTGGCAGTGGGAGTAGCAGGGCAGGGAAAGGCGGCCAATCCCGTTTTGCCTCAGGCAGTGAAACAGGATGTGCGACCCTTGCGCAGTCAGCATATCCATCTCAACTGGCAGATCTTCCCTTTACATAAGACTCGAAAGATAAAAGCAAATCTCCCAAAAAGTATACTGGTCCATCATGCTGCCATTGACGAAGATAGTTAAGTCAAAACCTATGCTATTACGTTATGTCAATATTTCTATTTTTTAACTGGGTTTGACCTCTTCGTTTGGTTCTTGGGTTGATGACAATTATTTCTTCCTACTTAAGCTTCATTCATGATCATGACTATTGTGTTAGCACAGGCATAGGCAAACTCCAGCCCTCCAGATGTTTGGGAATACAATTCCCATCATCCCTAGCTAACAGGACCAGTGGTCAGGGATGGTGGGAATTGTAGTCCCAAACATCGGGAGGGCCAGAGTTTGCCTATGCCTGTGTTAGCAATATTTATGTACAGTCGTACCATGGAAATTGAACGGAATCCATTCTGGAAGTCCGTTTGACTTCCAAAACATTCAGAAAACAAAGCATGGCTTCAGATTGGCTGCAGGAAGCTCCTGCAGCCAATCAGAAGCCGCAGAAGCCCCATCAGATGTTCAGCTTCCAAAAATAGTTCACAAACCAGAACAGTCACTTCCGGGTTTGTGGCGTTCGGGAGTCAAAACATTCAAGAATTAAGCTGTTTGAAAACCAAGGTACTACTGTATAGACAATTTTATAACCTGACCTGACAGGCACCAAACAGTCATCACATTCAGTTTCAGCACAAAACAGAACCATCTACATAAATAAATCCACATAATCCAGTTGACAGAGTTTCAAAAGTAGAAACCAGAAGTAAAAAAGTGTCCTGTGTCATGATTTAAGCAGCACAAGTAGCTTTAAATGATCTTAGGAAGTTACCAAGAATTCAAGACAGCCCCTCACATAGACTCTGCATGTCTTTAAAACAACGTACATCAGCCTCCAGTCTTCTATAACAGTTTTTGCTTAGGAATATGGAAGTTACTGATCAGCTGAATTTCTCTCTCCCTCTTTCTAAGAGAGAAAAGCACTGTTTCCTGGTCTCATTTGCAGTTCTAGATCAATGTGGTGCAACAGCATCAAACCAGAATACAAAAACTAAGGTCCACTACTGGTCCCTTGATAATCAGTGGTAAAGCTTCCATTAACTTAGATGAAAGCAGGATCTACTCCCTGGCTATTAATAAACTAAAAGGAGCAATAAGCATATATTTTCTCTGACAGCCATTTACAGGCATCCCTGGCCTTTATACACGGTGGTGACATTTGTATCCTATTAGCAAAATACTGTATTGTATTTAAGCAGTAATTGCATTTTCTATGGAGACAAATGACATGTAAATCAATAAATGACGAAACTGTACTCCGAGCAGCCTATTGATTTTCCATCATGTTCATCTCTGAGCTTAAGGCTGAGAAAATACAATCTGTGCTATGATTTTTTAACAACTTGCATCTTTCCAGCTGGATAAAAAGTTTGCTGAGTGTTAATGAAAATGTTGGCTTTTTTTTTGTTTGCTTGTTTGTTTTGCTCCCCAGCCAAGAAAAGATTAAAATACAGCATGTAATATATATAACTGAAGGTTATGCAGAGCAACTTAAAATACAAATTATTTTTTAGTCTTGAAGACACAGGAAACAAGCATACCTTCTGTAAAGCCAGTGCTATATGTTGGATCACTCTAAATAGAGAGCTTCCGTAGCCTAGTTTTAAAGAAGAAATTACTTCTCACTCATTGTGGCCTACCTGCAGGGGTGCCAACCTGAATAAAATATGGGGGGCAGGTAAGCCTCACCCCACATACTTGATCACAAGATGCAGTGCACATACACAGTGCTCATCAGCTTTGGGGGGTGGCCCCCTCAAATATTTTATTGGGGGGTCAAAGGGATCTCGGCACCTAGGCTTTGGCTCCAATGCCTGCCTGTCAACCTCTTGGATTGTAGGGCTGTATCTGAATATGTGAATATGCCTTCATATCTAAAGATAAAATAGCACAATGATGCCATTAGTTGATCATTGTTCCGCCTTAGACACTTAATATTCAATAGGTACCACCAGCTCAGAATTGCCTTGACCAATATCCTAAACCAGGAAACTATTTCTTACAGTGCAACTCTGAAGCTCAGAAGTAAGTTCAATTGAGCTCAATGGGACTTAATCCAGGTAAGTGTATGTAGGATTGTTGCTACCTAGGGTCATAGATAACTTCTTTATACCCAAGATCTGCAGTTACCTTGCCCAATCATCTGATGTCTACATCCCAACAGTGGGTAAGAAAGCCAAAAGAAAAGGTAGGCTGACCTGTAGGCTTTGTTTTGTTAAGACTCTTCGTTCTGGACTTAGGAGACATTATGCTCCCTAGATCCATGCTATGGGTATTTTTTAAAATGTATTATGCAATAACTACTGTCTTTGTTTATGGATCTTCTGATGTAACCTATCTATTATATCAGCAAGAGGGGAATATATGAAAGTAGACACCTTTTTATCTTTTTATTTCCTTCACTGCAATTGTAAGTTCCTTTCACTTTCTAACAAACCTGATTTCTTGGTTAAATATGCATGCATGTTCTGACCAAGGGAATTTCTAACCTTACCTGATCCCCATGTTAATGCATTTGACCTGTTGAAGGTCAAGAATTCCTGGAAAAGTGTTCACTATCCATCTAGTTCTATGGATAAAGTCTGAAGGCTGGCACAGTTTCAGTCACTAACTCAATTAGAAGTCTTCCACTTTAACCTACAGATGAGGGCAGATATTTATTTTTATTATTTTTAGGCATGCTTTGCCTATCTAATCTATTTGTCAAATGACCCTTTAGATGCCAGGACAAAAAGAAGGTAAAGACTAAAGGACCCTAGAGATGTGGATAACATCTCTTCTTGATAAAATTGGAAGGCAAGGTATCAGAAGCTCTGGGAAATGCAACTGAGGATGGATGCGCAGAAACCAAAGAAAGAAACGGCCCTTGAGATCTTCCTGTCTTCTACCTAATTTCTACTGCCATCTCCAGGCATTTCACCACTCATCTGCTTCTAGGAAAAGATATCAAGATATGCCTTGAACAATTCAAGGCATAACAAGCCACTACCATTCATCATGGGTGTCCGCTAAATCTGAGTTATAAAATTCAGCCTTGCTCCCAAAACATTTAAAGCAGAGTATGAAGAGAAGCAAGAATAAACTGGTGTGCCTTTTGCACAGTGACATTCACACAGTCATTTAGATATACACTCTGCTCACCAGCAAGTTTATTTGTCGGAGAGAAGCTATTTATATGCTTCAAAGAGTTAACTAATTACAATCCAGCAGGTAACATGTAATAAAAGTTTTCAGTACGTTTGCTGAAAATATTTAAAAGTATCTAGTCTGACTGACCAGTGTGTGTGTGTGTGTATTTCTCTCATGCTTGATTTAAGATTATGTTCTTTTCAATTTCTTTCCTTTGGCTTGAGTAGACCAACATGTGGAAGGAAAACTCATAATACTGTAGCCATAAATGTCATGTAGCACTGCTTAGCTACTTCTCATATATGAGGAATAATGTTGCAATATTCTTTCATTCTGACCAAACCTTTCACAAAATTTATGACAGCAACAGACTTAAAGTTTATGATTCTGTGATTCTTCTGCAACTTTTATTTTGCTTGGTTTTCTTTTCCTGTTTTTCTTTTTTTTCCAAGGCCATTCATTCACCTAAGAAATATGAAAAGTTCAAGTATGAAAAAATATTGTGTTTGGCAACTCCTGTGATATTGCATTCCTGTTCAGTAGTACCAGACCCATTTGCTATAATAATATTTTGATCTATCAGCTCAATACAGTCGTACCCCAGAAGTCGAACGGAATCCATCTGGTAGTCCATTCAACTTCCAAAACATTCGGAAACCAAGGTGTGACTTCCGATTGGCTGCAGGAAGCTCCTGCAGCCAATTGGAAGCTGTGGAAGCCATGTCGGATGTTCCAAAGAGCGTTTGGTTCCAAAGAGCATTTGCAAACCGGAACACTCACTTCTCGCTTTGCAGCATTGAAGAGCCAAAATGTTCGACTCGCAAGGTGTTCGGGATCCAAGGTACGACTGTAAATGGAACATTTTCAATTAGGTTTTTAAAAACAACAACCTCTTCTTCAAATGTTAAATATTTGATTTTTGTGAAATTTTCAAGTAGTTTCCTTTTACTTCCAAGTGGTCAAACAGCTGCTGTTCACATTCATTAGAGTAGGTTTGCAAAGGAGGGATTAGTATGTGGCAGGTGACTGAATCAATGCAAACTTGAACTTTGTTGTTCTGTATCCATGGACTGTGCTCTTCCATGGATAATTTTTCAGAGATTGTATGGATTGTAGTATTGTGCATATTTCAAGCACCCCCCCCCCCCAAATAACCAGAATTAGGGAATAAGCAGAGATTAATATCTTTAAAGGGAAATATTAACTGAAATTGGCAATATGCTCATAATTATCATTAGAAGCCCACAAGGTCAATGGAAAAAAGTGAAAAATTCTATGGGGAAAATTCAGCCAGAAGAACATGGACTGTCCATTGATAATTAGTAGAAAAGGAGGGGAGGGAGGGAGGGAGGACTTCCCAACAGGTAATATACTTTAAACTAGATCTTTCCAAACTTTTCATTTTGGTGACACACTTTTTAGACATGCATCATTTTGAGACACAGTAATTCAGTTTTGCTAGCAAACCAGAGGTTAAACAAATCTAAGGTTACCAGATTTTTTTCAATGAAACCGGGGACACTTTTCGACTTCAATAGATTTTGTATGGCAACTGATTTATAAATCTGGGGACTGTCCCCAGGGAACGGGGACGTCTGGTAACATTAAACGAACCCTTTTGCAGCCCCGGGAAGAGCACGGGGAGTGTTTGCACTCCTACACACTGCAGTCGACACACAGTTTGGAAAGCTCTGCTTTAAATTGTGCACAGATTAACTTTGTTCCATGCAAAGTGACATTTCTAATGGGCTGAGAGTCTATTATCCATCTTTCCCTCCATATGTAGGTATCTCAGTCTTTGCTCTAATGAGTCTAACTGAATTATTATTATTTAAATGTTCATACATATATATGGTTACCAGAAGCAAAGAGAGGTGACTCTGCTGGCTTTGATCCTGAGTGCAATCCTGACAAGGCTAAGAATACTTAAGTGCCCCTGAAATCAGCACAACTTAAGTATGCATAACTTTCTCTGACTGCATCTGCCCTTTTTGATGAAAGGAGTCTATGATTGTGTTAAGCTTCATAAAGCCACAATCCTTGCAAACTTGGCAAAGAAAGAGGGGTATTCAACTCTATTTTACTCAGAGTAGTCCCAGTAAAATTAATGGCCTTAAATTCATGTTCATGAACTTTGATAGGTCTATTATAAATTAAGCTTTGTAAACTTAGTTGAATATCACCCAAAAATGTGTTTTTGGCCCCAGCAATCACAGTCTACACAATAAAAATAAAAGATGGACCAGCACATAGCCTCCCCTTTGACATCTCAAAACTAGATTTGGAAGTAGTTGCACATGAATTGTTGGGTCCATGTACCTGCTTAAGCAAATACCACAGTTAAGGATTGTAACCTTAAGTCCTCAGAGCCCAACTGGACCTCTTGAGAAGCGCAGTTTCCTTCTCTCCCACACATACACACACCACTCCATTTTCAACTGACAGGCAGGAAGGGATGCATGGAAGATAAGGTAATGGGCAAAGAGACTGCTGTGCTGCTCAACTTCCTGAAGGTGCTAATCAACATTAAATCACTTATATTGTACACTAGAAATGATGATGCCTAAACTCAGAAGACTTTTGAGTAATGACACACAGCACATAGTTTTAAAACTCTGAATCCCACTCTGCCCATGAAATGAAGCGTTGTGAAGATATATTTTTCTGCAAATTTTCATTTTCTGTACAAGAAAGAAATTGATATAAAGACAAATTGAAATTGTTGCTAAAGGTTCAGCCTCTGAACTGTGTGAATGTTCAAGGGTTGAGTCACTGATGAAGCTGGCTTGACCTTAGCAGCTAGACAAGTCACTTTGTCTGAAGGCCTGGATATTTTCTTTCAGGTTTACTGCTCTTTTATGGTCAGGCCCTCATTCCGCAGTGTCTGAAGCAGAAAAGTTATTTTTTGATCCATGTTTTGAAACATTAAAACATCAATAAACTTGCCTCCGTAACACCAGGCTGATAAATCAAGTACAAAGTGTTGTAAATGTGATTTGCTCAAGTGTCAGTCAGGAAATTTGCATTTCAAAGTACAACTAAATGTCATTTTGTCTGGATATCTTAAGTGCTAGTCAGCTGCAAATGACCAAAACAGTTAGTCTCTCTTTTCTTGATGGTCCTTCTGTACCTTTTGAAGGAATAGACTGCAAGTATTGATCCTTTAATCTGATAAACAAATGCAGCTGGAAAACATTTTTAGCATATTAGGTGAAATTTAGTTTCAATGCACCATAGGGATTTTCTTTCTTTTATTCTGAAAGAAAAACCTGAATATGAATGAGCCCCATTTGTATTTAATTTGGATGCAGAAGGAGCCAAGTTCAATCCCCAGCATCTCCAGGTATAGCTGGAAGAGATTTCCTGTCTGATATCCTGGCAAATGCTGCCAGTCAGTGTAGACAAACTAGGTAGACCAGTGGTCTGAATCAGGAAGAGGAAGCTTCCTATGTTTCCATGCCTCCAAAGGCACATTCAGAGCACACCCTGCTTAGTCCCAGCTAGTTGTAACAGAAGGAATGCATAGAAGTGGATGAAATCTGGCCACTATGTGCAAGCCAGGAATGATTTGATGGTGTGGATTGGAACTGGAGAGTCCCCACTGACACTGTCAGTCAACCTAACCCCACTTTCAAATACACACCACGTTGAAGTGGAATAGGTAGACCTCTCTCCGCACCCTAGCAATGAAGAGGGGAAAGAACTTTGAAACTGTTGGAGGGAGAGACTAGCCCCTAGGTTGGCTGGAAAAGCCACCTCCAGCCCCCAGGAAACACCTCCTTCCCCAATGATTCTCACAAATCCAAATACAGAGGGAGCCAAATCCAAAGGCAGAGGGCCTTCTCAGTAGTGGTGCCTTCCTTGTGGAACGCCCTCCCACCAGATGTCAAAGAGAACAACAACTACCAGACTTTTAGAAGACATCTGAAGGCAGCCCTGTTTAGGGAAGCTTTTAATGTTTGATGTATTCTAGTATTTTAATATTTTGTTGGAAGCCGCCCAGAGTGGCTGGGGAAGCCCAGTCAGATAGGCGGGGTATAAATAATAAATTATTATTATTATTATTATTATTATTATTATTATACCAAAAGGAAGGGGGAACCAAGTTCTCTCCATGAACATCTCTACCAGGTCATGGGACTCTTAATGTTGACTGAGGCTAGACTGACATTTTCAATTAGTTCAGCCCCTTGAAATGGATTGGACAAGCACCCAGAAACTAACCAAAGTTTCTTTAAGATGCCTTTGAAACAAGGAGGGTACATGCCATGCAATACAACCAATTTCTACCTAATTTGAGGAATAAGAGTACTGAAATCTTACCTCAGAAACTTTTAGTATTATAACCAGTCTTGAACACTACTGCCAATTCAACAGCTAACAGAAAAGTATCACTAACTTTTACCTTTTTGTTTATGAGTTGCTAGCTCCTTTTTGTGCTTTCTGAGTTCTCAATATGTTATTTATGGAAATACTGTTTGGTTATGACAGTTCCTTTCCAAGGACCTTCACTGGGAAGCTGACATTTGTGACTATCAGACCCCCACCAGCATTTGCCAGGAGCAGCAATGGTGTCTTCTCCACAGAACTGTGGGCATTCCAACAGATGGAAGAGAGAAGCGGCTGAATGGCCTTTTCATTTGCCATGCTGAAAGTCCAGATCTGTCATGTTCCTCTCTCAACTGTCATCATCAGCCATTCCAAGAGGCTTTAACAGAGGGAGAAAGGCCTGCCGAAAGACCAGTATCTTGGGCTTGGTTCCCTGAAATATTTCATTCTTAGCTGATCATTAAAAGAAGTCTGTAACAGACAAATAGTTCACAAGCTTTCTTTTTTCACCTTTCTTCCTTTTCCCTTTTGTGCTGTGTGTTTTAGATTCTAAGACTGAGGAAAGGGATTGTTTGTATCGTTCACATTTGTAAGCCACCTTGGGAACCTATCTGGGCTCGACAGCAGATACAAACACTTTAAGTTTTAAAAATAGGCTTGGTAATTTTAGGTTTATTACTAACATGATGAGTGAACAGTCACTTATATTTTTCAAGAAAGTTGTTTGCTTCATCACAACTTCTTAAACAGCTTTTTCTTTCTTTGGGACAATCAAGTCCCATTTTGTCAGG
Source organism: Podarcis pityusensis (assembly GCF_964106645.2). Lineage (NCBI taxonomy): Eukaryota > Metazoa > Chordata > Lepidosauria > Squamata > Lacertidae > Podarcis > Podarcis pityusensis. The sequence goes on along the minus strand of NC_138029.1, from coordinate 46,705,267 downwards.
GTTCATTCAAGCTCCATACCTTTTCTCTAAGATCCCACTGGATTTCTTTATCCATGCATTTTCTTTCCATTGACTGAGGGCTAAATTTAGACTTGATGTCAAATTCAATCATGAGAGAAAGAACTACAGCTGCTGTCTTGTCCTACAGTCACTAACCTTCAAGTACATTTGATAATTCACTTACAAGATATCAATTAAATATGAAGATTACACAAAGGAATGGGGGAAAGAGAGGTGAAGTATTTCAAGCTTCTCATTATGTAGTTCTGTTCTCCATTTTCATAGGCTTCTAATGACGGCTCATTGTTAATATCGCAAAGGAAGTACTCTAAAATAGGTTGCTTTTATGGAACTTTCAAATAATAAGATCTGAATAGACCATATCATTTCATACTTAATTACCAAAGGCAGCTACATTTCCCAAGATTTCAAATTAGTTGCAAACTAGCAGTTTTCTCTTTTCTGAAAGGTAAAAACCACATACCAAAACCATAGATGTGAAATAGCTAAGGATTTAATTCCTTCGAATTTATTTTGTGGTAGCTAATTTCTGCATGATGTCTCTGACAGAACTTTTTTTTTTTTGCATGAATTCAGCATCAAAAATGAAAAGTCCAAGGCAATTACTTAGTAACAATTGGAAAAGGACTTCTCCCCCCTGCTTTTTCGTTAGGGAAGCCCTTTTTCCAGTTTTGTATTATGTCTCTTAAAATAGATCATAAGATAGATAGATAGTTATAGATAGATAGATAGATAGATAGATAGATAGATAGATGATAGGTAGATAGATAGATATAGATATATTCATAAGATAACTAAAATAGCTTCACGAGAGGAATGTTTCCTGTCATCTCCTCTGCAGCCACCTGTATCCCCCACTCCCACCCCCAAATCCTCTCTGAGTCACCAGTGGGCTCTCCTGAACTATGTGGGATACTGGGAGAAATCACCCCAGATTGGTATTGGATCCTAATATAAATTAACATAAGTAAGTTCACATAAAGAAAGTCTCCCATCCTCTCCCTCCCCTTGCCATAACCAACACCTGACAGATGTATAAGCTCGGTGCTTTGTTTCCAAGGGTACTCAAGGGTACACAGTACCAGCATATTTCCCCTCCCCCAATTGTTAAAAGTGTGACATTTACTATAACATCTTCGTGGTGAGTACCGGACCATTTTCTCTTCTTCTTTTTTCTTTTTTAAAAGCACTGCATAAGCTTCCTGAATAGAGAAGCCTTTTTGTGTGTGGAGGTGACAGAGGTGAGGAGACCAGAGGAGGGAAACTTTCCTTCCATGAGCTTCTTAAGTTTCCTTATTTTGGACAACAAATCAATCCAATGTAAAGAAACAAGGGAAAACTGGTTTGATAAAAGAGAGAGAGAGAGAGAGAGAGAGAGAGAGAGAGAGTGTCAAACATGCAGTAATGTTTTATATAAATCAGGGCTCTTTTTTAAAAAAAAAAGATTTCACAGGATCAGAGAAGGATTGGTCCAAACCACACCAAACCTATGTACACTTGTCACTTCTGATCTGCTATGATATTTAAATTATAGTGTATTACTCATAGAGTAAAATCAGACTGAATTCTGTCAGAAGAAATGTATTCAACTCAATGGTGGCTTTACTTCAGTTTCATGCTACCTTTTAATGAGAATTTTCATGGTCTGCCTACATGTGTGAAATTTACAAAGCAAGAGCACATGTTCTTAATTAATGGTTTAAAAAACACAACTCGTTTATGTTAAGTGACCCCAGAGTATGCACCATTACTGAAGAAAATAAGCTCAGACTTGTTTAAATGTTTCTCAGCAATGTTTGGTCAACCAGAAATTGGGAGGTGGCCCACCAGTGAAACATTTTCCTTCAGACTACACCTGTTTCAATTGGTCAGGAAAGTCCAGCTGCAAGACAGAACAATCCAAATATAAATGTTGAACAAATACACCATTCAACAAGTTTCTTTGAAGTTAATGCAGGTAAAGGGTTAACACAAAAACTCTTTGTAGTTGGAATCTTACACTTCCCTTACACTGGGGATAATTGCAGCACTGTGTCCTAATCGGAATTTCATCATGCATTCAAATTGGCGAGCAGAATCGTTTAACAGCTCCCGCAAATAGATCTCAGCAGGCTTTATTTCAAGAACTTCTGTAGTGTCAAGTGGTCAGTCCTTCATTTTTAATTTCTAAATAGATGAGATGCAAATTACCTGATCTCTCGTCCTAGCCAACGGTCATGGCAAACGTTTCCAATTATATCCTGACGTTTGGTTTGCCTTGGAGGTAAATAACATTATCAAGCTTGGGATGGGGCAGGCTGGATCAGAAAGAAAAGATTAATTATCTTGTAAAAGTGTTTTATTATCTTAATTCTCTGCATCAGTCATGTTTACTTAATTAGAAAAGTAAACACCATAATATAGTCGGTGCCCTGACACAATGTAACAGGGTTAAATGCTTTACATAAATTCTATCCATAGGGATTAGGTTAATGTGCTAAAATATATTTTCTTAAAAGTAGAGCTTGTCACATCAAATACTAGTTCCCAGCCATTCACTAAAAGGATCAACCAATGGGTCTCCTTATTCCTTAAGTGGAAGCAACAATCATAGCATATTAATTTTGGAGCACATGGATGACATAGAGAAATCAGATTAAGAAAAGTTATCTCTCTGACTCATAATACTAGAATTTGTGGTCATCTAATGAAACTGAATGTTGTAAGATTCAGGGCACATGAAAGAAAGTATTTATTCACACTGTGCAAAGTTAACCAAGGAACTCATTCCAACAGGAGGTAGTGGTGGCCACCAACCTGGGTGGCTTTAGAGAATTAGATGAATTCCTGGAGGACAAGGCTATCAATGGCTACCAGCCTCTGAATATCAGTTGCTGAGAATCACAGGTGGGGAGAGTGTCGTTGTGGTTTGGTCCAACTTGCAGACTTTCCACAGGCATCTGGTTGGTCACTGTGAGGATGCTGGATGCTGGAGAAGATGGACTACTGGCCTGATTCATCAGGCTCATCTAATTTTCTTAAGCATTTTAAGTATGAGATTGAAAACTTATTGAGCTAGTTCAACATCAGGCACATTTCTGATATGAAACAACTCTGAGCAAGGATGAAAACAAAATCACCCCACTTCACCAAATGACACATGGCCTATTTGACTGTGCTTCTTGGGTGTGAATGTGTTAAAACAAAAAAAACCTTCAAGTCGGTAAACAAATGCCATATTCTGCATGTGCATAATGGTGCCCTAATAAATTCAGAGTCTGACAATATGAAAGAGCAGTTCCACAAACACTTTAGACATAAAAAAAAATGAAGAGTTGCCCATAGGAAGTCAAAAGTTTTTCTTAATCCGCCCTCAATTTTACAACAAGGCCTAGCTAAACTTACTGTCAACAAAATGAGATTATAGTGCTGGTTCCCTGTTCTTCTGGGCAGGTAGGAGGAGCTATTTCTCCAAAGCAGACTTGCTTCTGCCATTTTGTGGTTCTATCAAACGAAAAATGAAGCATGGGAAAGTGGATTCAATCATCAGAACTTTCTAAAGTTAAGATCTTGATAGGAAAAGAAGGGGGCTACTATACCATATTCTGAGAGGCAGCGCTAGAAGAAGACAGCCTCTCTCCATAAGAGAAGCTTTCTTTTGATACATAATTTAAATCTGTCAATGTTTATTCACAGTTTTAATATTAAATCGTTATAAGTACAAGCAGCGCTACAGGTTTATATGTGACATGCAAAAACACAACAAGAGACTTCCAAAGGAAGGATTAAATGTATTAAACTTCTAACTGAAAATAATAGACAGCATAAAAGACTACAGTGGTACCTCAGGTTAAGTACTTAATTCGTTCCGGAGGTCCGTTCTTAACCTGAAACTGTTCTTAACCTAAAGCACCACTTTAGCTAATGGGGCCTCCTGCTGCCGCAGCTACCAGAACACGATTTCTATTCTCATCCTGAAGCAAAGTTCTTAACCTGAAGCATTATTTCTGGGTTAGCGGAGTCTGTAACCTAAAGTGTATGTAACCTGAAGTGTATGTAACCTGAGGTACCACTGTATGCAGAAATGCAATGCATTAATGTAAGTCTACCTAGAATAATGTGGTTTGGATTTTTTCTCAGAATAGAGAATTATTTTCCTGAACTCACATGTATTAGAAAAAAACAGCAACAAACTGAATAGGGATCCTCAAGAATCTGACATGAACTCTTGAGCCATTTTCAGCTATGTTTTTCTCCTACTTATACCAGGTCAAACCATTAATCTGCCTGGCTCAGTATATAGTGACAGGTGGAAGCTCTTCAGATTTTCAGGCGGGGTTTCTGAGCCCTATCTGGAGGTGTCAAGGACTGAGCCAGGCTGGCAGGGGGGCACCTCTGGTGTGCAAAGCATTGCTTAACTACTGAGGTACAGCTCTTTTTAAAAGCCCCTTTGAAATTAATGGGAAACATGGAGAAGAACTGTGACAATTTTAAAAACTCCTGTTTTCAGGGGTGAAAGTTAACCATTATCAAGGGGGTTGTAAAGGTTTCGTTAAGTTGGAAACTGAGGTAGCAGTCTGGATAATTCATAGTAAAAAGGTTAGTGGCTCTGTCCTTTCTCCTGGATTGTACCTAAGTAGAGAAGGCATGGATGCTTAACAATCCAAGGACTCAGCTATACAGCTGCAATTAAAATGTTTAACATGTATTGTAATGTGCAATATACAAATGTGGCATTAGATGGTGATAGTGAGCTATGCAAAATTCCATGTATTATTCAAAACGTTAAGAAAAACCATTTTCACAGCGTTTTTTTTATACGTGTGTAGATTCCACCCAAGTGGAGCCTGAGTGAAACTTTTCTGACTGAACATGATCTCAGTCAGTCAAAATTGTATCTTATGGTCTTTCCCAGCTGACAGGATACTCCTTCAGCTCCTCCACAACCCCACCCACATCCTTAAATCTGATACAGAAGGTCCTCCATTCCTCTGCAACAGATTGTGTGGCACCAGTGAATACAACCCCATGAGTTACTGATGGGTGTCATCTTTGGTAGATCTACAAAGGTGTCAGCTTTAGACCGGCATTGCTATCTTCCTAAACTGGAGAAGCTTTAAACTGGCATCATTACCTTCCCAATTACCTCTGATTTTTAAAAATGCTACTGTAAATATTTTAAACAGCCTATGCCCTGAAATCCCATTGCTGTCTGTAAAACAATAAACCCATGACGGAGAAAGCTCTTCATAAAAAAATGTTTTTGTAAAAAAAATATTTCTTTTTTATTAGGAATTTGCATGCCATACAGGTAGTAGAGCAATTGGTCTCATGGGCAATGTGAGGAATTAGCGTGGGGGGAAATGGAAGAACCTTTCAATTGCTAAATTGTGCTGCAGAATCAGCATGAACAGTGGATACTCGATAACGTCACCTTTTTAAATAGGCTGCCCATATATTGAGCCTAAAATATGAAGCAGCAGTAAAAAGAAAAAAGAAAAAGGTTGTGCCCACTGACTCAGAGGACAGCCTTTCACTGGCTGTGATGGATGCTATATTGCGTTACATATGAGATTTGCTTTAATTGCATTAGACTAAGTAGCACTATCTCAAGACCTGCTCTGTCAGAAAAAAAGTGCTTATACTGTGGAACAGCAACTCCTGCAACAAGCAAAGCTTTGCAAATCATGGAGTGTTAGCACTGAAAGAATATTATGTTGTGCCGACACTGCGGGCAGATTAGCTGCCACTTATGCTTAGGAGCAGACTAGAAGATCCGGAGAGCACAGTTACTCCTCATTGCTTTTGTTTCCATTTTCTCCTTATTTGTTCCTTACTTTTATCTGATAAGTTAGTAGATATAGGCACAACTCATTGGGATCCACTAGTCTGGGAAACTTGGATTTTTCACCTGGATTTTGACTAGTTTCAGAATATTTCCAGAGTCTTTAGGTGCCATTCCAGGCTGTGAAAGAAAATCTGGAACAATGCAGGTTTCCTGCACCTTGAACAAGATGGTAATTTCTTTTTCAAAAGGTAGTTTTGGGTCTACTGGTAGATCTCTGGATGGTTTGTAGTATGTTGAAAAGGGTTTCTGATGCCTACCTGTGCCACAGTGGCAGCAAAAATGTTACCCCCTCTTCAAATTTAAGATATCTGATCTGAAGTAAATCATATCTAGATTTAAACTTGAATTTTAAGACCAGTATATGGATCTAAAAGGGATGCGGGTGGTGCTGTGGGCTACAACACAGAGCCTAAGACTTGCCGATCAGAAGGTGGGCAGTTCGAATCTCTGTGACAGGGTGAGCTCCCGTTGCTCGGTCCCTGCTCCTGCCAACCTAGCAGTTCAAAAGCACGTCAAAGTGCAAGTAGATAAATAGGTACCGCTGTGGCGGGAAGGTAAACGGTGTTTCCGTGCGCTGCTCTGGTTCACCAGAAGCGGCTTAGTTATGCTGGCCACATGACCCGGAAGCTGTACGCCGGCTCCCTCGGCCAATAAAGCAAGATGAGCGCCGCAACCCCAGAGTCGGTCACGACTGGACCTAGTGGTCAGGGGTCCCTTTACCTTTACTATATGGATCTTTAGTTGCAATAGATAGCTGGCTGCACTCCTCAAATCACCATTTTGCATCTGCTTCCATCACACACCACACTGGCTACTACTTTGCACCTGGCTCTGGCCGGCAGACCTCAAGTATCAACTTAAAAACAAAACAAATCCTGCAGGTCAGAAATCCTCCCACTGTCAAAGAGGGCCTCTACACATGTGCAGTGTATGGAGTTTCTATAACCCAAATGCACCAACACTAGATGTGCCCTTTCACATTAGTCTAAGTACTAGGAACTCACTAGACATCCAGTGGCATCCCTAATAACCAAGAATTCAAAGCTGTGTTACCGGATTATTTTTTTTGGGGGGAGGGGTTCTAAACATCAGTGGAGTCCCTCACAGCCCTGTGATTCTTGGTTGTAAAACTGAGGGTTGGTTAGGAGAGGGTTAAGGGAAAATGCTGAGTTTCTGTTGATGGTGCTAGCAGAGTTGGTGCTTTGTTAAGGAGATACCTCTCAAGGAGAGAGAACCATACTGGAATGGGGGACTCAACTGCTCTCTCTTCCCCTGGCTCTGGTTGAGTGTGAAAGAGACTTCCCAGTCCCTGTGGAGCTGGAAACACACAGAGGCCTGATCTTCCTCTCTTTGAGAATCCAGTGCTGGGGGCATTGGGGAGTTCTCTTAGAAACAGAACTGGAATCTGGTGTTGACTGATTCTTGAGCAAAATAGTGCAGTTGCAAGGTTTAAATTGTCTTTATCCACTATGCCGATTTATGTTTTCAGATATCTATTTTGTTTTGTTATATTTATAATTGATTTTTTTCTTTTTTCCCCATAGGAGGATGGGAAGCTGCCTTATACAGGCATACCTTGGTTTTCGAACAGCTTAGTTCCCGAACATTTTGGCTCCCGAACGTCGCAAACCCGGAAGAGATTGTTCCAGATTGCAAACTATTTTTGGAAGCCGAATATCTGACGGGGCTTCTGCCTGGCTGCAGGAGCTTCCTGCAGCCAATCAGAAGCTGTGCTTTGGTTTTCAAATGTTTTGAAAGTCAAACGGACATCTGGAATGGATTCTGTTCGACTTCCAAGGTACGACTGTAATGAGTCAGAACACAGAACCATCTAACTCAATTCTGTTCATGCTGACAGGCAGCAGTTCTTCAGGTTATCCATACTGGGGTCTCTCCCAGACGTCCCTGGAGATGTTAGGGATTGAAGCTGAGTCCTTCTACATGCAAGGCAGCTGTCCTACCAACTGAGACACATCCCTTAACATTCTGCTTTGTTTTCATGCATTTAGTGGGTTTACTAGGCTGGATGGACAATAGATAGATATCAATATACTTCTGTTCACAGAGGCCTTTGGAATAAAATACAATCTCTACTATGCAGAACTTCCATTATACCCAATCCTGCTATAGTCACAAAGGCACACATCCTTTTAAAATTTCACTCCTCTCTCTGTCTCTGCTTCAATCACATCACCTGGGAAGGAGTAATGATGTTGTTAAATATGGGTTTTGCTGAATCATGCAATCAACTAAATGAGAAAAAAATTAAATCCATGCCCTTGAAGGGAAAATGAGCTCAGTAACATTTACAGTACCATTGCCTCGAGCCCTTTTCACCCTTTCTACTAACACATAGCATCTGGAGCCTATATAAATAATTGTCCCTGAGGAAAATGAATGAGCAAAGGTATTGACATTTACATGTGTCACATAAAAGGTCACATTAAAAAAAAGGTTGGAATAAAGCAGGCATTTTGCCTTACAAGTCCTTATGTTATGCCTTAACAGTCATTCATATTTTTGTGGAGACTCACTTTCCTTATGTAAGAAAAAAAGAGAGGGCTGTATCCATGTATCCATCTGTATGTGGTATTTGGTGTCTGAATAAAATAAAAAGTGTCCCTGAGATTTTCAGTTTAATGATGATGATGATGTCCTCCTGTTGTGCAGTTCACAGCTCAGTATGCCGATAACACCAAACTCCATAACTTTTTTGTCATCCAATTCAGGTTTAAATGTGCGTGTGCTGTAATCAGTAACAGAATCTGTAACAGAATTTTTGGAGTCCAATAAACTGAAACTCAATCTAGACAAAATGTTGGTCTTTCTGGTGATTGGCTCATCTCCCTTGGACCCATTTCTGGATGGAGTTATGCTCTCATTAAAAGGTCAAGTTCTCAACCTAGGTGTATTAATAGTTCCAGCCATATACATCAGAGGTCAAAGTGGATTCCATAGCACAATGAACTGTACATCAGTTGCTACTGATGTAGCATCTGCAGTACCTCCTGGACCCAGCTAGTCTGGCCACTGTTGCCCATGTTCTGATACCATCCCATCAGGGTTACTGTGGTGTTGCCCCTGTAGACTGTTTGGAAACCCCACATCATTCAAAACACTGCAGTGAGACTGATGATTGTAACCAAACATAGGGAACAACTCACAATTTTTCAAACAGCTGTACTTCTCCAGATCCACTTCAGAACACTGGTGAGTGGGAGGTCTGCTTGCACCTCCCATAGAAGTAAGCGGCAATGCTACTTTTTCATAGTCGCACCCCAATGTTCCTTTGAATTCAGGACATATAAACACACACAGACCAGACCACTTCTGCCATTTACCCAAGCACCACTAATTGTTCATTAAGTCCCTGTCTTCCCATGCCTTAGTTAAATAATTCATTAATGTCCATTTGCCATTCACTCATACGGAATCATTTCTGCAGACCACAAGTAACCTTTTTGCAGCTTAGTTAAAATTATCATGTCAGATTCAGCTCATTAGTGGCAGGAATAGGGTGCAATGACTGCTGATGCATTAATTGCAAGCCAGATCACTGCTCTGGCATTGCTGGAATGCAAATGTCAGAGCAGGGATGAAGAACTTCAAATGGATGTGTCCAATTAGGCCTTCTAGCTCCTATTAATGGAGAGAGGGTGTAGGTAAGTGGTACAGCACATGCTTTGCGTGCCAAAAGTCTCGAGGTCCCATTGTGAGGGTCTCCAATTAAAATGACCTCAGGGAGCTGAGCAAGGAAAGACCACCTTCTCTGCCTGACACCTACAGCACCATTGTTCTCAGAGGTCCAAGGGTGGTTGAACTTGGTATAATAGTTTTGTATGCATCAACAGAAGTATAGTGTCATGATCAAGGGAAGTAGTAGTACTGCTCTATTCTGTACTGGTCAGACCACAACTGGAGTACTTTGTCCAGATATGGGCAACACAATTTAAGAAGAATACCGACAAGCTGAAACATGATGCAGATAATCAAGGGTCTGGAAACCAAGCATTATGAGGAGCGGTTGAAGGAGCTGGGTATGTTGAACCTAGAAAAGAGGAGACTGAGAAGAGATATGATGGCCATCTTCAAATATCTAAAGGGCTGTCACCTGGAAGATGGAGTAAGCTTGTTCTCCTGCTCTGGAGGGTAGGAAACAAACCAATGGCTTCATGTTACAAGAGAGGAGATTGTGACTAAACATCAGGAAGAACTTTCTGACAATAAGAGCTGTTCAGCAGTGGAACAGCAGAAGTTGGGTGACCATCTGCCTTTGAGATTATTTAGTTGAGATTCCTGCATTGCAAGGGGTTGCACTAGATGACTCTTCCAACTCTACGATTCTATTAACATGGCTTTGCTCAGGTCCTACCTCCCTTTCTGTGTACCTTACCACCAAAGGACATTTTTTTCTTAAACAACATGCAAAGCATGGCAGTTAGAAAATTGCACAAATGAAGGAGCCAACTTACTAACCAACTGCATACCCCTAAGGGGTTCCCAACTTTGTTGGAGTTTTTTTTTTTTTTTAAAAATGACCATTTTAAATGTACTCCCTTTTAAAAATAAAATCAGGCAAATATCTTTTATTCACATCTCTTTGTAATTCTCTCTCTCTCTCATTCTCTCCTTTATTGATCTCTAGAAAGGAACATCTAGAACATCTGTCTTTTTTAAGGTTCAAGTACAAAAAGAAAATAATTTCAATGTTTATAAAATAAAATAGTCCCCAGAAAAGCCAATCTGCAGAAAATAAGACACAAAAAGACAGCAGGATTTGTGACACAATTGAAGCAAAATGAAAGGCAAATTACAAAAGAAGCATTTTTAATAGGCATACTTAATTTTTCCCTCTCTGCATGAATAGACTGAAAAGGAGGACAATTGAAGTTTGTCATATAAGAAAAGTATTAGTGTTAAGAATCTTAAGAACATTTAATAACATGGTAACTAGCTTCAGTGGCGTTAAAAACAAATAATAGACTTCTGCAGAGTTATTATGGTCATGCATGCAAACAAACAACAAAATATTAAAGATAGACAGATGGAGTTTGATCCTCTGCTATAGACAGAGCAGTAATTTTGAGAAACATTTTTTAATTTAATTGCCATCCTCAAAATATGCTTTTTAAACTATCCATTAAACTGAAATCTGTGCTCCAATGCAAACTCTCCGTCTGTAATTCCTCTAGGTTGATAAATCCTTTAATTGAGTACTAGTATGTGCGCCAGCAATTGACCTCTTCATCTAAAAGCAACTTATAAGAGACGCTTTGGAAACGCTAGCATCAATTTGAGTACAAAATTATCCTATTTACAGAGAAATGTGCTCATCTAGTAAACAGCAATAACAAGAACAAAACAAAAGGAGCATAGTGGGGAAATGGAGAAGCAAAAGCACTTTTGGTGCTTCTCCTGCTGCCAAAGAAACAGCTCAAATGGAAATGTTAACTTGTCTCGCTAAGTGCAGCCTATGCAGTTCAAAGAAGCCCCCCCCCCCCGAAAAGTATAAAAGCTGCGTATATTCCAGAAGCTTGAAAATATGCTCCAGGAGATCACTTAGAGCAGGAGTAGGACACCTCAGGTCGAGGGGATGAATGCAGCCCTCCAAGTGTCTCTATCTGGCCCTCAGGACTCTCCACAGCCACAGACCCCTCAGCAGCACTGCTTTGTGGTTTGGCCTGGCTCAGTTGTGTCTTTGAACTTAGATAGTGCTTCTTGCTTGTCTGGAGGGAGAACAGAGACACTGGAGAGGAAGAGGAGTGCGGGGGGGGGGAGCACACCACTCCCGGCAGCATGATCCCAGCAGGGTGCCATCGTGGCTGTCCCCCGCCCACACTGGGGGACAGATGAGACCAAAATCGAGCTCTTTGGCATCAACTCAAGTCACTGTGTTTGGAAGAGGAGGAATGATGTCTACGACCCCAAGAACACCATCACCACCGTCAAACATGGAGGCGGACATATTATGCTTTGGGGGTGTTTTTCTGCTAAGGGGACAGGACACCTTCACCACACTGAAGGACGATGATGGGACCCTGTATCGTCAATGCTTAGGTGAGCACCTCCTTCCCTCAGCCAGGGCACTGAAAATGGGTATTCCAGCATGACAATGACCCGAAACACACGGCCAAGGCAACAAAGGAGTGGCTCAAGAAGAAGCACAGTAAGGTCCTGGAGTGGCCTAGCCAGTCTCCAGACCTTAATCCCATCAAAAATCTGTGGAGGGAGCTGAAGGTTTAAAGTAGCTACACATCACCCACAAAATCTTACTGATTTGGAGAGGAGCTGCAAAGAGGAGTGGGACAAAATACCTCCTGAGATGTGTGCAAACCTGGTGGCCACCTACAAGAAACGTCTGACCTCTGTAATTGCCAACAAGGGTTTTGCCACCAAGTACTAAGTCATATTTTGCAAAGGGATCAAACACTTACTTCACTCATTATAATGCACATCTATCTCTGACTTTTGTCTTCTGTGTTTCTTGGGGTTTTCCTGTTGTTATTATGTCTTTCACAGCTACAATAAACCTACCATTAAAATTATGGACTGGTCATTTCTTCGTCAGAGGGCAAACAAGCAAATTTAGCAGGGGATCAAATACTTTTTTTCCTCACTGTATAGCCAAGAGAAGGTGGTGAGCATCTGTGGAAGCTTCCTCCAACCAAAATGGTGCTCTACGTATATGAAAGTAACCTGCAGAAAGAGACTCTGTTCAGCGTAGAGCCTTACTTGAACTGAAGACTCCCTAAATGGGACAGGGCAATTCAAAGCGGGCAGTGGAGGAGGAACCCAGGGTGGGGGAACCACGAAACCCAAAGTCCTTGTCCTGGCAGGGTGGAAGTTTTTGGGAGGGGCATCCCCCCCATTTAGTTTCGTTCCAGTTAAGGCCAATGAGATGTATAGCAGTGCCAGGGCTGGTGTACTTCTTCTCCCCCAATTCCAGAGTTATAGGGAGGGGGACGGAATTCATTGACGCACCTTGGAGTACCTCCAGGTTTCCTTCTCCACTGCCTGAGCTCTGACAGAGGGTCAGCTGCAAAGAGGTTGTTGGTTATTTCACAGATTAGTTGGGCTGCAGAAGACATGCTGGGGAGACAACACATTCAAGAAACGCAAAAGTAACTTTTGCTTGGTTTAATAACAAAAACAAAAACTCCTTTTACACTAAATTACATTATATCAATTAGTCAGACCCATTCACCAGCGTACTGAGACAGCTACATGCTGCTCTTTATATATCGTATTTTTCGCCCTATAGGACGCACCGGCCCATAGGACGCACCTAGATTTTGGGGGGGGGGGGAAACAAAGGGGGGAAATTATTTTTTCTCCCAGGCGCAGGGCTGGGGGAAGCCCGAGCTTCCCCCGACCCCAGCCCCCAGAACGGGTCTCTGGGAGCTTTCGGGGCTGGCGGCGGGGAGAAGCACGCTTCTCCCCGCCGCCAGCCTCCAAACTAGGTCAGGGGACAGCAGATGGCGGCGTTCCGCCTCCCCGCTGTCCCCTGAGCTTGTGGGGCTGGCGGTGGGGCTCTCCTGAAGCCTGGAGAGCGAGAGGGGTCGGTGCGCACCAACCCCTCTCACTCTCCAGGCTTAAGCAAAAGCCTGCATTCACCCCATAGGACGCACACACATTTCCCCTTCATTTTTGGAGGGGGAAAAGTGCGTCCTATAGGGCGAAAAATACGGTACTATAAAGGTAAAGGGACCCCTGACCATTACGTCCAGTCGTGGCCGTCTCTGGGGTTGCGGCGCTCATCTCACTTTATTGGCCGAGGGAGCCGGCGTACAGCTTCCGGGTCATGTGGTCAGCATGACTAAGCCGCTTCTGGATAACCAGAGCAGCACACGGAAACACTGTTTACCTTCCCGCCGGAGCAGTACCTATTTATCTACTTGCACTTTGACGTGTTTTCGAACTGCTAGGTTGGCAGGAGCAGGGACCGAGCAACAGGAGCTCACCCCGTCACGGGGATTCAAACTGCCGACCTTCTGATCAGCAAGTCCTAGGCTCTGTGGTTTAACCCACAGCGCCACCCATGTCCCTTTATATATATATATACTATACCCAACAGCTTAATTAACATAACTTAACACCTGCTGTACTGTAAAACTAGGTCATGTTATTTGCTCTGGCCCTTAAAGACATACAGAACTTGTAAAACAACAATAAAACCTAAAATTTAAAGAAACCATTCAACAGAGGTACCCTCTGTGAGTAGCCCTCCTGCTCCTTCCCAGGGACCAAAGGATTATTTATCTATCCCACCACTCAAAAATCATTCTCAACTCTGGCAGAAAGTGTTTTTAAAAAATGAATGTATCTTCTTGCTGAAGTCCAAGGCAAGAATACCATCTTGCTTGTCACAATGAGTGAAACAACACAGTTTCAGTTTATATATTTACAAATTATTAACTGCAAATTATTAACTGCATTGTAATCAGAGTGATTGCTTCCCACCTATTTTGTCAGCTGAACATGCACCCCTTAAGGTTTTTTCTTCTATGCCTTCTCTTGCCTTCCCGATGGAGTCTCTTCTCAACTATCTTAACGGCAAGGTTTTAAGGGACAGTGACCTTGAATATATCAACCAGCTCACCTGTTGCTTGATTCTCACCAGGGGTCAAATCATTGGTGAGGGATCCTCCTCCAGGATCCCTTTAGTGGGATGCCCCATTGGTCTGATCAAGGCAGAACAGAGCAGGACTATTACCGGTACTTCCCTTGATTGGGATAGTATACTTCTCTTGATGCAGCCTAGAACAGCATTGGCTTTTTCTGCTGCTGCATCACACTGTTGACACATGCTACATTTGTGGGCTACAAAGATCACTAGATCCTTTTCACATGTACTACTGGCAAGCCAGGTGTTCCCCATCTTATATTTGCGCAACTGGTTCTTCCTGCCTAAGTGTAGAACAATTTGGGGAAAAACACGATTTGGATATTCCATAAAAAAATGAGTGAACAAAGATGGCAATTCCAGAGAAGAGTGTTAGTGTAGGAGTAGGCAATGTTTGTTTGTTGTTGTTGTTGTTTGTAATAAAACAACTGGTTTTTCTGAGTCCTGCTTAGAAGTGTAATACTTTTCTTTGTGCTTCTTTGTGTTAAACTAGGATATGGGAATCACATGTTAAAAGCCCTGCTCATTTCTGAAGTTCACAGGGTGATTCCAAGCCAGTCAGCAATTTGAGCTGAAGTTGGGAGGAATACAATAGTAGTAATAGCTCTAGATGAAAAATTGGATTTCCTGACTGTAGATAATAACATCCTGAACCCCGCTGCTCCCACAATTAGTTGATATCTTGATGCACATCCTTGTAAAAAGGAGCACACTAATAAAACTAATAAATTATCCCCCCATCAAATATGTGGGAAGGAAGTACAGGAAGTGAGTCGTCTTATGTATTGTAAAGAATTGCTGCCCTACAACATCAGCACACATTATCACCTCATTTCTTTATAACATCATAATTGCTTGAATGCTGCTGTCCACTTCCGCCTGTGTACCAGCTATTATCAAACACTAACAGCTCATCTCCTCTGCTTGCTGTTGATTTCCTATATCCCTATATCCCCTACTTCCAAGAAAATCAATATGAGATGTAGGTTTAAAAGCAGGATTTGAAAATATCTTAGTCATCAACATGCTGCCTGCAGAAAACAGGAGGTCAAGGAGTTACATAGAAATGAACCAGATAAAGGAAGGGGCCATGTAGTGGGAATTATTGTGACTCCATATGAGTAAGTTTTAGTGAACTTCATACTGTGGGTACTTACTGTTCTGCATAACAAGAGTGTTAGATTTTCCACTGGATCTCTTATTATTTTTAACTAGGGGTGGTGCCCCTGTTTGCAAGCCCCTCTACCATTCCCCCTATATTAACTCCTCAGTACTTCCTCTTCCCAACCCATGCAAGCAACTACTAAGCACATCTTCCTGACCCCATTTCTGAAGCCGCTTCCCTCTATTCATCAACCCAGCTTTGCACCCCTATTTCCACCTTCACACCCATGTCCATGTCCCCTTCCTCCATTTGTGAAACTCTTCCCTTTCATACAAACCACCCGCATGATAGCTTCCTTCATGTTTCTCCTCTCATACGTTGCAACTACCAAGGTCCCTTTTCACTGTCTGCCCAGTTATGAAGCCACCATCCATTCCCCTTCTTCAGACCCTGTCATGCTCCTGCTTTAACCTTCAAATCCAATTCCATTTTGCTTCATCCCACTCCATGTGTGGGTCAGTTCTGTACTCCTGTCTCTGATTTCTGTTTTCTTCCTAGGCACAGATTCAATGAAAGCTCTTGCTAAAATAGTTCATTTAATCTTTTCCTGAGTTATCCTACTGGCTGCTTGTTTTCTTGCAGGTTCATATTGCCTTTGCTGATTAAGGAAAGATGTTTTTACTTCTGTTCATTTGGTGAATCTCAGCAATATTATGCATCCCTGTCCATAAGATCAGTTGTTGTTTTCACAGCACAAATGGTCGTGTTTATTATTATTGACTTGGATAACAATGTTCTCACTGCTGGCGGAATCTTGTATTATTCTTATTCTTCTTACACCTAAGCATTACACATAGAGCAGTGTATCATGAATTGTAGAAAGCAAGGTTCTGATGCAATTATGAGACTTGTAGCAAAATGTAAGAGCTTGGGATATATTAAATGTTACACATGTGCTACAGGCTCAAGATGTGATGCTATTTTGGTATTTCCGGAGATTCTCTTGGAATGAATTAAAGTCCTTGCTGCTTATGAATTGGAGATACAGAAGGAGGTAGTGAAGTGCATTTGAATTCATGTAGTTTATTTACTGGGGACATTCTGAATCTTCTTCCAGCATTTTTGTGGTCAACTGATGGTGCATTAAAGCTGTTCAGCTAACCTTGTTGTTAAATAGTGCTCTGTGGCTTGTAGATGGGAGGCAGATTTAAAATTGAGATTTTAAGCAGAAGAGACAAAGAGAAGCAATGAGAATTAACTCTGACAGTTAGAAAGTGAAATTGAAAAGGCAGGGAAATGAAACATAAAAAGGAAATCTAAAATCTCAGTGGAGTGCACTGTTCCCTGGGTTTTCAGAACACTGGTAAACCAAGCACCTAAGCACTCTCCAGATGGGAGGGAACTTCATTAATCTTTTGTGGCAAGTTACTTAGGAGAAGCAAATTTGTAAGCCTGATAACCTGTATATTTCACACAACTGAAGGCCAGATAGAAATTATTGCCACTTACATTTCAATCAGTAAATTAGTATGAGGGAGCAAAGCACTGAATTAACTTTCAGAATCTACCTTCATATACTCACAGTGAAAAAATGAACGTAGATACACCTTTTTAAATACTGGAATCTATTTGCATTGTTACACTATCAGTTTCTTTAGTTTTTAATCTACAGATAATTTTTCACTTCCCTACAGAAATGATTGACTTTGCATTACTTTTCATCACATTCAAAGACATCTCTTGCTTATGTTTTGGTGTAAAATGCTTCTTATGTTATATTGTGCTGCTACCTCTGGTCTAATCAACAAAGCACTCAGATACCAGCAGTCCTATCCCATTTTCAAGGTTTGGTCTTGCTCGCTGAGCATTTATAAAGGAGCTCAAATTATTTTAAATTAGTCACCACAGTCTACCACAACTCAATCTGTGGCACTTTTCTCACATTCCAGTGTATACACAGACTTAGAGCAGCACCATCCATTATCCTTGCTATGACACACATTGGCTTTACACCTGGTATTCTGCAAAAACAACAACACCCCACATATCATGTGAACATCCTATGTGGAGTGTACACACATCTTTAAACACCAGTCAAGACACAACTGGGGAATCTTTATACTTATTATCAGCACACATTGTGTGATCAATGACTATCAGTGGCTACTAGACACAATGGCAACATTATACCTCAGAGTTAGTCTATCTCTGAATACCCATTGCTTGGAATAGCAAGTGAGGAGAGTGCTGCTGCACTCATGTCCTACTTGTGAGCTTCCCCTGGGTATGTGGTTGGCCATTGTGAGAACAGATTGCTGGACTGGACTCACCTTTTGCCTGGTCCAGCAGGGCTCTTCTTATGTGTCGGATGCATCAAAGACTGCTGTGATATGTGGCAATGAGTGGGCCTGCGTTCTGTTACAAGTTACATGGACATTTCCCTCATATTTATTTTCCAATATGTGAATGGAAGTATTCCAGAATGATCTGCAGGGATGAAGAGAAACTGTATGATTGAAAAAGAAAATACTTCATGCAATTTCTCTAAACAAATTAATTAAAACAGTTTTGCTGCTGCAATTATTATTAGTGGTAGTCAGTGCTTTTTTTCTTTAAAAATGTTTAGGGGTACTCTCATTTTTACTCAAGAAAATCACCATTTTATAGTTCAAATTGGGGAAAATATCACAGAGCCACATTCCACACTGCTTCACACATTAAACGCTCGCTTCCGTCTGAGACTCAGATAACACCGTGACAGGAAATGAGGCCGCCATCAGGGGTAGCAACAGAATTGATGATTCACCATGCTAGAGAAGAATTTATTTTTTTTTAATAGTTTCTTCTCCTGTTAGATTCACAAAATGATTAGGGGTGTGCGTACCCCTGTGTCCCCCCAGAAAAAACCCACAGGTGGTAGTAAAATTCATAGCCTACCTTTGTTTATGACACTGCAGGCAGTTAACAACCGGAGGAGCAAGTCAGATATCAGGACAACCAAAGCTTACAGCAACACACTGGAGCTCATGAAGACCTGTTGTGCTTCAGCAAGGCTGGAATAGAAACAGAAGTCCTTACACACTCCTTCAATAGCCAGCCAGGTTGCGGGGGGCGGGGAGCTAGACAGTATTAAAAGGCTTAGGCAGAGGTTTTCACATTTGCTTCAGTGGTCACCACAAGGGGCAGCTACATCCAAAGAAAGAGGGGGAAGTAAGCCAAAATGGCACCTGGGATACCACCTCCTCGTCACAGGGCTAAGAAGCACCATCTACCCTGTGGGAGAAGAGAGGGAAGGAGAGAGGCAAAGACTTCAGGGTCATCTCCAGTCAAACTGTCTGCCAGCCCACCAAGCTAAGTTAACATTTTATACAATTTGCTGTTAGTGTTTTAAAAATTGTAAGCCACCATTTGTGCCTTGGCAGAAAACTGTTATATAAAGGCAATAAATAAATAATAGACCATCTGCCCTTTGCAGTCGTCAGGTAATGCTTATACACAGCACAAAGATCACCCACAACTTCACTTTTTAACATCTGCTGGTTTCCTACGTACCCTTAATATTAGCAAATCAGCATATGTCACAACAAACAGATCCACACCTCAGCTGATTATAGGCCCTAAAGGGCATAGTTCCATACAAACACTGCATCCTTTGCAAGGTTACACTAGACATAAAATAAAGTCCTCGGTCTATGTAAACAAATTACAAAAAAGTGTCTGACAGCACGCATTAAAATAGGATTAATTCAGTAAGCAGAAAATGTAAAGGACTTCCATTCCAATCTCTAATAATCCCTTCTGTATACTCCTGTTTGCAACTCTGGTAATACAAGATATGGCTCTTCTGTGGCTGCCCTGCCCTGCCTTCCCCAAATCTACCTTCAGCTTATCAGCCAGGCAGGGTTCTGTTGTATTACAGCATGGATGCCTCAGAGGCAACATTGTGCAGTCTTGTGTCTGGGAATCACACCATCGAGTGTTACCCTTGAAAGCTCAGAGACTAATAGCTATACTGGTGTCCTTGCAGAAAGTGCTGGGCCAGAGGAACATTTTTAAAGGAATTAACCACAGTACGTAATGAAAGCAGGCAACAAAAGACTCCTTTAAGACTAGTGTGGCAAAGTTACACCTGCCATCTTTTAACTGGGCAAATCAACGGCAGGGATTTCTGGATGACACTGATTACCTTAGTAGCCCTTTCAACCTACTTCTGAGTCTGATTTCAGGAAAGTGGCAGCCTTGGTAAATGACCTTCATCAGCATCTGAAGAGGGGACTCTGTTCCCCATTGACTGGACCTCTCAACAATTTTCAATATAACTGTCCCCATTATTCTCCTGGGTTGCCTAGAGGGAATAGGGGTGCAGGAGGCACTGTCCTGCAGTGGTTCTCAGCATTCCTGGATGGCAAGTTCCAGAAGGTAGCACTGTTCTTCATGATGGCTTTTGATTTATAGGGTTCCACAAAGATTCATTTTGTCTCCCATCCTGTTCAACAGCATACATGAGGTTTAAGAATTGTGTTCTTGGATGTATTCCTGGACAATCTGATGATGGCTGTGGCCAGGAGTCATTTTGTCTTCCTACTGTCCCTGTTGAGTTTTACCTGAAGGTGTCTAAACTGGCCATTGAAATGCCTTGGTTACAAATTAAATCAGACTATTATATCATGCTCTTTGTAGGATTGCTTTTGAAAAGAGTTTGGAAACGTCAGCTGGAGCAACATCAGTGTCTAATCAACTGTTTTTGACCAAGGTATTAGGTTGGTAGCTTCACAACAGCAGTTTGTGCTTGGTCAACCTAATGGATGGTTTATGCTGGGGAATGAATAGAGTGGTGAATACAAACCACCACTTTTTGATTAACACTTTGAAGCATCCCCACTACTATAAATCAAATAATAACACTGTCTTGTTTCCTTGGGATTGAATGTGTGTGTGTGTGTGTGTGTGTGTGTTAGTTCTTGATTTGTGGCTTGCATCCTCTTGACCCTCAATCTCACTGCTCTTGACGGCACAATGTCAGTGATGAACATCAAGGAGAACACAGGACACTTAAGGATTTGTATTATTTTTTCATGTCCACATTTTCATATACTTGAAGTCAGAGTGTAATGCCAACTAAGAAACAGTTTGCTTTTTATATATAGTGCTTCTTTAATACCTGTCTCCAGGACATTAATAACAGATAGGCACTTCAGTGCCGTGAATCATAATAACATGGCATTTAACATCTTTTTAAAAAGTCATACATAGTCTCTACATACCACAGGAACTAAGCTTGCAGAACAAAAAAAAGTGCATTAAAAGCACTGATAATGGTATTACAAGGCTCTATTTGATTTTGCCCTATCTTGTACATTCACGCTCTACCTAGCTGCAAGATGTGCTGCACTCATTTGAATTAAATAGCTCTCATTCTTAAATCAGAAGAAACATTTATATGAAAATCAAAGATTTCAAGGTTGTGGGACCTAAATCTTCCTGCAGCTTTCAGAGAAAGGTTTCTTAGAAATATGTAAAGCAGAGATGAAATAAAGTGCAGCTCTTGTTTAAGCCAACAACAGCTTGCCTGTACAATGCTCTACCAGGGGTATAACCTGCTAAGCCTACTGCCTTCATGTTTCTAATGTGCAGCCTGGCTTGGTCTCACAGGTTGGAAATCTGTGGATATGATAAGGATAAAGAACCCTAACAATCATGGCCTGGCTATGAGTCCTTCGGCTGGCAATACCAGCAGGGACTTACACTTAAATGAAATCCTAAAGACAAAATATAACACTGCAAGTTACAGATAATTTTAAAACCCCCACACATAACATTTAAATTGTGTATAACAGAATTATGAATCAATGTGGAAGTTACTCAACATAGAAATTTTACCATATGGCAAATTAGTAAACATCTGGAAGTAAGAACTGCTAACAAATGGTCAGTCGCTTGACTATTTATTTAAACAGATGAGGAGATGAAGTAACTTGAATTGAGAGGAAAGACAGTCAGCTGAAACTGTCACTTTGAATTTTGCTCTGTGTGGGGAGGAAAGGGAGGGCAATGTTGTGGAGGGTGGGGATGATTAAAATATCAATATTCCTGTCAGCCTGGGAATATCCCCTCACTCACCCAGTTAAGGATATGCCACCATTCTTCAACAAAGATTCTTTTCTTTTAGCAAAGTAAGTGGCTCACATATATGTCAAACAAAGGTTTAATAATAAAGAAAATTGTAAAACAATAACATACTATCTGAGAGAAACTAAAACTATTTTGTGCTTTTATATCATGATTTTATTCAGTGAACCCCCTGAGACCTGCGGGTATAGGGCAGTATAAAAATTGAATAAAAGTGGCTCACCAGGACCCCTCAGTTATTGCCAGAGTGTCTTGAGGCTCTGAGGATCATCTAAACAGAGAGGGGCATGAGGAAGGGGAAAAAACAATGTAACTTTATAGAGGGGGTGAGAAAGAAGAGCACAAAAGGAAAAGCCATATACTCAGGGCTTTTTTTTCAGCTGGAACCCACCGAAACTCAGTTCTGGCACTTCTCAGGTGGGTGCCATTGCCATTCTAAGAGAACAAGGGAAGCGTTCATGGTGAATTCTGGAATCTCTTTTTTTTTAGAAAAATAGCACTGCATATACTATTCCTTGAAATTTATGGAATTCAACCCAAGCCTGAAGAAACACCTAGTAAAAGCAATGTCAAATAAGGGGGGGGGGGGGAGAGATAAATACGGTAATGAATGTATAAATGTTCAGTGTCTGATCTATAAAACAAAATGTAAGGGAAAAGTTAATTAGGAGAAAGCAAAACATATGAAACAGAAAAGAGAAACTGTCAACGTTCACAAAAACTTTGTTTCTTCTGCTATCTGTAGGCTTTCATTTTAATCTGAGGAGTGTTTTGAGCAAAGGGAAATTAAGTAAACGTCACCAGCATTTCAAGTACGACGTGGCTAATTATAAGCATTTCTGAGGAAACAGATGAAGGTAAGTCTAGGGAGTGAAGGATGAAAGAACATGTGCAGATACAAACAAAGGAGTGATTTCTGAGCATGAAAAGTTTGTAAAAAAAGTCAAAAGTGTGTTAACGGGGTGGTGGTGGTGGTAAAATTTAATCCTGAGATATAAAACTATTATAAGCATTAACAGAACTTGTGCAGCTGAAGCACCTTCAGGCTTAAACAAAGGAGGAAGAAGAATATAAGAAGGCATTTGGCTGCCTTGTCCATTTTTCAGCTACTGTCACAAACTTGAGATGCAGAAACACTCACAGTTGCTCTCCCCTCCCCCAACTTTAAAAAGACATTGCTAGAGAGGTTAGCAAAATTGCTGTGAGTCCAGAGTTGAGCCACAAAGTCAGAGGTGGATTTCTCAATGATCAGTAACTGGTTAAGAAACAGGAACCAGGGAGTAGAACTACAGCTCTCTCACTGTAGGACTGTAAAAACCGAAGTCCTCCAAAAACTGGCATTGGGACCTGTGCTTTTTAAATTGTGGATTAACGATTCAGAGATGGGGTGAGCAGTGAGGTAGCCAGGTTTGCTACCAAATTGTTTAGTGTGGTCAAAACAAATGGAGATTGTTTTGGACCCAAAGGGGTCCTCTCCAAACTGGGTAAATGGGGAATAAAACAGTTAATGCAATTCAGTGTAAGGTAGTGTAAAGTGATGTACCTCTGAACAAAAACCAAACAAACAGTAATGAGGTCTGAACTGCTAGTGACTGACCAGGAATGAGAGTTTTGAAATGACAATTTTATGAAGATGTTGACCTAGTGTACAGCAGCTGTGTAAAAAAGGAAATTTCAGGTCAGGGAACATTAGGAAAGGGTATAAATTAAAGCTGATCGCTGAAGAATTGATGGTTTTGAATTATGGTGCTGGAGAAGACTCTTGAGAGTCCCATGGACTGCAAGAAGATCAAACCTATCCATTCTGAAGGAAATCAGCCCTGAGTGCTCACTGGAAGGACGGATCCTGAAGCTGAGACTCCAATACTTTGGCCACCTCATGAGAAGACTCCCTGGAAAAGACCCTGATGTTGGGAAAGATGGAGGGCACAAGGAGAAGGGGACGACAGAAGACAAGATGGCTGGATAGTGTTCTCGAAGCTACCAGCATGAGTTTGACTAAACTGCGGGAGGCAGTGGAAGACAGAAGTGCCTGGCATGCTCTGGTCCATGGGGTCACGAAGAGTCGGACACGACTAAACAACTAAACAACAACAACATAAAGTAAAGCTGTCAGTATCATAATGCTACCAATTAGTTTCTGGACTCAGTTCAAAGCACTGCTGTTGACCTACAAAGCCTTATGTGTGTCAGGACCCCAAGTAACTCAAGGATCATCTCTCCCCACATGAAACAACATAGACCCTACAATTGTCATCTGAGGCCTTTCTACATGTGCCTTCATGAGAGGTCTGGAAGGTGGCAACACGATAATAGACCATCTGTCTTGAAAGACGCCTCTGGGGATGAAGTCAAACCGCTGTAGAATCACAGCGCCTGCTGTAGCTGTAGAGACCAGTAACTAGTAACTGCTGTTTGGGCTGCATTAGCAGCACTGAAGTCACCTCTCTGGGGTGCAAACCTGGGCAGTGTGTATGGAGGTCCTGGGCTGCCCAGACAACAAGACCACACTCTCAACTTCACTGATGTGGTTCAAAGGAAAGGGCAGGCCTGCATTTGGTTCCTCTTATATTCTTATACAAACTCACTAACAATTAAAGATGGGCAATTCTGTAAATTACAATTTCTCTGTTTTTCACACCCCCCCCCCCAGCCTTCAATTCAGTTCTTCACATCTGCTCATCAGTTGGTGATTTTGTTAAAAAACAACAATGAAAATTCGTCCACATTTTAGTGCAAATTTCTTGTAACATTTGCCCCATAAACAAGTTTCCACAAGCAATTTCCTCTAATATAATGTGTTCTTATGTCATTTTCACCAATATATGCATTTTATTCACACTTTCCCTTAATATACAGTACATATGCAGTTTTGTACACATTATTTTGTTGGAGAACTACACCAGAAAATTCAGGGTAGCTGTTTTCAAAAGTGTCAATTTGCTGGTTGCTCATTAAAATCCAATCCAAACCAAATTTCTCCCCCACCACCAAACCATGCCCTCCCATGTGAAAATGTACATTATACAGGCCAGTTCAAATATTACCATCTTTAAATCCTGTGTGGGACAAATCTCAATACTTTCACTTCAGTGTCCCCATCGCATCCCTATCTGGAACTACAGCCAGAGTGCTCACATTCTGTTATCTGTACATATCATCTCATATACATATGCAGTTTTATGTACCTTTAACCACTTTTTGTACCTGCATAGATTTTGAATTGGGATCTCAAATCTTTATAGTGCTCCACTGCTAAAGTACAACTGCTAGAAAGATATATCACTTGAAATGGCTAGGGGAAAGTTTCAGTTATCAGCTAAGAAATGATGAAACTGCTAAACTATGAACATTTAGCCTTCCAACTCACAAAGCTTGTAAAAACTGATAAGGAATTCTTTCCAGCTGATAGATGGCAAATGTATACTTTTTCTTCAATAGATACAAGAATGAGTCACATATCCTGTTCAATACTGTGCATGTTGCTGTGATCTCAAACTATTCAGGTATTTACTTGTGTAAAGCCACAACTATGTTGTTTAGTTTGACAGAAACCACATGTGGTACCTCTCTGGGGGTGTGGAGGGGTTAGATCTGTGGATTTTTTTATAGTTACTGGGTAGCTCAAACCATATCGGCCCAGCTTCAGACAAAGTACTAACACACTGTAGTTTACCACCCTGTTAACTACTACACCTCTACCCTAAGATGTATTCAGTTGTTTAATGTGGTCATTAATTATAAAGACTATGAAAACATATGCTTGATTAGAGATCTGGATATGTTAGCCATATTCTAGTGGACTATCTTTTTCATCAATATTTACAGTGGTACTTCTTGTAACACCAAACCTGACACCTTCATCTGCCCCAGCTGCAACAAAGCATGTCTCTCCCACATCAGTCTCTACAGCCACAGCAGGCATTGTAACTCTACAATAGTTTGACTTTACCCCCAAAGTTGCGTTCTTCCATTGTCTCCCAAGACAAATGGATGCCAACAACAACCTCCTGTCAGTTACCAAAGCCTTGCAAATACTGTCCAGAGAGGTGAAGGAACTGAGTAACAATAAAATAAAGATTAAAAAAACGAGCCAAGCTTCATTTAACTACCGGGTCCATCAAGCTGGTCTTAGGATCATTCCTTGCTTCTACCATAACTATATCCAACTGGTTGGTTCTTTACACAAGCATGTCTAACAGACTCCTGCAACAATTATTAAAAAATCCAGCCAAAGAAATCACACTGAATAGAATTTGAAAAGGCACCATGTTCCCATTGGGTATAGTCCAGCCAAAGCAAAGGATATTAAAGTTCCACTGATTTCAATGCAAAAGTTAAGTTTGTAATTCTGCTTAAAAGTGCTGAGATTTTGGCTGCCTTACATATTGATTCTGTATCAGAAAGTCTACCCATGAAACAAATGGAAGATGTAATATTGCTAAATCATACTTTAACAAGTTGGGAATATTTCCATTTACATTAGGAAAGTTCCATGAAGATGCTAACCAAACCAAATTTCTCTTCATCACTAGTTCAAACCTTGGTTTATTATGGTTTAGCAATCTATGATTCTTACGTCTAAAGCAGGTCATTTTTTTTCCCCACCAGTAAAGCCTCTAATATACCAGTATTTCCTATGTCAGCTATCCAGTTTTTGTAGGTTAACATGTATCAAAGAAAAAGTCAGCCAGCAAATATTATAATGACATTATAATGTTACATGGACTCAATTTTATCTAGCAAGGTATACATTAGGTTGTATTCAATTTACCCAAAACAGCAAAACAAAGATGAATTTCCTGAGTAACTTGGCAATATTAAAACTTGAGGCAAAAGTTTTCTGAAGGAGAGGTGGGACCCAGATGTTTCTTCAAATTTGAAATAAAACAACCTGTCTGGCAGTGAAATAGCTGCTTGCAAAGTTTGAAAAATAGCTTGGTATGATTGCTTTTCCTTTTGGGAAACCGTGGTCACTGAAGAAAATGTGCTGCCCCATCTTGATGCAATAATAAGGCAGAAATCTGAACAGTTGTCCACAATATAGGGCTGGGGTGGGGGGCTTGAAAACAAAGTTTCCTGATTACCAGGAAGCTGAATAGCTCATCTCCAGCAAATTTGTATGGTAATCTCCTGTCATCGCTTAGCAAACAAGGATACAAAGAACAAATCCCTTGACTTACTCGGTTATTGTTATAGATTTGTGCCTTCTGTAAAACCTGGTGTTCGTATTTAACCAGCTGTCATTTACCTAGCTGTCATTCAAGAAGTATTAGAGGGCATCAGATAAGGAAGGGCAATTTGTCTAAGGGTGCTTGATATATGCAGCAAATTACATGTTGAAGGGTTTTTGTCCAACCCCTTTTTGCTCATTTGGCCATTCATAACTACAGTCCTCTTGAACCTGTTCATTTCTACTGATTTTGACATATGCTTAGTCCACGATCAGGCACTTTCCATCACCCCCATGCTGTGCTCTGTGTTCATTGAAACTCTGAAGTAAGACTACCAGTTTCAGTTTCAGACATAGCATTGGGTGCACCAATGAATAAAGAGTCAGGAGCAGAGTCTGGCAGGATCTGACAGAACATTGATGTAGCCTGAAGGCATCAGGTGGACAATGAGCAGAACCTAGAGAGACAAAAGTGGAGCCTAATAGGATTCTGAGAATTGAAGCATGGATATCAATGAACCAGAGTGGAATCTTGCCAATTTTAGGCTTGGTTCTAAGCATTGCTTAGTTAAAGGTATGTTAGAAATTTAACAAACATTTGTGAGTCAGCTAGTGGCAGACCTACATTCGTAACCAGCAACAAGGTCTGGGTAACCACTGTTATCTTCTTCAATGGGGTTCTCCATGGCAGATCATCACACTTTTACAACATCTGTGCTACTGACTCTCAAATTTTGGGAGTGTTGAAGTATATACAACAACAAAAATACTCATTTTGAGTCGTGTGATTCAGTTTAGGTCTAGTACACCCAAAAAATTAAGCGATACAGATTGAATTACCTTCTGGGCCCCCTGAAACTTAACCTTCATTAGTTTCATAGTAGATTCATCTCTGCTTACAGCATTAACTGCAGTCACTATTTTCAGACTTAAAAAAAAATAAAATAATCCATAGCCTTTTCACAACTTTACAGCTCTGATTAGAAACCTGTGCAACATCAAAACTAAACAGGGCAGGTAGAGACTGAAAATATGAATATGGATTCTTCAGCTGCTTTTGTTGTTGCTTGCTTAAATCAGTGAGGATAAAAAGACAGCTGCAGCTAGACTAATTTTCTAGCAATTGCATTAAATGAGCAGCTCAAAATGGCCCCAACAATTAAGTAACTAAGAATGCGCATTCATGAGCCGGACACACATGTTTACATAGTGTCATCAACCTATCACAACATGCCAAGAACTACATCCCAGTCACTGGACAAGGGTTTGGAATAAATAAAGTAAGTTTCACCAAATTTGAAAGTGGATGTATTATTGCTAATTAAAGACATCCAACTCATTGGTTCACATGCCTTCCTTCCAGGGTATTTCTTTCACCTTGCCAAGTACCCTCACATCCTTCTCTGCCTAATTTCTGAGGCCAGATGTAACTGAAACAACTTCACTAACTTTCTTTTTCTTATGAAAATACAGCTTCAGCGTCTGTGTAGCAGGTAAAGGTGACAGAACCTTAGAGGGGAGGTTTTCCAGGCTGGCTCTGCCCACCAACATAACTAGCCAAGCAAAGGTTTTTTTGTTTTGTTTTTTAAAGGGGGCAAAAAAAACAACAACCACTTCTCTCCATCAGCATTCAAAGTGGAATTTTCAAGAAATACAGATCCTTTCCAGGCACCAGCAATTTCCTCTTTGCCCTTCTTTTGCTTTTCTCATCTTAGTAGGTCAGGCCATTACTTTATAAATAGAAGAATCCAGGTGCTTTTCATATCAAAGTAATTAAGCAATTTAATGAAAATGCATTAAGCTGTGTCCATCCCTCTGTGCGAATGTTTGGAGATGAAATCTCTGTGTGTTGGAGAGCATGCAGCTTATGTGTATCTCTGCTGTCCCCAACAGGTTGCCTTGCCACATGAATTAAAAAGGTTTCCTTCTCAGCTGGTTTTCTTTGGAGAAGGCAAAACAAAGGGCAGGCTCATTCCATTATATAGTAATTGCAGCTGCATTCGCAAGCACCCTTGCTCTCTCCACAAAGGAAGGGGAAAAGACATGAAATCAAACATGCTCCCTCCCCTCCCTTTCTTATATGTATAAGCAATATCCCTTGGTTTTAAATCCAAACCTACAAAAAGAAACCTGGGCAGTGAAGAAACCTAGGTGGTCTGTCAGGGGTAACTCGGCTTTCCACTCATTTCTCAGAGCATCTTTATCTGACTCTCTCTGTTGGTTCATATACAGCTCCTGTAAGCCATGGCCATTGGTCATGCTGGTGGAGGCTGACTGGAGTTGGAATCCAACTCCACAACCTCCATATCCCCGGTATTCAAGATAAAACTATTTACATTGAACTAACGTCCATTCAGTAAGTAAGTAAGTATGCATGCCGCCCTTTGTCCGAATATCACGGGGCAGTTCGCAACATTAAATTACAAAATAAAAGCACAAAATACATAATAAACGCAAAAGCAGAAACAATACAATAGCCCTCCTCCCACAATACATTTAAAAGGACATAGAATGTAAATCAGCCAAAGGTCTGGCTTCACATTCTGAGTATTTGTAAGGTCTTGAATAAGGAGCCCTTGAATACATGGACCCTGTGCGTGGTTTGTCACATGTGATAAACACACCCACATAGGTTTCTTCATATATCCTCCAGTCAACACTAGTTATGACTTCTGACATTCATGTTGTGGTGAAGCTGCCTGCAGGAAGTCTTGTTTAGGAGAAAGGGCTTTTATATGCCATCCACTCTGTGGGTGACCCATAACACCAGAACATCAGAAATAGACACAACAATCACAGTCTACACACTGTGTGTGTGTGTGTGTGTGTGTGTGTAGAAATCACAACCTACAAATACTTGTATTTTCTAAATATATGCATGTTACGCTAAAAGACACTGAAGGGGGGGGCACACCAGGTAAGTTATTTGTCCCTTACACGTTTTGAAAGGGAAATAGGGAAAGGGTTGAAAAAACACCCATAATTTGAATGATTAGTGACTTCTTATTGGGAGGGAAAGTAAACAAGCACTGTTTCATTGGTGCATTCCAGAAGGCCTGGCTGAATGACGCACATGGAAGGAAATGCAGGTGGCCTTTTTCTCTATAGAAAAGCTGCATCAGGAGGGATCAATTTAGAGCAGAGAAGCAACTGGATTGGATAGTGAGCCTCACCCTTTCCTTGCCTACTACTAATCATCTACAAAATTTGGCACACCTGTATTTGTACCTCTGGAGGCGGGCAGCAGGTGGGGAGCTCATTAAGTTCAGATAAACACCATGTAGAAAGAAAGGTCCAATACATGATTGATATGTATAGCCTTGGATGCTGCAAAAGGAAAGGGGATTGTTAATCAGAGAGCAATGAGGCAGCTTGTTCAAATGATGCAAAGGAGGGGGAAGAAATTGTTGTTGCTGTTTAAAATGTCCATAACATAAATTTGTTGTTAATCCTGCCTCCACTTAGTTGGCTTTTAGTGTTGTGCAGGTTGTTCTCAACTCAAAAGTGAGTGGAGCAGAAACACCTTCCTTCCCAAACTCTTAATTGTGGGATTGCTCATATGCTTAAAGTCTATTGACTCCTGTCATTTTGCTGTTTTGTTCATTCTTCTTTGTATCCCCCCCCCCCATTTTTCTCCTTCCTATTCCTTTCTTCTTCTAATGTAATATTGTGGGCATCCTTAGCCACTCAGGGGTGATGTAGTGAATTGGATGGCATCACAATGCACACAGCCAGTGAAATTTGGCTGCAGGCAGACACCACTGAAAGCAAACTTGAAATCTCCCCTACTCCCACTGAAAATCACTCTGCCAGTAGTCAAAGCCACCCAGCACAGTGCAAGCTGAGTGCCTTGTGTAGAACTGACTCTCAGTAACTTGATCAAATGCTGAAGTGAAAGGAGACTTTCATCCCTCACTCATCCCCTAAATTACCATATCCCAATTATTTGTATCAGGCTGGGCTGAGGACTCCAGATGCTATGGCTTGCTTGCTGATTGATTGATTGATTGATTGTTATTTATTACTCTTGTTCCACATACACATCTCAAGGCAATGTATAAAATTGCTGAAGGCTGGTGATAGTGCTTTTCTGCTTCCCCCCACCCTCAGGCATATTACTTAGCTTTGTGAGAATGAGTGAAGCCCACTGTCAATCAAGGAACTGCTAATGGGGAAAAAGAAGGCCTGGACCGTGAAATCCCAAAGCACGAATGCTGTGCTCTGCTCTACTCTACTATCTCTCTCTCTCTCTCTCTCTCTCTCTCTCTCTGTGTGTGTGTGTGTGGGGGGGGGGGCTATATCTAGATCTCAGAATTCAAAACAGAGATGGTCCAAAGAAGCTTTTAGTTACAGCCGAGAAGAGTCGTATTTTTCTTTGCCTGGCTCAATCCAGCCTAAATTTCCTGATGTGAGCCTGCAAACTTCAACATGCTTGGCAAACAATTTATAGGAAAAGACAAAGACAAAGGCGCTTGCTCACTTATCAGGTGGGTTTTCCCCAGTGTCCCCTACAGTAATGTTAACCTTGCTGTTTTTCAGGATAAATATCTCAGAAGTTATTTGTACACAATACTGGAGTGTTTACCTTTTGATTACAGATCTTTACACACTGTCCATTATTATTGAATGCCAGAATAAAAGGCAGCCTCGGGCCAGCATGCCGTGTTTCTCCACAAAGAAAATGCACTAGAACTGATGACAGGTGCTAAAACTAGATATGCTAGGCTAGAAAGGAGAGGGCGAGAGCCTGACTGCAGAGAAACCAATTTCTGGCTATCTGTGGAGCTGTGTCTCTTTCTTACCTTCCAAAATAAAATCATTCGAGCATCACCGAATTATGGCATGCAAAGATTGGCTGTACAAAAAATAAATAAATGTGCCAAATGGACATTCAGGTCATTTTTGTATCTTTCTGTCAGAAGACAAAAAATATATAATAATGGACCTAGTATACTGTCCAGCTGGAGGACAACAGCTTTGCCATGCAGATTGAATGACAGAGTTCAGAAGTCTCAAACAATAATGCCACCTTATGCCAATAAAATGATTTACTTTCCTGGGCATTAGGTAGTGTCCACAGTAATAATGTAATTTTACCAAATATCTGAATATTGTTAACTAAGACACTACTACTGTGGGGAATTATATATGATATGTGTGGGGGGGGGAGCCATTAAATTCTGATTATTCTTTCGCCTGGCAAGAAAAAGATCGCATAGAAGTGGCAAGTAGGAAAAGACTTTAATGCGATCCAGAAAAGACTTTAAGGCAATCCAGAAAAGACTTTATAATATAATATGAAACAGAATGTGCTGCCTGATGGCCTGGGAAGAATAGGAATCACTTTGACCCCCCCCCCCCCGGTTTACAGATATAACCAATTATGGGTGTTTCACTTCTAGGGCTAGGACTCAACCCTTCAACCTGTTTCACAAGTGCACCTTCATCTATTGATTTCTCTACATTCGATTTCTGAACACCTCCACACTTTTCCTTTGTCCATAAGCAAGCAGAGAGAACATATGTAGTGGGTAGTGGAATCATGATGGCAAGTTCTCTGCCCAGCTGCATGCTAGCAAATTCTGCATGAATTCAGCCTGCATTAATACCATATTCCTTTGAGCATCCTCAAGCAAGAATAATTGCCTCTTGTAAAAGTATGGAATATCTCATGGTTAATCTACTATATTTTGCCTTACAGAGATTTCAGTGAAACCTGACTACATTTTTTTTTTTTAAAGGCACATGCTCTTCGCCAACAACTACCTGCTGGCTGGAACCAGATGAAAACTTTTAATCTGAATATCTATGAAAATGGAACAGTATAAAATGCTACAGCAATCTACAACAGCACGCTAGAGACAAAATTAAAATAGAATTTCTCTGCCGTGGAAATGGGCATGATTTTGATTAGGTTTAACTGTAGGAAGGCATGCCGTGGCAATCTTTCATCATAGTGTTGCATTAGCCTTAATTCTTATTAATAAGATACAAGACTCATTAACACTATTAAAAATCTAATTATGTCAGTAATTTTCATCATGTCATATATGAGCAGTTAAGTAGTGGTATTTGTTTTTTGTAATAGGATTCTAAAGTCTAATTAGAAA
Source organism: Podarcis pityusensis (assembly GCF_964106645.2). Classification (NCBI taxonomy): domain Eukaryota; kingdom Metazoa; phylum Chordata; class Lepidosauria; order Squamata; family Lacertidae; genus Podarcis; species Podarcis pityusensis. The sequence continues at coordinate 46,672,279 of NC_138029.1, read as the reverse complement.
TCTTTCTTTTGCGGTTAAGTGGGATGAGTCTTGATGGAGACCAGAATATTTTTAATAGCAACAGACAGCTGATTTCCACGTACATTACATTTCCCAGTCAACTATGTCTTCTACAGTGCCATGAGAAGAGGGCAAAAGCCCGAGCAGCTCCAAAACATTTTGCTCTACCTCAGGTTAGGGAAAGGCCACAAAGAGGGCTTGTGGCAAATGCCAACTTCTCCTTTTCCTGGCCCCAGAAGTGATCGCAAGGCAAGAGTGCGAAATTGGTGTGTCAAGCAGCAGGCACTTCTGCTGAAAGCTTGTCTGTGTCTCTTCCCCTCATCTCAAAAAGTCATCTCAATTACCAGACTTTGTGTGATCTCTCCCTCCCCTTATCTCAGTTTGCCATAGTGTTCAATGCTAGTCTGCGGCAGAAGCCTTGGAAAACCTCTCCACAAAATGTCAATCTCACATAATGGCTTTGTCCTTAGTTCACATGTGTAGATCAATAGTACCTGGAAATGTAGTTGCCACTTATTAGAAGGAGTATGTTTCTAAAACTTCACAGGTAAGGTGTTAGTGATGCAGAGAATCCTTGGGTGAGATAAGAAGCCCCCCCCCCCCCCAGTCTTCAAGACATACATTGATGATGTGATGGCACCAGTCTATCACTGAACAGAGGCAACCTGCCTACACCTATCAGCAGATGGTGCAGATTTCCATATATTTTCTCTTCAGCCAGGATCAGAGGAATGTTAAAAACACTGTTAAGGCCAAAGCATCTTTAATCCCTAGACATGAGCTCCACTTCAACCAAGGCAAGGGGAACTGCATTTCAAACCAAGCTTTTTTATTACAGGTTTATTTGAGCCCAGTTTTCATCTTGAGATGCCATTTTAGAAGCAAATGAGTATGTTATATTAGAGAAAAGTTTTTATCAAGGTGCATAGGGGGTTAGTAATAGCACCAAGAAAAGTTCAATTAAAATGCCACCCCATTGGAGATTATAAAAGCACTGTCATATAAGTAACAGCTGTTATTGCTGGGGGGGGGGAGTATGTACTGTACATAGTACATGTAGATTATTAAATGAAACATGAATGAATAGCTTTCCATAAGAGGCCTTCTGCACTTAATTAACTAATCAATTTTCAAGGGCATGAATAAATGTTAATAGCAGAAGTTTAATGCTTGTGCATAATAAATAAACTTAAATATCACTGGCATATATTTTGAAACATCAAAGGGAGCAGAAGAAAAAGGGAATCGTAAAAGTGAACAGTTTGAAAGAAAATGAAGTTTAGGTGACCTAATTAAGGTTTTTCCTCAGCAACAGAAAGACATCAAAGTGTTGCTTCTGAAGTCCCCCACCACCCCCCTTTGCCTCCACTGAATCTACCCTCTCAAATAAAAAGATTGCATTAATTTCAAGGAATGAGTCAGGGAACTGCAACCATAGGAACACTCAGTCTTTCTATGTTTCTGTGGCAACATGGGGGAAATGATTGCTAGTTTATCATTAGAATGGCCAATTTGTGTAAGAGAATTTATTTTTCATTTCCTCCTCAGCATTCTTCCATGCATTCAAAGAAAGAGGGGAGAAAAGGAGGGAGACAGAGACCACTCGGAATGTAACATGTATTTTCCACAACTGACAGCCAAGTGTTATGTGCAGGCTGTGAATAATACAGCTCCTTGTTTTATATCGTTCTTACCTTAATGGATTTATGATGAAAAAGAAACATTGAGAAATTGCTTGTGCAACTGTGATTCAGAACTACCTAATTGCTACCAGCTTCATAGTCAAGAGACCGGCTTTTGCTTGGTCTTCAAGTGCCTGCTTTGAGAAACAGGGAAGAAATGGGCTTCTGTCCTTATCGTAAAGGAGGAGGGTGTGAAATGTATTTATTGTGCAATGGTTAAGATTCTGAACTAATTGCACTGAAGGCATTGGGAGGCAACGTCCACTATATGTTAAGAATGAGGAGCAATTTGTGTGAAGCTAGACAAATGTGAAAGAGGAGGAGTTAGTACATTTACTACTTGCTATTCTGAAGGACATGAGGATGTTGTATGGCTGGGCAATAATCACGCTTGAAATGCCCCAGCGTCACTGTGGCTGCTATCAAACAATCTAGTATATAAGTCAGAATATATCATTCTGAGAAATGTGGATGTGTTTCCTTGCCATGCGGAATGCACATCATGCTATATTCTATGAATGAGTTCTTTTGAGTATATCTCAATATAAGTGGTTGGAAATCACTCGCTCACTAATGAGTTGCCTAAATTGCTTAAGTGTTGACTTCTGCTACATGTAAGCTGCTGAAACATGTGAGGCTGGCTTGAAACCCAACAGAAATCACATGGAGTGGCTGACTGCATGAAATAAATTCGGATGACATGATTTGCCTGATTCAGAAAAGGACCTCAAATCATAAGGTCTGTATCTATTGTTGTTACATGGAGGTGCTCACCATCAGTGCTTCCCTGGTCTTTCTGCAGGATGGAAAGCCGTATCCACTGGTAGCTTCTCCTGCTGTCCTCTAGATGTTTTGGGCTACAGTCATTCCAAAGCAGATGAGTGTTGTATAGTAGAACCTCTACTTACAACCACCTCCACTTGCGGATGTTCCAAGTTGTGACCATGGCAAACCTGGAAGTAACTGGTGGGTTTGCCGCTGTTTGCGCATGCGCAGAAGCGGGCAATCGCCGCCTGTGTCTGCGCACAACGGCGCCTCTCCCAGCGACCCGTTTCACCATAAGGATGGGCCTCCGGAATGGATTGTGGTCATGAGTAGAGGTTCCACTGTAGTCCCAAACATATTGAAGGCACCAGGATGAAATGGACTCTTTTAGGTGATCATGTGAGCACTCCAGGCTTGAGAAAGCTAAGATCTTGCATACATAAGTACCTGAAAACAGGACATTTTTATAGTTCTATCAAACCCCAAGACATAAAATGGACCTCCTATCAGCAGTCCTCTGGCTGAGAGAAGGCCATGCCTCAGATGGGAGTGGAATGCTGAAGTTCTGGACCAATGTCAGATTTGGATCAGTGGCGATTTGCTAGGGATGCAGATTTGAAAATTTGACCTTTTAGGACTTCCGGGTTAGCGCCATCGGCGAATGGCGGAGTTCTGACCAGAGGAACTGGCTCCGTGAAACTGGGTCTTCCCACCGCGGCGAAGGTGGGGACCCGCTAGAAATCCCAGGCAGAGGAAGCCTGGGAATGTGGGGTTCGGCAGGGCACCAGGAGCGCCCCCCCTACTCACCGGGAACCCCATTTTGGGGCGCCGGAGCGAAGTGGGGTGAGCGGCGCAGTGCTGCAAACTGATTGCTACTTTCACGGAGTGAAGCCGCACAGCCATTGCCGGAGAGCGCTGACTTTTTCCTGTGGACAATTGGATTTAATCTGCGATAAAGATGAATGTATTGCCAAGGATGTTGTTTTTGTTTCAAACATTGCAAATATTAGATAAAATGGAGTGTTTCAAGAAGTGGCAGAGGGATATCTCTAGATTTCTCTGGCAGAGCAAGAAACCTCGAATAAAATTTAAGATATTAACTGACGCTAAGGAAAGAGGTGGATTTGCCCTGCCAGACTTAAAACTCTATTATGAATCAGCCGCTTTTTGCTGGCTGAGAGAATGGATGCTTCTTGAGAACACTGATGTGTTGGACTTAGAAGGTTTTAATAATGTCTTTGGGTGGCATGCGTATCTGTGGTATGATAAGGTCAAAGCACATAAAGCGTTTAAAAACCATATTGTCAGAAAAGCACTGTTTAATGTTTGGATAAGATATAAGGATTTGCTTGAGAATAAAACCCCAAGGTGGCTGTCACCAATGGAAGCAAAAGCTCAGAAAAAGCTCAATATGGAGGCTAAATGGCCGAAATATTGGGAAAGTTTGGAACAAGAGGGAGATAGATTAAAACTGCAAAGTTTTGAAAAATTAAAGGACAGAGTGCGAGATTGGCTTCATTATTATCAGATAATGGAGGCATATAATTTGGATAAAAAAAGTGGCTTCCAGGTGGAAAAATCAAAATTGGAAACAGAACTGTTAGATCCAAAAATTAAGAATTTGTCAAGAATGTATAATTTGCTGTTGAAATGGAATACTCAGGATGAAACGGTGAAATCTGTTATGATTAAATGGGCACAGGATGTTGGACATAACATTATGATGGCTGACTAGGAACAGTTATGGACCACAGGTATGAAGTTCACGGCATGTAATGCCTTAAGAGAGAATATAATGAAAATGATATACAGGTGGTACATGACACCAGTCAAGCTTGTGAAAATTTATCACTTGCCCGATAATAAATGCTGGAAATGTAAAGAAACTGAAGGCACATTCTTTCACCTTTGGTGGACGTGCCCAAGGATTAAGGCTTTCTGGGAGATGATCTATAATGAAATGAAAAAGGTATTTAAATATACCTTTCTGAAGAAACCAGAGGCCTTTCTCCTGGGCATGGTCGGCCAATTGGTGCCAAAGAAGGACAGAACCTTCTTTATGTATGCCACAACAGCAGCAAGAATACTTATTGCAAAGTATTGGAAGACACAAGATCTACCCACTCTGGAAGAATGGCAGATGAAGGTGATAGACTATATGGAACTGGCAGAAATGACTGGCAGAATCCGAAACCAGGGAGAAGAGTCGGTGGAGGAAAATTGGAAGAAATTTAAAGACTATTTACAGAAACATTGTAAAATTAATGAATGTTAGAATGATGTTGGAATGAATCTATGTGATTTTAGCAAAAATGTAACAAAGATTTAAGAAAAATAGACTGTTAATTGGTGAAAAGAGGGAAAGTAAATTTATATTAAGATCAAGATAAATTTTCAGGATAAAAATTTTGAAGAGAGGGAAAGGATTTGCTGAAATGGATAATTGACTTAGAATACAAAAAAGGGAGGTGTGAGGAGGTCAGGGAAACAAGCAAATGAAAGATAAGTTATGGGAAGGTTTGATTTGTTTTGTTTTTTTAATTGTTTCTATCTTTATGTTTTTTTATTGTGATGTGTTGTTTTGTCATTGTTTAATTTGGTGTGTTTTCTTTTGCCTTTTTGTAAACTTAAAACCCTAATAAATACTATTTTTTTAAAAAAAGACAATTGGATTTAAAACAAGTACCCGTGAGTAAAATTGGATCAAGAAATATCTTAATTTGGCATCAAAGCGGAAAGGTTCAAAACAGGAAGTCCGCCTTCCGCTTTTTGTATATAGACTAAAGCAAAAACCTTGTAAGCTAAAGCCTGGAAAGTCGTTAAAAAAGTCTAAATTTCCTTCATTTATAACTACTGAAACCCCCTTGGAAGCAGGAGAAAAGGGGGGGGGGCTTTGTTTAACCCCTGCAGGAGAGGGAGTGAAGAAAGATAAGTTTCCACCGTCTCTAAGCTGGGAACGGGATGTCAGAGACAGAAATTCTTGGAGAGGTTCATTGACTGTGAATGGAATACTTTGACAGATAGCTAAAGAAGAGAAATAAACTGATTCCAATGTTGCCTTTTGCATTCTAAAGAAACAAAATATCTGAAAAATGAAAGTAATTTTCCTTTGCGGGACTTGCCTTAAAAAAAATGGATACAAATAGAAATTGTCTCCTCTAGAGGGAGCTTGTTAAATTGTTGTTGTAGTCTACTTGAGGACTCAACAGCTGTGAGATTAAGATCGTGGGACCAGTCTTTTCTGACCTTGACTAAATATGAGCTGGGAGGAAGTTTGGGTGCTTGCTTTACGCAAGACAAGTGCCTTGTTGGAACAGATGCATGAGAAGATGGATTTAATTAATGAGAAAATGGACTTGATGACTGTTGTGGTTAATAACTGTGGACAAACAGGGAATATTGATACAGAAACTATTCAGGGACCAACTCATGAACCTGTACTGACTGGGCAAGTGCAGAAGATAATGGAGGAGGATGCGGTTGCACCTCAAATAATACAAATGGAGAGACCCGAGGCCCTACAGGAGCATAAGCCGCTGTCATTGAAGATTGAAGTTGGAGTGGGCCAGGGGGGGTCTGGAGCTGAGGAGGTTCTTAACTTTGGAGAGACCTTGAAATATGCTTTTAAATACTTTTTGGATTACATTGATGACTGTGGGGAGTGGGACTGTGGGGAATGGGCTGGTTTGATGAAGGGAGATGGAGATAATTTTGGGTTGGAATCCCCCAGAGACCTACTCCTCAATGAGAAAGGAAAGAAATTAAGAACGAGACCAACAAAAGACAAGGAAAAGGGCAAGTATAAACAAGAAGAAGATCTGCAGAAGGGACATGGAAGAGACTTAAGGGCCTCGGACATAAGATTACCAGGTTGATGGACTAGATGGAAAGGACAGTAAGGACTGACACGACCCGAGACCAGGAAGAAGAGACGCTGGATGAAGACTGGAACAAAATTTATAAAGAAAATTTTTCTTTCTTTCTTTCTTTTTTCTAGGGAATTGGCCTAAAATTAATGAATATTAGGGAAAATGTTGGAATGAAACTATATGACTTTAGTAGAAATGATACCAGGAGTTATGTATAATCGAGTATTAAGCTTTAAGCTCTAAAGTATTTTACGGTAAGATAAGGTTAAATAAACTAAGGTAATTAGAATAACAGAACATGGGGAAAAGATGGAAAGGATTTGTTGAGTTAATTAATAGGTTAAATTGTTAAGATAAATTATTTAATGAAAATTGAGAAAGATGGAAAGAATTTGCTGAAATAATTAATTAAATTAGAATACAGAAATGGAGGTGTTAGGAGGTCAATGAAACAAGCAAATGGAAGTTAAAGATATGCAATATGGGATTTGTGTTTTTTTTTCTTTTTTTGTATCCTTTTGTTGTATTGTTGCATTGGTTTTTGTGTTTTGCTTTTTTCTTTCTTCCTTTTTATGTATTGTAGTGTTGTTTTTAATTTTTCCTTTTTCTGTAATTCTGAAACCTAGCAGTTCGAAAGCATGTCAAAGTGCAAGTAGATAAATAAGTACCGCTTTGGCGGGAAGGTAAACGGTGTTTCCGTGCGCTGCTCTAGTTTGCCAGAAGCGGCTTAGTCATGCTGGCCACATGACCCGGAAGCTGTACGCTGGCTCCCTCAGCCAATAAAGCAAGATGAGCGCCGCAACCCCAGAGTCGGCCACGACTGGACCTAATGGTCAGGGGTCCCTTTACCTTTTAAGTAGTAATGTACAGTGCTTTTTTCGGGGGGGGCGCAGGGGTACACATACCCCCTAAACATTTTGTGAATCTAAGTTTAGCCTCATTGAGGGCCAGTATTTCAATGAGAGTAGGAAAATGAGAGTACACCTAAACATTTTTTTAGAAAACTTGAATGGGTCTACTTTGAGTACCACTAGCATTGGATAGACTTTAACATGCAGCATTTTTTCAGCAGCAGTCAAGAATACATCTATTCTTTTAAATGCAAGCAGTTTGCTAGCATATACATATGTAGTCACATACCGAGATCTCCAGCGCTTCTAGGGAGTTAATGAGAAAGAGTTTCGATTTCACTGAAATATAGGCAGCAAGATGTCTTATATCCAGACCTCCTTATGAATATTCTAAATGAAAAGAAATGTGTAAGCATAAAAAGGGTAATTTATGCTGACGATGTTAATCAGCTTTCTTATATATGGGCATCTATTTTAGTTTGCATTCCACAAACATGCATATAGATACATTTTTATTTAGGACACATTTTACTTCCTTTTCATCTTAGCTTTAAAAGGTGCCAAGGTGATTTGCACAAGTTTAAGGAACAAATATGCCTAACTGCCAAGTGTAAAAAGAAAAGGGGCAGTACTTTTTCTGAAGAGTGGAGTTTAAAATATCTGGGGTGGGTGGATGTGGGGGGGGGGATCCTCCTTCTTACCAGCTGCTTTTAGTTGTCTTTCCTTCTGCACACTTCTTCATTCACCATGTCATTTAAATTGCCTTCATTATGCAGACCCACCACTTTTAAGATCAGTGCAAGATAAACTGCCCTTCCTTCTTGCTCCTATTTTCTATCCAATGTGGTCATCATTTATATTAATCCCAAACTTGTCTTCCTTTATCTCCATTTCTATTCTGCAAAATGAACTTTAGCGGAGTCTTTTTCTACAGGTGGTCCTACTGACAAATCACTTAGGCATGTGAAGCTATTTCAAAGTCATTAGTGTTGCAACAGCTCATATCTGGGCTGAATACAGCCAGTGGCACTGTGAGCCAAAGGCTGCAGTTATAAGTGTGTACACTCAGAGGTCAGGGGTAATCTACACATGTAGATTACATTGCCAATGCCATTCCTAGGCATGCGCCATTTTTTTCATGAATTACTTTATTTAAGGGATTTATATACGCTGCCCTTCAGCAAATTCCCAGCTTGTTTACAAAGAATTAAAATTACTAAATAGTTAAATCATAGTGTTGCAGGAAACCCCCCCCCCGCCCCCACCCTCGGATTTCTCCATTAACAATAGATACATTTAAAGCAAATAATGATAGCCAACATTAGCAATATCTAGAGAAAGCTAACTGTAATTAATGGCCTTAATTCCACTGTTTTAGGTGGGTTTACTCTGTGAGTGTGAGCAGCTGGCTATCAGCTAACATTCAAAAATGTTAAAGCACTATGTAGAAGGTAAATGATAGAAGCAATCAATTCTGGACTTCATGTGGGAGATCACATGTCTAAATTTCTCACACCAAAATCTCCTTGCCCTTAGGGGTTCTATTCTAATGTTCTGTTTTGTTCCCCCTCACTTTTTTAACATGGGGGAAGGTTTTTTTGGGTTTTTTAAACCTACCTTACTGGATCCAGATACTTTTGAATGTGACACACAAACACATACCACACACCAAGTCCGATGCAAGAATGTAGATCCACATGCCTCCAAATATTTGTGATATTCTACCTTAAATGCAAAAGTTGCCATTAAATACAGTTCAAAAAACCTACCTGCACACTCTGATGCATTTTTGCGAATGTTCACAGTATTCTGCAATCTGCTGCTATTTCATCACTATGTTTTTAAGTTAATATGGCTTCTTCATGATACGATCCCAGTTCTGTTGCTGCACATTGGAGTGAACAAATGCTTAGATTTAAATACCCGTATTTTTCGCTCTATAACACGCACCCAACCATAACACGCACGTAGTTTTTAGAGGAGGAAAATCCGTAGGCATGCCACCCGTAGGCATTCCCTCCATAACACGCACAGACATTTCCCCTTACCTTTTAGGAGGAAAAAAGTGAGTGTTATGGTGCAAAAAATATGGTGATTCTGGGACTGTTCTGAATATTATATACTGGGGGGTGGGGGGAGGATATTTGAAGACATCAGCATATTGACAATCTTGATGTATTGTGAAATCTGGCCCCTTGATTTGACTTGGTATGAATCATCTCTCTTCAAAATTGGTAGAAGGCCTTTGTGTGAATGATAATGTATGTGTTGGTCATATTCCATCAAAAAGACATGCAACACTATCATCTCCATGTTGGAAGTAAGTTCCATTGAGTTCAATGCAACTCTTTTCCATGTATATGTAGAACAGCATTTTACATAGTATCAGGATAGATAGATGATAGATAGATGATAGATGATAGATAGATAGATAGATAGATAGATAGATAGTTCAGCTCAGCTCCTATACCACATCTCCAAAATGATAATAATGGTAAACATACAGTGTCAAGGGAATGTAAGTTAATGATTAAATAGTGTTTTTCATTTTTAAACGGGCACCATACCCTCAACACCCATGAAATTTGTTTTTAAGCTTGTGGAATTGAAAGCTGGTGAAGAAAACATTATGAATTAAAGAAGCCAACTGATATTTGAAAACCAGGGTCAGATATTTTCCCCAAAGATATATTCCCATTCCTAGAGAAATCAATTGTGAAAAGTCAATCAATTTTACACGGATTCTATGCATGTTTACCTAGATGCAAGTTCCATTGATTTCAACAGATTGCTGTTGAAAAAGTGTGTTATTTAAGATCGCAAGTGATGTCTACAGCTCACAAGCCACTGGAAAGAAGTTTGGAAAGGGTCCTTGATGTCTGGGGTCCATGGAGATTCTCTGAATCAACGCTATGGCTGCAATCCTATCTACAGTTACTTGAGAGTAACCTTGACTGAAATCAGCACTACCGAGCTCTTGAGCAAACATAGATAAGATTGGGTTGTTGAAATACGTGACCTGAAGATTGCAGTCTTTGGTTCCATGTGGAGTGAGTTCATTGGCCATGATTCGCTGCAAATTTCATCCCACAATTTAAATTAAATAGCATTCATTTATTATTTGAAGGGAAACAAAAATGTCATTGTCACATGCTGTGGAAGCTGAGGTGCATGAGTTAGTTTCTGGGACTTTTAGATGATTGGAACTGCTATTAAAGTGCCATCAAAGCATTTTCAATTCTGTAGAATTAATCATGAAATCTGTTCCTGCCAGCTCACTTATCATATCCGAAATATTAATTTTGAGCAAAATTAAATCGGACACCCACCGACAGCAACATTTTGCCCTTCAGAACTCCCCTTCATATTGATTTATTAACGGCTGCCAGAAGTGTGCACCATAGCAATTTATTACTACTTTCTCAATGTTTTTCTGTGCGTACAAATAGTCCTCCAAAGTGAGAGGTCCTATCTGACAGCATTGTGACAAGGGTGCATTCTTCAATTTGCATAATTCTCTTTGGATTTATTGGGAGGTAGAGAAATGAATTTCATTTTACTATCAACAAGAATGAAGCAATTCATTCTGTTTTAAAGAAAAGTTTCAGACTCTTCAAAATGTTCTGCATCGTGTCTCTTTGAAATAAGTCAGGCCTCCCATTTTCACTGGCGAGCAGTGCAATTCTTGTATGGCAGCCAGCAAATTGTTTCATTTATTCATTTGCACTGCCTTCTGCTGACATCACAAAATATGGTTGCTAAACACTGAGCAAAAACAAGCTAAACATTGGTTTGAAAATAATAATACAGTGGTACCTCGAGTTACAAACGCCTCAGGTTACAAACGCTTCAGGTTACAAATTCCGCTAACCTGGAAGAGTTACCTCAAGTTGAGAACTTTGCACCAGGATGAGAACAGAAATTGTGTGCCGGTGGCGCAGCGGCAGCAAGAGGCCCCATTAGCGAAAGCACGCCTCTAGTTAAGAACAGTTTCAGGTTAAGAACAGACCTCTGGAACGAATTAAGTTCATAACTAGAGGTACCACTGTAATTTAAAACTTGCCAAATTGAGTTGCCTGCTTGTGTCCTGCTGCATTCAGTGCAATGATGTATTTGCTGTGGACAAGAATCAAACACTGGAATTTGAAAACAGCTCTTTATGATAGCTCAGTTGGTTTGATTCCCATATGGGACAGCTGCATATTCTTGCATTGCAGGGGGTTGGACTAGATCATGAGTCGGCAAACTAAGGCCCGTAGGCCAGATCAGGCCCAACTGCCTTCTAAATCCGGCCTGCGGATGGTCTGGGAATCGCCGTGTGGATCACCAGCACATGGCTCACCAGTGCACATGTTCTTTCCCTCTCCCTCACACGGCGGCAGTGGTGGCAGTGCCTCCTCCCTCCCTCCTCCTGGCTTCTCCCCACCCTGCCTAGAGGAGGGAGGGGGCTGGGCTTTGTTGGTGCCAGCCCCTCTCCAGAGCCCTTTTGCATGCCGCTCATCGTCCCTCCACTGCCGCCGCCAGCCCCTGCCACTCGCAATACACAGGAGCTGCGGTTGGCTGAGCGCTCCTCTCAAGTGGCCGCCATTTAAAGCAGCCCCTCTCCAGACCCCTTTCGTGCACTGCTCATCGTCTCTCCACCGCTGTTCTTTCCCCCCCCTTCAAAATATAGTCCGCCCCCCCCACAAGGTCTGAGGGACAGTGGACTGGCCCCCTGCTGAAAAAGTTTGAGGACCCCTGAAGTAGATGATTGTTAGAGTCCGTTCCAGCTCTACAATTCTGTTGTTACAAATGTAGGCTCCCCACCTCCTTTTCCTGTTGATGATCAGTGAACAATTCTGGAATTGGGATAAGAAACTTTTACAAATGAATGTGGTAGTTAGCAATGGTAGCAGCAGCAATGGTTAATCCTGTAAGGGTAACAGGTAAATATAGTAACAGGAATTCAATGTAGCACTATGGGACCCATTCCATCAGTACACGCATTTCCTCCTCTACCCCTCCAACACTGTTCTGGTGGTTCTCCCAACACATCCAAGCCTATTTTGGAGGGTGGGGTGCAGGGGCAAGGTGTTTGTGGTTCCATAGCAGCAATCCCAAAGCAGCAACAGCCTCGAACCCTTCACAAATTGAGAGACACAGTGGATTAACCCCTCTCTACTGAAGTCGCCGACCATATCTCCTGCCGGCCATGTGCTTGGCAAATGTCAAAAGGAACCCTAGCCATGTACCAACATATGAAGGTAGAGCTCCTGCTTGTGAGGGGGGACTCTTATTGGTCCAGGATCCCTCTCCCAAGGAACAGCTCTATGCATGTACATTGGTATGCGTATAGGGCCCCTTCTCACACTAGTTGCAGAAACAGCCAGTAGGAGGCAGGGCACTGGTAGTGGAAAAGAGAAGAGCTTATACAATCCCATGTCCTCTTTCCATGTGCATTAAATACATGAAGGAGTTCACCTAGCTGTGTCCATGATGCAGTGTGATTCACCCATATTACTTGGTCAAATCAGTTTATTTCGGCACCTTGACACTTTGGCATATGTTCATAGTTAAGTCCATTTTTATTTCACCTGAAACTTGAGGGAGGAAAATGGGGGAGGGGGTATCACACACTAAAATTCCATCCATGCATGCATTTAAATGTGTTTTTTTGAACATTTGTTTCTCAGATGGCTGAGTGGGGAATCAAATCTTTATCTTCCAACAATCTTACATAAATTACATTTATGCATACAGTGGTACCTCGGGTTACATACACTTCAGGTTACAGACTCCGCTAACCCAGAAATAGTGCTTCAGGTTAAGAACTTTGCTTCAGGATGAGAACAGAAATCGTGCTCCAGCGGCGCGGCAGCAGCAGGAGGCCTCATTAGCTAAAGTGGTGCTTCAGGTTAAGAACAGTTTCAGGTTAAGTACAGAACTCTGGAACGAATTAAGTACTTAACCCGAGGTACCACTGTATATTACATAGATACTCGTTTTTATTTTTTAAAAAATATTACAAATATATTGTTTTCTTTTTGCAAGTGCAGGCAAGGGCCCAAAACTACTTTCTGGGTTTTTCTTAGTCTTCTTAAGTATATTTTAAACTTCAGCACAGCAGATGATAACATAATGAATGTTGATGTGTGTGGGTTTCTTTCTTTTTTTTAAGGATGATTTTTTTATCAACTCAAAAGTTAATTTGGGTGAAATTGAACTGAAGTAGTTCCTTTTTTAAAATGGATTTTCCAAGCACTGGCCAAAACATAGATGTTTCTTACAATTACCACATAAATGGTCACTTTTTTGTGATTGAAGGGACAATGTTTAGGAGATAGCTACTCTTTCCTAGACAATTACTCATCCACCTGCTCTCATTAAAATTGTAGAGCCAGATTTTAATTACTAGAAATCTGAAGTTCAAAATATAATGAAAAGGTGTTTCTAACATTACAGCCTGAATGTGGAAACTATTTTGTGCTTATCTAAGACACAAAGACCTTCATCTGGTGGCTGAAATATGCAGTAAGCCATAAAATCCAAATCATGATTTGATCCATTATTCGTGTCCAAAAGCTCTGCATCATCATAATTCATTTGGAAGGGAGACGTTAACATCTGTCCCCTTGTTATCATACAGTCCTTGTTCACCTGTGAGCTGCTCTTGATCTGAAATGCAGGCAATAATGTGAGGGTGCATGCTGTTTGTTGTCCACACTACAGGTAGGCAAACAGCTGCGCCACTGAAAAACAGAATCCCAGATGGAGGACATACCTAGAATATGTTTATATCCATATAAGAAAAGCAGCATTTAAAATCTAAGCTGAAACTTTGGTAGCAACATCACATTTGCAACCTGCCACCTGCAACACACACACACAAACACACACACCAAAAAAACCCCTAACCCCAAAACTACTTTATTTCTGACTCAATCACCGCCATGATTCATAAGTAAAATGGCTTCAGCATATTAATCTTTCAGAGTGCTCCTCTGCTACTCTTACTGAACCAACCAAATGTTTCTGATCATTACACACACAGCATGTATTCCATAATGTGCAGATTCCCTGTTGTTCACAAATACATACATACTTAGATCCAGCAACGGGTTATTTGACACTTTTAAGGGCAATTATGTTAGTAGCAGTAGAGGACACTCCCCCCCCCCTTTTCCAAAAAAAAGCAACTCACAACTCAACAGCAATACCTGTTATGTGTGGTTTCGTGTGTGTATGTAGAATGAGGGGGCGAGAAGAAAAGAGCAGAATGATCAAATGTCAGGAAAAGGCCAATTGAAATGCTGGAGACTAAGGCTTTGTTCTCACTGGGACACAAAACTTGTACCTGAACTGAATCTCTGCTGACCCCATTGGAGGCTCCATGATCTAGTGCTCTGCTATTATAGCAAAGAAATTAAATATCTGCCCACAGAAAGCTACATATCAGGAAGGGGGATTCTAGCCTAGTCTTAGCCCTGACATGCTAGGGTTCTGTATGCATGGTTTTCAGAGATGCTGCAACAAGTTGCTGCCCCCACCAGCAGACTGCAGTAAGTACAACTGAAACTCAGGTTCTTCAACTCAGTAAGAACTTGATTTAAAACAAGACATGGCATTGTTGATTGCATCATGTGACATCTGCAAGAAGTCAGGATTACAATACCGGAACAACTCCCCCTCCCCCAATTATATTGTTACAGAAGGGGGGGGGAGGAAGAGGACATATTTTAGATTTACATCAAGAGGCTTAGTGGTGACGCTCTGAGGGGGAGATTCATCACCAGTCCCTGACAGTACCACAGTAAACAGATACAAACTCCGGCATTTGACTCCCACACGTACTGAATAGATGACCAGAGAGAATTGCAGTCATTTCACACGGAGTCATTAATTTGAAAACGTCAACCAGTTTTATTTCAACAAGTACTTGTGGCCTATGGGTAATTGTTCAGAAGGAGAAGGTAGGACTGCCAGTTATAATTTGTATTACATCTCAAATTAATGGGCAGTTAGCGCTCCCCCGAAGAGCGCTTCATCATGTATTTCTTAAAGCAACATCTCCCTTTCTTCTGCCAGTGTTTTCACCCCAATCCCAGGCATTTTTAATTGAAAGCAAGTCCTATTGATTTCCATAGAACCCATTTAGAAATAAGTGTACTTAGGATCACAGGTTTTGGCACTCCCACGCTATCTACCTACTGCCTTTGAAGCTGGAACAACGTTACTCACAACAAAAGGAAGTGCTCAGGGTCTTCTGTTACCATAGCACGGTAGATAGATTTCCTAGCCAATTATTATGTGACTTGTTTTTGTTTGACAAGAAGCACTCCACTGATAATATTTCATTGTTAATGTGAAGATTTCTCTTGGCAGCATACTCATTCATTTTACTAAAGAACAACCCACCATTAAGCATCAAGGTCACTGAATGAAGGCTGCAGCACAACAGTCCTTTACTTTTATAATCAGTTTTCTCCCCCCCCCCATTGTAACAGTGTGTCTGTTTCCAATCCAAGATGGCCTGATGAATAAGTTGGCATTTATGTGTAGGAGTTGGATCTATGTGGCCTGGACTATATGGTCCCACACAGAACAAGCGAGAAATGTTTGCCACAACTGGTAAACATGGATTGCTTCAGCACTAGCTCTTGTCTCTGAAATTGCCATCCTTTAGTCACTCACCTTTTTACAGAGAATCTAGACTGTTTAAGGTTACTGATAAATTGTCTAGGAAACTCCAGCCCACAAGCCCAACACCAAGTGTTTCTAGCCAACCTCTAATACTCTTACTGAAGAAATGAACCTATGCTGCCAATTCTTGTAGTAGACCAGTATAAGGTAAGCAGCACATAAGCGGCACACAAAACACTACCAAACCATTCTACATACTAAATATTATTTTAATAATCCAAAAATTGAGAAAGCTATGTACAAAATCTACTACAGAAGCCACAAACAGAAAACTCATTCAAATTGTGTCCCAAAAGAAGAATTCAGTCCCAAAAGTATCCAAAAAGTAATAAGACAACTAGAGACAAAATTGATTTTTATGTTCAAGACATTACAGCCGTGGGGACTGAATTTGGATCTCGACCTTTCAGTGTTTATTTAAAGCTCTAAACTAAGAGTTTGACACATAGAAATAATACAGGTACTGTAAGTATTATCAGTATCCACATCCTCCTTTTCCCTCCCTAATGATTATCACCTATTATACCACCCCTTGCGAAATGATATATATATATCTGATCCAAAAACAGTAAATTTTGCTTGGTAAATGAATAAATGCTTAAGTCAAGAAAGAACTTAGCATATGAAATGTAAGTATTGATTTTTGTATTTATAGTCTCAGAAATTATACAATGAATGTTTAAAGGTTAATCAGATTTTGGTTTATATTACCAGTGAATATATGTAAACACACCAAAATCTTGAGGGAGAATTTCCTGAAGAAAGAAATTGAATATTGTAACTTAATCTAAGAAGAAATATCACATATGGACTGTAAGTATAGACTTTTGTACTTGTCTGCTCAGATATTATTTAGAAATTTTGTTTAAATACTAATAAGTTTGGGTTTATGCCACCAGTGAATGTTTATAAATATATCAAAACCATGAGAGAGATTTTACTGAAGAAGCCCGAGACTCTTCATGGGCGAAACAGGTGTCAAATGCCGCACCCTGTCTAACTCTTGTGCGTAACATCGCCGACACTTCGTTTGATCAAACTTACCTTTGTTGATTGACTATGCAAAAGCCTTTGACTGTGTCGACCACAGCAAACTATGGCAAGTTCTTAAAGAAATGGGAGTGCCTGATCACCTCATCTGTCTCCTGAGAAATCTCTATGTGGGACAAGAAGCTACAGTTAGAACTGGATATGGAAGAACTGATTGGTTCAAAACTGGGAAAGGAGTACGGCAAGGCTGTATATTGTCTCCCTGCTTATTTAACTTATATGCAGAATTCATCATGCGAAAGGCTGGGCTGGATGAATCCCAAGCCGGAATTAAGATTGCCAGAAGAAATATCAATAACCTCAGATATGCAGATGACACAACCTTGATGGCAGAAAGTGAGGAGGAATTAAAGAACCTTTTAATGAGGGTGAAAGAGGAGAGTGCAAAATATGGTCTGAAGCTCAACATCAAAAAACCGAAGATCATGGCCACTGGTCCCATCACCTCCTGGCAAATAGAAGGGGAAGAAATGGAGGCAGTGAGAGATTTTACTTTCTTGGGCTCCATGATCACTGCAGATGGTGACAGCAGCCACGAAATTAAAAGGTGGCTGCTCCTTAGGAGAAAGGCGATGGCAAACCTAGGCAGCATCTTAAAAAGCAGAGACATCACCTTGCCAACAAAGGTCCGTATAGTTAAAGCCATGGTTTTCCCAGTAGTGATGTATGGAAGTGAGAGCTGGACCATAAAGAAGGCTGACTGCCGAAGAATTGATGCTTTTGAATTATGGTGCTGGAGGAGACTCTTGAAAGTCCCATGGACTGCAAGAAGATCAAACCTATCCATTCTGAAGGAAATCAGCCCTGAGTGCTCACTGGAAGGACAGATCATGAAGCTGAGGCTCCAATACTTTGGCCACCTCATGAGAAGAGAAGACTCCCTGGAAAAGACCCTGATGCTGGGAAAGATGGAGGGCACAACGAGAAGGGGATGACAGAGGACGAGATGTTTGGACAGTGTTCTTGAAGCTACAAACATGAGTCTGATCAAACTGCGGGAGGAAGTGGAAGACAGAAGTGCCTGGCATGCTCTGGTCCATGGGGTCACGAAGAGCCAGACACGACTAAATGACTAAACAACAACAACAACCTTTGTTGATATCTACAGGAGCCTGGCTAAAGGAACCTTAAAGACTGAATCTTCTTTTTGGACACAATTTGAATGAGTTTTCTGTTTGTGGCTTCTGTCGTAGATCTTGTACATAGCTCTCTCAATTTTTGGATTATTAATATAAGATTTAGTACGTAGAATGGTTTGGTAGTGTTTTGTGTGCCGCTTATGTGTTGCTTACCTTATACTGAACCTCTAATACTCTGGTCAGGCCACATCCTCTTGGATATACCCATACCCACTTCCCAAGCCCCTATCACCGGGCATGCCACACTGCAGTAGAGGTGCCAACTTGCCCCCCCCCAAAGTGTGTGCCCAATGTCAACATGCACTGCGCCACACTGTAACGACATTGCAATGTTATGATGTCATTATGTTGTGCCGTTATGACTGAGTGGCTCCTGTGCCGTGGTAGCGATTGGACCAAGGCCTCTGAGTACTGACTGCCACAGCTGCCTCCATGCGCCTCCCACAGCCTGCCACTACCTGCTGCCCCTCCTGCTAGCTCCTCTTGCCCCCCCCCATCAGTATGTTCAGTACACATGTAAGAAGGGGCTATATGTACTGGTGTATGCTGTAGAGATCCTCCATGGGAATAGGTCTTCTACTTGGACTAGGAGCCCCTTCCCACATGCATCAAGCACAAAGTATTGGCAGTGAGAAGGGTACTCGTCTTCTGCAACCAACTGGGAGAACAATTGATTCCCCACAAAACTTAGCATATTGCTCCACTGATCATAGAAGTCCTGCACTGTAGTGCTACATTTTGAAACACCAGCACTCTTCCTGACAACTCCTATAACCACACACCCATAGCCATGGCCCTTCAAACACTATAAAAAAAAAAACATGAATTTTTGACAAATGCAGACATTATGGCTTCATGATCAACCCAGCATTTTTCTTTTTTTCTTTTTAAATGATATTTATTAAAATTTCAAAAACAAAAAATTACATAGTTAAAGAGAAAAGAAACAAGGAAAAATATATAAAAATAAAAAAGAGAAAGAGAAAAAAGAGAAAAAAACCTACAAAATACAAAGTACAGAAAAAAAATAAAAAAGAAACACTTAAAAACAAATTAATCCTTCCGTATCTTACATTTCATTTCCTTGCTTCTCTGACCTCCTCTCACCTCCCTTTTTTGTATTCCAGTTCAATTGGTTAATTCAGCAATTCCTTTCCCTCTTTGTTTATATCTTAGTCCTTTAACTTAATATTTTATAACTTTAGATTCTCACCTATTAACCCCATTTTTACATACACCTTTATGACATTGCTACTATAACCACTTAATTACATTCTAGCATCATCTAACATTCATTAATTTTACAATATTTCTGTAAATAGTCTTTAAATTTCTTCCAATCTTCTTCCACCGACTCTTCTCCCTGGTCTCGGATCCTGCCAGTCATTTCCGCCAATTCCATGTAGTCCATCACCTTCATCTGCCATTCTTCCAGAGTGGGCAGATCTTGTGTCTTCCAATACTTTGCAATAAGTATTCTTGCTGCTGTTGTGGCATACATAAAGAATGTTCTATCCTTCTTTAACACCAATTGGCCGACTATGCTCAGAAGAAAGGCCTCTGGTTTCTTCAAGAAGGTATATTTAAATACCTTTTTCAATTCATTATAGATCATCTCCCAGAAAGCCTTAATCCTTGGGCACGTCCACCAAAGGTGAAAGAATGTACCTTCAGTTTCTTTACATTTCCAACATTTATTATCAGGCAAATGATAGATTTTTGCAAGCTTGACTGGTGTCATGTACCACCTGTATATCATTTTCATAATATTCTCTCTTAAGGCATTGCATGCCGTAAACTTCATACCTGTGGTCCATAACTGTTCCCAGTCAGCCATCATTATGTTATGTCCAACGTCTTGTGCCCATTTAATCATAGCAGATTTCACCGTTTCATCCTGAGTATTCCATTTCAACAGCAAGTTATACATCTTTGATAGAGTCTTAGTTTTGGGTTCTAACAGTTCTGTTTCTAATTTTGATTTTTCCACCTGGAAGCCAATTTTCTTGTCCGAATTATATGCCTCCATTATCTGATAATAATGAAGCCAATCTCGCACTTTGTTTTTTAGTTTCTCAAAACTCTGCAGTTTCAATCTGTCTCCCTCTTGTTCCAGAATTTCCCAATATTTCGGCCATTTGGCCTCCATATTGAGCTTTTTCAGTGCTTTCGCTTCCATCGGTGACAACCACCTTGGGGTTTTATTTTCCAATAAATCCTTATATCTTATCCAGACATTAAACAATGCTTTCCTGACAATATGATTCTTAAATGCTTTATGTGCTTTGTCTTTGTCATACCACAAATATGCATGCCATCCAAATACATTACTGAAACCTTCTAAGTCCAAAATGTCTGTGTTTTCAAGAAGCAGCCATTCTTTCAGCCAGCAAAAAGCTGCTGATTCATAATAAAGTTTAAGGTCTGGCAGGGCAAATCCACCTCTTTCCTTTGCATCCGTTAATATTTTAAATTTTATTCTGGGCTTCTTGCCCTGCCAGACAAATCTAGAAATATCTCTCTGCCACTTCTTGAAGCAATCCATTTTGTCCAAAACTTGCAATGTTTGAAACAAAAACAACATTCTAGGCAATACATTCATTTTTATCGCAGCAATACGGCCTAGCAGTGAAAGCTTCAAGTTTGACCAAATTTCTAAATCTTTTTTCACTTCAGCCCAACATTTTTCATAATTGTCTTTAAATAGATTCCCATTTTTAGCTGTCATGTTAATCCCCAGGTATTTCACCTTCTTAACCACTGTTAAACCTGTCTCATTCTGAAACCTCTCTCCATCGTAGTTAAATTTTTCTCTAAGACCTTTGTTTTTTACTTATTCGGTTTAAATCCTGCAACCTGACCAAATTCTTGAATCAGTTCCAAAACCCTTTTAGTACTAGATTCTGGCTCCTGTAACGTCAATACTAAGTCATCTGCAAATGCTCTCAACTTGTACTGTTTAGCTCCGACTTGTATACCTTTAACCAACTGGTCCCTTCTAATCATATTCAGCAGGACCTCCAGGACCAATATAAAAAGCAATGGGGAGATTGGGCAACCTTGTCGTGTCCCTTTTTCTATCTTAAATTCTTCCGTCACCACGTTATTTACAATTAATTTAGCCTTTTGTTCTGAATAAATTGCACTTATACCGTTTTCAAAACCTTGGCCTACCCCCATCCCCTATAGGTTCTTCTTCATAAAACTCCAAGAAATGTTGTCAAAAGCTTTCTCCGCGTCCACAAATATCAGAACTGCCTTAGTATTTATGTTCACTTGTAATTTTTCTAAAATATTGATTATGTTTCTCACATTATCAGATAGATGTCTACCCGGGAGAAAGCCTGCTTGGTCTTTATGTATCTCTTCCACTAGCACTCTTTTTAGTCTTTTAGCCAAAATGTCTGCAAAGATTTTGTAATCCACATTGAGCAGTGATATGGGGCGGTAGTTCTTAAGCTGGGTCTTTTCAGTCTCTGTTTTCGGTACAAGTGTAATATACGCTTCTTTCCACGACTCTGGTGCCCTTTTCCCATCCATTATTTCATTACAGACTTCTTTTAAAGGTTGTACTAGCCATTCTTTTAAAGATCTGTAATAGCTAGAAGTCAGTCCATCCGGTCCTGGAGATTTTCCTAGTTGAATATTCTGAATGGCACCTTCTACCTCCTGTTCGGTTATTTTGTAGTTCAACATTAATTTATTTTCTTGAGAGATTTTTTGTAATCCATTTGTTTTCAAAAATCGGTCTACGTCAATTTCTTTCTGTGGCCCTTGTGTATATAGTTGTTTAAAGTACCTCTGGAAACAGTTTCTAATCTCAGCTGGGTTCTGTATATTCCTTCCTTCCACTTCTAAATTTGTAACAGTATTTAATTTTTGTCTTTTCAACCCAGCATTTTTCTCACCCCCATCCCCTACTACTTTGCTTAACATGCCGTCTGATGTACAGATCTGGTGGACTCAAAAGCTTGCTCAGCATGTTGTGATATTTTTGATTATATTATTATATCATATAATAATAAAGGTCATAATAAAGGGATTTATTTTTGTTTCGTTTTTGTTTTCAACAGTTTAACCATGCATGCTAATGGAACCACCTCTTCCTCTGCCCT
Organism: Podarcis pityusensis; assembly: GCF_964106645.2. NCBI lineage: Eukaryota > Metazoa > Chordata > Lepidosauria > Squamata > Lacertidae > Podarcis > Podarcis pityusensis. Next base: position 46,650,129 of record NC_138029.1, on the reverse strand, counting down.
TTTTTATTTTTTATTTTTGGTGTTGTTCTCTCTTAGGAAACACTTTTCCTTTTGCATGCATGTATGCAGAGAATGGGAAAATAACACCCCAGGAGATGACATGATAATCCCCATTAAATAATTGGTGGCACTTTATCTCTGCTTGTCCTTGCTCCACTAACACCACTGCTGCAGGGTCCATCCCTACTGGCATGTTCCTAGGTATCTTTAGTCAGAAGTAAATCCTATCTGATTCTAAAACAGCAAAGGGAACTAGGCCCATGAACACAATTTCCCTAAGAGTCTGAAAACAAGACAGCCTTCACTGATGTCATGAAGTTATTTTGAAATGGATCCTTAACTACCAGCAACTGTCCTGTTGGCTTCTAATTTCTCTTTGCTGGTAGGTCACTCTTTAAAAAACAAACAACATATTTCTATTACTGCAATCATGCTTTAGAGAAAGTAATAATTAAAAATGGTAAACTTGTTTTAAGTGACCCTTTAAGAGAGAGAGAGAGAGAGAGAGAGAGAGAGAGAGAATACTGGTTGGGTGAAAAAAAATTAATGCTGTATTTTAAATTGTTGTAACTCGCCCTGTGACTTTATGGTAAAAGGTGGGCAATTAATCATCATCATCATTACAGGACTTCATTGTATCCAGTGATGTCCTTAGTGTTGCCAGAAAGCTCTTTGCTCCATAGAAGGCTTCTATCAGTGAAATGGGGAGAAAAGCAGATTTAGCTGATTTCCCCTGGCAGGCTCACATGCAACCTTACAAATTCTGCCTCGGGAAGTATGAGGTAAGGATGGACAAATTTTGCTTCTCACTTTCTAATTTTTCAAACCTTAAATTCAGCTCTCCACATTTCTGTAGCGATTTGCATTTTTTTGTAAAAAGGAATAAATCCTCATGAAAATTCAGCAGTGTTTTAGTGTGAATGTCCCCCAATGAACATATTTTTGAATACAGTTTTGATCAATGTACCGGTACTCATTTTTGTAAGCAATTTCCCCATATGTAATGTGTTTTGTATATCATTTCCAATAATAAATCTGTTTATGTACACACTTGATTCTGATATATGCAGTTTTGAATTGCAGAATTCAGAGAAGTGCAAATTTCAGAATACAGTCATACCTCATGTTATGTTTGCTTCATGTTATGTTCTTTCAGGTTACGTCCCGCGGCAACCCGGAAGTACCGGAAAGTGTTACTTCCAGGTTTCGCCGCTCGTGCATGTGCAGAAGCACAAAACGACATCACTTGCATGTGCAGAAGCGGCGAATCGCAACCCGTGCGTGCGCAGATGCGCCGCTGCGGGTTACATTCTTTTCATGTTGCGAACAGGCCTCCGAAATGGATCCCGTTCGCAACTAGAGGTACCACTGTACGGGTGACATTCTGTTCACATATGGTTTTGGCACGTGGATTTAAAGAGGAAGGTACCTAATTTGCAAACTGAATTGAATCCCCCCCCAACCCTAGTTGGGGGAACCATTTAGAACAGTGTGGCAGGTAGTGCAGCAGGCCACAAGGGGACAGGGAACCAGCATAAGCTGCCTCTCTTCCATTCTGCTGGTGAAAGCTTCCACTGAAACAGAGAAACTTCCACAAGCACAAGTGATGCCATGGGATATAATCCAGGGTAAGCAATGCAGAAATCTGAAGTTTCACCAGTCACAGTGCCAACTACCACTTCTCTCACCAAGTGTTTCAATAATATTTTGCCTGTCACAAAGTGTTTTTTGTTTTGTTTTTGTTTTTTAAGGAACACAGCACAGAAAACACAGTATGCAAATGTTTAGTTATGGCACTGACTTCATTCTATGTAATAATTGAATGCTAGTTCCAGATAATCTGAGACACAGGGAACCAATCCAAAAAAGGAATAGGGAGGTGTGAGTAAGCATCTGAGGTGCACTGATGAAATGCAGCATCCCATTACTATTTGGAACAATGATTCCCAAACTCATTTTCCTACAGACCAGTTGAAAATTTCTCAAGGTCTAGGTGAACTACTTTTATGAATGATTTTTCTGCCTGCTGTAAGTGATTGTAAGACACTGTGCTGGTTGCTGTGTGATTTTTTTAATTGTATTTTTAGGGGCTCACCACAGACCACTTGAATGAAGCTCCAGATCACAGTTTGGAAACCCCTCATTTAGAACTTAGTGTCGAATCCACATTTCTGCTAAACTGTAAAAGTGCAAGAGACCACTGTGATAAGCATTCTGTAAAGTCTTCGAAGGACAAAAATTGTGGCTTAAAAATCACTAAATAAATTCCAAAACAAGTTCCTTCTTTTTGGGTTAAAATTCCCTTTCCTCCACACACACACACACACACACACACACACACACAACCCTGTCCAAAGTCTCCACCTCCTTTTCAGTGTCCACAGAGAACTCCATCCAATTCCAATCTATTCCAACCACTAGCAAATTTCTCCCTTGCTAGAATGATATAAAAATGAACCGGATTCCTTCCTTCCTGGTAAACTCAGAATGAAAAGACATAACTACTGATTTATCTGTGTTCCAACTTCTTTTAAGAAGCACTAGAGAAATGTTCTTTTTCTGCAGGAGTTGTGTAGAGCAACAGTGACATCCAATGGCTGGCAACATCAGCCTTCAAAGGAACATCTCTTCCTTCCAAGCTCCACTTTGAGTGGGGGAAGGGAGGGAAAGAGGCTCTTCCTTTTAATAAGGGTGAATTGGGCATTAGCTGTTCTATGTGCAAAACAAGCAGAATGTGTCCCTGGAAACACATCCCAAGGTGTTAAGATTTATCTTGGAGCGCAGACTTAAGCAAAAAAGGGAGAGAGAAAGAGAAATCCTGGAAATTCATTCCATTACCTTGCTAACAAGTAAGTCCCTTTGGGATCATGCAAATGAGCAAGAATTATTTTCATATTTCATTTATATGCCAGTAAGATGTGCAATTGTTGTTCTTGCTGTGAAGGGCATAACAATCTGGAAGCTGCTGTGCTTCTTTCATGTAACCAACAGGAAACAGAAATGTGACTGCATCTACCATATCACTTCACATGCAAAAGGGGAGGGTGGGAGGTTACGACAAGTGTTAAAATGCAGCCATTATTTGCCTTGCAGGGAAGCAAAATTTACATTCTCTAAATCAGAAGGAGTTCAAGCTTTAAAACAGAAGTCAGCTAGATAAATTTTGGCTTTTTAAAAAAAAATAAAATGGCATGGAGTCCAAAATCTAAATGACTATTAATAGTACAGATGAATAACAGGCTTCTAATTGTTGCGAATTTCATTATCCAACAATAAAACTGACTTTACGACTTGCTTAAATACAGCCACTTCTCCATAGTGGGGAGTTTGGTCATTTTAATGTGTCTGTTTTTAAATGCAATACAGAATCACTTTGCTGTTACTGATTTGTCCTGTTCTGATGCCAGATTTTCTGCACTTGTTAAAACATTCATTTATGTAACTCAGATTTCCCACTGATGGATTTTCTTTTCTTTCTACAGCCAGAAACCCATGGGACATAAATGACAGAAGCAGGGTAAGGGTAATTTAAATGCAGTAGCAGTTCAAAGCAATATGAAACAAGGATGTGGCTAAAATTGGACAAAGTGTGACAGAAGGAGAATAGGACTGCAATCCTCTACCTATTTACTCGATAGTAGTCTCCACAGGACTCAATGGAACTAACTTCTGACTAAACACAGACTTGGACTGTAAGAAGGCTTGAAATTAGAAGTACTGTATGCAGCACTGCGCCTCCAGATGTTGTTGGACTGGAAATCCCATCATTGTTGACCACCAGCCATACTGGCTATGGCTGATGGGACTTGTAGTCCAACAACTTTGCTTAAAAATGCTCTCAGCAAATGGATAAGCAAACATATGGAAGATGCCACATTGGTTGCCCACATCCTTAAAAAAATATTGTATAGTTGATCCTGAAGTTTGCTTCTCAAAGTTGGGATGGGCAGAAGTAGAGTATGAGAGGAATACGAATTTTGCACCAGGTATGCCTAATTGTTGGTTGTAGAAAGGCAGCTGAGCTAGAAAGGCAGCATCAATAAGAACCCCTCTTATTTTCAGGATTAGTTATTAGTTATTTTCAGGAACCAGCCCAGGAACTTGTTTTGACAGGGCAAGCGCAAGTGCAGAAGATAATGGAGGAGGTTGCTGTTGAACCTCAAGTAACACAAATGGAGAGATCCAAGGCCTTGCAGGAGCATAAGCCGCTGTTCTTGAAGTTTGAACCTGGAATGGACCGGGGGGGTCTGGAGTTGTGAGGGCTCTTAATTTTGGAAGGACTTTGAAACATGCTTTTAAATACTTTCTGGATTACAGTGTTGACCGTGGGGAATGGGACTGTGGGGAATGGGCTGATCTGCTGAGGAGAGATGGAGATATTTTTGGATTGGAGTCCCCCCGAGACCTACCCCCCAATGAGAAAGGAAAGAAATTAAGAAAAAAATCAACAAAAGACAAAGTAAAGTGCAGGTATAAACAAGAAGAAGATCTGCAGAAGGGACATGGAAATGACTTAAGAGCCTCGGACATAAGATCACCAGGTTGATGGACTAGATGGAATGGACAAGAAGGACTGACAAAACCCGAGACCAGGAAGAAGAGACGTTGGATGAAGATTGGAAGAAAGTTTTTAAAAAATTTATTTTGAGAGTTAGTGTAAAATTAATGAGTATTAGGAAAAATGTTGGAATGAAACTATTTGGCCTTAGTAGAAATGATATAAGGAATTATGTACATTAAGTTTTAAGTTTTAAGGTTTTTTTTATGGTAAGATAAGGTTAAATAAATTAAGGTAAATTGAATGACAATATAGTGAAAGATGGAAAGGATTTGTTGAGTTAATTAAAAGGTTAGATCGTTAAGATAAATTATATAACAAAAATTGAGAAAGATGGAAAGAACCTGCTGAAACAATTAATTAAATTAGAATACAAAAAGGGAGGTGTGAGGAGGTCGATGAAACAAGTAAACGAAAGATAAAGATATGGAACATTGGATGTGTGTTTTAATGTTATTGTGGGTTTTTTTGCTGTATTGTTGTATTGTTTTTTATGCTTTTCTTTTTATCTTTGTCAATTTTGTTGTTGTTTTCTTTTTCTCTTTTTTCTGTAATTCTTAAACTGTTAATAAATATCATTTTTTAAAAAAAAATATTTTCAGGATTAGTTCTAGGATATTAGGGTGATCTGAGCATCGATGGTTCTTCATCAGTGGATCCTCTTAATCAGTGAGGGATTGAGAGAGGTGGGTGATTGAGCCAATTTAGTACTTAAAGCATGACTCTTCACTGTCCCAGAGTTCACCCAGTTCTATCTTCTCCATTACTTGCATTCACCAAATCTTAGTCAAAAGGTTGTTTTTTTTTAGAATAGCACACATGGGGAAGATTCTGTAAATAAATGCTATTTTTTTAAATGATCTCTCTCTCTCTCTCTATATATATATATAAAGGCTTGTACTAATAATGGAACACAAAGGAAGCAGGACTTGGCAAAACAAATAAAAACAGATTGAAGACCAAACTTCTCATGGTCTCTCTTTTCCTGTTTCTTATGGCCCAGAATACTCATGCTTGAACTAAAGGAGTAAAATCCTAGTGTATCCAACAAACCCCACCTGTAGTTTTAGGCAGGCTCCCTCTGTTCCTCCAATAATCCATTCACTGCTTTTCAGCCACTAATCTCGGCAGGGCAGCTCAAGATAAGGAGAGCTGAAGATAAGCATCTGGCTGATTTCAACATAACCAACATTGCAATTCTTCTCATTGTTTCTTGCATGTTATGTCTCTTTGCACGGTCAATAAGAATTACAAATATGTGGCTGTCTATAGGATCACAGTCTAAGTCAGAGCACCAGCCTGAAGCTCTCCAGGATTCTTGACCCAGACAAATTAGATTTCCACCCATTGTAAGTATCTGTGCATTTTTTTATTTGTTTCCCTTTCTATGGAGGTAAAAAGATGTGCAACATCACCAGCTCTGTAGGCTGTATATGTGTTTCTAATTAGCTAGTTCCAGTGGCTCGCTAGAGGGTATTTTGGAGTGTATACACTCTAATTGTCTCTGCTGGGTGTCTTGGGTGATTCCATAGACAACTTAACCTCACGGTAGGAGTGTTGAGCTTGGGGGCATGTCTCCATGCTACTTTCCTCCTTCCTAAAATCTCTGTCTCCAATGCCACATGAGGGTGGCATGAATGCAATATGCTTAAAAATAGAATAAACATAAAATGAGACAATAGCACAAAGAGAATATGAACCAACAAAGTTAAACAGCTAAAGTGAAAATGTGCAGGGCTGCACTGGAAAATCAAAAAGGTTCAGATTACCTTTCTTTCTTATGGAGTCATCTTTCAGGGTTGTCTAAGCATTTGTGGCTTTTTCATTCTCTAGAGAAATGATTTCAACCAATCTGGAGTGGCAGGAAATTTGGCTGTAGTCAGCCAAATTCAATTTTTAGCCACTTTGGATGAATTTTATGGGAAAGTAGTGTATAAGTGTCATAAACAAAGAAATAAGCAATAATGTTTTATGGTTACTAAACAAAAAACAAAAAAACCTCACCAGGATAGATAGGGGGCAAGGCTCAGCCTAGCAGAGCCCCAAGCAAAAGTGCTTTTATGGCATCACAACCAGTTTGGCTGGGTGCCAAATGTTAGAATCGCACAAGGGCGCCACTGAAATTTGAGAGCTCCAAGTCTGCCACTGCCCCAAGGGCTGTACAGAGTTTGGAGGAAAGCATTTCACTCCCGGACACAAGGAATCCCACTCCTGCCCATAACTAACCACTTTTAAAGGTTAGCAAAGGTTGCAGAAGGAAACCTGAAATAAGTTTCTAAACTTGCTTATCCAAGCTCAAAATAGAAGTTCAAACATTTGTCTCAGAATCTGACTCTGTCCAGGGTTCAGGGGGCGGGGATGCTGTGGATGTTAATTAACTAAAACATCTGTTCTTAAGTGATGAAATAGGTAATGAAAAGAATGGCCACAATGCAATTCTTTGACATTTAAGTGCATTCAGGAGCCAACTTTTTTCAAGAGCATTAAAGGACATAAAATTATTGGGGAAAGCACATTCTGTAAATTCTACCATACTGTGAGCTACAAGCTTTGACCAAAGTATTTCAAATAAAATATTCATGCCTCCTATTACAAGGGCAGTAAATTCAGCATCCAGTCATGGGGATTACAGTGGCTGCAGTAAAAACTCCAAAGAAGATATGCTATAATTGTTTTTATAAGCAATGGTTTCAAACAGCTTTCGTTTATAATAAAGAGGATTTTCAGCACAATCCTCCATCTGAAGTTATGCAGCCACTGCATGCCCTGGTGCGGGGACTGGGACTGGAGCCAGCTGGTTCCATGCAGGAACATTATTCCTTCATCTCCACAGTTACTGTGCAAGTTGAGCAAACAGGACCAACCACATGGATACAGCTTAGTCACAGCTCAGTGCTGATAATTTCTGGATCACGACTAGAGAGGCAATGGAGCAGAGAGGAGGCTGATATCAGAGCTAGATTTCTGAAGAACAATAGACGTTAACAAAGCGTGTTCTCCAATAAATGAGAGCATGTGTTGCGGTGTGGGCCGCCGGGCCAGGCCTCTTGTTGCCAGGCAGGTTAATAGTTGTTGCCTGGCATTATGATTGGGTAACCGGGTTGGTGGGGCAAATTGTATGTTGCAAATTGGGTGGGTGGGACCATAGTCTTTAAATATTGGTGCACTCTGGTTTCTCTTTCTCTTTGCAGAGTGCATCAGATCACCCGCCCGCCCTCTTTTCCGGTTGACCTTGCTTTGCCTGTCATGGGGTCGTCTGCTTTGGAGCAGGGGCCTAGTAGGAATTTTGCCACTTGGTGATTGGCTGTGCCATTTGGTTTTTGCATACTACTCAGCAATTCATCACAACTTGTAAGGTTGTGGTTAGGCATTGGTTATAATATGCTGGTGGTGGAGGGGTCAGGATAGGCTGTGCCTGCCCCTCCTATTGCGCTGAAGGGAATTCCGTTAAAGGAATCCTGGGGCTTGCCACAATTTCGTCCAATCCCTGTCATGGGACCAGGGCTGCCCAATCCCTGTCATGGGAATCCCTGTCATGGGACCAGGGCCGGCAAGCTATCGGGGAGCTGCTGGGGTGAGCGGCGTGGGTCCGACGCTTAGCTCAAATGACCCCCAAGTTTGACTTTCCCTTCTACTGGCTACCGATCGGACCTCGGGATGTCAGTTCTGTCCCAGGCGGGGAGACAGATAGTCATAACCAATGTCTAAACAACCACTCACTGATTTTGTATTTTAATAAAGTTGTGGCCAAAATAGTGCCCAAAAACCAAAACTAAAATTACGTGTTATGTGTGAAGTTATTTGAGGGGTGGCCTGAGGACCTACACACGCAACTCTGCAGACCATTGCAGTTGCTGTAGTAAGTCAGGAAATCAAATGAAAAGCCTCACCTTACCAGTAGATTATATGGAAGGGACGGCTCACTCAGATCTTTTAACCTTGCTGTAACCCTATTTCTAAGTGGAGCAGGTGGGGCCACAATCATGGAGCTTTGGTCCCTCTGGTCCTCTCCAACAGAGCTTACTGTGACAATCCAGCCCTGTCACTGGAGAATCAGGTGACCTCAGTGGCTAGTGGTGTTTTTTCCCAGCTCTGGTTGGTTCATTAGCTATGACTCCTTCTGCACGGAAATGACTTGCCCATGGCAACTTCCAGATTGGATTGTGCACAGGGCTGCTGTTGAAGATCACTTGGAAACTTCAATTAATCCAGACAATTGATTACAGGCTTCACATATAAGCTTTGTTTTAAAATAGCTGCACTGATTTTCCAATTCTAGGTTCAATTCCAGGTGCTCACTGTGGTGTTTAAAACCTTAAATGACTCAGGGCCCTAGTATATACGAAAGCTCACTTCCTTCTGTTCCTTCCTCTCAGATTAAGATCAGATGAGGGGAGCCCTCTTGGTAGTTCCACTACTTTCAGAAGCTCAGGGAGAGAGGGCATTATCTGTGGCTGCCCCTAAGTTGTGGAACTCCCTCCTCATCTGGTAACTTCATAATGCAGTCTTTGAATGCTGAAGACACACCTCCCAAAGCAAACCACCAAAGACCATCTCAAAATGCCAATATGAAAAATAGCCATGAAAACAACCAACAAGGCTAAACTATCAGCAGCAGATAAAATAGTTATTAAATATAACCTCTTTAAAAAATCATCCCCATGCAGGCTGCCTTGGGGCAAAAGCCTTGTCTTCTTTTCCTGTATCTGATCAAACAAGAAGACAGGGCACTGTTTTACATGACATCTCCATATTTTTACAAAATATGGATTTGTGTGTAAACTTTCTTCCGATGTGTGCATTTTGCATAAAAAGGTAAAGGTACCCCTGACATCTTTTAGGGAAAACTGCACCACATAATTCAGAGAAGTTGTGAAGGATACTGTATTACTGTACACTTTTTTGAGAAGTGTGGATTATATAGGTTTGCATTCATATTTGGTCTGAACTGTATCAGTTCCCTCATCCCTCCTGTGCAACTCTTTTTGCAGGAAGCAGCAGTCAAGGGAAGAGGAGGGAACAGTGAGAGCCACCACTCCCTTCTTCCAGATGCTAATACAGGCAGAGCAAGGCTTGAATATATGTTTGCTCATTATGAGGGAAATGTGTGAATCAGCCCAAAGAGGATGTTGTGCCTTGGCACATGTTCATTTAACTTATCCCTGCTGCATTCAGCCTAAACAAGTATTACAAATGATTTCATTTTTGTACTTCAGAATTATGTCTTATAAAATCATTAGCTTTGCAAGGAGAATCGCTTTACATATCTGTAGGCTTGCCATGTTCTTTAAACGAGGCTGCATAATAAAGAAAGGGTAATTAGAAATGCCAGGGAGTTTTTCAAATGGATTGTGCTTAAATAAAACACATGCCCAGGCCCCTCCAGTTAAAAATCCAAATGTGAGACATGCGTACAAATAGTATTCTTATACAAATTTATGTGCGGGATAAAAAATGTTACCTGTCAGAAACAGCCATAAAAAATTAAATACCTGCCTACCGTGAAGCTTCAAGTATTGCAAATGCAGCATTCATTATCATAAATGCAGTAGCATGATCTAATTATGCATTCTGTACTCAATTTGTCAGATAACACAATTTAAAAATGGCACAACTAAATCAAACATGTCTACTTACCTATTGAGCGATAGTCAAATTGCACATAAAAGACCTGCCTTACAGTCAGTTTTGTGGTGCTACAAGACTCGAGGATTTTGTTCAAGTCCAAACCTTCCGTGTTGGAAGTGGAAGTGAAAGGCAAATGTTGGATTGAATATTCCAGGAACTTCTCATTGTTATTGCACAGATTATTGCTACATTGACTGGATGTCAGTCTGGCGTAGGGCAGGAGATATTTCAGGCCTCTGATATCAGTGGCGCCCTGTGCGAAGCCAAAATTTGGCACCCCATGCCTCATGCTGCCTATTCTAAATAATAGTTCTGGCATGCCACTCTTTTCATTTCCACCTTGTTGTGCAATAATTCCTTAAAACCCAAAACCTGAGAGAAAACCCAGAACATACAGAATATGGGTGAGGTAGAAGAAAGTTACTGATGACTCCTCCTTTAGCCTTAGACATTTGCCCTGCCCCAGATGCAGCAGGAGATGTTTCCGGCTCAGTAAAATTTTGCCCTTTTAACTCAGACCCTGCAACATTAGCTTTGGAGAGCTGCTAGAGACTGGGCTAATGAGCCACCATTTTGTATTTTCTATGTTTTATTGCTTTGGAGTACTGAGGGAAATTTAAATGGTGGCTCATACCTGCTTGCCACTGCCATCAGGTAACTCACAACCCATCAACATAGGAAGGGACCCTCCAGAGGATACTTTGCTGTGGTCTCCCCTCAACTGAGGTAACTTGGTTGGACAGTCTCCTCACCTAGCTCCCACAGCATAATGATCCAGGGGTAGACTAGTGAATGATGGAATGATGCTGTACCAATACCGTGTGTCATCCCTATCACCTGGCTGTATCCCTCTACCACCTAGCCATGGCTGAAGCTGCAGGTATTCCACGGGTGTAATACCCTGTGAACACACCCACAACTTGGCAGTGGTCCTCTGTAAACTTCAGTCTCAAACAGAAGGTTCAACTTTATTCAAAACATGAAAAGAGTAGATGAAAGGAGAGGAAAAAAAAATTAAAAAAACCAAACCTCTAGCATGCTTTTGCTGCACAGCATTTCTGGAGGGACAGAATTGGGCAAAAGATGAAGCAGAATAATGCAAGCAAGCCAAACTCCATCTATTTCTGTAGGTAAGGGGAATAAAGAATGACAGTAGACCAGAAAAAGAATGCACAGTGTCTGATCTAATCTACTTGTTCTGTGGAAGTATTTGATACTGAGCTTCATAGGATATTAGTTACTGAAATTTTAAAAGATGGGTATCAATGCAGTTACAATCAGAAGGGCACACTCCAATTGCAAGGAAGAAGACAAAGTGTTGTAGCAAAAGGAAAATGAAATATTTCAAGTTGGAGAGATGTGTTCCATTCCTCAGGGATAAGTCTTGGGACTAATATTCAATATTTCATTTGTGGACTTGTGAAGGGAAGTAGAAATGTATAGGTGATCTTGAAGATAATGTTATATACTGCCATGCTGTGAAATGCAGTAGCTTCATACCAGCTTACATTCTACCCCATCACCTGGCCTTAAACTGTGTAGATTTGATCCCCTGTAAGCACACCTTGACTAATTTAAATTAAACTACAATCTCATCCAAACTTACCTAGGAGTAAGGCCCAATGAGACTTGCTTCTGTGCAAGCATGTGTAGGATTGTGCTGCTCAATCTCTGTAACGACCAGGGGATAAAAACATTCAGTATTGCAATAATATTCAGGGATATGTTTGAAGACAAATATGTTTATCAGCCAAGGGCTCATCAGCTGAAATTCATGAGAAAAGTGATCGCAGGAAGAATATGATCCAGTTTGATGCAGCTGCAATGAAAACAAATACATTTCTAGTGTAGATAAGGGAGTGTTTGCACTACTATTAAATATACCAGTGAAAGCTTATTTGGAATGTACTGCTCATCTCCTTTCTTCCCATTTGAGGATTCATACAGTTTCAGGAGGGTATTGGGAACAAACACCAAAATGGGAGAGAACATGGGTTACATGAAGCAAAACATACCATTTTAGGGGGGGAGGGGGCCTAAAGACATGGTTCTTAGTTGTTGTTGTTGTTGTTGTTGTAAAATAAGGTTGTAATAGCTACCAACTCTTCACATTTTTTGCTGGCAATGTGGGTCCTTCTTTCCTTCCTTCCTCCCTCCCTCCCTCCCTATAATGTTTCTCTCTCTCTCTCTCTCTGCTTGCGTGTGTGTGTTGGGCGGTACACCCCCCAAAGTCCCCCAGAACATTCCAGGCAAAGTCTTGCAGCTCTCACAAATAGCACTCGAATTACTACTCCCAATTAGTCACCCAGAATAAGTTAACCAGTTGGGGGCCATTTTTCTTTGTTTTAATGCAGTTTCCAGTTCATGGTCCCCTGTGCTGGAAAAGAGTGGATTCAGATGGGCAGGTGTGTGGGGGGAAAAATCACAGCTGGACTGACTGAAGGAATCCAAATATCAGCAGGGAAATTGAGCTGCAATTGCCTCCATTTCATCGTAATATGAATTCAGCCCTTTTGATCAGAACCCATGGGATGTGGCTAGGTTTAAGAAGACTGTCGATACCAGGACTAATATTTGTCAATGTATATATTTTGGAGCTTTTAAAAAATTCATTTGAGCTAATTTTCCATAAACAGGTACATATGCATATAGTATTTGTAACTCACACCCACCCCCACTAAAAAAAAGAGAAAAGAGAAGCAATATGGTATTTGGTGGCAATTATGCCTCAATGCTCAACCTAAATGTATGGTTGAGTGTTAAAGCATAATTGCTATGAAGGGAGGGAGGGAGGAAAATGAACAAAAGAAAGACAAACTTCCCTGCTTCAGAGCAGAGCTGAGTAAATTTATGAAATTTAGCTTTATGTTTTCATTCTCATGACTTTCCTGTGCCTAGGAGGCAATCTTGGGTTTCACCTCCACATAGTCTTGGCTATGCAGGCAAATAAATTCTATGGAGGGAGAGTCCATTGTGAGAAAGTCACCAAATCCATCATCCTGCCAAACTTGTGCTATTGAGGGCATTAAGTGGTGGTGGTGATGGCAGCTGCAGAGAAAATAACTATGCCACTTCCAGGGCTTCTGAAGGCATATGAGGAGAATAGGAGGGCTTTGGATCTTGCCAAAGTCTTCCTCAATCCACTCCAGAACAAGCCTTCCTACTGTTATCAGAACACTGGTGGAATATAGAAAGATGCTTGTTACTAAGCATCTATTGGTCCATCTACCGGTAATGCCTTCTGCGAGCAAAACAAATGCTCTGCCACTGAGCTATGCCCTTTCCATTAGGAGGGGAGATGGCTGTGGAGGTTTCCACAATCACCATGAGAAAGCTTCTGGAGGCAACAGTCCTTGCCCACCTATAGAAAGGGATGCCCAGTATAGCCTACAGCCCCAGGCATGTCCTCTCAGAGTCCAAGAATTGTGACTTCAGTTGATCTATTATCTGTTTTTCTGTTGAAAATGTGAACATGTTTATCTACAACTCCAGGGGAAAATGTTTAAAATAAAAATACAGTATATCCCTACAACAGAAGGGAAGTAAGCATACTGAAGGACCTATTATGTTCAGATTAAACCTTCCAAGCTTTGTGGAATGAGGGTTCCACACACGGATTCATAGGCACTTCATCTCACTCACTGCAAACCTTTACATGCCAGAGAATCCACTTTGAAATTATGGATGTTTTTGAACAGTGCTGGTCCACTTTATTTGAGATGAAGTTCTATCTTTCCTTGATAGCTTTTGGCTGCTCGTCTTAGAGAATAATTCATTTAACGTGAGTCTTTCTTCAAGAGGTGTCAAGGACTTTTTTGTCATAGAATCCATTAATTTGCATTTAAAAGATTGGGGGGAAATCTTCAACTAATTATAATCAGTGACTATGTCTTTATGCAAAAGCCTTTGTACATTCACAAAGAAAAAGATCAGCAGACACAGTTCTATTTTATGCTTCTCCGTGTTTTCCCCCAAATGGTGTTTTATTATTACTCTCTATGAATCTCATTTTCGTTTGCATTGCCTTTTCAGCATATATTTTATTGTGTACTTTTGAACATCCTCTGAATTCCAATATTCTTTTATTTAAGTGCATGTTACCGTCCCTGCCCCTAGTCCTCCTCCTTTCAGATTTTATTCTCTTTCGTGTAGAAAGATTACAAGAAAACACATGACTTTTCCTATGCAACAAAGTGGGAAACCTGTTCACACACACACACACACACACACACACACACACACTCTCTCAATTTGTTAATCTCTGTTTTGTTAAGCACAGTACTGTGCATATTTAATTAAAAGACACATATTATGAATGTTTTTTAAATGTGCAGAAAAACTGAGTATGGCTGATATCTAACAAAGGGAGTTGTATTAGCAGGAGGCTGCTGGGTTCATAGCCAGAGTTTTTCTTTTGTACTATTGCTGCAGAGAGGCAAGCCATCTTGTCACCAAAAAGCAGCTTATCTTTTGGGCAGAAGAAACCAAGGCAATAAAAAAAGGGGGGTGGGGGACTCTGGATAAAGATGCAGCTTTCTCAACCCTGCATGTCAGGGGAATGAGGAATGTATATATAACCCTAAAAGTATATGATAATAATGTACTCTAGCTCAAAGTCAAAGGGCAATGCACCAATATCTCTCTGTGTAGTAGGACTTCCAAGTTTCTTGCTTCTAACATTGATCTTGCTGCTTGAAAAACTGCTCACAAAACTCAAGACTCAAGAGAACTTCTGAAATAACTTCCAGTGCAGCCCAAGAATGGAAAATGAGAAATATAAGGATCCACGTACTACTACAAAGCCTTGTACTTATGGATTTTTTGATGGATGGATGTGTGTGAATCTTTTGGCTTTGGCTCAACCCATGGCTATCTTTGGTCTGATCTACTGTTGGTATGTGCCTCTCTGGTCACTTTCTCCCAAGAGAATGCTGCCTAACTTTTAAAAACTTCCTCCACACATTTTATTAAGATAACTTAATGGATCCTTGGTTACTAAAGAGAACAACATGGGCAGGGTTGTAATAATTATGAATAGACAAGTTAATGAAATAGCAATTGAACGACAACTGAGTCGTCCTACACACATTCTATGTTCCTTTGTCAAAGAAACAACAAATTTTGCTCAGTCGGAAATCAGACCAACTCTCAATAAGGGGGCTCAGTCCAAAGAGTTGTTACAGTAGCCAGAAAGGGCCTGACTACATCGCAGAATAATTTTTCTTTAAAAAGAGAAAAATATGAAACGTCACGTTGGAAGAGACTGGTTTCAAACAGATTAACAGTGGGCAGGGGAAGGCTTAAACATCCCTCATAGCTTCTCTGCTCCATACCAAATATATTTGTATGTGTGTGTATTTCATCTTATTTGTCAATCAATTCAGACAATAGTTAATTTGGAATATCAATCTCCTAAATTGCATTATGAGGTGGGGGTGGGGGTAGAAAGGCAGGAAACCATTATAAGAAAACAACCAAGTGAAAATGGTCATAAGGTTTCTGTGCAAGTTGGAAAAGAGTGTCAGGTTTTGCTTTCCAGAGGCAACTCATAGAAATCACATCACAGCGCTAAAAGTATGCTAATTTGTTTTGAGGCTGCACAGATAGATCTGTGTATTAGGTATATCTTATGCATACGGTTGGGTGTGGAGTGGTGTGTGTGGGAGGATAGTTTATTCTTTGTTTCATTAAGAAATAATAAATAATTCAGTTTTAAAGGACAAAATCATCAAACAACCCAGTCTGTCTAGCTTTTCCACTTCAAATGTGTCCTATTTAAACTAAAGTCGCTTTCATAGTTTCCTTTCAGAAAGGACAATTTCCTCTTCTTCGGGAATACTTCATACATTTCTAATGAGCTTCTCTTCACTGCAAGTCAGTTTACAAACAATGGGAACAATTTGACAATTCCCATCCGTTTCTATGGGGTTGGCATACAAGAATTTCATGTTGGAAGTAATATTATTAAGCATCCTAGGAGATTCTACTCACCCACCCACACCAAGCTATTTTTATTCCTCCTGTATAGACAGGGTAAAAGAAAGACCAGGCATGGAGAAAAGAAACTCCCATGTCCAATCTTTGGTTTGCAGTTTGGACAAAATGGCAAACCATGATCTTCCTCAAACTGGCATGGGAAACGGAGATCCCCTCATGTGAAAGGAAGATATGGGGAAACAGAGTGTATGAGTTGCTTTCGATGCCACAGTGACATTATGTCATGACTTCGTGTTGCTCCTATCAATGTATGCAATCTCTCTGACATTTTCGATATGAATAGACTGCCCTTCAGCCATGCTTCCAAGGCAGTTTGAATAAAAATGAAACAATAATGCAGATTCATAATATAGAGCAGCATATAAAATAAACCAAAAGTTCAAAAGCTTGGAAAACAAAAACATGTTTACCTGGAGCTGAAAAGATGACAATTTTGCTGCCAAAACAGCTTCATAAGAACATACATGCATAGTCCTGCTGGATCAGGTCTAAGGCCCATCTAGTCCAGCATCCTATTCTTATGGTGGCCAACCAGAAGCCCACAAGCAAAACCTGAGAGCAACAGCACTCACTCTACCTGGGATTGCCTGGCGATTCCCCCAGGTGGAAATAATGACACATGATGCAATTATTAAGGTTAATGGGCTAAAAAAAGCCAAAACTTTATTGGTTACAGGTGATGAGCGGTATTGGCTTAGGCACTGGTCCTAACCAATTATATCCGACTCCAGCCCGTCTGCTTGAAGTCCGGGAAGGGTTAACCACCAGTAGGGGGAGTCCTGCTGATGCACATCAACTAGGAACTCTCCCGGGGTCACGAATAGGGCCCTCACCTCCCTAGGCTCCGGACAGGGCCACGCCCTCCAGAATCCCTTCAATATGTGGGGCGGGTGATGGCACTACCTCCCCTCTTCCATCTACAGAACTATACCAATGCCTAACCGCCAATACACAGAAAGTTGTGACGATTTGCTATGAGGTAGGGGAAAACCAAGTGGCTGGTGCCTATTTGCCAAGTGGAAAAATTCCTACCAGGCCCCTCAACGTCGACAGCACTCACTCTACCTGGGGTTCCCTGAAGCTGGCATTCAGAGGCATCCAGCCCATGACTATGGGGGTAGGGCATATTCATCATGACTAGTGGCCCTTGAGAGCTCTATCCTCCATGAATCTGTCTACTACTCCTTTTTTAATAATAATAATAATAATAATAATAATAATAATATTTTTTGGATTTTCCAAGTATAGAACTGTAACAATACAAAATACAAAATACATACCCATATTTAGATATTTCTTCAAATGTCTGGACTTCCCCCCTCCCCCTCCATCAATCCTATTATCAACCTTTTCACCTGCGTATTATTTTATAATCTATATTTGATGTCTTTCCATTTTGTCCATAATATTTGCTACGTTACAAGTGTTATTGCAATCCTGCTAATGCATTCATCTGCTTACAGTGGTCTCCCAGGTAAATTATAATTTCCCCCATTCTTTATTAAAGTTTTGGTATTCTTGGTTCCTGAGCTTTCCAGTCAGTTTTGCCATTTCGGCGTACTCCAACAGCTTAGTTTGCCATTCGTCTCTGGTACGGACTTTGTCTTCTTTCCATCTCTGTCTACTCTTCCTTTAAAGCCATCCTTGGGGATAAGATTTCCCCAAGTCAAACGTTTTGCCTGGCGGATGTGTTCAGGAGAGTGGTGCAACACACAAAAAAACCTTGTCTTTTCAAAAGGTGTGCAGTTAAAACTTTTGCCTTTTACATTTCTTGCAACTGGCCGCACAGCCAACGCACATCTAAAGCACATGGCTTCCCGCAAAGGATCCTGGGAAGTGTGTTTTTTTCTTCTCAGAGCTACAATCTTCATTCCCATAACAAACTAAGGGTCCCAGGATTCTTTGGAGGGGGGGGGGTGATCTGCTTTAAATATATGTTGGGTGTGTTTAAATGTATTGTGTGGAATTGTCCACATAAAAGCTTTGGAAGCCAGTGTACTGTAGTGGTTAGACTAAGGCAAAGCCCAGGGAGTGTCTAAAAACCAAGTACAGACTGCGACCTGTAGTGGAAGCAGAATTGTTGCAGTTATATCTCTTACACGTGGCTAAATACAATGAAGTCCACTTAAGTTTCCACTTTTACACTTGAATACCACATGTTTACTGTGGTGAAATATACCTCCTGTCTCCTTAGGAAAAAAATTGCCAATATGCCTTCGAACGTTTGTCTTGTTGATGCCGAAGTCCAGATGTTCCTGGCTTTGTTTCATTCCACACAGGCTATAATAACCTGCATTCTGCTGGTCTCCCTGCACACACAATTAGGGAACACAGCTGGTACAAAATGCTGCCTTGCTAGTCTTCTACCTGATGCCAGATGGAAAGCAAGTACATAATGACAGCCTTGTCTCAGCTACAGTGCCTGTCAGTCAGATTTTCTCTATAAAAATTTCCAGGTTTTTCTTTCTTTCTTCTTCATATACAAATGCTTTAAATAATGCTTTCAGATTTTGCCCTGCCTGGTTTTTATTTTTTGTGCCATTTCTTCAGGTTATATCACATTGATGTATGACATGAAATTGAATGTGGGAAATGGAAGAAAGCTGAGGGAAATGACTAATGTGCAAAGATCCCCGAGAAATAAACCATTGGTCAGATTTATGAGTTTGCATCATAATGCCATAAATAGAACATAAGGGTTTTAAGAGATTAGCTCCTGTAACAGAACCAATCTCAAATGCCTCTTTCCATTTAAAAAGCTGGTATCCATCATTGACTTTTACCTGTGTCCAGCACTACAAAGAAGGTTCTCATTGTCCATAATCTTGAAAAGCACCCAACATGTAGACACTGATTTATTCTATTGCCAATGACAGAAGGAAACATCTGGCAGGAGGAAAAATGAGAAATCTCCAGTTTACAACTTTTCTAGATAGTTCTCTGGTCTGACCAAGTCTTGGGTACTGTTTCCTCCTTACCTATGGATCGAGGAAACCAGTCCTCTCTGATTGAAGGCTAACTCATTTGCCTATGCAATTCCCACTCTCCCCGAATTCATCCTTAACTTGAGATGGGCTTTCTGCTTCCATTTGCCTTCAGCTGAAGCTAGTCAGGATCAGGTCTTGAGATTCTCCCTTGTCAATGGAGGCTGTAAATCTACTGAAATAAATAAGGATTGTAATCATACTTTAGCTAAAAAAGAAATCACTGTTTCAATTCTTTTTCCATAAACGCAACCTCACTACTTGAACTTTATGGAATCTTTTAAATAATAAAATAAAACCCTCAAATGGAAACTCTGGAAGTATTGGAAGGGTAATCTTGGGCAATGCAGGGATATTTTGCCCAACGGGGAGCTCAAATCCAGGACCCTGAGATTAAGAGTTTCATACTCCACTGACTGAGCTATTCCTGGAGTCTACCAGGAAAGAGTAAAGTGACAAGAATGCTCTGCAAACTAAACGTTTGGCACTGAGGACTAGTTCTCAGCATTGATAGTGGGTCCTGTTTGTGCAGATAAAGGCCTCTGCAACAGACTGACCATCCATGCAAGCAGTGTGTGGATCAATCTTTTGAAATATGCAAGTGGTTATTAGTTGTTGTGATGTTGTAGCTTAACAATCTCCTTCACATAACCAGCAGGTACAAGTGGCGCTGTGGTCTAAACCACTGAGCCTCTTGGGCTTACCAATCAGAAGGTTGGTGGTTCAAATCCGCATAACGGGGTGAGCACACCAGTGCAAGTAGATAAATAGGTACCTCTGTGACAGGAAGGTAAACAGCATTTCCATGCACTCTGGCACTCATCACGGTGTCCTGTTATGCCAGAAGCGGTTTAGCCATGCTGGCCACATGAACTGAAAAGCTGTCTGTGGACAAACGCCAGCTCCCTCGGCCTGAAGCGAGATGAGTGCTACACCCCATAGTCAAGTTGGACTGGACTTAACCGTCTAGGGGTCCTTTACCTTTACCAGCAAATAATAAGGCTGAATAAATGGAAGTATTTATGATTGCAACAATATAATCACACAGTTAGAAAACAACTAAAAAGTTACAGTTGTAAAAACAAGGAAAACCATTCCAGCCAAAACAAAACAGAATAGATTGAGCCAAAGAGGTCAGTCTCACAAAACAAAATACCTTAACCATCAAATGTCAGGGTAAAGAGGCACATCTTCAGCAGACAGTGGTAGCTATACACAGAAGTTGCTAGAGGCACCTCTGTAGTATTTCAGGGCCTCCAGTCTGAAACATGCTGTGTCTGCTATGCCAGGAACAAGCCTCACAAAGAAACACTGGGGTGCACACACTGGGAGTCCCTTATTCATGCCGACTCTTACCTGAGGCTACAAGCAGGATCACTAAATTCGAGGAGAGTGAAGCAGCATGCAGTAGCACGAGCAAAAGAATGACAGTCCATGAAAGAGAATCAGAGTTATGGAAAAACAGAGGGTAGAGGGAGATGACAAACACTACTGCATATTTAAAAACAAAAACAAAAAGGCAGGGTTGAGCAGAATGTGGGATTGAGCCAGTGTTAGGCACTTAAGTCCTGTTGATTTCAGTGCCAGAGGTCATAGAATCATAGAAAATTGAAAAGGGTCCTGAGGGTCATCTAGTCCAACCCCCTGAAATGCAGGAATCTCAACCAAAGCACCCATGACAGATGGCCATCCAACCTTTGCTTAAAAGCCTCCAATCAAGGAGAGCCCACAACCTCCCCACGGAGTCTGTTCCACAGCTCTCACCATCAGAAAGTTCTTCCTGGTGTTTAGCCAGAATCTCCTTTTTTAATATTAATCTCCTTTCTTATTTAGTTAAGCAATGTTCAGATTCAGACTTTGCGGCGCTATGGGGTTGGTCAGCTCAGGTGGCACTGTTCTCACAATCTGATTTGTACATGTATCTTCATCAGGTAAGCCACCTTACAATAATCACCTAAAGTCACCCCAAGTGAATAGTGCTAGACCTGAATAAGTAATCAACGATTTCTTGAATATATGGTGTATCAGTGCACTGAAAATTCCAGGTAACTGTTTGCAATTTTTCACCATCAGATTAAATTATTTCATGCATTATAGATTTAATAGAGAATTTGTCCTTGAACATTAAAAGAAGCTATTTTCTCATGCAGTTTATAATCATTATTGATTTTTGCTCCATTTATTTGTAGATTTATTTTTATGTTTTGTTTAACACTCAGAACCTGTAGAGTTTATAAAATGTGATATCTTATTTGCTTTTTACAATCTTATTAGAAAAAAAATTGACTTGCCTCCAAGACAGATCATTTTGTTCCTATTACAACATGAACATAAATTACCCTGGCAGTAGAAGGGAAATGGAGATTTTGCAATTATAGATATAAGTAAAGAATGAGGAAAAGAAGAAAGTGAAAAGATTACTGAAACATTTATTTTAAACATTTTCATGAAGGTCATTAAAGAAATTGACACTAATAGATATATTTGTTTTCTAAGCTTCATGGATATATATTTTTATGAATGTTAATACTTCATTAAATGAATGCATGTGAATACAAAGAACGAGTCCCTACTGTGCAGTGTAAATATTTTGTTATGAATGCACCTCATATTGTTTTATTAATGCATAATTTTTATAATCATGCAAAACTCTTTTACTTCGGGATAAGGCAAGGTATAAAAGGCTTTTTCTGGATGAGCAATGAAATAAGCTTATTTCATGACTATTTTTAATATGCCTTAGTACAGCACAGAGAAAATTATCCATAATATATTGCCTACTTCTAAATGTCATATCCAAGTTATGAGCACAAGCATATGGGCAAGAATGACCAAGTGAAGATTTGCTTTTGAAATGGAATAATGGAAAAGTTAAAGAAAGACTTTATAATGCAGGAGCAGACTTTCACTTCACCAATGAAATCTTCAGCAATACTGTGATTAAAATCTATGTTGATTATGTTTTACTGTAGGAACTTCACAAACCAATGCATTAAATCACCTTTTCTTGGGCCAGAAGCCCTACTCTTAGGAAAGTGAAGCAGGAGGATTTTCCAGAAAGTCCTGCTCTTCTTCTCTCCATGAAAAACAACAACCACTACTCTTAGGAAAGTGAAGCAGGAGGATTTTCCAGAAAGTCCTGCTCTTCTTCTCTCCATGAAAAACAACAACCACTACTCTTAGGAAAGTGAAGCAGGAGGATTTTCCAGAAAGTCCTGCTCTTCTTCTCTCCATGAAAAACAACAACCATTTTCTCCCCACCACCACACACGTTAGACCAGCCTTCCTCAGGCTTAGGTTCCCAGATGTTGTTGGAATACAACTCCCATCATCCACAGCCAACAGGGACAGCAGTCAGGGATGATGGGAGTGGTAGTCCAACATCTGGGAAACCATGGTTGAGAAAGTTTGGGTCAGACCAATGTCCAAGCAGGTTTTCAGTCAGGTATGTGGGTGTGACTTATTTATCTCAGTAGGATTTGACAAAGGATACCTGAATTGCAGATTGTTCGTGGCCATGGCATGCCAAGTCCCAGGTAAGCATAATTCAGCGCAATATGGAGCCACCAAATGTGGGCAAATTTGTTAACTATATCTTACTGCAGCATATGTGGCATACTGAAAGAAGGGTCTGGGGTGCACTAAGGCAGGTTGATGTGGATAGCATTACCCTATTGGGAAATCTAGACCTTCGTGCCTGAAAGGACCATACTTCAAAACACAAACACAGGGCAATCCTATTGAAATTGAATTTAAATGTTGTTTGTTGTTGTTTAGTTGTTTAGTCAGTTCCGACTCTTCGTGACCCCATGGACCAGAGCACGCCAGGTCCATGAATTTAAATAGAGTATCCTAAAAGAGGGCAAGGCTGGCTGGCTGGCTGGCTGACTAGAACCCTGAACAGAAGCACTCCACCCTTGTTACCCACTATTTCTGAATCAATGCATTCTTTGAAGTACTATCTTTGTCATCTCAAACAAGTTTTTCATATTTATGGAGCAAGTTATAAAGTCAGTATCCTTAACACAATCCAAAAAGTAAACATGTAAGTCCTCCCTCCTAAATTTTACATATTGTCCACTCCATATAATGATCCACTCAGTATCTACAGCCCTGTATGTTATATGCACACAAAACATGGAAGCAAAAATCCATCTGTTACTAGTGTCACCAGTTTTTGACCAACTTTTAAGGTACCCATTAAATTGTAGTCTAACCTTGGATCTCTTGATCAGAGGTTTACTTGAAAACTGGATCTTTGAAAAAGTCCCAAGATCACTGATGGGTACATTCTGTAAAAATGTGTGTTAACATTTTTATTTTTTTGCAGTAAGTTTTTAGGTGATTAAGTTGTATAATTCTGTTTCCGTTAATGGCAGCCTTACTCCATATATTCCAAGCTAAGCACTGAGATCATCAGGAGGAGGACCATTAGTGGTCCTAAATGGACCAGAAGCAAGTCTTGTGTCAACAAAGAGTTGTGCTTTCATTGTAATGGGCCTAACTCAGTTGAACTCACTGTAAAAGCCAGACAGGTACCTGCTAAGTTGCTGGTTAAAACAGTTTTATTTCAAGAGTGCTTTGCAATAGAAACACTGTTCTAATGTTTATATTTTCTGATGTCTTAATCTATGTTTTACATTTTGAATAAGTTATGTTCCATGTTTTCTGTAAGTTGCTTTGAGACATATAGTGAAAAGGAGGGTTTAAATTCCTTAAATAAATACATTTTTAAAAATACAATACTCAAGAGACTTTTCAAGATGCCAAAGCAATTCAATACTAAGTTATGACAAACAAGTTTGTTCTCAGCATTAGCTATTATGAGAATATGGCACAGTGACTGCTCTGTTCCAAGAGAGAAACAGATTTGAAGAGAAAAGAAAAGAAAAGAGACACGAAATAATTAAATGCTAAACTTCTACTTCGGAAAGAGGGGAAGTATTTTGTACATATCACATAATTCATTCACTGTACAAAAGAAATTACATTTCACTATTTTAATGGCATTGCAAATATTACATTTCATCAGAATGTGTGATTTATAAATACATTATTATAAGAATAAAATGAAATATTCTGTTTAATCAAATCAATTTGAAATAACTTCCATTGCTACAACCATGGAATGTGCTTATTCTTTTTAGTCTTTTGTTACAGTCTTCTCTAGTGTATTTTGACAATTATCCATGGAAAACTCATTTTCAGCCCATTATGGCACTCACCTTTTCCTTGATGTGGTTTCATTTATCTAAGCTTCAAAACTCAAATATGGGATCCTTACATTATCTCCTTCAGGGCCCAGTCAAACACTTAGCGAAACATTCATGAAATGAATATCCTGGCTGCAGCAGAAGCCTGCTCCACAAATACATGGAAGGTGGGCATAGTGTAGCCTGGGGTGTCATTAGGCTTCGCTACATCCACTACCCATGTCAAATTAGGTAAACTGGTGAGGATGGGCAGGAGTGGTTTTGTGTGTGGAAAGACTGTAAGCTCTCTTCAGGTACTCAAAACAAATTCCTGGGCTCAGGGTTATTCCATTTTAGGTACATATCATTTGCATTATGCTCCAGTGGATCTTGGGATTCTACAAGGAGAAGGGGAAGAGGAAGGGGAAGGATTTCTCCAGTCTGAAGTCTACCTACCTCTGTGCTGGCTCTGCCCATCTCTCTCTCTCTCTCTCTCTCTCTCTCTCTCTCTCCCTCTCTCCTTCTGCTATAATGCTATGTACAAAGGTCTGTATCCCAGCGTAGTGCTAAGTAACTGTCCCAATAGCACATGTGTGATAGGACTATCCCCCTTCTCCCCATCACACATGCCCCCCTCCCCTAATCTTTTCCAGAGAGTTGGGGGAATCAACAGAACAGATTTAGGGACAGCACAGGGGAAGAAAGAGGAGAAAGTCCATCATTGCGCAAGCAGAAATCTCTGTACTGATGGGACCCTTGCTTAGCATTGCGTTGGACAGAAACCCAACTGTGGAGTGATATAGTTGCCTTCTCTGCACATTGGAGATCTCAAAACATATTGCTTCAGGTCTAACCATGCTACACCTCACTCAGCATGCCCAAAGTGGACTCCTGAATGCATTACAGATGTTGCTATCCACACCGGATTTTTGGCAGAGCATAATAAATTCATTCCACCACCACCCAAAAAAATATATTTTTGGAGCAGAACCAAATTGTTCTGCTCCTCTCTGCTTTTTCCAATAAGCTTCCAATGAACCCCAGAGTTCATCGGAGCATAGTTTGAAAATCATGGCTCTAGAGATATTATCTCTAAATACTATCACAAACTGGCACATGAGCAATAACTCCAAATGCTAAGATCTTTTCTAAAGGCAAATACTAGCCCAGAACCTGACATTCAAATGTTATTTGACAACGCCAGCTTGAAATATTCAAAGCTGAACAAAGTTGAACTCAAAATCTTTGGAAAGTTGCACTTGTATCAGAGGGATTACTGCATTCCTGTAAAATCCTCTTCTGTGAAAGTGTTGGAATAGCTAAGATTTTGGGTTTCTGTGAAAGTGGAAGATTAAAGGCCAAACTACACACTAAGTATACTTAGGCTGGCCACTTTTACTTAGAAGTAAAAGAAGCACTGTATGGGGCTAACCTGGGACAGGCTCTCATTCCAGATTGATGGATCCACACTGATGTCCTGCTGAAAATCACCTCCTCTTCTGCTTGCTGTTTATCAACAAAAGTGCTATTTTCTCCAAGTTCTTTTCAAGGCAAATAGCAGGTGGGGAGGATTTTTGTTGTTGCTTCTGGAAAGCGACCTCGGGCCCCAATCCCAGTTATGAACATGTTGTGCATCAAGGGCCCATTGGAATATGGAGTCATCTAGAATCTGACTGAAGTTAGCTCTTGGGGGTGAAGATTTGCGGTAGTTTAGGCACAAAGTTCAAATCTAACTTTGAACTTGCATTCACAGTTTGAGGATACTTTTCCAACAATTTTTGGGTCATTGGGTAGGAAGTTAGGAAAGTCAGATAGTCTGCTATTTGAAATGAAAAGGGAATACAATGAGAACTTTCATCTAATTGGCTGGCACACAAATATTCTCTCAGAAAAAAAGAGGGGAGAAACCAGGGCACCTTCAGGAAACAGGCATATTTTATCACCCTACTTCAAAAGCCCAATTGCCTTTTTGCTAAGGCAGGTGCCACAACAGAAAGGGAAAAGGGGGGGGGGGGGATTTATTCTGCAGAGATGAGTTGACCTAATTCTATGGGTGTTTTTTCATCTTAAGTTTAGGATAAGACTTTTTGTGCGATGAAATCAAATGCGGAAGGAAGCACCCTGGGTTTATCTCTGTCTTTTGTTTCAGCTTCGCACCACACACTACAAAGTACTTCCTGAAGAAAAAAAGGAACTGCTATGACTGCTGGCATGTTGGTTCATATTGTATTGAACCATTGATCAATACTACAGAGGAAATTTTCTATCATCCTTGTATTCCTCCATGTACCTCAGGATACCATATAGTGGGGTTCACATTGTATCTGTGCAACAACTGCATGAAATAAGTTAGGTTGAGATATGGTGATTTGGATACTGAGTCAGAAACTTAAATACAAGCTTCCCTCACTCAAAATCAACGTGTCCATGCAGCCTTGACCTTGCGGCTGCCCTGGTCTGTCTCATCCGGCAAAGACAGATTTAAGTGGTGGGCACACACTGGGTGCTGAGCTAAGGGCGTGCTCTCTCAAAGCCTGGTAAGTGAGGTGCTGGACTTTGGGAAGGAGATGTGGGGGCTCTGACAGGGGGCTAGCATCCTCCCGCTTCCTTCCCAAAGCCTAATTAGGGCTTTCCTAGCTTTGGGAAGCAAATTGGAGGTTTCTTGGACTCTGCCAGAGCCTCATACCTTCTTCCCAAAGCCTGGCATCTCCTCAGCCACCTTTGGGAATGCAGTGTGAGGGCTTGAGGAGGGGACACACAAAATTTTGGCCTTGCGTAAGGTGTATCCATGTCAGCCACTGCATCCAGACAAGGTCTGGCAATGCCAGTGTCAGGATGGCAGCTCCCAATTTCTGCCCCATCACACTAAACAATACCGAATATAAATAAATTCAAATAAAAAACAGCTAAGATATTATGTATCTATGGCAGTGTATTTCCATTCCCATAGCATTTCTCTGATACTAATAGTTGTTATTAGGCTTTCAAATACCCATAAGATTGGACTTCCGGGTCAGCGCCATCGGTGAATGGCGGAGTTCCTCCGACCGGAGGAACTAGCTCCATGGAAACTGGGTCTTCCCGCCGCGGCGAAGGTGGGGACCCGCTAGAAATCCCAGGCGGAGGAAGCCTGGGAACGTGGGGTTTGGCAGGGCACCTGGAGCGCCCCTCCCCTACTCACGGGGAACCCCTTTTTGGGATTCCAGAGTGAAGTGGGGTGAGCGGTGCGGTGCTGCGAACTGACTGCTACTTTCACGGAGTGAAGCCGCACAGCCATCGCCGGAGAGCGCTGACTTTTTCCTGTGGACAATTGGATCTAAAACAAGTACCCGTGAGTAGAAACGGAAAATTGGATCAAGAAATATCTTAATTTGACATCGAAGCGGGAAGGTTCAAAACAGGAAGTCCGCCTTCCGCTTTTTGTATATAGACTGAAGCAAAAACCTTGTAAGCTAAAGCCTGGAAAGTCGTTAAAAAAGCCTAAATTTCCTTCATTTACAACTACTGAAACCCCCTTGGAAGCAGGAGAAAAGGGGGGGGGGGACTTTGTGTAACGCCTGCAGAAGAGGGAGTGAAGAAAGATAAGTTTCCACCATCTCTAACCTGGGAACGGGGTGTCAGAGACAGAAATTGTTGGAGAGGTTCATTGACTGTGAATGGAATATTTTGACAGATAGCTAAAGAAGAGAAATAAACTGATTCCAATGTTGCCTTTTGCATTCTAAAGAAACAAAATATCTGAAAAAATGAAAGTAATTTTTCTTTGTTGGACTTGCCTTAAAAAGATGGATACAAATAGAAATTGTCTCCTCTAGAGGGAGCTTGCTAAATTGTTGCTGCAGCCACAGCTGTGAGATTAAGATCGTGGGATTAGTCCTTTTGACCTTGACTAAATATGAGCTGGAAGGAAGTTTTGGTGCTTGCTCTATGCAAGACAAGTGCTTTGTTGGAACAGATGCATGAGAAGATGGATCTGATGAATGAGAAAATGGATTTGATGACTGTTGTGGCCAATAACTGTGGACAGTTAGTGAATACAGAATACAGAAATCATCCAGGGTCCAACTCAGGAACCTGTATTGATTGGGCAAGTGCAGAAGACAATGGAGGAGGCTGCGGTTGCACCTCAAATAATACAAATGGAGAGGCCCAAGGCCCCACAGGAGCATAAGCCGTTGTTTTTGAAGATTGAAGTTGGAGTGGGCCAGGGGGAGTCTGGAGCTGAGGAGGCTTTTGACTTTGGAGAGACTTTGAAATATGCTCGCAAATATTTTTTGGATTATATTGATGACTGTGGGGAGTGGGACTGTGGGGAATGGGCTAATTTGATGAAGGGAGACGGAGATAACTTTGGGTTGGAACCCCCCAGAGACCTACTCCTCAATGAGAAAGGAAAGAAATTAAGAAAGAGACCAACAAAAGACAAGGAAAAGGGCAAGTATAAACAAGAAGAAGAAGATCTGCAGAAGGGACATGGAAGAGACTTAAGGGCCTCGGACATAAGGCTTCCAGGTTGATGGACCAGATGGAATGGACAGTAAGGACTGACACGACCCAAGACCAGGAAGAAGAGACGTTGGATGAAGATTGGAAGAAAATTTATAAAGAAAACTTTTTATTTAGGGAATTAGCCTAAAATTAATGAATATTAGGGAAAATGTTGGAATGAAACTATATGACTCTAGCAGAAATGATATCAGGGGTTATGTATAAATGAGTATTAAGTTTCAAGCTTTAAGGTATTTTATGGTAAGATAAGGTTAAATAAATTAAGGTAATTTGAATAACAGAATATGGGGAAAGATGGAAAGGATCTGTCGAGTTAATTAATAGGTTAAATTGTTAAGATAAATTATTTAATAAAAATTGAGAAAGATGGAAAGAATTTGCTGAAATAACTAACTAAGCTAGAATACAAAAAGGGAGGTGTGAGGAGGTCAATGAAACAAGCAAATGGAAGTTATATGGGATTTGTGTCTTTCTTTTTTTCCATATATATATATATATATGGAATATATATATATTCTTATGTTTCTTATTTTTCCTTTTTTTTCTGTAATTCTGAAATTATTAATAAATATTATTTTTTTAAAAAAACCAAAACAAATACCCATAAGATTGGACCCTGTTATTTCCAGATTTTGGTTGTTTTTTGTTTGCTTTTTAATTATTTTTATCTATTCCTGAAGGAGATTTAAATATATATATACTCAGGGGCTTAAGTGTGCAATAGTATTGTGGTGAGTAAAGAGCTGATATTTATATGAGGAGTCATCTGCTTTCCAGAGGCACGATGGAAGAAAGAAGCTCTTGTTTTTGATGTCTTTATTATTAATAATAAGATGGCTGATTGTAGTTAAAGGCTGTAGGGCTACAATTTTTTCCCTTCAAAGAATTCTAGGCACTGCAATTTGTTAAGGGTCACTGGGAACTGGAACTCTGTAAGGGGTAAACTATGGTGCCCAGAATTCTTTGAGGGAAGGAATGTGTTTTGGATGTGCTTTAAAGGTACTGGCAGCATGAGAACACGTCTAACTCTCTATTACAGCAAACAGAAAAAGAGTATTCCAGGCAGGAAGGATGAAACGGAAGGATTGTGCTTTCTCTTGTTGTCAAAGAAGATACAAAAGCAGCAGCAGCAGCAGCCAAAAGGGGTATGGGGGGGTCGGCCACATGTATTGATGAGACCCCAATGGAAAATTATATCATCAGGCGTGAGACACAGTATTGAACTGGACTCAGAATTAACCAAACAATTTCCCAGATTTTTTAAATGGCTTGGTTTGTCAATCCAAATCCTACCCTGTAGGGGAGCTCTGGGCCAGAAAGGGTGTGTGTGGTACTGCTAAGAAGTACCAGTTCTCCAATGTTTTATCCTAGAAATCCATTCATATTGTACAGTCAGCTCTAACTGTCCTCTGTTTGCTTGCTCTTTAGAGATAAAGTAATTTTCTTCTTTCCAATCTATTCATGTTCCTCATTTGATCCTGCTCTTTTCCCCTGCTGCATTATCAAATAAAATTACATCTCTTTGGTCTAGCCTGCCTGTTCATCAGTCTGGCTTTACTGATACATATGTCTGAGAAACTGATAACTTCAGATGGACAGGCTTTGGATTCTATAATAGCAGACAGTCTAGTATGTCTCTTCCCCCCACCCTTTAATGGTTCTTATTAATGAGTTTTGTAGCTTAGGGTTCCATGCAGTGCTTTTTGTTCATTGTTATAACTAATGCTTGTCAGTCTAGGGAATTTGTCATTGAAATCCTGATAATGTCCTTTATTCTTTAGTTCTCGAGAAATGTGGGACTGGATTATACCAAATCTGATCAATTAATGAATTTCACACTAGCCAGTCAGTCCATTATAAGGATTTCAGTAAAATTACAGGAGCTTATTTCCACCCCACCCCCATCCCCCAACTGGAGGTTGATACAGAAAATTTCAACTGCTTTATGTGTATAATTGGGTGTTTCATACAGCATTTTTTGTTATATTCAGACAAAGCTAAATGTTGCACTAGCTTTCACAAGATGTAAAAGGTTGTATCCAATTCTGTGTACATGGGGTTTTGCTCACTCAATGGGACTTCCTCTTCCTCCCCTCTCTCCATATACCCTCAAAATCTTCTCCAGTCCTCTAACCCTCTGGAGCAACTTTTGAGGGTGCATGAGGGGCTACAGGGAGAGGAGGGTAAAGATCAATTGCACAATCAGAGCGGAAAGACACTATTGGATACAATCCAAAAAATTCTGGCATCCCTTTCTAGCCAGATATTTACAAATGCACACACAATGATGAATAACATTTTCTGTTATTTTATTTGACAAAGGTTGCATGCCCACACATACCAACCTCAAATTAACAGGGGTGTACAGGGGAGATATCAGAGCCAGTAATGTAATGGTAAACATTGGAAGTGTAGGAGCTCATCACGAAGTCCCCATATTTATGTCCTCAAAGACAGTCCATAGCCATATATCTGCAAGGAGAGCTGAAAGAAAAGGCACTAGGGGTATCAAGTGTCATGACTGCAATTCTATTTATAGCTTCCTGGATGAAAGCTCCATTAAGGTTTATTTAGAGGCCCTCATAGAGAAATCATTCGTATATGCAACCCAGCACCGGCATTCTGAAATGGTAGAGTCCTAGGAACACTATAATCTACATTGCCTATATACCAGTAGGTAGATCAGCCTCAAACCAGTGGAAGCTACCATGTGGTTTTTCCCCCTGTTTTTTCTTTACAACATTGTCAATGCCCATTAGGACTTGTCTTCATAGAAGTCTTCGTCACCTACTTTTCTCCAATTTGATCTCCAAGGTCAGCTCCAAGCTCTTCCAGGTCAAAATCTTCCACATTATTCCTGCATTATAGTAGCATAATCTGTACTTTTTTTTGTTATCCCACATGTGCTAGCCATTTAATTTCCCACTCTTGAAAGGTTTGTTGGGACCTTTGTTACGGTCTTTAATATGTCACCATCCTAATAAGCTAGTTGCTGCATATGCAATTTGCTGTTAAGGCAATAGCGATACATTTTTATTTTTATTTTAGCATTTGAAAAGCACTGATAAGTTACAACTTTAATATGCTGTTTAGGGCTTTGCTGATTAGTGTTACAGCAGCTCTCTGCATTGAGTGTATTGTATGCTGATTTATTTTTTAATAGTTGCCCAAAACTTTATTATTATTATTTGTAAAGATAATGTTCATTGGTTGTGCTATTTCCTGTGTGTCCTCACTGATTATATTAGCAGTCTGCTTCATCAAGCTGGGTAACTAAAAACATGCATGTGTGTATGAGTTGCACACCTACACAACACAAATAGATTTGAAAAGCTGCACTGAAGTTAAAACCTAACAATCAGGTGGGAAAATAGAGTGTTCATATGTTTGTTCCTTGCGTCCCATTACTCATTTTCTATAGCTTCTTGAGTACTTTATTGATTTTGCACTTTATTATAGGAATGCCACACAGAATTAATAACTATTGGACAATGGCTGACATATTTATGCCAAGCCACCATAAAGAGAGGGATTATGAATCATCCTCTGGCGTTATGGGTAAGCTATCTTGATTTTGGACAAGAGATGAATCTTTTAACACTCACCGTATAATTTTAATGGTGGTGGCAACACCTCCTTCTAGAATTCTTCTGATGAGCTGGAGTGTGGCTCTTCCAAGGAAGCCAGGATGGTTAGTTCCTGAGATGCACTCACTAGTGGACGACTTCACAATGACTTAACACATTAAAAAGTAATAGACACTTGTTCTCTCATTTGAAAAAAAAAAAATACAGAGAGAGATGTTTCTGTAGTCAGCTCTGATTAGTTCAAATCTAGCTCTCCAGAGGGGAAGGACATGACACTAAGACATTGAGTTTCTCTCTTCCAAGAGGCTTATCCTTAATAGCGTGGATAGGGGAGGTGGGAGGAAAGAAGATTCTTTTGATCTTGTATTTTAATCTTAAATTTTAATTTGCACCATAAAAATTTAATCACTGTCCTCCTAGGTTTCAAAGAGAACAGCACTAAGTATTTCATGCACACTGCATATTACACATGTAAGGCCAGATCCCTTTGTATTTGCAACAGCTTTGAGGGCTGCTTATTAAATTAGTAATGACCATCCGTTGGAGACCGTCAGCACCTTTGAGCAGACATTGTGTCCTAAGCCGTCACTAAATTACATAATAACATTAGAGAGGTTTGTTTTCATAAATACCGCTGGACTGTGGAGTGATTCCACTTATTGCATCCACAGGGAATTCTGCATTCATTTACTATATTTCCTGCATTTTGTCATGCTTAAGGAGGTTAAAGTGCAAAACACTAGCTTGCAATGCTTAGAAAACAACCCCCTTCCCCCAAAGCCAATAGTAAATTTCACACAGTGCAAGCCGAGTATCATAATTCTACCAGGTAATGGGCAACAATTCCTCTTCCTTTAACATGAGCCCAAGGGGAAACAAGGTTAATTCACTTAAGAGGCAGTTATTACAACCTGAAGATTTGTTCTGGCTCTCTTAAAAGTGACCAAGGGCTCTATTTTCCGGGGGAAAGGAGCAATTTTTCTCTGAGCAAAGGGAGATAAAATGGTACTTAAGCTGGCGTGCATTCTGGCTTGTAACTTGCAATTGTTGCAGAAGAAGGTGCTTTAGGCTCAAGCCTTTGCTCTTCTCCCGGGAATAAGAGGGTGGCTGACCACAGGAAGGTATTGCATCTTGGACAGCAGGACACACACGCTGCAGGGGGGAATGTCTTTGACCACTGATGCATTCTTGTGGTTGTAAACATAGTTGCATGTCATTCTGATCTCTGAGCGCTGAGAGACTCCAGGGGTTCCAAGTACTTTTCCGAGTTTCAGTTTCCCAGTTTCCCAGTTTCTTTGGAAGGAAGGTCAGTGGAGACTGTGGTGTGGGGAATGGGGGTTATTTGTCAATGCAAACTGCAGGCACGGGGGCCTGATCTGGATCACGACCACAGTGCAGGGGAAGAAAATACAAAGCCTCCTGCCTCCCATTGCTAGGAACTCGATCCAGGTAAACACACTCACGCTTGCAATCTGTGTTTTAAAAAAACCTTGCTCTTAAAGGCAGCAATATGTAGATAACATATCCTCTATTTTGGCCTTAAAGTAACCTATGCACTTATTAAAAAGCTTGTTCTCTGAATGTGGAGGCTTATGTTTTCAAAATGGCACCATCTGTGTACCAAAAGGAAAGCATGATCAGAAATGGGGTGGCCCCAAAGCTTGCAAAACTACAAAAAAAAAAAAAAACCCCAGAAAGCTGGGGGGGAACCAAAACAGCCCAATGACCACAAATTCTGAGTCTCTGTTGGGTGGAACCTCTCCTGAAAACTGGACAGGGAAAGGGATATTAAATGGAATGGCTGGCCTACTGGAACCCTGAACAAGAGCATTCCACACTGAAACATTTTGTTGCAGCTCCCACTTACTACAGAATCAAAGCAAGTAATTACTTTAAGAAAAGCCAAAACTCCATTTCACTTTGCAGTACCAAAGAAGCAGGTTTCCCACCTTCTGAGTTGAAAAGGACATGTTAGGTATCTAATGCTTGCAAAATGTGATGCTGTAGGAGAAGGCAAAAGAGACATCTGAGGCAATAAAGGTTTCTTCATTTTCTATTCCCTTTTATGCTCGTTGTTATTCATTATGAACTTTCCTTACATTTTGCAGGCAATAAAAAGTGAAAAACTTCTTTTCAGCAAATTGTTCAACCCCTTCTTCCTCTCTTTTAAAAATGCTTGCCTAAGGGGAAAAATGTGATAACTTTGTGCTTCTGACATGGCCCTTTATGGAGCCAAATGAGGGAGGAAAGAGGTCACATAGCAACTCATGTTTCTCTATTGAGGGAAGGTAAAACTTTTTGATGTGCTTCACTTTCCTTGCTTTCATCCTGCTTGTTACTGGCTGCAAATGAACATGGGCCTACTGCATGGAAATGCAGCAAAATATATCTTTGCACAGCTGTCTCAGGTTATTTATCTCCTTGTAATGGGTGTACTTTTGCTTGCAAGGAACCAGTGTTTTAAATCACTTTCAGACTACTGCTAAATATAGAAACATAGGAAGCTCCCTTATGGTCTCTTCCAACTCTATGATTCTATACCAAGTCAAACCATCAGTCCATTGCTCAATACAGTGGTACCTCAGGTTAAGTACTTAATTCGTTCCAGAGGTCCGTTCTTAACCTGAAACTGTTCTTAATCTGAAGCACCACTTTAGCTAATGGGGCCTCCTGCTGTCGCTGTGCCACCGGAGCACGATTTCTGTTCTCATCCTGAAGCAAAGTTCTTAACCTAAAGCACTATTTCTGGGTTAGTGGAGTCTGTAACCTGAAACGTATGTAATCTGAAGCGTATGTAACCCGAGGTACCACTGTACCAGCGACACTGACTGGTAGCACGGTTTCAGCATCTTTCACAGCCCAGTCTGAAGATACTAGGGATTGAACCTGCAGCCTTCTGCATACAGAACAAATGCTCTGCCACTGTGCCCTCCCCCAAATTCTGGAGAAGAGTGACTAGTGGGGTGCCACAGGGTTCTGTCTTGGGCCTGGTCTTATTCAACATCTTTATCAACGACTTGGATGATGGACTTAAGGGCATCCTGATCAAATTTGCAGATGACACCAAACTGGGAGGGGTGGCTAACACCCCAGAGGACAGGGTCACACTTCAAAATGACCTTGACAGATTAGAGAACTGGGCCAAAACAAACAAGGGAGAAATGTAAAGTATTGCACTTGGGCAAAAAAAATGAGAGGCACAAATACAAGATGGGTGTCACCTGGCTTGAGAGCAGTACATGTGAAAAGGATCTAGGAGTCTTGGTTGACCACAAACTTGACATGAGCCAACAGTGTGACGCGGCAGCTAAAAAAGCCAATGCAATTCTGGGCTGCATCAATAGGAGTATAGCATCTAGATCAAGGGAAGTAATAGTGCCACTGTATTCTGCTCTGGTCAGACCTCACCTGGAGTACTGTGTCCAGTTCTGGGCACCACAGTTCAAGAAGGACACTGACAAACTGGAACGTGTCCAGAGGAGGGCAACCAAAATGGTCAAAGGCCTGGAAACGATGCCTTATGAGGAACGGCTAAGGGAGC
Organism: Podarcis pityusensis; assembly: GCF_964106645.2. Lineage (NCBI taxonomy): Eukaryota > Metazoa > Chordata > Lepidosauria > Squamata > Lacertidae > Podarcis > Podarcis pityusensis. The sequence goes on along the minus strand of NC_138029.1, from coordinate 46,614,133 downwards.
TGGGCATGTTTAGCCTGGAGAAGAGGAGGTTAAGGGGTGATATGATAGCCATGTTCAAATATATAAAAGGATGTCACATAGAGGAGGGAGAAAGGTTGTTTTCTGCTGCTCGAGAGAAGCGGACATGGAGCAATGGATCCAAACTACAAGAAAGAAGATTCCACCTAAACATTAGGAAGAACTTCCTGACAGTAAAAGCTGTTCGACAGTGGAATTTGCTGCCAAGGAGTGTGGTGGAGTCTCCTTCTTTGGAGGTCTTTAAGCAGAGGCTTGACAACCATATGTCAGGAGTGCTCTGATGGTGTTTCCTGCTTGGCAGGGAGTTGGACTCGATGGCCCTTGTGGTCTCTTCCAACTCTATGATTCTATGATTCTATGAAATTTCCTGTTTATACCTGACAAAGAAAAAACTGTGACAGTTCTGCCTGTTCCCAATACAAAGTCCACAGCAAGGCAAGATACATCACTTTGGGGTCCCACTACGAATACCTCTTCCTCAAGAAGAGGCCCAGACTGGTCTGGCACCACAGTGGACACAGGGAAGAAAGAAATTGGACCACTTAAGGTTGAGGCAGCTTGCTAGACAGCACTCAAAGGCAAAATGAGGCCAATAATATTTGCCTCTTGCCCCTGCTCTGTGATAGGTCAATTGAGAAGCCTTCTCCAAAGTATCAAACAGGCTCTGAATTTACCAATAATTTGTTTCATTCTTAGGGACAGGTTCTTTCAGAACTTCCTCTAGCCTGGAAGTAGAGAGGCCAGCAATGAGGAAGAATGTTACTCTGTGATTGCCCCTCTCCCAGGATATGTAAACACATATGTATCCCTATTAGCACTTCTCATCTGGTTACAGCTCCCATTTGGGGGAAGGTTAATCTTCAGATCTCAAAAGGAGTAGCCTGAAACTAGCAGCAAAAGCAAGGAGAGTAAACTGCTGTGTTATTGAATTATCTGGCTTCTTTGGCGTGAACCTTCTGAAGGAGCAACCTGTTGCGTATTCCAGCTCATGCTGAAAAGCCCAATTAGCACATGCCCACATGGGTGCTTCAGGAGAGTTTTTTTTAAAAAATAAATTTTTATTAGTTTTCAATATAATCATACAATTTTATCCAAATTTTACCTAATTTTAACAAAATACAAATTTTGGACTTCCTTCAACTTCTCTGGTAATCATCCATTTTTACCCTTCAGTACACATTCCTTCATTTGCATTGCCATTTGTCTTCCCTTCCTTTTCTATTTACTTGCAGCAATACCTCTTAAAATTTTACAGTGCTTCTTGAAACCCCACTAGCGTTACTTGCACCTCACATATATTTTTCAGATAATCTGCAAATTTTCACCAATCCTCGATGAACTTTTGGTTTCGGGCATATCTTATTTTCCCGGTCAGTTTGTCCAGTTCCGCATGGTCAGTCAATTTCATTCTCCATTCTTGAATCGTCGGTATTTCCTCTTGTTTCCATTTCTGAGCCAATAGAATTCTTGCTGCCGTAACTGCATACTGGAAAAGTTTATAGTCTTTTCTTCTTATATCTTTTCCTGTAATCCCTAGAAGAAAGGCTTCTGGTTTCTTCACAAAAGTGTATTTTAACATTTTTTTCAATTCATTATATATTGCTTCCCAGAAACTCTTTACTTTCTTACATTCCCACCACATGTGGTAGAAAGTTCCCTCTTTTTCTTTACATTTCCAACACTTATTGCATGTTTTATACATTTTTTTGCCAATTTTACCGGCGTGATATACCATCTGTAAAACATTTTCATTACATTTTCCTTCAACCCCATGCATGCAGTAAATTTTAAACTTTCCTTCCATAATTTTTTCCAATCTTCAAATTGAATGTTATGTCCAAAGTCTTTGGCCCACTGTATCATTACCAATTTAACCTCTTCGTCTTTCATAAACCATTCTAGCAATATCTTACACATTTTTGACAGAGTTTTATATTCATTATTTATTATCTCTGTTTGGAACTTTGAGTCTTTTTCTGCATATCCACTTTCCTTTAAATCTTTTTTAAACATTTCATTTACCTGAAAGTAATGCAACCAATCATACACATAATCTTTAACATATACGTATGGTTTTGATTTCCATTTTCCTCCTTCTTTAGTTGTTAATTCTCCGTATGTAGCCCATTTCCCTCTCATATTAATTTTCTTTACACTCATAGCCTCTAATGGAGATAACCAGTGTGGAACTCTTGGCTCCAGAAGGCTTTTGTACCTGTCCCATACTTCTATTAATGAACTCCTGAAGATGTGGTTCCCAAATCCTTTATGAACTCTCTTCTTATCACACCATAAGTATGCGTGCCACCCAAATCTGTTATCAAAACCTTCTAAATCCAATAACTTGGTATTTTCTAATTTAATCCATTCCTTTAACCAGCAAAGACAGGCTGCTTCGTAATATAATTTCATGTCTGGCAGGGCGAAGCCTCCCCTTTCCTTCACATCTGTTAGTAATTTATATTTTATTCTTGGCTTCTTGCCCTGCCAGATATACCTTGAAATCGTTCTTTGCCAATCTTTAAAAATCCCTACCCCCTTAATAACGGGGATGGTCTGGAATAAAAATAACATCTTTGGGAGCACATTCATCTTTATCGTAGATATTCTGCCCCAAAAGGACAGTTTCATTCTACCCCACACCTCCAAGTCATTCTTAATTCCTTTCCATATCTGAACATAATTATTCTGGAACAGGTCAATATTTTTAGGAGTCAACCAAATTCCTAAGTATTTTACTTTCTTTACCACCTCTATCTCTATCTGTTGTTGCAATGTTTCTATCTTATTGTACTCCATATTTTTCACCATTATTTTAGTTTTTTTCTTATTCAATCTAAATCTAAATCCGGCCACATTTCCAAATTGTTCAATCTCCTCCAATACTTCTTTGACACTCTCCCCTGGTTCCTCCATCGTTATAACCAGATCATCGGCAAAGGCTTTTACTTTATATTCCTTCTGACCTACTGACACCCCTTTAATTAATTTATTTTGTCTGATCGTGTTTAACAAAACCTCCAGGACCATTATAAATAACAATGGCGAGAGCAGACAGCCCTGCCTTGTCCCTTTAGATATTTTTATGTCTTCTGTAACCACATTGTTAACTATCAGTTTAGCTTTCTGTTCTGTATATATTGCCTTGATTCCATTAAAAAAGTCTTTTCCAACTTCCATGTTGTCAAAAGCTTTTTCAGCGTCCACAAACATCAATATCGCTTGTTTCTCATTTCTGGCAGTCAAATATTCCAAAATGTTAATTATGTTCCTTACATTATCTTTCATTTGTCTGCCTGGCAGAAAACCTGCTTGATCTTTGTGGATAATATTTGTTAAAATCTTTTTCAGTCTCTTCGCCAAAATTCCTGCAAATATTTTGTAGTCCGTATTCAACAGAGAGATAGGCCTATAATTTTTAACTTGAGTCAAATCAGAGTCTTGTTTCGGAATCAAAGTAATGAATGCTTCCTTCCACGTTTCTGGGATTTCTCTTCTTTTTAAAATATTGTTCATGACTTCTTTCAATGGGAATAACAAGACATTTCTCATTTCTTTATAATATCCTGAAGTAAATCCGTCTGGTCCCGGGGCTTTACCTCTCTTCAGTTCTTTTATCACCTCTTTAATCTCTTCAATTTCTATTGGGGTATTCAGCTGGTCTTTTTGTTCTGTCGGGATCTTCTGCACCTTTTTATCTTTTAATTTTTTTTCTATTTTCTTTAAGTTGTTTCTCTCTTTGTTTTTGTATAGTTGCCTGTAAAAGTCCAAGAATCCTTTTCTGATTCCTTTCGGGTTAACAATCTCTTCACCATTTACAATAATTTTATTAATTGTATTCTGTTCTTTCCTCTTTTTAATTTGCCAAGCAAGTAGTTTTCCAGATTTGTTAGCGAACTCAAAGTTTTTCTGTCGTAATCTCTTTATGTTCCGTTCCACTTCTTGATTTATCATCATTGCAAATGGAGTTTGTAGAGTCTTGATTTCTTGTTTAATTTTTACATTATTTGGTTTTTTAATTAATTTCTGCTCATTGTCCATAATCTGCTTTAAAATTTCCTTTTCCCCTTTTTCTCTATGTTTGTTCTTCAATGAGTTCTGTTGTATAAAGAATCCTCTCATAACTGCTTTACTTGCATCCCAAACAATGTTCATCCTTGTTCCTTTATTGGTGTTATCCATAAAATATCCCGATAGTTTCTTTTGTGCTTTCTCTATAATATTCTGATCATCCAACAGATAATCATTAATTCTCCATCTGAAAGCTCTTTCTTCAAAACCCTTTATTTCTAATTTTATTGGATTATGATCTGAGATTACTTTAGGTTGGATTTCTACTTGCTGGATTCTTGGAGTCAGTTCGTTTGAGACCCATATTTGATCAATTCTTGACATTGACTGATTCGGCTCTGAGTAATAAGTAAATTGTTTCTCTAATGGGTGTCTAAGTCTCCAGATGTCAACCAAATTACAATTCTTAGTCATTGAAAAAAAAAGTTCTTGGTAATTTCCCTTCTTTATTTGATCCTTCTCTTAATCTGTCCGTTTCCAATGACACCACCCCATTCATATCTCCCATTATTATGATTTTCTGATCCATATGTTCGAATAGTTTTTCTTCCAAAACTTTGTAAAAATCAGTCTTATTTCCATTAGGTGCATAGATCCCGACAATTATTAGATTTTTGCCCTGCCATTTGATCTGAACTGCTATAATTCTTCCTTCTTCGTCTTTGAAAATTTGTTTCGCTTCAATTTTGTTTTTGATATATAACACAACCCCCCTTTTTTTCTCCTTGTCCGAAGATACAAATTCGTTCCCTAATCTTTTGTTAATCAAAATTTTTCTGTGCCTCCTTGCCACGTGTTTCTTGTAGACAAATGATATCCAAATTTTTCTTTCTTAAGAATTGTTCAATTTTATTTCGTTTTCTTTTATCATTCATCCCATTTATATTCCAACTCCATAATTTTAAAGCCATAGTGAAATCGAATTAAATAAATTTAGTTTAAATCTAATTATAACCTGTTTTCTTTTGTTCCTTCTTCTTCTTCTTCTTCTTCTTCTTCTTCTTCTTCTTCTTCTTCTACTTCTTCTTCTTCAGATCTCTTTCCTTGGTCTTCCTCCTCTTCTGCTGATTCTGACTCATCCTTGGATCCTACTCCTCCTACAGCTCCTTTTTCTTCTTCTTCTTCCATTTGCAGTTCCTTGTATCTTCTCGTGAATTTCCCTATTTCTTCTGGGCTCGTCAACCTGCATTTCTTAGTTTTGTAGAAAAATGAAATTCCTTCTGGATATTCCCATCTAAAGTCAATCTTATTTCTCTTCAAAATCTGTACCAGTGGCTTATAAGGATCTCTTCGTTTCAACAACCTTATTGGTATATCTTTAAAAATGATTATGTAACTTCCATCAATGTATAGTCTTTTCTCTCTATTCTTTTGTAGTATCAAATTTCTCATCTCTCGATCTCTAAACGTAATTAAACAATCTCCTGGAAATTTCTTTGCCTTTGTTGTTCTTATCTTCATCCTGCATGCGTTTTGTACTGTTTTACCCACTTCCTCTACTGACATCTCCAGCCACTGTGCAATTTCTGTTATCAATCTTTCTTTGATGTTTTCATTCTGTGTTTCTGGTACTGATCTCAGCCTCAGATTAACTTCCCTCTGTCGCAGTTCATTCATAGCAATTGCATCTTTGATTTCTTCCTGGGATTTATTTATTTCCATCATCTCCGCCTTCCGCTTTTCTTCCTCTCGCTTCACTTTCCTCATCTCCAATTTTGTCTTTTTCAACCCCTCTTCTACTGATTGTGTTCTTTTAGACACCTCTTTTATTTGTCCTTTCAATTCGTTAACTGTCTCATCAATTTTTTTATCCATTTTCCCAACTTTGTTATCTACTTGTTCCATTTTGTTATCCACTTGTTCCAATTTTGATTCCAAATTCTTTTGGCTTTGTTTAATATCTGCAAACATCTTCAATATTTCTACTCTAAAATCCAATTCTTGCTTAGATGCTCTCCAATCTATTGGTGTTCCCCCTTCCGCCCCTTTCTTTTGTGCCATTTCCCCAATCCCTTACCACAACCTCCTAATCAAATCTCAAATATGTCTAATTTACAGATTTCGATTCAAAAAAATAATAAAATTGTATATTCAGAGAAATGACAAAGGTATCAAATCAAAGACTTTTGAAAATGAAAATAACTTCTAAAACCACTAAGGGAGAGAAATACTTAGTCTCTCAATAATTCTGGGTAGATGGGGGACACACCACCACCAACTCCATCAAAAACAATCTTCTTGCCCCCAATTGGGCTAATCCACAAATAAGATCTTCCTTTTGTCTTCATGCTTATAATCCAAATTGGTTAAATGAGTTAAATAAGCTTGTAATCCAAATGAGTTAAATCCAATGAAATCCAAATAAAATTTGTAATCCCAATAAGTTTGTAATCCAAATAAATTTGTAATCCAAATGAGTTAGATCCAATAAAATCCAAATGAATTTTTAGTCCAAAGGAGACATCCAAGCAAAAGTTTGGTCCAAATAAAGTTGCAGTCCAAAAAGAGAAAAAAAGAGGGGGGAAATAAACAAATGATGGACTTAATTCCAAATTCAAATTAAACTTCCTTTAAACACCCCAGGAATAATAGTATATTAATAAAAAATGTCAGCAGTTGCTATCCAAAACTATCCAGGAGGGTAAAACCCACAGAGAAGATAACAAGGAATAGGAAAACAGGAGAGGAGCCAAGGTCACTTTAGAAAAATTTTCCACCGACTTAAGAAGGAATTCAGAAAAACAGGTTGTAGTAACTCAGTCCGTCCTCTGGGGGAGTTTGTATCCAATTTTAAAAGGAACAAGTAACAAGAAAAAAAGAAAATAAATAATGAAAAAAATAAAAAAATTAATGAGTCCATGTACCCAAAATACCAAATTCCGTCTGTTATTTTAGTATCCAATTCGAAGAAAGATAAAAAGTTAAAGAAATGAAGGAACAGGGGGGATATGCCAAATCGTTGCCACTGTAGCCTTTGCGAGTTGCACTTTGTTTTTAAGAGTGAAAGTGATGCAGCAGAAAACTTCGCTCTTTAGTTATCCTCCGTACCATCAAAGATCTTTATACTTCCCCATAATTACATTCTGCCCCCCTAATAGTCTAGTTACTTCTTCCGTTCTCCCAGATCCCTTAAAGTTATTTTTGCTTCTTTATCTTATTTTCTAAAAGTTACGGGGAAACGGAAACAATAGCCACTAGTGGCAACTTACTTTCATTTTCCAGCTCTGCATAAGTTGCTGCGTCAAAAGTGATTCCAGATGACAGCTGAACTCGAAAAAGAAAATCTTATTAATCCGGAGCCTTCCTTAGTTCCACATCTTAAAGTTAGCACTTTATATTGAGTCCAAATTTCTTAGTTTTGAGAGCGGAGTGCTGTTCTTCGCAAGCTCAGGGCTTCGCTATTCGGATGCAGCAATGGCTTCCCGATAGCCCACTACCCATTCCGCCGTACTCTTCACCCTTTTGGGGGTTACCTGACGGCCGGACGGGCAGTTTTAGGGCACTGCCGGGAACCTGATGCCCTGGACACCCTCCAGAGACTTTCTGGGGAGCTACTGCGCCCTGTAGCCCCCTTTTTCATCCGAAATAGCTGGGATTTCTCGCTCCGAGAAATCCCTCGCTTGCCGCAAGATCGCGCGCCACCGGAAGTCTTGCTTCCAGGAGAGTATTTGAGCTTCTTGCTTCTTTTCCCCCTCAGCATAGATGTGACATTATTAGAGCATTGTTGAACAACGTTTGATAAGCAAACCCTGTGCAAGTTGCGACCTACCCAGATATGCGTCTAGTGTGCATTTGATCTCTTCCCGGCAGTTCACACCTGCCATCTCATGCTTGCTAGTTTCACACTTGTCCTTGTTTATTTACTTTGTATAAGCAGCAGTTGATGTAGACACAGCATGGGCTCTGTGGGGAGCACTACAGGGTCAGCTCATATTCCATTTAAGACACACTTGCATCAAGTACTGCTGACATAAACATAAAGAGCAAACACTGTGGAGTTGGGTGATGGATCTCTTCCAGGTGTTTGATGTATGCTAGATGTATACTAATATTTGCCACCTGATGCTATTTGATATTGGATCTTGATATGTGATTTCCATAATTGATAGCTGGCTCATTGATGCAGTGCACATGCAATTTCGTTTAGAATTTGACAACTTAAAGCACTTGATATTTGACACCTGAGTAAAGCTGAGTCACACACCCATACACCAAACAACCAAGAGACTTCCAAACAACTCTAAAGCTCTCACTTTCAAATTCAAAGGTGAAATGTTTAATTCAAAATCTGAATTCTGTAACATCAAATTCTGATATATTCAAAAATGTTCAAAAATATTAGGCATGTAGGATAAAATGGATGATGAAGGATATCATTCTCAGGAATTCCCATGATCACAGTTGTATTCCCGCCCAGTATATTGTACTTGCCTCCACATACTGAAGGTCTATCTAGACTGGTGGGGTTTTTTTTGCAGGTGCATTTTGTACTTCACTCATGCATTAGTAGTACATTTATTCTGGACTACTGCTGAATTGTTATGTGATGCTTCCCCAATGCTACTGCATCATTGCCTTCAGAAAGGGCACCCTTGCACTATAGTGCAACAAAAGCAGAATTTAAAAATGGAACATTTTTGGTATGGAAAGTTACAGGATTTCAGCATGAAGACCTGCAGCAATGGAAACAAAGCGGCATGGGTGCCCTGAAACTTTTGCAGGCGCAAACAGTATTGAAAAGTGGGGTTGTTTATAACTGCTTTGATAGCACTATGAGCACAGGTCATCAAGACTGCACAATTAAAAAGGACATGTCAGGCAGGGGTCCTGAGCCAGCCTACCACAAAAAGTCATGTTTCAAGGCACATGCACCATCCCAAGGGCTCAAGAAGCTGCCAGCTGAATGTCACCTTCAATTTCCTTTCCACCTATTTACTTAATATGCAGTTGAGCTAAACATGTAGATTATGCATATGTATGTGTAAAAGCCTTCCTTCTCAACATGCTATTTTCCTTTAGATCTAAGTTTTGTACTTTCAAGACAGAGCAGAGGAGACAAAAGCTTTGCAAGGTGACCCTTTGTTTGGGTTATCATCAAAAACTAAATCAGCATCTCGATTAGCTGCCATATATTCATATCCCTGCAAGACATGCATGTGTTGACTGCGCAAAATGATTGTTTTCTGATCAGGTGTTGGCACAAACACTTCATTCTCTCATTTTAAAATTATGTGATTTGTTGCAGAGTGTCTGGAAGGCTACATAACTGAGAGTTAAGGATTAATGATTATACATTTTAAAGCCTCACACTATTGATTACAGATGCTGCCTTTGATGACACTAAAAGAACTTAATAATACAGGGACATTTAAAAGTCAGAGTGTATTGAAGGTGAGCCACGGCATCCCATTTGCCAAAACTGATAACCTTGCTTGCCTAAAGGGAAAACTGTGCTTCCCTCTTTACTAGGCAGAGTGGAGAGAGAGAGAGAGAGAGAGAGAGAGGTGGATCTAGAAGTATCATAAACACAGTAAAACAGCATTATAAACACAGTAAAAGCAGGAATTTGGAAATAACAGTCTGATCTGATGGGTCAGGAAAAGCCTTAACAAAAAGAGTATGCCACCACAAGGCATCTGAAAATATAATAGATGATGTTTTACATATGGCACAGGTAAGGGCATTCCACAGTACAGAGGCAATGGTAGAAAATGCTTGTTTTTGGGCCACAACCCAAAGCTAATGACAAGCAGAGCAGAGGTGGATTTAGGGCAGCGTGACTTGTTTTGCCACACTGGGCACCGAGACTAGAGGGCAGCGCAGGACATCATAACTATGATGTAGTGAAGGCAGAGGCGGGGGGCGTGCCAAATTTTGGCTTTGCACAGGTTGCTGCTGAAATGTGAAAGTCGAAAATTCACCCCAGGTAGAGACAACTAATTCTAGTTTCATCCCCATCTTCCTACAAGGGCAACAATGAGACTAAGGAAGAAGAAGCGGGCAGACTGTGTCAGTCCTCGACTGGTTGTAGTAGGCAGGTGGGAACTGGCTGGTGGCAGACTGAAATTGGTGGGTCAATGCCCCATTCACCCAAACAGACCGGCCTCTGGCACTTTTATGCTGGCAACAAGAATTGAATTATATTGACTAAGCGAAAATTATTTGGTCTGCTGAAATGTTGTTTGTGACTCTGATTCTGCTGCAGGATGTAGGACCAGGAGATGAGTTTTGGGAGAAATGCTATATTTGTTTTAAACTGTTTTTAACATTGTGTCTTTTAATTGCTGTAAGCCACCCTGGGACCTTGACAACATGCTTTGAACAAGTCTGCATACAAAAATGTGGCAGCATTTGTGTCTATCACAACTAATTTCCAAGTTTATTATTATTTGGCTGGAGAACTGTATTGAAATATTCAGAGAAGTGCAAATCTCGAAAGATTGTTGCATTTCAAATTGTATATTGCTTCAGGAAAAGTGAATTAGGTGGGCTCCTCTACCACAGCATGCTAGAATATCCTAAATCTCACTTATCTTGAATCCATGGTGGTATAAAGGTAATAACAACAACAACAACAACAACAACAAAACAACAACAACAACAACAATAATAATACTTAATAATGTGATGCCTATTCATGAGACCACTCTTCTATGAATCTCATCAAGAGAGGACAATAAAGATCAACTTACAGTAAAGTCATCAGTGTTGTGTGAAACCATACTACATGTTCATTTAAAAAAATAAGAAATTTTATAGGCCTCATGTTAATAGTCGTAAAGTGATGAGTTAGAAGCAACAGAAATCTATATTACACAACAGGAAATTGTGCCTGTAAAGCATACTAATTTCAAATTACATCTCTTTCTCTTGTTTGTGATTGTTTTTGCCGGATCTAGTAATTGTTTGTGGGCACACACACTATATTCCATATGCAAGCAGCTAAATTGATTCTATTTTTCCATGCACTATTTTACTGTCTTAATTTAATAGAATATTAGTAAAACCATGCAGAGGAACAAGAATGCAAAACACACTCGACTAACTTTTGTCAGTTCCAACTACCAGAAAAATGGCCTTTTATTCTTAATCAGCCAACAATAGATTCCAAGGCTGGAATTCTGCCTTTTAAGAGAAAATTGTGAATGTCTATTCTCCAAATGAATTCACATGGGGAGCATTTTAATTTCCCACATTCAAGAGCTGTTGACCTTAGCGACCGGGCAAAGTAAAGTATTTATGATCCAGTGGCGTCGGGGATTCTTCTGCAAGGTTTTATTTATTTATTTTTTAAAGTATTGTGTATATATATATATATATTTGTAAAATTTGTATTTCTTGCTGATGTTTTTGGCATTAAAAATCACTCAAGCTGTGCTGGAATATAATGATGTTCAGTGAACCATAGTACAGAAGGATAATTCAGTTCAGGGAGGTTATTCTAGCTCATCATGTACACAAAAGCTTGAAAGAAAATGCAGAGGAATCTCAGTTCTTGACATATGCTCTGTTCAATCTCTATTCAAGAAAAATAAGATTCGCTTATAGACAGAAATGTAGTGGCTTACATCTGCAGAGCAGACCAGCTCTGGGATTCAAGATGCATACACAGCAGTGCTTCATTTGGTCTCCCTAGAAACCCCCATTTCTTTTACTGTAATCACATCAACAACAAACAAAGAAGATATATGTCTCTTCTCTTTCTCCTTACAATAACGTCCCTTGTGGGATAGCGGTGGCCATGACTTTTCAAGCAGGCTGCAGCATCAAACTCCAGAATAGTTTTGTTTCTTTCGGCTATCGTTTGTGCTATATTTTCTTTCTTTCTCTAGCTCATCCCTTGGCCTTATTTATTTTCTTCTCTTCTCACCTCCTCCTCCTCCTCCTCCGCTTTCCTCTCTTATTCATTTGCTCTTGTTGCTTGTTGACCCCACCTGCTATTGTACAAAAGCCAAGTGGAAGAGGCACATTATATACTGAAAATGGATTCACAGAGGCATGTCTCTCCCTCATCCTATGCAACAGTTTCCAAGCAAACACAAGAGGCACAGTTAAAATAATGAAATGCCAGGAATCTCTTCATCATTCCCAGGGCAGTAGAACACGTGTTTTGTATGTAGAGAGCCCCAAAGTTAATCCCTAACACAGTTGCATGTTCAGACCCAGAAATCTCCCCCCTAAATAAATTCACACTTGACTCAAAATTTTGGTTTTGGGTTTTGGCAGAATTTAGGCCACAGCTTTATTGATTACAGAAAGTGACTGGTTACATAGGCTCTGGTTCGACTAGCTCCCTGCCATGCAGGTAGCGCTGACCCAGGGTTCCAGCATAGGTCAGCCAAGGGTGGATAAGCGGAAAGCCGGGAACGGGCTAACTCCGCCACCCAAATGTCCCCCTGGACTCAGGCACAAGCACAAGCCACTCACAGGGGTTGACCAAACCATCGAGTCCCTGGATTCCTTTAACAGAACACCCTTCACATAGGGATGGCAAGAGCCTTCTCCCATCCCTATCACCTGAACCAAAGCCTATCCGCAACCTTACAAGTTGTGACAACTTCCTATGTGGCAAGCGAAACCCAAATGGCACCAGCCAATCAGCCAAGTGGGGAAAATTCCTGCCATGCCCCTGTCCCAATGACAGACAACACACAATGGCATAGCAAGGTCAAGCGCAAAGCCCTAAAAGTAGGGAGAGGTGGGCGGATGTTCCGAATGCACACGCTGAAAGAGGAAGCTCTGGGTCACGTGCATGGGCCTAAACAGGTCCCTCGAACCATTTGGACTGCGTCCCATTGGCCAGATTGCACCTAGCTTCGAGGGACCTACCAATCGGGTGTTGTGGCTGACCAATCGTACCCACCCACAATATAGGGTGTCGGTTTCCCAGGTCTCACTGCAATACGTGCCCTCTTTAAGGGAGGACCCGATATACCATGCTCAGATCTCAGATGGCAGGACCTCAGTTTGAGAACTTGCAATTCCACAGAAAATCAAAGGAGACACTATTGGGGAAGATGGGTCTTGTAGTCTTTCTCAACACAAGGCAGCTCAATATGTTCTGTATTTGAATACTGAACAACAGTGGCAGAGAAAGAGGAGTGCGGGGGGAGTGCACCACCCCCGGCAGTGTGATCCCGGTGGTGTCCCATCGCAGCTGTCCCCCCTGCCCGTGCTGGGTGCCTCGCCCCCACAGGGGCATGCCATGCCCCTGTGGGTGACGCGCCATGCCCCCAGGATGCACACCAGCCCTGCCCCCGCCTGCTCTCCGCCCCCCGGTGCCAGAGCATGAAGCTCCGCCACTACTGAACAACAGTATTAGTGCCCTTATGGCAAGAGTGGGGAATCTGTGGCCATCCAGATGTTGATGGACTACAACTCCCTTCATCCCTGAACATTGCCCCACTCCCTTCCTTCATGAAGTGCTTTTTCCAGGCTATAATATATTCTTCAGCTGTGGTAATAACTCTTACTTGCTTAGGTTGGTTGAGTGTGCGTAGAAAGCTCTGGGGTTTTTGTGTGCATATGGCTGGTATGCAGCCATGTGTGACATCTGTTGCTCCACCTACCTTAGCCCCCAGCCCTGTCTACCACTGGCATGTGTCCCCCAAAAGCGTGCTCATGAGGAAATGTGATCCTTTGACCCTAGCTCTACAGAGTCATTTGTTTTGCTTTATGATATGAAGAGTTAGCACTTCAGTGCAAACAGAGATGGTTTGGGTGGCTGCTATCAGCAGGAGCACATCATCTTCTATGGGTTTTCTGAGTTTGCTGAATTTAAATTAAATATTATAGCATGGAGTTAAGATGGCTTCCAACTTTTGTTGATAAAAGTATTCACATGAAATGCCTACAGCAGTAGTTGTCCAAATCTTCTGCACATCTTGAACATGTAAAACCCATCTCCACTGCTCCACCCTGGAAGACAGTGTGCACTGTCTTCACATGTAAGACTGGCAAGCCAGGTGTCTCCCATCTTATATTTGTGCCATAGGTTATTCCTGCCTAAGTGCAGAACCTTCCATTTGTCCCTATTGAAATTCATTCCGTTAGTTTTGGCCTAGTTCTCCCATCTGTGAAGGTCATCTTGAATCCCCATTCTGTCTTCTGTGGCATTAGCTACCCATCCCAGTTTGCTATCATCTGCAGATAAGATGCACATCCCCTCAATTTCTTCATCCAAGTCTGCATTTGTTCCTTCAATCTCTCTCCTTTAAGAAATTAACATCCATCTTGGACACTTAAAAAAAAAAAAGTATTTCTGACAAAGGACAGTTCACTTAAACAGAAACACAAAACCACTTTCAAGGCCACACTTTTATGGTGCCTTCTTTGACACACACACACATACACACACACCCGCTGCCATTGCCAGTTATATTCCTTAAAGCCTGCTTTAGAGCCATAATGGAGGACAATTGGGTCCATTTTCTGCTCCTTTGCTTTGAAACACCATCAGCTTGTGGAATCCCTGCTTCCTTTTTGGGGAATACTTAAAAGAGAATCCATATTGAAAGTTTCATGATTATAGCTTTGCTTTGGGTTCATAAAGGGACTAAACAGCTGCACACTTTATAAGAGCTAATCTAAATACCTGCTCCTCGTATGCGAGTAGAGGGAGATATTTATATTATCTATCCAGCTTTCCGCTAACCGTTGGGCTGAATACTCCCTGCAGCTTTGCTGACTCAAAATAATGACTTGTAGGGGAGCTCTAATGACAGAACAAGGGGCAATTATAGACACAGCGTGAGGCTTGGAATAACTGTGTGATGTATTTTGTGCAGTTGATTGACCTCGTGTTCAAGTTCATTTGCGCTCCACTGGCGTAGATATAGCCTGTGCCTCAGGGTATATGGCTTGTTAATTTCAATATAAGAAGACAGAGCAGATTAGATCAGATCAGGCTGCTCCCAGAAAAACAAAAGCAGCAGCACTGCAAAGAGGATAAGTGAGAGCAAGGTGCGTAGGCTGCAGCAAAGAAATCTTTGAATGGCTTCAAAGGACAGAGCACAAGGTTATTATAACAGCGGAGATCGTCTTATCACCGATCTCGCATATCAAAAACCCAAGGAGGTGGCATTGTTCTTTTTCTTTACATATTCAGAGAGTCTGTTTCTCCCCCTTCTGCTGGAACTTTTAAAAGTCAGGATAAATACATTTCCCCAAAAGTTTCTGAGAGAATGAGCCTGAGCACTTCTGAGCCAAATTGATTCTCTGTCTCTCCTCCTTTTAGATCCTTCTTCTTCTGACATATATCTTTGCTGGGTGGTATAAATCTCTGGCAAAAGGAGAAACAAGGTTTCCTGACAGGTTTTCTCTAACTTGGAGCTGGCAGGATGTTTTCGCTAACAAAATCTGCAGAAGGAAAGCCAAACAGAGGATGTTACGCGTTACCGAACAACCAAGTCTATGTGCATTTGTCAAAACAGCAAGAGTCATGTGGGTCCTTAAAGATGGGTACATTTATTGTGGCAAAAGCTTCTGTGGCGCAAAGCCCATTGCGTCGGATGCAAGAAGTAACTGATGCACAGCTACATTAGGCAGCAGCTGTATTTATTTAAGGGTGGTTCCAACATGGACCATTCGTGGCTTCACCTTGAAACCAAGCTGACCCTCCCCTCACATCAATTCAGTTTAGATTTGTATGTGGTAAACAAATTATTTTAACAGTTTGACATGAGCTTAGAAATGTCAGGAGGCACAGATTTCAGCTGTGGAATACAGCCAAAGTCAGTTGTTTCATTGGGTTCAACAGAACTTACCATAGCCACAACTAACTTTAGTTGGATCCCAAAGCCAGGACTTACTTCATGAGAAAGTTCTGCTCAGCTATCAGCTTAAAGCAGGCTTCCTCAGACTTGGCCCTCCAGATGTTTTTAGCCTACAACTCCCATGATCCCTAGCTAGCAGGACCAGTGGTCAGGGATGATGGGAACTGTAGTCTCAAACCATCTGGAGGCCTGAGTTTGAGGAAGCCTGGCTTAAAGAAAAACAAATTCCTTGAGGTTTGAGGCAGGTGGCTGAACTTCTTCTCCAGGTCATACCTAGAACTAAAGGGGTTGGAAGATACAGCACATAGAGCAGGGGTCAGCAAACTTTTTCAGCAGGGGGCTGGTCCACTGTACCTCAGACCTTGTGGGAGGCCAGACTATTTGCGGGGGGGGGGGGATGAACGAATTCCTATGCCCCACAAATAACTCAGAGATGCATTTTAAATAAAAGGACACATTCTACTCATGTAAAAGCACACTGATTCCCAGACCATCTGCCAGCCAGATTTAGAAGACAATTGGGCCGGATCCGGCCCCCGGGCCTTAGTTTGCCTATTCATGACATAGAGCATAATTTCTTAATCTCTTTTTATCTGACTTCTCATTCTATACTCTTCGCTATTATTCATTTATATTTCCTATTCAGCTTCTAGGACTGGGGGTTGGGGGACTTCTTTTTGTATGTTGTAAAGCCAAAAGGCTAAAAACCTCACACTTATAGATTTGAAGATGTATGACAATCTAGCTGCCTCATCTGAAAGCAACATTGATAAAGATTTCTCAGGTCAGAATCATATGAAATATATTCGGACCGATCAAGTTAAGAGGGCTAAAGAAAAGTAATGTTTGACTTGAGTGCCATCTATTCAACATGCTCATTCAATATTAGCACCCATCTGATACGTTTCAGTGGTGCTGTGATGTTTAGAAAAGCCATCTTTTCACTTGTGTTATATCCCAATTACACAGATAAATTCTACAATGCAGCACTCTGGAACCAGTTTTCTTTTTATCCCTGTCATGAGAATGTCAGCAAGACTATTTCTTTTGTTGTAAAGGTCAACTTCTGATTACCATCTGTATTTGAAACAAAATAGTTTAATGAAACATATCTCAAAGATATGGTATCTTAAAAATAATAATAATACCGATTCGCTAATCTGACATATGCTGTAGCGTTGTACACACAATGACCTTTCTTGCCGCTAATGAGGATAAGATCTCAGTATGTACAACTTTGATTTACCATGTACATGAGTCGACAGCGACAAGATAAAGGGGGGAATGCCTTTGTGGGTTTTAAGTGTGCTGTTTTTATTTCCTTCACTGCATGCATCTGGGCCGCTCAGGTTCATCTAGCAAGCTGCAACCCTAATGAGATCTTGCCTGTAAAGTTTTGAAGAGTATTAAGATGAGGATAGTACAAAAATATTATTTCTACAGCACCATCAATGCACATGGAACAGAGCTGGCTAACATAAGGAAAGGGGAAAGTTTCCTTTCCCGAGGAGGATAACATTTTAATTTTGACTGCAGTGGGGGCATCTGAGAGATAAGGAAAGGGAAGAAGACAGCAACAAAAGTAGCAGAAGAAGTATTTGGACTTGTTTTAGTTGTTAAGTGATGATTAAGACTGGGCTGTCATGCCTACCTTGGTAGTATGGGAGCAGCAGCATTTGAGGGGGAGGAAGAAGGATAAATTGGCTCTTCATATTCATATTCATTGCAGACTGACCTAGAATAATAGAATTGCAGGTTCAGAATAGCCTGGATCTGAGCAGAACTACAAGACCATCTGGGGCTGGGTCATCATGCTGCCTTAGAAACAGCGGAAGGAGTGATACTGTGGTGGCTTCCAAATCTCACCTCACCCAACATATTGCTGTTCTTATGGTTCAGACTACAACTCCCATCATTCCTGATTATTAGCCACCTCAGCTGGGACCGATGAGAATTGGAGTCCATAATTATCTGGATTACTACCCATGGTCTAAGTTGTAGTGCAGCAATAAAACTGCTGGCACATTTGCAAAGCTAAGCAGGGCCTGGTATGGTTTCAAATTGGATGGAGGTCCACATGTTGAGATTCCAGCATTTCATGTGGTTGGACTAATCTAGATTATCCTTCGGGTCCCTTCCAACTCTACCAATCTGTTATTCTATGATTCTGAATGTGACCATTGCCATGGGGCAGAGGTGGCTCCGGAGGGTGAGAATGGGAAAATGTGACCTGTTTCCTTTCTTTCCTACTGAAACATATGGCTGGCTTCTCTAGAAGTGTGGGGAAGTGAAGCTGCAGGTGAGGCAGCTCTTAGCTGATCTAGGAGCAGGTGCAAGAATTATGCCTACACTTGCCATTTTCTCTAGGCTCTGGAATTCAATGAGTCCTTCCTGAGACCCTGCTTCTTTCATAATTTCCATTCCAATGAGAAGATTTGAAAGCTTTATTGGCTGAACTGTCCTGTGCAGCACAGGGAGCGGGAAACTGCACCCACTTCTGTACAGGCTGAGGAATGGAATAGAAAAGAAGGCACTGGAGGAAAATTTCCATAGGTGCAAAACTAATGTCTTTCATAAAATTCTGAGTTTTTGCTGCAGTGAAACAAAAAGCAATTTTATACATTACAAAGCAACAAATCCAATTTGCCCCTAAGGAGCCACAGCCATCCCTGGACCGCTGTGGTTTTTAGTGACCATTTGTGGGAGGGGAGCATGCACTAACTCTTCCAGCATGGTGCTTCCCCATTGAAAATGGCTCCCCGTTCCAAGCTTCAGTTAGCCCCTCGACACAAATGCTACTGGTTTTCATGTGCTTGTCTGTTTCATTCACAATCTACATTTTTTGGTGTGTACCTAAGGCAGTACCTGGAAATGCATACCTGGAAGACACAACATGTTGTGGAAGACAACTCTTATCCTCTTATTTTCATTGAACATTGGTCATGCTGGTTGGTGCAGATGGGAGTTGCAGTCCACATGATCTGAAGAGCAGTATGTTGGCAACCCTAAGGTATTTAAGTTTATATTTATTTATGCAATGTGCAAAGAAGCCCCAAAGTAAAATCACCCCCCAAACATTCCAGGATGTCTTTTATTGCTCCTACAGAAAGATGCAGCTGTTGATGCAGACCAGGTTAAAAAAAAGGTTTTGGTTTTTTTGTGGCTTTAGGATCATTGAATATTCTTTGCCTGCCAATTACCTTCTCAAATAAAAGCCTCACTCATTTTTCTGCAGGTACGTGACGCTCTTTAACATTAGAACAGCTACAGCTAATGCCTAACTGCACTGTATTGTCAGTGGCTTTCATGGGAGTAATAACATTAATGCAAATGGCAAATAGCTGAAAGTACAATCTCTGCTCATTTTGTGAATTACAGCTTGTGGCATAATAAAAAGAAAATCAGCAGCTCTCCGAGATTTAAAAAGAAAGATCATGTCATTGGCGGAAAAGGTGAGAAATTATGTTGACAAAGGCTAAGTAGGGTACATTCCAAAGTCAATTAGGAACCTGGTTTTATTTCTTTTACAAGTGACACTATGAAATTAAAAGTAAACCTTACAGGCAATGAGGTTTCAAACACTTGGGGAAACTCTTTGCAATTGAGGACGTGGAGTATGTGGAAGATTCAATAAATTGGCTGAAATTCATTTTCATATCCCCTGCTTTCTGGTCTTGCTGATGTAAAATAAGAGTCATGAGGGCAGAATAGCCTGAATCTAAAGCTGAACTCCCAGTACAAAATCATATGGCCATAGGTCAGCCATAGAGCTTATGCTTTGTACTCAGAAGGTCTCCAGTTCGATCCCTCGCCTCTCCAGGTGGGGCTGGGAGAGACTCCATCTAAAATCCTGGAGAGCCACTGCCAGTTAATGTGGATATTACCTAGTTAGAGGGACCAATCTGTTTAAGGCAGCTTTCTGTGTTCCATACATACACCATAGAGGCGCTCATGTTGCCCAGATCATGGTGTTCTGTAACTGTTGAAGAAGCCAAATAAACCCAAACCAAAGAGCTTTAATGAACCAGATTTAAGACAAATCTGAAAGGCTGGAACGCCGGGCCAAAACTCATAATATGACATTCAGCAGAGGTATTTATGTACAAAGAATCAAAGGCCTGGTTCACGTGTAACACTAAACCTTAGTTTAAAATAAATGATAATTTTAACATGATGGATTGGTGAACTGGTGCACACAGCACCCTGTTTCTGCTATGCTGTGTACAAAACAAGACAGTCTAGCATGTTGTGAGGTCCAAATCCAGGTTCATGGTTTGTTTCCTCTAAATAGACCATGAGCAGTAAGACAAAAGCAAACCTTGGCTTCAACCATGGTTTGTGAGGAAAGAAAAAAAACACAGCCCAGGTTTAGACACCATGACTAGCTGGACTCTGACTTGTTTTCTGGCAGAGGCAGGGAAGCAGCAAAGCAACAATGTCTTGGCTGTGCACACCCTTCATTGTCCAGTAGCACCTTAGAGACCAACTAAGTATAAATAAATTTTAAAAAAATTATTATTATTAAATTTGTTCTTGGTATAAGCTTTCATGAATGAAAGCTTATACCAAGAACAAACTTAGCTGGTCTCTAAGGTGCTACTGAACTTTTTAAAATTTTTATATATATTTCGACTGCGTCAGACCAACACGGCTACCTACCTGAATCCACACCATTCATGTGCATTAAACCATTGTTTATTTTAAAGTATGGTTGAATGTGATGTGTGAAGCAGCCCAAAAACTTAAGTATAGGAAGGGAGAGACTTGGCTTGGCATGTGAAAAGGTTCCAGGTGTCTTAGTTGATCATAAGTTGAACATGAGCCAGTGTGATGTGGCTGCTGAAAAGAAATAAATGTGATCTTAGGCTCCATAAACAGAAGCATAGTGTTCAGATCATGAGAAAGAATAGTTCCACTCTATTCTGCATTAGTCAGGCCACATCTGAAGTAGTGTGTCCAGTTCACAGTGGCACATTTAGGAACATCAAGAAAATGGAGCACATCACAAGGATGAGAATCAGGATGGTGAGTGGTTTGGAGTAGAAACCAAGCCCTATGAGAAAATTGAAAGAGAGAAAATAGGGGTCTTCAGATATCAGATAGCAAATATTAGAAGGGCTCTCACACAGAAGATGGAGCAGACCTGTTATCTGTTGTATCAAAGTGCAGGACTAGAACTAATGGGTGGAAATTGCAGAGGAGCTGATATTAGCTAAACCTCAGAAGACACTTCCTAATGGTGACAGGAACAGGTTGCCCTGCAGGGGGTGGGGATGCTCGGTTTTGCTAGGAGTATTTTTGAGACTAGGCGACCATCTGTCGGGGATGCCATAGTTGCATTATGCATTGCACATCCTGCATTGGAAAGTAGGGTGGACTAGATGGCTTCCAAGGTCCCGTTCAACTCAATGATTGTAGTAAACTAAAGGGCCCAGTCAGCATTAGGCATTTAGGAGCTCTAGATGGCATATTATTACATCACACTATGGCATTTCTTTAGAGATGAGTGAGATGTCCACCTCCGATTTTCATCACTGCTCTAGATTCTCTGGTATACAGACTGACCAAGGAATTGCACATTAAATAATATCCATTTGAAAAGGAAAAGAAAAATGCACATATCTCCTCAAGAGACCTACACAAACACCAACAGCTCCCATTGCTCCACCTATGCGATTTTTTCTGTGTGTGTGTACCTCACCTGATAAAGAAGTGGCACACAAAAAGAAAAGAAAAGTGAAGCATAATTATAATGGAAAACATAAAAATAAAAGCCTTGGTTAAAAGATGTCCTATGCCTGCTTGACTGCCTTTATTTGTTGTTTCTAAAGTTGACTGAAAGAGCACTAAAGTGGCAGGAGCTAATAATAGGGAAGCAACCTCCAAGATGCTTTATAGATTCTCAACAAAACATCTTTACTGATATGATTTTAAAGAGTTCTCTCAGGCACATTGTTCAATTGCTGTAAGGAATAGAAAGCAGGCACCCTGTGAGAATGACAGATGGCATCCAAGGTGACTTGTCTTACAAACAGGTAAGCATTCATTCATTTGTAAATGGCAGTCATTTATCAAGGTCTATACAGCAGGGCATCATGACGGCAGAAATAAAATTTTAAAGGAAGGCACTTTATTTCTTTTGCCCCTCAGCAAAGCTGAGCCTTTTAGTACTTCATTTAAAATAATCAGAGCTCTTGGGGTGGTTTCCCTCCCTTTCCTTTTACATTTTAGAGGATTCTGGGTGTAAGGAGGGGGAAGAACCATAATGTCTCTTTCCACAGAGACAGCAGTGTAAAAGTAGCTGATTTCATCTTTCTCCCTCCCTCCCCTCCCTCCCCCCCTCTCTGTCTGTCTTTCAACCAGCAGGAATGTTCAGAGACATATTAGTGCTGGTGGCAAAAATGTGCCGTTGCAAATGGCTATTTGCAGTCCTCCCTAGCAAAGCCTAATGGTTGCATCAGATGTTCATGACAGGCAAAATTCCAAGAGACCCTTGCAAATGACATCCTGTAAGTGGCGGGCAATTCAGTTAAAGGTTAACATTTCCCACATGCTCACAGTGACAGAGAGTCTCCATGGCAGTGCAACAGATGAAATTTCACTTGGAAAGGACAGAGGAGTACTCTGATTGTAAGGGTGACTGCACACATGAAGACAGCCCAGGGGCACATTCTGAAGGAAGCTGCATTGCAGCAGGGACAGATGAATGGCAGATCTTTAAGATACAGCTCTATAGCACCATGTTGAAGGTTATCACCTTCTCCAGCACCTGGAGTTTTATTTGATCCAGTAAATATACACCATGGTAACCTGAGGTCACTTCCCTTGAAATGCAATCTATGCACCATCAAAGCTGCAATGGGAACCAGAAGTTCTTAACACCTAGGGTGTGCCTCGTAAGGCTGGATTAACCTGAATTTCTATATATACAGTAGAAATGGGTAGGGAATCTGTGACCTTCCAAATGCTGCTGGACCACAATTCCCACAATCCCTGACCATTGGCTATACTGGCTGGGGCTGATGAGAGCTGGAGTACAACAATTCCTAAAGGTCTACATGTTCCCTACCCATGCTGTAGAAAGAGATAGAGTAAGAAGCAGCACAATGACATGGTGCTTCCTTTGGTCCCTTCACTCTAAGGTCACTGCATCATCTCAGTGATGGGCCAGAAGGTGCCTTTGGCTATTGAGAGGGTATTTTCCCAGTACAGCAGAATCACTGTGTTTTTCTGACCTCTCAAGATACCGAGCGACTTCAAGCCACTTAAATGGTATCAAGGAGGCACAATAACTGCACACATTACATGAACCATAGGGAGGCCTCTGAAAACAAACTCCCAACGGTTAGTGTGCTACACTACAAAATTAAGATGCAGATTCCATTATACAGAGCATCCATTATAAGTAGAGTCTCCATACAGCTGCAATGATCCACATGGGAAGCTGCTCTATGGTCTGGTTTGGACACTCACTTGGGTAAGTGGTGTCGAAGTAGGCATGCAGCTATCCCCGACACTGGGTATGGAAGGTAGTGCATCATATAAACATTCTGTGTGGAGTACTGAAGCTCAAATACTTGATTTGCACATCTTTCTTCCTGCACTGCATTGGATGTGGATTCACACCTGTTCTTTGGGTTGTATCTAAAGTGGGCCATGGATTTTTCACCCTGGAAGTGCTGTTTCCGGTATGTTATTTATTACTATGAGTCTTTTACGATTTGTCTTTCGTATATTCAAGGTGATTTACAATCACACTATAGCTTTAAAAACAATACAAAACAACAACTAAGATAACTTTTAAGATTTACAGTGGTACCTCGGGTTACATACGCCTCAGGTTACAGACTCCGCTAACCCAGAAATATTACCTCGGGTTAAGAACTTTGCTTCAGGATGAGAACAGAAATTGTGCTCCAGCGGCACAGCAGCAGCAGGAGGCCCCATTAGCTAAAGTGGTGCTTCAGGTCAAGAACAGTTTCAGGTTAAGAACGGACCTCCGGAAAGAATTAAGTACTTAACCTGAGGTACCACTGTATTTATTTTTAATCCAGCTGGAAGCACTTGTCAATACAATAAGTCTTTACTTATTTCTGTAAACAACAGTATGCTTCTGTTGTGTATCAGCATGGATGCTGTGCCACAAAACAGGGGCAGGTATGCTGAGAGCCCTTTTCTGACTTACTGTGGAATACAATGACCTACTGGGTATGTGAAGGCTAAGGGGGTTTCTTAAGTAACCACATGAATTTAATGTGTGAACCAGCCTTCAAGGCAGTTCCAAAAATGTCAACCTGGTGTTCTTTTGGCTTTGGGGGGGGGAGGGGAATGAAAATAAATCACCATGAAAAAGTGGAGAAGGTTGGTGAAAAATTAGGTTCTGGATGTGTGGGTGCTTCCTTTAATAACTTGGGGGGGTGGGCGGGAGGGATTTGCATGAAGAAGGTCCATGGTTCAACCCTTGACTTCTCCAGGCAGGGCTGGGAGAAGCCCCATCTGAAAGCCTGCTAAGTGTAGACAGTACTGGGTCAGATGAGCCATTGGTCTGACTCAGGATGAGGCATATTTCTAGGTTTCCCATTTATGGTGTGAAGTGACCAAGTGATATGACTCTTCTCCCTGATGCTAACATTAGACATGCTTACCTTACCCTTGGAGGTGATAACCCTATGGCGGATTCCTATCATTAGTCCTTGCTTATCTGCCAGCACTGCCAAAGCAGCACCCTTAATATCACACAGTAAGATCTCTTGCTTTATCATGTGCTGCTGCTGCAACAATCAACAAATCTGGCAAGCCTTTATGCGGCTAGACCTATTTCAATGAGTTCATGTGCAGCTGCTTCCAAGGGCTGGGGACATGTAGGCTTTTGAAAGAGTCAGTGCCGGATTTACATATAAGCCAAACAAGCTATAGCTTAGGGCCCCACTTTCTTGGGGGGGCTCAAAAAATTAAAAGGAAAAAATCCGATGTACATTTCCAGAATATAAGATAAAAAACAAATAAAATAAAACGTACATACAGCAACAGTGTTTTGTGTTGTGTAGGCTCCTATGATGTAAGTAACGGGCCCCGCCTGCTAGCCTGCTAACTAAAATATCACTGGTTTGCTCATTTCTATATACAGTGGTACCTTCATTCTCTAACTTAATCTGTTCCGGAAGTCTGTTCCAAAACCAAAGCGTTTCAAAAACAAGGTGCACTTTCCCATAGAAAGTAATGCAAAATGGATTAATCTATTCCAGACATTAATCCAACCCTTAAAGCGTTGTATTTCACTGTTAATATACTTCTTCTTAATTGTATTTCAGTTCAACAATTACTTTGATACAATACATAGTTTGTTATGTGCAAATGGCTTTAGATACCTATTAGGTCCATAAATTACCATATAGCATATATTCAACACACAAAAACAGTGACAATTTGTTGTTGACAAAAGACAGCTGGACTTAAAAAGGGCCCCATTACCTTCAGTAGCTTAGGGCATCATCAAACCTAAATCCGGCCCTGGAAACAGTCCTTATTTGTACCCATCAGCTGTTTGGCAAGACCAGGGGAAATATAGCCCTCTTGCTCCCATCCTTGAACAGCCTATGCTCACCAGAAAAGTACTCTTCACCTGCAGCCCCAGTTGCTGGGTTGGAATGAAAAAATAAATTGCACACACAACATCTGTTTTCATGCATGATTGCTCATCCAGTTAGCAACTGCCAGATGATCACCATTTCCATCTGCTGCAAGAAAAAACAAAACAAAAAAAGCATATTATAAAACCTTTGAAAAGCAAACATATTTAACATGACAGAAACTTTGGTGGACTAGAGTCCACTCCATTCTTCATCAGCTAAGGACTCACATGCAGAAGCGTCTACTTTCTTTCTGTGGCCCTAGCACAGCCGGACTATGGGAATGGACTTTGGAAAACTTCATAGACAATCAAGAGGTGGGGAAAGCAGGCCATAAAAATACACTCCCCCCCTCCTTTAGTCATTAATACAAATATAGGAGGGGTCATGTTTGTACTGATATTTAAGTTGTTGTTTTGATGATGAACATCCAGCAACATGCAAAGCCACCTCTATTTTCCTCCCTGCCTTGTTATTCTCGAAACATTCCAATTCATCTGTCAAAACAATTGCTGATGTACTACAAGGGGGTTGCATTATCATCTGCTCCACAGTCTGCCTCTAAGCAATCTTGATCCACAGATTTGCATAACCAAAGATTATGACATCCTTGCCAGGCTTTTTGATATGTCTGTCAGCAAGATGTCAGTAGAATCAGCTAGATCCCTTCTTGATACCCACAAATAGCTGTGAGGCATGAAGCAATCATTCCAACACGAGAAAAGTTTGTTTTCTCAGGAAGAAGGGGGTGGGGGTGGGGGTGGGAAATCTCTGACAAATTATTTGAAATAGCGAAAACACACACATACACAAAATAGGAGGATGTGTTGTTATATTTCCCTAGGGGTTCAAGGTGGACGGCTTTTCAGAATAATATTTAACGCTGATGTGCAACCTCTAAAAGAAGAAAAATAAAATTGACACCTGACCCTTTATATTTTGTAACCTTTGTCTGCAGCAACTATATTACACCTATCCTTTGAGATTTGCACTGGCTGCTGATTCCCTACCAGGCCCAATTCAAAATTTTGTTGTTGCTGTTGTTACCCATCCTTTACCAGAATTCCCAGGGTGGGTTATAGCAATATAAAATACAGCATGAAAAAGCAGTTCAAAACAAATTACAATTACAACTAGAGTGGGTTGAGAGGGGGGTGGCTTCTAGATGAAATCTGGTGTTACAATGAGAGAAACCTAATTGCAATTAGTCCCAGGATGTCCAAGTATAATGTTACATTTTAGAAATTTGAGGTGTAATCTGGCTTCTGTTTCATTGTTGTCTGTATGGTTAGTCATCTGACTTAATTCCATACTACTCATCTGCCACTTGTGAGGAGGCCATTATGAGAATGTGCCTCTCATAAAGTTGGCTGTCCACCAATCAAAATCCAAAGAACAAAAGATCCTGACAAAGGTGAACATAAGAGGAGCCCGGCTGGATTGGACAAAAAGTCCATATAGTCCAACATTCTGTCCTCACAGTGGCCGGCAATATGCCTGTGGGACATGAGTGCAACAGCACTTTCTCAGCTTGTGCTTCCCAGTACCTCATATTCAGAGACATGCATATTATTCTGGTGGTAATATGCAGCCACCATGACTAGCAGTCATAGACTTTATCCTCCATGAATTTGACTACACACCTTTTCAAAATTTCCAGGTTGGTGGCTGTGGCGTTTGCCCTCCTATGTGTGTGACATCATACTGGGTTCATAGGGAAAGGGTTAACTAATTGTAAAATGACTAACCAATGGGAACCCAGGGGGCAGAGTTAACTGTGTATAAGGTTTATGCACGGGGGGGGGGGGTTCTTGGGGTTTTTGTGTGTGTGTTTTTTTGGAGAGTTAGAGTTGTTGAGAAGACAGACTGGAGTTAGAAGAGACAGATAAGAAAAGTCTGTGGGTTGGGCTAGTCTGGTGTGAGAGAGTGAGAGAATTTGTTAAGAGAAGTCAGTCAAACAGTTGAGATAATCAGTCAGAAGGTATTAGGAAGGTATAGGCCGGTAAAGAAACTAAGTTAAGATACTGACAGGAATATTATCTGAGAAACAATAAACTTGTTAATGTTTGTAAAATAAACTTGTTTTTTGGTTCACTTTTAACTGACTGGACTCAGTGTTTTACCAGAGAGTAACTGGTTGGTGGCAGCCGGGAAGCGAGCACAGTGGTGGCACAGGGAACAATAGACTGTTAAACGTCCAGGGACCCTGTGTGATCACCACAGTGGCCATCAGATCCCATGGTTTAATTATGTACAGTGTGAAGAAGTGGCATTATATGAGCAGGAAGCAGGAAGAAAGTGGTGTTATTCAACTTAAAGGTTCAGCTCTGAAAACATCCAAATACGGACTGATTCCAAAGAACTGCACAAATAGTTCCATATGCTCAAGGAAGCGCTGGGTTTGTGCTGCTTGAATAGCTATTTCTCCGTGCCACATAGTTGACCTCCTTTGGAACAGTGAAGAGGTTCCGGAGGCATTTGGAACCTGCCATAGAGGGTCACCTCTACAAAGGTGAGGGAATCATGGTGCTCTTGGGCATGCCTAAAGTAGTTGCTTGGCTCTCAGCCAGCCAGAGCAATTCAGCAAAGATGAGATGGAAGATTGCCAAGCTGCCGCGGAGGTTTTCGAGAAGAGGTTAGACAAACATTTAGTTAGTGCTTTAGCTGTAGGGTGTGTAGCTTCAGCTTGAAGGGGTGAAACAGTTGGACTGGATTATCAATTGGTTCCTTTCCAACTCTGTGATTCTGGAAGGACTTCTGGAACCTAGTCCTCTATCTGTTTTGTCATCTGCATTTATGAGTCAGCACTATATGCTCTGTAAACTGCCTTCTAAATAAGAGCAGTCCACAAGCTTGGTACATAGTGACTAATACCCACTTCTGCAAGGAACCTGTAAATTAACAATGCAACAAAGCTCTTGCTAAAACGAGTTGCAGGCTGGCCACGAGCACTCCCTGTGTACAGCGGGGAGTGTTGCAATGCCACCCACATCACTGGGAGTCCCGGCCGTGTCATGCCCCACAGCTGACCAATCTGGTTGACCGGGGGCGTGGCTTACCTGATTTAAACATCCGCACGGCTGGGTGTTCAGTCTCCTTTTCTCCTCCTGCATTGGGTCTCCTGCCCTCCCACCCTATTTTCATGCGTTCACCAACTTGGCCTTGCTATGGACTACGATTGGTCACCTGTTGAGGGGGCCAGGTAGGAATTTTCCCACTTGGCAAATTGGCACCAGCCATGTGGTTTTCGCCTGCCTTGTAGCAATCGTCACAACTTTGTAAGGTTTGGCGGTTAGGCATTGGTAAACCTGGTTTAGGGGAGGGGAGGTTGTGGGCTTCACCTGCCCCTCCTCTTTAAGGGTATTCCATTAAAGGGATCCGGGGGTGTGGATCCTGTCCGAAGCCCGGGTAAGGGCTAGGGCCATGCCACGACTCCATCGGGGACCCTGGGGGAGCTCACAGTTGATGTACATCATGGGTAGGCAAACTAAGGCCCAGAGGCCGGATTCGGCCCAATCGCCTTCTAAATCCAACCCTCGGACAGTCAGCGTGTTTTTACATGAGTAGAATGTGTGCTTTTACTTAAAATGCATCTCTGGGTTATTTGTGGGGCATAGGAATTTGCTCATTCCCTCCCCCCCAAAAAATAGTCTGCCCCCCCCCCACAAGGTCTGAGGGACAGCGGACCGGCCCCCTGCTGAAAAAGTTTGCTGACCTCGATGTACATCAACAGGGCTCCCCCTACTGGTAGTTGACTCTTATGAGCCAGTGTGGTGTAGTGGTTAAGAGTGGTGGACTTGTAATCTGGTGAACTGGGTTTGCGTCTCCGCTCCTCCACATGCAGCTGCTGGGTGACCTTGGGCTAGTCACACTTCTTTGAAGTCTCTCAGCCCCACTCACCTCACAGAGTGTTTGTTGTGGGGGAGGAAGGGAAAGGAGAATGTTAGCCGCTTTGAGACTCCTTCGGGTAGTGATAAAGCGGGATATCAAATCCAAACTCTTCTTCTTCTTCTTCTACCTGCATGGTGGACAGGAGTCAGATATAGTCGGTTCAATTCCAATGCCTAAGACAATACCGCTCACATCTGTAATCAATCAAGTTGTGGCCTTATTTATCCCATTAACCCAAAATATTGGTGTCTGTGTGTTTCATTATCTAAGAAATGGGGTGGGGCTCGGGGGCTTGCCATGCAATAGAATGACTAGCACTCATCAGCATCTTCACTTACATGCAAACCTCCTTTATCTTCCTTGAACTTTTTGTGTAGAATCATAGAATCATAGAGTTGGAAGAGACCACAAGGGCCATCGAGTCCAACCCCCTGCCAAGCAGGAGACACCATCAGAGCACTCCTGACATATGGTTGTCAAGCCTCTGCTTAAAGACCTCCAAAGAAGGAGACTACACCACACTCCTTGGCAGCAAATTCCACTGTCGAACAGCTCTTACTGTCAGGAAGTTCTTCCTAATGTTTAGGTGCAACTTCTTTCTTGTAGTTTTGGATCCATTGCTCCGTGTCCGCTTCTCTGGAGCAGCAGAAAACAACCTTTCTCCCTCCTCTATGTGACATCCTTTTATATATTTGAACATGGCTATCATATCACCCCTTAACCTCCTCTTCTCCAGGCTAAACATGCCCAGCTCCCTTAGCCGTTCCTCATAAGGCATCGTTTCCAGGCCTTTGACCATTTTGGTCGCCCTCCTCTGGACACGTTCCAGTTTGTCAGTGTCCTTCTTGAACTGTGGTGCCCAGAACTGGACACAGTACTCCAGGTGAGGTCTGACCAGAGCAGAATACAGTGGCACTATTACTTCCCTTGATCTAGATGCTATACTCCTATTGATGCAGCCCAGAATTGCATTGGCTTTTTTAGCTGCCGCGTCACACTGTTGGCTCATGTCAAGTTTGTGGTCAACCAAGACTCCTAGATCCTTTTCACATGCACTGCTCTCAAGCCAGGTGTCACCCATCTTGTATTTGTGCCTCTCATTTTTATTTTTTTTATTTTTTTGCCCAAGTGCAATACTTTACATTTCTCCCTGTTAAAATTCATCTTGTTTGTTTTTGCCCAGTTCTCTAATCTGTCAAGGTCGTTTTGAAGTGTGATCCTGTCCTCTGGGGTGTTAGCCACCCCTCCCAGTTTGGTGTCATCTGCAAATTTGATCAGGATGCCCTTGAGTCCATCATCCAAGTCGTTGATAAAGATGTTGAATAAGACCGGGCCCAAGACAGAACCCTGTGGCACCCCACTAGTCACTCTTCTCCAGGATGAAGAGGAACCATTGATGAGCACCCTTTGGTCAGTCAGCCAGTTACAAATCCACTGAGTGGTATCATAGGCAAGACCACATTTTACCAGCTTCTTTACAAGAATATCATGGGACACCTTGTCAGATGCCTTGCTGAAATCAAGGTAGGCTACATCCACTGCATTCCCTTCATCTACCAGGCTTGTAATTCTGTCAAAAAACGAGATCAGGTTAGTCTGACATGACTTATTTTTCAGAAATCCATGCTGACTATTGGTGATCACAGCATTCCTTTCTAGGTTCTCACAGACTGCTTAATGATCTGCTCCAGAATCTTCCCTGGTATTGATGTCAGACTGACTGGGCGGTAATTATTTGGGTCCTCTCTTTCCCCCTTTTTGAAAATAGGGTCAACATGTGCCCTCCTCCAGTCTGCCGGGACTTCGCCTGTTCTCCAGGAATTCTCAAAGATGACTGCCAGTGGTTCTGAGATCACATCTGCCAGTTCTTTTAATACTCTTGGATGCAGTTCATCTGGCCCTGGAGACTTGAATACATCTAAACTAGCCAAGTATTCTTGTACTATCTCCTTAGTTATTCTAGGCTGTGTTTCCTCTGCTGAATCATTTGCTCCAAATTCTTCAGGTTGGGCATTGTTTTCTTTATCGGAGAAGACTGAGGCAAAGAAGGCATTGAGGAGTTCAGCCCTTTCTGTGTCCCCTGTTTGCATTTCACCATCTTCTCCTCTGAGTGACCCCACTGTTTCTTTGTTCTTCCTTTTGCTACGAACATACCCATAAAAGCCTTTTTTGTTGCTTTTAACCTCTCTAGCAAGCCTGAGTTCATTCTGTGCTTTGGCTTTTCTGACTTTGTGACTACACGTGCTGGCTATTTGTTTGAATTCCTCTTTGGTGGTTTCCCCCCCTTTCCATTTTTTGTACACATCCTTTTTTAATCTTAACTCAGTTAAAAGTTCTTTAGATAGCCACCCTGGCTTCTTTAGGCACCTTCCATGTTTCCGTCTCATTGGTATTGCCTGACGTTGTGCTTTTAGTGTCTCCCTCTTAACAAACTCCCAGCCATCATGAACTCCCTTTCCTTTTAGTATTACTGTCCATGGGATCTCACCCAGCACTTCCCCAAGTTTTATGAAGTCGGCTTTCTTAAAGTCAAGAAATTGAGTCCTAGTATGCTTGGCTGCTCC
Organism: Podarcis pityusensis; assembly: GCF_964106645.2. NCBI lineage: Eukaryota > Metazoa > Chordata > Lepidosauria > Squamata > Lacertidae > Podarcis > Podarcis pityusensis. The sequence goes on along the minus strand of NC_138029.1, from coordinate 46,582,186 downwards.
TTTCCGCTGTATAGTAAACTTCAGAAGAGCATGATCACTCGCGCCTAATGATCCTTCCACTTCTACCGCACTAACCAGGTCATCAACATTGGTTAGGACCAGATCTAAAATGGCTGTTCCTCTTGTTGCTTCTCCCACTTTCAAGTAACAAGCCCAAGTTAAGTGTTCTGTCCCCCGTGCGTGTCCCCCATGTACTATTGTCCCTGACAACCCTCCTTTGACGGAACTGTCAACCTTAAATCCTCCCTAACAATTTGAAAGCTTTTTCCCATCAACGTACAGGCACCTGACACTTTATCTTACGTGCAGAAGGAAAGACAAAGATGCTTGACAGGTATTAAATATCATCACTCAGCCGAAGTTGGGAGGATCCTGCTTGGCCAAAATTGTCAGAAACCTTTGAACAGATGCTACGGCTATTCCAGTTATTACCTCAATTTCACACCCTACGTATTCACCGTGACAGCAAGTTTTGACAGTATGCTCTCCTCTCTTCAGTTCTTTTGTCAGCTGTAGACATGTAATAGCTGGCTTACTGCTTAAACAATAGTGATTAGATCTGGTAGAGGAGGAAGCACAGTGGCAATAAAAATTAAGATGCTTCAGTAAGCCTTCAGGCTTGGAGCCCTTCAGTTCTAGGTAAATTTGGTCAATGCCACCCTCTGAAGTGTGCACTTTTTAGCAAACAAAGGAGTTACTTTTATTGCTTAGCACATTCATCCTCTGATTCAGCGCATAGCTAGCAGGGAGTAAGTTCCATTAAATTTCATGGTACTTATTTCTAAGCAAGAATGCATAGGATTGGACTAATAAGACAAGTTGGCTGACTTTTAATATTTGAGGAGCTTGTCAGGCCTTTCTGGTGTCTGGCCTAGGTCTTTGGGTTTTTAAAAAAACTTTTTTCAGTTATCTAAATAGTAAGGCATTTAAGAAGGCAATCTGTTAATAGGATTGCAGAGTTACTCAAGGACAATGGCTAGCATATTATTAATATAGGAGAGAAGACATGCCAATGCTGGATGAACAAATTAAGACAGGAGAAGCAACACAAAGGTTCTGAAGTGTCAAGGCATGTTGGGGATCAACTGGTTGCTTTTTCTAGCTATGCTCCTCCACTGTGGTCCTAGAGATATGGGAGAATTGGGCTCCTTCTCTTTCTTACAATAAAATCTGCAAAAGAAAAAAGATTTTTTTCTAGTTAGAGTGGCCACTACCTTTCACTTGGACCAAAGGGTTCCAACCAAGGCAAAATATACAAGGAATTCTTAGGTGGGGAAGAAAGTGTTTTGTTAAGACCAATTAACATTTCTGCCCACTCCTAATTTAAACAAAAGCATGAAGCATGTTCAGTTCCATCTAAAACATAATAACATGCCTCTACGTAGCATCCCCCTGCTAGTGCACAGCCTATGTCTTTATCCCCACATGGTGTTGTAGAGGGGAAATGGCTAGGCCTAAACTTTAGTCAGTAAAACTGTTTACCTGACAAGGGAATGAGAGAAGTGAGGAGGTTTGGATGAGAGTGACAAGGTTCCAAAATTCAAGAATAAGGACAAGAACAAGAATGTTTCTTACATTGGCAAACATTGCTTACATTGAGATATGTGTTTTGAGCTTTGAGCAGTGCTGAAAAATATGTTGCACTATAAGATAAGGAAATGCATTTGTTGTTCCAATGTTAGACTTTAGTTTGCTTATTCAAGAGGGCAGTCAGGACACCTTGTTGTACAGTGGCTTCTCCCTGCATGCTTATAATAAAGGAGCTACTTTGACTTGCAAATCATTTACTGCTCTGTGGTAGATGTGATTCTTTAATATTATTTCCAGCACTGCCATATCTCTGCCCATTTTCTCCTATATGACAACTTTTGTTATGCTATAATTATGTATTTTTTTCATGTTTTAAACTGCCTGGAGCATGGTTTGAACTTTGGAAAGGCTTCATACTACTACTACTACTACTATTACTATTTTATTTATTAATCCCCGCCTATCTGGCTGGGTTGCCCCAGCCACTCAGAGTGACTTCCAACACACATAAAAATAATAATAAAGCATCAAACATTAAAAGCAACAATCTGATCCAATATAAAGGCCCCAATAACTTTAAAATAAACAACATACCAAATAAGGCAATATTCAATAATCCATTAGAATCCAATAGTAAACAGTAAAATTAAATATCAGCAAATAATGAAAAAGCCATTGCCTGCAGAAAGTCTCTCTCCCCTCTGTTCTTCCTCTGGAGCAGAGCAGGTCTCTTATAAAGACTCCCAGGACTGGAGGGTGGGGCAAGGCAGGTGGAAATAAAATTATGGATGTATGAATAAAGGCTTCCTGAATCTCTATCTTAGTATCTTTGGTGACGTCAACATTTGGTGCATTAGGCTTGATTCATGCTGCTATATTGGCAGAAGGAACTGGGTCAGTTCACATTGTTGGCTGAGGCAGCTCTTAAGCTGCAAAGCAGTCATCAATATTTCACAGTATATTTACCAGTGCAGTGGATCACAGCATCATGCTCTGAAATGACAAAAGTAGGGTTAATATGTTTGATCAGTAGATACTGCAGTGAATGCAATTCTTTGGGTTTTACACGATTATGCCCCCATAAAGCAGGCTGTACCTCTGCTAACAAGGCTGCCATTCATTTTTTCAATAAATCCAGCCCAGAAGTATTAGGGTCTGTGAACTGACAATTGATTTACCACCTGGAAAATTATTCTTTATTGATTTATATTACATTGAGTTGACTACAAGCCTATAGCAGTCCTAATCAGAAAGAAAACACTAAAGTTAGTGTCATTCTTATTCAGTCAAGCAATTATAAGAGAGAATTGCTTTAGTACCTCTAGGTGACTTCTGCACATTATTCAATTATGAATTTCAGTAATCCATGAATTATAATACATAAAAGAGAGTGAGAGCAGGGTAATTAATTTTTGGTAATATGAACAGTGTCGTTTGTACAAGCAAGTATTTTAAATGTCAGTGCAAGGCTCTGTAATGCTGCATTTATATTTAAAGGAGACTTAATGAAAATTCCTGGCTTCTATAGGCAGCAGAACACTAATCTCTCTCTCTCTCTCTCTCTCTCTCTCTCTCTCTCTCTCTCTGTGTGTGTGTAAATTATATTATCAATATCCATCTTCACAATCACATTTTTATATAAGAGCATCATCAAAATTGCATACTTTATGTTATTCTTGCCATGGGATAAAACAAAATAGTCACAAGACCTTTACAGTAAAACTCACTGACACTCATCAGTGGTGGACTTTGGGCTCTCAAATTTCAGCAGTGCCTGTGCGATGCTAAAATTTGTTGCCCCCTGCCTCTCACGCACCAATTCTATGGCATTGTTGTGGTGCCCCCTGCAGCCCAGTGTCCAATGCGGCCAAACTGGTCCTGCTACCATTGAAGATACATCAAGGAAACATCATGAACAGTTTGGTCCTCAGAAGCAGAGGCAACTGTGAGGGCATAGAATATCGCCTCAAAAGCATCCATACATTTAAAGAGCACCTTATCCTTCTGGTCTCATTGACATCTGCCAGACATCTATCCTAACCAGAGAATATCTCTTCCAGAAAAGTGAGGAAGATATGATCCATACCAAAACTTATTCATTTTTGTTGGAGACTGTTTATCCAGCATCTGTGATTTATTCTATGCCTTGGATAGCATATCAAGGATGCTGTGCAAACCGTTTCAGATCTTTGTACCTGCTTCACCAGATAAGCAACCACAGCAAACAAGGGAAGAGCGGAAGCCATCTGTTGCCTGACATATCATTCCTGACTTACATTCTAGACTACCACCAATTTGCATACTTGTCAATGTTTCCAGAAGAAAAGCTGAAAAATTCTGAGATACAAAAAGCAATGTCTGTATATGCTGTTGGAAAACTCTATGGTGGAGTGAGGAACCTCACACTCGGGGGCTAAATGTCATCTTCCAAATCACTCTGCTAATGACCCTTGCTTTTCTAGATGCAAAAGAGAGGGGTGGATGTATAGAAACTCGCCTACTGTACAAAGATAACAGTTACATTCATTGCTGCATCCTGTCCACCACTGGAAAGAGAGCCCACAAAGTTTCCCAGAAGGAAATGCAGCAGTTTGACTGAAAAAGGTTCCTCACTTCTGCACAATGGTTTTAACTAGGAAGAAAGTTCAAGTTCAAGTCTCCTTTATAAAATCCTTTCACTTTTACACACCATATTTATTTGGAGAAGTTACCACTATTAGGGGGACGCGGGTGGCGCTGTGGGTTAAACCACAGAGCCTAGGACTTGCCAATCAGAAGGTTGGCAGTTCAAATACCCGCAACGGGGTGAGCTCCCGTTGCTCGGTCCCTGCTCCTGCCAACCTAGCAGTTCGAAAGCACATCAAAGTGCAAGTAGTTAAATAGGTACCTCTCCGGTGGGAAGGTAAACGGCGTTTCCGTGCACTGTTCTGGTTCGCCAGAAGTGGCTTAGTCATGCTGGCCACATGACCCAGAAGCTGTACACCGACTCCCTTGGCCAATAAAGCGAGATGAGCGCTGCAACCCCAGAGTCGGCCACGACTGGACCTAATGGTCAGGGGTCCCTTTACCATTACCTCTGTTAGGATCCTCATTGATATTCCAAGGACTATCCAGTGGCTCCAGTGCCTGTTTTGAGATCTAACAGCTCTGTGTTACTGATGAAGGTGGAAGCAGAAACTGCTTGGTAGTCCCACTTCATTTTATGAGCAATTGCTTTCCTGCTTCCTGGGAACCATAAGATCTTTGGTGGTTGCCTCACACTATTTCAGGGAGGAATGGAAACAGTTAAAGCAGTCAATGGTGGAATGAAGAATGAGGCAGAAAAGTAAAGTGAAGCTAGCGCAGGACCAGTGTATGGTGTTATGGTGGCTCCAGACTGTGAGGTCAGCAGGGCTGAGAATGCCCAGCAAGAGTGTTGAGAGAATTGGTATACAAGCTAGTATTCATGCAGCTACATGCACACACAGAGAGAGAGAGAGAGAGAGAGAGCGAGAGAGCGCGCGCACTGGCTCCAGCCTTGCAACTCTAGCTACAGAAAATATTTTCCTCTTCCACCTTATTGATGAAAGGCAATTCAGAATAATGACAAGGCTCAAAATCTCTGTGTCAAAAACCTGAAATCCTGTTGGCTTGGGGTTCAGCTACACAAATATTTTGTTCATTCTATGGCTTTTCATGGAAACCAAAGTCTTTGGCCTTTGAGCATAGAAAAGTAGGTTTTCTTTGTTGTAGATGAGCAATTTAATGAAAATGATACTGAAATGCCTTTTCTATGAAAAGTAGTAAATCAATTACAAAAGCAATTTCCTTACCCAGTATGATTTTATTGTGTTTGACCAGGGCATTTGATAAGCATTAGTTCTTGCTGAGAGCAAAGAGTAAATTTTATTTCAAGCTTGCCTTTTAAGTATTGAAACGGATGCATCAGAAGGGCAGTTCAGTTGAATACTGGGTTTTTTATATATATCTCTATGATGTATGGTTAGATAGATAGATATTTGGATATAGGTTAGGTGGAGTATACCACAATCATTTGGTTCAATGCTTCGTATTGTTTTCTCCAGAAAATGAAACCTTATATCGAGATTTTGTCATATTCGTTGTGTTGAAGCTTTTGCCTGAGCATGTGAAGGGTTAAACTTTCGACAGGACAGAGACAAGCCAAGGTGTGCAAGCTACTCTTTAGATCTTCAAAAAAGTAGTGGGGGGAAATGAAACAGATATTGAAGGGTGTTTAATTGAACATGTTTAGAAACTCTCCCTGGTTTTGGGAATGCTGATAAACCAGGGTCCCCACTCACAGAGAGGTGTTGTTTTTTTAAGCCTGGTCAACTGAACATTCAGAGTTCTTAACAGTGGCTAGTGGACATGGTGGTGTGCCCAGTCTAATCATGGCTTTAGTGGGATGGACTTGCTACACAGTGTCAGGTGCAAATAATGGCATATTGTGGGTTGCGAGCACCCAGGAAAAGAGGGGGGTGGGAGGGAAACGGACGGAGTACGCATGCACATTTAACTGCATCACCCAGGAGATCAAAGCCCCAGAGATAAGAAAAGAAGAGTCATTCCGCTGTCTGGAGAGGCAATTTCCTTGTTTGCATGGAGAAGCCATCTTCAATGGAGCAGAGTGACAGAAGCACGCAGCTGTATTGAGGCAACACCGGGTGTTAAAATTTCACACCCCTAAGAATTTTGCACCCGGGGCAACCACCTCTGTGCCCCTCCCACACACTACACCACTGGGTAGAAATGGGGTATGTGTCTCTAAAGGGAAAAGCAGAAGAGACGGAGGGGCAACCGTGTAACCTGGCAATTTGCCAAGGTAAAATCCAAGCTGTCAGTGAGTCTAAAGGAGCAGGATCAAAGCAGGAAACAGTGGTGCGACTAGGTGATTTTAGGGAAACCAGCCTTGTTAAATTTGGCAACCCTTCTCTTCATTCCACTGAGTGGGGTCCTGGGCATCTGCCCCAAAGTTCTGTCTAGTATGCACCACTGGCAGGAGACAGGCACAAAAGCAAATGTTTAAATCAGGAAACAGCCATTTTGGTAGGTGTGAAGTCTGGTTTAAAGCTGAAGTCCAATCTGTGCATACAGAGAGATAGTTGCAGTGAACTTACTGAGACATCACATCCATGCCATTCATTTAATTGATATAAATCCATCATGGCTTCTCTCAAAGAATGTGGGGAACTGCCGTTTTCAGGGGAGTTGGTAAATATTTCTGTAAAGTACAGTTCCAAGTATTCTATGGGGGAAGCTATGGCAGTTTAAATGTTATGAGTACTTTAAAGGTGTGGAGTGGCTATGACTGTACCCCCAAATAAAGTTGCAAACAGGGGTGTACTAGCTTATGCCGGAAAAAAAGTTAAAATGTGTGATTGCATGCAGTCAAAGGGACAAAAAAATTTTTTAAATCCAAATAATCTGGTTAAACTGGTGTGTGGGTTAAGGCGCCTCTTTTATATTAACACAAAAATATTTTCTTTGAGCGAACAGGAAGCTTCAATAAGGCCTTTGCATATATCTTCTTATATGGCTTCTGCCACAGCACCTGCACCTCATTTCCTTTGAAAGCAATTATGGTAGGGAGAAACCTGCTTGTCTATCTGCCCCAATACTAATTTAATACCAGCCATTTCCCTGATAGGATCAAATAAAGAATGAATCTATCTCCTTCTTTTATTAACAGTTGAAAGGAGACACCTCATTTCACAAATGATTATTTTTTCATTCATGTTGCTTGCTCAGTCTCTATGTCTGACAATGGTAACATAATGTATGAAAATGGTATTTATACATTTGTGGGATATGGTGGTTCCAAAAGAGAAGCCAGCTGATATTTGATATTATTTTTCCTTTTTGTCATTGAAATGTTATCTTCCTCCCCATTCTTCTACCTGTCTTAAAAGTCTCACCAACATACATGAGTTCCTTGTTTCTCAAAGGACACTCTTACTCTCTATTGTGTAGGACACTGAACAAAACTGAGGATACAAAAGCAAAAAATAAAAATAAAAATACGTAATCCCATAACACCACATATCCATTTTCCAACAACATTTTATTATATCCTCAGAGAAGCCGCAGCCTCAGTGAGCATTTCAGCATATGGAATCATTTGTGGAAATTCTGTCCTCAAATTTAATTTGCTTTCATAAAAAAAAACCCACTAAAATGAAATGATACTGCAGCGTATTGGCAAAAATGTGATTCATTGATTTTAATTTAAAAATTGCTTGCTGAGATTCACCGACCACCACCTAGTGTGACAATAGCGAAGGTGCTTCAAGGAAACACTCAGAGCAATTTTCTTTTGTCTCCTCTCCTGCTGAATTCAATATTCTGGATCCACCCATAAAGTTAATGGAAACTTTATTTGATTGTGGATGTGTTTGATCTATGCCAGATATCCTTGCTAGGTATTTGAATCAGAGACAAGTGAGATACGCTTCTTTATAATGGGTAAGTTAGTGATAATTGCCCTGCAAACTAAAGTGGTTTGTTTTTTTAAAAAGAAGATCGTGTCATGGAAGCAATGACTTGATCTTTACTGCCCCAGAGGACATGACTAGACCTGATGGGGTTAAATTACAGGAGGGTAGATTTGGGTTGAACGTTAGGTGAGACACACATTCATTTATTTATTTCATAGAATTTATAAACTGCTTTCCGTAAGGGGTCCAAAAGTGGTGTTCATCAAGGGTAAAATAGTATAATAAAGAAAGAATGTCAGTTAAGAACAATTTCACATAATGTAACATTACAACACCAAAACTATACTGTACAAAACAGCCTAGCCCTATGGCAGAATTAGTCAGTGCATCTAAAGGGCTAAGAGAAAAGATAGTACAAGCAGGTTGAAAATGGAACAGCGGTGCTCAAGCGGCTGCCATTTTAAGAAGCCCCTCTCCGGAGCCCTTTTGTGCGCCGCTCATTGTCCCGCCACCGCCAGCTCCTGCTGCTCGCAAGACACAGGTAAGCAGTGACCGCAGCTCGTGGTGCTCTTGCATCATTTTTCTTCTTCTTCAAAATATAGTCTGGCCCCCCACAAGGTCTGAGGGACAGAGGACTGGCACCTGCTGAAAAAGTTTGCTGATGCCTGGATTAGACATACATGTTTTTATATTTATTTTAAATCCTTTTTATACTATTTTTCATTTAAAAATAAATCCCAAGGCACTTGACAACAATAAAATAATGAGAGTACTAATAAAACGTAAGAATAAAAAAGTAAAAATGTTGCCACTACAGAACCAGCGCCATTAGAAGCTTTTGTCATTGGTTCCTCCATTGCCGGAACTGACTTGCCAATACACTTGTCCAGCTCAGCAGTGATTGAGAGGTTGCTGGTTATGGTGGAACCCAGAGACACAAAATTTTGGGAAAAGCATTAATTTTATTCACCATCTCTTGGTTTGTTAAAATGACCTATGGTCATAAAAGAGGATATAGCAACTACTTTTTGTTTATGATCATATTACTATATTGGTAGATGGGAAAGTGTAATCAATCTATGAGTGAATCAGAAGTGGATCATGATGTCACCAGATCTGGGCATTGTTCAGTATTTATTCATTTGTGCAGCTCCTTGGCTATATTTATTACCTTCAAATCATGAAGCCTCATTTGTTGCTTTGGCAAAGGGCATTACTAAACTCAGAAAGCTGTAAGTTCATGTCAGTGGCAAAAGCTCCTTTCCTAGCACTGGACATTATTTTTTCACCATGATGTACTAGTATATAATTAAGTCAGTACATAATAAATTTATTATGCTATTAAAACACTAATTGCATTACAAATACATCCTCTTATTTCTGAAATATTTATGATCTCATTGAATTGATTAAACTCCTATCCCTGTGCAATTATGCATTTACTGAACTCACGATGTAATCCATCACACATTTAGTTGGAAGGAAGTCCCAATGCGTTCAATGGGGCTTGCTCCTGGGGAAGGGTGGCTAGTGAGAATGGAGAGCTGGATTTGGCTGATGGGACAGATTATTATCTCCCCTGCCCCCCCCCAAATGCCAAATTTGACAGGTGGGTGGGACTGCCCACCTGTCAGTCACCTGACATCACAGTGTCATCAGGTGATGGAGTGTTTTGGGGTTTCAACAACTGTCAGCACTTTTTATTAGTATTATTATTTATTAATTTTGTATAGCACCCGTCATCTTTGGGCTTGCAGAGAACCCTTCACAATGTCTTGAAGCGCCACTGGTCAGAGATCATCTGCACTCCAAAGTGCCAAGCAGGGCCCTTAGCCCAGAGCTTTGCAAGCCCTTTCAAGGATTGGCTAGTATGGAGTTGTCCATGGGAAACTCTAGTACAGGTGATTCCAGAGAGCCTGAAACAGCAACACATCAGTGCTGACTTCTGGCTCCACTTTCTGCTGGCTCAAAAGGCCAGTGTTGCCTCACCTGTGGTGCATAGGATTGTATTGTAGCCAAACAGAAGAAGAAAGGCAGCAGTCCGTTATATGAGTTGGAAGTTAATCTCCCAGCATTAGTTCAATGGAGAGTAGAGAGGAGGAAAGAGGAGGAGAGCTGACAATACATCTTTAAGATGCTACCACTTCTCAATAAACTGTGTTTGGATGTGTGAGATCAAACTGTAGCTCTCTACTGGTTTATATATTGCATAAAGGCCCGCTTGTTGTTGTTGTTGTTGTTGTTTACACAGTTACCTACCTTAGTCACAAGAGACTTTGTTTCAGTGGCACTTTAATTCACATCAATATGCTTTGAACAGTTGCCTGAAATACATACATACTCTAGAAGATTTGTCAGGACTATACAGACAAGCAAAGAGGGTATTTCCTTAGAATCAAGGCTGATTATTCACAGCTTCCAGCAAACTTCACACTGTGAATGGCTGAAGGAAAATATGTTTGTGAATGAAATATAAGACTTGCCAGCACCGAAACAGGATGTGATGACACTCCTGTTTCTCAGTGTATTTCCAGCAAGAGAAAAATGAAGAAGCGGGCAATTTAAAATGCAAATGAGATGCAAGGTATAGCTTTAATTCAAAATGAGAGAAACCCAACGTTTGAAAGAATCAATTTCTTACAAGATGTATCCAGTTGCACTTTCTGGGGTGGGGGATTATTCTCTAAAGCAGATCTGGAAATTTTGGAGCAGCCTACTCTGGATGAGGCTGTAATACTTCCAAGATCACTTCTGTTTGCTCTTTGTTTGAAGCAACCGAACACCCCTGTTGAATAGAGATTACACCCTTGTGCCTTATATCCTTGGCAGCTTGTGGAGTGGGAGCCTCTAGCTAGCATATCAAGGAAGCCTCTGATTGATTTCCCTGCCGCCTCTACTCAGGAGTTTGCTGAGATTGCACCACTTCAGGCTCCCTTTCAGAAACAGAAGATTTCTGTCTCCAATACTGCAGCCTTCTAATTTGACAAACACAAATATTGCCCCATAAAGAACAATGAAATGCCACACAGCAGAACGCGAAGCCCATAACAGAGACAAATGCATTGCGTTTAATCTCTTATCTCTTATAGAAGCCTAGAGAATGCATCCCGTTCCATGCTGCTAGCTCTTATTTATGGGCACAGATTGCCTAAGTGAGCACAATCTCTAAATAGCTGCACAGCTATTATGATAAGAACAGCAAGTGACCACTAAAACCTTGACATTTTATATACCTGAAAGGATGATGATGTGTTTGGGAGGTGTATCATAACACCTACCAAACACTTTAGGCGGCAGCGGGGACGTAGCTTCCCCCATTCAATTTCATTAATAGCAAGGAACAGAAAAATATGCATACCTCGTATGTACAAGGAGACACCCTCCAGCTTTCAGCAATTGCAGCTGAAGTGACCCCTTCTGCCCCAGCTGTCATCTCAAGGCTACATAAGAACCATCTTGTCCATAGCAGAGGAGAGAGCAGGTAGAGCCAGCCTGTCATCAAATAACCTTACTGAGAAGATCAGCATAAACAGAAGGGGCAAGAGCATATCTGATCATCAGCTCACGGCAAACATAGGAGGCAGGTACCGTGAACACAGGTTTTGAAGACCAGTGCAAAATATGTGTCACACATATTGTGAGCGGCACTGCACTAAGCAGGGTAATGAGGAATTTTCAATGGGGAAATGGGGATGGAAGGAAAGGGTTTTACAGTCCCATGTGATGGTCTGGAGGTGAATCTTCTGAAGCCACTTCTAAGTGTACTTTAAAGGGGGTATTGCACATGTCCTTGTGTGCATCAGGAATGGGAACAGAGGTGGGGATTCCTCCACAATCAGTTTGGACTGCTGACCTAGTGAGTGTGTGAACTGAACCTGTGTGGTCACAAAGGAGTCAGGGATTCCCTCTCATCCCCCAGTTTAGGTAAGTGCTTTTCCTCTTTTAACCATCTTACACAATGCATCTCTTGGCCCATTAACACAGCTTTTCTAAATTCTCTGTGGTGGTAACATACTTTAATTGGGGTTATGTAGGCTGACCCACTCGCTGGATCTTCATCTTGTCATGGTGAGTGGACTTGCATGCTCCTATGACCCTTCTGTGTGAAGCCATTGGGAATCTCATACTCCCAGCAGGGTCATCCAAGGCGGTAAGGTCAAAGGGGAGGAGTTAGACAAAGAATGATCCAAGAAGTCCTTAACGACAGAACAGGTGGATGATAACAAGCGGTATGTTACAACGGCTGTGAAGGCAGATGAAGGCTGCAGCAGATAGGAATCTACCGGTTTCTCATGCCTACTTCATGCCATCGGAACAGACCCCTACTGCGAAGACTGTGCATTGGTCAGCATGCACTGATGTACACACATAAAACAAATTCATGCACAGGCATCTTCCAAAAACCCAGAAACTGTGTTTATGGAAGACAATCTTACTCGGCTACGAGAGATTGCCAAAGAAGAAGATGTAGGCTGATCTATAGCAGAGAGGCCTGTGATCTGATGTTTAAATCCATACTTTTTTTAATATTGGAACTTCTCAGCTGCTGATGGAAAGCTGCTTTGTTGTAGTAGTGCAAACATATGGAAACAATAGCCAAAGCCATCAGCTACTGAACCATGCCTTCTAAAAGATCCAGGTTGTCGTTGCTATTTGCATATGTTGCTGCTGCACCATGGATAACTAAGAACATGAAAGCAGTTCTTTTGGCAGCTACCCTGCCACCCAAAAAATGTGTGAATCCAGCCTTAGGGCAGGAGCTTTGAGGAGATGGTCTTCAACACCCTTATTGCCTCTTGGATGAATTTGATTCTACTGCCTCTTTGAATAATGAGGCCTTCGGGGGTATATAGCTAAAAGTAAAAGTGTGGTTGTTGCTGTTGTTTTTACTTTCAGCCCTATCTGCTGAATAAGTCTATAATAATATTACAGACTCCTCCACCCCTCAAGATTGGGGGGGGGGGCCTCAGCCCCATCCCAACAGACATGGGGAGGGGGCTGAAGACCCCTAAGCCCTATCTATGAAAAACAACAGCAGAGGAACATCACCAAACCCATCTAAAGATTAACTGAAGGAAGAAAAATGTGCAACATTACATTTAAAAGGAAAAGCCAATGTGTACTTGACAACTGGGAGTTGGAATACTGATTTAGATGCAGGGTTATTCGGAAGGACTATGATTTTGCTTTTAAAAAAATCAATGCTAGGTAAAGCGTTTATTAGGAATGGTTAAACACTCTTATGAGGATTCCTAACTCATGGTAGAGGTTCAACCAGATGACCCCAGCATTTCATTCCAACTCTTATTATCTATAATTATGTGCTCTGTAGCAGTGACTCTCATGGACTAATTATGCCCTGCCAACAAAGAGATCAGAGATATTGTGTTACTGAAGGTTAATTAACATCATCATCATTCCAATAGATGTCTATAGTTTCCCAAGAATATTGGGTCTAAAAATGATGCTGAAATCATATTTCTTCCAAAATATTACACAGTTTGACCTAATAGTGTAAGCCTACACTTGTCTACTCAGAAGTAAATCCCATTGAGTTCCATGGGACTTACTACCAAGTTAGTATGTACAGTACAGGATTGCTGTCTAAACCACTTAGCATACACGGGGCACTTTTCCAAGCTATGACAATGGCTATATTTGCTAAATGAATTTAGTATGCTATGCAGTCTGGAGGAGTATTTAATAAATGCCAAGTCTGAACACACAGCAAGAAATGCAGTGGTTATATTTGCATATTTGTTCAGGATAATTGATAGAATTGTTAATTAAATGTTTTAAAAGGCAATGATCTAATTCAGTGTGAAGGGAAGAAAAAGTACTAAGGCAGGCATTTATTGGACTCAACTTTTTCTATAGTTAAACAAAGAATTATAGCTGTAAGAATTATAGCTCATATTAGGTGAAGCTTCATGAGGAACTTCATGAAGCTCAAGATCTAGATTTTTATTACATAGACCTAATAAAAGTTCTAAGAAAAACAAATATTAAGAGATGTAGAGAGAAAAGATTCTTTGGTCAGCTCAATTGTACATCATGGGTCAGCTGCCGTGCACATCATAAAGATTCTACAGTATATGCCAAAGGGAAAACATTTCTGTTTTATCTGTGGCTAATTAAGTTTTCATCTTTCATTCACCTTTGGTCAGCAAATATTTCAAACTTTAGTGAAATATTTAGTACAGTTTTTCACTCCACTCCTACACATCTTTATTCAAATTCTGGGCCCATAGAATGGCAGCCATTTAAAAATGTACAGAAGTCCTGTAGATTCAAGATTTTAGTGAAAACGAACCTTGTCTCAAACCTCATAAAACTGCTTTGAGGTTTGTTTCTTTTTTTTATAATCAAATGGTATATATTCTTTTTATGAAATAAAAATAAATGAAGGGCAAATGAAAAATAAACAACTTATTGGTTATTCCTGGTCAAGGGAAGGAAGGGATTTGCATGCTGATGGTTAGCATGAACTGCAGTTTTCTAATGTAGTTAAAGTAAACATTCCAGTTGTGTATCACTGGGCAACCACCTAGACATGTTCTTATCTTAACTACAATTATGTCCCAATTTAATCTGTTAAAAATGCATAGATGCTTTAGTTCTTTTTTCATCTGGAGCTGAGAAATGGAGGTGGCTTGTTACAATTAATTTCATTTGGCACATTAGCCAGCTGATTCCATTATCTCTAATTTGCACATATGGTTGAAAGCTACATTTGCGTATCTGGATTCAATTTCCTTTCATATATCTCTTTATTTGTGAAAGTGCTGCATTCGGAACAATCTTATTAATTGGCCACCTTGATACTGCCTTAGCTAACATATCGTTCTTTAAACCCTCTTCATGATCTCTTTTAGAGATAATTTAGTTTCTTCACTGTTAGCTTCAAAAGATCACACCACGATCATTACAATTTCATGTACTTTTAATTTCCTTTAGTCTTTTCACTGCTAACACTTAATCACTTTCCTTCTAGGAATATAATGGAGGAAAATGGATATCCCTCAACGTCTCAGAAATGTAGCCAAGGAGTGATAAGAAGTGCTTCATGATTAACACTGTTTCTAATCTTAGTTTTATCAGTCTGCCAACCTCCATTTTGTCTGCTTTCCCTAAATAAAAACGGTAAACTGATTTGCAAAAAAGTAGTATCTAATAAATGAATAAATGACATGGGGTGGCAGGCATATGGGGCTGGATCATGTTATATCCCTCCACTCTCAGAAGGTTATTGGATATGGAGGCTTCCATGAACAGAAAGTGAAAACTCATAATTTTTGGAGGTACAGGGAGTTTCAGATGGACGAGCAAATCAGGGGAGAAAAAAGCTTCCTTCTTTCATCCATTCACAGAAGCCTCCATGGGACCTGAGAGCCTTCCATTTAGCAGAAGGACACAATTGGATACAACCCTTACACAGTCATGTGTCTCATAACCACACATTAAGTGGAATTCAGTGCTTGTTTCCTCTGCTCTATCCCACAGTGTCTACCAAGCTGCCTAAATTTAGACAGATGAGCACCCAAACAGGCTTATCTCTGCTTTTATTTCCCCAAGCTGTGTATTATGTATGTGTGGGGTGGGAGAGACCCACTGTATTCAGAATCCCTTGCTTTCAAGGACACTTAAGAGACATGGCTTCTGTTATATTTCACTCACATACTCATGATTAACTCTTACCACTAGCTCAATAGCTATCAACCCTCTATCAACACATTCTCTCCCATACTCTCTTTTGTAATAATGGGCAAAAAATAAATGTAAACATTTTCCTGGCCTTCTTACAAAAACAATCCTGAACAAACCCAAATCCCACTACTTTAGAGGGTGAAGACAGGGCTGTTTACTTTTATCTGTGTAAAGACTCGACCAGGCAGAGGGACTTCTCAGTAGTTGTGCCCGCCCTGTGGAATGCCCTCCCATCAGATGTCAAGGAAATAAACAACTACCTGACTTTTAGAAGACATCTGAAGGCAGCTCTGTTTAGGGAAGATTTTAATGTCTGATATTTTATCGTATTATTATATCATCATCATCATCAATTTTGTTGGGAGCCGCCCAGAGTGGCTGGGGAAGCCCAGTCAGATGGGCAGGGTATAAATAAATTATTATTATTATTATTATTATTACTATTATTAGTAGTAGTAGTAGTAGTATTATCATCCACACCTTAGTTTGCAAAGACAGATCTAGGGAAGCATGACCAGTGTGGTCACACTGGAGCACCACAGGAAGCACAGCAACTATGACTTTCAATGGAAGACGAGAGGCGCAAGAGGTGCCAGATTTTGGTGTCACACAGGGCACCACTGAAATTTGAAGTGCCAAGGTATGTCACTGCCATTTGCCCCATGATTTCCCCCCGGGGAAACTCACAGTTTAGCGCTGAAACAGAACCAATAGCAATCAGGTTTTCGAAGGACTGTTGTTTGTTTCAATTTAGCACTAAAAAGCAGGTTTTTTAGGGGGAAGCAGTGGGGTAAAGGCAAAACTGCTTGGACTCACGCTTTCTAGGCAAGCAGAAGTGTGAACAAGCCTTAAGAGTAAATAGTAAGCAGATAACAGATTACACTTAATGCAAACACTTAACGCAAAACAGCTTGTGTGGAATTGGCCTCTTACAGGAATCCCCTTCAGGCTTTCATCTGAACTCATGAGGGCTCAAAGTCAGAAACACAAGCCATGTCCTCACAGCCCCTCTGCCACAAATGAACTGCTCTTCAGATCTTTGTTCAATCAGCACAAAAGCCTAAAGAGGTTAGGAAATTGAGATTATTTCTGAATAAAATACTCCTCATTGGCCAAAATGTTTTTGATTTATGAACTTAATAACAGGCATAGGGCTATGTAATCAAAAGGAAAACGTGTGCCATAACACAAGCAGTGTGTGTGTGTGTGTGTGTGTGTGTGTGTGTGTGTGAAATAGATTACCCTAATCTAGCATATCCATCAGGCTATGAACATAGATTTTCTTTGAGAGCGAATGGCTTTTTATTAATAACTCCATCTCGTGACTGTTTTCATAACATGAATTCAGCTTGGAAGAAGGAATAAAACGCTTGCTACCTATGACTGATTTGACAACTTCCTAGCATTATGAAGACTGTATTATTAAAATCCTTTCCCAAGAAGAGTTACTTCACATCTCAATGATTCCTTAATGCCTTGCGATATGAGAGTTTCCTCGTCACTTTTCTAATGCAGCTCTGATTAGAGTATGGAAATGTTACTTCTTATTACTTCTCAAACAGCCCACTCCACAATTTAAAGCTCTGCCAGCACAATACATTATTGAAGTTGAGAGCTCTAATATAACACAGGTCCAGAGATGGGACAGTCAACATCAGCTGAAGAAAACTTGAGTTATGAGTTTTAGCATGAACTATTGAGTTCTAGTTGCGCTGTCATCTTTAATTTATTGATTGACTGGTGGATTGATTGATAAACACAGTGTCCTATTACAGGGGCAGAGAATGTTTTTAGGGTTTTCAGGGATAGAGACAGAGTACCTAAAAGGAACCTTTGCATCTCTGGGAGACCTCCTAGTGCTGGGCACAGAGAGAACGAGCAGAGTGTCCCATGCCAAAATTTGACAGTGGGAGTGGAAGTTGGCTTTGGCAAAGGTATTGAGGTGAATGAGAGAAGACACACTGGGCAAATGACAATGCTTCTTTAGATTTGTGTGTGTGTTGTGGGTGGCGCTAAAGGTAAAGGGACCCCTGACCATTAGGTCCAGTCGTGACCGATTCTGGGGTTGAGGTGCTCATCTCGCTTTATTGGCCAAGGGAGCCGGCGTACAGCTTCCGGGTCATGTGGCCAGCATGACTAAGCCGCTTCTGGTGAAGCAGAGCAGTGCACGGAAACGCCATTTACCTTCCGCCGGAGCTGTACCTATTTATCTACTTGCACTTTGACGTGCTTTCGAACTGCTAGGTGGGCAGGAGCAGGGACCGAGCAATGGGAGCTCACCCCGTCGTGGGGATTCAAACCGCCGACCTTCTGATCAGCAAGTCCTAGACTCTGTGGTTTAACCCACAGTGCCACCCACGTCCCTGTTTTCTTCTTGAAGGAAGGAATGCCTAATGTAGGGTCAATCAGTCAGAAATCCAAAGCCCCAGCTACAGGCTGAAAGGATACAATCTATTTCCCTACATAAAACAACAACAACAAAACTCTGCCAAGCTATTCTCACATTAGTCTTTTAAGGGGCTCAGACAGACACATAGGGTTGGGGAGTGTTAAAAGAAAAATAGCCTTGCTGGTGAGCAAAGGGTTCTATTCTGCTGTCTGCAGTGGTCTCCATCACCAGGGTGGTCTCTGTACGGAACATGCTAGAGAAGCAGCACTCCACAGGGCCAAACCCTTCTGCTCTCTGCAGTGCAGTCATGGGGTGAGGAGATTCAGTAGCTCCTTCTTCCCTAGCTCCCCTCCTGACTGGATATTTAATCAGGGTTTAAGAATCTCAATTAAATATTAACCCCACCCCTGAATTAATTTGGGCCTGGATCTGGGTCAGATGTTCCCCAGGCTGGGTCTTCAGGTCCTGTTACTTGGGTGTGCTCAGCCCTATTTAAAAAGTCATAATTCAGCACTCTTGATGAAGTCTAACCTGGATCCAGATGACATAAGCAACTATGGAACAGTGGCTAACATTCCTTTCTGAGCTAGGCAATTGGAACCAGGCAAACTTCAGTCACTTTTGGATGAAATGATTATCTAGGTTCATTTCAATTGAGTTTCAGGCTTGGTTTTGTGAAAGAAACTCCTTTGGTTACCCCATGGGATGACCGCTGTTTTGAGAAAGGAGGGTGGGATGGCTCTTTAGATTCTCCAGGACCTCCCAGTAGTTTTCAAAAATCATAGTATCAGTCTAGATAGGCTATCCAGATAATATGCCAGAGGCAAACTTGGTGGTTGCTCAGCTCCTACTCCATATTTTTATTTTGTATTTAAATGTTGTTGTTTTTTATTATTCTAAGAAAGTTATTTTATGTAGTGGCACACAAATGTTGTAAATAAATCAAAATATTGCAGGTCTGTGAGAGGCCTCCTAATGACTCTCATCACCTTTAGCAAACTGCAGTTCCTAGAGTTCTTTTGGGTAAGCCATGATTGTTAAAATGGTACAAAGAGTACTTTAAATGTATTGTGTGGGTGTGATCTTGGATGGCTTTAAAAAAGATTAGACAATATTATGGAGGATAAGTCTCTCAGTGTTCCACCTCCACTTGTCAGCGACAGTATGCCTCTAAATACCAGTTGTTGGAAATCAGAGGTGGAGATAGCGCTTTCACTCAAGTACTGTTTGTGGGTATCCCATAGGCATCTGGTTGGCCACTGGGAGAACAGAACATTGGTCTAGATGAGCTTTCTCATGCTAACTTTTCATACAGAGGTTACTGCCATTCTTGAAAGATAATGCTTGAAATATAGCTGTACACAGCAAACTTTTCCATCCTGGCAAACAGCTTGGCTGTGTCTCTGAGATTTTCTCTCTATTATGGAGTAGCTGTGTTTGAAGGAGCACATTGGGGATTTGTTAAATTGAAAGAGCAACTCTTTTAAAGGCTCAAGGAAGGGATGCAATTAGCCTCCTAATTCAAACCTGATGACTGAAGTCAGATTATCCTTTGATTTAGAACAATCCTGAAAGACATTTTAATGGATAGACGTGTCCACTTGTGAACAATTAGAGCTGTCAGGATAAGTGGTCAATTGAAGAAGTAGGTTAAACTGCACCTTTTCAGATGTTCCATGACCTTGCACTTTGAAATCTTCCTCCGGAATCACAATCACAGGCATCGGCTGCCTAACTGGAATGTCAGAATCTAATTACAGCTGAAGAACCCATTTGGAACGACTGGATTCTTTTCAAATATCTCACAAACAGATGGCTGCAGAAAGGACCGTCGTTGGATGAGTCAGTTCAACAACATATTAGCAATGGAAGCTATCTGACAGGGACCACGATCAGACAAGTAGTGTGTGGACAAGCCCCTTGCTTTAAATCATACCTCAAAGGCAGGGGGTAGGAGAGAAGGAGAAGGAGAAGGAGAAGGAGAAGGAGAAGGAGAAGGAGAAGGAGAAGGAGAAGGAGAAGGAGAAGGAGAAGGAGAAGGAGAAGGAGAAGGAGAAGGAGATATAATAATAATTGTGGGCTCATTTTATCATCATAAGCAGATGGAGCTGGTGAATCTCAGCTGGTTGAAATAATACAGAGCTGCAGAGATCCTGTGGCTCTCCATTTCAGTACTAAGGGGGTGCCTATGAGACTGAGCATGATAGCTGTGGCTATTCTCATCCTGCTCCATGAGTTGGAGGCCAGCCATCTCAAGTGGGGGATGCTCCCTGCTTCAGACAATCATCCTCCAACTGAACTCATGAGGGATTATGAAAATGGTGTTTAGGGATCCTATTGACATCCCTGGGTTAAACAGGCAGCAAGAGGCAATGCATAAAAATCTGATTCCTGCTCTCTGCTGATATATTTTAACCTATCTTCTTTTTCTACAGGAGCTGTTGACTCATTGAATGCCATTTACACCACATTTTGTAATGACAGCAAAGCATCCACTCAAGATGGGCCTAATGACCTGGAAGTAATTGGGAGAGTTGGCAAACAAAGATAGCTGCCAGATCCCAAACAGGCCTGATATTTTATTCACACAAGCTTCTAGCTACTACAATAAATCTGGATCAGCTACTGTACTCATTAAGAGAACAGATAATTAAAGCTTGAGAGAGCCTGGATAAACCCACCTGGCAATACCACACAAGAGAGAAGGAGAATGAACTCAATTAAAATAATGGGCTGTTGCTTTAGAAGAAACTACTGCCCTCTTGTCTTGAGTGCCCTACAGATAGCAGATGTAAGGACTGAGAGAAAATGATTTAGTATCCATAGACAGTGCAAGTTTTATCCCGAATCTCATTTTCTCATTCATTTTACAAGTCAACACTAACCTTAACCTGTCACTCAAGATGTTCTCCCCCACTCCCCACCTCTTTTCATTTCTCCTCTGATTTTAAGAAGCTTTGTGTTATCTCACAGTTGTAGCAGGATCTGGCAAATTTGGCAGCAACTCTATTAAAGATCTGCACTTATTAATGACCACCCACCCTCATAGCTGGTTGAACAGACTGGCCAAGGCCACCCACCCTGAGCTGGTTGAACGGACTGTGCCAGTTCAGATTGCATGAGGAAGAAATCTTTTTTTTTAATGTCCTAAAATTATGTTTGTTTTTAAAATCTTTCCATACAAATTGAAAACTAGCATAGTGCAGTTGAAATTTCTAGCCCAGTCTCTCCCTTCTGCACTAGTTTTCTTCTTGAAGGAAGGAATGCCTAATGTAGGGTCAATCAGTCAGAAATCCGAAGCCTCAGCTACAGACTGAAAGGATGCAGTCTATTTCCCTACATAAAAAAATAAAACTCTACCAAGCTGTTCCCACATTAGTCTTTTAGGGGACTCAGGCAGACACACATACCCCACTCCCAATGTGTTGAAAGAATGTGTAAGGCAGTTGTGAGACTCTCACAATATACCCCCAATAACAATGGACCTGGAAGTCATGTGTTCCTATCAGAATGTTTGGGTGGCATGTGAAGGGGTTTTATATGTGTACCAATGTACAGTGGTACCTCTGGTTACGAACTTAATTCGTTCCGGAGGTCTGTTCTTAAGCTGAAACCATTCTTATCCTGAGGCACGCTTTCGCTAATGGGGCCTCCCGCTGTGCGTGCGCCTCTGGCACACAATTTCCATTCGCATCCTGGGGCAAAGTTCACAACCAGGAGCAGCTACTTCTGGGATAGCGGAGTTCGTAACCCGAAGAGTTTGTAACCATAAGCGTTCGTAACCAGAGGTACCACTGTAACTGAATTGAACACAGGAGGGGTGGGTCAGGCCCATAATGGATCCCCCACGAGTGGAGGAGTTCTCTGCGGGTATCTCATTATGCGTGTAGAACCCCTTCACATGCTGCCTGAATGTGCAGGTGGCAGGAGTGCAACTATTAAACACATCAGCAGCCGTGACCTCCCCAATACACCCTTTTTTTCAAAACATGGATGGTTCTCAGTCTCTCTCTCACACACACACTGGGGGAGCAGCTGGGTATACTTGCCCTAGGCTTCAGAGGGCTAAGTGCCCAGGGGGTGGGGTGCCAGAGGCCTGCTGGACTTACGTGGTCATGCCAAGAACACCCAATGCCTCCCAGCCAACCAAGAAACTTAATAGGCAAAATGGCCATGGGTGAAATGCCTGTGCCTGTCCATATGCACTGCAAGACGTTGATAGTAAAATCTGGACCTGTGTTGCTTCGTACTAGAGGGTAGTGTCAGATCAGATTAGGCTGCAGCACCATGGTGGCGCATCTCCTAGACTGGAAGTCTGTTCCAGCCACCTGTTTGGTCCTGGTGTTATCTTGTGTCAGCAGAGCTTTGAGTTTTTAACTTTATTCCAACAAGACTCCCACCCTGGGCCTCAGACAAGCTCTGCACTGGCCTGCACACACACCAACACACACCATGTAAATGGACAACCAGCTGATTATCTACATTCCAGGGGAATGTATGCAAATGTGTCTTTGCCAGGATCAAAAACATTTTATCATCCCATTGTGGCCTTGTTAAATAAACAGTGCTTAATAAATTCCACTTGAGCACCTGCACTAGAGGAGTCAGAGGCATTGCTGAGCTCCTCTCAGCATGATGCCCAGTAAGGCAGCAATGTCGTCTTGGGCTTTCTCTGAGCAAAATCAGCCTCTGTCTTTTTTACATCAACCGCCACTTGATTGTAATTGCTCAGTGATCAAAATTCAATACGATCGATTCCCTTTACAGTTTCCTTTTATTCTGCTCAGAATGCTGGGGTGTTTATGATAAGAAACAAGTATATTAAATTCAATGATCAAAGAACCTGCCACTCTAAGTCCAGAGTAAAGATTATCTCATGTTTGCTCAAGCT
Source organism: Podarcis pityusensis (assembly GCF_964106645.2). Lineage (NCBI taxonomy): Eukaryota > Metazoa > Chordata > Lepidosauria > Squamata > Lacertidae > Podarcis > Podarcis pityusensis. Next base: position 46,559,235 of record NC_138029.1, on the reverse strand, counting down.
CCACAAAGCTGGGAAATTGAGAGCTAAGGCCTTAACAAACATGCACCATGATCAGCAATGATGATGTACAATGTCACAAATTGCACTAGCTTGCAATTTACACTCCATGGGCACAAACTTTCCATTAGTCCTTCAGGTCCAAATGCAGATGAGGAGACTGAAATGTCTCGGTTCTGTACTGCATTATGAAGCATCTGGGTCTCACTCTACTGCTAAAGAAATCCTCCTGTGAGCTGACGCATGCCTCTCTCTTTTTTCCTGCTCACATCAGTAGCTGGCAAGATGGGTTAAAGCAGGAATGGGGAGCCTATGGCCCTTCAGAGGTTGTATTCCAGTTCCCATTAGCCCTAGCCAGAATGACCAGCTTTAAAAGCTTGTAACACAGGAGAAGTTTCATTTGAATTGATACTGTCAGATTTGTAACTCTGCCTCCGGATTCCAAAGCAGTCCATTCACACACCACCTGTATCCAACTGTGTGCTTGAAGGGTCCATTTACATGACTCAAATTCACTTAAAGTGCTCTGCAACAGAGATGGGCAGGTGCTGAAACAATTACTGGATTGCTCCCCTGACAAGGAGGGGGATAAGCAAATTTATGTTGCTCATCGTGTACTTTAAAATCTTGGCTTTTTCCACATAGACAGCAATGTGGGGTGTATGGACCCTTAACAGAAAAGGAAAGGATGGGAAATTAAAATTTATATTAAAGGTATATTGCGGCAATAGCATTGCAGATGCTTTGGTAAAAGCCAAATGCCAGAGACAATAACAGTCTAATCCATGGTAGGGACAAGTCAGTTTTATCAATAGCAGAGTATTAACTAACAGAGATCAAGCAAAGAGATCATATCTGCACTGAAATAATTCCACTGGCTCCTATTAAGCTTCCAAGCTTCAAAGTGCTACTCTTAACCTTTAAAGTCCTGCATGGCAAAGGACCCAGTTATTTATTTCACTGCCTTCTCCCCTGTCCATCCACTGAGATTGTCAACTGTGACCATAATTCTTTCCAGCTGTGCCCACTCTGTGACGTGGTAATTAGGGAGTAAGGATGAAAAGAACATGTCAGTTTCACCTCTCTTGGTTTCTCATATTTCCAGTCTTGAATTCAGTTCTTCGCATTTCTGCAGCAATTTGCAATTTTCTATTTTTAAAAATTCTAAAGAAAATTCTGCAACATCTTAGTGCAAATTTCTCCTAATAAACACGTTTGTAGGCAGCTTTGACTAATGTACACTTATTTGCAAGCAGTTTCACCTAATAGAGTGCATTTTGTATATTATCTTAGCTAAACTATTCATTTTAATTTACACTTCCACCAGTATTTGAACTTTTGTAACCATTGCTTGGTTGGAGAACTATTGCAAAATTCAGACATGCATTCAGAATATTAAAGGACAGCTGTCTTTCAGCTCAGTTTTTCCAGAAAGTGTGAATTTGAACAATTCAGCTTTAAATGCAAACTGAATTCAATATTCATTGTTTTAAAATACCACCTCTATACCACAGAATATAAAAAGCTCTATAAGTCGTATACGGGGTGAGGGGGGGACTTCCCCTTTTCCCACTGGGAAGGCTCCTTTTCTGTTGTGATTTTTCATCTTTGGAATGCCCTCCCAAAGGAGACATGACTGGAGACTTCATTAGTCTCATTTAGGCACCAAGCTCTATCTGTCTGTCTGTCTGTCTGTATTTCTCTAGGCTTATGGAAACTGCTAACGTCAGCTGATTTAGAGCAGTTAGATTTTACTGTCAATTTGAATGGACTGTTGCTGTTTTAATTTGTTGTTTTAATTTGCTGTATTAGTTTGTATGAGTTATTATTTTTCAAATTGTACTTTTAGGTTGTTGCTAGTTTGTTAGCCGCTCAGGGAACATAAATTCACACTGAAGTCACAGAATATAAATTATGTAAATGAATGAATAAATAAAACTACTAAATAGGAACAGACACATTTCAGAATATCTCTCTACTTCTGCATAGTTAACCTGTATTTGTGTATTAAGAATCATGCCGCTTGCTACTTGTATCACAGTCTTGTAAATGATTCAACAAGCTTATGGCATAGTTCACGTTCGAAAGCCTTGATTTTTTTCCTGAGGTTTCTGAATTCATGACCAGTAGTTGGTATGAACAAGGTCACCTCATTTACATTAAAAGAAAGACACATTTAACCAGCTGGGAAGTATTAATGAAATTTGTGAATGAGATCTGTAAGTTAATATCTTGCCTTTAATATAATATTTACTCCTACTGGCTCTTAATTATGCACTTTTGGCTTACAAGTCATCTATGTGGGACGAAGCCTCCAGTTTAGCAGCAGCTCTATATAATCATATTTGAGAGCAATTTTTAAGGATCCATTTTCCTCCTCAAATTAAAATGTAAAGCACAATAACACCACTGATTTTGCTGTCAGGTAATCACCACCACTGACTTAGTCAGGTAGGGGGAGCTTCCAGGAGGCTGATGAAAAACCGAGGCACCTTTAACTTCATCAACTCCAATAAGCAATAGGGAATTAGTAATATAATGATTTCTTTTGTAGTTTTGGGACTATGGCTTTTATCCAGTGAAGTAACCCCATAAGTCCAAGGGTGTCTGGCTACAGAATAGAACTTCCCCACTCTCACCTGTCCTCAAGCACCCCCACTCCCCATGCTAAATCTGTTCTCGGTTTCCCCCACCCAACCCCCTGGAGAAGATTTTTTGGGGGTGGGTGTAGAAACACACAGAGAGAAGAGAGGGAGGAGAAGTTCTGTTGCACAAATGGAAATCTTTGTGCTAACTGAACTACCTCTTTGGATACAGCTCTGCAACTTCCATCATCCCTGGCCATTAGCCATTCTGGCTGCAGCTGATGTGAATTTGAGTCCAACGTGAGCTGATCTGTCAGATCTAAACACTTCTGCTATAAAATGACGGGAAAATGCCCAAACAGTTTGAGGGGTTAAAATCAGTAGTCTGATTTTCAGTCCCAGCAATCTGTATCGGCTCTACTTCCTTTCTCACCATCTCCCTGGGCATGTGCTCCAGCTATCAAACACACCAATTTAAACACACACACACACACACACACACACACACAAAATAAAACTCGGGCGCTTCCCCGCTTTCCAATCTTCCTATTTCCTCTCTTCCTAATGAAAGGATAATAGCGTTGCCTTCTACCAAATAACAAGCATTTCCGGCTTGCTTTGTAATCTCCCATTTCCATGTAAATCACCCGCGCAGTTTGTTGTGTGGCCAGCCAACATGGCGGTATTTTATGATTTCAATTTGCTCAAGTCCTCTGAATTTTGCTAAGAGTCTCCCATTTGGTCCTCGGGATTTTTACAGTTAACAGATGTTCACTTGATAGGACCTCACGTTGAGCTAATCATGGTGTCTCTTCTCCGCAAGAATGTGTACAATCAAAGATACCAACTCCTATGGGAGCGACATGCTTTACTTCCAAGAGTTGAAAGAAACTAAAGTGATAATCAGAAATCTGCCCCATCTCTTAGTAAGCATCTTGCAGTAAGTTTTGTGTGGGTGTGGGTGTTTTAATTCCAGCAGAATGTGTTCTGTTAACTAATGCATTCACTGGCAGTGGCTTTTCTTCCTCCTTGTTAGTGATCTGCAGCAGAGCCTGCAGCAATGGACTACAACAGAGAAACAAGCCAACTAACACGGCTTTATGAAAAACAATGTTGTTGCTGAATCAATATTTTCATGGCCTTGAGCTATTGGAAATGATGGTATTTTTAATACTGCCTGTACAATGTAGTGTCATTTCCAAGTTTCAAAGCTCCAGATCCCGACTTTGACAGGGAGAGAGAGAAAGTGGAAGGAGCGAAAGTAGATTTCTTCAGAAAAAAACAAAAAAACAAAATCAGGCTTGGCTTTGCATAAAGTATAAAAATCCAACTGCGTCTTTTTAAAAATCATTTTTTTAAGGGGGGGGGGGCAGATATGAAGCGGAAGCCTCTGAAACACTTCCAAGCTCATAAAGGAAGACATTTTGCCAAAGTACCTAACTTTTATTAGGGCAGCTGTTGTGGCTGCCTAATTCTTCATTGACCAGGTTTTATGCAGTCTGTTGTAATAGAACAACTGAAAAAGAAAAGGCACAGTCCAAAGAGCTGTGTCATTGTCTGAGCAGATGACACACCAGCTCCCATATACAACTTGTTTGCTGCAGTTTTTAACCAAAGACGCCCTCCTGTCGCCGCCCAAAAAACCCACACACTGTTTCTCATTTTTCTAATTGCTATAAATAGGAAATAGAAATAAAATCCAAAATGATCTTCCTAGAATGGGAAACTGGCCTGAAACTAACCACAGTGAAATTCAGCAGAGACAAATGCAAAATTCTGCAGCGAGGATGATGGGGGCGGAATAAGGATAAGATGGGAGATGCCTGGCTTGGCAAGAGTGTATGTGAAAATGCTGGAGAAATTGAAGCCAATCACTGGCTGAGCAAATGAGCTGTGGTAGAAAAACTGCTCAACCCTTGCCATCAAGTAGGGCTGGGAGAGACTTGTGCCTGAAATATTGAAGAGCTGCTGCCAGTTAGATGAGACAGAACTGAGCTGGGTGGATCACTGTTCAGCTTAGGAACATGGGGACCTCTCTTATCCCGAGTCAGACCCTTGGTCCATCTAGTTCCATATGTTGATGGACTTCAACATCCATCCACCCTGTCCAGTGGTCATGCTAGCTGAGGTTGATGGGAGCTGGAATCCAACAACATATGGAGGGCCACAGCTTCCCCACTCCTGCTAAGCACAGTCTAGCATTTCATGTGAAAAGATCCAATGAGGATTCTCAGTACAGTCATGCGGCTCGTCCAGACTTGCCCTTGCCCTGCCACTTTCCCCCAGGGGAAAGAGGCAGGGCAAGGGCAAAACCACACTGATCTGTGCTTCCTAGCATAGGACAAGTGTGAGTCTGAATGAGCCCTTTTATCAAGCACATGCTGAGGGCAGAGTGGCTTGGCTTCGAGAAAAGAAATGGGAATTCCCTTCCACAGAAGGACAAAATAAACCAGAGCTCCCCGCCACCAGCTCACCCCAATTTTTTGGAGCTTGTGGAAACATTTGGAATTTTGAGGGAGTGCTGTGAGTCCTGCCTCACTTCTGAGTCACTTCTCTCTGTCCCGTTCAACTTTTTGGGTGCTACCCTCAGCTTTCTTCAGCTGCCTGGGTGCACATAGAGCTGAAAGAGCAAATGGGCATGAGTAGGCTCTTCCCAGTTCCTTTTTCACTTCAACATGTTTGGGTGCTGATTTCAGTTGAAAGAAGACGTAAGAAAGAGGGTCAGTCTTCCCGATTCCTCCATCCGCTCTTTGTCTTTCAAGGGGTGGGGGAAGAGACACCACTCTTGCCACCTCATGATGAAGGAAGGAGAACTGAGCAAGAAGTGGAGGGACAGAAGCTTCACAAGTTATGGGGAATGTCCTCAAGGGTCCAATTGTGCACTGGGAACATTTGGAGGAGAGAATACTGTCCCCCTTTGTTTTCTGCCTCTTATTGTACATATTTAACTATACAATATAAAGAAAACCATTTATAAAGAAATAAAACTGGAGGCGAATCAGCAAGGCTAACATGAAATACTGACGAGTATGCTAGTGTGATGTGAGACCACTCATATTTCATATCATACATTTTTTTACCTTCCTGGACTCAGCTGCTCAGGCCAAGGTCTTCTGGGTCTGCGAAAAGAAAAAAGAAGAAAAGAACAGCCCCCAAGAGTGTTTATATTTTTTTGTTCATGACCATGCTGTTTAGTTTTAATTGGTACCAAGCTAGCCAGCCAAGAATTCTAAATGAAATTTCATTTCTCTGTGTACTGCTGATCAATATTCACTCAACGCACAACGGCTCTTTGTATCTCGGTGGAATAAAATAAATTGTCAGTCAGCAGCATGGTTTTTGTTGTCGCTGGGTCTTCCTCCCCCCAAGCTAAATTATTCACCTTCTCAAAAGGCAATTTGATAAATGTTTATTTCTTCATAATGCATTCTAACAATCACTGATTTGTGACACTCGCTGTGAACAGAATTTAAATTCATAGAGGATGCTTTCTTTCTCTCTCTAAGAAGACGCTAAGAGAGACAGACGAGAAATGGCTCCTGGAATGTTGCCTCTTTTCCATTTCAGATATTGTGGTGGCCTCCCATGGTATAAGGGGCACTAATTGAATTTAAGAGATGTAATAAGTGAGAAGCGCACCCATTCACATTGCGTCAGAATAAGAGCTGGCTCAATGGATTTGGCAGAAGCAGCAGCACCGGGACAGCGCGTAAGCACCAATTTCACAGTAAAGCGGAAAAGACTGCAGAGCGGTAGAGTTCACTGATGAGTTCTAACAGAGGGCAGGGAGATATATATTGAGAGATGAAACTTTTCCCAATGCACAGCATTATGAAAAAGGAATCGCTAGAGATAAACTTTGGATAGGTTGTCTTCTAGCAAAATTCAGATTTATTTCTCTTTCATAAGTGCTGCAGCATCTAGTATATGATTGAGACGGCTATTGTTTACTATGCACAGGTAACCATATCTCTTTCTTCCCCTTTCCTCCTTCTTCCAATGTTCCTTTGGGGGAAAAGTTGTACTATTTTTACTATTGTACAAATATTGAATATTGTACTGTTCTGAGAATTAAAGTGTGGTATTGAGAACTTGCTGGGGGGGGGGGGACTGTGCTTAACATCACAGCAATTCATTGTTCTATGAGGGCATATTTCCTTGTGGGTAACCTTTGCAGAAGGAGGAATACTTGTCAGTGGCCCAGAGGAAAAAGTGAGAGGAGCAATGAATGTGAATCTTAACTTAGCCTGCTGCACAAAGTTTCCAAGCACATTCACACACACCCTTTCGATCCAGGCAAGCAAGAAGCATTATCAGTGTTCAATGGCACGCACATGTGAGTCAGAGACTTTCAAGGAAGCTGCAAGTCAGGGCTGGTGAGATATGTGACCTAGGAAGAGGGGATGTGGCCAGGGAGAGTCCCCTAGGTCCATCCAAAGCCTGGAGATGTCTTTGTGGAAACCTACATAAGAAGCTTTTAAGCTGAGCTGCCACACATCAGGCACTAAGAATGAGTTTCCTAGTTTTTTCCCTGTTGACTTTCTGTTAGAGAAAGAGAAGGGGAAAGCTCTTGTAGCGCTGGCAGGAAGACTTTGAAGCAAGTTCTAAAGAACATGATGGAACCAAAGTTCATCCCATCCTTCGTTTTTTATCTCAAAGATACCCCAAATGTTCATCTCTCCTGGGATAAGACAGACCTGGAACATAACAGTGAGAATCTCACAGAGAAGGTTGACAGGTAAATGACAAAGATGATTAGTGGGAAATGGCCTCAAGCATCTCTGCAGCTGCTATCAACAGACTGCTGGGAAAGAAACCGACCATGAAAGAATATTTTGTGGTGGTAGGTGAAAGAACTAAGAAGGTAAGTCCAAAAGCAGAGAATGTAAAAGCCTGCAATATTCATCACACACAGAGGGAAGCTATTTGTGCTAATGGCCAGTCACATCCCACCCCTCACCGCCTGCCGACAGTCCCCCACATGCTCCCATTGGCTGAAAGAGATGCAGTTTTCTTCTTACTATTTATTTTGATGCCCTGCTGGCCCTCTTTGTTTCCTTCTTGTAGCACCATTATATTTGTAGCTAAGGTTTCCTTGCTGCTTCACTGCACTCCATTCTTTGCCCATGCAGGACTAATGAATTCAGGTTCGATTCAAATGTAAAACAAGGCGGGACCAGCCTGCTTTCCCCCCCAAAAGCAGATTTTGATGCAATGAAATGGACTGCTGTCTTTGCCATAATTCCACTCCTGTTGCCCATTAATCCAGTTTTGCCACCTTGAGCCATCATTTTCCTTTATTTTCTCAAAATTTACAGTTACATAGTATCATCCTTCCCATACCTCAAATCACCCTCCCACTAAAAAAAAAAAAATCCTCCCTAGAGCAACACATTTGCCGTGCTCAGCAATATACGGGAGCAATCTCACTTAGTAATTGCTAAGAAAATTCTGTGTCCCTCCTCATTGTATTTCTTGCAACTATGATTTCTTCCTCTCTTTCCACCTCCTAAGTCCCCTGCTGTGCCAATGAACTCTGATAATCATGCAAGTAGCACTGAGATAGAGATCAAGTGATGCAGCCAGCTCTATCTCAACTTTGACTTTCAAGTCCGCATTTACTCGAATGCATGCATTACCGTCTGAGGAAATATAAAGTCATTCTTCCTCAAACGAAAACTGCTTTTAGCCTGTGGTATAAAGTGCCCCAGATTTTAAGAAGCAAAGGAAAAATTCCTCCTTCATTCTAAAAATGGAACAAGCATTCCTTCTGTGAGCTGTTTCTAGTCGGTATCATCGCTTCACCCAGTCCATATTCATTCTGGCTGCAAATATGCAAATAGGAGGTCGGTGTTTATTGAATGCTTGACTCTAACTATATAACCCATATATGGATTATAACATAAATCTTGAATTCTGTTGTACTTTTAAATCTACTGTATTTTGAATATTAAATTGGAGGAGTACTCAATTTGGAGGAGGATTGGACAAATTCATGGAGGGTGGGGCTATTAATAGCTACTAGCCATGGCGGTTTAGCTGTGCCTCCATAGTCAGAGGCAGTAATATTTTTGAATACCAGTTGCTGGAAGCCACAGAAGGGGAGAGTGTTTTTGTGCTCAGGTCCTGCTTACAGGCTTCTCACAGGCATCTGGGTGGCCACTGTGAGAACAGGATGCTGGACTAGATGGGCCATTGGCCTGATACACAAGGCTATTGTTATGTTCTTAAATATCTTTGGCAATATCCAATGTGCTCATTCTGTTAGTGGAAGGATTTATGCATGTGCAACAGAAACCCCTTCCTCCCCTTTCAGGCACTCTCTCCATATCTGTTCCAGGGAGCTGGGGGATCCCTAGAACAGATTTAGGGGGGAAAGTTCTATTACACAAGCATATATCCTTGCGCTGATGCAACAATTCATGTTGCACTACTTTGGATATAACACTTAATCTTTTAAGATTCAGACTACTATAGAGGCTTTATTATTTCCAGTATATTTATTACATGGGAGAGTGTTCAAAAAGGGTGTTTCTGCAGTGATGCTAATCTACCCTTCCTACCTATCTCCATTCTGTTGCATATGTCTGTTCTAGGCCTTCATATGCAACTACATCAGCTGTCTTCCCTAAGATGTTTCCTGGGAACAGCTTGTGCAGTCCTTAACTTATTCAAGTAGCACAATTGATTCTATTTGTGTAAACTAGGCTCAAAAAACTCACACATGGGTCTTTATTTCTTTACATCTATATCTAGATTTTCTTCTGCCATGGAACAGACAGGTGGCATGCATGTGATTCCCAGCCACTCAACCAAGCACTGGCAAGAACCCAAATCTTGCTTAGCTTCAGTAAAGTGGTGGCTTCATGTGCCTTCAGACCATAACCTGGGTGTGGATATACATACATTGGGTAGGATTCAACGAATAAGTCCCATCAGCAGAAGCCCTGTGAAATTTCCACTTGTGCATTGGGGCTTTCCTCCCTTTCCTCCCCCAGAATTGGACCTGGGGGGCAGGGGGCAGAAGAACCCCTGAAACAGCATTCAGAGAGAGGAGAGGGACATTGACCCATCTGGCAAACCTAATGCTTGCCCTGATGGAGTGAGTGCCTTAGTGCAACATTGAATTGCTTCCCTTGTGACTGCCATTGTCATAAGTCATTGCCACTTATCTATAGTGTGTACCTCAAATGGCCTCCAATAGGACAGATTTTAACCATCACTTTCCACCTTTAAGCCACCCATATAGCAATTTTGTGGATCTGTCTCTTTCTCCTTTTACAACTGAGCTGATTTCTATATCCTCCTCACACCTCAGACCTTTATGGAAGGTTATACCTCGCAGCAATATTGTGCACCGAGTGTACAAATTCATTTGCCAGTTGCTGCCTGTCTTTCTGCTATCCTAGTATGCCTTTGTCTGTGAGTCACAACTTTGTTTACCTGTTGCCACCAGCTAATCCCTTCTTCTAGTATTGTTGAAACTCGGTTGAATCCAATTGCCTCTCTGTATTAACAGAGGGCTCTTTGATCCAGTGGAAGCTTCTGTGAATGAAACATCAGAAGAGCCCTGCTAGATCAAATCAATGGCCCATCTCTGTCCAGCATCCTGTTCGTGCAGCTGACAACCAGAGGAGGGAGAAGTGGATTTTGATTTTTTTTCTGAAGCCTCCACCTCCTACAATATGCTGCAAGAGGTTGAAAAACTCTCCAGAAAAGTTTTGGGTTATTCTAGGTAGCCATGAAGCCTCCCTTACAGAGGGCACCCCTCTCTTTAAAGTAATCCTCTCTCTGAAGGCCTGCATGATGCAAGTCCAGTTTAAAGATAAAGAACCATAATGCCTTGAAGTTGCCCATCAGCAGACTGGTCACTGTGACTCTTCCCCCTCTATGCTCAGATGTATTATATTTCTATTATCATAATGGATTTCTGAATCTGTACATACAAATTGGCATCTGCAAACATATATAAAAATAAATAAATCAAATTATGTACACTTTCATCCTTTTTTTTCTTGCAACGTTTATGTGGTTTCCCTATAGATAACTTCAGGAGCTTCAGGAGAAATGAAGCTCTAGAAAGGCTAGAAAGGCTGTTAGCCTGATCCAATAGAGCTCTTTCTGTGTTCTTATACTGTTGAATCAGAGCTTGCACATGGGGGCAACTGTGTATGGAGGTGTGGGTTCTAGCAACTCCTAGCACAAAAATCACAAAATCTTTGCTGCTTCTGGTTAGGCAAAGTCTCTTGCCAGCAGTCAGATCTCTCACAATCCATTTTCATAATCAAAAAGCAAAAGATCATCCTAGATGCAAAATTTGCTTGGGTCTGCTCTCTATTTCAATATAAATTGTACATCATCTTTGATTTATTGTTGTGGGCATACTGCAAAGTGATATGCCATCAAGCGCTATAAAAATTGGATTTGCCCACTCCAAACTGTTTTTGCTGGCAGAAGTATTTACCAGGTGCCATGACATGAAAATATATCCATCAGTGAAGAAATATATAAGCCAACCATACAAAGAACAGCCTTTGAGCTCAGATATCCAACCTGTCATCCCCATACTATTTTATAAGGATTTGGTTTACGCTTCCTCTGACGGCTTTCTTTGGAACAATCTCCTGAACTATGCATACGTCCAAGGAAATGACTCCTGTTGAATTCACTTGGATTACTTCTGAGTAAACATGTTTAGGCTTACACTCTCAAAGTCTAAAGCAACCTGCATGAGTTTCTGAAGCAATCATGACAGTTGGGTAGTAGTGGAAACCTAGGGGAATCAGCTATCCCCCTAGAAACTCAGTCAATTAAATTCAGCCCGGAAGGATACCAATCTAATATCAAAGATATTGCCAAAAGGATCAGTTCCCTGGAGCATAAGGTTAATGATTTAGAGCATGTCAGCTTGGCCTGGAGCAGATAAAATGAAACTAGAAATACACACACAAACACGCAAAGGTCAAAATATTAATAGATATAAGAAAATGCAACCATTACAATAATAATTCAAGGAAGATACACAAGGGCTTACTTGCATCTCATTTCTCTGGAATTTTTTTAAACAGTCCTTAATTAATATCCTGTTTCCCCACGTTTAGTATACAGCAGGGTACCAGAGATTTGATTGAAAGTTCAGGAAGAAATCAGAAACTGGAGGTAGTGACCCAGTTTCCTTATATTAACAAGTCCTTATCATCTTTTGCTACAGAACAAAGAGAAAAACAAAAAATACGGAAACCAGAAGAACTATGGCCATGTCAACAAGCAACACCCCAGAGGGACAAAAACCACAGGCAGTTAATCATTTATTCAATAATAAAATGCCCTCAGTATTTTGAATGGGGCTCTTTGTTGGCTCAGAATCTATACAGATTCCTTAAAGCAGATCTTTGGGCTCCTCCAGACGGTCTGTTGAGAATCTGCTTGCACAAAGCTTACACAGTGGTTAAATTAAGTTGGGTCTTATTGAGCACGAGTTCCCATTGGTTTCCCGGGATGTTATATGGCACTGAGCATTCATAGTGATTTGCTTGCATGGTGTTGATATCTCTTCTCATTAATCTTCCATTCATTTCACAGGTTTCAGTGCATTTGTCCACCTGTGTTTGTGTGTGTTAAATACATTTGTTATATAAGGACAACTGAGCACTTTAATTATACAAACCTACATTTGTAGTATGTGCTCGAATCTCTCCCACAAAATCCTGACAGTCTGGAGGCGACCTGTGAGCGCAGATCTCCTGCAGCAGGTATGTTCAGTTTGAACACGACACTATAGATTCTTCTCTAACTGAAGAATTTTGATTCCTAAATAAGACATTTAATGGGCTTCTTTCTTTATATCACAAATATGGTGGTAGGGACAGAAATATGAAGGGCCATGGTATCCACAGAATTGGAGAAACTTTGAAGGGAGTCAGTCTTGTTGCAGGACCATCATCAGGTGTTAGCACTGTTGGGTACTTGTTATCTGGGTCCAAAAGTGGGGGGAGGGACCTGCCTGGGATTCTGCCGGTCCGTCCTCTTGCAATTTCCGTTTACCTGACCTCTTTGAAGAAGAGCACACATCCTGTTCTTCCTCTATATGAGGAAGAGGTGAGACCATTAAGGGAGGGGAGCTCATTGAAAACATATCGCGGAAGCTCCACCTCATAACCCCGTGAAAACAATAGTCTTTCTGAGTGTATATGCTTAATAAAAGGTTCATGCTTGCCCTGTTCTTCTACTGATGTTAAAAACAAGTCAACCATCAACCCCTCACCCACCCACCTTGCTCTTGTTAACCAACTCTTTATGATAAATTTGGAAAAGCCAATCCATGAGAAGAAAAATAGTTGGACTTCTACCAACACAGAGGAAGAGATAGGTAAATGAGGCCATGGGAGGTGTTTTTCAGTAGTGCTATTATGACTGTATCTCCCTTCAATCCATGCTGCTTTTCTAATGAAGATTCAGAAGAATAGGAATGAAATCTATTGCATCAATTTGGAGAACATTGTAGTGGTCCCTCTCTGCAGAATAATCTTCCTAGAGCAAGCATAGTCAAACTCCAGCCCTCCGGCCCTCCTGTTACCTCCCCAGCTAACAGGACCAGTAGTCAGGGATGATGGAAATTGTAGTCCCAAACATCTGGAGGGCCGGAGTTTGACTATGCCTGTCCTAGAGAGACCTTCCTACAGTGCCATCATTTTGGCACCAGGCAAAGACCTTTCTTTCTATTTAGTCAGGCCTTTTAACATCTTTTAAGGTTTTTAATCTGTTAAATCTGACATTGATTGCTATTTTAGTTTCTACTTTAATAGTATCTGAGGATTTTATTTTCACCCTGATGGGATTATTGTAGCACGCTCTCTCTCTCTCTCTCTCTCTCTCTGTGTGTGTGTGTGTGTGTAGAGAGAGATTGTTGGCATTATTTTATTAGCTTTGATATTTTATTGCATTATTTGATTTGTGTTTTGTGTTGCCTAGCAAAGTAGGCAACTAATAACTGTAAGGAAATAAATAAATGCCACATGTGCCCTGTTGCATTAGTGATTAGAATGGGGAAAATATTTACAGTTAATTTCTCTGAACTTTATACTGAGCCTGGTACAAATTTGAGCATTTGTCAAAGCCATCCTCTTGACGCACACAAACCAATCAAAGAATACTTTGGAACTGGGAGGGCAGGCATCTAAATTTGTTGTATTTATTTCTCACATCTGAGTGGGATTTCCCACTCCTCCCAACAAGCCTGTGACATACATTAGCCTGAAAGAGAATAAATAGTCCAAGGTAAGCCAAATTTCTAATATTGTGTTCCAAGCTTTTTGGAATGAGTTGACCCTCTTGGCTTTGCCATTCAACTCCGTTTATCAATCTCCTTATTTTTGGAAATTTGATATTTTGAAGCCAAATGTGGCCATGTTGGATTTTCATGGCAAATGGCCATTTAAATGTATATTTACATGGTTCTTACTGCTTCTAGTGGACCATATACAGCCATGTAGAGTCTTTTAAAGTGCAAAAGGAAGTCCCAAGATTTTCCTGTTTTTTTGTTCAGACAAGCATAGCATCTAGGGTTGTTTTCATGCAGAGTTTTAGGATCATCTCTTTGCCAAAAAAAAAAAAAAAAAGGGAAGAAGAAGAAGAAGGAAGATATTTTTTCCTAGTGTCATGATATGGGGCTTGACGCAGATTAATTATTAATATTTTACAGCCTTCAATTTAGAAGACATCTGCCCCATTATCTTTGAAGGATGCCCCTATTAAACAATCCCTGTGAGGCTGCCATGGGGAAGTATTAAATATTGAGGAGTGTAACTTCTCTCTATTTTGTCAGCTTGATCCCAGCTAACTGATGCTTCCTGTCAAAAGACTGTATCGAATTATTTAATGAGGTAGATGCAGTGAGTTACCATGATTAGTAATTGACTGTTAATATCAGAATGAGCTGGAATGGGTTTCAGTTTATTAGGCTATTTAAAATGTTTGGACATTTAAAACAGTTATTAGTTCCGCTTTGCTCTGCACCTGACTTTTTACAGCACAGAGGAATGAAAAAGAAAAGCAGCAACTGCAAGCTGAAGTTTCAGTCTTTTAAAAATCAGCATTTGCTCTGCAAATCAGTAAGCACGCATGGTGGTGCTATTAGAGCAGATATACACTATAAACGTATGCCAGTTTTAGACATTTTAACAGCCAAGTCTTACCCCTAAAGAATTCTGGGAATTGATGTTGGCTGAGGTCATTATCACTAGCCCTACAAGTTCAGCTATGCAAATAATTAATAATAATTAAGGCTTCCAGTAGTTTTTTGATTGTTGCTTAAGTATATCAGGATTTTTGTTCAGCTCCTCAAAGTTCAGGCTGATCTGTGTTAATCTCAAACATCTATGATAATTATCAGGGCCAGCTCAAGACATTTTGCTGCCTGAGGGCAGGCTGCATGGAACACACAGCTCTATCCTCCAGCAGAAAGGAAAGGCTGTTGCCAATGCCCTCTCCAACATCACCAGCATCTGCCACCTGAGGTAACTGCCTTCCTCTGCCAAATGGTAGAGCCAGCCCTGCTTATTGTATTGCTTTGGCAATTTAGCCTGCAAAACTACAGTGGTACCTCTGGTTACAAACTTAATTCATTCTGGAGGTCCATTCTTAACCTGAAACCATTCTTAACCTGAGGTACCACTTTAGCTAATGGGGCCTCCTCCTGCCTCCATGCCACCGGCACGAAATTTCTGTTCTCATCCTGAGGTAAAGTTTTTAACCTGAGGTACTACTTCCGGGTTAGTGGTGTCTGTAACCCGGGGTGTTTGTAACCCGAGGTACCACTGTACCTGAACCAAAATAATGAAGTTCCTGGTTGCCCAGTAATTTGGCTTGGCTTTATTCATCTGGGAGGAATCTAGTACACAGGAAAATACTGAAGCTTTTTAGGTGGGATACAGTGGTACCTTGGTTCTCGAATTTAATCCATTCTGGGAGCCCGTTTGACTCTCGAAACGGTTTGAAAAACAAAGTGCAGCTTCCAATTGGCTGCAGGAGCTTCCTACAGTCAAGCAGAAGCCATGTCGGACGTTCAGCTTCGAAAAGCATTCGCAAACCGGAACACTCACTTCCAGGTTTGCGGCATTCGGGAGCCGATGTGTTCAGGAGTCAAGCCATTCGACTACCAAGGTACCACTGTAGTTTGGAGAGAGCGGAGAAAGAGTCACTGTTCAAATAATGACTAGGTGCAACAGAATCTACTGATTGCAGCAGAAGAGGGTGGCTCTTTCCACAAATGGTGATTAGAACAGTCAATGTAGTTAATGAGGAAAAGCCTGAAATTTGTCTCCATTCCTAAAAAAATATGGGGATTGGCTTAATGCTAGTCCTAAACTATGACGATGTTTAGATGCGCCATGTTCTCATTTGTTTGTCACTATTCCCCAAGCAAGAGGAAGGTTTTGGACTACTCTGACAAGATAGAATCATTATTTTTGCCATGCCTTATCATTAAATCACTTGAGCCCTTCCTCTTCCTTCCTCCCCTGCCCCCCGCCCTGCTTGCTTTTGCATGTAGCATGGACAGAAATCCTTGAAAAAGAAAGATAAAGGAAGCAGCAGCAGAGGGACCTTAGCTTTAATGCATGCCTTCTGAGAGAGGTATTTAATGTTATCAGTAATACTATAAGCTTGATGCCTTTGAGACATTCCTTGGGGATGCTGCTCTAAGAGAAATACTGACTGAAACGGCAACCCTTCATCCGTAAGGTCACAGGAAAAGCCATTCTCATGGACTCGGTGAAAACTGATGTGAAGGATATGAATGAAAGCAAAGGAAAGTTGCCTACTGCATACGCACATCCAAAGTAAATAAAAAACCTTTGAAAGGAAATGGCACAGTTACCGAGGTGAATGAAGAAAGGGAGGAGGGGAGATAAATTATCTCAGGACACCAGATTCACTCCCCTGCAATAAGTCATTGGAAACTTGAGAGGTTGGAGCAAGAGAAGATTAGAAATTTTGGAAGGTTTTAATAAATCAAAGGCTGGATGACTTGCCCAATGCACATCCTAGGCCTTCTCAGCCTAGATCAGCTCTAGACTTGAAAGCAATGCTGAAAGCAATTAGATAGAGACTAGAAAAGGATGCTTTTGATAGTATGTTACAGTCTGGCATATGCAGTAAACACATAAGACGCACACAGACAGGGAATTCTAAAAATGGAAGCGAGCAGAGAGTCAAGCAGAAGTGCAAATGAAAGGGAGTCATTGGGCCAGGGGATTGCTTTTATCTATGTTGGCATAAATTATTTTTAGGTGAGAAACTCTGGGTTTATACAAGCAAACTGTAAATTAGCTGAGCCTCATTTGCAAACTGAGCAAAATACAAAGTAAAATTTCACACAGCCATTCTAAAGCCTTGTTCTGGGAGGCTCCAGTCTCTGATGAGATACTTATTTCTAAGAACTATAAGGAGGACTATTGAACCAGGCAATTCTCATTGCTAAAAATGGTGGCAGCACCTAATGGGGAAAGAAAAGGAAAGATCTATGTGAAGACTGGATGGAGAAGAGTCAATAAACAGTGTTATGTACACAGTAAAATAGCAGGCCAAGTGAAGCAAAGCTATATATTCAGCGCCGTGGCATTTATCTGTTTGACTGACTGACTGACTGACTGTCTGTCTGTGATGTGATAAGTGCTGAGAGTCACAGCCAATAAATTTCAAAATGTCAAGTAATAGCCCAGGCATGAGTGGGCAGAACTCTATTGACTGTGGAGAAAAATCAGAGAAAGATATTTGTGGGAAATCAGTATTTTTGTATTGCAATGCAAACTATCAAGAGGGAAATTGACATGAAGATAATAATCCATAGACTGGGTTGGCATGTTACGCTTCCCGCAACCCCAAGTTCAACAGCAATCATAAAAAGACAGACTAGATAGAGGCATGTAGAGCATACCCTTCTGATCCTCCACAGCTACTTTCTGTCTTCTTCAAAGCGCTGTGTCTCTCCTGTCCTCTAAATCTTAAAATATTTCCTCTTCTTTTTGCCACCTTTAAACTCCCAAATGTCATTGCACCATTACACAGCATGCCCCTAACGCATTGTCTTAGCCAGTTGGCAAGGATTATTTCATAATTGTGGCCACCAGCCTAGATTTAATTATTGCAAGGAAATGGGCAACCCTGGCTTCAGAGTCTTAAAAGACGTCATTCTGCAAGCCTTTAAAACAAAATCATGTAGAACTGAGAGGGATGAGAATTCTGGCTTTCTTTGGACATAACACCCTTCTCAATAATGGCAGTGGTGCCCACCAGAGTGGTGCTGGGGCTGAGTTCTGGCTTGCACCTCAGGGCAGGTGTCCACACACGTGCACCAGGCAGGGCGCAGTGCACTCGCCCAGCCCATGCCACTGGATGGGGGTGGGTGGAGGGTTTTCTTCACTCTCCACTCTCCCCAGCCCTCACTGCCATTGGGTGGGTGCTCACACACTGAGCAGTTGTGGGGCGCAGAGGGTGAAGAGCCCTCGCTGCCGACGGATGGGCATTCGCCCCACGCTCCACCACTGCTTGGCCATTGTAAAATGGAACCAGACATGTAAAGCAGGTTGAGATCAGCAAACGGCATATACAAAAAAAAAGGTGGATTACCGTCCTTGCCTTATTATATCATTTGCCTGTGTGTGTATGTGCGTGTCCATGTGTGCGTTTGTGTATGTATAAAAGTGGTCAATGATCTCGGTTAAATCCCTGCACATCCTCTGATTAATTCCCTGAGTTTTCTTCCCAGAAATCCCCAAAGCCATTTACACATTTACAAGTTCAGTAATTCATTGTGCTTGTCCTACCCAGGCAATAAAGTGTGTGATGCTCGCTAAGTGGCGGGAGGCAAACAAGGAGATTTCATAGAATTCAAGGTCAGGCAGGAGGACAAAGCTTTACATTAGGAAAGTGCTGCAATCTACAAAATACTCCAAGTTGGGACATGCAAAGGACAAGAGGGAGTACAATCGGAGTGTGGTTTAGAAAAGAAGCTAGTGAGCGATGCTCATGTGACAATCGGGGGTGGGTGGGAAGAAGCAGTTGTATAGTCATTGTTTTAATGAAGTGAATTTGAAAATGGGTGGGGGACTTGATATCTTTCAGGTGCTCTTGGTCTCCAGCTCCCATCAGTTCCAGCCAGCATGGCCAGTGGTTAGCAATGATGGGGGTTTGAGACCAGGAATACCTTGCAGGCCACAGGTTGCCCACACCTGTGATTTGGAGTTAGGTGAAAGAGAAATCTCACTGGCTTTAATTGTGGAAAATGATATTTGTATACAAAAGATGAGTCTGGACCTTGTCACCATGGTGACATGACAGCCTCGCAATAAAAATAACTTCTGATAGCTCAGTCTAAAAATATTTCAAAATCAGTTTACTAGATACAGCAGACTGATACGTCATCCGCTTAACAGGAAGACTGATTGCCCAGTATTTACGCTTCTAGGGTAATCTGTACGCAGCTTCAAAATGAGAGTTATTAAATTATTTTCAAATGCTAATGATGCTATTCATCTGGGGGTTGCACAGAGGTTTGAAGCAATTCAAGATGAACATTTGCTTTTAAGAAGTTAGCTTAATCTTTAAGAACGCAGCAGCAATGCTATAAATAATAACTCTCCCATGAAGAATACTGGTCTATGAGCCCTCTCATCTGGTCAACTTGGAGAAATTCAGGACAGGTCCAAATGAGGCAAAAAAAGCTCAAAAAAAGCAGCGGCAGACACATAGGAATGAACATCTGCACTTGCTGCTGAGGGCTCGGCTCCCCCCCCCCACAAAAGCCACCAGTTGCAATTGCCTTGTGAGGAAGAGCAGCATGACCATCTGCTCAGGGAATGGCGTAGGAACTGGGTCCCTGCTGGGACAGGAATGACAATAAATTGGCAGATTCTAGCTAGGCCATGGAAGGTAAAGTTCTCACCAGGGGTGGACTTTGGTCTTTCAAATTTCAGTGGTGCCCCATGCAGGTCCAAAATTTGGTGCCTTCTAGGCTCAGCACCCAGTGAGGTGGAACCGGTCACACTGTGCTAAACCCGCCTCTGTTCTCCTTCACTAAAGCCAACTAGTTCTGTCTGGGAAAGCTGGATTGTGTCCACATTATGGACTCATCCACACTTATGCTTTATGCCTTCTAGGCACAGGTCCAGGCTTTCTAGGTCGGTGTCCAAGTGGGTTTTGTTTTTGCTTTTCGTTTTGTCCCAGCACTTTGCCCGGGGAAACCCAATTGCCGCTTGCTTCAATTCAGTAGTAAAACACAGGTTTTTCCAGGAAAAGGTTCAGGACAAAAAAGAAAACTTGCTTGCACCGGGACCTAGAAAGGCCAGAAATGTCGCTCAAAAGAAAGTATGGATATGCTCCATCTCCCAGGTGCTCTTTAGGCTTGTATTTTTGTGGCAGGTTTTGGTTTTTCACTTTGATATACCTTTTCCCATTCAACTGGTCCATATATGAACCTTGTAACATCTGGAATTGGATCCCTGAGTTTGCTTGCTTTTCTCTTCCTTCCCTATACCTTTTTTCCTTTTGTGTGGTGTCCTTTTAGATTGCAGGAGCCATGTCATTTTTACTGATCTGTAAGCCACTTTGAGAGCCTTTCCAGACTGAGATGGTAGGTTTTCTGTACCCATAGTGATTACACTTTGAGCATATAACAGTAAGATGGTGATACACCTGCATTTTTGAACACAGCAGCCACTTGACTGTTCTAAATAAGATAAGGATGATTGCATTGGGCATTTCATTAGGAAGTCCCTTTTTTGCCCCCTTTCCCCTCTTCTCCAGCTCTCCCACTAGGCTTTGAGATCCAAAGTTACCACAGCAAAAAGAGGAGTAGATGTGGAGGAGTGATATACTTATCACAAGAATGTAGGAAGCAATTTTGTACCAAATCAGCCCCATCTAGCTCAGGGTGGTTCAATACACAGCCCAAGTGACCCTTGAGGCGTTTTCTTGGTGGCCCTCAGTATTATTTGATGCCCCCATCCCAGCTGCCATCTCAAAGCTAGGTAAGCAAGGCTCTGGGCTTTGGAAAGGAGGCATGAGAGCTCCAACAGGGTCCTAGAGTCCTTTGGTCTCCTTCCCAGAGCCTAGTTAGCACTTACCCAGATTTGGGAAGGAAATGGGAGGGTTTGGGGACCCTGCCAGAGCCTCACACCTCCTTCACAAAGCCTGATGCCTGGCTTAGCCAGCTTTGGGAAGGTAGCATGAGGGCTGTTGGGGGCGTCAATTGTTGGCCTTGCTTCCCCACCCACCATGTGATAAGGCAGTGCACAGCCTGTGGGTTCCATGCCAAAGTACTCTCATGGCCCATTTGGCATGAAAAGGTTGACTGCCCTGATCTAGATCAATATTATTGACTGGTCATTCTCCCAGATTTAAACAGGAAGCATTCCCAGTCCTACCAGAAACAGCAGGCTTTGAACTGGGGACCTTCAGCATGTGACACATGTATTATTCTACTGAGCTTTCATCCTACAGCGTATGTGTGTGGTGGATGGGGAGGAAGTACAGGGAAGGGACATCTTCAGAATTCATTTCTACCCTCTGCTTCTCTGCCGTGCTACATTACAGTAATAGCCTCTACATGCTTTTTTAAAAGAGATTCGTGTATGAATTTAAGGCTACTTTCTCAAATGGTCTGGTTAAGCATGCCTGATAGGTTCCTTTGTATAGCTATCAAAGCTGTGGCAAAAGGAGAGTTTCAACTCTTTCAATATTTTCAACATTCCCTTTGTGCACCAGACAAAACAGATCTCTTCAGTGCCAGCTTCTGTTTATAGTATTGTGTATGTTTCTGTATGGAAATTTCATTTGGGGACTGAGCATGAATAGAACAAGCTTCCATAAATAGCCCAATTTCTCTTGTTCATTCTTACATTAAAAAGAACTAGGGAGTGGAACTTGAGGAAGACAGCACCTACCATTTCCTTTTTAACCTCTGCAAGAGCTGTTCCTAAGGGGATGGGAACAGGTGCAGGGTGACTCCTTCCCACACTGCTTTGGTAATGTCGTAAGAACATAAGGAGAGCCATGTAGGATCAGGCCAGCCCAGCATTGTGTTCTCACAGTGGCCCACCAGATGCCCATTAGATTGACCTTTTCTGGACAGAGCCTGCAGATGGAGGCTTTCCACATGGGAGATTTCTGACATGGGCACCAAAAGGAGTTCTGGAGAGACAATACTATAATAATAATAATAATAATAATAATAATAATAATAATAATAATATAATTTATTATTTATACCCCGCCCATCTGGCTGGGCTTCCCCGGCCACTCTGGGCGGCTTCCAAAAGAATATTAAAATACTATAATACATCAAACATTAAAAGCTTCCCGAAACAGGGCTGCCTTCAGATGTCTTCTAAAAGCCTGGTAGTTGTTGTTCTCTTTGACATCTGGTGGGAGGGTCTTCCACAGGGAAGGCGCCACTACCGAGAAGGCCCTCTGCCTGGTTCCCTGTAACTTGGCTTCTCGCAGTGAGGGAACCGCCAGAAGGCAGGTATAAGCAGCCATGTCTTTCCCCCAGAGATATGCTAGGATAAAGAGGCATCAAAACAATGTTAAGTTAGCGTCGTCTTCTCCCTTTACCCCAATAATCCGGACCTTGCAATAAATGCCAATGTGTCATCCGTTTACGACAGCCAAAACTTTAATCTAGTATTTGTGCCACCGCTTGCCTTAACAAAAACAAACCATCGCTGTTTTCTTTAGGCACACACACTACATGTATTAACAGATAACAGAAAGTCATAAAATATTTACAGAGAATAGCAAATGTCTCTACTTGGAGTCAGCGAGTTTTTCAAACTACAACCTGAGTACCTGTCATACAAGGATCAATAATCCATAAATCATGTGCCAGTTGGAATTGCCCTACACATCAAAGAGCAC
Organism: Podarcis pityusensis; assembly: GCF_964106645.2. Taxonomy (NCBI): domain Eukaryota; kingdom Metazoa; phylum Chordata; class Lepidosauria; order Squamata; family Lacertidae; genus Podarcis; species Podarcis pityusensis. The sequence continues at coordinate 46,536,739 of NC_138029.1, read as the reverse complement.
TCTTGGTTTGGTTCTTTGTACAGGGCCTCACAAAACTCAGGATGAGGTGGAGCTTCTGTGGAAGGTCCATTGGGAACCATGACTCCCCTACTCCAGTTTTGTATACTACAATGTTGGACGTTATTGTCTCCCCTGTTTTAAGCTGTTAAAGTAGGTCAGCTTATTTGTATCGATTTGCTGAATATTTATATAATGTTGTATATTCTAATTTTTATACTCATTGACATTCTGACTACTTTTAGTTGTTCTTTATCGATTTTGTTATATTATTGTTCATCTGGTATGTTGCGAGTTGCTTTGTGGGAAAGAAGCATACAAAAAAATGGTGGTGGTGGTGATACAAGCATAATGAGTGTCACACCCCACAGTCACCTATGACTGGACTTAAATGTCCATGGGTCCTTTACCTTTTTTACCTTTTACATGACAGAATGACACACTGCTTATTGCACAGATCCAGCTTCCGTAACTGGGGACTAAGGTAATTGTACATTAATGTCCCACAAAAAAACCCCGTTTTTTTGCCCCGTAGAATGATTAAAGGGAGAGTTTCCCACTGATGCAGGTGTATGGTATGGGATATTCTTCTAATTCCCAGCACTCCACACATCAGCACTGATGACCACACACCTGAGGTGATAGACAATTTTGCCTACCTTGGTTCCACCATAACCAGCAACCTCTCCATAGATGCTGAGCTGGAGAAGCATATTGGCAAGGCAGCTGCACCGATGGCCCGCCTCTCCAAGAGAAGAGAATGGGAGAATGTGACACAAATGGCCAATACCAAGATGAAGGCCTACCAGGCTTGCATGCTGCTTTATGGAAGTAAGTTGTGGGTAACTTACAACCATTAGGAATGACACCTCAGTGCCTTCCACATGTGCTATGTCAGGAAGATTTGGGGTATCACATGAGAGGACAGAGTTTCAAACAAAGATGTGCTCTCCCAAGCCCACATTCCCAGACTCCTGTCCCTGCAATGTCTACAGTGGCTTGGTCATGTACACAGAATGAAAGATAGCAGGTTCCCCAAGGATGTGCTCTATGAGGAGCTGGCTGTAGGCCCCAGGCCCCAGTGGCAGACCAACTCAGTGTTTCAAAGATGTCTGCAAGCATGACATGAAGGCTGGCAACCTCGACTCCGCCGTGTGAGAATCCCTTGCAGACGACCACAGTGTCTAGAAATAGGCAGTCAAGTCATGTATCCATAGCAGTGACCAGAGGAGAAATGAACACTGGGAGGAGTGCAGAGAGAAGAAACGGTGTGGTGTATATGTAGCAGCAAAACCGGATGCCTTCATCTGTCCCAGCTGCAACAAAACATGTCTCTCCCATATCGGTTTCTACAGCCACAGCAGGCACTGCAAACTTCCAAAAGTTTGACTTCATCCCCAAAGGTGCGCTCCTCCAACCAATTCATGTTTTGTGCTGTAGGGTCAAATAAACCATTTAGGCTATTCATGCAGCTCTTTGTTGAATGTGGAACTGGGAACCAAGTTCAACATCATAAAAACACACATAAGATAATGGCACTGTCACAGTCTGTTTTCTAATTACTGAGGCATAGGTCCTACAAATAATTACTATTCAACCTTATTCAGCTCACTTGATACCAATTCACCATTCGGGTGGTATGGCTCACATACTAATAATGAGGAGCTATGGTTAAATGAAGACTTATGGGGTTTATTGTAGTACTTTAATTATTTATTTATTTGAAACCTTAAGAGAGGATGAGAGAAATGGTTCTGTCTATGAAAAAGGGACTCAGTATATGGTTGCAATCTTATTTAATATTTCCCATGATAAATAATTATTTACTTAATTGTGCATTCAAAGCAGTTTAAACTTTTATTGGGCTATCTAGGTTATTGCATGGCTGTATTGTAACTCATTATTCTTTTTCTAGTTTTACGTTATGCTTTCTGCTCCTAAATTTTTGTAAGTCACTTGGAGATTTTTTTTAGTGTGGCAAGCTACCAAATAAATTGAGTAATAGCAATAATAGTAATAATTGTAGAGATTCTGGGTGCCTGTACACAGTTTTCATAAGAGCAACTCAAAATGATGGGATTGGGTGTAGAGGAAAGTTGTACAGTTAATGCACATTTTTTACCTTATTTGTATTCTGTAGTGCTGCACAAGAAAAAACAATTATGAAGCCATTCATTTTTGCTAATTAGACTTCATTTGGTTTGTTGCTCATTATTTTTTTTAAAAAAATTTGCACACATTCCTTGTCCCTTTCCCCTATTTTCACCCATGATCTATGGGGGCCACAGAGTTGTTTTCAGTCATGGCTGCCACTATAATTATTTATAATGCCCCAACCATTACAGGGTATTATGGGGAAAATGATGGTCCACAGTGGAACATGACAACACACACACATACATGCAGCATTATGGCAGAAAATGACAGCCCCCAAGAGTGGGTGCTTAACTCTGCATCTGCTGCCAGAGACATGAACGTGCCAACCACTCCCCGCCCCCCAACCCTCAAATTGGAAGTACTGAAATTCATACCCATTCTTTGCCCTGTGCATTCAATTTGGAATGAATGAAAATTAAACCAAATGGCCTTCATTCAGTTCAATTTTTCGTCTATGCCAAGATCAATACACACCCTGACAGTCCATACACATCTCGCTTCAATTCTGAGCTTCCCCTTATGGGCATATTTCAATTTTTCTGGCACTTACCCTTATCCTTCTGCATTCCCATCTAAACCATATTGTGAACGTATGGCGAGTTTTTTATGCCATTAAACAGGGTTGGTGGGTGTGGGTTTTTTAAAAAAAAAAACTCTTCTCCCCCTCCCCCCAAGTTTCACACACCACACCCCTGCTGTAGGATCTAAACGGATGGATACATTACAAGGCATGGTGGGATTAAACAAGGAAGCAAGACCAGGAAGTACAGACCCCGCTAGACTTTCCTTCCTTCTCAGTAATTAACTTTCTTAGAAATGAAGCCGTGCATTAACTCTGGCACTAATGGACATCTTGTAAAACAAATGGTCACAGTTCTCTGTTTCATTTGAATAGGAACAAAAATGTTTGCTTAGCATTAAAACTGCAGCAGTAATCCGTGGAATCCATGTCAAATATTAAGTGCACACATTTGGATTAAACCACCACAAAGGCTTCCGAGCATCACGTCTTTATGGTCAAAAAGTAACCATGCAAAACATCTCAGGTTCAAACCCAGGTGTCTCCAGGTAGGGATGGAAACATCCCCTGTCTGCAACAATGAAGAGCATCATATGCAGTTCTGAGCTAGGCAGTGCCCATGTGGTCTGGCTTTGTAGAAGGTAGTTTGCTATGTTACAACCAGTTGAGTTGTTGTTAAATGCTTGTTGCTCATAAAGCTGTTGAACCTAAATTGTACAGTCCACAGTTCACTCCAAGGTGGGCCATTTCTAGCACGCCCCAATCTTCTACCAGAAAAGAAACTACGATGGGCATGGCTAAAGGCAGTGGGGATCCATCCCCCTTATCTACTGACTTGTGTGCTATGCTTCCTTTCTATAGGCTATGGGTCTAGAATGCTTGGGTCACTATTTTCTTAATGCCAACCTACATGGGGATGTCAGGGAGCTTCTGCATGAAGAACAGATACTCTTCCACTGAACTGTTTTCCTGGTAGATGAAAAGCCTGTTTCTAGGGTTTTATATACAGTGGTACCTCGGATTAAGAACTTAATTCGTTCTGGAGGTCCGTTCTTAACCTGAATCTGTTCTTCACCTGAAGCACCACTTCAGCTAATGGGGCCTCCCGCTGCCACTGCACGATTTCTGTTCTCATCCTGAAGCAAAGTTCTTAACCCGAGGTACTATTTCTGGGTTAGTGGAGTCTGTAATCTGAAGCGTCTGTAACCTGAAGCATCTGTAACCCGAGGTACCACTGCATAAATGTTGCTTCAAGGAAAGAGGGGAGGGTTAGGGGCACACACTTCCAAAAGAATCACATGTGTTTTTTCAGCAAGCATGCAGATACATAGGTGAGGGCACAGGCGCGCGCGCACACACACACACACAGAGAGAGAGAGAGAGAATAAACTTTAAAATTCTTTGCCCACCGCCTGAAAGAAGGAATGAAACAGTTGCTGAAGCCTGCACATTCGTAATTGTTAGTGCTGCCACAGTAAAACACACAGAGAGAGCCTTGGTGTGAATTATGGGACAGCATCATTTTTCTGTGACTTTCCAAACTTACATCTGCACTAATAAAAACTCAGTTTGTCACAGTGGGATTTGTGTCAGTGCCCCATTTGCAGACTCTGCCAGCCAGCCTGTGTACAATCCAGAATAATGGATGAATGAGTGTGATATGAAAGATTTAATAAGGACTTTACCCAGCTGCTCATCCCTGTTGCAAACTCATATCAATGAGCACTTTATTTGTTTACAGATACATCCCATCTCCCCCAGACTGTTTGCTGTTTGCTTCATGTTGAATACACAATTAAAATGGAAGTGGGAGAGAGGGAGTCTTGACAACTCTGTGAGCATGCAATATCGAGAGTTGGCAGGGAAGTTGGGAGCGTGGAAAGGAGTTGCTCAGCTACTGCCTTGCCCCGTTTATATGGAGGATTTTAAACCACAAACAAAATAACTCTTAACTGCTCAGTCTTCATCTGCTATTGAAATGTGGTCCCTTTAGAGGAAACATAGCACACAGTTAACGGGACACCGTTACAAAGCTGCAGTACGGTAGTAAAGGCAGCAAAGCGATAGGGAATGCCTACTGCTAATGAAATGGCAGGAAATGTAACACTGCAACATTTGCATACACTCCATGATTTCCATAAAGTAACATTTACAATGTGACCCACACCATTCCCCTTCTCTACTTTTCAGCATTTCCTCCACCTTCCATGTCCTTCAGGATCAGAACCTTGCACAGCTGAGGAATGGTTGCTAAAGGGCTGAATATTTCAAAACTTGGAAGGGAAAATCAGCAATTCACGTGTATTTGGGTGATACAGTTATAGTTCATAAAGCTAGAGTGTCACCAAGTGGCCGGTAACTGAATGCCTGTGATAATCTGCTCTCTTGTTCGCTCACTCTCTTTTATTCATCTTCAGCTCACTGCAGGCCATGTTTGCTATATTATTAGTAAAAGTAAAATGGCCCAGCAGGTCAGTTTTACAGGAGAGGCCAGATGAATTCAGGTAACAATCCTTTTAATCTACAAATACAACATTAGGAAAGGGCAGACAGAGAGATGTCCTGCAGAGCTTAGTAAAGTGGACAGAATTTAGTAGCTCCAAGTAAGCAAGGAGCACTTAACATTCTGCTGCGACACAGAGACCCTCGTTGGCCTGGCGATGAAGCCATGGGCCTTTCCACACTTAACCATTTATAGTGCAATAGTTGCGGGGGCAGGAGGTTCAGATTTTTGGAGCATGTTGCCACATGACGTGGGCATCATTCAACTAGGATTCCAGAATAATGTACCCCAAAGCCTGCTTTTTCAGATACTGCAAAAAGTATGACTTTTGTGAAAGATCCAGAATGGTTCCTCAATATTTTCCATTGTGTGGCATGTGCACAAGCATCGCCCTGGTTTATGTGTGGAGCAGGTGGGGATGGATGGGGGTGGCTTGGGAGATGTCTATTTTGAGCCACTTCCCTCTGACTGGTGTGAGCTATCAGTCTGCAAGCTCAGTTCAAAGGAGAGATATGACAGATAAAGCCAGTGGTGCTGAATCAAAGTACTGCCCGTGACAGCAACCATTAGCTGCAGACAAAATTCCACCAGTATAACATAGGATCACCGTTGCTCAGGCAGACACATAGTTCCTCTTTGAATCTCCTATACTCCCACAAAATCAATATTCTTGGATACTTCATTGTTTGCATCTGTCTGTCTCAAGACAATGGAGTGTGCCTCCAGGAGTATAGTCAAACCACTGGAGAATCACAGCACCCACTATGGCTACGAAGACCGGTAACTCATAACTGCTGCCTCCCACATTGTTTTTGCTGCCTTAGCCTGGGGTGCAAGTCTTGGCAGTGTGTATGGAGGTCCTGGGCTGCCCAAACAACAAGATGTGGTTCAAAAGAAAGCAGAGCAATATGATTTGCACCAACTTGGCTACAGGAGTTGCTAGAAGAAGGCATACAAGGCACCGTCCAACCAACTTTGGGACCCTACTTCAGATTTGTGTAGCTTTTTCTTCTCCCAGATATGTCCCACAAGGCAGCAGGTACAGATTTTTCCTTGGGGTTTACTCCTAAAGCCTTTCTCATTAATGAATATAGCCACAGGGATCAAGGATTAGGATCAGAGTTTTCCCTCTCCCAGATGAGCTACCTTCCAAGGTTGATAAGCACCATTTGCCCCTTCTCAAATACTAGGTATTAAATAAATAATCTTAGAAGCAGCAAAAGGGCTATCTCCTTGCACATGATCATAACATTTACTGGCTGGGGGAACATGAGGATACATTAAAGGTGTGACTACAGGCATGGAATTTTTCTCAATTCATGCTCAACACACCACTCTTATTCTCTACAGACCACTGTCTATTATTTTCAGGTAGTGATGGCAGCTGTAGTAAGAAGAAGATTGGGTGAGTGGGAGGTCGAATCTGCTTCATGCCAATTCTGTAACCTTATTTTAACAGCAAACTCCACAGATCAGGGCTATGGAGTCAGCAAACAATTAGTTGTTCATTGTAAGTGCTTGTTCTTCTGGCACAGCCTTGTCACCTGCATATTTCCAAAGGGCTAGCACAGTGACTCCCAATGCACATCTGAGGGTGTAAGTTCCATCTTAAAAATAGACCTAGTGTGAGAATCCCCCCCCCATGTCAGTTCCATCTTTTGCATATTCTCTAAATGTTTAACCTGCCCGCTTTACATCTTAAAAACCAGTAATAGGTGCGAAAGAGGGGAAGAAATGCCTCTTTTTCTTTTCTTTCTTTTTTTCTTATTTACAAAAGCTTTCAGCATGCCCAGGTTTCTTCAAAGTTAAATATGTTGACTGATACTGTATTGTACAATAGCTCCTGCCTCCTTGGAGATCAGCAGAGTTGAATGGCAAGTGCCTGAAAATACTTACCTACCAATTTATCGTAAATGAAGTGCAGTATGTTGTGCCTGATTCTGAATTCTCTGATAAATGAATGTTTATCCAGGGATCAATGGATCGGGATGAATGGCAGACTGAAGTGCCAATTGCTTTTTTTTATTATTAACAAAAAGAATGATCCTAAATCAATCTCTTTTGTTTGATGAAACTTAAATTGCAGAGGGAATATTTAAAAAGAAAATCCATAGATAAAGCTACCGCAGACAGTATTTAGCAGAGCTAACTAGTGTTGACTCCCCACCCTCCCTTCCAATTCCAAACCGAATGCTCAGTCTGACTGTAGCACCATTAAGATCCCCACCCCTGGCCAAGATTTCCTGATAATTGGGCTTCAGGTAATACGTTCACCTTGCCATACGGATGAGTTAGAAGATGAAAATAGTGAGCTGCTTGTGGGTTTCCCACTCCAGCTCAACTTTAGCCAGTGAAGAAACCCATTTTGCTGCTGTTAGCTAAATGAAACCAGCATGAGCATTCATGTGCTGTCATTACATGTGAGCACAGTGAGCAATCCTTCAGGAAGGAAGGAAGGAAAGACGGGCTATAGCTTTCCTGGAGACTGATTTACCTTATGCTTCATAATGGCGCTCCTGCAGGTCAAGTGCATATTTATTCTTGACATAATTCAGCAGCATGCAGAGTTCCTGGCTCTTAAGCATTTTACAGTCCTTTTCAACAAAGCATTCAGGTAACAGACTCGAGCAGCTGAAAATGGCATTGAGTTTGCACAGGAGTTTCACATGTTACAATTCAAGCTACGCCGCATCCGTAGTAACATTATGTACGCTTCCTGGGGTGAAGGTCCAGCTGCCACGTTCTTTGTGCAAAATAAAAATAGCAGCATTTTACACCCATTACTACCAAGTGTAACTGACAAAACCAACAGAGCTGGAGACACGGGTGTACAATGCATCCAAACTTTTAATTTCATCTCATATGCTAATAGTGCTTTAACTGGCACACAGTTATAGTCACATCTACAAATAGGAGCAGCATACAAAGCACTTCAAAAAGAAAGACCCATTTTTATTGCAAAGCATGTATACTATATGTACATTGCACCAGTTAATACGGTCTCAGAAAGCTATGCTGTGATGGGCGAGTAAAATGAGTCCTTTCCCTCTACTATACAAATGCCCAGTCATGTGGGTGTTATACTGGACTGATTTATGCCTTTGTTTTGTTTAAAAAGAGAAGAAATGCCATACAGAGTTTTTACACATTTGTCATTTGCCACATCTGTTTTTTTTTTAAATAATCTTTATTGCTTTTAAAGCTTACAAGAAAAGAAAAGAGAAGAAAAGAGGCGAGAGAGAAAGGCAAAATAGAGCAGAGGAGAAAAAAAGAGAGAGAAAAGAAAAAACAATACAATAAACAATACAAAATACAACCTTAACACACTAAACTAAACTAAACAAAACAACAACAATTTAAAAACATATACCATACCATTTCATTACTCTATCTTTCATTCCCTTATTTCATCAACCTCCTCTCACCTCCCTTTTTGTATTCCACTTCTATTACTTGTTTCAGCAATTCCTTTCCATCTTTCTCTATTTTTATCATTATGAATATCTTAACATATTTTTTACCTTATTTTCCATTAATACTGAAATACTTATTTATACTTAACTCCTTATAACATTTCTGTTAAAGCCATAAAGTTTCATTCCAACAATTTTCTAACACTCATTAAATTTACAATATTTCTATATATAAACTTTAAACTTTCCCAATCTTCTACCACCATCTCTTCTCCCTGGTCTCGGATTCTGCCAGTCCTTTCCATCCATTCCATATAGTTCATCAACCTGGAGATCTTCTGTCCGAGGCTCTTAAATCTTTTCCAAGTCCCTTCTGCAGTTTTTCTTCATATTCTTTGATGCGTGCTGAGGTCCCCCAAAACACCCTTATCCCAAATAACTCACACTTCACACATAATTTTTGTTTAAGGTTTTTGGCATAATTTTTTGGCCACAACTTTATTATCATACAAAATTGTGAGTGGTTGCTTAGGCATTGGTTAAGACTAGCTGTCCCCCCGCCATGGGGACAGCACTGACTTCCGGATTCCAGCGAAAGCCAGTGTGGAGGAACAAGATCAGGGGATCTTGAGACCCTCAGCTTCTCCCCACATGCTCCTAGGGGCTTACACGGCCCAAACCCGATTCCAGGGGTTTGGACGAAAGGATGGTAAGCCCCTGAATTCCTTTAACGGAATTCCCGTGCAGCAGCATCACCTGAGGGGCAGGCACAGCCAATCCATACCCCTCCACCAACCAATTTAAACCAATGCCTAACCGCCAACCTTACAAGTTGTGACGATTTGCTACGCGGTAGGCAAAAACCAGATGGCACACACTAATCAGCCAAATGGCAAAATTCCTACCAGGCCCTCGCACCAATGCAAACGACCCCATGACAGGCATAGCAAGGTCAAGCGGAAGCCCAACAAGGGAGGGCGGGCGGGTGATCCGATGCCCACAGCGAAAGAGAAAGCAACTCTCTGTGGGCCTTCCTTAAATATCCTCTGATCTCCACCCCCAAAGTGGCAACATACAAATTGCCCCAGCAACACCATCACCAATCCTTGCCAGGCCCTTTCCTTCAATTTTGCCTGGCAACTACAGGGTGCTTTGCCTAGCCCCAGCCGCAACACGTGCTCTCCTTTAATGAGAACACGCTTTGCGTGCTGAGGTCCCCCAAAACACCCTTATCCCAAATAACTCACACTTCACACATAATTTTTGTTTAAGGTTTTTGGCATAATTTTTTGGCCACAACTTTATTATCATACAAAATTGTGAGTGGTTGCTTAGGCATTGGTTAAGACTAGCTGTCCCCCCGCCATGGGGACAGCACTGACTTCCGGATTCCAGCGAAAGCCAGTGTGGAGGAACAAGATCAGGGGATAACTGGAGCTGCGACACAGACCCTCAGCTTCTCCCCACATGCTCCTAGGGGCTTACACGGCCCAAACCCGATTCCAGGGGTTTGGACGAAAGGATGGTAAGCCCCTGAATTCCTTTAACGGAATTCCCGTGCAGCAGCATCACCTGAGGGGCAGGCACAGCCAATCCATACCCCTCCACCAACCAATTTAAACCAATGCCTAACCACCACCTGAGCCCTTACGCTCACCGCCAACCACTCACAAACCTAAACACACTCTCAACTTAGCCACCACTGACCTCAACCATACATCATTCCCAACAGAGGTAAGATGAACCCCATCAAACCTGTAGCAATCAGTGGCTTTAACATTAATATCTGGGTGGGGAATCACAAGCCCACCCAGATCAGACACCAGCTTGCTCGCAGCTGAATTAATACGCTTTCGCACCCTTTCGGTGGCCGCAGGGCAGGGACTACCCCTCCAGATGCAACGCTGAAGCAACTGTGACCAAATTAGCTTAGTAGCGGGCACCAAGGCCGCCAGGTCCCTCAAATCCTGCAAAATAACAGCACGTAAAACATAACAGGAAAAAGAAACCATATCATTTTCCCCAAGCTGCACCACAATCGCCGTAGGGGGGCCCTCCAGAAGAACACGCCTCTGCATTAGCGGTAAGAACTCCTTCCACCGCATCCCCCTTCTGGAGATCCAGGACACTCGCACGTGCTGCGGAAGGCCGAGGCCAACTCCCAGTTCAGATTGCCGAGCTCTGCAAGCGGCCCAATGCACAATACTGTGCCCCACTATCCAAACCCGGACAGTGGGTAGACCTAGGGTAAAACAAAAGATGTGAGTACACGAGATCAACACCATTTCCGCACATAACCCTTATATGCGTCCGACTTCCAGCGACCCAGGTCTTTAATCCTCCTTGCCGACAAGCCCCAATGGGCGGCTGTTGTTGCAGCCCCAATCCTGAAGGAATGCGGAGCAAACTCAGAGGCTGCATGGCCACAAGCAGCAACGACCCTGCGCAAAACACCAGTGAATTGATGGCGTGCCAATGGACGCCCATCTTCATGAATGAACAGGGCCCCTCCCCCAGGAGGCCGCAACGCCATATATTTCTGGAGATCCTTGACTGGGCAAGGGCCCCCTAGCCCAGTTGCTGGGAGCCGAATAACTGCCCCTCTACCCAGTTGATCAGTTTTGGAACTCCTGACAAGGATCTGCAGTTCTGACTGAGACAAGCTCACGTCCTGCAGCAACAAACCTCTCGAACCTCCATCCTGCTTAGGTTCACACACCACCTCCCCAACCCTCAGGGCTCCAAAAAAGGCTAACGAATAGGCTGCGGAAAATAACCGCGCCTCAAACCTGGACCAACAGATGCCCTTTAGTTTACTTCGCATCCTGGTCAACAATCCAAACGTTATAGGCCTCCTTGTAGCTGGTCTGGAGGGGCAAAGCCTCCCCCACCCCTCCAAAGCCTTGCGCACCACGAACTTCCCACATGGATCATTATTAAAATAAACTTTGCTAAAGAAGGAAATTGCAGCCGCATGCAATCTCAGCGTCCTGGCTGCCCTCCGCATCTGAAATAGATGCGCCAAATATTGGTGCACCTGTGCAGTAGAATGAGGTGTGCATGTTCCCCCTACCACGGATTGCCCAGTGAAATGCAAAAAAGCAGTCCAAGCCTTCTTATAGGACCTCAATGTGGAGGGGGCAATAGATGCAGCTACTCCCTGTAAAACTAAGTGCTGCCAAGGTTCCAGAGATGATCCGGGAAAAATTCCGGACGGTCTCGAGCCACTGGCGCCAGGGACCTGAACCGCTGCATCTGAAAACGGGACAGAGCATCAGCAATCTCGTTAGACACTCCAGGAACAAAACGAGCAGAAAATACAATGTTAAAACGTAAGCAATGCAAAACAAAGACCCTCAGCAGGGCTGATACCCTAGGTGATCGTGAAGACTGCTTGGCTAGCACGTTCACCACCGCCAGGTTATCTGTCCAAAAACATACACGACGGTCCCTGAAATGCTCGACCCATAAATGGACTGCCACTACAATGGGAAAAAACTCAAGAAAAGTTAAGTCCCGAGTTATAGCTTCCCCACGCCAAGCTGAAGGCCAACGCTCGGCACACCACCTGCCATCCCAATACAAACCAAAACCCAACGACCCCGCAGCATCAGAGTGCACCTGAAAATCGGTATAAAGGTTCAAGGTGTCCTGCCAAAGAGACACCCCATTGAATTCCTCCAGGAATTCCAACCAAATACGAAGGTCAGCACGCACCTGAGCTGACAGGCGCACCCTATGCCTCGGGGACCTCAAACCTGACATAAGCCTGGCCAAGCGGGAACAGAAAGGTCGCCCTGGGGCGATCACCCTGCAAGCAAAGTTTAGGTGGCCCAGCAAGGACTGCAGCTGCCGCAGAGTAACTTTTTTCATGGGAATGAGTTCAGCGATGACGCCCTTCAGCGTGAGTATCTTATCCGCCGGCAAACTGGAAGTTTGCGCCACCGTATCCAACGAAATACCCAGGTAAGTCAGCTGCGTAGAAGGACCTTCAGTTTTCTCCGCAGCTAACGGCACGCCCAGTTCCTCGGTTAAGGCAGCAAAGGCCTGCAGCAACACCACGCAATTCCCCGTATCGCTAGCTGAGGCCAATAAAAAACCATCCAAATAATGAGTGACTCCGCCCAAACCAGTTCTTTTGCGCAGAGCCCAGTCCAGAAATGAACTAAAACACTCGAAGGCCGCACAGGCTACCGAGCAGCCCATGGGCATGGCCTTATCAAAGTAAACTTCCCCGTCGAACTGAAATCCCAGCAACCAGAAGTCATCAGGATGAATTGGAAGCAGCCGAAATGCAGACTCAATGTCACATTTGGCTAGCAGGGCACCCTGTCCAAATTTTCTTATCATTTTGATCGCTTGATCAAGCGAGGCATACTTCACCGAACAAAGCTCCGGGGGAATAACATCATTTACTGATGTGCCCCTAGGGTGTGAAAGGTTGTGTATCAGGCGAAATTCCCCCGGAGCTTTTTTAGGAACGATACCTAAGGGTGAAATATGCAGATTAGGAAAGGGTGGAACGGCAAAAGGGCCTGCCATACGGCGTAGAGCCAGTTCTTTCCCAATTTTCTTACGCGCCACGTCAGGCATATCCTTCACAGACTTCTGGTTTGAAGGGTTTCTAGCTACAGGATTTGCCGCCACTGGGATTCGAAAACCCAGGGAAAAACCGTCACGCAAATAAGATGCTAAGAGGGTATAACTGTAACAATGACAACAACGGCTGTAGCCTAACCGGGGTATGAGCTAAGGAGGAAAGTACACTATTTTCCTGCACCGGCGGCTGCAGCCTGGGGCGCGGCTTTCGGGGGCTGCTGTGAGCCCCACCCCTTCCGAAAGGGCCGTCGAACCCCTGCACAGGCAGAAGCTGGATGGTTCCCTGAACACTTCTCACAACTATGAGAATATCTGCAGAATTGGCGCTGACAGGTTCCTTTGTTAAAATCCCAACAAAAGAACTTGCGACCCGTCTTAGCTGGCACAATCCTAGTTTTTTGCGATTCAGGGATCTTATTGTCAATACGTGGAGCCACATAAGTGGTCCATACATCTAAATCCTTTCGGTCCCAGCGGGCAGTGGGGATCTTGGCAGCCCTGCGTCTGAAATTCTCATCATAAGAAATCGCAGCAGACGCTCCAGCCATCGTAAATGCTGAGCGAACTATGGACAAATAAACCCATAAATGCATGGACCTCCGTGGGTAGGCCGCTGCCACCACTCCAGCGAACACCTGGAAACTATCCAGCCATCGCTCGAAGGTCCTTTCAACCTTTGGCAAAACCACCCTCTTTTTCGTGGCTGCCAAACCTCTATCCTGGGAGTCCTGACACTCCTGAGGGGGTGCCAAGCTAAATATATCAATGTAACGGCCATCCAGAATCCTAGATCGCAGCTTTGTAGTCAAGTGGGCACCTGGTATAATATCCCTAGCTGAGTTGGTGGAAACTTTCACATCAGGCATGAGGACCCCTTCCAGACAGTCCTGCACCGCCCCATACTTTGCCCTGTGAGAGTTTGCCCTCCGCTCCCAAGCCCATTTTGGAAGTCCCGATGTCTCCCCAAAGCCCCAGTATAGCGAAAGCGAAGCTTCCTCATCACTACTGGAGGTTTGAGACGAAGTACCTGCGGAAGAGGATGAGGTGTCTCTCCGTCTCCTCTTAGCACGCTTCTTGGAACTCTTTTTCCGGCGACGGAGCCCACCAGAAGAGGACTTTGGAGGGAGAGGAAGGCTGTCCTCCACCGAAGACTCAGATGCGTCGCCTTGCAGCACAACGCCTGGAACTGACTGAGAAGAGACTACAGGTGAATGACCAGGAACAGACCTCACCACTGATGAGGACTGTACAACTGAACCCCGTGCCGCCCGAATCCGGGCGGATGACCTCCGCCTGGTCGGACCCCTGGGGCCGCCCCGTACCCTTGGCGCTGCAGCCTGGGAGACAGGTGAGACCGACGACTGGGACAATTGATTAGTACGCGAAAGACCCCCAGCTAACAAATCCTCCCCCTCATCTTCAGCCGAAGATGACACCGAAGGAGGTGCGTCAACAGGCGGAGCTGGACTAGCAGAAGAAGTCGTCGGAGTCGAGCAGCGTTGAATCAAACCATCCATTTCAGCCTCAACACGTGCTAACACCACTGGGTCACTGGCCAAGCCAGTGACCATGGACTGAAGGCGTCTCAAAGATCGCTGTGGCACTGGAGAACGCAAAGCTTGGGACGGGCCTTTTATGGGCCGCTTCGCTGAGGAAGCGAGATCAAGCCTCCGTGACACCTTCTTCTTTGGAGCCATACCTGCTACTAGTAAAAAAGACAAATAATAGAATTAATGCAAGGCTACACCAGTGCTCTTTGTTATAATGAATAGTCAATCAGCCTGAAAAACAATCAATCCCGATAGGTGCAACTATATGGCTCACCAGCAGGTGGCGCAGCCAGTAATCAAGGCCAATGGTATAGCTGCGTTTCAATAAACGGCCACTAGAGGCCAGCACGCAATGAGGAGGCAGTAGAAAATGGCGCTCCCGCCAAAATTCCCCAAAATGGAGGCCTCCCAACTGACTTCAGGCAGAAGGCCTCCCCCAATGCCCAAAGCAGGCCGCAAGCAGGCCTCCAACCACCAAAGCAGCTGTGCGCGCTAAGCGCCACCGGCTAAAGCTGGAACGTCCGAGGAGGGCCCCCCCGCAGCCTAAAACGGCCCAACTCCGCAGGCCGCAGGCGCCGAAGCGCGGCAAAAGCCGCTACCGCTCGGAGCCGGGTGGGGGGGGGTGCCCAAATAGGCCCCGAGCCCAAGGCACGTCCCACGGCCTCCCCCAGCTCCCCCAGGCACTCCCCGCTATACCCGGGCCAAGAGGGGAAAGGCTTGACTAAGCCTCCCCAAGCCCGGCCCGAACAGGGCCGAATAAGCAAGCGCCGAGCGCCGCGTGCGAATCGGCGGCTCCAACGGCGCCTGCGCGCCAGCCGGCCCGCCCCGGCTAGTAAGAGCGCGCCGAAGCGCGCGAAAAGGGGGCCGCCGCCGTGAGAGGCCAGGGGAGGACTACGGTAAGCACCCGCTTTTTTCTCTAGTAACCCTACGAAGTGGGGGGGGGGATGGTAAAGCTCCGAGGGCCCGAAGGTCAACCAGCCCCGTCCCCGGCGCCTCGGCTACGAACCGGGCCGAAAGGCCTAGGGTCCGCCCCCCCCCTCCCGGCCACCCCCAGCAGCCCCACGGGACCAAAAGCCCACGAGGAAAGTTGGGGGGGGAAGGCTAGTAAAATGGAAACAAGAGTCAGAACAAAAACAAATAAAAATTGAAAACTAAAGACAAAGAACCTGGAAAATAAATTAAAGAAGGGGGGGGGTAGACTTTGGGGAGATAAACACAAAAGGCCAAGATCAAATAAATAAATAAAATAAAATAGGAGAAAATGAGGAATGAGATATAGATTTATACAACCGGTCTTTAGCTGTGTTTGATCCGATGCCCACAGCGAAAGAGAAAGCAACTCTCTGTGGGCCTTCCTTAAATATCCTCTGATCTCCACCCCCAAAGTGGCAACATACAAATTGCCCCAGCAACACCATCACCAATCCTTGCCAGGCCCTTTCCTTCAATTTTGCCTGGCAACTACAGGGTGCTTTGCCTAGCCCCAGCCGCAACACGTGCTCTCCTTTAATGAGAACACGCTATGCTGAAGATGCTGAAGCGCAGGTCTTGGGGGGGCCCCGACCCAACCATGCTCCCATTCCCTCTCGACAGGCCAACCAACTCTCCACAGCTAAAACCAATGTCCATACAATATCTCAAATCATGTTTCAAGGCCCCTCCAGATCCAAAGGCCCCCACAACTCCAATCACCTCCTGACCCAGATTCAGGACCCAAAGGTTGGTAAATCTCTGCATGAAAGAGTCTATCCAACCTTCCTTCTCCAATCCAAGCAGGGCTCCAATTTTCAAATTCTGACTTTTTCTATATTCATTCATAAAAGGCCTCCACTTATAGTCCTCAATTTCCCTCTGTAGGACTGGGGTTTCCACTTGTGTTATTTTAGGTTCAACAACACCAACATTCTCCTTCGTCTTCTCCCCAGTTTGTCCTGTCAAAGTAGGTTCCTGTGTCAAATCCTGAACAATTTCTGTATTAATGATCACTTTTTGTCCCAAATTAATCACTTTTTGTCCCAAGTTCTCAAGTTTGGTATTCCTAGCATCCGTCTTCTTGTGGAGCTGTTCCAATGAATAGCTTATCTTACATAATACAGTCACTAAGGCTCCTTCTGTCAACATTCTTAAAATCCGAGGTCGATCTCTAATTCACACAGTTCTTATCTTGCAGCTGGAAAAACCCCAGCTCCACTCTTGTTACAGTTTCAAAAACTCCCTCTAGAGGGAAACAGTCTCCACTTGTATCAATCCTTTCAAACACAATTTAAACTATAAAGTTAGTTTCAGTTTTCAGTTACTTTTCCTGCTTTTTAAATGCAGATGAGGACAATGGAAACAATATATTTCTCTTATTTAGCTAGCTGTCAAAAAACATCACTCTTTCTGGCAGTCCGTTTCCAGGTTTGGAGCAGTGGTAATTTGGTTTTTCACTCTCTCCTGCAGGCTCACTAGGTCCAAAATTTCCCCCCTCTTCTCCTGCTTCCAAGGGGGGTTTAATAGTTTTAACCGATGGAGGTTTAATCCTTTACAAAAATAAACTTTCCAAGGCTTTAACTTGCAACTTCTTTGCTTCAATCTATTTACAAAAAAGAAAGGCGGACTTCCTGTTTAAAACCTTCCCATTTCGATGCCAAATTAGTGAATTTAAGGATCTGGTTTTCCGTTCTACTCACGGGTAGTTGTTTAAAATCCAATTGTCCACAGGAAAAAGTCAGCGCTCTCCGGCAACAGCGATGCGGCTTCACTCCGTGAAAGAAGCAGTCAATTTGAAGCACTGCGCCACTCACCCCACTTCGCTCCGGATCCCCAAATCAGGGTTTCCCCGCGAGTAGGGGAGGCGCAAAAGGTGCCAGCCGAATCCCAAGTTCACAGGCTTCTCCCACCTGTGATTTCAGTGGGTCTCTGCCTTCGCCGTGGCAGTCAGACCCTACTTTCCACGGAGCAAATTCCTCCCGATCGGAGGAACTCCGCCATTGCCTGGAGGCGCCAACCCGGAAGTCCCCTCATTTGCCACATCTGAGTGGTAGAGCATGGGTCTCAGGTTCAGTCCCTGGTAATCTCCAGAACAGGCCTAAGGAGACTCCAGCCTGATGTCCTGGAAAGCCACTGTCAGTCAGTATGGGCAATACTGAGCGAAATGGACCAATGGTCTGACTCTGTAGAAGGCAGCTTCCTATGTTCCTCTGCATGGAGGACCAAATTTGCGCAGGAGGATGAAATGGAGGGACGTGCCATCAGATTTGCAAATGGCACCAAATTGGGTTGGTTAGAATAAAACCTAGATTCGACATGATCTTGATGGGGGAGAACTAGGCAGAAACTAACCAATGGATTTTAACCAAGATAAATCTAATGTTCTGCTTTTAGGTAGGAATAATCAAATGCACAAATCCAGAATAGGTGACACCTGGCTTGACAACTGTCTGTGTATAAAGTATGTATGGGTTTTACTCAGTGCTTTTTTTCTAGCACTGTAACCATCAAGTCGTTACAGTAAGTGCCACATTTTTTAACAACAAAAAGAGGTGCCGGTTCTGCGTACCTTAGAGTACCCTCGTGGGGGGGGGGGAGCACTGATTTTACTAAACCACAAGTTAAACATGAGTCAGCAATGTGACACAGCAGCTAAAAAAGACTAATGTAATTTTAGTTTGCATCAACAAATGCCTAGTGTCCAGATCATGATAAGCAGAACTACCACTCTAGTCTGCTTTAGTCAGACCTCCTCTGGAGTTCTCTGTCCATTCTGGGTACCACAACTTAACAAAGACATCGACAAACAGGAACATGTCCAGAGGAGGCCAACAAACATGGTGAAGGATCTAGAGACCAAATCCAATGAGGAGAGTTTGAAGGAGCTGGTTATGTTTTGTCTGGAGAAGAGATGATTAAGGCACAACTACATCACCATCTTCAAATAGAGTATTTGAAAACAAACTTGTTATTGGTTCAGATACTAGCATCCCGACATTATCAAAAGGGACTTCAGCTGAACATTAAGAAGCACTTTCTGTCAGTATGAACTGTTTGACAGTGGAAAAGACTGTATCAGAAAGTGGAGACTTTCATTTGTTAGAAGCATTCAAGCAGCAACTCGATGACAATGTATCAGAAATGCTGTTCGAGTGGGTTTCCTATATTGGCAGGGGATTGGAGAAGATGACCTTTGAGATCCCTTCCCATGCTATTATTTCTCTACCTTGTTGCAGCAGCGCTGACTACTAGTGAGCATTATTGTACTGACAGTTACATTTGCATCACTTACCTCCTCCCTTCTTCCTACAGTGGAAATACTGGTTTTGCTGAAAGGGAGGTGGGGGTGGGAATCAATCTACTGAAGAGCTAGGGTGAGAGATAGCTGCAAAATACAAAATATATAAAAAATCCAAGCTGCACTGTGATTTTGGCAGACTTGCTGAGGTGGAGCTTGCAAATTCACATCCCACCTCTAGTTTAAAAAACTTGGATATCAAACTGCATCACAATGCAGACCCATTAGTACCCTTTTCTACTTTTAACAGCATAAAATGCTAATGTTCATGTCAATTAGGTTTTAAGAAATATCTGCTCCAACTACAGCTGTCTTTAATGCTGATTTAGGTTGCCACCATCCATCATCCACTTTGGAACTCAACTTTATTCAGAAAATGTAATAGAAATCCTATTTTTTATAGCTTCTAATTATATTCACAGTCCAACCATCCTCCCCTAATTCTTCAGTGCAGGTTTTTATTTTACTTTGTTTTTGTAGAAGGGTAGAACAGAGAATTGAAATATCACCCTGAGTCTAGAGCTGGTCAACCTATTGGAGGATAATATATATAATTGTCAATATCCACAAAAATAGGCTACCTGTTATAGGAACTCTGATGCACACCACGTTGCTTCAAGCAAATTCAGACGCTTAGAGCAGTGTCACTATTTGACAGAGTTTTTGTACTTTTGTCCATCCCTTTAAATGCCAACACAAGCTCAGGATATTCTCTGGCAACACTTAAAACAGTAGTCCTTTGAACAAGAATAGTCTGTGTCAATGCAGACACCATTAAGCAGGGCCAGTTCTAGCTTTAGGCAAAGTGAGGCAGATAACCTCAGGTGGTAGCTGTTGGGGGTAGTGGCAGTCCCCTGGTCATCCCACCCAAGCTCACTCTGGTTGTACCCCCTAAGCACCCTGGCCAGTTCCATGCTTGCAAATCAGAAAAGCTCACATGCTGTTGTTCTCTAGTCCCTAAACTAGTCTGCTGTCCTCAGGTATGGTGGAGAAAGCTGCCCAATCACAATCATGAAGTAAGAACAGCTGCCAGACTGGTGGGATTCTATATGTGAACGGGAGCATCTTGTCTTTTGCCAAAGTCAGCCTGTTTTCTCAGGACAACCCTGCTATAATAATAGTTGTTTTGCTGTTACATTCCTAGGAATAATGCAGCTGCTACATTGAACACAACACAGCTGCTGCTTTCTTTTTGTTGTTATGCTTCAATTTCAAGGATTGGCCAACTTTTGTCTTTTATGGGTATTTGGGATTACTGTTTGCTTTCAAGATGGTGACTGACACACACACACACACACACACACACACACACACACGTCATGTGTAAAAGCAGAACTGGGAATGGACACACACACACTTGCCAACACATCCTCCTACTCTTGTGCTTCCTCAATATTTTCTGGCTATGGTTTCAACCTTGATCACCTTTTGTTATTTGTAGTCCCTTCTATCAGCAAGCCAACCCTTTTAGTTCTTCTCCCACCAGTGTTCCACACTGATCAGCTTGCATCAGCCACTGCCTGACCTCCATGGGGCAGTCCATGCCAGGTTGCTCCAACCCCAGATACCTCTTCTCCTAGCCTCCCCTACCCCATTCTCAAATTCCTGATAGGCTTCATTCACACTTACCCTTCTCTCTGTCTCCTTTTGGGTGCAGGAGTCCCAAGATACAGGCTTCATCCCTGGGCTACAGGCTGAGCTAATCGTGTTGCTTTGTTTCTTGTCAGTTGCACACATGGCTGGAAAGCACAGCCACTACTGGGTGGGAAGAGACCATGGAATTGACTCTGTCCACATTGTTCTGAGATATCTTCATTACCAGAAGAGCTTGAGGAAGTATCAGGGGGAAGGGCGTCTACACCACCAAATTAAGCATGAATTGAGCCATAAAAAGGTAAAGGTACCCCTGCCCATCAGGGCCAGTCGTGACCGACTCTAGGGTTGCATGCTCATCTCGCTCAAGAGGCCGGGAGCCAGCGCTGTCCGGAGACACTTCCGGGTCACATGGCCAGCATGACGAAGCTGTTCTGGCGAGCCAGCACCAGCGCAGCACACGGAAACGCCGTTTGCCTTCCTGCTAGAAAGTGGTCCCTTTTTATCTATTTGCACTTAGGGGTGCTTTCGAACTGCTAGGTAGGCAGGAGCTGGGACCGAACGACGGGAGCTCACCCCGCTGTGGGGATTCGAACCGCTGACCTTTCGATCGGCAGGTCCTAGGTTCTGTGGTTTAACCCACAGCGCCACCCGCATCCCTATCAGCGCCACCCGCGAAGTATCAGGGGGAAGGGCGTCTACACCACCAAATTAAGCATGAATTGAGCCATAGCCACATATTAACTGGCACTTTCTTGTTTGGTCTTGGAGAGCTTAACCCTCTTCACATGTTCACTGACTGCACAAGAGGAGCAACAGAAGCATGCCTACTCTCCCCATTCCCAATCTCCATTCAACAGAGATATGCATGTCCAACAGTGCAAATAAAGGGCTCTTGCTACAGAATGGGAACCCCTGTTTCTTCATGGTTGCTGATCTTTCCAAGCAGGTAGGCTTCTACACATGGAGGTGCTATTCACACCTACCACTAAAGCTCAAGGCATCACAATCCTACCCTCTTCCCTAGGCTCATTCAGTGACTAAGCGACTTCCATGTCAACAGGGTTCAATTGTTGGTCTAGTTCAAGTAGACGATTGGTTTTATTGTGTCTGTTTTCTGTGTCCTGTTCTGTGTGCTACAAAGGCTATATGCAAGGAGAATGGCTCAGTCTATGTATCAATGCCAGTATCAAACTGGAAATGAAGAGTTGTATAGCGGTTGTTTGTTGTTGTTTTGTTTTAGATTTTTATCTTTATCATTACAGGAGATTTTGACAGTACTTCAGAGCCTCAGGATGACAGTTGAGGAAGTCTCCAATTTAACTCTGCCATCAATGAGTGATGAGCACGCATAGTGCCATTAATAAAACAGATCAAAATCAAACACCCCAAATAAAATTATGCAGCAGCTCATATTTCATCTTATTGCTATGCTGTGTTTTAAAGGGCCTAAACTAACCAGGCAGGTAAGGAAAGGCACACAGCTACATTATAATAACGAAGCCTCTGGCATGTCAAGAGTTAGGGTTCTTGCCATTAATTAAGGCATTTCGAAATCATCGCAGTACAAGCAAGAAACAAATTAATAACAGCAGCTGTGATAGATATTATCAAACTGTCATTTCGTAAACCTTTTAAGCATAACCAAGAAACCAAGTCATACTAACCTCCAGAATATAAAAACGCGATGACACCCAGATAATAAACTGTACCCACCAACATACATGGAGTGTAAATCTTTATAGTCTCTTCCCAGGTTTTAGAGCCAGGTAGGCGTGAAATTAATTTATTTTATTATCAGGAAGGGAGTAACAGAACAGATACTCCCAACAACAACTCTGGAAATGAGGGAAATGGAACCTTTCATAAGGCCTTCAAACAATGCGTCACCAATGGCCGGACAATGAGGAATTCAAAGTACTACTCAATGGTAAGCCTATTAAATGAATTTGAGTTGCCTCACTAGCAGCGGCTTACAAAAATTAGTCCACTGAGCTAACTCTAGAACAGAAAGAGAAGGGGGTGCTGAGGTTTTGCAAAAGAATTTCCATAAATTAAGTTCATTCAAAAATAAGACCGTAAAATTGGCATTTTACAGGGATTATTTGACTACTAGGTTCTGTTCAAGAAACATTGTTATTTCATCAACAGAATAAGTAATTGCTGTCATCTGGGGTTGGCAAGGGGATATACATATAAAGCTTCTGAATGCCATACAGATTACAGTTGTACGGACTACAATTATAGTTCTTCACCAGAAAACGTTGCTGTCTATATGGCTAAGATAATGGACCAAGTTTCTAACAGTGGGCGAATCCTGATCATACATTATATCACACTTCCTAGCAATTTTGATGAAAACTACAGGTGGAGACAGATTATAATGGGAGCATCTAATTGAAATTCATCTCCGTTTTACTTCAGATGGAAGACACGCTGCTTGAGCCCTGAAACGTATTCAATTTTATTCAAATTGAATGCCGATTTTTCAGGCAAAACTACATTTGAAGAAAAAAAATGCTTCAGAGAAACCTTCATGAAGGCTGTAAATCTTTAGCGCTGTATTTTTAGAGGTAGGTGTGTGTGTGTGTGTGTGTGTGTGTTTATCGGTACTCTCCATTCCTTCATGTTGCTAACTCTAGAAGGCTTCCATGCTGAGGTAGAAGAACAGTGATATGAATCCCATAGAGATATACTATTTTGATGGCATCTTGACATGTTTCACTGACACTTCCAGTCACTTCAGGTCCTTGTGGATTCACTGGGATATTAGTTTTTCAGCATGGTGCCTTCCAAGAGCTTGCTATAAATATATATATAAAATGGACAGCCCTCTTTCCTTCCACTGAAACCATGACTTCACCTTCTCTGGCTGGCATTTCTCATAAAAGAAAAGGGGTAGCTAAAGACTTTGACAGAAAGATGGAGAAAGAGTCAGTTAAAGTAAGTATAATGATTCCTACTTTGTCAAAACCTAGCTTATCCTAGACATCGGACCCATAATCTGGGCTACAATGGCCATTTGCTTCTCTCTGATAAAATGTGTTAATTTAAAACGTCAGCCTCTTCACCCTCCTGTCAGCTCACATGTCAGGAATGACTATGAAAATCCAGACACAGTTAACATATTGCAGAGGAAAGTGAGATGCAGTGTATTTACATGACTAGCTTTCTGACCATCCACTTTCAGAAACTGATTCGCTTAGCAAGTTTACAACTGAAGTGATTCTGTTAGCAAGTTTACAACTGAAACTGCAACCCAATAGTCTAGCTTTACTTGCTTTCACACCCTGGATTCAGACCATTCAGAGGTATTGAAGCTACTGGGACAGTTTATAACTATTTCCCAAAGAAGGTCACAAAAACTTGCCCTATATAAAAGAGGTCAGAGAAATGGAAAAACGTATCAAGGCTCCATATCAAGAGTGTAACTGCATAAGCAATACAAACTGGGACTAAAGCCAGATCTCACAACTGGTCGTTGTATACAATGAACCCACCATAACAGGCAGGCAAACAGAAGAGAGATGCCTAGGGCTAGGCCTATGTCACTAAGTCATCTTATTCCAGTTCCCACCTTTTCATTCATCACAGATCATCATCATTTAAACCAGCATTCCTCACCTTCAGATATTTTGGACTTTGTTGTTGTTGTTTAGTCGTTTAGTCCTGTCCGACTCTTCGTGACCCCATGGACCAGAGCACTCCAGGCACTCCTGTCTTCCACTGCCTCCCGCAGTTTGGTCAAACTCATGTTCGTAGCTTCGAGAACAATGTCCAACCATCTCATGCTCTGTCGTCCCCTTCTCCTTGTGCCCTCCATCTTTCCCAACATCAGGGTCTTTTCCAGGGAGTCTTCTCTTCTCATGAGGTGGCCAAAGTATTGGAGCCTCAGCTTCATGATCTGTCCTTCCAGTGAGCACTCAGGGCTGATTTCCTTAAGAATGGATAGGTTTGGACTTCCAGGTTGGCACCTCTGGCAATGGTGGATTTCCTCTGATCGGGAGGAATCCGCTCCATGGAAAACAGGGTCTGAACCGCCATGGCGAGGCGGAGACCCATTAAAAACCACAGGCGGGAGAAGCCTGTGGTCGTGGGATTCGGCTGGCACCTTTTGCGCCTCCCCTACTCGCAGGGAAACCCGGTTTCGGGGATCTGGAGCGACGTGGGGTGAGCGGCGCAGTGCTTTGAATCGACTGCTTCTTTCACGGAGTGAAGCCGCATTGCTGTTGCTGGAGAGCGCTGGCTTTTTCCTGTGGAAAATTGGACTCTAAACAACTACCCGTGAGTAGAACGGAAAATTGGATTTCTAAACTTTTTAATTTGGCATCGAAACGGGAAGGTCTCAAACAGGAAGTCGACTTCCGGGGGCGGCGCGAACGGCAATGGCGGTCCTCTTCTGAACGGGAGAGGAGGCTCCGCAGGCAACGGGTCGTCCGCTACGGCGAAGCGGAGACCCACATCGGAAAACCCCAGGCGGCAAGAGCCTGGGGTCTTGAGGCTCGGTGGGCGCCTAGAGCGACCCTCCAAGTGCAGAAGGAACCCCGTAAGGGGCTCCGGAGCACGGAGGGGGGTTGCGGCGCTGTGAGCTGTTTCGCAGCCTGAGGAGCGAAGCCGCGCTGCTGCTGTCGGTGAGCGCTGATCCCTTTTCCTGCCAAATTACGGATCCGGACGAAAAAGCAACTAATTTGTGAGTAAAAGACTGAATCACTCGAAATTTGAGACTTTAAAAGGGAAATTTAAATTGGCTTGAACTTGGCTGTGAGCGGAGAGACGTGGAAGCAGGAAGTCCGTCTTCCGCAGCCATTGAATTTGAAAAAAAGCAATCAGCTGGAGGAGTGGAGGCTGAAAGAAAGAGACTCTAAGTCTTACAGATCTAAGCATCTATTTGAACTTGCATTTTAAAGTAAAGACTTCAAGTTAAAGATTTGGGATTTCTATTTGTACTTGACTTTCCTCCTCTTATTGGATTACAAATTTAAAGGTGAAACCCAGAGTCAGGAGCTGCCTGAGTACTAAGGGAGCTGTCAGTACTGCAGATTTGGATACTGTATATTGGAACTGGAAACAATCTGAGGGTATTGATACCTTTTAAATTTGAAACATTCTTTTTGGAGATAAATAAGCACTGTCTGCAACAAGGTAATCATTTATAAACTCTGCTAAGTATTTGTATCTGAAGGTTCTTGGACATTAATTTAGACTCTGAAAGATAGATCAAGCTCCCTCTAGAGGATTGGATTATAACAGTGATTTTACATACACTTTTTACTTTCGATTCCCTTGCTGTTTGCTTGCTCTGGACCTTTCCATTCCCATGGGAACAACTCAGTGTGACCTTGACTGACAGATAACGTTGGAATGAGTGGCACAAGAAAAAGAGGGAGAGCTAAACAAACAACTCTAACAACTCTAACCTCAGCCTTACAGACACGCAGATCATCTGTGCCTGCTTTGCCCTCAGAAGTGGAGGGTGAGGGCGAAGCAGAGCAGTTACAATTGGAAGATATGGCCTCAGGAGCATCTGCTTCTATACTAGATAAAATCTTTGAAAAATTGGAAGCTTTGGACAAGAAAGCAGATGCCCAATCAGCAAAGATTGATAAAAATACAGAATGTTTAAATAAATTAACCACACAAGTGACACAGAATGCACAAGCAATTGGACAGCTAACGGAGGCCTCAGCAGAAAATCGGAAATTGACTGAGGACACCAGACAAAGATTTGAAAATTTAGAGCAAGAGGTAAGACCACTCACTAAACAAGTTGGGGAACACCAGATTTATCTCTCGATGATAGAACTGCGAAACCGTGAGAATAACTTAAGGATTAGATCACTACAAGAGGCAGAAGAAGGAAATCTAACTGAGTTTTTGACTAAAGAATTCTCCAAGTTCTGGAACTTGGAAGAAAAGGACTTTAAAATTGTGTCAGCTTTCAGACTTGGAAGATTCATAAAGAAGGAGAGGCCCAGAGACTGTTTGATAACATTGAGATCAAAGGAGGAAAGGGATAAGATTCTGGGACTACACTTTGTAAAATCACTGGAGGTGTTGGATAGAAGAATTGAAATTTATAAAGATATCCCAAGACTACTGCTTGACCTTAGAACCGCCTATTCTGAACTTGTTAAACTACTAAGGAGCAACGCAATTCCATTTAGGTGGGAATTTCCTCAAGGATTATCTTTTACCTTTAGAGGGAGAAAGGTTAAAGTTAGAACACTGGAAGAGAGAGACAAATTCCTGTCTACACACGGAGAGGACCTTCAAAAAAGAATTGAACTACCTGCTGGGCCTGAGGCAACGCCAACACCAACATCAGCATCTGTGGAACCTGAAGTCCCTGAGAAGATACCACCCCTTGAAAAATAACCAGATAATTCAGGATGTCTCTGCAACTGTTGAGCTGGAATATTAATGGTTGTAACATTCCGGAAAAAAGGAAGAAAATATTTCATATATTAAAAAAAGAACAATTGGACATTATTTGTTTACAAGAAACACATGTGACGAGGCTCCACAGAAAAGTGTTAATAAATAAAAGATTGGGCCAGGAATTTGTATCTTCGGACAAAGTTAAGAAGAGAGGCGTAGTGATATATGCAAAAGAGAGCCTGTCACCTAAATTCCTATTTAAAGATGAACATGGAAGAATTTTGGCCATTGAGATACAATATCAAGGAGAGAAACTGCTGATATTAGGAATTTATGCACCTAATGAAGGGAAATCGGAATTTTACAAGAAGTTGCAGGAGACAATGCTGGATTATCTAGACTACAACAACATCATAATGATGGGAGATATGAACGGGGTCGTATCAACTAACACGGACAAGTCACAAAGTCAAAATGTTACAAAAGACGGCAGACTACCTAAAACCTTTTTTGAAATGACTGACAATATGGACTTGATTGACATTTGGAGGACAAAGAACCCACTAGGAAGAGAGGGAACATTCTTTTCTGAAGCCCAACTGACCTGGACAAGAATCGACCAAATATGGATTTCTAGAGGCCTGGCACCTAAGGTTAGAAAAGTGGAAATCTGCCCAAAGACCTGCTCTGACCACAATGCAGTAAAGATGGATATGACACTATTACCAACTGGATCCTTTAGATGGAAGATGAATGACAATTTGTTTAGAGATCAGGAAATTACCAAGAAGGCCCAAAAAGTTTTGAAGGACTATTTTGAGATAAACATGAATAATATGGTGGAAAAAAGAATAATCTGGGACGCAAGCAAAGCTGTAATGAGGGGATTCTTGATACAACAGAATGCAGTGAAGAAAAGAACACATAATGAGAAAAAAGATAAGATCTTGGATAAAATAAAAGAATTAGAGAAGAAATTAAGAGTGAATCCGAAGTCACAGCCAAATCTGAGAGAAATTAAACTTTATCAAACACAATATTCTAAGTTGATAAATCAGGAAATTGAATGGAAGGTTAAATTAATGAAACAAAAAACGTTTGAGTCGGCGAATAAATGTGGAAAACTGCTAGCTTGGCAGTTGAAGAGAAGACAAAGATTAAACACTGTTACAAACTTGGAGGTTGATGGAAAAAACATCCAGAATCCGGTGGACATTAGAAAGTGTTTCCAGAGATACTTCAAAAAATTATACACCCAAGGGCCGCAAGATGATGTTGAGATTAAACAATTTTTGGCAAAAAACGGATTATCTAAATTGTCACAAGAAAATAGGACAATCCTGAATTCTAAAATAACACGACAGGAGATCGAACAAGCTATCCAGAACATGCAACTTGGCAAATCTCCAGGACCAGATGGGCTGACCTCCAAGTACTATAAGACATTGAAAGACTATTTGATACAACCTTTGATGGAGGTCAGCAATGAAATTATGGAGGGGAGGAGGGCACCGGAGTCGTGGAAGGAAGCATTTATCACATTAATACCAAAGTCGGAAGCTGAAAAGACACAACTTAAGAACTACCGTCCCATCTCTCTCTTAAATGTGGATTATAAAATATTTGCAGACATTTTGGCAAATAGATTTAAAAAAGTTTTAAATGAAGTAATTCATAAGGACCAGGCTGGCTTTCTCCCAGGAAGACATCTGTTTGCTAATACAAGGAACATTATTGACATTTTGGAACTTCTGCAAACAGATATAAATACAAAAGCAGTTTTAATTTTTATAGATGCGGAGAAGGCCTTTGACAATATCTCCTGGAAATTTATGATGGGAAATTTAAAAGAGATGGGAGTGGGACGGGGTTTTGAAAATGGGATTGAGGCGATATATTCAGAACAGAAAGCTAAACTGATAGTTAATAATGTCGTTACGGAAGAGTTTAAAATTGAAAAAGGGACACGACAAGGTTGCCCTATTTCCCCTTTGTTATTTATTTCGGTTCTGGAAGTGCTATTGAACATGATTAGAAGGGATCAGTTGGTGGAAGGAATTCAGGTCGGTCAGAAACAATATAAATTAAAAGCTTTTGCAGATGACCTGGTTTTGACCTTGCAGAAGCCAGAGCCCAGTACGAAAAGAGTATTATAACTGATTAATGACTTTGGTCGGGTGGCTGGATTTAAATTAAATAAACAGAAAACTAAGGTTTTGGGGAAAAATTTGACTAATACAGAGTCAGAACGGTTTCAGAATGAGATGGAACTTAATGTGGTGAAAAAAGTGAAATACCTAGGGGTAAACATAACAGCAAAAAATCTAGGTCTATTTAAGGACAATTATGAAAAATGTTGGACAGAAATTAAGAGAGACCTAGATAGTTGGACAAAATTGAAACTTTCTTTGTTAGGCCGAATTGCTGCTATTAAGATGAATGTATTGCCAAGGATGTTGTTTTTATTTCAAACACTTCAGGTTTTGGACAAAACGGAGTGCTTTCAGAAGTGGCAGAGAGACATTTCCAAGTTTGTCTGGCAGGGCAAAAAGCCCAGAATTAAGTTTAAGATATTAACCGATGCAAAACAAAGAGGGGGCTTTGCCCTGCCAGACTTAAAGTTGTATTACGAAGCCGCAGCGTTCTGCTGGCTAAAAGACTGGCTACTTCTTGAAGACACTGATGTGTTGGATTTGGAGGGGTTTAACAATACCTTTGGATGGCATGCATATTTATGGTATGACAAGGTTAAAGCAAATAAGGCCTTTAAGAACCATATTGTCAGAAAATCATTGTTTAATGTCTGGTCAAAATATAAAGACTTGCTGGAAAATAAAACACCAAGGTGGCTTTCACCTTTGGAAGCCAAGGCCCGAAAAAGACCCAATATGGAGGCTAAATGGCCAAAATATTGGGAAATACTAGAAAAGGATGGAGACAAATGGAAATTGCAGAGTCTAGAGAAAATGAAAGACAAAGTGCGAGACTGGTTACATTACGCTCAGATCAAAGAAGTTTTTAAAAATGATAAGAAATTAGGGTTCCAGGTGGAGAAATCGAAACTAGAAACAGAATTGTTAGAACCAAAGATTAAGGTACTTTCAAGGATGTATAACTTGCTGTTGAAATGGAATACACAAGACGAAACGGTTAAATCGGCTATGATAAGGTGGGCACAGGACATTGGGCATAATATCATGTTTGAGGACTGGGAGAGGTTGTGGAATAATGGACTGAAATTTACTGCATGTAACGCCCTGAAAGAAAATGTAATGAAAATGATTTATAGATGGTACATGACCCCAGTCAAACTTGCTAAAATTTACCACCTGTCTGATAATAAGTGTTGGAAATGCAAAGAGTGCGAGGGAACGTTCTTCCACCTCTGGTGGACTTGCCCTAAAGTGAAGGCGTTCTGGGAAATGATCTATAATGAACTGAAAAAGGTATTTAAATATACCTTCACTAAGAAACCAGAGGCTTTCCTTTTGGGTATTGTCGGCCAAGGGGTGGCAAAGAAGGACCAGACATTCTTTATGTATGCAACAACAGCAGCAAGGATACTTCTCGCAAAACATTGGAAAACCCAAGATCTACCCACACTGGAAGAATGGCAGATACAACTGATAGATTACATGGAACTGGCTGAAATGACCGGCAGAATCCGTGACCTGGGAGAAGAGAGGATTGAGGAGGACTGGAAGAAATTTAAGAACTATTTACAAAAGTATTGTAATTTGAGTGAATGCTAAATAAGATGCTAGACTAAAACAACTGAGCACCACTAAATTTAGAAGCTTTTTTAAGAAAATAAGTAAGACTGTGAAAAATTAGCTCCTTTTGAGAATTATATGATTATGAAATATAGAAGGGATATAAGAATTTAAACAAGATGATAAATTGCTGACAAAATGTTTTAACGATGAAAATGGGAGCGGGAGGTGTGAGGAAGTCCAAAGAAAATGTGAAAATATGTTAAGATCGATGTTACACTGTTTATTATGTCTATTTTTATTGTAAAATTTAATAAATTGCTTTAAAAAAAAAAAACAAACAGGAAGTCCGCCTTCCTTTCTTGTAAACAGAGTAAAGCAAAGACGTTGCAAGCTAAAGCCTGGAAAGTTTTCTGTGAAGGATTAAATCTCCATCAGTTAAAATAACTAAACCCCCCTTGGAAGCAAGAGAAGAGGGGGGAAATTCTATTGTTTAAGCCTGCAGGAGAGAGAGTGAAGAAAGATAAATCATCACCGTTTCGAACCTGGGAACGGACTGTCTGTAAGATTAATGCTTCATTGACTGAGAACAAAACGATGTTGACAGATAGTTAAATAAGAGTAATACATTGTTTCAATTGTTTCCTTTTACATTTAAAAAGGAGGGGGAAAAGTAACTGAAAATTGAAACTAGCTCGGTGGCTGGATCTGTGCTTAAAAGGATGGATACAAATAGAAATTGTTTCCTTTAGAGGGAGCTTTTGGAACTGTTGCAGGAGTGGAGCTGGGGAATTTTCCAGCTGCAGAGATTAAAGAGTGTGAGAACTAGAGTTTGACCTTGGACAAGAATGTTGACAGAAGAAGCCCTAGTGATTGCATTTTGCAAGACAAGTGCTTTATTGGAACAGCTTCATGAGAAGACGGATGTGAGGATTACTAAAATTGACAACTTGGGGGAAAAAACGGCCGAGTTGGGACAAAAAGGGAATACTTATACAGAAATTACTCAGGAATTGACCCAGGAATCTGTTTTGATATGGCAAGCTGTGGAGAAGATGAAGGAGAAAGTTGTTGTTGAATCTCAAGTAATTCAAGTGGAGGGAGCTCCGGCCCCCCAGAGGCAATTTGATGAAAATAAGCTGCTGCCTTTTATGATTGAATCTAGAGAAAGTCAGATTTGATGGGATGAAACCCTGCTTGGATTGGAGAAGGAAAGTTGGATAGATCCTCCTATGCAGGGATGCTTTGGCCTTTGGGATTTGGATTTGGTTCAGGGGGAGAGTGGCGCTCTGAAATATCTTTTGGACTTTAGTTCTGACTATGGAGAATGGGCTGACCTGTTGAGAAGGAATAAAGACATTGCTAGGTTGGAGCTCCCCCAAGATCTACTCCTCAGTGCCAAAGGAAGGAAATTAAGACCAAGATCAGCAGAAGACAAAGCAATGTGCATGGATATATATGAAGAAGATCTGCAAGGGGGACAGGGAAGAGAGTTAAGGGCCTCGGATAGAAGGTTACCAGGTTAATGGACTATATGGTATTGATAGAAAGGGCTGACAGAATCCGAGACCAGGGAGAGGAGACGGTGGAAGAGGATTGGAATTAATTTTATTTTATTTAGAGAAATGTTGTAAAATTAATGAGTGTTAGAAAAATGTTGGAATGAAATTATATGGCTTTAGTAGAAATGCTATAAGGAGTTAAGTATAAATAAGTTTTAGGGTATTAATAGTAAGATAAGGTTAAAATAAATTATGATAATTATATGATAGAAAATAGTGAAAGATGGAAAGGATTTGCTGAAACAATTAATAACTAGAATACAAAAAGGGAGGTGTGAGGAGGTCGATGAAACAAGTTAATGAAAGATAAAGATATGGAAATATTGGATATGTTTTTAATTGTTTCTGTTTTTGTTTTTGTTTTGATGTATTGTGTTTTTTATGCTTTGCTTTTTTATGTATATGTACTGTAATGTGTTGATTTGTACTGTTTATTTTTTCTGTTTCTTATTCTTTAATTCTTAAACTTTTAATAAATATTATTTTAAAAAAAAAAGAATGAATAGGTTTGATCTTCTTGCAGTCCATGGGACTCTCAAGAGTCTCCTCCAGCACCAGAATTCAAAAGCATCAATTATTCGACGATCAGCCTTCTTTATGGTCCAGCTCTCACTTCCATACATCAATACTGGGAAAACCATGGCTTTAACTACTGCTTTTTGGACTACTGCTCCTATTATCAGCATTCAGTTTGAATAAGAATACTGAATACGGTGATTTTGAACACATTCAAGAACCACTCTGGATCTTTCACAGATGTAGGGGGGTATTTTTTGCGATAGAAGGAAAAGTGATTTGATGACTGCAGGGCAGCCCCGGACATTTTGCCACTTGAGGCAAAACAGAAAATGTCTCACACACACACCCCTACCTCTGCCTCTTCCTCTTCCTTCTCCACAGCGCTGTCCTGCTAACACCGACCCACCACTGTTACTACTGCTGCCGTTTAAGGTGAGCTGGGGAAGCCTCAACATGCTGAAGGAAGCATGGCAGAAAAAAGGAGGCCGGATAGGAGCAATGGGAGCAGGTGTTATGGTGGAGGCGAAGGAAGAGGCAGGGGCAGGCAACAAAGGAAGCAGAAAGCAGTGCACTCTTTGGGGCAGTGGATCTGCCATACCTCCCAGCTGACCTCAGCCTGCTGCCTGAGGAATGGTAACAAAGTAATTTAGAAGCATGTAGGAAAAACGGCATCTATAGTGCTAGAAATGGTATGAGTGGAAGGGTCCTCTAACTCTGACTCTTTGTGCTCATCCATTCCACTAACTCAGTGGTGGACAGAGCTGAACATATTACAATGAAATAAGTATAATTCCAATAAAACCGAAGTTCAAGGCGAGTCCAAGCAGAACTAAAATAAGTTGATCCTGTAATAAATTGTCATTTTCAAAAAACTTCACAGGGTTTGCATTTAATTTTGCTCTGATTTATGACTCAGTCTCCAAAGTGCCAATTGCATATAAAAATTCATTAACTTTTGAGAAGGCAATTGTTAGTATTTTTATAATATAAAAAACGCATACTGTTTATCTCATTATTGCTTAGGAAATTAGGTAACATGCCTTCTAATAGCCTGCGCCAGAATACTGTAGCAAACCACTTAACTCACAATAATAGAATATTGACTTGGTACAGTGATATGTGAGACAGTACTCCAGCCAGATTAGACGAGTTCCATGCTGAGTTAGAGTCCTGTGGCAACACACTGATGCTACCTTAGCAGACTTTCAGAAAGAGATTAGCTGGAAATACTTAAGAAGATCAAATGGAAAATATTTCTCTGTATTGCTTTGTTTTTAATTTATAAACACTTAATAATAATGTATCTTCCCTTCTTTCAGGCAAATTATCCCTCTCCACATAGTATAATACTAAGCACTGGGTTGGAGCTGGAGTTTAATTGAAAAGAAAAGAAAAAATTAGGCGGCTCCCTGTTTTCTGCAAGAATTATACCCTCCAGGGAACTTATATTAAGGGAGGATTACATCAAAGCTTAGAAGTTTCAGAACTTTTGTTCAGAGGATATTACAGGCCTGTGAATGTCATAGGGTAGCACCACATATTAATCAAAAAAGTGCACTGGTGTTGTGTACTTGCAGATATGCAACTGTGCACATACAGGGAGCCAATATTGGAGTACCCATGCAAGCACTTTTGGGTGCTTATGGGGACTCCCAGACTTGATGTGTGCTTCAATCACACAGAAGCAGTTTGTGAGATTCAGTGTGCCTCTCTGTAGAACATCTCAAATCTGCTTAACTGAAGTGGCCTGGAAAAGGTCTACTACGAGCGAACAAAATTGTGATGGCTGCATTTATAGTTAGACAAACACACACACACACACACGAGAGAGAGAGAGAGAGAGAGAGACCATTACTCACCATCTGTGCCTCTATATGAGCTAAGATTGGCTACAAGCCAAGTGGCAGTCCCAACATGAAGTTCCAGGCACTTACCCAGAGTCTGTGTTTCCTTTGGAATGACATATATACAACCTGAGCCTATGATGGGGAGGTTCACAGCTTTAACACCCCAAAAGGGCCTTGCTTCCCCCATAGCCACAGCCTTGGATTTAAACAGAAACCAAGCATCGCTCTGTCTCTCTCTGTTCCCTGTTTGCTTCTTTGCTTCTAGCTCACATCACTCCAAACCAACTGCTCTCAACTCTCTCTTTGTCCTTCTAACTACCCACAGTTAGGGTAGGATTCCCCACCCATTTTCAATCTCTTCCAGAGCCCCTTTCTTTGTTTTCCTGAATGGAATTACCCAGGCTATCACCTGATTATTCCAAGAATTAGAAGCCTTGATTAAATTTCAGCACTTGCTCGATCTAGGGATTAGAAGGGTCTACAGCTTAACACCTTGCACTCATAACACTATGCATTTTTGTGTTTTTATATTGTAAACTACCCTGTGATCCTCAGATGAAGGGCAGTATAAAAATACAACAAATGGAAAAATATAGAAATTTACTGGAAAACAAATCACCAAGGTGGTTATCCCCAACAGAAGAAGAGAAAAGAAGAAAAGTTACATTGGGGATAAATGGGGTACCTACAGCAGAACCAAAATTGGGGGGGGGAATAGATTAAAGAATATGTGTTGGATTGGCTAAATTATTACCAAATTAACTCAAAATTTAAGGCAGACAAAAATTTGGGATTCACAGAACACGCATCACAATTTGAAAAAGAAATATTAAGATCTAAGGTTAAAAACCTATCTGAAATGTATAAAATATTACTTGTGGGAAACAAAAGAAGAATTAGTGAAATCACCCATGATCAATTGGGCATAAGATGTGCATCACAATATTGATTTAAATCTATGGGAGCATCTGTGGAAAACAAATCTAAATTTTACTGCTAGTTATTCGCTAAAAGAGGCCTATTTAAAAATGATCCACAGGTAGTATTTGACACCAAGCAGACTAGCCAAGATGTTTAGATCTAAAAGTGACAAATGATGGGAATGGAAAGAAACAGTTGGTACATTCTATCATTTATGGTAGTCATGCAGGATAACAAAATAATTCCTGGATGTGGTGTATAATGAACTTAAGAAAGTGTTTAAAAGAACATTCCCCCAAAATCCAGAAGCTTGTCTTCTGGGAATAATAACGACAGAAATGCCCCCCCCCAAATAAATTACCTTATGCATGTATGTAACTACAGCCACTTGAATTCTAATTGCACAAAAATGGAGAATAGATACAGTACCATCAAGAGAAGAATGACATCTCAAAATATTAGAATATTTAGAAGTAGCCAGTATGACAAATAGGTTAAGAAATAAAGATGATAAGAGACTGAAAGAGGATTGGCTATTATATACAGATTATATGGAAAAATATTATAACAAGAAAATAATCATAACAGGTTGAAAAAATACTCAGCAGTAGATGTTATAACGTGAGATTATGTAAGGTCATGAAAATAATTTAGTAGAGTAAGAAAATGCAGATAAAAGGATAGTAGATAGGAAACCATGGAAAGAGTTGAAGGGAGGTATAAGTTAAGATATTTAGGATATATTGATTTATTATTTTTATTATCATTTGTTCATGTTTTATATCTATGCTACCTTTTTCTTATTATTTTATGTTTGACTAACATAGTATGTGTTGACTATGAGATATAATAGAAAAGCAAATAATATTTTTTTAAAAAAAAATCCAATAAATGAAACAAAATACACAAAATAAATAAAATCAGAATGGGCATGGTAGGGTGGGAAGTCTTCCACTTGGCACAATAAGTGAAGTGGGAAATATTCACATTGGCAGCCTTGCCTGTGTAGCTGGGTTATTCTCATACATTCCTCAGCAACAGTGAGGTTGATTGACAGGAATACACCCCTATATGGTCATTCTTGACTTGATCATTGTTCTCCTAATCTGAGTCAAGTGCCTCCCAAGTCTGAAACTCTCTGCAATATTTTGTGCAGAACCATGGCCCAACACACAAGCCTATCTTCAGCCTTGAAATGACAAGACTTCATTCCTATAGAGTACCATGCAGTTTGGCATCAAGAAGAGAGAGGATGACAAGAAGCACCATGTGCAGTGAAAAATGGCTGCCCAGAAGCTCCCAAATTAAAGCACTTACCTGCAGTCTCTCCGCATAATTGTTTCCCATTCCCTCTCTCTTCATTCACGCTTGGCACCAAGGGCTCCCATCTTTGAGACAAGATTGGGATATAAGAAAGAGCAGCCTTGAAATGCAAATTTCCTTTCATGCAATCTGAATTCAGCACAGCCAGCTCTGCTTTGGCAAAAAGAATAAGAAAAGGAAAAAGAAATGTATCAGCTTGATTATATGAAAAAGTAAAGGCAAAGTCCAAAGTTTAGGGCAGAAAAAAAGGCAACAGCAGATCCAGAAAGAAGGAAAGAGGTGGAACCAATGGCAAGGAGAGTATTAATTTAGCTATTAATTCCATTCTCTTCTTTTTTCTCTCTTTCTGAGTATATGAACCAAGTTCCTTTGAATGATCGATTTGTGTGCCAAGCACATCTAGCACTATTCATTTCCAGAGCTTTCAAAAAATGAATGATGAAGCATCTTCCCTCGTGATACACAGCAAGGCAGCAAACCTGTTAACTCGCAGCATAGTAGTACCTTATTCAGTTGCCTACATTTTTTTTCTTCAGGTATTGAGGCTGTGACTGTCTATTGGAAAAGACAAACTGGAAGTCCCAACAAAAGCAGGTACAGGAACTGTATTTTTAAAAACAAAAACTAAAAACTAAAACTAAGATGTGTATGCAAAGGTGATACACCCTCAACAACTCTCTTAGGAAATTAATCAGTATGCATCAGTATACAGGTAAAGGTAAAGGACCCCTGGATGGTTAAGTCCAGTCAAAGGTGACAATGAGGCGTGGCGCTCATCTCTGCTTTCAGGTGGATGGAGCTGGCGTTTGTCCATAAACAGCTTTCCGGGTCATGTGGCCAGAATGACTAAACCGCTTCTGGCACAACAGGACACCGTGACGAGTGCCAGAGCACACAAAAAGACAATTTCCCTTCCTGCCACAGTGGTACCTATTTATCTACTTGCACTGGCATGCTTTTGAACTGCTAGGTTGGCAGAAGCTGGGACAGAGCAATGGGCAGCTCGCCGCTGCCCACATGCGAACTGCCAACCTTCTGATCGGCAGGAACTCCAGTATCAACTGGGATTAAACCAAGAAGAGCCCATGATCAGCTTTGGCAGATATTCCAAAGAGCTGTCTGAACCCCTATGGAGACCAAATCAAAGGGAGGAACGGGCTCCTATACTTTTCACAGAGGAGGGAATGTATGACAGGTGCAAGTTGCAATGCAGCAGTGAAAAAAGGTGCCCTAGCGACACAACTATTAAAGGGACAAAAGCATGTCCTCATTTTCAGCTGTCTATACTAATGCCCCCTCTGCTTTTAAGGACTGAGATAAGAGGCCTGAAAAATGGCAGGTAGGGTGTTTGCGTGCAAGAGGGAGGGGATTGTATGCAAATTGCAGACAAAGTGATTTTTTCATCCACCATTCTATACTCATATCAACCCTGCGAACAGTGAGAGTGACTGGTCCATGATTTACCCAGCAAGCATCACGAATAAATGGACATTTCAGCCTGGGTCTCTCTTGCCCTAGTCCTAACTATCTTACACCAGTCTATGCCTTTCTCTGTACGCACATAGACTCCCTGCACGTTTTAGTATTTAGAATATTATACTCTCCAGGGTTCTGAAACAAAAGGGGAGCTTCCACAATTGCAGGAGGTTGCCCACTACAGAAGATCACCCTCCAACCCCTGGAGGGCAATGAAAACATCAAGGGAAGGCACAGAGCCAGTGCACATATTCCCCCTCTTGTTTTTATACACATTATTAATGTCTCATGGCAGCTTTTGTCTTGTGGAATCTGGTCCCTCCCTTCCTGGTTCTGTTTTCTGTTCCAGCACCATCCTTTAGCAAAACTCTTGCTTCAGTTTCTCCATTTGTTAAATATGAATAACATTATTTACCTACCTTTTGAGGGCTTGGAAGCCTTAATTCATTGTTTGCTCTTCTTTATTGCCTTCTACATGAGAATCTTGGTGTACCCTAAGTAATATTTGTGAGTAATTTATTTCCATTATTCATTTGAGAGTTTAGCAAACAAGAGCCAGTTATTGAAATACATAATAACCATGCAGCAGTAAATAGGAGATTAAAATGCAAACAAAGGAAATATGAGTGGGGGATTCTTAAATGTGAAATCCTCCCCAGGGAAAATCAAGAAAGTTCCCCTATACTCTGATGAATTGCTACATTCAAAAAAAATGTTGTCTGAATGAAGTATACCTTTGCCCTTGGCTGGTCAGGGGACATACCTGCACTTTTCATGGAGGAGTTTTTCTGTACTTGGCCATGGCTGTGGTAGAGTGGCCTGTTTGGATATCTGGACCAGTGCTGTTCCCTAATTTTAGAGGTCAGGCTTTGGTTTGCACCAGTAAACCTCAGTTATCTCCATTTATGAAATCCCCCTGGCCATCCTTATCTACAAAAGAAGGCCGTGTTGCTACCAGATAACACTGAATGCTCAGACGAAGCTCTTTCATGTTCAGATGAAATCAGTCTTTTTTCTTCTTCTTCTTTTTTTTTAAAAAATGTTTTCAAGTTTGTCGAGTCAAGGGGGAAGCAAATTTGAGTCTAACTTCCTGGTTTAAAAAGAAAAAAAAGTTAATTCCTGGTTTGACAAGGATAGCTGTGAGAGAGTAATACTAGCAACTTCAGTGCCAAAAACAATCCCAAACATTGGTAAAGATGTAAGTAAGGTGAAAATTTCAATCCACTTGTAGTCACTCACTCACAACAATACATATTTCTGGGGCGTGTTCATAACCTGATCCACACCTTGTCCACACAGCAGCC
Organism: Podarcis pityusensis; assembly: GCF_964106645.2. NCBI lineage: Eukaryota > Metazoa > Chordata > Lepidosauria > Squamata > Lacertidae > Podarcis > Podarcis pityusensis. The sequence goes on along the minus strand of NC_138029.1, from coordinate 46,497,094 downwards.
ATTTTGTGTTGTGTCACATGCTCACAGCTCCCATTTTGTGACTAGAACCCACGGCCCTTCCTCAAAATCTCAAATGTGAGCCAAAAAGATTGGCCTTTTCTAAGTGCAATTAGGATTTCAGCCTTAATCTTGAAATTAGTGTGATTTTTTTTTTAATGACATTACATGGAAGGACTTGTTTCACAGCCAAGGGTCTCATCCATCTGATCCATACTAGGAATTGTTTATAACCTGTTACTATGAACCTGCTTTGTGGCAATGGGGAAATTAGGATGCTGCAAAAGGAACAGTTGCTCATTTGAATTACTGCAATGCATTCTTGTCTTGGAAAGCAGCTGAAAACTTCAGGTGGACTGAAAGAGAGCAGCGAGATTGCTAAGAGGAACTGGCTGATATGGTCATAGTATGCCAATGCTTTGTTACTTACAATGGCTTCCAGTCCATTCCCAGATTGAACTCAAACTCCTGCCAGAGTAGGTCTTTTTCAGAGAAAGAGCTTTTTCAGTGTTGGCACTTGGCTAAGAAATGCCCTCTTTGGAAAGGCTTGCCTGATGCCCATGCTATGACCCTTTTTGATGCCAGATGAAGAACTTTTTATTTTCCCAGGCTTTTCAGTCTTCGATATGTTTACTGTGTTTTAGATCTGTTGAACTGATGACATGCTTTGCTGTCTGTTCTAATAATAAATAATAATAATAAATTTTATTTATATCCCGCCCTCCCCAGCCGAAGCCGGGCTCAGGGCGGCTAACAACAATCAAATAATCAAAAAATCAAATAATCACACAATCTAAAAATATTTCATTATAAAAATTAATTAAATCAAATTGATGGCAACCAATTAAGCAAAGTTCTGTGCAGGTTGCCAGAGGAGGGAGTCAGGTTCTAGCTTCATTCTGTTGTTGAAATTACAGTCATACCTTGTGTTGCGTTTGCTTCAGGTTGAGCGTTTTCAGGTTGCATCCCACGGCAACCCGCAAGTACTGCAAAGGGTTACTTCCGGGTTTCGCTGCTTGGGCATGCGCAGACACTCAAAATGACGTCACGCGCATGCGCAGAAGCAGCAAATCATGACCCGCACACGCACAGATGTACAGAAGCAGGTTGCGTTCTGCTCATGTTGCGAATGGGGCTCCAGAACGGAACCCATTCACAACTAGAGGTACGACTGTATTCTGGTTTCTTTCTTTGCAATTGCATGGCTATTATTATTATTATTATTATTAACCAGCCAGAGAACTGTTGTTATTGGGCATATATAAATACTGAAAGTAAATATGTGGCCCAAAATGGCAAAACTGAAGTGTCCCTATGGAAAAGCAGACAATAGGCTTCCATTTCCCTGTCTACCCTCCCAAAGAGAACAATACCATATGTCTTTCCCCCATATTGCTGACACGTCTCCTTTGTATTGTCTTTTCTCTTTTTCTACCACAGAATATTTTTCAGAAGCTGCCCCTGTTCAGTAAAATGAAGCTGTCAATGAGGACAAGAGAATCAAATGTAGGTGAATTTGTTACAGCAGCCAGCAGTCTTTGCGATTTGCCAGTGATATTAGCAAACGGGGAAGGATCCTCATTCCCTCCCTTTCTGCTTCTGCAGCCAGGAATCAGAGAGGGCATGAAGACACAGATGGATTACTGCACTGAATAGAGTATTGGTGATTTTATTGATGAGCCTCTCAAATCATCACTAAACCAAAATAAGCTGTTCACTTCCCAGCTGGAGTCAAAACAAACTGATTACTGTTGTCTCAACCTTTACAGATGATAAATGAGGTGGCTCAGGCCCTTGACCCACATTCACAGCTATTCTAGTGACCCAGCCAAAAATCTTTGAAGAAGAGGAAAGACTGGCTAATGAAGCATGTCTCCATTCCTACTACCATTTCCTGTCACCCGAGCTGTAATTGATTTGCCCAAACATTTTTTCTAAAAATAATAATAATAAGATGACTCAGCTTCATAATATTAAGTATCAGTTTCTCCACCCAACCCTCAGCACACCAACACACACCTTTTAAAGACACTGCAGATACAACACCTCAAAGGATTTTGATGCAGCCAATGGTAGAAGATTGTTGCTGGGTAACATTAATTAATTTTGGGGTGGCGGCACATTTTTGGTAGTAGGGAGGGGTTGGAGAGGCAGAGGAGGTCTGGCCATGACCCCTAAAAGTGTGGTGGGTGGGGGAGAACTCAGAAAGCTCCAGAACAGAGTAATGCCCCCTTTGCAAAGGTCGTCACTGCTGCCCGCTAGCCAAGGCAGGCATCTCCTTCATCCCTTGCTGGGGATTACTTTTTTAAAAACATGATGGGAAGGAAGTAGCAGTGGGGTTATTTCTGCACATTCAGGCAGCTACCTGGCGGGCATCTCCTTCATCCTGTGTTGGAGATAGCTGGAGGGTGTGTGAAGTGGGTGGGTAGAAGCAATAGAGAGATCCCCACAAATTAAGGTTTCTGTTGCCCACCCACAGGGGCAAACACCTCCTTTGTCAGATGGTTGGGAAGGGAAGGACCACTGCTGTCCATCAGTGAGGCGGAGCTGCTGGTAGGTGTTTCCTTTGCCCCAGGGATGAACTTTTTCTGATTGTGCTCAAGTAGTGTGTTGAGAGAGAGATGTGGATGATTTGTGTATGAGAGGGAGAGAGAGAGAGGCCCTTCTTCATGTCCCAGTTCTGTGCTGTGTCAATGAGGGAGAAAACCTTCTCTGTAGTCTAGTGGAATGAAATCCCTGTAGCCCAAGGGTGGAGAAGAGGATCCAACTAGTGTACCAGCACAACTTATTTATGAAAATGCATCTAGACCCCTACTTTTTCATCTGCAAAGCTTTTTTTTTCTTTGCCTTTGTATACTGCTGTTGTATCTCTGCAGGTGGAAGGGTGGTGGTTTAGATGCATTTTAACCAATAAATAAATTTAACTTTAGTCATTTAGCTAAGCCATTGCACTTTTTAATTTTGATATGAAATTTAAATTTTTATGGCAGACATAATCTCATGTCAAATCTCAGCATCAGTTGTGCTATAGCATTTGTAGGGAATGCAATGGGAACATTGATGATCAAAATTAAAGCTTTGCACACCGTCCTTTTAAAAGTAGTTGTCTAACCTCAAGGCTTCAGAAGAGTTGAGAAGAAATAGAATCATCTTTAGGTGGGAATTCCCTCAAGGCCTGTCCTTTAAATATAAAGGAAGAAAGATAAAAATAAGATCAGTCAATGACAAATATAGATTTCTGAAGGATCACGGAGAAGATCTACAGAAAGAAGTGGAATCCGGAGAAGAGCCAAAAGCACTGGAAAAAGGAATACAAGATATAGCAAACTTATCTTTTGGATTGCATGGTCCAGAGAAAGTGACACCACTGATAGAACAAGAACAGACACTTGGCGCAGTTGGAGGTAAAGCGAAGTAACCCCATCATGGCTCTGCAACTGTTAAGCTGGAATTGTAATGGTCTAAATTCCCCTCGGAAGAGAAAAAGTGTTTTTCATTTACTAAAAAAGGAACAATTGGACTTGATCTGTCTACAAGAAACACATGTAACAAGGTTACACAGGAAACTACTGATTAACAAGAGATTGGGACAGGAGTTTATTTCATCTGACAAAGTTAAAAAAAGAGGAGTTGTGATTTATGCAAAGGAGAGACTATCACCGAAATTTATTTTTAAAGACGACCAAGGAAGATTTCTGGCAATTGAAATTCAAGTTCAAGGAGAGAAATTTTTGATAGTAGGAATTTATGCACCGAATGAGGGGAAATCTGAATTCTTTAAAAAGTTGCATGAGACCTTAATGGACTATTTGGACTACAATCTGATTTTGATGGGGGATATGAATGGAGTAGTATCTACAAACATGGATAAGGCACAAAGACAGGTAGTTACCAAGGATGGTAGACTACCGAAAACATTCTTCGAGATGACAGATAATTTGGACTTAGTTGATACTTGGAGAACAAAGAACCCCTTGGGAAGAGAGGGAACCTTCTTTTCTGAAGCCAAGATGACATGGACTAGAATTGACCAAATATGAGTAACTAGAGGAATGGCACCAAAGATAAAGAAAGTGGAAATCTGCCCAAAAACCTGCTCCGACCATAATGCTGTAAGGATGGAGTTGAAACTAACATCAACTGGCTCCTTCAGATGGAGGATGAATGACACCTTATTTAGAGATGAAGAAGTGTATAAAAAGGCCCAAAAAACCTTGAGAGACTATTTTGAAATAAATATGAACACTAATGTAGAAAAAAGAGTAATCTGGGACGCAAGCAAAGCTGTCATGAGAAGGTTTCTGATACAACAGAATGCAATAAAGAAGAGAAGTCAAAATGAGAAGAAAGACAAAATTTTGGGGAAAATAAAAGAAAGTGAAAAGAAATTGAGAGCAAAACCAAAGTCACAGGAGATTTTGAGAGAAATAAAGTTATATCAAGTACAATATATGGAAATGATGAACCAGGAAATAGAATGGAAAATCAAACAAATGAGACAAAAAACATTTGAATCTGCTAACAAATGTGGGAAATTGCTGGCCTGGCAAATGAAAAAAAAGACAAAAATTAAACACTATCACAAATTTAGACGTGGAAGGAAAGAATATACACAACCCAACTGAGATTAGAAACTGTTTCCAGAGGTATTTTAAACAACTATATACACAAGGGCCACAGAAAGAAATGGACATAGACCGATTTCTGAAGACAAATGGATTGCAAAAAATCTCCCAAGAAAGTAAACTAATGTTGAACTATAAAATATCTGAACAGGAAGTAGAAGGTGCCATTCAAAACATGCAATTAGGCAAATCTCCAGGACCGGATGGGCTGACTTCTAGATATTATAGATCTTTGAAAGAGTGGTTATTACAACCTTTAAAGGAAGTCTGCAATGAAATATTGGAAGGGAAAAGGGCACGAGAGTCGTGGAAAGAGGCGTACATTACACTTATACCGAAGACAGAGACTGAAAAGACTCAGCTTAAGAACTACCGCCCCATATCGTTACTTAATGTGGATTACAAAATTTTTGCAGACATTTTGGCCAAGAGATTGAAAAAAGTATTGATGGAAGAGATTCATAAAGACTTGTCCGATAATTTGAGGAATATAATTGATATTTTGGAAAAACTAGAAGTGAACATAAATACTAAAGCAGTTTTGATATTTGTGGACGCGGAGAAAGCTTTTGATAATATCTCTTGGAGTTTTATGAAGAAGAACCTACAGGGGATGGGGGTAGGCCAAGGTTTTGAAAATGGTATAAGTGCAATTTATTCAGAACAAAAGGCTAAACTAATAGTAAATAATGTGGTGACGGAAGAATTTAGGATAGAAAAAGGGACAAGACAAGGTTGCCCAATTTCCCCATTGCTTTTTATATCGGTCCTGGAGGTTCTGCTGAATATGATCAGAAGGGACCGGTTGGTTAAAGGTAAACAGGTCGGAGCCAAACAGTACAAATTGAGAGCATTTGCAGATGACTTAGTATTGACGTTACAGGAGCCAGAATCTAGTACCAAAAGAGTTTTAGAACTGATTCAAGAATTTGGTCAAGTTGCAGGATTTAAATTGAATAAGTTAAAGACTAAGGTTTTAGAGAAAAATTTAACACCAATGGAGAGAGAGAGGTTTCAGAATGAGACAGGTTTAACAGTGGTTAAGAAAGTTAAATACTTGGGGATTAACATGACAGCAAAAAATGGGAATTTATTTAAAGACAACTATGAAAAATGCTGGGCTGAAGTGAAAAAAGATTTAGAAATTTGGTCAAATTTGAAGCTTTCACTGCTGGGCCGTATTGCTGCGGTAAAAATGAATGTATTGCCTAGAATGTTGTTTTTGTTTCAAACATTGCAAATTGTGGACAAAATGGACTGTTTCAAGAGGTGGCAGAGAGATATTTCTAGATTTGTCTGGCAGGGCAAGAAGCCTAGAATAAAATTTAAAATATTAACAGATGCAAAGGAAAGAGGTGGATTTGCCCTGCCAGACTTTAAACTTTACTATGAATCAGCAGCTTTTTGCTGGTTGAAAGAATGGTTGCTTCTTGAAAACACTGACATTTTGGATCTAGAAGGTTTTAACAATGTATTTGGATGGCATGCATATCTGTGGTATGATAAGGTCAAAGCACATAAAGCATTTAAAAATCACATTGTCAGGAAAGCATTGTTTAATGTCTGGATAAGATACAAGGACTTATTGGAAAATAAAACTCCAAGGTGGCTGTCACCGATGGAAGCAAAAGCTCTGAAAAAGCTCAATATGGAGGCCAAATGGCCGAAATATTGGGAAATTTTGGAACAAGACGGAGATAGACTGAAATTGCAGAGTTTTGAGAAATTAAAAAACAAAGTGAGAGACTGGCTTCATTATTATCAGATAATGGAGGCATATAATTTGGACAAGAAAATTGGTTTCCAGGTGGAAAAATCAAAATTAGAAACAGAACTGTTAGAACTCAAAACTAAGATTTTGTCAAAGATGTATAACTTGTTGTTGAAATGGAATACTCAGGATGAAACGGTGAAATCTGCTATGATTAAATGGGCACAAGATGTTGGACATAACATAATGATGGCTGACTGGGAACAGTTATGGACCACAGGTATGAAGTTTACGGCATGTAATGCCTTAAGAGAGAATATTATGAAAATGATATACAGGTGGTACATGACCCCAGTCAAGCTTGCAAAAATTTATCATTTGCCCGATAACAAATGATGGAAATGTAAAGAAACTGAAGGTACATTCTTTCACCTTTGGTGGACGTGCCCAAGGATTAAGGCTTTCTGGGAGATGATATATAATGAATTGAAAAAGGTATTTAAATATACCTTCTTGAAGAAACCAGAGGCCTTTCTCCTAGGCATAGTCGGCCAATTGGTGCCAAAGAAGGACAGAACTTTTTTCATGTATGCCACAACAGCAGCAAGAATACTCATTGCAAAGTATTGGAAGACACAAGATCTACCCACTCTGGAAGAATGGCAGATGAAGCTGATGGACTATATGGAACTGGCAGAAATGACTGGCAGAATCCAAGACCAGGGAGAAGAGTCGGTGGAAGAAGATTGGAAGAAATTCAAAGACTATCTACAGAAATATTGTAAAATTAATGAATGTTAGAATGATGTTGGATAGAAATTAAGTGGTTTCCAGCTGTAATGCTTTAAGGGAATATGAAAAATGGGTTGTTAACAGGTAAAAATCTAAAGTTACTATTTTAAGACCAAAGATTAGGATAAATAAAGAGGGTAAGGATTTGCTGAACCAACAAATTGAACTGGAATACAAAAAAGGGAGGTATGAGGAGGTCCGGGAAACAAGCTAAGGAAAAATAAGTAATGGAAAAATTGAGTGGTTTTTAATCATTTTTTTTTTTTGTATTTTCTTTTTCTTTTTTTTTTATATTGTAACTTTGTATCTTCTTTTTCTTTTTCATTTTTATATTGTAATTTTCTGAAAATCTTAATAAATATCTTATTAAAAAAAACAACAGAAGAGTTGATCACAACTCTCTCTTTCAGCCAGTGTGGAAAACAGCCACAATCTTTGTTCTGACTGCGACCTGATCATTCTCGCTAACGTGTTCTGCTGGGCTGATCTTTTATCAACGCCATGGTTGACATGGGAAATGTTCTCTTGGAGCTTAGGAGAGGACAATAGAGATTCAACCCATGAAAGTGTAATAGGCAGGAGACAATTTCTCCAAGATTACTTTCCATAAAACTGAATTGGCGACATCTGCTCAATCTAGTGTAGATAAACAGCAAACTATTTTCCATCTCATTAACTCAGAGGATGGGATATCAAATAAACCCTGGGGGCTTCATGCTTTGTTATCACATTTAAGGCATTTCCCAGACTCTACATTAGCTGCTCTGGGCACGGCCCAAACTTAAAACTGCAATTAAACCATTTATATTCCAAGGTAGCCTAAAATAAGAAAGCTTCAGCTTAATCTGACTGTGTCTCTAATTACAAGTCACTTAGCCTAAATTATTTACCATGTCCTCAGCAGTGATGTATGGTACATGTAAATCTCCAAACAGGACTCTAATAGAATTATCTAATTCTATTAAACTGCAAACAAGTACCCATTAAATATTTATTAGCAAGTCTGCATTCAGTTAAGATGGATTGGAGCATCAGTGAAGCACTTTGCTAACCTTTTCTACTTTTCAGTCTCATGGGCTGAAGATACAGAATGGTCTAATCGGAATAACACCTATTGATTAACTACCAATTACGTTGACTATTGGAGTGGGATGGGGGAATCAATGAAAAGAACAATATCCTGAAAGAATTGATAAAGTGGGTTTTTTAAATAAATAAATAAACTGCACAGTTTAAATCAACAAGTTTGATATACACCAGTTTGTGTGATTATGAAAGTCTTTTCACTCATTCTACTCCTGGGCAACAGTGGGAGTTATTATGGGGTTGTTGTTTTTATTTGCTGTGACCACAAACCGTATTTCTATTCAATGATTAGGCAGTTTTAAGACATTTAAAATTACGATACAGTAAATGATTGCTGCTTTCCCTAATGATTTCAACACAATAATGTAACAGGTAGATAAGATCCCAGAATATGAAGGCAGCACCCTACACTGAAAACCAGATCATACAAAACAGAAACACAAGAAGAAACTGAGGTAGATACAGGTTTCAGCAGAACTGGGGTTAAGAAAGCCCCAGATTGCCTCAGGTCAGATTGGTCCACTTAGAAACATCCAGGGTTGTCAGGCAAAAGAGTAGAAGCAGGAGCAGAGAAGAAAAGACAGGCAGCCTCCTCAAAGAATAGTAAAAGGTTGTTTGCAAGAGGGCTTTTAAATAGCCCCGTCCACACTGCAATTTGGCTGTGTATACCTGATCCCAGGAGGAGGGACATGTGTGTGAAACCAAACTGAGCAGGACTGAACTCCTGTTTGCCGGCTGGTGAAGGGAGGACTCAATCCTGCTTGCTGCAGGAGTCTGCTTCACCAGTCCATACCCCACAGACAACATAGTGGCCGAGCAGATCCCTGCAGGATCGAACCCTGCACTCACCAGCTGGTGGGTGGAAGTTTCAATCCTCTTCTGTGCTGTGTGTTGGGATGGAGTGTCTCCTTCTTTTCCCTCATGACCACATGTTTAATTATGCTTCAAACCTACTGCTCAATGTCCCAGTACCCCCTAGCCTAGCCTACAAGAAGCATTGTTCATAATAGTGGTTTGCAAGACCCAGTGCAGTTTTGGTAGTATGGGAGGTGGGGAAGTGGAAGAAAAAGTATTGTAAAAACCAGGGCTTCTGCCCTGTTTAAAGTATGAAGGGCCATGGTATCAATGGGTAGTAGTCATGGTGGCTATATGCTACCTCCCCAGAGACACAAAAGCAGGTGAGGGCTATTTTTTTTTTAATCATATCCTGTTTGTGGGCCAATGGCAGCACCAGAAAAAAAAGTGGTGCCACAGAAGGGACATATTTCTAGGTGGGTATGTCCCACTTGTTAGGATCTCTGGAAGAAAAGTAATTATGTTAATGACAGGAGTCTAGCAATGGGGGTCAAGTGGAAGAGCAGCTACCCCCAGAACCATTCTTGTTGAGGGGCTTCCCATAGGCATCCATTTGGCCACTCCATTTGGCCACTGTGGCAACCAGAATGTTTTCTTATGCTCTTAAAACAATGAAACACAGAATATATTATTTGATAGTTGAAAGAAGCACAAGCACTCGCCCTTTCACAACAGAAAGCGGGAGTAGAAAAAGTGATCAATTTGTGCTGATGGTGAGGATGATAAATTCTGAAATTGACTCACTTTTAAATACAGGAAGAAGGAAACAAAGTGATATTTCAGCTGACCCACTAGAACACATTTGCACGTAACAAAGAATACCTTGCTGCTCACATATTATGGAAGCATTTTGTTTTATTAGCTTTTCACGTGGAAGCATTTGTTTTATTAGCTTTTCACGTGGATTATTTTTCTAAGAGCCACAGTGAAAGCAAATTGGCAGAGGCCAAATCATTTAAACTCAAACCAATTTTATTAAACAGCTGCAGCAAAACAAACAAAATTCACCAAGTAAATCTTGCAAGTGCAAAGCATATCATTCTATTTTCCTAGGTCTTTCAAAAGCTGCTACAGATGAAATTCAAAACCACAAATGCTATTTCATTTCAACTCACCCATAAACTGTCCATTAGAAAAGACCAAACAGCAACAAAGGAAATAACATAAGCAAAACAGAGGGAAAATCAGTTGCCAACAAAACATCCAAACCTCAATATGCAAGATTTAAGATGCTAAATTTTGTTTTGGACATCTGTAATGTTTGATATAGTTCTAGATATAGTTTGCCTCCCCACTCCTCCACATGCAGCTGCTGGGTGACTTGGGCTAGTCACACTTCTCTGAAGTCTCTTAGCTTCACTCGCTTCACAAAGTGTTTGTTGTGGGGGAGGAAGGGAAAGGAGAATGTTAGCCGCTTTGAGACTCCTTAAGGGGAGTGAAAGGTGGGATATCAAGTCCAAACTCCTCCTCCTACTCCTCCTCTTCTAGATATCTCGACACCTCAACCAATACCATGTCTGCCTGCTCATTCCAGTTTTATTTCCCCATCCTAGAAATACATATCAGGCAGGGTGCTGAACTCAGTATTCACAGAGGTTCGTGGCATCATTCTTCCAGCAGTGCAAATTTTATGTTTGCAAAGAAAGAGACGGTCATGTGGTTTCAGTCTTCAATGATTGTTTTCTACAATGTCTGCCAAGATAGGCAGGGGGGAAATTCACTCTTTGTTATAATTTAGATAGATAGATAGATAGATGATAGATAGATAGATGATAGATAGATGATAGATAGATAGATAGATGATATAGATATAGATAGATAGATGATAGATAGATGATAGATAGATAAAATTAGAAAACTAACGCAAGGTTAAACTTCATGGAGATCAGGTCTATCAATGGCATAATTATGAAACAGAATTTAGAAAGGTCAGAATATCGGTCCACCTAGTTCAGTATTGTGTATACTCCTTGGTTCCAAAAACTCAGTCCCAGTGCCCCCTACCCTACCCTATAAAAAGCATTGTTCATAACAGTGGTTTGCAAGACCCAATAAGGAAGATCAATCAACCTTGAGTGTGCTGTGAATGCTTGAGACAGCTTTCCTAATTCCCCTCAGACTACCCAATGGGTTGCCAAGTAGCATCCATATCCTTGCTAGTTCTACCTAATCACTCAATACTGAGTATTTAGTTCAAAATGGCTCTTGATTCCATGCCCCTCAATGGTCCCATTTTAAGTGGGACATCCTGGAATCACAGAAACCAATCCCAGCTTCTGTTTGGATGCTGGAATGTTCCATTTTTTGACCCAGCTCTCTGGCACAAATCAGCAGGGTTGCACCCCAGTGCCAGAACAAAAGCTGCTCATTTTTTGCTCTTGTGAGATTAAAAAGAGTGTATTTTAGTCTCACACTCTCATGCATGCGTGAGTGCTTAGGACCAAAAATGGCACCCAATTTAGGTGCCAAAAATGTTGGAGGGTATGTGATTTGTATTGACAATAAAAATCCTATTGCATTACCCTGCCCTGAGTGGCTTTTCACAAGCTTTGACTCTCGCCTTCATGTACAAAGCTGATTGTTCTGTGACACCGGGAAAATGATCACCCTTCCCTCCCAGGTCTGACAACTATACCCTTCCAAAAGCCAGGCCTCCAGCACTTCAGATTTGCAGGTCCAGTTTTGTGTTGGAGTTTCCCTGCTGTGGGGAACATGCTTGTTATTGCTCCTGTGTGCTAAGCAACATGTCTCAGGTCTCTCAGAGCTGGTTTGACCTGTCAGACCTTGGAACTTAGTTCTGAAACAAGTGTGTAACTTCCGGCACCCTATAACTGCAAATCTGTATGGATCTTGCCTATGTTACCACCCAGGGACAAAGAAAGCCTAGGTGCTTTTCGATACTGAAATGCTTCCTTGACTGTCTTGTGTGTTCTGATTTCCTGAAAAATAAGGCAATTTCCCCCTAGTTCATTGTATTACTACACCTGCAGCTTTCAACCCCCTACACCCACGCTCAAATGCCTTGTTGTCTTTGTGCTATTGACAATCAATTGCGTTTTGGGGTCTTTATATGAGGCACCCCCCCTAAATGCCTTGAAGGGGAGAAGAGGCATATTAATTATTAAGGATTGCTTATTAAGGTCCATTTGCAAGGGTCGCCGCTCATAACTACCATTTTGTGACTATTTTTGACTATATTAATGGAATGAATTGCAGGAGCTGGTGTAGTAGGAGGTTTTTAAAAAAATGAAAATAGAAAAAGCCTCTTTGACCCCCTGCCTTCCCCCAGCCTCTCCGCAAGCATAACCTATGAGTTTTCTGAATTCATAGTCAACACATGCAATGCATTAAACAGAGCCTGTCAATTATCTCTGTGTGACGTATCGAACTCCAGTGTAGAAAATCAAGGCATTGTTGCCTTTTTCCCTCTGATTAGAACATTTGGGACACATACCCAACGCTAAGGTGATTTTTTGTAGTTGAAAGCTGCCTTCGACATCTGCAAACATTCCTTTCTTTGTGGAGGGGGGGAACACTTAGGCTATATCGCTGAAAGACAGAAGAGAATGGAAACATGTGACACCTGCTCTGCATGAGTAAATTGGCTGCTGAAGGCCAAAGGCAGCGAAAATCAAGTCCAATGAGACTTTTCAGGGAACAGAGCAAGCAGAAATTGCCCTCAGGTTTCGAAAAGTAGTCACTGCATTAGTTCCTCAATTTGAAGCTTCTCAGTGGCTGAAAGGAAAGCAATCACAGTGAACTACCACTGGAGAAGCTGAAATCATTTAAGAATCATGTCAACTCCAATTTGTTTTATTCAATCTCTTCTCAACACAACCAGATGCTGCTCATTCCAAAGCCCCTTAATTTCAGCACACAATGTTAGGCTTCTCTCTTCTTCTTCTTTTCTAATTGTATCGAGGCTACATATGCCTTCATGAAATTGTTAGGGCAATTGCCTTGGAGGGGGGATGGATTCTTCCTGTGCCCAAGCTTGAATTGGAGGAGGGATTAGTTCCCTTCAGTTCCTTCCACCAACCATCTTCTGAATGGATAAACCATCTGTCCTTGGCTTATATGGGACCATTGGCAAGCCCATAGAAAAATATAATGCCATTATACAAAGTAAACTGAAGCACTTAGGTAGGGAGGGGGGATAATGCTGTAATGCAAACAGAGCTTAGATGGATGTATAAAAGTCTGCCTGTAATGCATTTGTTCTTGCACCACTCCTGGAAAATACAAAAAAAGCACCATTATCCACATGTAAGCTGTGGCAAAAAGAGAATGCAGAGAATCTGGCAGCGTTAAGAGTCGAAGTGCTCAAAGTAGCACAACCAAGCTGTAGTTTGTGAGTACACTCACTCCCAGTGTTGGAATGAACATCTCCCTTCTTATCTGTGTTGTGCCATTTTAAACCCAACCTCTCAAAATGCAATCATGCTTTCCTGTAGCATCACTTTTTCTGCCACCAAAGGCATCTGCAGCTCTCCCCTTAGCTACATATATTCCACATGCATTTCCTTTGGCTAGTTTTTCCTCCTCATGGGCCAAATTAGAATGGGCTAAGAGTGGCCTGGAGGCCAAAGGTTCCCACCCCTGCTATACATTGAGGAACTCTGGGTATTTAAAAAAAACACCTTGAGATAGCAACTGGAGGCATAATAAAACTGTAAATTATTACCTTGGACATGGACAGATAAAGCATCAATGGTATGTGGCCAATTACAGTCAGTGGAGCTAACTCCAGTTTCGTTTTTTTCCTGTACACACACAAATCCCCAAAGGGAATAGGTTTCATGAAAGTAGCACACAATGGCTTGTGTTTCTACTGTGTCACTACTGTGTTTCTCTTGAACTCAGCTGTGGCTCCATTGTGCGCTAGGCCACGTCAGTCAGCAGAAAGTCATCTCTGGCTTTCTGTTGCTAGGATGGCTCTGCCTGCATGACTTTCATTAATGCTGAAACTTGATTATATGTTGTTGGTACTCTAGAAAATGGTAGGTTCAGTCCTCAAACTATGTTTTTGGCACAAATCCCATTGATTTTCCAAGAGGCTCCTGCTAATACAGCTGCCATGAAAAATAGGTAGTGTTTCAAGCTCCTTATCATTAGCAGAATGAAGTAGCAGGACGATTGTTCACATGAGCAGAGGTTTGTTTCCCATCTTTTCAGAACTGAAATACGTGCCGCCATCTATCTCTCGTTATTATTTAATGCAAAATAAGGTGACACAAAGTTTTACTAAAGCAAAGCAGCTACAATTTGAAAGAACAGTTTGGTTGGATACAATCATGTTCTGATCATTATGTCAACTACAGAATAACACAGTTACCAAAAAAAGGCTGCACGGTTTTTAGAAAGAAAAATAAATAATACCATTCAGCTACAAGAGGACTGTTCACTCCTACTAAGGTTAAATGTTATTATTCCTTTTGTTTCATGTGCAAGAGTCAAATGCATGAGATTCATCTATGTTAGCCAGGTTTTTCTACTTAGGCAGATTGGACTGGAGAGCATGTTGAATATCCTTTGCATAAAAGCAGCTTTCATATGCTGATCATATTATCCTTTGTTTCTATTAAACACTTAGCTTTATCTTTGCTGCAAGAAAGGGCCAACAGATTGTTTGAAATTGTCTACTCTAAGTGATGTATTTTCCCAGTTCCTTGTCTCTATAGTTTTATTGCCAATACGACTCCGGAACTATTGAATCTAAACAATGCTCTCTAATTTTCAATGCAGTGTGATATTTAAAACAGAATGAGAGGCGTTTTAAGTTGTGTGCCATGAAATGAGCCCAAAGATGTTCCCGTCACTTTTTAGTCTCTTTTGATCTGTGATTTTAAAGAGAAACTTCTCTGATGAGCCAGGATCACCTCGCCAGCATCACAACATAGGAGAACCTTACCAAGCAGGGATCTGCATGCCAGTTTTGAGTCCTGGATGGTGTCTAAAGCACTGACGCAAAACTCTAAGCCCATTCTCAAAACCAGAGTTGATCCCACCTGCCCTCCTGCCCTGATACCTTCCTAGTGTTGATGCTATAACTGCTTATGGCTCTCTTCTTATTTAAAAATGTCACACATAAATGGGCATGCATGGAAGTGGATAGAAATACCTTACAACCACACCTGTTGGTGTGTAGCAATCCCCTCTCCTCAATCCTGAACATTCAAAATGTGAAAATGGAGAAAATCATCTCCCATGTCGCAACATTTTGTAATGTTTCAATGAGTTGTCATTTCCCTTTAACTGATGATCTTCTGTTGTTCTCTGTGTTGTTTCTTTTCATTGGCTGTATTATCAACTTTATTCCAAAAATAAACACATGCATGATAAACACAAACACACCTGCTTTTCTGTATTTTAGATGAAGAACAACTATCTGGTTAAAAGAAGAAGAAGAAAATCAGCACATGGGGAAACACATAACTAGTTCCCTGCATTATTGTACGGCAGTTATAATAAGTTACCTCTTGGGAAATGGCAATTTGTATTCCTCTGAAGTTTGAAATAAAAACGACAGCAATGCTGATGGGTAGCAGCAGCACTAGAGACCATTTCTCCCTGGTTCTTTTGGTACCTGTACTCACTGGATGTTAATTTCCAGGCCTAATACAGGCCCATAAAGCCTGTTAAGAAGCACCTCTCTCTGTCTTAAAATGAAACATCCTGTCCTTTATGGTCAGTTGGAGTAGCTTTACTTGCATCCCAAACAGTTTGTATCCCTATGTCTTTCTCTAAACTATTCTCAAAGAATTCTTTTAGCTTTAAGGTCAGGAGGGAGATACCCCATTTAGAGATGTCCTGATTGCTGGGTTTTAACAATTTTGTATAGGTTTTTATAAATAAGTGTATTATGCAAAACTTTTTAAAAGATGAAATGTACTCTTCTCACAGTAGTCTGCCTAGATGCACTTCAAGAGATTTCTTGATGGCAATTCCATCATCCCTGAACATTCACTATTTTGTTTGGGGCTCCTGGGGCGGGGGGACAGTTTCCCTACAACTGACATGTACCTTTGTCTAGGTTAAGCAAAATGTTAAGGGAAATGCCAACTGACTGGTTTGGTTAATACGTGTAACAGCTTACCTATTGTGTACATTCACAGAATCCATGAGGAATGCACACATAATCCTTCCATGAAGGGGGAATTGTGCACATTTCCTAGTCAATATGCATACTGTCCAACCAGCCTTGGAAGATGTGCATATAATCCCAGCTCTGTGTTTGAATGAAGGCTAGATTCTTAGAGTTGTGGCTTTTATATTGGTTTATATTAATACAAAATCAAAAAAAGTTTTGTATTAAAAAAAAATCCCAAATGCTTGTCCCTGCAGCCAACTCTGCCTAGGTTATGAAAACAGCTACAGTTTTCATTTGCAGATATGCTTCTTAGCTAAATTACCAGTCGTCAAAAACTTTTCCTTGCATCATGCATCATAAAAAAAGAAAAGAAAGGAAGTATATTCACAGTTAACTACTTCTTTCTACTGAGTATTCACCAAGCCTGCATTTCCTCCTGTGGGGATTCTGCATGAAAAGGCCGCTCTATCGCACTGCCTCTATATATCAAGCCCGAAAGCACCTGCTGTGCTGCTCAAAGCATGAGGTCTGACACCGCAGTCATTTCAATGCATAGTCAATAGGCGATCATGGCAGCGGTGCACTTGCATGAGAATAGCAGTGGCGAAAAGACTCAAAGAGAGTGGCAGGCAGGTTATTCCTTCATCCCTAAGTCAGAGTAGGAAAGTGAGCACAGTTTGAATTGAAAGCTGGATACGCTGCTCTAGGCTGTGGGGGGGGAGGGGAGGGAAACGCTTCCTTATAAATGAACTACTGTCTGTGTAACACTTTTCGTATCGACCCACAAGCATAATTATGTTTGCTCGACCTCATCATGTCTGGGCACCAATGCATCCCAGTACACTTGTTTTTGGCTACTAATTTGGTCCAGTCAATAGATGGGCCCAGGTGGCCCATGCTATCGTGATTTATTCTTTGAAGCTAATTTTCATCCCTGAGTGAAATACGCACACAGCTTTAAAAAAGGGAAAAGAGAAACAACTTACCATATTTTTCCATGTATAACATGCCCCCATGTATAAGACACACCCTATTTTCAAATTTAAGAAAATGAGGGAAGATGGCACAGAGTTCTTGAGCTTTCCTGGGGGAGGATTGCCCAGAGCTGTTGAGCTTTTTTGGAGGGGGGGTTGTTAAGCTTTTTTTAGAGGGGGAATGCCAAAAATCGCTCACCCACACGCGTCGCATTATCTGCCTCTCGTCTGTCCCCTCCCCAGCAGAAGCTGCCAATTACTCACCCAATTTCTGCAGCAATAGCCAATCAACACCAGCCCTTGATGCAGCCACCAATAACATGCCCAATAGCCACTGACAGCCAAGGCAGCAACCAATCAAATGTCCACCCTATGCACTATCCATGTATAAGACGACACCCACTTTTTAGCATAATTTTTAAAGGGGAAAACCTAGTCTTATACATGGAAAAGTAGGGTAAGATATGTGACAGGGAAGCAACTGTGGCTATGATTCCAGTGCTGACATGAGATGGAAGGGCAAGCCAACACAGTTTGTGAGCCACCAATTCAACATAGCCATGTATAGCTAGCAGGGCTTCGGTATGTCTCCTGTTGGTCTGCTGGCAGAGGATTTCAAAAAAAAAATAAGGCTGAGACAGAAGTTGCTTAGTGAACTTTTCTTGTGAGAATTCGAGAGCTCCCGAGAATAGGAGGGAAAGTTTTCCTGAATCAATCCATGAGCCAGCCTTCCCCCATGCCCCACCCTGTTTCAGAATCCTAACAGAATCCTAGTAAGGGCAACCTCCATTTTGTTTTTCTACAGGAAGCATTGACTGCATTCTGATTGACTTAATGGTGTTGGCTGGTGAGCTACATACAGTGTAATCATTGCTGCTAGACAAATGAGCATCGCCCAAACAAGCAAGCTTTGCTTTTTAAAAAAGTTTGCTACCATTGCAAAGCATGAAGATAAACTTGTCATGTTGCCATATAGTATCTACTAGATACAAAGTACTAACATTTGGCTAACACACCCTCCACTGACGTACTTATTAAGACTTCTCCATCAAATGACTAGTTATGACCCCATCAATTAAGTACTTATTAAAGGTAAAGGTACCCCTGCCTGTACGGGCCAGTCATGTCCGACTCTAGGGTTGTGTGCCCATCTCACTTAAGAGGCCGGGGGCCAGTGCTGTCCGGAGACACTTCCGGGTCACGTGGCCAGCGTGACGAAGCTGCTCTGGCGAGCCAGCAGCAGCGCAGCACACGGAAACGCCGTTTACCTTCCCACTATAAAGCGGTCCCTATTTATCTACTTGCACTTAGGGGTGCTTTCAAACTGCTAGGTGGGCAGGAGCTGGGACCGAAAGATGGGAGCTCACCCCGCTGTGGGGATTCGAACCGCCGACCATACGATCGGCAAGCCCTAGGCACTGAGGTTTTACCCACAGCGCCACCCGTGCCCCTAAGTACTTATTACTTCCCTTTTAAAAATGTCCTAAATTACTTATTTAAATTTTCAGCAATTGTTCTCCCCATTTTTTTAAAAAAACAAATCATTAACTGGAAACAGGCAAACCAAAGCGTGAAGGAAGAAAAAAGAAAATAAAAAGACTGAAAGGTGAAATTCAGCCTGACCTACTTCTGATTATTTATTCAGTCAATTCTGTAAAATCCATAGGGGAAACCAACCCCCTATTTTAATGCTAATTCAGTCCAAGTGTATTGCAGGGGAGCTGATGACAAAGTAGCAAATAAGTGTTTAAGCCCTGTTTGGGGGGGGGGGAGAGATGTTGTGTCCTGAATTGTTTTTCTTATATATTCAGTGGTGTGTGTTTCACGTATGGACTAAGGATTCTGAGACCCTGTGTTCTGATTCAATACATGATATTCAATCACAGAACATTTCAGGATTTGGGCCTCTGCCATTGGCCCATAAACTCTGAGTTATGATTTGCAGCTTGGGAGTTTAGACAGCCAATCACTTTGAGAGTGGGAGTGGCCCAGGCCTTCAGAAATGTATATCAGCAGTTGCTTTGCCCCTGTTGTCCAGTTCTGTTAGTTCAGTAAAGGCTCTTGCTGTTATCGCTGTGTCTTGCTTCGTGGGAACCCACCTACACTTCACTTTTACTGCACTGAAGTCTATATATAACTTTCAGGTATGCGTAACTTTCAAATACCATGCATTTGGTTGCTATAAAAAGCAGCAAGCAGAAAAGAGAAGGGGCATGGATGGAGAATTTGAGATGGAGCAGGGAACAGCATCACGCTAAAACATTCTACAGATCAACTAACACTGGAATGCCTCTACTGAGCTTTCATTAAGAAGCCCTTTTTGTCATTTCTGGAGCATTAATTGAATTTGTCTTGGTTGGGGAAGAGGGCTTGCAGCAGTTGAGAGGCTTGAGGAACATGCTTGGCCGTTCTTGTCATATATACGGTTTATTGCATTGTGGCACACACTTCTGCATGTACAATATGCTGTTCCTTCGAGGTGTTGCACAATGAACTTTACTGTGCTGCCCATAAAGATGTATATTCAGTCCAACTCTCTTTGCATGTAGACACTGAAGGCAGAACATGGGAGTGGGGCAGGCAGGGAGGCTGCAGGGTTGGCAATGCCCCCTGTTGAACCTTGCAGGGCTGTAACAGAGAATGATACACACCTCCCCACAAATTGTTCCTAATGGAGGTTTTGCATTGGGAATTCTGGCCATGGTATTATAGGGCAGGGATAGACAATGCAGTGCCCTACAAACATCAGCTACAACTCCCACAGCAGCGGATAGCATGGTGGGGCAGTGGTGCTCACCTAACCTCTAGTCAGCTGAATTGCTGTTGTTGCTGCTTCCTGGGAAGTAGAGGGGGAAGGACAAGTTCAGTAAGATCAGTGTGGTGCAAATGCACCAGCAGGAGCACTGGGTTGGATCCACCAGGGCAGTTGCAATGAGCCATTTTCACCATCCCCTTACCCATCCTGGTAAGCAGTGGCAACATTACGAGCTATTGTGCCATCCTCTGTTGGGTTTCAATCATGCCTAACCACTGACCATGCTAGCTGGGTCTGATGGCAGTTGTAGTCAACGATATCTGGTGGGGGAACCACATTGCCTAGTCCTGATATGGGAAGTGAAATTACTTGGCTGATGGAAAGACAGTGGATCTTGCTTCAAAGGACCTTCTTGATAGAACGACTCTGGGAAGACCCATCTCTGTAGATTGAGAGCTTCTAAGATGCAACACAGATTTCCTTGAGTTTTTTTCTTTCACTGATAAAAGCTGCTTAGCATTACAGTGGTACCTCGAGTTACTAACGCCTCAGGTTACGAACGCCTCAGGTTATGAACTCCGGTAACCTGGAAGAGATACCTCGAGTTGAGAGCTTGCCCCAGGATGAGAACACAAATCTTGTGCCGGCGGTGTAGCAGCAGCAAGAGGCCCCATTAGCGAAAGCACGTCTCTAGTTAAGAACAGTTTCAGGTTAAGAACGAACCTCTGGAACGAATTAAGTTCGTAACTAGAGGTAACACTGTAGTAGGTAGGTAGATCTTTCATGATTTGGGGGTGAGGGGCTTTGAAGAAGTGCACTGGAGGACATTTGCCTTCACAGCCCAATTCCTCCGCCCACCCACAATGCTTTCAGCCAAACTTTGTTGCCGAAAGCATCTTGGGGAAAGGGAATTGGGCTCCAAGAACCATGTCTTCAGAACCCAGTTCAACCAACATTCATCTTTTTCCAGTGCTTTTGTGAGGGGCACACATACTCTTGCACCCCACCCAAATCTCCAAGCAGAGCAAGATCTCAGGGGTTCCAGGAGCTTACAGCATTAATCACCCAGAAAGTCTTGCTTCTACTATAGCAGCAGCCTTAGATTCAAACAGAAACGGTGAGAGAGAGCATATCTCTCACTCTCATGCTTCTGCCTACTTCTAGCCCAGCTCTCTCACACACACGCCCTAGCCTTTGTCCTTCTCACTACCAACCAGGTGAGGAAGGGAGCACCCCCATTTGCCCTCTGGCACAGAGCAGTTTCCTTTCTTATACTACTGACACATACTTAGGGCCACTACTAAGAAGCTGACCTGGCTACTTCCACAATTGAATCTTCCATTAGACTTTAGCCCTTGCTGGATTCAGGAACACTCTCCCTGCCCCCAAACTCACAACAATACTTAACCAGTGCACCTCATGCTCACAGTCTATCAGTGGATGACCCCTGTGCCCAGTGCTAACTAGTAGGATCAGCAAAGGTAGTGCCACAGTTATGACACAGTTATTCCAAACACTGTTGTTCACAGGAAGCATCAAAAGACGTATTTCCTTCACTTTCTGGTTTGCTTGGGTTTGCTGTTAATAGACAAGGGAAGTGGATTTCTGAAGTCACAGCTAGTCCTAAGGGGTTGGGTGCCAACCGGGTTCTAACAGAAACAAAACCCCATTGTTCTAATGTTTGTGAAAGCCATACACAGTCTAAGGAAACCCTTGAACTGCCTTCCGCAGTCAACGAGGGAGCAGCATTTTGACTCCAAGGATGGATGATTAGGCTAAATATCTGTCGTGCAGAAGGTTTATCTATAAACACTGCAGCAAGGCTTTAGATTTTCACCACAATAAATGGTTAGTCGCAATCAAATGCTGCTCAAATGAAAAATGTGGCCCATAGCTGTAATTACCAGTCTCTTGACTGAAACAAAGGGCAATTACAACATGCCGGAGAAGTGTGCTCGCAACCATGAAGCACTTGATTATAGAGTGGGGAGGCAATCAGCAAGCGACATATTTTTGCCTGCATGGGTCTAAGACAGATATCATTGGGGGTTTGGGCTGGGTGGGGTTTTATAGCCTGAGTTAACTCAAAAGACGTTTCTTGTTTTAATACATGCAGCACTAGCTTTTTGAAAAGATTGGCTTGTTCTCTTTGGGGCTTGAACACAGGGTGGAAATACACTAATTCTGTAATAGTATGGTGTTTCTTTGGCTTCTCAGTCTCTTTCAGTGAGTTTACCGGTTGGTTGGTTTGCTTGTTTGTTTGTTTGTTTGTTTGTTTGTCTGTTTGCTTGCTTGCTTGTTTTTGCATGTTGCTGCAAGTTTGCTATTTCATGTTAGACTTGGAAAGAATAGCCTCTGCTTAAAGCAGCTGTTTGTAATGAATTATATCATCTCCTGTGGATGATCTGCCACCTCAGGTCTCCTGTACAATCTAATTTTATTTGTGGTTTTACTGGCTATTTTTGGCTTGTGCCTAGAAAGCAGATTTACAGTCTGTATCCTGAAGCATGAAGTAACTTTTTAAGCTATTTTAAGCCATTTCTCCATTTCACCCTTTCCCCCATTTCTTGTTCTGCCCCAAATACCTGTGGACTGGGAAAGAGAGAGAGGTAGTTTCAAAGCAGAGCATTGGGGAACTTGAGCAGAGTATGAGGGGCACAAAGGCTAATGGAGAGCGTCACTTATGCAAATTAAAAAGTGAACATAGGTGTCTTGTCAAAACCAACTACCCCCCGCTCAAGGTTTGATGATTTCTCCTTCCCAACCTGCCTCCTGTGTGGTTGGAAGAAATGATAAGCAGTGGAAAACATCAAGAAATGAACTGGTTGAGTGGGGCCCGGGGGGAATATATGCAAGCCAGTCTTGCCAGTAATGACATAGTTGGAGATTCATTGTCACTGCCAGACTCAGGACTCAGAGAGCTAAAGGTGGCAAGTTGATGCCAGGTAAAGTACAGTGGTACCACGGGTTACATACGCTTCAGGTTACATACGCTTCAGGTTACACACTCTGCTAACCCAGAAATAGTGCTTCAGGTTAAAAACTTTGCTTCAGGATAAGAACAGAAATCGGGCTCCGGCGGCGCGGCAGCAGCAGGAGGCCCCATTAGCTAAAGTGGTGCTTCAGGTTAAGAACAGTTTCAGGTTAAGAACGGACCTCCGGAAAGAATTAAGTACTTAACCTGAGGTACCACTGTACTGGCAAAAGATGAGAGAGAGCCAGTGGCTTAGTGCAGATAAGAGAGCTCATCCATACCACACATTTCAAGCATGACTTACCCCCACAGAATCCTAGGAAGTATAGTTTATCCCCCACAGAGCTACAATTCCTAGAACCATTAAGAAACTATGATTCCCAAGATTGTTTCTTCTGGAGGAGCCTTGTCCTTTCAGTGCATGCTGTGGGTGCAACTCAAACAACAGTCAGCATCCCTCTCGCTTCCCGATGGTTTCATTTTTCCTCTCTTTGTGCATTAATGAAGCACTACTGAAGCGAAGGGAGCTCCACACAATGAAGGAGAAGCAGGGGACATGTCACGGTGGAGAAGCATGTCTGCTTTGCACATCCGTTCTGTTAGCTATTATGTTTTTTGTTTATTTCCGTGGCAAGGGACAGCGCGAGAGAGAGCCTGATGTCACATGCAATTAGTATTATCTCCGGTTCTAATTAATAACATCAGACACTGCGTCTGTCTCTTTCACCTTCCACCTTAAAAGCTTTATCATTTACATGACATAATGTCACTGACTGACTCACAGATTTCCCACCTCATGCTGAACCAAGGAAATGACAGGCTACTGATGTACCTTCATCAGATGCATACGAGAGGAGAGAATGAGAGCAGTGAAGCGGCTGAGGAAACCCAGGGGCTCTTCTGTGTTTTGTTCCTATCTCCACCCTTCTCTGCAGGATGGAGCTTGGGGGAAACCACTTCTGCAAGTGCTGATTAGATGGAGCCAGTCATATTTCAAGCCCAACTTGCTCATTTTTCATCACAGAACAGAGTTTCGTATTTTTTTAAAGGAATATTTCTTAATTATATAAATTCACAAACATGGACTGCAACCAGCTAAGTCATTGTGGATCCACTGGAACCAACGCACTTGTTAGTCACACCCGTTAATGTCATTGGGTCTACTCCGAGTATGGCTTACTTAGTAAAAATCAGGAATCAGTATGTACAGGCTATAGCTCCTCTGTTGGCTAGCAAGACCAATCGTACATCTTAATAACTGTTGATATATACTGTTATTGTACTGTGTATTTTGGGTCTATGGACCTCAAGAAAGCTGTCTGTGTGCTTAATTAGATTCCACCCAGTGTTTTTAAAAACCCAAAGGTGAACAGCGTGCCTTAGAGCCGAAAGATGAGGCAACCCCACCAAATCAGCATTCACATTGCTTGCCATCAGTGCTATTTTTGTAGAAAAAGCGATGCTGGAACTCTCCGTGAATATGCTATCGTTGTATACATTTATTTAAATTTCCCAAGCATTTTTAAAACAAAAACAAACTGGATATATATTTCTAATACTACATTTTCTGCTACATGTATACCACTTGCCTGTTCTTTGGGAAAATAGATCACCATGTTTCTATTTTGTTTTATCTCCAGATTTTTCATTTGCTTTTGTTTAATTTTTCCCCCATTCAAAAAGGAAGGATTATTTTTAGCAACACATTGAAAATCTTTTGTAATTATAATCTACAACTTTACAGTCCTTTTTTCTATGACCATAGAAAGCCTATGAAGCATCTAATATCGTGTCTAAAGTTAAATTTCATGCGCGGGAATAACAGGTTCAGGTTCTTGGACTTTGTTATGATTGAGTCTGTATGGTTTTAATTTCCTTTCTATGGTTGAAGAGCAGTCCTTTTAAAATCAACATCTACAAAGAGAAGTTTTCTTTTTCAAAATATATAAATCTTATGAAAGGTTTTGCTCCTATGATATATTCTGTTACTGGTTTTGAAATGGCCACCTGGAATGGACAGATAAAAATGCACTAGTGATTTTCAAAAGGTCAGCTATTTTTGATCCTGCCATATATTTAGAAACCATAACAGTGAATCTAATTCACTAGGAACAAACATCGCTTAATATATCTCCCAGCTGTATTGTATATGCGGCAGTCCTATGCCATGATTAGCAATATTGTAATATTCATACCCCACAAAAAATAATTAAGGCAAAAATAAAGCTGGGTGGACAATTTCCGAATGATGAAGGAGAAAATAATAAGAAAATGAATTATTGCAGGCTAAATGCAATTATATTTGGATGACAGATGCAGAAATTGTCTGGAACAACTGTCAAGACATTATAGAGGAAATGATTTTCCCCCCTGTCACTTTTCCTATCCTATTTTTGATGCTCAAGGAGAATTCTGCCTGTGATTTATAAGATTTCTCATAGACATTTTTTTCTGATGGAGAAAAGTCCAGGAACACAATCTAGCATCTAGTTAAATAAGCCTTTGTCCTACCAACTTTAGAGGGATTTCTGCATGTGCCCTTTATTTGACCCAAAGTTATGTGAAGTCAACAGGAAAGGCAGGAGTCAATTCAAAATTATGATTAGTTACCATACATAGGCATTATTTTGGTAGAGAAAAAGTCATGCCACAAAAACACGCAAAAATATCTTTTCAGTGCCTAAGGAGAGAGACATGTCTGCAAACAATAGCCCAGATTGGGCATGCATATTTTGGTTTATGAAGCTGAGATAAAACGGAGCATCACTTCCAGGTGCTCGATCCTTGTGCCATCCTTTTTCCCCCTTTGTGTGCTTCTATTCAGTACTTCCTGAATTAAATAGCTATACTTTCTTTTTATGTCTGAACCATCATGAGGATTGAAAAAGAGCCAGGATCATAAACAAACATTAAACTGTGGTTTGCAATCCTGGCATGTTCCAATCCTGCTCACCATAACTTCCCCGTTTAGGAGTTACAGGAAACTATGATGATGTAACATGAGACGTGTCAAATCACAGTGTGCAGAGGTTTAAAATATATAAGCTGTCCATGTCCCCTTTAAGTGTATGTGTCAGTATGGAACTTCCACAATCTGATGTGCTTTCCACCATTTGACCTTCTTAATATAACTTCCAGCAGCAGACAGTGGAGTGGGGTGGGGTGGTACCTGCTCACCTGACCTATGGTGAGTCATGTTGCTTCTGCTTACTGAGAGATAGAAGGGGCAGGGAAGAGGTGGCAGGGAAGTTGGCATTGTGCAAATGCACCACCAGAAGGGCCAGATTGGCTCCTGCTGTTGTGTTTGCATGACACTGACCTCCATCTGCCTTGCCTCCTCCCCTTCTGTTTCCTTATAGACAGTATTAACTCAACAGACCCAAGTTCAGGTGAATAGCGGCGCCCCAACCAAACTGTCCACTGCTGATAGCTTCTCATAGTGAAAGCCGTTAGAACAATGGCACTGCAACAGTTAGAGCATGGTTTATTTGTAGGGCAAGGCTATTCCAGAACTTGAGTGCCACCACAGAAAAGGCCCTTTTTCCTGGTTGTTACCAGAGAGAGCCGGCCCACCCATGAGGCAGGGTGAAGTGTCTGCCTCAGGCAGCAGAAGCCCAAGAGGTGGCATTCTGCCCACCTTACCACCTCCACTGTCACCACAACACCCCCTTCTTGCTGAAGAGGGAGGCATTTCAGCACAAGGCATTGCCACACAACTCTGCGGCAGAGAAAATGAGTGGCAACACCATGCAGAATGCCCCACCCAAGTTCAGCAAGGGCCAGGGCATTCCTGGGTACAATGTTGCCACTCATCTTCCCCACCCCCAAGCAGAGAAACTGAATGGCAGTACTTTACGGAGTGCCCTGGCTCCCACCAAGTTCTGTAAGACCCAGGGTATTCTGGTGGTGGAAGGAGTCGAAGAGGAGGGCAGGAGGCGTCAATTCCCGTTTTGCCTTAGGTGGCAAAATGGGACGGGCCACCCCTGTTGCCAGATGTGGGTTGTGTCGTAAACACAAGGATGACTGCAGTTGACCTGAGAACTCCTTAGTTCTTGGGGCTCACATCTCCAAGCCTAAGCAAACAATACTACAGTGGATGCTCAGGTTGCGAACATGATCTGTGTGGGATGCACGTTCGCAACCCACAGCATTTGCAACCACAGGGGCGCATCTGCGCACACGCGGGTTGCGATTCGGCACTCATGCGCAAAGCACAATTTAGCGCTTCTGCCTATGCATGACCCCCGAAACCCAGAAGTAACCCATTCTGGTACTTCCAGGTTTCAACGGGTCCGTAACCCGAAAAAACGCAACGTGAAGCATCTGTAACCCAAGGTATGACTGTATAGTGACTGGGATAACAAACAGCTACCAGTTCAGTTCCACACTTTGACCGAGCAGTGAGTCCTGATGGGGAAAGCTCGAGCATCAGAAATGAAAGGCAGCACAAAGCAGGGCCACAGCGATCAAGTGACGGGGGCAGAAATCCCTGCTAATTAACCTGAGCAAGTAAAAGGGCTGGCAGGTGATAGACAAGCAAAGGGAAGAGAGTAAATTGGAAAGATTTTCATCAATATATGCCAGACTTTTCAAAGTCTGGGCTATATAGTTAAAAGGGAATCGTAATATGCATGAAACATTTCCAGTATTAAGGGTTTGAATCTTTTCTCCCAAAGACAGCTGAAAGTACTAAAGAGAATTGGTAATTATAGTTCACATCAGTTTGTCTAATTCGGTTAGCTTGAGTATTATGAGGCTGAAAACAGGTGCTTCACCGGTAGCGTGACCTAACGCCCGAGTGTAAATTAATGCCTTTTATTTTCAACGTGTTTTCCAATCACAAAACTCTTATGCAAATTTTATTGGGAGATGGGGAAATCCTAGCACAATTTGACACACTTCAGTAAGCACGTGGACAAGTTTCACTGTCCACAGTCGGGCAAACCCTTTAAAAGGAGCAAGCCAAATGCAGCAAAGGGAGCACTACCCTCTGCCATTATGAATGGTTCTTTGAACCTTGGTTCAAAAGGTTTCAACTTTTCTTGGGAAAGTGAACTTTGCCTTTGGCACAGTGCTGGCCACAAAGGGCAAAAACACAGAGACATGTGCCTGCACCTAAAACTTAGCTGGATATAGCACAGTAGACCCACTGAAATTAACAGACCTGATTAACAGGCATGGAGTCAAGCTGGCACTACTACCATCAGTACACCTGTGTAGCCCCAGCCCCACTGCTGTCTCACCTCCCTGCCCCCTCCTGATAAGTGGAAGCAGCTCTTCTGCAAAGAGGCTGTAACTGCAGCTCAGCTCCACTGAATGAGCCACTCCAGCCTTAGTTACTCAGGTTCATTAATTTCAATGGGTCTACTCTGTGTATGACTAACATTGGATACAACCCATGATGGCCAAGTTCAGATTATTATAAAACCATGCTTTAGATGGTTGGAAACAAGATTAGAAAAGTCCTCATGAAAGGTCACCTCATTTTAGTGCAAATTTCCCCTAATACAGGGGAACAGCTGAATATTCAAGAAGACCAACCAAATTTGGGTTGCTGGCCTCTATCAGAAATTCGTTTTACTGAGCCGCTAAATCAGTCCTGCTAATTCCTCTGCATCAGGAGTAGACAACCTGCAGTCCCAGAATTAGGCTCTCAACCTAATTTCAGCCATGTTTTTTTCTCTCTTATGACCATCACCACCACACACAGTTCATTGTGTCTCTCTCAGCCATCTTAATGGGAAACAATTACCTACTCTTGCTCTAAATGCTAATTTGCATCTATGGTGTTTACAAGTTAAATGGATGCCTTTGCTCAAGTTTTGAATCATCTGACAGCAATCCTTGCACATCTCAGAGTGGCAGCCATGTTAGCCTCTTGCAACATAAGCAAATGTGATGGTGAAGGTGACATAGCTTGACTCTGTGTTGCCATTTCCATTCCTTTACCTGCCATGATCATATCATCTTGCAGAATGATTCTCTCCTGCCACCATATGCTAATAAGACCAGCACTACTGAACAGTCTGGTTGCACCCAGAGCCATTTTCATTTCCAGCAAAAACTCTTCAGAAGCTGCACCATCCAAGTCTGACATTTAAAATACCAAGATTCTGATTTGCTACTACTGAAATGTCATCTTCTGAGATGCACCAACCCTGAGGCAGTATTGCTAGAAATATAATTAAAACACTAAGAGAATGGAATATTCAATGGCTCAGAGGATGGCTAATGAGAAAGGAGGTTTTAATCGCTAGGTCACCAGTTCAAATCCAGGCCAAATGAATCATCTCAAGTCAGTGGGATATCCACTAATAATCAGCACTTAGTAATGTGTCTAATGCTAGAGGCCTGTATTTGAAAATGTCAGCAGAGGTATTTAATCAGAAAGCATGTTGAGTAAGTATTATTTACAAAAGATATATTATGATTCTTAAATGGTTCGTATAAAATATGGTATCTATGTTACTTTGGTGATATATAATTAGACTGTTTACTTCTATTTAAAGGGTTTTGTAGCCACAATCCAGATCATAATTATAGTATTTCTTCTCATGCCAAACATCAAGAAACCCACAGTTAGGATTAAGAGAAAGACAGAGGGAGAGATTAATATTAAACTTCATTGCACTTGTTAAGGACATTTCATTTCCCTGAGATGTAATGAAGGTCAATATCCCATCCCCCACCCCCACCCCCCACCCCAAAAAACCCCTATAAAATGTACTGAGAAGATGAATCTATGTATTTGTGAAGTGGCGTGTCTATGGGCAACCAACCAAGGTGTCTAAATGTGGAGGAGCGCTGGGCAGAAGATGGTATGTGAACCACAGAGACCCCCAGCCTTGAGAAAAAATGGAATGTTGAAGCAAGTGTGTGTGTGAAAGGCTTACACTTGAACAACACCCTACTGTACCATTCAGATAGATCTCTAAGGTCAGAGGCACTAGCATTGGGCCCACAATGGAAGGGTGAATTGTGCTGGGACCTGCCAGGTAAGACACCTCTGGAGATGCCATTGATCCATACTAAGATGCCCTGGGCTACAATGGGATGCATCCCCCATGTCAAAAGTTCTCACTCACTGAATCTCTTGAACTGCTGGGTGGATAAATTATGGGACACAATGCTGACCTTTCAAGGGCTTTCCTTCCTGTCCCCCTCTCCCTCACCAGTTGCTTTGGGGGCAAAGGAAGCTTTTAGTTCAAAGGGTGAAGAAAATAAAAGCCAAACTAGTCCAGAGAGGCCAACCAGATGCTTCCAGGAAATCTACCAGAAAGGCAGTTGCCCCTGCTGGTATTCAGTAGCACATTGTTGGTTTCTGTTTATGCCACTGTGCAGTGCTTCGAGTCACAAGACTCTGTTTTGCATTCCAGAGATTCCAGGCTGTTGGAAGTCTCATGGAAGACAGGAGACAGATGTGATGTTACTGGTTTCCTGTTCCTTTGTTTTCCAGTTGCTCTCTGCTTTCACAGAGAGAGCATGTATATTTCTTTTCTGTCTGCGTATTTAGAAATAAACTCTTTGCAATGTGGCTCAAACTTCTCGTCCTTGCCTGTGTGCTGTATACTCTGTGTAATGGGGAAACGTGCCTGGAGCCTCATCAAAGGCTTAGGTTGTTAATCATCGTCGGAGGCAATTCCGAAGGACTCGACCAGAGGAGTCGCTCGGTTGAACGCAGATTCCGACACACATGGCCTTTGAACATGGAAGTTCTCTGCATCTGTTATGACTAAAAGTCATTGTCAGATGACTGAATCAGCCTGTATTGGGATGCCAGCTGTAGAATGAGCTGCTCATGTGAACATTCATCAACATTTTAACTGCTGGGGGGGAATAAAAATGTCGACATCCTGTTGGCAAACAGGTCAGGTTCTGTGAGCAAAGCGAAAGGTTAGCTGGGCTGGGGAAAACACAGGACAGGATGAGCTACGTAGGCAAAGTTATAGAGCTGAGCAGAGATGGGATCCAAAGCAGGGCTACACTAAGTAAGCTGCCAGTTTCTGACCTGGACATGAGCTTTCAAGAGCACCTCCAAGCACAACCAACGCACACCAAATTGGAGGGGAGATCCATGAGAACTGGGGTGTTTGCTCTCTGCAATCATTACATCCACAACCACATGTTTTGAAGCATTCACAATCACAATAAACACCAAGGCTGTGAGGCGTAAATCACTCATCTCTCTCTTGCAATCCATGTAAACATTTGGTTGTCAAAGAGAAAGTGGAAAGGGGGGCAGTGGTGGTGCAAATTATCATTCCGGCCAATGTATGCTTTTTGTTTTTGCTTTTGTATGCTTTTTGTTTTTGTATGCTTTTTGTTTAACCTGATCTCGTTTTTTGACAGAATTACAAGCCTGGTAGATGAAGGGAACGCAGTGGATGTAGCCTACCTTGATTTCAGCAAGGCATTTGACAAGGTGCCCCATGATATTCTTGTAAAGAAGCTGGTAAAATGCGGTCTTGACTATGCTACCACTCAGTGGATTTGTAACTGGCTGACTGACCGAACCCAAAGGGTGCGACAGTGGAATTTGCTGCCAAGGAGTGTGGTGGAGTCTCCTTCTTTGGAGGTCTTTAAGCAGAGGCTTGACAACCATATGTCAGGAGTGCTCTGATGGTGTTTCCTGCTTGGCAGGGGGTTGGACTCGATGGCCCTTGTGGTCTCTTCCAACTCTATGATTCTATGATTCTATGTTTTAAATCACATTACCAAACCATTGAAGGGAGAATTGCTTTAAACTTCACGTGTGAGAACACCACTAGAGGTGTAGATTTATTGCATGGGGAGAGGGGAAATGGCAAGGGCTGAAAGCTGAGCTTGATGAACAACTGTTGCCATACCACAGTCTGCGGGAGTCATTTGTTCCCAGTGTTGTCAAAACTGAGCCTCTTGATAGCTTTGAAACCCTTTCTTTTTCTTTTTAAGGACGGGAGAGGACAACATCTATGGTTAAGCAAGCACTTCATTACCTCCCTATTGTTGGCCATAAATTATTGTTTACCTGTCAGCTGACATCAGAACACCCACCAGGTGCACTTTGAAGTTAACCTATTGGATATCAAGAGTTGTTTAAAGAGCTGTTGAAGAGCTGCTTGATCTTCAGACTGAGCCCTTTGAAGTTGTGAGCTAATGGCAGATTATTTTTATTCCAAGTGATCAAGCAATTAATGAGATAAAATAGTGGGAAGACAGACTTAATAGAATTATTGTGGCTCAATCACAGGCTAAACCTTCCATAAAGCACTTGGAAAAGAAGGCGAAAGCAAGCAAGAAATTGAGCCGCATATGGAAGGCAGGAAAGAAAATAAAGAGGAAGAAATAAGCTGTAGACTTCTTAAATAAATAAATAAGCTCTTTCTAAATCTTCTTTGGCAGAACTAAAGATATGTAATGCCTGTCTTTCACATTCCACAGCTAGTAAAGAAAACAGAGTTTATATACACACACACACAGAGAGAGAGAGAGGCAGAAAGAACCATTTTCTATGTCATCTGTCCATGCTGTAGTCACACATGACAGTGGTTTCACATGTCATAGCAAAGTGGACACACATAAAACAAGACAAGAGTTATGCCTGAGCATATGCCTGAGATATTTTTGTTCATCTAGCCCAGTATTGTCCTCTGCTCTGGCTGGCAGAGCTCTTAGGGTCACAAACAGTCTTCCATGCCACCTGCTGTCTTATGCTGTGTAATGGTGTTGTCCTTGGTGTGAGTGGACCATCTCAGCTGGACAGTGGAATATAAATATATGGCCCTCCATATATTGTTCAACTCCAGCTCCCATCAACCAGCAACACCTGAAGGGTCAAAGGTTAACCACACTCCTTGGCACAAGGTGACCAGAGCTCAAACCTTTGCTTACTCTTGCAGTTCTCTTGGTAGCAAGCAGCAGAGCTGTCAGCCTCACCTGCCTCATAGTCATAGTGACAATGAAATGGGAGTTAGCCCCAGATATAGTACCACTTGCTTGTGGGGAAGAGACGAACAAAGAAGAGATGTACAAATGTTGAATAAATAGATTCCCTGACACGTCTTATGCATTCTACAGTCTCTATGAAACATGTTCTGCATTATAGCGGAAAGCAGTGATAGTCTTTCCAGTTGTTACAATATCTGTTCTTTGGGGATTCTGTAAAAACACTTCAGGTTTAAAAGGAAATCAAGCTTTTGGCGAAGGTCTGTCTTCAGTTGTATCCATCTCTTTGCCAAGAGAATCATCAAAGCGACACTTAGTAGAAGGAGAAATGGAGACAGCTCAAATATTTCTTGAGCAAACAAATGTCAAAAATGTAAAGACAACAGCCCTTGAAAGCGACTGGCAATCTTGCTTGATATCCTAGTGTGCTCCACTCTTAGCTTCCATAAATCACAACGAAATGGCAGAGGATTTCAGCCCTGTGTCACTTAAGCTGTGATATCCCAGTGACAAAAAACGTGTTAAAGCCTGGCTGCTTCCACTTCTTTCCAAAGTACTTTTTTCTGCCGTGGGCTAGAAATGGCATGAGGAATTGCGAGAGAGCGATTATAAGGAACAAGGGAAATCAGACTGATGTGTCAATAGTCCTTCACAGAAAGGAGGGAATCTGTGGACAGCAGCACCTTCTGAAAACAACTGTGAGTGGTAATGACCATTTTTAATTCATTTTTTTTTTATTTAGTACATTATAATCTTTGTTTGTATCTGACAATTCCGACAGTCTTAGCAAAGCAAAATAGTGCCCGTAAAATGAAGTGCCATCTTTTCTAGATATTGAATATGCAAAATAAGAGACAGATGTTCGAGAAGGGTCTGTTGCTCCTACCACGAGGCAGTTAGGGCAGCCAAGATGTCTTACTTCACAGCTTCTGCTGCATCCTCTAGTAATTGTCTTGCAGAGCTCTTCCAAGTTGTCTGGAATCTGGTCTCACCTACCCATGGGCACAGGTCTCTGCAAGCTATGGAGCCCTGCTGAGACCGTTTGGCCTATCATTTTTAGGACAGCGTTGCTCGACTCTACAGCAATTTAGATGCCAATGTTTCAGTTACCGCAAGGGCAGACTTTGGTTTTTAAAAATTGCAGCAGCATCCTGTGCAAGGCCAACATTTGGTACCCATCTCCAACTCTTGCCTTTCATTCTGCACATTCACTGTGTCATAGTTGTGACACCCTGCAGCAACCCCCTCAGCTCAGGGGAAACCGGTCGGGCTGCCCTAAATCTGCCTCTGCTTACAGTCTCAGCTGAGGTGTCCAGTGCTCCCTCTTTTCTGACTTTGTGGGATCAGTTTTGGTTACGCTATGGACAGGTTGCTTGCAAAGATGCATCTGACTATGTGCCTCTCAATTTCTGCTCGTCAAATTATTGACAGCATGTTACTCTGCTGCTGAGGGCGCTGTAGTGGTTGCTGATTTGCTACCAAGCCAGGTTCAAAGCCCTAAACAACTTGGTGCCAAAGTACCTCATTATGTTCCATCTCAATTACTAAAATCTTCTGATGGGATACTTCTGGTGGTTTGCCTCACCCCTGAGGTTCACTAGGGACAGAGCTGTTGTCTGTCTGTTTATTTTTCTGATAATTTCATTGTTTTAGTTTTTGAGGGTTGTTGTTTTTAACAATTGTGTGGTGCATCTTTCTTATGAAATAAATAAAATACTATTTTGTCAGATTCCAGCTTTCACATTCATGATGTTGTGGAAACCGAGCAGTAATTAATTTTAAAGACGGTTTTAAAAAATTGGGTTGGGCTGTGCAAGCAACTGGAGAAATCATGGAAGGAGAAATGAAGGCGCAAATATTAGAGCAAATCATATAAGAATTGGTCAGTGCAGACATGACTCAGATATTTAGTGCTGGAAAAGTCAAACAGCATCATCTTTTTTATCCCTTTTCAGGGCTGATGCCATTTAAAAAATATCTGCAGTGCTCAGCTCCGATATTCTGTACAAATACATTTGGTGTCAGATTGGTAATTTATGGATGCAATTACCATAACACCATAAACAACTAGGGTGAAGTGTGCAGGGTGTAAAATATGGGTGCATTTCAGAAAGAAAAGGCTGAATAAATTTCAGAGGTGTTCCTGAAAGCTTCAATTTGCAAACCAAGACTATAAAATAAGGCTTTTCACTGATTTGAAAGAAAAAATGATTAATTTCAGCCTGATGACCTTGTTCCTTTAACACAACGGAAGCTTAATTCATCTCATTTAGAGTGCTTCTAACGTGTCTCGCAATGTCACTGAGCAAGTAGTATCAAGTATTGGTTGTTTTGTAGGTGTTTAATCTGTCTTAATGAATACAAATACAATAAAGCGCAACAGATCTAGGCAGCCTGGTCCTGATATCAAGCAACGTAAGTCTTATCCTTGAGCAATACAAATGAGAAATGCGTACGACGAGAATCTTAGGCAGAGAATGATAACTGTTGCATTTATCCTCATCCCTGCCCTTTCGTTCCTGTAAGAGAGCACTTTGCAGCACACAGCACCATTAGCCGATAACTAATTGGCGACAGAAGGAAAAACAGGCAAAATGAATGTGAGATCTGGGCACTGTAGAGAAATGTCACCGTCGTTGCTGACTTATCCCAAGATTGCAAAGGTAAACTCAATCCTGCCAGGCTACAGACAGGCCAGACCTTTAAATTGAAAACTGCCGGTTCCACTCCTCGCCCTCCCATGCTGCTACTGCCTGCTCCATCTTCCACTCGCTGTGGAGCTACACAGTCCAGCTCTGCCCATTGGCAGGTGAACAGAGAAGATAAAACAATCGTAACTATAGCAACACCCGGGCTGATTGTCTGTGTGTGCACTCAAGAGTCCACAGATTGTTTGGGAGATGGTCACCTTCTTGACATATTGGGGAGAGACTCCCGACAGAGGCGTCCGGTTGTTCTCATTGGGATCAACTAGTAACCTCACACAAATTTGGTCTCGATGGACTCAGATAATAAAACTAAGTGCCACTGAGCTGAATGGCACTAAGTTGCACCCAGAGCATTGATCCCAGGCTGCACAATTTGTCTGGTGGTCAGAGCAGGCTTGGTCCTCCGCTTAGTCAGATCGCTTTTCTTAGCTCAAAAGAATGTTATGGAAGTCTGATGGCCTCTTCTCTTTTAAAACCATGTTCCATAGATTGTTATGTACTATTTCTGAATAAGAAGGTGGACATTTTCACTTCAGTTTCTTACTATGCAAGAGTTACGTTTGCCTAAAGACTGGTGCCGTTTGTGTCACGGAAACCACTTCACATGTTACATTTTCTATTCTGAGATGAGTGTCGGTGTTTTTGCAAGGAATCACACATCATCATAATCATCACACTACTACTTATTTTCTGGCACAGAGATTGAGTCGGAAATGCATCAAATAAAATGTGGCAGGGGATTTGTGTGGCATCTTCTCTTGACTCAGGATGGCAGACTGAACATTTCAAAACTGCATGATTTTAACCACTGAATTCAAAACTGCGCTTGGTTTCCTCTCTCTCTCTCCCCCCCCTCTCTCTCTTACCATTCCCAAGGGATGCCAGGTATGAGGCTGTTATCTGACCATATTTATCTGCCACCTGATAACCTAAGTTATCTGGGCAGTTCTCCAGTAAACCCATCTACAATTGCTGATGCCACCAACCATTTAATCTTTTGCTTCTCATCCAAAATGTCAGCTACTGCCTTCTCTTTACCTTTCCTTGGTTAAGCGTGCGTTCTTACAAGATTCCATTTCTCGGTGCCTGGGCTTTATCTACTGAAATTAATACAGAATAAATAAATAAATAATCCATATCCATTAAATAGGTGCATTCCGGACATAGAGAAAGGTGCCCAGGGCTTGCCAACCATCCTGTTTCTCTTTCATATGTCACTGTGTCAGAACCTGAATGGGTTCTACATGTCGTGGGGAAGGAGAGAACACCTGACATCTCTCTGCTTGGACTTCAAGGCCAGCTTTCTCAAACTCACAGCTCACTGGTAGAAGTCAGTGGTGTGTCTTATCCTCTTAACTTAAGAGGAGAGGACTAGGGGTGAGATGGAGGCAGTAGATCCTGACATAACCTTCCCATGTTGCTGGGCATGAAATTAAAAGTCATGCCAATAAAGATATGTCATAAAGATATTTAAGGTGTCAGGCTTTGTAATTTGCCAGGCCTTTTAGAACTACGTTTTAGTCCTTGGAACATAATGTTTTTGCTGACTTTTATGTGAGAAATTGAATTGATTTTAATGTTTTAACTTTTGTATTGACTATTTGAACTCCGTGAACTGCCCAGAGGATCTTGTTGATTGGGTGGTCAATAAATGTCCCAGTCAGTCCGTCAATCATCCAACCAACCATTTAACCTTCATTGCCAAGCTGCATTTTCTTTCAAACATGGACGATCACCCTGATATGAACAAAGTAATATACACAGCCTTTCCTTTACTCAGTTTCTGTATACATTTGAGTTCACATGCTTCCCCCCTGCCCAACAACTCCAGAAAAAAGTTTCCCTTTTTTTATAGGAAAAAAAGCCCTTACAAACAACAACAGTGCTTGAATTTCTGTGCTACCAAAACCACACAGATAGAGAAGAGAAATCAAGTAGGAATGTAAATTGTTCATATCTGCAGACCTTTGGACTGGAAGCAATGAATGGACCTGATTTCCTCGCAATTTGTTTGAGGGTAACACACAAACACAAATGCAGGAGGAGGAGAAAGAAAGCAATCCCATGAATAAATTATTGCTTGCGAGATATTTGCTAATCCCTTGCCAGTACCTGCCCTGAATTTTAAAGTTAAGCACATGCGATTTCAGATTTAAGAAATCCTTCTTCCCCTTCTCTGATATATACATACACACACACTGCTTGCTCATGGCAGCTTGCTCTTCTCCCCGTTCTCAGAAACCTCTTACAAACCGGGCAAGCTGCCAGAGACAGAGTGCTGAGCATTCAGGGAGAGTGAGTGGCAACATTTATGTAATTGGAATCCATTTAGAGCGCAGTACTGTGCCACTTTCTTCTTCAGGTTACATGAAAATCCAAGAAATGTGTTACACAAGATTTGAGTCAAAGCAAGAAGCACCCAGTGTGGCTCGCTCACATCTCGGACTTTCAAATTCTTAAATTTGCCCTTTACTGAAAAAAGTCAATGATTTCCCCAAGAAAGTTTGATTAGTTTCTTTTACTTTCTGTAATGAAGTGCCATCCTTTTTACACTTGAAAGGATCTTTGTAATAATGCAACATTGATCTTTTGAATACAGATGAGCTAACCTAGATAATAGGATTTGGTACCCAAAAGATGGGACTTGAGAATATCTGTAAGGTTCCAGTGCCACCAAGAGGATTTGTAAGACAAAGCAGCTATTCGTCACTGAGCAAAAAGCCCTTCACACACATATACCCCTCCGCCATTATAGTTTAGGTGAGATTTTCAGCTCAAGGAACAATTGGTAGAATACAATATAAAATATAAGAGAGAAGAAGCTGTTAGTATTCATATGAATGACTGTGGGGTGTGTCTAATTTATGAAATCAGAAGAACATGCTGGTGGCATTTCAAACATATTTCTACAATTTTTTTTCTAGCCCCGTGCCATGGCATGATGCCTAAAATTGTAATATGTAATCCTGGAGGGGGGGGGTATTTGAAGAAACACAGGAGTAGAGCAATGGATATTTTCAATTTGTTGTGATGAGGTTCTACTTTCTATATTCCTTCATTGTTTGTTAGGTCCATGTAACAAGCAAATCTGATTTAAAAAGGAAATGGGAACGGAAACTTTTCCAGCCTTAGGACCACATTGCTTTTCACCTTCCTGGTGAAAATTCAACACTCACCTCCTGCAAAGCTGTTCTTTTCAGTGCATTTAAGCAAACGGCAGCTGGGGAGGCAATTCCTGCCCACCCCAAAATATTTTTAAATTAGATTTCAATATAGCCTAATACAGATTCTACCAACATAACTTGTATAAACAATGAGTAAGGGAAGTATGCATGTTTTACAGCATCAAGAGCTGGAGCAGAGGGAAAGGGATAAAGCCCCTTTGCCACACCATGGACACAATCTGGATCAGATGTTTATTTTTGTTTCAAAGGGAAGGGTATCACCCCAAACATAGGATTCAGAGACACGTTGAACATCACATCTCATGTGACCTCAATTCCAGAGCAGGGCAGGAGTCAACTAATGGCCTGCAATAACAGAGCACAAAGTTCTGGTGTGGGCCTGCCCCTTAATAAATTGTTTGGGAAACTGGTGCTCTAAAGATCACCGATTCCTATTTCCTGACACTCACTTGCTAGAGCGCACGAGCTGCAGAGGGCAAACGCCGATGTTTTTAAATGAGAAATAAATAGATCACCCCAAAGCCTCGATGTTTCCTGCTGTCGATTGAATTACACAATATATGTGCAAGTCCCTGAGAAATGAATGACAGGGCCTGCTAAACATTGTCCAGCATTGCTTCCGTTCATTTCTGCACACGTATTATCCCAGTGACATTTCGAGCTTTCTACCCCCTCTTCTGTAATTGCTCTATCAGAGCAGAACTGAACCACCTATTCAGATTGTTAGCATGCGTCAATCAAGCTGGCAAACGAAGACGAATCGTTCGTGGTGCTACTTCCAGTAATATAAACCCCACAAATAATGCACGGTATAAATTTAACTACCTGTCTCATTCTACCTGAAAATATGAAATTATCTTGTGTTTCAAATAAGATACACACTCTACACAGCCAAGCAAAATCAAACAACTGGTCTCTTCTGCCGTGTGCCAGCCAAGAAAGGAACACTTTGGTGGGGCAAGGCTGACACCTTGTGGCAAAGAGAAGTAGCAACACTGAAATTCACAGCTAAATGTTTTCTGATAGTTGCAACTCTTTGTTTCCAGGGCCAGCATTCATTAACATTTCCTTTCCAATACTGTATGTATATACCATATAGCTAAGGGATGAAAAAAAAAAAAAAGTAAAAGCACAGCCCAAGGGGATTTCTTTAGTAGCTGTACTGATACTCTTTTTGTATCTGATTTGGCAAATATGTATTATTTATTTTATTTTATTTTATTTTATTTTATTTTATTTTATTTTATTTTACTGCGGAGATGATTTTTGACCTTTGATTAGTATAAATTGACCTTTGGACCTTTGAGTAGTATAAATTGTTTTGGTAAATAATAATCAAACAAGCAAACAATACTGTTTTCCGGTGTGCAGATGTCCATCAGCAATCAGCCTTATTCAAGTCTGAACAACTTCCCCAGGAATTGTGTGACAAAATGCAAACTAACTGAGAGATTCCTGGTCTTCTAAAACAGTATGATAACATCTTTGTTGAGGAACAATGAACTTATAACGTCTGGAAAAACTAAGGGTGGTATTGAAGTAAGATTTACTCAGAGTAGACATGTTGAAAACTTAATTTCATATATTTATTTGTGTCTGCTCTGAGTGAAACTGAGTGGAATACCACCCTAAGGATGTTAGCAGTAATATTGTATCATGTCTAGATTCTGAACCCTTAGCACTGTCTTCTCTGGGGGGGTCTCACAAAATCCCTCAACTGCTCCATTCTTTTATTTCCAAAGTGCCACTATCCTGGAGTTTCCATTACTTTAAAACCTGCAAATGTCTGAATCTGGAACTATGCCTTTACTGTTCATGAAAACATAACACTGCAGGTTTCCTCTCCAACTTGTGTGAACTGGACTCTCTTTATGGGTTGCCTTGAGGCAATACCTGGCCAGAGCCTTGGACTTGACAAAACGATATGAAAAGCAAGATGTGTTTCCATGGCAGCTAATTGCCATGCAATTTTCCTTACGTCTATTGAATGAGGAAGGAAGACATGAACGGGGTCAAAAGCAGATCTCTCCTACCCCTTTAGCAAAGGATGTCATAATCCAGAGGTGTTGTGCATGAACAGAACAAAAGACCGCAGTTTGAGTGAGACACAGAAGCACAGGGAGCTCTGTAAGCTAACACCCCCCTCAAAGATCTGATATGGTGGCCAGGAGCTTTGGCTGTCTGTGCTTAAAGTGTGCCTGTACACAGAAGCAGGTGCCATGGGGCCAGAGCTGCTCCCTCCTGACACCATTATTGCAGCTACAGTGGTACCTCGGGTTACATACGCTTCAGGTTACATATGCTTCAGGTTACAAACTCCGCTAACCCAGAAATAGTGCTTCAGGTTAAGAACTTTGCTTCAGGATGAGAACAGAAATTGTGCTCCGGCGGCGCGGCAGCTGCAGGAGGCCCCATTAGCTAAAGTGGTGGTTCAGGTTAAGAACAGTTTCAAGTTAAGTACAGACCTCCAGAACAAATTAAGTACTTAACCCGAGGCACCACTGTACTTCCTTGGATGCATGTGAGGCAAGACGGCAGCAAGGTTGGGGGTGGCGCAGGTCCCCCGGCAGGTGTGTCAGATTAGCTCCACTAGTGAATACACACAGCCCTGAACTCCCTGGTGCTCTGCTCTCACACTGACAGTGACACTGGTGTCAAGAGAATAGCTCCACGGTACCATCCCACCAGGCCAGCTGCTCCTTCCTCCACCCTTGTCCAAGGTGTGTATTTTATTATGCTTTTATATTTGTTGCAAGCCATGCAGAGTGGCTGAGGCAACCCAGTCAGATGGGCCAGGTACAAATAATAACAGTAGTAGTAGTAGTAGTAGTAGTAGTAGTTTTAGTAGTAAATTCAAATATGGCAAAATGATTATAAGATTTTAGTGCCTTCCTTCCAAAGGAAGTCAGATCTGGGTAAGCTCTGTACTCTTGAAACGTCTCATCAGTTAGAGAAGAGGAGTGATCATAGCTATACCAAGAAACCCAACAACAACTCTTCATGCATAGTGGATGACTATTTACCCAGACATTTTCTGCATTCCTACAGATGCCATGTCCCCAGCAGAGATAAGCTCACATGTTCGCCTAATGTAAATGCATTCAGATGCTTAAAAAGAAACGCATCCCTTGGCAACAGGTTCACATCTGCAGGACAATATAGCATCCTTTATTCATCTTGTATTTCAAGCAAAATACTTTTTTCAGGGACAACCGTCTTTACAAATAAGGCACCTGGGTCTCCTTGGCCTCTCAACTCCAACAACTGACAAATGTCTAAATATTATGTCTAAGTTAAAAGCTGTAGACCTGCTCAGACAGACTTCAACAACAATGACTTATTGGAACAGACTGAGGCTGTCAATAAAATATTTTCCCAGGCCATTAATATTGACAGCAATTACTCGCATTACACTTGTAAAGGCAATTTCCCATGAACAAGGGCTTAATTTGAAGCACATCAGGAAAATTGATAATGGGTTGGACTCTAATTTAGTCGAACTAAAATCAAAGGGGATTTAAATCATAACTAAGTTTCCCTGTTAATTTCACTGGGACTTAAATGCAGCAAACTTAGCCTAGATCAGCAAACAGTTTTTCCCTTCCTCCACCCCAGCACTAAACTGCATTTCGGAAGCAAAGAAACAGCCAAAACAGGATCAGTACCTTGGAGAGGGACATAAGCAGAAGTTTCAGGACAACAGATAGTGGTTCGGTAGCTGAGGCTACAGACTTTCAGCAATGTCGCAGAGCAGGGGTCGGCAAACTTAGGTCCGCCGGCCAGATCAGGCCCAATTGCCTTCAGGATCCAACCCGCGGAGTATCCGTGGATTGGCGTGGGGATTCTGTTCGTCCAGACTGCACCATTCCCCCCCCCGCTCCATTCCATTTCCCCCCCCTCTCCCTCACACACACCGTGGTGGCACCTCCTCCCTCCCTCCTCCTGGCTTCTCCCCGCCCTGCCTAGAGGAGGAAGGGGGCTGGGCTGAGCTGGCTGAGCACCATTTTAAGCAGCCCCTCTCCGGAGCCAGCCCTTTTGTGCCACTTCCCTTCCCTTCGTAGCCGCCCTGGTGCTCCTGTGGGCCAGAGAGTGGAGCAGACGAGCTCCCTCTGCCCACCCACAAGAAGCAGCGGTGGTGGCAGCAGCAGGCCCTGGGAAGGTAAGCACAGTGGCTGGGCCTGGGGGTGGGGGTGGGGAGGACTACTTGCCCCCCTCCTCTCTTCTTCCACCCCCACCCCCCGGTGCCATTTCTCCAGCCCACCACAAGGTCTGAGGGCTGCAGACTGGCCCACGGCTAAAAAATTTTGCTGACCTGTGTCCCAGATCAATAGCAAATCTTTCTAGCCTGCTCTAGGTCTTGATTGACTTCACCTCTTCCCTACTGCATCTTGCCTCCCTCTGCAGCCATTGGCTTCTTCTAATTGGGGGCAGGAACCTTTGGCCCTTGAGGTGTTGCTGGACTCCAACTCCATCAGCCCCAGCCAACATAGTGAATAGTTAGGAATGATGGGAGCTGTAGTCCAGCAACATCTGGAGCCCCACAGGTTCTCCATCCATGATTTAGAAAGCGTTTTAAAATTGAGTGTTTTATTTATTCGCCCTGCATTGACTTATTTTGCAGGCTCTGGTGCAGCCAGTTCAGCTAATTGATCTTCTTGTCATCGTTTGTCTGTAGTTCAATGAGTTGAACAGCAAGAGGCATGGGAATACAGATGAAGAGCTTGAATCATAGGAGGGACAATTTCAAGAAACAAAATGCTGCCTTAGTCACACCTGTGGAAACTGTGCTCCCACCTCCATATTCCTGGACTTCCTTCAGTCCCAGCCAGTGATCTGAGCTGATGGGAGTTGTGGAATAACAATGTAAGTTGATAACAGAAAGGATATTCACGTATTACATTCAGTGAGTGTATATTATGTACACTGGTGTACATAGTAGTTAAGCTTTATGAATCAATTAAGTATGGAGGGTTAAGGCTGGGGAGCTCATTGTAGAAAAAAATAGGACACAGTAAAAATTGTCTGTAAAGCCATGTAACTTTAAGAAATCAATAGTCTAGATGCTTGGTGTATTTATATAGCAGTGCCCCCCCCCCTCGGTAAGTGTGTACTAGTAGACCTAGCAAGGACATTTTAAACAAAACCCAGCCAGACTGGATCTACATTGATCTTTAAAGCACTGATCTTTAAAACGTCAGAGGGGTTTCCTTACCTTTAACATGCAGTTAAAGGTATTGCGGTGGCTGGTTGTTCTGCAGCGCCTTCTGGTGTCACATTTTAATAAAGCATTAGAAACATTATAAATCTCGGGTATAGATCCACCCCCAATGAATATATTTAATCATGCTAAAATAAGAAACAAAACTATTTCCACAAACTTCTATAACGTTTAAGGGCAAGAGGGTTTCTCTTGATAGTCTCCTAGGACCTTCTAGCCATCTGTTTCCTTGATTCAACAAATACCCAAAGAGGATCAACAAGAAATCTTATAGCAGCTTACAAACTTATTATGCAAGAAGAAGTTTATTTGTCTTTAAGGTATCACATTGTTGTTGTTTTCCACAGTTGACTAGGGTAGCTCTGGTTCTGGAAATTATAAGACAGAGTGGCTTTCAAGTCCTTTATTCAGCTCCATTTAAAAAATGACAAAAATACAGCTCAGCAATTACAGACCACTCCATGAACATGCTGACTGTCCACTATTCTGAAACATGTTAAACACTAGTTGAATATTGCATTGTGAGGATAGTCAATGCATTGTTTAAATGACTCTCCTTGGAGTTCCACTAGGCTTTAAGGATTCGGGAAGGGAGCAAACAAGTCAGCCACTTGGGGTGTTTCCTGGACACAGTCACAGTAGTTAACTAAAGACCTTTTTTCAAAAATCATAATTTTTCCTCCACCAAAGCTTTGCATTGGCTATTTGTTAGGCAATGTTACCTGAGACAATTAAGAGAGCTGGGGTGAGGAGATAATCCATCTTGACCTTTTGCCTTGTCAGCCTTTAATAGTTTTAATTGCCTGTTGACTTTAGTATAATGACAAAGCCTTTTAACATCTCACTTCTTCTTGTTTCCAGAATGTGACCTCCTTCAGTCATACTAATGAATAATATGCTACTGTTTAGGGTTTTAGCCAGATCAGCACCATTCATCTTCATCTTTCTCCACTGACTTCCCACTGGCTTTTCGCAGCTTAGATGTTTACATGAATAAATACACTTATCCCTTGGGGTTATCATCCATCTTCTCTCATTCCCCACCCAAGCCCCATGTTGGTC
Source organism: Podarcis pityusensis (assembly GCF_964106645.2). Classification (NCBI taxonomy): domain Eukaryota; kingdom Metazoa; phylum Chordata; class Lepidosauria; order Squamata; family Lacertidae; genus Podarcis; species Podarcis pityusensis. The sequence goes on along the minus strand of NC_138029.1, from coordinate 46,452,138 downwards.
ATGAAGGTCTCTTAGTCACAGGCTTCTCTGCAAGCAGGGAGAAAGCAGCGGCAGCAGTATGAAATTCATAATGAATTCTGCTTCTCAAGAATCTCCAGGGACAGCTGTTAACATCTCTTCTAAAATATTATTTATTATAGTCATTCCTCTCCTAACCCTTCATTTCTTGATCCTGGGGTGGGTTGCACATAGAAATGTTGTTGTTTAATCGTTTAGTCGTGTCCGACTCTTCGTGACCCCATGGACCAGAGCACGCCAGGCACTCCTGTCTTCCACTGCCTCCCGCAGTTTGGTCAGACTCATGTTTGTAGCTTCGAGAACACTGTCCAACCATCTCAACCTCTGTCGTCCCCTTCTCCTTGTGCCCTCAATCTTTCCCAACATCAGGGCCTTTTCCAGGGAGTCTTCTCTACTCATTAGGTGGCCAAAGTATTGGAGCCTCAGCTTCACATAGAAATAGCCTCCAATAAAAACTAAAAGTAAAATATAACAATGACACATTAAACAGGAAGCAGCAATCCTCATCTAAGTATATATAAGTCATGTTATCTTATGAGGACCCTACAAAGGCCTGGGTGAATAGGAAAGTTTTCAGCCAGTGCCAAAAGGTCAACAATGACAATGCTAGCTGCATCTCAGGGGAGAGGGGATTGCACAGCCAAGGGACCACCACCGGGATGCTCATATCCTGGGCCACCACACTGTAAGCTTGCCACATCAGTGGAACCACAAAGAGGACTGTCCTACTGCTCTTAAAACTCAGGTAAGCTGATACGGGTAGAGGTCCTCCTTTAGGTATTTGGGTCCCAAGTCGTTTGGGGCTTTCTACATTAGTCACCTCTTTGAGTTGTGTCTGGTGGCACACAAGGAACCAGTGCAATATTTTAAACCCACTCTCGGTTCTGGCAATCATATTCTGCAACAACTGAAGCTTTCAACCCACCTTCAAAAGTAGTCCCCCATGAAGTAAGTTACAGCATTTGGCATACAGTGCTAAATATTTCTTGTGCTCTGAACTCCTGGACCTAGCAGGGACCTATGAACGATATTAGTATTCATTAAATTTGGAGGTTTAAATTTGAAGTTTCAACGACATGCTATCTCATGCCTGAGATTCGAACTAAACCTTCAAGTAGAGATTCTATCACTAGCACAGCAACCCTGCAAAACTCCTACTGGATGGTAAAGTGCTTTTATGCTTCAGTGCTTTCTAAAACGGCCAAGAAATTTCCTCAAGTGATTTGCTTCTGAAAAGTGGTTTTTTCTTATTGAACTCGCAGGAATCCAACTTTCTGGGAAATTGGTAGGAGTTATTCCTTCATGGCTTGGAGCTTGAAAGTTCAAGCAGCTTCGGTCCTTTTCTTGTGCATGTGTGCACATTTTCTTTCTTTCTGCAGTTTATCAACTCTCAGTTGTGAAGTTCTTGGAACAGATCCATATTACTTGGCTTAAGCCAAAATGTTCACTGCAGTGTGGCTCATTCCGAGTACTTATTCGAGCTAAGCAATAAAGCAGAGACAGCATGCAATGAACTTTGAAGGGCAAAACCCAAGGCCACCTGTGCTCTATGGCTATTAGTATGAAAAGTGCTACTTTGAAGGAATTTGAAATTCAGGATATTACAAATGCCTCTAGGTTAATCTACCACTCCAGTAGTAGAACATTCCCTTGAGAGTGTCTGATTGGCACCCACACGAGCATTTCTGAGCCTCTGTTCAAATGCTGTGACTTTGGCTGATTAAGGGTAAAAATGTTTAAACTCTTGCCATATAATATTTCATTTTTTAAAAAAATTGTTACCGAACTATTAATTTCCTGATCCTTGTATGTTTTCATGAACTATTTGAGCACTAATTGTGTAAAAGCAGAGGATATGTAAAGTAGATAACATGTGATGTACTGATTAGCATTGGACTAGGACATGAGAAAAGGTAAAGGTAAAGGGACCCCTGACCATTAGGTCCAGTTGTGACCGACTCTGGAGTTGTGGCGCTCATCTCGCTTTATTGGCCGAGGGAGCCAGCATACAGCTTCTGGGTCATGTGGCCAGCATGACTAAGCCGCTTCTGACGAACCAGAGCAGCACACGGAAACGCCGTTTACCTTCCTGCCAGAGCAGTCCCTATTTATATACTTGCACTTTGACGTGCTTTCAAACTGCTAGGTTGGCAGGAGCAGGGACCAAACAACGGGAGCTCACCCCGTTGCGGGGATTCGAACCGCTGACCTTCTGATCAGCAAGTCCTAGGCTCTGTGCTTTGACCCACAGCGCCACCCGCGTCCCTCAGGACATGAGAAACCAGAGTTCAAATCTGCTCAGCCATGAAGCTCATTGGATGACCTTGAGCCAGTCACTACCTCTTAGCCTGATGATCAAATGGTGAAAAGAACAATGCACACCAGCTTGCATTCCTTGGAGGAAAGGTGGCATATAAATGTAAAACAATAATGCCAAACTATTGCAAACAGTGCTGACTGAAGATGAGTTAACATGCAATTACTGAAGCTTTCATTTTCATAAGCAAATGTGTCAGGAAAGAGAATAGATTCAAGGTGAAAGCTATTTCAGCATTTGTTTTGAGACCAAGATGTATAAATCATGCTGCTTTTAAAATATTCACAGCAGAAGCCTAAGGGAGGGGGAGGGGAATATATGGATCTGTGCAACTCACTGGGATAATAAAATTTCTTTTTAAAAGGCTTCAAATATCACTCGCATTACTACTAATGTCAAAGGAAGAGATTAGCAACAAAGAATTTATTATGAAAAACTAAGCAGGCTTGTAACACACACGCTGTTCTGTGACGTTTTGAAGGTGAACAAAATTAGCAAGGAGAGCTTTACTACTTTGTGAAAGGCATGAAGGCTGTTTTTAAAGAAAGATAGCTGAAGGGTAAAAAAGAAAATTGTGAATAGTGGAGGGAAGACTGTTTTACAGCACAAGAGAAAATGTAGAGTTACAGTGCATCATACAATCAGACCTAAAAGTACCCCCAATTTCATGGAATAAAAATAACTGATGAATTTTACAACTGACACAAAAACTTGCATTGAAAGGTTTTACCACCTATAGGATACAATTACCATATTTTCCGGCGTATAAGACGACTGAGCGTATAAGACAACCCCCAACTTTTCCAGTTAAAATATAGAGTTTGGGATATACTCGCCGTATAAGACTGCCCCTCTTTCAACGCACACCAAATAAAAATTAAAAAACCAGTCTCCAGTCCGGCTCAGAAATCCGCTCCACTTCCCAGGGGCCAGGGGCGTGGCCGGGTCCATTTAAACAGAGGAGCGAGCCAGAGGGCTTCCTCTTTGGCTCGCTTCCTCAATCACTAGGACGTCACTGAACTTCGCACAGTTATTGCTTTTGCCAGACCTGCTGAAACATTTTGGGGGGATTTTTTTACTGCTTTTGTTGAGCCGCTCTTGTGGAATTTGCTTGGGATGTGGAACAGTTGTTTCAACCCAGGGTGGCTGGAAAAAAGCCTTTATAGGAGGCCCCGATCAATTGGCAGTGGGTGAGTCCAGCGCTGTGCGTCGGGAGCAGGGCATTTGAGGGGAGTGCTGCCTCGATTGCAGCTCTCGCTTTACAACTTTGCCGCCCTCGTGGCGAAAAAGCTTCCAGGTTTCTCCATTCCCGGCCAACTCCCCCTCTCAGCTTCCCCTGCCCGAACTGCTCCCTTCGTCATTGCCCTCGCAGCTTGATAATAGGCTCCCCCTCCCCCAGCTGTTTTCTACCTTTGCTTGCCCCTTCGGCTGTGCCGTGCTCTGCTGCGCTTAATGCTGTTGTTGGTTCCCTGCCTTTGTTGTGAGCCTTTCCTTTTCTTTTACTGTGGGGGCTGCTTGGGTTGAGGCAGTGGCCAGTGTCTAGTTGCTGGGGCAACATGAGGCCGCCATTTTGGACCACGTGGTCTACTACCGGGAGCGGTTAGGGTCGTTCTGTTGCTGGTGATTGGGGGGTCTTCTGGGGCCAATTTTCAAGTTTATTTCTGCTTCATCTAGAGAGCTTGGTGTCCTCTGATTTAATTTGCTGTTGTTTTGTCCTTTGGTGGGGAGTTGCTGCAGGAGCTGCTGCTGTAGCCGGCGTATAAGACGACTCCCAACTTTTGAGAAGATTTTCCTGGGTTAAAAAGTAGTCTTATACCCCAGAAAATACAGTACCTGCTGTAGCAAGAAAGCCATTCAGTCTTTGTTTTAAAAGTGTTGAGTTTTCCTTATGAACTTGAGCACGGCAACTTCAGGAGTCTGTATTCTTCTGTAGCTTGTTTTCATATGGTTAACTTAAGATCAGAGGGCTGGATTCAACTAATACAGCATGCTAGCAGAAACTCACTATGTGCCCTCCACCCCCAAATCCACTCTGGGGGGGGTGTCAGAGGAGCCCCCAGAACAGCGTGGGGAGAGGAAAGGTGTGGGATTGTTCTCTCTGGTGAGCAGAAATGATGGCAGTGATGAACAATAAGAGAAGTGCAACACTGAATTCTTCCCAGAGAAGACACTGCGGGACCAGAATGTTCCTCCACTAGTTTTCGAAATATCAGAATCTGTGTGCCCATTTATTTTCTCGCATCATGCTTGGTGTATACAATTTGGAGTGTATACACATGCTGGCATGTGACACCCCAATTCCTTGTTTCTGTTCAAACCCAACATTTATCACTTGCAGGGAACACAAATGTCAAAAAAGTTCGTAACAAAAAATCTCATATTAATATCACGCGGCACTACTCGGCCAACACATTTTCTTTTCCATTTCCTTGTCTGAAACTCATGATAACAAGTTACAAACTAATTTGTACTACAGTGGCTGTAAAAGGAGGAGCACTTTATAACAGGCAGAAGCAGCAAATGGAGGCTTCAAAAGACACAGGAATATAGGAAGGTGTAAGCAGTGGGGGCAACATATCCTCCAAGACTGAAAATACCTAAGGGCACAGCACATTACAAAATCCTTAGATGGAAACACTTCCACATAAGGATTAGCATGCAAGCTATGTGTGACGATTTCAAATGTATAAATATTGCAGAGGGTATACATGCATTGTATAGCTATGACTTCTATGTTTTTAATCCATAGCTTTGAAAAGCAGTGGCCAATGATCAAGGATGGGAGGTACATTCTAGGCCACAGGTGAAGCATGTAACACAACCATGACCAAATTTGAGCACCTAATTTTTAGTGGCTCTCCAAATGCTCTTAAGAAGGCTAAATGATATTCCTAGTCATTTGACTGTTATGGGGCCACCAGTCAAATAGCAATATCATTTGTAGTTAGCAGTATAAACATGATCAAATCTCCTGAAACAAATCGCTCAGTTTTCATGCCCTAACTTTTTTCAGGTGAATGCGTGAGCACTGAGAGTGCCATGCCAAAAGCCATCAAAGTTCTAGCATCAGCACTAGATTAGTATATTCTGTGATCATGTTCTCAACTAGCCTACTGGAAAATTGGTTGGAATAGAGAGAATGAACTGGTGACTTGTTAATTTGGAGGATGAAATTTATAAAAAGTGTAAATGTTCACACACTTAAGTAACAACAGCCTTCCCAAAAACCTAACACAGCCAGAAATTTCCACAAGAAATGATGAAGACACAAGATACCATGCCAGTTATATATATTTAATGTCGTTTTGCATTTATAACTTACCAAGTGCATATCAAGATGTCAGACTGTCAGACTAAGACAAACAAGTCAGGATATGTCCTTATGGAAAGGGAATGACAATATGAATGGCTTAGAGATATTTTATGAATCTGACTGATGCTGTTTCACCACCTTTAGAAGGTTTTTTGTTGGATGCTTTACCTTGGTCAGGAGACAGAGGAGAGCACAGAGGAGAGAAAAGATACGCCTGCCACAAGCTGCCTTAGGTTTTCTTGCTTTAAGTAAAAAGCCTGGTTTCAATACGTACACCCTAACACTCTATTGAAGTAAGAACACAAAATTTACACAAAAGTCACTTTGCCATTTAAGCTAGACATTCATGCTGAACAGCATTAATAATTTTGAACTTTCTCACTGTAAGCATAGAATTTTCTCTTCAGAAATAGGCTAGTACAAATACTTAATGCAGCCATCTTATCTGCATGTATGCAATGAGGAAAGAACAACCAGGGATAGTTCTATTGGTATAGCTCTTTTGGTCCAACTGAAACAATGACAATTCTGATACAATGTGTAAACTGGTTGTTTAATGAGAACATCTAATAATTTTCTGGGTTCTATGGGGTTCTCAGAAACACCAATAAAGAAAAGACAGCAATGTTTGTATTTTGTGCCTCCGACACCCACTATGAACCAGTGTGCTCATTAACAGCGCGCATGTGACAGAAAGATATATGAACTATTTTATACAAATGTAAGAAAGCAGTTGGATTTCAAAATACAGAACATCTTTCAAGCATTAAAGCTGCACATTAATTGCAAAAATAAAGCATTACTTTAGAATATTTTGATCACAGCTAAAGCAAACTCCAAACTTCTCACTTCCATTTCAATCACATCAGAATAGCTTTTTTAAAAAAATGAAATGCCAAAATCCAGTGCTTTATTTTAATTATTTTGGCAAATAGGGAAATAATGTTAAGAGAGATACTCTTTTGAAATCGAAGACACATAAAACAACAGTGTATTTCAGGAAACCGGATCTCATCTCAACCATTACTGATGGTTGTAGTACTCAGAGGTTGCTAAATATTTAAAGAAACCAGTGACGGAACAGAAAGAAATAGCAATCACTTCGAACAAGGTTCTTTTTTGCCAACACCTCTTATAAGTTCACTAGTGCAAGACCATATTTTTACCTGATTGAATTAAACTTGTAACATAGAACACTCAATACAAAACCATTCTCCCCCCCCCCTTTTAAAAAGTGCCTCATACCATACATGCTCTAAAATATTTCCAACTAATGGAAGACCGTCTGTCTCCACTTCTTGTCGGTAAGGAATGGCCAGAGTGATTCTTTGATCCCAACACGAAATGGAGTGTGCTGTCCAATGCCCAACATCTGTAGTCTAGAACAGTCAAGCTGAGCATTCTTGGGACGAAGAGCTCCCACAACTGGGCTGTCTGTAATCTTTAAAAATAAAAATAGGCAGTAAAAGAGAAATATGCACTCTGTCTAGAACAAAAAATAAAAATGAAGAAATCTCTTCTCAGGAAAACACTCACAATTCTGCAATGTAAATGCTTTCCCATAACCTTACTCTGCATTGAACACTAGTTTTTACTAGTATGGAAAAGGGGATACAGAAGTCTTCTTTGACAAATCATTGTCCTAGGAATCCAGAGAGCCCATCATACACATTGGGACTTTCCACTGCAGCCTCTTCCGCTCACTGGAAAGATGCTGCAGAAGGCACAGCAGTCTTGCAAATAAGCGTACACCTTCCTCACCCAAACCAAAAAGTCTGCGAAGTTTTACTAGCTGATGGCAGAGGAGGAACCATGAGCTTGCAGCATTTCTACACTACTTCTCTCCCCTGGTAGCCTGGCTGGGAAGAGGGAGGAATAGCGCATTCTGCCCATTGTCTGCCAGCCTGTAATTCCATGGGCTTGCCTGCATGCATTTCCCTGTCACCTACAGCTACCAAAGGAGTGGTCAGTTCCAAGGCTAAGGTAGAAAGAACTGCTGAGACTCATATTTTAATGTCTGATGTTTTGTTGTGTTCTTTTAAATTCTGTTGAAAGTTGCCCAAAGTGCCTGGGGCAACCCAGTCAGATAGGAGGGTACAGGAAATAAATTATTTTAGTTATTATATAATGAAGAGTCAAACATTGTAGTCAGGTGGGAATAATCTCCCTTAGCTGCATGTGCTGGGTTCCCTGAATCTCAGCTCAAGTTTCCAGCTTGCAGAGTTATGTGGTTACCTTTGAAACTGCAGAGGCGAAAATACAAGAGAGTTCCAAACTGGTAGAAAGTAGCTCTGCAGATATGGTTTATCAATCTGCATTATTTCAAAGGGTGGAAGATAGGAGATGCAGCCCATTGGGGGGGGCGGATTAAGGGAGCCCCAGGAGGTGCAGCCTGGCAGCCTGACAAATGCAACCACCAAGGAGGCATCAACACCCTATTGGCTGAGACATAAAGCCGCAGCCGGCAGCACAGGAGAGTCCCAGACAGGAAAAGAAAGGAGAGGCAACGAGAGGAAAATGGGCAGACAAGGCAACACAAGAAGGGGAGACTGAAAGGGAGGCAGGGTGAGAGTGTGGAAGATGAAACCGCAGAGTGGCTGTGGGAAGGTGTGCAAGTGAATGAAGGAGAGGAATGGGACAGGCCCACAGAACTTAGTGGACAGTGCTGATGCAGAGGAGGAGAAGCAGGGAGGAGGAGAAGGAAATGGAAGAAGCTTCTGAGGGTATGGTGAGAGACCTGTAATCAGTGAAGGGGCTGCTTGTGTGAGAGGTTATAAGGCTCTACCTAGAACAATTAGGGGAGGAAGCAGAAAATTATGAAGCTTGTTCCGCCACCTAAAGAAGAAACTGAAGTAGTATTGGCTGCACTCTAAGGACAGAACAACAGGAACCCTGAATCTGAACAAATTGTTCACAAAGCATGTCTGATGATGGAAGGAGCCCTGAGCTTACCAAGGTGACAAGCTCACCATCTGTCTCTGATGAAATGAGAGACAGTGGGACTCTAAGGAGCCTCAGTTGGGACCCTCGGTGTAAGAGAACAGCCAAACCACAGCTGGTGAACATTTTGCAATTATTTTATATTGCATTGTGCAATATTACTCCTGAGAAAGTTCTGCCTTTGATAAAACTTTGTGAGAGTTTTTCTTGCACATTCCTTTTTCTTTCTGTGTCAGGGGTTATACACTATGACTTACTGGTCTCAAGTGGCTACTGGGAAGATTGAAAGCATCCGCCATAGCACATGCCATTTCAAATTTAGTCATCCGCTCATTACCAGACCAGTGGAACGTTCCTCTTATTGATGGATCCTAAGGAAAAAGAGAAGTATACAAAGTTTATGTTCTTGTTTATTTTACGGTGTTAAATAAATACAGAGAAAACACCATAAACAAAGCTAGAGAACATTCCCTTTAAGGCTAACTTGAAAAGCAAGTTTTAAGTCAATCTAACATATCTGGATCACCCAGATAAGTTTTTGCAAAACAGAGAATTTCACATATGATCATTCTAAAGCTGATCATGACAATTCTGCCACCCTAACTCAAAGAGAACTTATTTTTCCATAAATAAATATTCTGCCTAATTGCAATTCCCAGCCTTGTGTTTTTCTGCAGAGTAAAAACATTCAGTTTTAGCTCACTCTTAGATTTGTTCAAAGAGCAATCTTTTTTTTTCCTATATGCCTTCTTATATTTTGTCCCGCCTCTAGAACTATTTGTTTAGCCATGCGGTTATTTCAGAAAATGTGTAGAAAACACAACAGCAGCGAACCACCCTGTTCATAACCATGTTATTGGAATATTATACTAAACAAGAAGCTCAATATCCCTGGCTCTTTTCTATATTCCACAGTTCTTTGAGTAGTAGCTTTGCTATGAAAAAGGATTTGTGTTCCATTTCAAGCAAATCTCTGTCCACATAAGAACAAAATCATTACGTTGCTGGATCAAGCCAAGGCCAATTATTCTTTTAAAAACAGTAATCCACCAGATCTCTCTCCACTTCTCTATTGCACTCTATTTCACTCAACTACTGAGGGTTTTCCCCCCCTAGAACTACATCAGTTCAACCAAGTATTGTAAAAAAATAAATAAAATAAAATAAAAATCTGGGCGGCAGTTTTCTTCCTTTAGAAAGCAAAACTTCACACATCTTACTCTTCTATGTTTATATGAAAAGACTGCCACAATCTAGAGCTATTATAATCTCTTGTGTATAAGCAATGACTAGAACTTGCTTGCCAAGCATTTCTACTGCAATATCACCTCTCATTCCAAGATAAAGCTATCATGATGCAAGGTCAACAGAAGGGCAGGGGGAAGAACTACCTGTAGTTTAAAAACCCTGGCAAGTGTTCTGAAGGTTACATGCACCTGAATGCAACTTCCTAGTATAGTCAGCATTAAATCAGCAGCTTATGCATTCCTCCTACAGAGGAATTCAATACTGCACTAAGAAGATTGCTCTGTCAGTGTGAACAGTTTTGTTTACCTGAAGGAACCATCTCCTCCCACCGTGAACATACTGTTCTGGGTGAACCAGCACCTAGCAAGACTGAACTCTCGACTTACCAGCTGATGAGCAGATGCTTTGACAGCATGTTTTCCACAGTGAATGTGCTGCCAAAGCAAAACTGAACCCCACCCAAACAGCATGTAGCTGTGTCCTCAGAGAATGCCTGCACTCTAACCTCAGAGGTCCACCTTAGATCATACTTTCTTGCCACCAGCACATTTACTGACCCAAAAAATAACCCCCCTTTGCCACCGCCACCATTCTTCTAGTCCCTGGTAAAAATTCCAGTCAAAATATCAACCCATCTATCGTTTCTATAATGCCTACCACATCACAATCTAGCCTTCTTCTGAACAGAATAGTGCTTCTTATGTTACTGCATTCAGAGGGAATGTTACAAAAAGTCCTGGTTGGTAGGGTGAGGCTGCTCACCTGACTTCCTGTTGCCTGAATTGCTTTTGCTTGCCTGCAAAATGGATGGGGGAGGTGAAGCTTGTGCATCTCCACTGGGCTGTCCTAGCTGCCCCCTTCTCCTTTACTTCCAGGTAAGCAACAGCAACATGGGCAATGGGAGGTCAGCTGAGCACCACCACCCTGCCCACTCTTACAGTATTCAAGACTAGTTGTAACAGTTAACATAGGGTTGTATCCAATGGTAGCTTTGTGATAGCACAAACAATTCCCCTTGTGCAAAGCGGGGCATATACCCAGTGCACCCCCATGCCTTCCAAAAGCTTCCCCGTAGGGTTCTGGATGCTCAAAAACAGTGGGAAATATTATTAGTTCTTCTAGCTTTCCCTTCCTCTCATGACAACAACAACAAAATGCAACATTAAAAGTTGAAACCTCAATGCAAAATAAAATATAGAATACAATATGCTGGTAAGCAACAGATTACTACAGCTTGCTGGAAAAAGTAGGTCTTAAACTGGCACCTGGGGAACAATCTCCTTTCAACAGGAACAGAGTTGCACAGGTGGGCTGCTGCCACTGAGAGGACCCTTCTTCATATACTGTGCCCTCCCCCAGGCCATATTTACCAGAGGCATGGCAAGCAACCTTCCCCTGCAAATCTCAAAGCCTGGTTTACTGGTACTGAGGAAGGCATTCATTCAAGTACTTGGGTCCTCAGCCATTCAGTGCTCTGTACACCAGTACCATGAATTAAGCCAGGCAATTCACGGGCAGCCAGAAGTGTTTCCAGGATCAGTGTAACATGACCCCATCTCACCATCGTAAAGAAACAGTATGAGGCATTCTACATCTTTTGCAGCTTCCAGACCATCTTCAAAGGAAGGCCTCTGTAGAACACATTGCAATACTCAGATCAGGAGGTTATTATAGCAGGAGCTACTGTAGCTGGATTATCCCAATTCAAGAACAGTTATAGCTGGCAAACCAGCCAAAGGTGGGCACAAGCATTCCTTACCACGGAGGCCACACGAACCAGTTGGTTAGCGCATGGTCTGATAACACCAAGGTTGCAGGTTTGATCCCTGTATGGGGCAGCTGCATATTTCTGCATTGCAGGGGGGTGGACTACATGATCCTCAGGATCCCTTCCAATTCTAACCTCTAGTGACAGTTTGCAAACCAGGAAAAAACCCCGACTACCCATCTGTTCTTTAAGAGGAGTACTACCCTGACCAGAACAGGTTATCTACTTAATTCCCAAACCTAGGAACCACCTACCCACAAAGCCCCCATCTTATCATAATTGTTTGTTACTGGCTATCATCCAGCCCATCACTGTGTCCAGTCACTTGCACAGCATCATATGGTCCAGATGGAATGGCATAGAGGACTGCAACAGGGGGACAGACGGGGGACGGGACGCATTGGTGAAAATAGGAACCATGTCCTTGCAACAGAAGTCATCCATTAGTGTGAAGGCACCACTGGATACAGCCCATAGTATTTTTGAAATCTTGAATACATCATAAAAACACAGAATCACTACTAGTACTACTACAATTTTACACATATGATAATATGTGAAGTAGTCCGAAAAATCCTGGCTGAAATTTATTTTAAGAATATCTCACCAACATTTTCTTCTCCGCTAGCTGTCGACAAACACTGGCTACATCCTTGACATAGGTGGGAAACCTCTGCTGCCAGTGGTCCATATTGGCTGATTTATTATTGAATTGCACTTTATCAAACATAACTGTCACAGCGCTCTCTTCCAACCTTTCAACCTCTCCATATAAAATAGGAATTCTAAGCACAGCAGCACCTAGAAGATGAGAAAAGCTATGAATACAAAGCTGTATTTATGAACAGGTACAATGAAAATTCCTCAGCTCATCTCTGAAAAGAAAATTAAACCACCTTTGAACTATTTACAAGACACTTCACTCCCTTGAAAAGGCAAGTCTACTTATGTGGAAAAGAGAATAAATCTCGGTGGGTGTGAAGATTTCAGATGAAAACTTCAGATTATGTACACTTATGCAAGGAAGAAGTGCTAAATTACATCAAAAACACCTTACCATGCAATAGAAAAGATGCCCAGGATCCACATGATAAGTAGGAAAGAAATAATGGTATAAGTCAACATCTACTGTTACCCCATCATAAAACTAATTTTTCCTCCTTGAAATCCTGTGTCACCAGTATATGAGAATGTTCTACAACAAACCTGCAGTTAACTACCAACCCAAAGTAAGCAACAGAATGACTGCAAACACTCATTACATGTGATTTTCAAGTTATGTAGGGATTATATTCTGGGGATATCACATAAAGCTTAATTCACATATTTTCAAAACACCTGGGGTCAATGGCGGGTGGGATTGCCAGTGTCTTTTTTCCCTGGATGTTTGCGCCCTTTGTTTGCCAAGCGCATAAAGCTGAATGTGTGCAAGTAAAATGTGTGTAAGTTGCGAGTTACCTGTTCTCAGTCAGTCCTGCATTACATGAATGCACGCAAACTGGTGAGCTAAATCTGGTAGCCATTCAGTGAGTTCTCGCTATCATGTATCCCTCCACCTACCATTCCTAACAACTGAGAAATCTGACATCCACATTTTTAAAACAGAAGTTGGATCCAATTGGGACGAGTCAACTTGTCTAAACAGAGGCTTTGGATTCAGCTAATAGTATCACTATACAATACAGATGACAGGGATCTGCTTGTTTCTAATGATTACCCAGCCAATGAACTCTATTGCTCTGTACAATCCTTAAAAAGGGTTAGGAATCTTTTCAGCTCTCCAGGTGAGAACTTTTATCAGGGATCTTAGCCTCGCAGGCCAAATTTGACAGATGTCAGTCACCTGACATGACAATCCTATCAGGTGATTGAGCACTTTGAAGCCCCAAAATTGAGACTTCAAAGTGCCACATACAGGAAATTCAGCAGGCTTTGGCTCTACTGCCCAGCAGCTGCTCAGTGCTATGTTGAATTTCTCCCTGTGCATGGAAAAGGTTTTCGTCCTGAATCTGTTATTAATCAGTTTCACTAGATAATCTAGAGATCAGATTTTGGGGAGGAGGAAAAAAATCTCTCTGTATAAATTCTCTCATCATTTGTAATTAATAAGCCTGTGTCATGTTCCTCCATCCTGATCACAGTAGTCATTTTTGCTAAACTAAATCCCACCAAATAGTTTAGCTTTTCTGTATAAGGAGGGTGTGCTAACCCCCTGGACATTTTTACTGCTCCTTTTACAGCACTACATTTTGACTTCTGAGATGGAGTAAGCAGGAAAGTGCATAATACTCTGGATGTATGATTTTCAAGCTCTTTCTTTTCTTCAATGCCCCTCCAAAAATCCTATTTTCTTTTCTCCCCAACAATTTCCCCATACCCAGTTTACTCCTTCCCTTTAGCACACAGGCCTTTAATCTGCCTTTCAGTACCAAGCTCTAAAATTATAAAATGAGGCAAAATAAAAAGCAAGATAAATAGCATAGAGTTGCCAGCAGGTGGCAGTGATTGGGAATTTCCTTGGCCTTGACATTAAACACTGAAAAGGAGCAGTTAGGATAAATAAGAAATGGAATAAACCCTTAGTTAGACCTCCCAGTGATGTATTCTCATATGGCCCCAAACTTTATGGCTCCTTTCTTTCTTATGTAGTTTTGTCAAGCATGACTTCCTGATACTCATTAATGTACAGTAGGTAATGAATGTTTCTGTATGTTGTTTTAATTTTCCCCACCACCTTTTGTACAACACTCACAGAACAATAGCCATTGGGTGTCCAGTACATTTGGTAAAGAAAACAAATAAATAAATAGAATCCTCAGCTTCTAGGCCACCAATACCAATACAAATCACTTAGGAAACTGAGGTGATCATCTAGTTTGCCACTACAAAACATATAGCCTTGGTCTTCACATGTTGTTGGACTACAGTTCCCACCAGCTCCGACCAGCACAGCTGGAAGTTCAAGTCCAATAACATCTGGAGGATACTCGGTTGGTGAAAGCTGCTGTGGCCATTCTGACACCCAACAGAAGTTACCAGAGAGCAACTCGAGAACATGCATCATTATTGCCTTTGGCACACTAACAGTATTGCTTTTGTCATCATCTACTCTATTTTAGCAAGTCTTGCAGAAGTTCAAATCTCAGCATAGTGGTACCTCTGGTTGCGGATGGGATCTATAACCGGAGGTCCAGCCAGATCCCAAGGTTTTTGCAACCAGAGAGACCACTTCTGCGAACACATGCACGGCAAAAACCTGAAAATATACTTCCGGGTTTGCCGCTTAAGAATCCCAAAGTTTACGTAACCGGAGGAATACATAAGTGGAGATACGACTGTATAATCTTTGATGGATTGATATGAGGTGCAAATGAAAGGGGTAAGAAGAAATTCACTAAAGAACTACCTCTAGTTATTTGGAAACGACAGGTGTTCTGAATTCCAACCACTTTTTATTCTCAAATTTCATTTGTCTTGCTAGAGTTTGTGCCTAGTTGTTCCCCTCTCAGCAAGGTTTTCAAATTATTATTTTTAAAAAAGGAAGACTTTTATAGCTTCCTCTGCTCCTTACCCCTAACCTCAACCTCAACAATTAATTAACAATGCTACCATTCTCTCTTACCATTTCAACTCAGTGGTATACATTTTATCTGACCTTCTGTTATATTGGTTTTACATAATCTCAAAACTTTATAAAGAGACTTGATTCTAATTATTCTCTACAGCTTCCTTTTAAACCCCCTCCCCATTTTAAAATACGTTTCTTATTTTGAAAATAAAATAAAATGGAACTTCCAAATCCATTTACTCCTATTTATGGAAATCCAGTAAAAGATTTCAAGCCTTAACTTAACTGTTAAAGAAAACCTTACCAGCTGTAAATTGACACTTACCTTCATTGTTTGCTAAAACTGCCTTTTCGCCCTCTAGTTTAGTTTTCCCATAGAGATTTAGGGGATTTGGTGCATCATTCTCTTTATAGGGAGGATTTGTTCCATCAAATACATAGTCCGTACTAATGTAGATCAAAAATGCTCCTACTTGAGCTATAAAAAGAATAAATTAAAGCAATATGAAGAGACGTAAATACAAAGCAGTTACTCTCTTTATCTTTATTCTCTCCAAGAATTTAAAACACACAAACAGCAAATATTTACGTGATTGTGAAAGACCTAAGTATTTCTAACCCAGAATTTGATTCCAACAGCTGGCAGCCAGTTCCCGCTATCCGTCTCCTCCATCAATGCATGTTACTCAAACAGCTAATGATACATTTCTTGTGGTAAGAATTCTTTAAGTTCAGGTGTATAACCCATACTTATGATGACACATAAAAGATAATTATGCATCCTGAGAAGAAATTCAGACCAAACCTTTTTTACCTGCTTCTTTTGCTATGTTCCCTGAAGCAGCCACATTGAGCTGAGAAGCAGCATCTGGTTGACTGTCTACAACATCTGGCCTTCTCTCAGCCGCACAATGTATTATCACATGAGGCTGGAAATTAAACACCCATTTTAATGAGCAAAGAACAAGCAAGTAGTTGTACCAAATCCACACTGTTCATGGAAAGCTAGCAGAAAATAGTCCCATGGAGTAAACCACATCTAAAGTGCAAATTTACTCTAGATCATCTCTGACTAAGTTGTAAGGCTCAACACAGATGCGGAGAAAGAAAATCATCTTTTTTGCTCAGACATTTCTTCAAGCTGTTTCTGCAGCGGTTTAGATATGAAGAATTATTTTTTTTTATTTTTTGGCAAACTTTAACATTTCTCAAGCTCTAGAAGGAGTCCTTATACTCTGAAACACAGTGAGCGAAAATAAAATAGTTCTTATATCAGTGAATACAGGAGCCTTCCGTCTCCTTTGTTTGCTTTGCTCATTGGAGGTGCTCTTTTCCCCATTTTTCTTGTGCATGCAATTTGCATAACCAAAAGAAAGGAATTCCCTAATCACTCTCTAAGTGAGAAGCCCAACTTATTCTGCAGTGTTATTCTAAAGAAGGCTTTCTAGGTTCTACTAGACTACTAGTATATAGCTACTTTCCTGCACACTAGTTTTCCTCATATCATGCACCTCATATACAGAAGGTGCACCAAGGGTTGCATCAGAGATTACAGCGGGGGGGGGAAATACATAAACAAAGCTAAATATTGCTGTGATAGATAGCGGACATCAATAATCAGTAAAACTTTATGTGACCAACTAACATGAATTTGCTGAAGAAACCTTCAGAGAAACATGGTGGTTCGCCGCTTTATCCTTCTTTCCACCATTCTCACCTGAAAATCCTGGATGACATTGTGAACAGCAGTAGTATCTAGAAGATTAACTTGCTCAAACATTGGTCGAGCCCTGCTGTACCCACAACCGACAGCATTCCAATTATTTCCTTTAAATTCCTTATACACAGATCTGCCAAGCAACCCAGTAGCACCAGTAATCAGAACACGTCTGTTTGGCGTATCAACATCCTCCTATAAAAAAAGAAAATTGTTATCTTCTATATTCTTAACAAAACTTAATCCATAGTTTAATATTTGTTTTAGAAGGCTTTAGGGGACCTTCTGTGTGAGTCTACTCCAATGCAAGCCCCACTGAGTTCAATGGGACTTATGCCAAGGAAGCATGCACAGGACTGCACAAACAGCCCACAGTATACTGAAGACAACAACCTTAGATTGCTTATAGCTCCAAGCTTTACATTTCTAGCATCAGAAGGACATATCTTACTATTGTTTACAGAAACTGACTTGCATTAAAAGGGACTGTTTAAATATATCGTATAAATAAAGATAATGTTTACAATTGTTCCAGCAAAAGGCTAATTCCCAGGCAGCTAATGTAGTAAGCTTCTTTGCATAGCAAAAATGGTGACTGGAATGATCAAAATAAATATTCTTTCAAATATGTGGGTTGAAGTGGAATTTCCAGCTATGTGAGGAAGTATATCACAGGCGTGGTTCAGAATCAAATACTTAAAAGGAGGGTGGGGGATCAATGACTAGTTCCCCATTCCACCTCCCCCACTCCAAGTTACAAGAACAGGGAAGGGGTTAGTTATAGAGATATGGTTATGTTAGTTATAGAGAGAGAGACCAGTGACAAGCTGTTATTCCAGTTTTGGTTTTGTATTGTTTTATTTGCTTTTAATTGCTGTAGGATCCCACTGCTGTTGCAACCCACACTGGGCATCTTAACGGTCAGAAATCCCAGGAATTTTTATTTTATTTTACTTAAGACAGAGGGCATGGAAAACATTTTAACAAACTGATCCTGATCTTGGAGCAAAATCCTACTATGGTGAGCGAGGCTTCCTCTCAGGCAGGCAACATCTGAAGCGTGCATTTCGCCCTCCCTTCCCCAGCCCAGCAGTAAGGCCTTGGGGGTGGTGATTACAACAGAAAGAAGTACTTTTTGGGGGGTACGCATACCCCTAAACATTTTGTGAATCTTTGTACTTTTGTCCATTTACTGTATTTATTTTTCCCGATTTGGCCTGTCAAATGGTGATTTTCTGGAGTCAAAATGAGAGTAACCCTAAACAAGATAAAAAGCACTGCCTGAAAGTAAATCCCGTTGCGCACAGTGGGATACCTAAAATCGGATTATTGTATTATCACCATTGCCCTGAGGCTTCCCCCATCTTAGCTCGACGGAGGCTGCTCTCAGGTAAGTTGTGTTTGGGATCGTAAGGAGTAAGTTAGTGCCACTCAACCCAGGGGTGGATTTTTCTTAACACCCAAGCGGAGGCCTACCCTGCAGGGCTGGGCTGGCGGTTACATAGCTTTCCCAGACCCCCGAGCAGCAGCGGCCCCACCTCGGTTCGCCCCACCCCGCTCAGGGGGCGCGGCTAGGATCTGTTTACCTCCCGCGGAGAGAAGGAAGGGAGGGGAGGGAGGGGAAGAAGGCCCAAAGCCGCCAGCTCTGCCTCACCTCCTCCAGCCAGCACCTGCCGGGCTCGAAGCGGATCCGGAGCCCTTTCTCCCACCCGACCATCCCTCCGCCTGCCTCAGTCCGCGCCCGCCGCTCGCGCTCAGCTCCACTTTCGCGGTGGCGGCGGCAGCCATTCACAGGGCACGCCCACTCGGCAGCCGAGGCAGCCCATAGGCTCCCTCGCCTTGGGAAGGTGGGGCCTCAGAGGGGCGGGCGGACGCGCGCGCGGCTGCCGTTGGGACACGTTCAAGGCCAGCCCGCTTATTGGCCCGCCCCTCTAGAACGGGGCGGCGCGCGAGCCCCTCGAGAGTCTTGCGCGACGGAACACGTCGAGCTCACTCACTTCCCCCCTCCCCCCTCCTTTAATCCCCGTTCGCAATGTCTAAGCGCTCAAGCTCCTTGGCCGTATAGCTGTAAATACTCCAGTCTTCTTGCTTCCATTTACCGCACACGTATTTCGGCCTACCCTTCAGTCAGGGGCCCTGTTTGGAATGCTGTTTATTTTATTTCTTAATAAAAAAATCTGCTTTCAACACGCAGACCAGCACTGCAAAGTGTTGGGCATCATGCAGCAGCCTCACATTGTCAATTTAAGCACAGGTCGCCCTTCCACCTTGGCTCAGGCTGCCAAACCTACCCACTGCCAAAATGAAAATACATGTTTTTTTCCTGGTGCCGGATACTGTTTTCTTGTACAGCTAGAGCAAGCGCTGCAGTGATGTGCAGGAAGCAGTCCTGGAACCAAAGTAGGGCAAATGGGTGAGGCATCCAGCCAAGAACTGTGATCTGCATCAAAATGGGGAAATTGACTTTAAAAATTTGTGGCATGGCATACCATGACAGCGTCTGTTTAAATGAACTTTGTTCCTGATTTTAAAACAATGTAAGAATGGGGCGCTCTGCAAATGGCAGTGAATAAAAGCGGCCAGTGCACAACAAAAGCCTCTTTGTGGAATGAGGGTGGGTTTTTCATTATTACAAATCACCCATTTCTGAAGTGATCCTTGGGGGGGGGGAGCCAGTACAGTGGTATCTCTGGTTACGTACTTAATTCGTTCCAGAGGTCCGTTCTTAACCTGAAACTGTTCTTAACCTGAAGCACCACTTTAGCTAATGGGGCCTCCTGCAGCTGCCGCGCCGCCAGAGCAAGATTTCTGTTCTCATCCTGAAGCAAACTTCTTAACCCGAGGTAATATTTCTGGGTTAGCTGAGTCTGTAACCTGAAGCGTATGTAACCTGAAGCGTATGTAACCCAAGGTACCACTGTATAGTAACTTGACTTTTGAAAAGATAAATGTTAGAACTTTGTCTATAATTTTTAGTTCATCTGCTTGTTTGGAAGTTCTTGCAGGGGAGTGCATCTATTGTATACCTTTGACTGAAGAACAGTACACTCCTATCTGGGATGGTTGTCCTCATCCACTGAGTGCGCAGCTTCAGGAAGGATGTACATGGAGCAGTGAGGGAGGAAGGGGACACCCGCCTAGCCAGCCAGATCAGCCAAATCAACCCTGGCGATCAGTGGGGTGACAGATGTCACAGCCTGATCTCCCTCACATGGCAAGTTAGAGAACCAAGGGCGAGAAATGTAACATACTCTACAGACCTGAACAAATTAACCAATGGCCAAGACCTCTGTCCGTAGCCCTTTCTCATTTGGAAAAAAGCATGTTTGTTCATTTTTATTTTGTTCCAGGATGGGTGTGAAGTAAGGAGCACCAAGCCTACAAAATTTGCAAGACTGAGTGTCCACGAGTAGAATTAGAGAACTAGAAAAAATGGAGGAAGGGGGAAAAAGAAGAGGGGATTGCTAAATCCTCTTCTCTGCAACCCCGGAAAGTTGGGAAAGATAAGATAGAGGGTTGCGTATGTAAAGGGGCCTCAGCAAAAATGGCTTCCCTTTTGTCTTTCCAATGGGAACACCTGCTATATCTCAGTCTTGTGAATAAAAGTAGCCCTTCTGCTTGCAAAATGCAGTCCGGATGCAGCTTCAGAATCACTAGGGCCTTCAGAAAGACCATTCAAGTCAGATTACTGGTAACAAAGTCTATTTCCAAACACATTTTATTTCCACGCCTTTCAAGCTCAAGAAAAAAATTCCAACATCTTACGTATTACAAACCACTTTATTTTTTCAAAAAACATAAATTTAAATTGCCAGTATCTAGAAAATAGCACATTCATAACTGAGCTATTCTAACATAGAATGATAAAACCGAAACGACTGTTTCAATTTCTAAATTGCAGAAAGATACAATACTTGCATAGCCTCTGTTACAGTAAACAAGTGGCACTTGGGATACATAGCCTTGTAGCATTGATTTTTACACAGCAAGCATGACATGTGTTTTTAGAATTTAAACACCTGCAAATATTAGATGCAATGGCACATAGAAAATGTCTAATTGGGTCCTGCTGCTACCTCAAGTATGTCAGTGCTATGGCAAGTTTCTCTCTAGGCAAAAGAAAAAAAGGACACTGTGAAAGGAGATCTTTAATAGTTGCTTTAATTTCAAGAGATTTTAAAAGCACATGTTTAAAGACACCATCCAGTTGAATTTAAAGGTCAAGACTTGTATTATGTTCACATATGAAGCAGCAACATGTGGGTTTGTTTCACGGTCTGTTCGTCAGAAATAAGGCTGGATTTTGTTTGTTACCTATTGTACAGAAAAGACATTGTTAGATACTTGAAAAAGCCTTCTTAGTGACTGCCTGCCTGTGCATGACAGACATGAACAGTTCAGAAATAATGCAGGAAATATTAGGATGGAAATACAGATCAAGAAAAACCACAGGACTACTGCTAAATAGCCCTGTGTAAGTCTCTAAAGCCAGGGGTGGGAACCTTTTATGGATCTGCAAGCCAGAAATTTCAGGATCCAGCCTCACAGGACTTCAAAAGCACATGTACCGCCTAGGCAACAGATGCATGAAGGAGTTCCCTGCGAGGTGGTAGAGATTAAACCTGCTTTGTTTTGCCAACACACTATCAGGAATGCCCTTCTAGGCTTCTGATTGTGCACTGGCAACCATATCTCTGCCTGACCTACATATAATCAGGTGTGGGGCAGGTTTTTCTTATTTGGGTAAGGAATTACTTGCACCTCAGTTCCATTTTTGCTTTACTCTTCATTACATAATTATAAATTTAAAAGATAATACAAATTAAAGAAATAAGGTCACTGGAGTATTATCAACATCCTTAAAAACACGAGAAATTTGAACTGTGGTGTATTTATGCAGACTCACTTTCTTTAAAAGGTGTTTTTGGATTGACATTTTCCTTGGCAGAATGCTGAAAAGCTTTAGAAGGATCGAATCGCTTGATGCCTTGAATCGCATTCAGTTGGTCCTCGAGCTCTCCACGAACTTTCTTTTCCTTTGCTACTTGAGATCGTAGTTTTAATACCTCCTAAAGAACAGAAGACTTCAATGTAAGTTAAACAACAAATTTGGTGACAACATGAAAAGATGTGACTCAAAACCGGTTCAGTTAAACTTTATCCGACTTAATTCCACTCAATCTGAAGGCCTAAAATGCACAACAGCTTAAAAATTAACTCATGGATTGTGTATGTACAAACAATGTTATCATAAAAAAATCTAGTTTTAATATAATGGGATCATTGGGAAAAGATTAGTCCTTGAAGAATGCTCTTTGACTCCTCCGCACTCCCAAAATTGAAATTCCCTCTTTCATTAGGCAGTACAACAGGAAATTCTCCCTTACTTTTACCTGCAAATAGCTCCTGGCTGGTCTCACTTTACACTATTGTTGGCTCTGTTTCCACATCACAGTAAGCCATATTAAAAACACAACTCTGGTAGCACGCTGATACAGGCTCAAGTTTGTCATGCTGCCTGGTCTTGTGAATTGTTTCTCTCCAAATAAACTATGAGCAGGAAGCCAAGAACAAACCTTGTTTACTACTACAGTATTGGTTTCCATCTCTGCAAGCAAACCATGACCTGGGTTTGAGGCATAAAAAGAACAACGGGAGCTGAATGAGAACTTTTCAGCACCTATTCACATTAAATCATTGTGTTTAACGTGACATGTGAACCGGGCAATTGCAAAAATCCATTAGGCTTTATCAGCTTTTAAAGATATCTACATCAAACAAAGCTCTAGGACACATTCAGAATCTTCTGTGGCTATGACTATCAGAAAGCATATGTTCAGCTTTTAAAGGACTAAACTCAATGGGTCTAATTGCCAAAAAATTAGGAATAGCAAAATAAACTCCATCTCTATAAATCACATTGTCTTTGTTCCGACAGGCACGTACCTCAAACTTTTCTCAGCACAGACCTTGAAATGGTAGACTGTTTGGCTGGCTTGTGGTTTCTTTACATCCTTTTCTGCAACACTCCCTGCTGCCCCCAGCCAGGTGCAAAAATAGTCATCTGCATCCTGCCAGTTGACAGGAACTTGTGAAGTAGTCCCCTCCCTCCCTTAAATGCTATTTTCTTTTAATTCACATGTTTATTTCATCTAATTCTTAACCCACCCCCTTCAAACAAGCAAACCTATGGTAGGGTACATTAATCTGAAAAACAGGCAATTCCACTAAAAACCTTAAAAGAATCAGTATAACAGCTACTCCTTATGTATTGTCAGTGGCTCAATATGTCAACAATCTACCTTAAAAAGCCCGGCTGGTGCTGAAAACATATGCATTTCTTTGTACCTCATGCCATCTCCCCTACCCCTCACAGTGTCAGGCTATTGCTGGATTTTTTCATGGCCCCCATTTTGCATCCAGACTGATGGGTACTCAGCCTCCTGAGTTTGTTTTGCTCCAAGCCATAGCAATGCTGCCTATCACAAACCTGTTTCAGTTGTGCATTCTCTTCTTTCAGTTTCACTACATGTTTGATTTTCTGCTTCTGATTCTGATGGCCCAACAGCTTGGCATATGCGTCACTAAGTTTGTTCAGCTCTTCTTGGGCAGCACCATTCTCATTCAAAAGGGCATTCTTCTCCGCCTCGTATGCATCAAGTTGTTTCTGAAATGTAACATTTAATATAGGCTGAACTACAAGCGATCAGCAAAACTCGAGTTGCTTTCAGATGCTGTGTCCTTACTGTAGAACCAATTCAATAACGAAACTGCCAATTACCCCCCCACACACACACACCCCGGATGAAATCCAACATCAACCCCTCATCTGCTTGAGGGTCCCCAACCCTCCAGAGAAGTTTCTGGAAGGCATAGAGGGCCGTAGAGGGGAAAGGGAACTGCACATGTATGGTCATCACTGAATTTTACCGACAGCTAATAGTGCTTAAGGCAGGGGTAGTCAACCTGGTCCCTACCGCCCACTAGTGGGCGTTTCAGGATTCTAGGCGGGCGGTAGGGGGTTCTACGGCACAAGCTGAATCCTCCTTCCATCGAGCGCTGGTGGGCGGTAAGGGAATTTTACCATCAAGAAAGATGCATTAGTGGGCGGTAGGTATAAAAAGGTTGACTACCTCTGGTTTAAGGCAGCGGGAGCACCTGGAGAGTAGTGAAAATTCCAGAGTTTATTTTGGTATTTTTTGCAGTATCTAGACTCTTAATGGCTTTAATCAGACTAACCTGAAAGGGTTTGACTTTATTAAGCAGATCTTCGTACTGGGTACGCCATGTTTCCAGGCTCTCTCTGCAATCAGCTTCTACTTTTTCAGCAACAGTTCTCCTAAGGAAACAGAAGCCGTGCAATTCATTCCTCATTTCAGAGATCCAATTACCTGATGCAAGACCCAGGGGAGCCTGCATTGGGGGCATCAAGGAGCATGCTTTTACACCTGCTTCACCCTAGTCTCCTTCCTGGGATCCTTATAAAAGAGGAGCTATGGTGGGAAGGTGGCTGCCCAAAACTTTATTTCTGCTCTCTGGCATTCTGGACATTCTTGTCTCTAGGTAGGTGGGGGGACATGTATATTTTTCATACACACACACACACTTGTTGGGATTTTGTTGTCTTAATTTTTGTAAACCAAGGTTATTGCTCGAATTTCATATACTTCTTAACCTTTGTGAGCCACCTTTTTGGCCAGAACACAGCACAGAAATAAACTCAAACTTGTGAAACTTACCTTTCTATTTCAAGTTGCTTTTTAAAATATTCACTTTGTTCTTCAAGTTTTGCTTGCAGATTAGCAATTTCCACAATATTCGATTCTTTGATTCTTTTTATTTCTGCATCTTTTAATGCTACTTTTGTCTGGGCATCCAAAATGATCCTAAGTGGGGAGTGGGTAAAGGGAGGGAGGAGAGCTTTTTAAATTCTCCGCCTGATGGATGGTCGGCAAAAAAATAGAATGAACATATAGATAAATGGCACAAATTGCCATGAGAGTCAAGTACTAAAAGTCAGTCAAGAGTCAAGTACTTTGACTAGATCCTCACTTTGTAGGATCAAATCTGTTACGCAATTTACACACTGGTACAATGCGAAGGATTTGCAATTATTATTATGCAAATCCTATCCTGTATGCATGCTTTTCTTTGATAGGACCAAGAGACAAGACTGCTCCCCTCAGCTGTTATTTGGGCCTTTGGAGATGAATATGTAGCTTATTCTGTCTAAACCTTTTGATGGGGGGGTGGAGAGAGAGATGTTATAATTTATTATCTGTGCTAGTGACGAACAACTCTTTAGCCTAGACAGGCAGAAATCTGGCTGAGCAAACACATGTAAATATCATCCCTCTTCACCATCAGGTCTATCGGGTGAAATTTCTTATCACCCTTACCTTGCATTTTCTTCCTGCACCATGTCTTTTGCAAGCTGCGCATCTTCCATCTTTTGGGTCACGTGCTGCACAGTTTTGCTCATCTCAAGTAATCTGTCCTGCAGGGCCGTTTTCTCTTGTTTGAGGGATGTGATTTCTTGGACCACAAAAGCTTTGTAACTAAGAAGGGTTACAATATTTACATTCCTGCTTGACTTGAACACTGCGCTCAAGCTCTCCCTTGCCATGCCTTACACTTCATGCTTTGCCCCACCCCCACCTCTGGCATTGGTCAACTCACTCTTCCCATTCCTCCTTGCCTACATGCCAACAGCTTAGATCAAGTCGGGGGGGGGGGGAGGATAAACTTCCTTCACCGGTGCAAACTATCTGGACAAGGGTCACGCTGCTTCAGAGCTCTGCACAGCAGAATTCAAGTCACTCGTGGGAATTAAGATTTTATCAAGGGCTTAATGCCAATTTCCTCATGTGCCATGCAAAACCCCATCATGCTGCTAGTCAAATAATGCCTTCCATTTTTCTATCCCTCCTGCATCAGGGATGGGAAGCCTATAGCCTTCCAGATGTTGTCAGACTCCAACTCCCATCATACCCAATCACTGGGCATGCTACTGGGATATGATGATGGGCATTGGAGTCCCAACAGCATCTGGAGTGAGCAACCATTTATCCACTCCTGCCTCCTCCCAAAAGGGAGACTAGCAAGGTTGGTGTCATAGACAGCTATTAAATTACCCACCCACCCTCATTTCAGCAAAGTTAAATATATTTCAGCAAAGTTAAATATATAGTTAAATATATTGAACCTTGTAACACGGCAACAAGGTAGTCCATACTCATTTTATGGCATATAAGAAGCAGCAATACCAGGGGGTAGATGAGGGCAGGGGAAAGGGACTGCCCTGCTTCTGCTACTCCTAGATGCTTTCCTTCCTCCCCAGCACCACCTGCCTTTTGGGAAGGATCCCAAAGAGAGAGTGTGTCTACTACTGTTTAACAACACAAAATCCTTTGTTGCAGAAGCAAGTCAATGCACATGCAAGATGAATGTGTCTGCAGCAGTTTGCCTTGATAAAACTCTGGAACTGGAGTGGGGGACCTGAAACCCTCTCCAAGTGTTGAGTTCAGATTTGTGTTAATGGGAGATGAAAGCTGAAATAAATAAGAATCATTGGGGGCGGACACAGAGAGATATCCAATGCCGCACAGCAATACCCACAATTTGCTTTGCCCATCCCATCACCATGTCCTGACTTGGATGTTTTCATGGGCCGAAGGAAAAGGGGAAAGGCCAATGTTCTACAGTTCTTAAGACCAGCATCAACCAAAATAAATCAACTGTGAAAGGGGGAGAGAAGGAGACAGAGGGGAAACACACCATTTACACAAGAGCAGAGAAGAAATGAAAGCATCCACTTACTACCCAAAGACTTACGTACGTTTCAAATTCAGCAACGGTCTCCCCAAGCCTACACAGAGTATTGCTATGCTCTTCTTGCATCTTCACAACGGTACTTCTGCGCAATGAACCTAATTTCTCCAACTCTTCAGTTTTCCTGAGATGGGGAGTGGTGAGTCAAAAAATGAACAGCAGTATTTTTTAAGAACAGCCCCCCAAAGCTATTCAAAATTTTATGAGCCAGTGCCCCCAAGTGCTTGTTTCTGAGTCCAGTGCAACCTTTCCATTTAAGTACCCTAGTCCTTTTGAGTTAAAAGCAATGTGCACAAAATGGCTTAGTGTGCTCTCTCTCTCTCTCTCTCTCACACACACACACACACACACTTTTATCAATATATGTCATGTGATCTTTTTCACCTGCAGCTTGAAAGACTACAGCTCAGGTACAGGTTTGCTCACATCACCTGCCATTTGTGAGAACTATGTCTAAATGTAAGTATGCAAATCACTATTTCTCTACACACCCTCTCAGTTCTGCTTCCAGCGCTGATAGCTTCTCAGCTTGGGATTCCTTCACATTTTCCAAGTGTTTCACCACCATCTCAACTTGGTCTTCTTTAGCATGCAGTCTCTCCAACTCAGCCATGGTTTCTCTCAATTCTCTTTCCAATCCCTGACGCAAATTAGCAGAAGCCACCTGAAGTGGATTCAACAAACAGCATGTAGCTCGAGTGAACTCATTAATTAGAACAATCCGCCAAGTTATCCTTCCTTCTGATCATCTTCTGCTTCAACCCAACATTCTCTGCCACTGCTTCCTAATTTAAGAAAGTATTCTAGATACAGATGTTATTTTCTGAAGCTATTTTGATGAAATTTTGAGACACTACCCCACCACATATTAAATTTCTGGGTAAATATAACACAGCCCAATCTCTCCATGGCAAATTGGGGTGGCTGATTCAATTATCTGAGACATACCATAACCCAAAGCTATGCCCATTATACTCCAATACTGCCAAGAGTGAAATAGGTTACGAAGCTTCAGATAATGTGAAATTGCAGCACAAAATCTCCAACAGTAATTGTTCTTTGTCTGCAAATGGTGACTAGCGGGATAAAACTCTTCAGCTTTCTAGACTCCTGCTCAGCTTTATTTACATTATAGGCTTCCTTCTGCTTTTGGCGCTCCTGTTCTTCTTGAATCAGTTTTTCTTTCAGAAGATCTATCTCTGCATTTGCCGTTTTCTCCTTTTCTCCATATTCAAATAAGCATTTCTCTAAAATAAAAAATAAAAAAACAAAGTTACACAAAAAAACTGCTTGGATATAGGTAGAGCTTTTTATATTCTAACTGTTCTGCTCTGCCATTCGTAGTTCATTCCTAGATTCCTGCAGTTGTGTCTCCAAAGTAAAAGTAACATACAGGAAGAGATTTGCTTGGCACAATGATTTCCACTACCAATAAAATAAAAATAAATTGCCTCATAATACTGTGCACATCAGTCAAGATTAAACTTGGAGCTGTCGTTGAGAAAATGAGAGCCAGCTGACGTCTGTTTTGAAAGTAATGTAGGCATATTTGGCCAAAACACACCGTAACTTTATGGTCACCTTTTTGCTGTTCAAGCAACTTGCATCTTTCATGCAGGTCTTCAATTTCTGTAGACAGCGTTGCTTCTTTCATTTCAAGAGTATTTTGCAATGTGTCAATGTCCTTATTCTTGGCTTCTATTATTGCCTCTAACTGGATGACATCCAGCTTGTATTTATCAACTTGTTCTGAAACATTGCTGTTGGGGAGAAAAAAAGAAACACATGATGTTCTTAGTTTACAGTAGGTTTACTCTGGCAAAAGTTAGATCTCAGCTCAGCAACTTCCACTAGCTTTGCAATGTAGTGAGTCTTATTTTAGGCCCCTGTAGTGCAAGCAGTCTCTTCTGAGAAATATTCTGAAGTAGTCACACTTTACTACTGCTTGAAGAAGAGTTCACAAGACTATCCTGGTAAACCTGCCCTAGTTATTTTTGTTTTGTTTATTTTAAGGTTATATTTAGCATGCTGCTCCTTGATTGGCTCTTCATTTCATCTTCAGGTAAAGACTTGGATCCCATTAACATCCTCAAACTCTCCAAACCAGAAACAGAGGTCACCCAAGTCCTATAGAAGTCACAATGCTTGAAACAATTGCTGGGACTGAAATATGCCAAAAAGTTACCCCAACAGGCCCTTCTGATTTTGTTGCTGTTCCTAAAATGCCCAAAGATGCATTTAGGACAGGTAATGGCTCTCTTGCAGTTTTAGAAGCTTCTGGCTGATGACTCCTCAACGTATATTATTCCTTCAAGGGGGGAATAAGAGTAGCAGATATCCACAACTCCAGTGTCTAAATGCCTTCCCAAATAAACATAAGCTGGTATGTTAGCCAAAGATATAGGAATATCAGCAAACTGCATTTTCTAGTCTAGCTTTTCCCAAACTGGTACCCTCCAGATAGAATCCAAATCCCATCAAACTTAGCGAGCAATGCCACTGGTCTGAGATAAACAGATGCTGTAGTATAGCAACATCTTGATGACACCTGGCTGGAGAAGACAATCTTAATTAACCATAATCTCTACCCTTATAAATGATGGATGCACCAGCATCTTGGGTCAGAACAGCTGCCTGCTGGTAGTCTCTTCTTTTCTCAACATTACCATCAATGCTACCTCAAGATTCATCAGTAAGCCAACATGGACACTTGTGGTCCATCCCATCCACAAATGCCAACTGAAGACTGGGGCACTTCTCCACACCCTGCCTTCACTTCCATAGAACAGCAGCAGCCTAGGCAAAAACCCAGCTTTTATCTCAGTTAGCATTTGTGACACCCACTCTGAGAACCAGCAATGGACTTGTCACCTCTAAAAACGTAGATCGTGGAAGTTATGGCTTTGGGAACCACTAGCTTCACACTTCAGTTTAACAAGTGCAGACAAATGCACAATTAGGCAAATTCAAATCTTAGGCTTTTTGTAGAAATAAAACGCACAAGGCCAAGTCCCAAGGTTCCTTTACCAGACAGTGCTTGTGTCAAAGCTGTGAAAGTAAGATTGTAAGTATACGTGACTTACGCAAGTTCTGCAATGTATTCCAGGAGATTCTCTAAGTCACATGTCTCTTCAGCTTGCCTTTCACTTGCTGTCCTAGAACAGAATGAAAATGTATGAGCGCATGGCATAGGGTCTTTAGAAACTCGATCAGAAAAAAGTGAGTGTTAAGTTTTCCAGAAGGAATGTTTGTTTCAGCCATGTAGGGGCCTAAAATATGTAGTTAAGTTTTCAACCGCGAAGTACAAAATAACCAAGAAATGGAAATAAGCAGTTTCTTTCCTAGGGTATACAGAAGATCAGTTACTTAGAATCCTTACTACAGCCCAGGTAGCAGCTGAGCATTACAAAGTTGAAAACCATTACAGAAGACCAGGTGCATAAAGGCAAATAAGTGTTCCCGATTGTAAGAGAAAAATAAGGCACCAATGTCACCTTTCTGAAATGTGTTTTTCCATTAAAAAAATTATGTGGATATATGTTCAAAATCATGGCCCACGTTGTCAAATGTTCACTGACAATTTAGACATACAATCTCTATTTCTATCTAAGCATTATTTTATCAGTATAAAAGTACCAAGGATACGCAAAGCCATAGCAAATAAAACCTACAGACCAACTGAACTGTGGAAAGCAGCAGCTTGGTGCTGCTCATGTTATCGCATAATGCTTACAACAAGCAATAGAGGCCACTCAGTAGACTCCATCCTTAACCACTACAGGTTAAGACATGAAAACAATCACTCTGTGCTGGATACTTCTGGACCATTGATATCCCTATAGTCATCATGTTCAAGCTCTTTTCTTAGCTGTTTCTCTTAAAGGGAAAGGCACTTAAGAGGTCAGGAGTCACAGGAAAAAGCAACGCTAAATACAAGGACAACACCCCTCTTTCTCTCCACTCCCAGCTAAGCCATTGTTATAAACAGAGGTGCTGATTTTGAACAGAAATCCATCTGGGTAGAATAGTGGGGAAGTTTATTTCAACATCTGATTTTAATTACTATTGATTAAATGGCTCTCTAGTGAGCAGATGGTCACTTAAGATGTCCAACTAGGACACGGTAGTAAAAAAAAACATGATATGGATACAACAACATGGATACAAATTGCTTGGCCACTCTAAAAGATTCCAACAGAGCATTATTGCTAACTAAGGAGCAAAGTGGAAGGACATTCACTGGAAGGACAGATAGTGAAGCTGAGGCTCCAATACTTTGGCCACCTCATGAGAAGAGAAGACTCCCTGGAAAAGACCCTGATGTTGGGAAAGATGGAGGGCACAAGGAGAAGCGGACGACAGAGGACGAGATGGTTGGATAGTGTTCTCGAAGCTACCAGCATGAGTTTGACCAAACTGCGGGAGGCAGTGGAAGACAGAAGTACCTGGCTGTGCTGGTCCATGGGGTCACAAAGAGTCGGACACGACTAAATGACTAAACAACACCAAGGAGCAAAGTAACTGAAGCTGAATGGACTAGTTGAAGGAAACATACTATAGCTTGCAAATGTATTTCACTGGCCACTCACCTGCACCAAGTCTGAAATATTTGTGTTAAGTAATGCCTCTTTTTTTAAAAAAGAGAGAGAGAGAGAGAGAGAGAGAGAGAGAGAGAGAGAGAAAGCCTTCAAAAGTAACATTTCGGTGTTTCAGAAAGCAGTTTGCCGTAGAAGATGGTTACCGACTCTTACCTTTCAAGACCCTTTACACTTAAAAGGTTAGCCTGCTAAAGTACCACAAAGTTAACAAAAAGGGTTGCTGCTTGACATTTCATGCAGAAACTTACAGTTGCTCTTCCAGCTGTGCTACTTTTTCCTGTGACTGCTCCAAGTCTTTTTGAACTTTGTGCAGTTTCGTTTCTGTGTCTTCCTGCTTAACGGGGCCTGTCTAAAAACCACACACATAGACATTACACAAAAGATTAAAACCTTAAAAGATCATCAAATCTTCCCTTATTCAAAATTTTCAAGTTTAGAAGCAATAAGTCAACCAATAAAAGGAACCTAACCTGAGCAATGTGAACTCTCCCACTGTTCAATGTCTACATTAGCAATTTTGAACTCTCCCTCACTGATGGATTTATAAAGAAAAACTGTAGTCCTAGCAGATCAACATTGAGGGTGATATTCAACTACTGCATCCCATCAGGGCAAGGGTTTCTGCTTCCTCAATAATACTGCCCCCCCCCCCGCCAAATTTGAAGGAATCCCTGAACAATTTTTCTGGGATGTGGTGGTGGTGAAGGGAAGAACATCCTTTTGTGCAAGGAGAAATTTTTGCACTAATGGAATGAGACTTAGCATTACATTAGATTTCACCCTTCCTCTCACCATAAGCAAAGAAATTTAAAGTCTAAATTATACTATGACAGATATGGTTTTAATCCCAGTCTGAGTACTGTAACTCACCTTCTTTGCATTCCTAAGATTCCGCAGCTTCATTACCTCTATCCATAGCCTTGTATTCTTCCGTGTTCCATCTTCAAGGAACTTAAGGGGAGAAAGCAGGAGAGAAGGAAAGTTTTCTTCTCAATTTTAGTTCTGATCTTTAGGAATCTTCAGGAGCAACCTAGCTAGAACAAATCCTATCTAGCCAAAATTACCCTCTGTCATTCTAGATTCCAGTGGGAACAAATTGGAGTGTGAGCCTACAGAACTGTTCAAGGTTGTTAAAACAAAAGGAGTGTGTGAAGAGCTCCGAAAGGACCTCTCCAAACTGAATCGGTGGTAAAACAGCAAATGAAATTCAATGTAAACATGTAGAAAGTGATGCACACCAGGACAAAAATATGCTCGGATTTCACATGTTTACTCTTGGGTTCTGAAATGGCAGTGGCTGCCCAGGAATGAGACCTTGGGGTCATAGTGGATAGTTTGCCGAAAATGTTGACCCAGTGTGTGGCAGCTGTGGGAAAAGGCCACCAAGTTGGCTTTAAAAGAGGATTAGACAAATTCATGGAGGACAAGGCTATCAATGGCTACTAGCC
Source organism: Podarcis pityusensis (assembly GCF_964106645.2). NCBI lineage: Eukaryota > Metazoa > Chordata > Lepidosauria > Squamata > Lacertidae > Podarcis > Podarcis pityusensis. The sequence continues at coordinate 46,419,372 of NC_138029.1, read as the reverse complement.
ACAGTGGCTCTGCCACTGTCTCTGAATACCAGGTGCTGAGAATTGCAGGTGGGCAGAGTGCAGTTGCGTTCATGTCCTGCTTGCAGGCTTCCCACAGGCATCTGGTTGGCCACTGTGAGCTGGGTCTTTGGCCTGATCTAGCAGGATCATCTAATGTAGAATGCCCCAAAAGGTTAATTTAAATAAAGAGAAGTCCCCTTGCAGTCAATGAAACTTATTCTCATGCCTTGTGTGTTCAGCAGCCTTGTCCAACCTGATGCCCTCCATACTCCCAGCATCCTTGATCACTGGCTATGCTGCCTGGGGCTGATGGAAACTGCAGTCCAACACATCTGGAGAGCATCAAATTTCAGAAGGCTATTGCAGGGAATTACAGCTTCCAGCACGTGCATAAACCCATCCATTGGAAATCAGTGCTTGGAAGTGCACACAATACGTAGTCACTTCTGTGTTCATCTTTTCAATGCCAATGTAGGGTGTCCTGCTGAAAGGGAACTTGCTGCACAAAACCCTCACATTTTAAAGTGTGTTAAAGGGAAGAATGTCCCATGCTTAAGTTTGTTACTGTCTAAAGTCACATTAAGTAGATAGCGAGACAATATAGTCAAACCTCGGTTGTGGAACATAATCCATTCCAGAAGCCCGTTCAGCTTCCGAAATGTTCAGCAATCGAGGTGCAGCTTCCGGTTGGCTGCAAGAGCCTCTTGCACTCGAGCAGACGGCACGTCGGACTTTCAGCTTCCGAAAACCGAAGCATTTATTTCCAGGTTTTTGGCATTCGGGATCCGAAATGTTCCAAAACTGAGGCATTCGGGAGCCGAGGTTTAACTGTATACACCCCAAAATTAGTATTTACTTGGTAAAATAAAGGCATAATTGTAAACAACTTAGCAGGGCCACCAAGAAAGGTGGTAAAAGGATGGACACCATCTCTATTTTTTTAACTACAAAATTTATGACATGTTTGTGAAATTACTGTTCACCCACTGTGCCTTAAGGACAGACCCATTCAAGCACAAAGCTTTGCAGGAGGAAACTGCCACCAGTAGATAAGTGCTCACTCTGCCTCTTAAAGAAGGGCCAAACACCACAGCAGCTACATAAACCATAATGATATGTACCTTTGATTTCAGTAATTCATTGGTCCTGATCAACTCCAGCTGCTGCTTTTCCAGAGAAGCAATATTCGCCAAAAGTGAGGTTTTCTCCCTAATTGCAGCAGACAGCTTTGACTCAGACTTTGCAAGATCTTCCTCCAGAGCTTGCAGTCTTTTATCCTGCTGGCCACGTTCTCCAATCAGCACCCGAATCTACAGTAATACGCATGAAATTAGATGAGAAATAATTCCAGGAAGCAAGTCCCCCCTCCCCCACAATATTGTTTCATTACTAGTTGAAATTCCAAAATGTTCTCGTTATAAATAACACAATTGAATTAATTGTCCCAGGGCACTTACAGACTGTCATTATTTTTGGGTGGGTTTCAGTCCAGTGTTAGAAACTGAGAAATGAAAGCTAGGACCTAAATGGCAACTTAAAACTAGGTTGTGGGCACAACAGCAGAATGTCTGGGCACGCTTTTTTATAACAAGAATACAAAGCTGAAAATGAATGAACCTCAGCTAAAATATTATGTTCATTTTTCACATGGTCTAGTCCTTCCCCTGCCCACGCCCCTAAAATTCTTAAGAGGGTCTCTTCTCCAGTCTTCAGAGAGTAGGTAGAAGTGAGGAGGCAGAAAAACGTCCTCCTTTCCTTCCACTCTGCAGTTTTAATCTGAAATCTTAGGCACAGTACTGTGCCCAGAGCTCAGAAACTGCTAATGAAGTTCCCGGTCACAAAATTCCCCTAGAACAATGGGAGTTTCGAACACTGATTCAGTTGCAATGCCAGCAAATTCAGTTTGCCACCATTACAGTTTGGGAAAGCTTGTGTCACAAACCCACTTCCCTGAATGATAAGACTTTTTGTGATATAAGGAAGTGGTGGGGAAATGCAGTGGAACTGATGCAATGTCATCAAAGCTCCCTACAAATACATCAGAATGAATGCTCAGTAAAGCAAGCTGTCTGAATGGAACCCCAAGTCACCCACCAGAGCAATGATTCACATGTCAGCTTTTATAAATGATTTCAAAGTAGTTTACAAGTAAGCCAACCATAAATCCAACATCACATATAAACAAAGAACTATCACTGAAACACTCCAGACACCTGTAACATCAATGTCAAAATGGTTTATGATGTTGAGTTTGATGACAGCCAGGTGACTTAAAGGGCCTTGGGTACTTCCAAGGGGAGTTTCCTATTATGCTGACTAATACACAAATTGATTTGGCCACCCACTTATTTAATCATCACTAGGAAATTTCGGGGGACAGTAGTGACACTGAGGGAAAATGCTGCACTCCAATATATCCAGTGTCTTTGGTCAAATTATATAGTAACAAATCTTTGGCTCTCCAACAAACCTGAATAGGTTTAAGAATTAATTGAGACAAAGAAGAAGAAGAAGAAGAAGAAGAAGAAGAAGAAGAAGAAGAAGAAGAAGAAGAAGAAGAAGAAATTATTTATATGCTGCCCATCTGACTGGGTTTCCCCAGCCACTCTGGGCAGCTTCCAACAAATTAAATGCATTAAGCACAGTAAAACATCAAACATTAAAAACTTTCAGGTTCTGCATACCTATTCTAAAAGAACCATAGATGTTCACACCAGAAATGCAATAGATTTATTTAAATAAGCTACTAAAAGAGATGTAGGTGTTTATACCTCTTTTTCCAACTCCTTGCATGTTTTCAGGTCTTTTTTGCTGGCCAAATCCTTTCCTGCTTTCATTCCCGAGCTGTTTGGCTTTAAATTCTAGAGGCCAAGAAAAACAGTTTGTTTCATAAAAGGGCTGAAACCCAAAAAATCAATTTCCTTTTGATTTCACCCACACTTTATGAGCACAGCTTTTCAGAAGTACAAATGCAACTTATCCAGCAGGCAGTTGAGAAATATACACATGCACGTTCCCAGTTGCTGGGGAAAAACATTTCTCCAGATTTCTGTGCATGAAGAAACTCCTAAAGACAAGTGATCTTTCGGTCTATCTCAGTTTGACAGTTATAACAGGCTTTCAAAAGGACTGCATTTGTAAAGAAAAGAGAAAACTTTAGCAAAATTATCCTGGGTGGGGTTTTGTGGTGCTTACCTTACTTTTATGGTAAGTAATGGCTGCGTGCTTTTCCTTTCATTCTAGAAATTATCTCACCAATTGTCTGCCCTCTACAGCCTTCATGGGTGCCCATATTTCAATTAAAGTCCAGGGGAGGAGGTCATGAGGAGGCAACTCTTCCCACAGGACTTTCTCAAGTCAGGAAGCTCAGACAGCCAGGGAGGCTGCAAAGGACTGGAAAATGTTTGCTATAAAGTGTGCATATATATAACGCTCCACCCTATGCCATCTTGCAACAATAAGGTAAGCTCGAAACCTACATCCATAAAAATTATAGAGAAGTTCTATTGAGTTCCAAGAACAAAGCAGAAACATGGAAGCCATTCCTCGGGGAGAAAAAATAATCATGAAAAGTTAAAGGGCAGATTTTGACACAGCAGTAGAAAAATGCCAAGGGAGACGCAAGCTAGAATATGAATCCTACTTTCGAGTCAAGTTTTCTTGCAGCAGTTGATGAAGGTTTCATACTGGTAACATTCTGCTGAATTCCTGCATCCTCTATGAAAAGAAAAAAATAAGAGAATTTTTACCAGATTCCATTTCCAAATTATTTGTTCAAGATCCTTAGATGTTCAGCATCCATAGATGGGAAACACAAGAACAATCCATGAAATGCTTGTGGACAAAATGAAATGGCGAACCAAGTGCATTATCCATTCAATGTAACATAGAACCCTGGCAAATCAGGGTTCCACTTGCACAAATATAAACCAATCACCCCTGAATTAGAAGAGGGTGGCAAGGTTGCACTATTGTACTTGTCTGTGTCCCCACATGTGAAATTCCCATCTTGCAGAACCCCCTGAAAATGGTTTATGTTTCAGCCATTTAAAAAAAAGGACTAAGCAGATGTACTTCTATTTCCCAGGTGTCTCACAGAAAACTTTATACCACCATTCCCACATTGTCTAGACATCACAAAACAAACATTGACTATAAGCAAATCTACTTTGGGGCATGGATAAGTGCCACAGCATGAGAGAAAGGAGAAAGTTGGAATGACTACCTGTAAGTAAGCTAACATGTACACAAGCACAAGTCGACCTCTTAGCGTTATTTTACCTTCCATTATTCTTTGTGTGTTTAGACAAGACAGCAAAATGAACAAATTTATAACTAAACAAGTAGGAATCCAACAAACAGGAGCTCTAAAGCAGAAGGACAGTAAGTGTTAATGCACATCCATAACAAGCGCAAGTCATAACTCCAGCAAAAGCTCCTAAACCTCTCAGTAATGTGTATATACATGAGTGCTGACTGCGCACATGTGAGTCCAGGTGCATAACACTACTGGATGTCATTGACAAACATGGAACATGGTTAAGAATGGAAGATGAGAACAGACTCTTCATGCATGTAGCGCAGATCTGAAGCTTGTTAAAGAAGCATCAAGCAAGCATTTGCCAATCCAGCTTTTTCACGATTTCATTACCCATATGCTCTTTGAATCGTTGGGACTTGTCAAAAGACACAGGTCCTTTTGATGGATCTGAAGCTTTGACATCATAAGCGCCTGGTGATGGGGCACAAGCTAGATAAGGTGGGAAGAAGGATGAACATTCAGCAAAAATCAAAGCCCTGATTAAAAAAAACCCATTTAAAAAAATATATACATTTTGGATAGCCAACTGTTGCAGAAAAAGCTGAATTAATCCTTACTGCAGTGTTTGCATTCATTACATTGTGCACTGGGGTTCTTTCACCTCCTTTTCATATTTCTGTTGAGGGAGGGAATATATTTTGATAATCTCTGAATTCCTGATAAAATAGTCACAAGATGAAAGGGTAGAAATGACCCAATTCAAGGGACACTACAAACTTTAGTCTGCACCAACTAAATCAATAACAATGATCGTGAATGCGTTATCAGGGCCCATTGAGAAATAATACAAATATTATACAATGTAACCATTTGCAATATTGTTATAACTTGAAAAGAAAAAAAAAACTCCAGCCATTTCCTGGTGCCTTAAGAATTGCTTTAAAAGTCAATTTTAAAATGAAGGGGGCAAAACTTAGGGCCAGTCCTACTATCAGCTAAAGAAAAACAAAGGAAGGGAGCAGTAGCGATGTGTTGGAGGGCTAAACTCTATGTGCACAAGGCCTGTCTGGCACCACGTAAGCCAGCCGGTGCCTTTAGGTGCAGTGAATGACCCTGTACCATCACCAATGTTTTCTTCTTATTATTATTATTATTGGGTTTTAAAAACAAAAATAATGTACAAATAAGCATACCAAGTTTTCTCATCTCATTTGTACAGTATATCACAAAAATGGCATAATAAATGTGGAGTAATATCTACAACATATGGTTCATTATTAGTGGTCAGTGTATGAGTTCTTGGTTCATGAATTGCTTTAAAAAACTAAAAAAATAAAATTAAAAAATTCCAGTAGCACCTTAGAGACCAACTAAGTTTGTTCTTGTTATCTTTCGTGTGTATGCGCATGAAAGCTTATACCAAGAACAAACTTAGTTGGCCCTTAAGGTGCTACTGGACAATTATATATATATATATATATATATATATATATATACATATATATATATATATTTCAACTGCATCAGACCAACACGGCTACCTACCTGAATTTAAATAACTAGGAAGAAAAGAAGGGGAGGGGAATGGTAAGTGGGGTGTCGTCGGGTGGTTATGCTTCTGTTCTCCTACTTACCATCACCAATGTTTAAGATTAAGAACATTTATACATGGAATGGGAGGCAGAAGTGTCTTGCCCTTTACCTCGGACAGCAAACCATCTTGAGCCAGTCATACTAGACTACAAACAGGTTGGTACCCAAGTGAGATTGGACTTTGGACAAGAGAAGGCCAAACATCGCCTTCAGTGGGGAAGGGGCACAGAATTAAGTGGAGCTTCCATGTTCAGAGGCAGTGTGCCTTAGAGAAACGGGGACAAAAATAGGTGTGGGGGGGGGACTGGGTGGTGGACTAGACGGGCTCTCAGCAAAGCCCTGGGTAGATACTCCCCGCTGCTTATTCACCGCCTGCGCTCTTTGGAGATGCAACCGAGCGCCGCTTCCCCACCTCCCGGCCCTTTACTCACTTGGTGCCTCATTGAAGCGCCTGAGAGGAGCCTTCGGGAACGACATGGCGAAAAGCAGCGTCTGCCCAGCCTGCAGCGAGCAGAACGAATTCAAAAAACTGCGGCGCCCCGCCTCCCGCGTCATATGAACTCAACGCAGCCAATCAGGAACGCGCGCCGCCGGCCAAGAGGCTTCCACTGGGAGGTGTTAGCGGGAGGGAGGCGGGGCAGGAGAGGGGGCAACGCAGAGATAGAAAGGGGAAGAGAAGCCTCAGAGCAATATTGCGGCGGGACGGCTCAGAAGCCAGTCCCCTGGGCTTCCTCCCAGGAAGGCGGGCCAAGAGCGACGCAGTCTCATTTAACGGCCCCGCTCTGCCTAAATGTATAGGGAGGGCGCTGACGTGGAAATCTATAAACGGTCTGGGAGGCGTCAGCAAACGAATTCATTGCATTGTTTCTCCATGCACGGCGAAAACTCTTCCTATATTCCACCTGTTTTCGTTGTAATAGTCTGATTTTAACGCGCGTGCTCCGCTTATACTATAGGCGACAGGTGTAGTTTACTGATCCAGTTGCGGGTATCCAAAGCGCCTTTCCTTCTGCGCGCCTCCAGCGGGATGCATCCGCGCATCGTCCGGGGACGCATTCTGAGTAGCGAGCGCATTCCACAAACGAACACAATTTGCATTTCAAATCAACGACAAGTAGCCTTTCCAAATATGAGTGGCTGGGTGGGGTTAGGTACAACTTTATATTCTCCAAGATGTCCGCCTTTCCTTATTTGTAGAACATTTTTTTTTAATGGAGACTGCTCTTGTTTTTCTAGCTCTATGGGCCGTGAAAAGCTGGCGGAAGTGGGGCAGTTCGAGGACCACTTCCGGGGACGGGTTGCGAGGCGGAGGGACGAGGGCGCATGCGCCCTTTCCCCGGCGCTGGGGTCCTGGTGGGGGGAATGAGGCTAGGCGCCCGCTGAGTGGATGTCGGCGCCGTTCGAAGAGCGCAGCGGGCTGGTGCCGTGCGCCACCCCCTGGGGCCGCTGGTACCAGACCATGGAAGAGGTGTTCATCGAGGTGGACGTGCCGCAGGGGACCCGCGCCAAGAGCGTCGAGTGCAGCCTCAAGAGCCGCCACCTGTCTCTCTCCGTGGCCGGCGAGGAAGTGCTCAAGGTGCGGGGAGGAGGAGGAGGCAGGGACCGGGGGCGGCGACTCCGAGCCAAAGCGCGCGGCTTCCCCCAAAGGAATCTGGAAACTGCAGAGCTAGAGTTCCCAGCGCCCTTTGTGACTGCAAGTGGGTTGGGCTAGATGGCCCTCGGCGCCCCTTCGAACTCTTCCGTCCTGTGGCTCTGCGGATTCTTGGGAGGAAGCCATGCGCGTTGGGAGTGCTTTTCAGTGCATGGTTGCACATATTTCCTTTCTTAGTCTCTTGTAGTAAGGCTTACTGAGTCATCACCATGCCTTGGACTAGATCCAGTGCAGGGTTTGTTGTTGTTGTTGTTTAGTCGTTTAGTCGTGTCCGACTCTTCGTGACCCCATGGACCAGAGCACGCCAGGCACTTCTGTCTTCCACTGCCTCCCGCAGTTTGGTCAAACTCATGTTGGTAGCTTATAGAACACTGTCCAACCATCTCATCCTCTGTCGTCCCCTTCTCCTTGTGCCCTCCATCTTTCCCAACATCAGGGTCTTTTCCAGGGAGTCTTCTCTTCTCATCAGGTGGCCAAAGTATTGGAGCCTCAGCTTCACGATCTGTCCTTCCAGTGAGCACTCAGGGCTGATTTCCTTCATATTGGATAGGTTTGATATTCTTGCAGTCCATGGGACTCTCAAGAGTCTCCTCCAGCACCATAATTCAAAAGCATCAATTCTTCTGCGATCAGCCTTCTTTATGGTCCAGCTCTCACTTCCATACATCACTACTGGGAAAACCATAGCTTTAACTATACGGACCTTTGTTGGCAAGGTGATGTCTCTACTTTTTAAGATGCTGTCTAGGTTGGTCATTGCTTTCCTCCCAAGAAGCAGGTGTCTCTTAATTTCGTAGCTGCTGTCACCATCTGCAGTGATCATGGAGCCCAAGAAAGTAAAATCTCTCACTGCCTCCATTTCTTCTCCTTCTATTTGCCAGGAGGTGATGGGACTAGTGGCCATGATCTTTGTTTTTTTGATGTTGAGCTTCAGACCATATTTTGCGCTCTCCTCTTTGACCCTCAATAAAAGGTTCTTTAATTCCTCCTCACTTTCTGCCATCAAGGTTGCGTCATCTGCATATCTGAGGTTGTTGATATTTCTTCCAGCAATCTTAATTCCGGCTAGGGATTCATCCAGCCCAGCCTTTCGCATGATGAATTCTGCATATAAGTTAAATAACCAGGGAGACAATATACAGCTTTGTCGTACTCCTTTCCCAATTTTGAACCAATCAGTTGTTCCATATCCAGTTCTAACTGTAGCTTCTTGTCCCACATAGATTTCTCAGGAGACAGATGAGGTGATCAGGCACTCCCATTTCTTTAAGAACTTGCCATAGTTTGCTGTGGTCGACACAGTCAGAGGCTTTTGCATAGTCAATGAAGCAGAAGTAGATGTCTTTCTGGAACTCTCTAGCTTTCTCCATAATCCAGCGCATGTTTGCAATTTGGTCTCTGGTTCCTCTGCCCCTTCGAAATCCAGCTTGCACTTCTGGGAGTTCTCGGTGCACATACTGCTTAAGCCTGCCTTGTAGAATTTTAAGCATAACCTTGCTAGCGTGTGAAATGAGTGCAATTGTGCGGTAGTTGGAGCATTCTTTAGCACTGCCCTTCTTTGGGATTGGGATGCAGACTGATCTTCTCCAATCCTCTGGCCATTGCTGAGTTTTCCAAACTTCCTGGCATATTGAGTGTAGCACCTTAACAGCATCATCTTTTAAAATTTTAAATAGTTCAACTGGAATACCATCACTTCCACTGGCCTTGTTATTTGCAGTGCTTTCTAAGGCCCTTTTGACTTCACTCTCCAGGATGTCTGGCTCTAGGTCAGCAACCCCACTACCTGGGGTGTACGAGACATCCATATCTTTCTGGTATAATTCCTCTGTGTATTCTTGCCACCTCTTCTTGATGTCTTCTGCTTCTGTTAGGTCCTTACCACTTTTGTCCTTTATTATGGCAATCTTTGAACGAAATGTTCCTTTTATATCTCCAATTTTCTTGAACAGATCTCTGGTTCTTCCCATTCTGTTGTTTTCCTCTATTTCTTTGCATTGCTCGTTTAAGAAGGCCTTCTTGTCTCTCCTTGCTATTTTTTGGAAATCTGCATTCAATTTCCTGTATCTTTCACTATCTCCCTCGCATTTTGCTTGCCTTTTCTCCTCCGCTATTTGTAAGGCCTCATTGGACAGCCACTTTGCTTTCTTGCATTTCCTTTTCATTGGGATGGTTTTAGTTGCTGCCTCCTGTATAATGTTACGAGCCTCCATCCATAGTTCTTCAGGCACTCTGTCCACCAAATCTAAATCCTTAAACCTGTTCCTCACTTCCACTGTGTATTCATAAGGGATTTGACTTAGATTGTATCTTACCGGCCCAGTGGTTTTTCCTACTTTCTTCAGTTTAAGCCTGAATTTTGCTATAAGAAGCTGATGATCTGAGCCACAGTCAGCTCCAGGTCTTGTTTTTGCTGACTGTATAGAGCTTCTCCATCTTTGGCTGCAGAGAATATAATCAATCTGATTTTGATGCTGCCCATCTGGTGATGTCCACGTGTAGAGTCGTCTCTTGTGTTGTTGGAAAAGCGTGTTTGTGATGACCATCTTGTTCTCTTGACAGAACTCTATTAGCCTTTGCCCTGCTTCATTTTGCTCTCCAAAGCCAAACTTGCCAGTTGTTTCTTTTATCTCTTGATTCCCTACTTTAGCATTCCAATCCCCTATAATGAGAAGAACATCCTTCTTTGGTGTCACTTCTATAAGGTGTTGTAAGTCTTCATAGAATTGGTCAATTTCAGTTTCTTCAGCACCAGTAGTTGGTACATAAACTTGATTACTGTTATGTTAAAAGGTCTACCTTGGATTCGTATCGAGATCATTCTATCATTTTTGAGATTGCATCCCAGTACTGCTTTCGCCACTCTTTTTTTGACTATGAGGGCCACTCCATTTCTTTTGCGGGTTTCTTGCCCACAGTAGTAGATATGATGGTCATCCGAACTGAATTCGCCCATTCCCATCCATTTTAGTTCACTGATGCCCAGGATGTCAATATTTATTCTTGCCATCTCATTTCTGACCACATCCAACTTACCCAGGTTCATGGTTCTTACATTCCAGGTTCCTATGCAATATTTTTCTTTACAGCATTGGACTTTCCTTTCGCTTCCAGGCATATCCGCAACTGAGCGTCCTTTCGGCTTTAGCCCAGCCGCTTCATCAGCTCTGAATCTACTTGTACTTGTCCTCCGCTCTTCCCCAGTAGCATGTTGGATGCCTTCCGACCTGAGGGGCTCATCTTCCAGCATCATAACTTTTATATGCCTGTTGTCTTTGTCCATGGAGTTTTCTTGGCAGGGATACTGGAGTGGCTTGCCGGTTCCTCCTCCAGGTGGATCACGTTTGGTCAAAACTCTCCACTATGATCTGTTCATCTTGGGTGCCCTGCTTGGCATAGTTCATAGCTTCTCTGAGTTCTTCAAGCCCCTTCGCCACGGCAAGGCAGTGATCCATGAAGGGGGTGCAGGGTTTACATATAAGCTAAACAAGCCATAGCTTAGGGTCCCACTGTCTTGGGGCCTCCCCAAAAAAAATTAAAGGGGAAAAAACTGGATGTACATTTCCAAAATATAAAATAAAAAACAAATAAAATAAAACCTATATACAGCAACAGTGTTTTGTGTTGTGTAGGCTTCTATGATGTAAGTAATGGGCCTAGCCTGCTCCCTAAAATATCACTGGTTTGCTCATTTCTATATCAATTACTTTGATAAAATACACATTTTATGTGCAAATGGCTTTAGATACCTATTAGGTTCAAAAATTACCATATCACATATATTCAACACAAAAACAGTGACAATTTGTTGTCGACAAAGGACAGCTGGACAAATAAATGGGCCCCATTACTTTCAGTAGCTTAGGGCCCCATCAAACCTAAATGTGGCCCTGACTAGATCATTGGTTCCCAACCTTTTTTTGCCATGCCCCACCTAATCATCTGTAAAATCCTGGTGCCACTCCCCCCCTCCCGACATATTATTATTATTATTATTATTCAAAATATGCACATGGAAGAAGCCTGAAAGGCCATTAACTGTTAATAACTCATTCTTGGATTGTCCCCCTTAAAAATCAAATTGTCGCCCTATGGGGCGTGTGCCCCACATTGGGAACTACAGGACTAGATGATCCTTGTGGTACTTTCCAACTCTACAGTTCTATGATTCTTCTTTCTCTAGCTCCATAGCCTACCTCCCAAAGCTAGTCTGGCTGCATACTAAACCTGTAACCGCCTCAGTTCCTCTGGTGTAAGAGGAGACATTCTGCATCAAGGCAAAAGGTCCATCTGCCTTGACTCAATGGAAAAGTGATCAGTTGATATGCTGGGAAGAAGAGTTTCTGGTAATAGAGTTGTATTGTGAACCTCCCTGAGATTTTGTGATGAAGGGTGGTATATAAATGAAATCAAACAAACAAACAAACAAACTATTCCATGCCATTGTTGTGCATGTGAGCCATCACTTTTTTTTATTATTTATTGAATTTATATGCCGTCCTATACCCAGGGGTCTCACTTGATGATAAGAGTCTTCAGGTGATGAATATGCATGTGTCAAACAGGGCCTCTGCCCATTTTATTGGGCATTTGTGATTATTTGTGCTCCCAGTGGTATCAGAGTGATTATTTGTGATCCCACTCTCAGTACTGTTTGCACCTGCAAAATGGTTTGGGGCAGAGATACTTCTTTGTTTCCAGTCAGTGCATGTCTGCCACTTCCTTCTGAAATCCTGTAACTTTTCATACTATTGATGCCCCATGTTGTCTTTAGTCCTGCTCTTGTTGCGCTATAGTCATATTCATGAGTGTACATGCTGACAGCAATAATGTGATAACATTGGGACAACATTGCACAACACCTAATAAACTGGAATGATCTGTGGAGGGTCCATTTTTAAATCCACCGCAATACACTGTTATTGCATCAGTGACATGTTGCAGAATGCACCCTCAAAACAAACAAACATAAACTGTCTCTAAAGACCCGAGTCTTTAAAAAAAGAGCTTCTGTCTATCCAAGAGGAAAGTGAGTGTGGGAGTTTGGTAGTATCCTTGAGCTCTTTCCTTACTGCCCCCTATACTCTCTTAACAGCACAGGTCTGACCATAGGTACTCAGAAGTAAATGCTGTTGAATTCAATAGGCCTTTCTCCTAGGTAAATGGGGTCAGGATTTCAGCTTTAGCCATTAATGTGGTCTGAGCCTTGTACTTGCAGACCTGTGCACATCATTAGATTTCGGCGTTCCTTTTGTGTGAGCAAGCATTTGCCTACTTCATCACATGTGGAAAGTTGAATGATTTTGCCTTTATAGATTAATGGAATGCAAATTCATGAGAAATAAAGGGGTTTATATTCAGCTTATATTACACTATTGGGATGTTGCACACATAATAGAATCCAAAATGTATAATTAAAATGGCAATACCAGACAAGGAGATTGAGTCCCTATAATTAAACAAATTTACTAAACTAGTTAACAAGTTGTTGTTTTTTTCAAAAAATAGACCGAATCCAACAATTATCATTTACTTACATGCAACACAAAACAAATGGTATTTCTGGAACCAGCTTAAGAAGTTTGAAGATTTAAGCAAATCTTGTTTGTTTACAAATATATGTTACGACACACTTTTTAAAACAGTTACTATTTCTTTCAGGGTAAACTCTTTGATTCTACAATAGCGGATGAAGCAACATGGACACTAGGTAAAACCTTTGTTTAAGTGAACTTTTGGGAAGCAATTTAGTTTCTTTGTTGAGTTTTCTTCCCCGGTAAAGTTAATGTTTTATTCGTGGAATTTGCATGGGGTTTTCATCCTTCCTTGCAAGGGCACAGAAAGATTCACACGTGGATTGGCAGAGCCCTGTTTCTCCCTCCCTTCTCCTGAACTGCCTGGGGAGTGGAAGTAATGGATGAAATGAAGTTTCATACCGAAACTGTTTCCGGAATCTTTCCACTGTTTTAGCATGCTTGTTATAAATTGTGGTTGTGTTTGCTGTCCTTCAGGAGGAAGAGTTGGATATAAATTCAACAAATAAATAAAGACTGTGCATGCCTCCCATACACCCATACAGCCTCCCTATTATGTTATGTGAGTTCCAGTTACTGCCTCATTTGGCTGAGCATAGAGATAGTTGGATGAGGTCATGATAGACGGGCACAGACCTCCAATTCCTCATTAAGGCCTGTTGTGCTCATCACTCATGCGTTGGGGCTAAAGGGGAGCATGTGGGGCTGTTACTGCATCTGCATGTGGAGGGTTTGTTTCTGTGACGTTTGTCTTTTATGCAGAGGTCCATAAAGGCACTCAACAGCTTGTTGCTGGGGAGAACATTTTATTTTTATTTTGCTCTGGTACAAACACGAAAGCAGAAAGAACTCTTACCTCCTTCTATGTATGCCTAAAGAATTATGCTTAGAGGAATGGCAGGTGTAGTGAAGCTAGAGAAAAAGAACTATCTTTCTTCTTCATCTCCCAGTTCAATAAATGTTTGTCAGTCCACAATACTCCTGCAGAGGCATGAAGTTTGTTCTTATTAAACGATTTGTGTACCACCTTACAAGCTTCAGTCACCTGGGAATGTGTTAATATGATAATAAATCTCAGGATCTCTGACAGCAATTTTGCACAGCCAAGCTGTCTGTCATATGATTTCTGCTGTTAATAATTGGTCACCTTCCATCGATCTAAGTGCACTACACAGGGGTTGGAGAACCACTGCCCCTCCCAAGCAGGATGTCCATTGATATCTGAAGGTTGCTGACCCCTGCAGCAGTCTGAGGATGAATATATGAAGACAAAAAAACTTAGTCACAAAAGGAAGGCTCATTCATTTGGTGTTGGCTCCACAAACACTGTGTGTAATAGTTTAGAGAGAGCACATGCCTTTGCTTGCTGGTCAAAAAAAGGAGCTGGTCTAAATGCACGCAAGTTTCCAGCTGTTGTGTGTCATCTTCCTCTCTTAAAAAGCACACTTCTTTAAAAAACAGAGGACCAGAAACTGATACGAATCGTCTTGACGAAAACCAACCGTGATGCTGGAAATTGTTGGAGTTCTTTGCTTGAGAACGAGTATGCTGCTGATCCTTGGGTCCAGGACCAGATGCAGAGGAAGCTGACGCTAGAAAGGTTCCAAAGAGAGGCAAGTCCGGGGACATCAGTTAATGTTTGTGGACATGTATTTGAACCAAGATTTGAACATTACGAAAGCAGGGTATTGAGACGTATCCTGAATATAGCCGCAGTGGTATATAAATTATCTAAATAAACAAACTAGCGGTAGTGATCCCACGGACCATATTCCCAGTGTCCCTAAGTTGTGCCAGTTCTATCCTCTCTACTCCTGACATAGGAGCTGAATGTGCAGTGGTCTGGACTGGGGGAGAGCGGGTGGCAGAGAGGCAGTGCGCACAGGGATGTTGGGGTGGGGTGTGCTTCCTACACAGTTTAGGGAAGAGATGGAGAACCTATGACCCTTTGGATGGTGTGACTACCATGAATCCACAGCCAGTATGGTCCATGGTCCTCAGGGATAATAGAAACTGCAATTCATCAACAACTGCAGGTTGGCCACCCCTGGGTTAGGCCTTTAGACTAAATGCTTCTTTTAATTTGCAAAGCAGTTAGCAAATGCTGCAAGTTAATCTGATGAATGGGTATAAATGAAATATTGCTTTTTTCCATGTGTGTTTTTATTTTCCTTCCCAGAACCCTGGATTTGACTTCAGTGGAGCAGAAATTTCTGGAAACTACAGCAAAGGAGGGCCAGATTTCTCTAGTCTTGGAAGATAGCTGTCTTTTCTTCTTCTTTTTTCAGATGTATTCCCTTGAACTCAAGCAAAAATGTTGTGAAATATAAATTGGCCAAAAAACTCACCTGTGAGAATTAGGCTTAAAAATAGTTCACTGCTTTTTCTCAATAGCTTTTAGATCACTGAACAACAATAGGCTTTTATTTAAATTGTGCTAACATGGTAATGCTATGGCATATACATAGTTCACAAGTCAGTACTATATGTATATCAACAATAAAAAACCTATAATAATGCTATTATTATTATTATTATTATTATTATTATTATTATTTATTTTAAAAACCCTGCCAGCTGAAAGTTATGTTGAAGAACTATAGGGTGCATCATTCTTTGGAATAAGAATACTACTCCCCATGTGCTCCTGGCTTTAATTTTGACAGAAAACTGCCAACGTGGCAAGTTAGTAAAATGAATTTTGAAGTGATGTTCTATGTTGTGATATAAAAAAGCACGTTCTTTTGAAGGCTGGGTAATTAAAAGCAGATGTGGCATGCTGTTGCGATTCTGTGTGGCATCCACTCAGTTGACCCAAGCACAATTTGGATTATGTGGACGTGCCTGTAGACCCAGCTGTGTACGCTAAAGTGTGGTGTACAGGTAGCTCATATCTTACGTGAGGGTTCAGTTCCAGGGATTCATGCGTAGGCACAAACATGCATAAAGCCAGGAAACCCCAGAAACGAGCACTGCTTACCTGACTTTGAGAAGGCAGCGCAAGGGCTCTGGGATGCTGCAAGGGCTCTTGCGTCGCCTTCCCAAAGCCAAGTCAGCCCATGATTGCAACTTTGTGTGGGTGGTTGTGGAGAAATAAATAAATGGAGAGCGGGTTTCCTCTGGTCTTTATTCCCCGCCCACACAAAGCTGCTATTGCGTAAGTGAAATAAGTGTAAGATGTGAATTACCTGTAATTAGAGTCTCCCATACTTTTGTGCCAAGTTCACCTGTAAGATAAACAGGTGAGAATAGGGCAGAGTAACCTTGTAATAATATTCTTCCTGGGCCTCTACCCAGACCAAGCCAGTCATCATTCCAATGGTCTCTCCACAAGGCTGGTGGTGGTTCTGAATTTGAATCAAAGAATTGCCTCGCATACAACCAAGAGTTGTGGCATTCCCAGTTGGGTTTTTGACTTTTAGTATTTGATGAGGGTCTGGTGCTGTAGCTGCTTTAGAACACAGGAAAAGTTTCAACAGGGTTTGCCCTGCAGCTTCCCCTCTTGCCATTTGAGAAACTCCGGCCCAAAATGTCATTGGGCATGCAGATGTAGCTGCAATATTGTGTTGCTCTTCAGCTCTTGTCTGTACAGTACTGCACATAAAGCTTTAAATGTTTAGTTTGTGAACATCTTTTTAAATAAGAACATAAAATGTACTTCTTATGCAGTCAAGAAATGTTTGCACCCCATTCTAGAACAGCTGTGAACAACCTGTGGTTCTTCAGATAGATACTGTTGGACTCTAGCTCCTATCAGCCAACATTGCTAATTGTCGGGTGGCGCTGTGGGTTAAACCACAGAGCCTAGGGCTTGCAAATGAGAAGGTCGGCGGTTTGAATCCCCGCAACAGGGTGAGCTCCCGTTGCTCGGTCCTGCTCCTGCCAACCTAGCAGTTCGAAAGCACGTCAAAGTGAAAGTAAATAAATAGGTACCACTCCGGCAGGAAGGTAAACGGCGTTTCCGTGCGCTGCTCTGGTTCGCCAGAAGCGGCTTAGTCATGCTGGCCACGTGACCCGGAAGCTGTACGCCGGCTCCCTCGGCCAATAAAGCGAGATGAGCGCCGCAACCCCACAGTCGGTCACGACTGGACCTAATGGTCAGGGGTCCCTTTACCTTTATGGGAAATGGTCCACCATCAACTGGAGAGTCATAAGTCCCCCACCCTAATAGACAGTAAGTGCAATGTCCTTTTGTTTCCTGTAGTCATACCTTGGTCTCAAACGCCTTGGTTCCCGAACAAATCGGCTCCCGAATGATCAAAACCCGGAAGTGAGTGTTCCAGTTTTTGAACGATTTTTGGAAGCCAAACGTCCAGTGCGGCTTCCGATTGGCTGCAGGACGCTCCTGCAGCCAATCGGAAGCTGTAGCTTGGTTTTGTATTGGTTCCAGGAACGCATTGTTTGAGAACCCCCTCCTCTGGCAATCTGCACAGAATTTTGCTTAATGGTTGCCATCAATTTGATTTTAATTTGATTTTATAATGAATGTTTTTAGAATGTTGGATTATTTTAATTGTTGTTAGCCGCCCTGAGCCCAGCTTCGGCTGGGGAGGGCGGGATATAAATAAAATTTATTATTATTATTATTATTATTATTATTACAACTGCATATGCACAGTGAAATGAATACAGTCATACCTCTGGTTATGAACGCTGTGGGTTGCGCGTTTTTGGGTTGCGGACCATGCCGAACCTGGAAGTACTGGAACGGGTTACTTCCGAGTTTCGGCTCATGCGCAGAAGCACAAAATGACATCATGCGCAGAAGTGCCAAATCATGTCACACGCGTGCGCAGACGCAGTGCTTCAGGCTGCAAACGCTATGGGTTGCGAACGTGCCTCCCGCTCGGATCATGTTCGCAACCAGAGGTATGACTGTACACTTAATTGTAGTTGTCTGGTTACCTCAATAGTGTAGGCTCTACGTCTTTAAGTTTCCTGCGGAGGTAGTAATTTTCATGTTTGAGAAAGTCAAACCTTTCCATGAATTAGTTTATACAATATGCATAAACTGGGATGTGTTTATAATTTCCAAGTTAAAATCTCTTTGCTGAAGCCTACTCCAAACACTCAAAGCTATTGTTTTAGCTATTCAGTTGCTATTTGTGAACAAATTCATCAAACCTCAGAGCAGCTTTATTTTGTTTATATTATGTCTAAACATACACTTAGCTTCTGTGTGGCTGGGGTGGGTGGGAAGCCTTTGTTGCTAAAAGGGTTACAGTACAGTGTTGAACAAAGTTGTCTTGTAAGCAAAAGAGCTTGTCTGTGCAACAGGACTTCCTCTTTGCTTGTGCACCCCATCTGCTCGGGGGGTTGGAGTAAAGTCCCCAGATGTTACATGGGGAGCAGAAGTCCTTGTACCAATGAGACAACTTGGTTTTATACAGCCCGTGTCTTGATCATTCATTGAGCTATGATGTTGCTGTATAGCAAACTGAGAATTTTAATTTGCCTAGGGCAGCAGAAACTGTGCCAGACGCATCTGCAAAAAGTGAAAACTAGCACTTTTAGGATGTGTAGGAATGACTGAAGAGCAGTCCCCCTGCAAAGTTTATTTCCACAAAGGAAATACCTTCCATTTATGCAGTGGCACTCCACACAAATAGACCACTTTTTGTCTGGTGCACATGTAACCTAGACAGATGCTTACCACTCAATGACTAGTTTTGATTTTAACTCCCTATAGTTGTTTAAGCATTTTTAAATCAATGCTTTTATTCCCCTCCCTCCCCCCAGGGGGGCGGGATTTCAGAGCTTAACTTCTCAGTACACATTGTGTAATTCCATTATTACTGTTTTACACAATCCATTTACAATTTGAAACACAGTATGGGGAAGAGGCTTAGAGCTTTTGGCTTATGCAATTTCTCATTTACACATTGCCCTCTACAGGACTTCTATATGCCCTGCTGCAGAATAAAAAGGACAGGGAGCTCCTCATCTAGTCTCTACTCTTCGCCTTCAAATTGTGCACATGGTTCCGTAGTATTAGAGGCGTTTTGTTCGTTTGCTTACAGCTAATTACCTGCGGGATGTAAGGCAAAGAAATTCACTTACACAACTCCTGTTTCAGTATGCTTTATTGAAAGGTACACTGTTTCTTACAAGGCATAACGGCACTTGTTAACTAGTTGCAGCATTCCCTGACTCACACGGAATAGATTTATAAATTCTCTCTACATCCAGATGGCAAAAGGCACATGTTAGGAGATATCAATGCATCAGTATCACGGTATGGTCACTTGGAAACCAATGGCTTAAGGAAACATTCTATCACTTCATTTTGAGTAGCTTGCATTGAGGTAGAAGTTGGTACTGAAGTTCTAGAATACTTCCTCACGGAGAGTTTCAGCCAGCAGCTTTAACACAGGTAGAAATGACCATATGCGTATTTAGACGGGGAGCTACATTTATTAAAACAGCTACAGAATAAGTTACTAACCCAGTTAACATCTGGAAGACACCTAGACTAGAAGTGGATGCCATTCAGAGTAAGTAATGTAGAGGTGCTGATTCAGCCAAGCTAGGAAAGCGACTTCTGATGTACAGTGGCACAGGGCTTCAGTACATCATTCACAGCCATGTGGCAAAACTGCACTAAGCATTACTTGGCTTTGTACTTCAGGAGGCGTTGTGCTCCCAAGTCCTCACTCCCAAAGGCTGCTATGTCCGCATTCAAGTGGTCATGATGCTAAAAAGTTAGCTCATGTTTTCTTCCCCACCTCAGCTGTCCATTTCAACCTTCCAATACTCATCAATGGTAGCTAGTCCTAACTGGCTCACACTGGCATCAAGGGGACCTTTGGTGGTAAAACCCAATCATTGCCACATTATGCAATCTTCCTCTAGAAACACTTTCCAGCTTAAAATAAAACAAGCCTGTGTATGAGGTTTATAAAACCAACCTAACGCAATGTTCTACTGCAATCCCCACCTCACATGCTTTGACCAGTCACTATTGTGTTCCCCAAGATGTACTCCAGGACCGCCTTTCACACTTTCTACTTCCGCACATTTTAAAACTGTTTAACTCAGTACAGACTTTGGACAAAGCGTCTCAGACAGCCTTTCTATTTTTAGGTAGTGCTAATGTCCCAATGCTTGACCTACATTCTTACCTCAGCTTAAGTGTCAGTGAACATTGTGAAGTTTCAAACAGTGTTTTTAAAAAAGCAGACATTAAGCAGCATTTACACTTTGCTAGAATGTGCAGTGAAGTGGTGCTAGTCACATTATATATTTAAATGCTTTACTTCTAATACCCTGGTGTTTAAAACACATTAAAAACATCATACTTTAACTCAAACACTTGCAATACCCATCTGATTCAGTCCTGGCACAGACATATAATCCAGTTCCATACTTGTAAAGTGCATCATTATTTCAAGAAGTTTCAGAATCCTGGATTCAGTTGGGACATTAAAGTTTCACTTCCTTAAACGTGGTCTGAACATGTTAAAAAGTTTGTGTAGAAATGTTTAGGACCAAACACTAATGGTAGTATGAATTTCATTTTCCTCCAGAAGTCAGAATGAAACACTCGAATAGCTGCCGTTTGTGTATGCTTCAGGCCCAGGGATCATTCTGTAAGAGTATCTTCATTCTTCATCATCATGAGGGGTTAAAAACAAACACTATTGATATAACAAGTAGCAACATTTTAAAATGAGCATGGGTATTGGTTTTCAGTAGGGTTCAAGATATATCCAGCTGATTCTCTGTTCCAATACAAAAGGAGATCCTAGCCAAATCTGCACTCCCATCTTCTCATGGATTCTCTGTAGTTAAATGAATAATAAAAAAATGTTATTGCAAGGTGAAAGTAAAATAGTATAAATTGATTTAATCAGTACTGTACAACATTCAGTTCTGGTATTATTTTTTTTTAAAAAATCACTCAATATCACAAATAAAAAATAAATAAGATTCTTCTGAATCTTTAGACTTCTTCCCTCCGTGGGTTCTTTGGTTAACGTTTTCAACTGCATATTATAAATCCTAATTTTTTAGTCTTCCATTGTATCCAAAGTTTATGTAACATAACAAGAGCTATTTAAGGCCTGCCAAAGAGTTCAAATGTTTACAGTGGTCTGTCAAATATAATATAAATTTCTCCCATTCTTTGTTGAAGTTTTGATCTTCCTGGTTTCTGATTTTCCTAGTCATTCTCACCATCTCTGCATAGTCCAATAGTTCAGTCTGCCAGTCCACTAAACAAGGTCCCTGCAACATTCACTTCTCAGTAAATAAGCAACTTATGCAGCGGGAAGATTTACAAGAATTTCCCCAACTTTTCATCTTTCTGCTTTCAGGAGGAGTGAGTTTTCAAAACCATGACTTAGCCTACCATAAAGACATTACTAATGGAAAGATGGCAGAAGTACATTAATGTGCACAAGAATTGCTTTCCCCCCCACCAGAACTCTGGCACCTCTGAGGTGGGCACCATTGCCTTTCTAAAAGAACAAGGGAGGCGTTCATTGTCAGTTCTGGCACTTCTTTTTCGAGAAAAATAGTACTGTGCACAACCATGATCATTTTGAAAACCTAGGTCAACACTTTTACCAGTGGGGAACAGGAATCTGTGGTCATTCCTGACCACTGACAGTGCTGGCTGAGGCTCATGGGAGTTGGGAGTACAACCTCTGAAAGGCCACAGGTTTCCATCCTAATGTTACACTAGTTAGTTCAGTGGTACCTCAGGTTAAGAACTTAATTCATTCCGGAGGTCCATTCTTAACCTGAAACTGTTCTTAACCTGAGGTACCACTTTAGCTAATGGGGCCTCCCACTGCCGCCGCGCCACCACCGCGCGATTTCTGTTCTCATCCTGAAGCAAAGTTTTAAACCTGAGGTACTATTTCTGGGTTAGCAGAGTCTGTAACCTGAAGCGTCTGTAACTTGAAGCGTCTGTAACCCAAGGTACCACTGTACTTCAGGGGCAGACTGCTTTCCTATTGGCTACTCATTCACCCACTTTTTGTGCCACTTGTGAGTGCTGTCAATATTTAAAGAACCTTCTTCCCTTCCTCCTTGAAAAGATCAGGAGTGGAGCAGGTATGAAGCTTTGATATTTAATTAGCACCGCTGACCTAGCCACACACTATCACACAGAGTGAGAGATGGTCAGAAAGTATTTTTAAAATTATGCCTTGAACTTCTTCTAAACAAATCAAAAGTTACAAGAAAACCCACATGCCATATAGGCAACTTATTTAAAAGTGATTTAAGTTACAGTTTTACAGAATCAAATTTACTCACCTTTCAGGAAACCACTTTCCGGGATCGTGGGAAGATGGGCAATTCTGTAGTAACTATGCTTTAGCTGCCGTGCCGTACGGCCGGACACAATCCATTTCAGCTTCTGAACATTTGGTTTGGAGCACTTGCTTGAGGAGTATTCCAAAAGGCACTTGGACACAAGCTCTTTCCAAAAAGACAGGTCTCTGTCATTTATCTGCCAGAAGCAAGTTGGAAAATAAAAACTAATCAGTGCCACTGAGAAAGCAGCAAAGCTTTGTTTGAAAGTCAGGTGTGCACTTGGCTTTCAGGATAAACACTAGGAACCAAGTAAGCTGTTGCGATTGGCAGACAATAATATACAATTTGATCTGCCACCTGATGAACGCTCTCCATAGGGACAAGATGTCTGACACCATCACTGTCGGTTTTTAGGTGCCAGGCTAAGAGATTTTTTATTTACCCAGGCCTTTGGTAGTTAAGTTAGATTTTACTGTGATGCTCATATTTTAGTAGGGTAGAGTAGGACTTATTCTTTCTGTGTTGCTGGGAGGTTCATTTTAGGAATTATGTATAATAAATTGTTAAAATTCAGGCTTTAAATCGATTTTATCTGTAGTCTAACTCGCTAAATTGAATTGAGGGTGTTTTTTTTGTATAAAGCAGCTAACAAACAACACTACTGTAGGTGGTGACCATTCTGAGCGGGGTTTCCGTTCCTGACCCCCACACGCACAGGCAGAGTCCGTGGAAGCTACTCTGCCCTGTTACACTTGCCAGCACACCCATTCTAGCCTCTTCTGGGTCCAAAAGGATCCATTCATCAGCAGTTGCACATCAACTGGACGCGTGCAAAATGGTCACCGCCTGTACTACTACTAATAATACCCTTAAGCAAGGTTTCAACACCACCCTGTGTATCAAGCTCCGACAAGTTTTGACACTCTTATTCACTTAAGTCTACACTCTGCCACCTGAAAACTGTCCAAACCAGGTAGTACCATACCCTGCTTCCCCAGGGAAAGATCTGTCCCAAAAATTCCATTTTGTATATCAATATGGGGTTGGGCTAGCAGATCTTTGAGATCCCCTCTAACCCAGTGGTTTTTAACCAGTGTGCCATGACACCCTGGGGTGCCTTGAATGATGGTTAGGGGTGCCATGGGCAACACTGGCCTTTCCTTCTCTCCCTCCTCTGATGCCTTCTTGCATCTCTGCCTCCCAAAGGATTGCACAGCTGTTTCTTGCAGCAGATCTGACTACAAGCTCCCCAGATGAATGGTGCCTCTGGGGTTGGCCAGGGGGTGCTTTCCAGGCCCCTGTGGGGCAGTGGGAGGAGGCACCTCTCCTTGGGGCAGAGGGGACAGCTCAGAGACCAGGGACAGCAGCAGCTGCCTGGAGGACTACCAAGGAGAGGAGGCTGAGGGAACACTCCACAAGGGAAGGTGTTTGAAAAAGGGTGAGGGGCTGCCAGCTCTGTAGGCAAGGGGTGACATAACTGGGCTCCTGATCCCACAGGGCAGCCGCAGAAAGAATATAGTTGGTCAACGGAGCTGTGGTCCCCAAAAGGTTGAAAACCTCTAGGATTCTATAGGATCTAATCACGCTGAAAACCGACGTAGACAAAATCCTTCATTGTACATAGTCTCTTATTAGGCAAGAGGCTCTATACATTAACTCAAGGCTGCTGGAAACAAAGAGATCCAGTCTTCTGGACTAAGCATTTATCTACTGCCTACCTTGGAATGTATTTGAAGGTGTTCTATGGTGCCCTCCAATTCTGGCAGTTTTTCTTCTTCAGCTTCCAGGACCAATATTGAGAGAGCCAAGACAGATGGCTGAGGAACAGACAAAGCAATTAAGATGACAATCAATCCTCTCCAGGTCCTGCAGAATTTCTGCAAGCACTGATCAATCAAGATCCTTACCTTTGCTTTCGAAAGAACAATCCTGCAGTGACATGCCTTGAGCTGGGCTTCAAGTCTCTCAAAATTAAGATGTTTCTTCCTGTAAGAAAGTGAGACCTAGTTTAGTAGAGTCTCGTCTTTGCGCACAAAGTTTACATGGCAAAGCTAACCTTACTAAGCTTTGAACAGCTACAGAAATTTTAGATCAGTTTAGTAATATTCATTTTTTATTATTTCTAAACCTCCAACTCATTCAATATATATATATTTAACACATTATAAAACTATGAAACCATAAAATACAGAAGAAATGAACAACACCGAATCAAATTATCTAAAACCAGTTTTCAAACCAGAATCATTTTCAGCAGGTGACAAAATATCAAAATGCAGGTGCCTCAGATTTCACTCTCCACTGTTCTCAAATTCCATCCAAGCAAAGACTTCCACTCTGCCTAAATGGAACTGCCCATTCCAAACATGTTCTGAAAGGAAAATTCTCTACCTCTCATAGGTTAGGCTGCCATGTAAGACCGAGTGATAAAGTTGCAGAAACTGGAAGGCCGTCGTTGCTTTCACTTTACCACACAGCTTCTCTAGAATAATCTCCTCCATTCTCATCAAGTCGGAAACTGTGAATCGGTACTGGCTTATTCTAATTAAGTCGGTGGCTAATGGAACATTCCTCTCTTCTTCTGTCGCTTTCACTGCTAGGTAGAAGCAGCTTAGCCCAACACAGCCCAAGTGTTTTGGCTGTACCTAGAAGAGGAAAGAAAGTCAGAGATTCAGGGTTTTTCTTTCTAATATGCAATTTCATTTGTTTTAGGCTGCTAACAAACAGCTAATCAGGAAGTAAATACCACTGTACTTAATGGGAGTTAAGACTCCACATCACAGGATTAATGAGATACAAGTCCAACAGTATATTTTTATATGTGTAAGATTAATAGGCAGCTAGGTGGTTTAGGACAGCCTTCTGCACTCCTGGGTCAGATCTATCAAGCTTCAGGATTGACTGGTAGCAACCACCAGGGGTTCCAGATGGGAACAATTTCATGATCTAGCTGGGAATTGAGCTGGAACCTTACACATGAAAGGCAGCTGTTCTGCCATTAAGCTGTGCTTCCCTGTAGAACTTCCAAAAGTTCTCCTCCCACCACCGGCAATTAATCATCTTAACTTCCTTGAGTGGAAAGTTCATTCCAAATATCCTTGCATAAGCCTACTGTCATCCCTTAAATAGAAATGCATGCTCAGTTAGCTCTACGCTTGGGGAAGCAAGGCAACCATTTCTCGCTCCCCAAGCACCCACTGTCATATACGTGTCTCAAATGTTTTAAGGCTATTCAAGTTCAGTAGATAACCCCTGCCCTCTTGCAGAAAGGGCAGTCGAAAAAGATTGTATGCCTGGCACACAGCAGTCCATTGCTTAAATACTTTTTATTTCATTTTAAAAGGTACTGTTTGTTTGTTTGTTTGTTTGTTTGTTTGTTTGTTTGACTGACTGCTCCTAAATGTCTCCTGCTGCAATTCTACAAGGTTTGTAACATCCTCCACCCCACCTGGAAATGTCCTTTAAAAATATTTTTCAACAAACCACAAACCGGAATTTAATAATGAATACTGACATGATAGACATGATTTAAAATAGGATAGAGAATGCAGCTTGAGAATTGGGTCTTGCCCCCACCCACTTGCCATACGGTTTAGGATGAGTTGGTCATGATCAATTTGGTGCTTGGCCCAAAAACGGTAGAAAACCCCTGTGCTAGATGAACACATTTTCTTTTTGTGGTGGATGGAGCAACCACTACCAGCAGTTTGGGACAATCCCACATAGCTCCAACGAGCCAGCAAACACACCAGAAACAGAAGGTCCTGTGTGGGATACACTTTCACCCACAACATTGTTCAAACCACTCAAAAACAAGGTATTGTGTAAGTTGCCTACTTGTGATACACAGCATCAGCCTCGAATACTGAGACCTCAGAATTATATGCATTCTACATTTTAAGGGCAAGCACAGTCACAGCCTCACATCTCTTTTCAAGGCAGCTAGCAAATATACAAAAGAGACTATACAACTGGTGAAAGAGAAGTGACATTAAACTTGGCATGCATGTTCAAGATACAGTTATGCATTTCATGTTGAAACCCAATCTCTACTCCTGGCTCAAGAGGCAGGAGCAAATGAAGCCTCTCAGACATGTGCTTTGATAGTGTTTAGTCTTTGAATGCATTCAGAATTGCTTGAATCAATGAGACAAGGAGAAGTTTCTGATGCTCTGAACCACTGAGACCTCAAAATCTGAATTCCAGTCGAGGATTTACATAGCACAACTGCATGCATGCATGTTGAATTGAATGCAACACTCCTTTGCAGTCAAAGACTTTAAAGTCCATATGGTTACGAAGAGATGAATGAGCCTACAGCTTTGTTGTTCCAAGACTTACCTTCATTTTTGACAGAAACCTGTCTAAGTAATTCACTGTGAGAGAAAACGTCTCTGTACCAAAGCCAAAGAACTGAATTAAACTAAGCAGGTCCTTCACTTCAAAGTCTCGCAACCTTGCCGTCATCCGGAGCCCATTATCGTGAGCAGATTCAATTATTCTCAGGCCAGATAACTTTGGCTGACATCTTAACTCTTGATCCAGTAACACACTCAGCTGCCGCAGCAATTCCAGAGTCTCACTTGCTGCCAACATTTCAATCATCTGAAATACAAGACTTGGGTCAGAGCAACTGCTTACAGCATAGCATTTGTCTGCAAATTCACAAATGGAGCACATTTAAAACTGCCAAGGTAGATCATCAGATGCTATAGTGGAACAGCTAAGCAGCATGATGTATCGCCTCATCTTAAATGAAAGCTCCCAAGCCACCTTTGATGAGATACTGCAAAATACAGGGGTAGAGAGGGAACAGGTGGACAGTAGTGCCAACAGCCCATGTGGACATAGTCAGAAGGGAACAGTCACAGTGGCAGGTGTTGCATTCTGCTAAAAATGGGCTGAAGTTTAAAAGATACGCGAACACTATGCATATTCACATGAGAATGTGTGGGCGCTCTCTCAAAACAGGCCTAAAAAGATCAAATCCCCAGGGTTAAGACAATTTTTGTCAAGTCCACAGACTCAACTCCACATTGGAGCCGCAGCAATTAGAGGGTACTGTGTGAGTCTCAAAGCCCAAGGGATTGTCACTTGATATAAACAAAAGCAAGACAATTGGCAGACTAATGCTCCCAGCTACACTGTGCAGACATGACTGCTTTTAGGCCACATCACTCCCTTTTAAACAAGCAGCAGGGGCCACATCTGGACTGGAGTTGAAAATCAGCAAGGAGGGGTTGCTAGCAGCTGCTAACTCAATGAAGGACATCCTTTCTAGCAAAGAGGTAAGGATTTACTGGTGGACCTCTTAATGCATGGGCATGAGTTAGAAATATTAGATTACTGCAACATGCTCCATGTGGAGCTGCCCTTGGATCTGGTCTGGGAAGCTTCAGCTAGTGCAGAATGCTCAGCTAGACTGTTGACAGGATCATGGCACAGGTGTTGAAAGACCTGCTCTGACTTCCAAAATGCTACCAGGCCAAGTTCAAGGTCCCTGTACTAGTGTGCAAAGCCCTTAATCATTTAAGCCCCAGATGCTTTAAGGACCACCTTACCCTGTAGTGCTCCTTGGATGAGTACTATTAAGGCCAGAAGCATCAATCAAGTCAGGAGTACCTTCAGTGTTATAGGCCCAACTCTGGGCAACTCTGTCCCATAAGAAGTTGGGACAGGAACTGGCCCTTACTGTGTGTCAGACGCTTGGCCAAAACTGTTTCATTTCCGGGGGACTTTGCACTCTGAATGCTTCCCAGATATTTTCCTTATTTTTCTTTTTTAACAATATTTTTGATTGGTTTTTAAACGTCATAAATACAAAAACAGGAACTAAAACAGTTATCCAGCAGTACATCTAATGGCTTTTGTTCTACCCATTGAATTTATACATAAGCTTGCACATCCCTTTTATGATATTTTTAAAAGTTTTAAATGTTGCATATATTTCTATTCTATTGCTGTAAGCCGCTTTGAAACCTACATGGCGAAGAGCGGTATGCAAAGTTTAAAATGAGCAAACAACATTTAAATGAAGTTGCAAGGGCTGGCCTTATGATGAGGCTCTGGGCTCCCTGCGTGTAAAACATGACCATCAATGGGCCGTCTGGGACCTGCTCCTTTTGCGACTATACTCCCTAATTTCAGAACTGAGTAGGGGACCCATGAAATGAAAAGTGAAATTTGCACTTTTATATGGACATCTAAATCTGGGTCTCCCTCCCCTCTCTCTCTCTCCCCCCCCCCCGCCCTTCTTTTCGTTTCGGTGCCATCTGCGGCCCTTACGGGTCTTCATAGTGAAAAAGAAAACCTTGCAAAAGCCTGAGGTCCGCCCACCTCTTGTGCCTGCGGCAGCAGCACCTTCCTGCTCTGGGCTTTGCATGCCCGGGCTTGCCCTTTTCCTCTCAATCTCTTCCCTCCCCCCAAAAAACTGGTCTTATGCGTCAGAAACAACCCACCTACCCACTGAAACCCCTCGCCTGTCACTTACCTTGTCCCTCAGGAGAAATGAAAACCAGACGATTGGGAAGCGCGGCTGCTGCTCTTGCCCGTCCTCCTAACTGCAGGCGAAGTACGCGGAAATAAAAGATTTGCACTAAAAACAAATAAACTTGTAAACATTCTACAGAACTTACTCTTTCTAAAAGCAGCCGTTTATTTTAAATAGCATTTAAAAAAAAGAGAGCAAAGATCAGGTTTATGCAGAAATAAGTTCTTCCATTTCTTTTACAGTCCAGCCTTTTCTTCCTACTGTTGCAAATACCTTCCAAGAAGCTCCGCCCCTCCGCATATGTATAAAATGATCGCTCTCTTTCGATTGGTCGCTACTTTGACCTGATGGGCGAATCAAAGCTTCTCGTTCAGCCCCGCCCCCTGGCAGAGGGAGAGAAAGAGGTAGAGTCACCCATAGAGAGAAAGAGGTAGAGTCGTGCAGGAGCTCCGGTATCCCGTTTCACCATCTCGGTTACCGCTGGTCGAAACTTAGTTGGCTCGCCTGGCTTTGCGTAGGTTAACCAGGACTGCAGACAGGCCACAGAGAGTGAGGCAAAAACCCCCACTGCACAATCATTCCTTCAATAAATCTGACTGCTAAAGGGATTTCTGCATTAAGGACAGAGGATTAAAACCTCTGGAAGAAACTTGTAAGCGGCTGTAAGCCTAGTCTATATCTCATATGACGATTGTTAAATATGTAATGTAATGTTTGCACGCACTGAAGTTTGAAAAACGGTTTGGGTTTGCAAAGTAGGGGAGTTCGTATTAGGCAAGAGAGGTTTGTCTCTAGCAAATGCAGCAAGGAAAGGCTGGGTGTTTCAGCCTTTAGGCTAATAGACAAGACCGGCACAGGTGAGACAACCACCTCTACTGGTAGGATCCATAAGGACAACAGATCCCAATGTAGATCTTTATCGCCCAACCCCTTGTTCCTGATGTATGATGCATGGGTGTTGCCAGGGGGTTGGAGAGGGGCAGCTGCTCCCCATTATATCAAGTAAATACTGTAAATAAAAATACATAACTAAAAGTAGAAATCGTCAGAATATTTGAAATTGAAATGCTCACTGAGATACCACGACCTCCCTCCCTAGCGAGCATTTTCCTAGGAAAAGAGTTAGGGTCTGCTTTTGTTACGCTTATGCATGTAACATATCATTTCACCCTTCATTGCACTTTGTGAGCTATTCTCTGCAGAACATCAGAATTTAGAATACTACAGCAGTGGTTTCTGGCTGGCTATCTCTCTTGCTCAGCCACGCACCACTTGTACAGAAGAGTGGTTATTCAGTACCTTGCAGAGAGTAAAGACTTGGCTAAGGTCCACAGTGAGGGGGGGAGCATCTCAATGGGCTATATTTACAGAGTGTGCATGGAAAATTGCATTGGAAAAAGGAGGAATTTGAGAAGGAAGTGCTGAAAAAGTTTTAGTTTAGATTGTTTTAAAACTTGTTTTACTTTAGTTTTTGTAAAAATAATATGAAAAAGGCATGTTAATTTTTTTAAAAAAATTTAACTTTCTAGTTTTCAAATAACTGAAGCTTTTGACAGATTGTTCTGAGCACTTGGGGTCAAAAGAAAGTAAAGTGGTACCTCGGGTTAAGTACTTAATTCGTTCCGGAGGTCTGTTCTTAACCTAAAACTGTTCTTAACCTGAAGCACGACTTTAGCTAATGGGGCCTCCTGCTGCCGCCGCACCGCCAAAGCACGATTTCTGTTCTCATCCTGAAGCAAAGTTCTTAACCCGAGGTACTATTTCTGGGTTAGCGGAGTCTGTAACCTGAAGCGTATGTAACCCGAGGTACCACTGTAATTTAAACAACTGTTGTTGAGACATTTCATTCCGAATCTGTGAGACAGAAAGATGATGATAACATGGGGATGTCCTCTCCCCGCCCCCCCCCCCCATAAATCCTGGCTATGCCCATGTTTTATATCTGTATTTCTGAGGGCACAATCCAAGTTTCCCAACTGGAGTTAACTATTGGTCAATGGTGGTCTGCATGTGTTTTCCATCCTGTCTGCATATATAATAAAACAAAATCAAATCATTTGAAAGTTGTCTGTCTCTGTTCCTTTTCATAATACTTTATGCTTATGTGTACATTTTTACCATCAAGGCTTGATACCATAGCAGTTTAGGTTTTGGGACCGTCTAAATTTTGGCAATATTAAATATCACAGCAATTAATAAAAAAAGTTTATCTCAAGTCTTTATGTATTGTAGTTTTGGTATGATAATAAAAAATAAGTAGCAAATCCAGTTGTGGGTCTGATTGTAACGATTTATTATTTTTATTAATTTCTTGAAATATTATACAGTATTCCAAAATGTTGCAATTCCCTCACATGACCACCACATGGGGGGGGGGTATCTGCTCCCACAGTCTCCCCAGTACAAAGGGGAAAGTGTATTATTATTTATTCTGTTTATTATGTGGGGAATAAAGGACCAGAAGAATAAAACTGTTAAAGCATTCTCTCTGACTCTGGCACTGATTTTAAAAGCAAAAGTTCATTGAACATTCATCCTGATTCATTTTCACAAAGTTTGTAGAGAGGTTAGATAACGTCCCCTTGATGCAGAACAAAACATGTTAAGGATGGAAATACCATATTTTTCGCTCTATAAGATGCACCCGACCATAAGACGCACCTAGTTTTAGAGGAGGAGAACAAGGGGGAAAAAAATCTCTCCCTCTCTGCTCAGTGCCTCTCCAGCAAAGCGGGAGGAGAAACAGAAGGGGCTCTGTTTCTCCTCCTGCTTCGCTGAAGGGCGCTGCACAGCTCTCCCTCTTTGCTCAGCGCCCCTTCAGCGAAGCGGCAGGAGAAGCGAAGCCCCTTCCATTTCTCCTCCCGCTTCGCTGAAGGGGTGCTGCGCATAGAGGGAAAGCTGTGCAGCGCCTCTCTAGCGAAGCGAAGCCAGGAGAGCAACAGGCTTTGTGTTGCTTTCGCTGAAGCCAGGAGAGCGAGAGGGATCGGTGCGCACCGATCCCTCTTGCTCTCCTGGCTTCAGCGAAAGCTGCGCAGCCTGCATTCGCTCCATAAGACGCACACACATTTCCCCTTACTTTTTAGGAGGGGAAAAGTGTGTCTTATAGAGCGAAAAATACGGTAACTACAAATAGCACTTCTTTTTCTGGTTATCACTGGTTTCCTGTGAAGGCATTTGGCCCTGCAGTGGAAAATGATACGATCTGACTGAGACTGCAAAGATTGCTGACAGTGCATAGTCTTTTACAGGGTACAGTTGTGTAGGGTTAAGCCCTCATTCTCTTCTTTGTAGGAGAACGACAGTATCTTAGAAGGCCTCAGGAAAGAAGAGTCGACTAATGCTGAAAGTAGACACAATGAAACAGCTGCACTCCTAAAGTAGCAATTCTGTAACGAGCAGCTGTTGAATGCATATAATTTTGTCTTTCAGCTGTTAAACACCATTTATGGCTTTCTTTTCTTACGTTGGAGAGAGTGCTATTTGCACCGAAGAAGTTTAGAATCGAGCACAATTAAGTTAAAAGTTATGCATACATTATCTGTTCCGCTTCCTGAACTGAATGTGTGTGCCTCTGTGTGTGTCTCTTAAAAACGCTGCAGGATAGCAATTCACCTAATTAATGGCTGCTGCCTGCCTGGATGCTTCCAGTTCAAGGTACTGGTTTTGACTTAAAGAGCTCTTTATAGCTTGGGGATCCCAATATCTTCTGGAATGCTTCTTCTAATATGAACCTTCCTGGACACTTGGATGTCCATCCAAGGCCTTTTTCTGGGTCCCTCCAGAGAGACAGGCTTGGAGGGTAATGGTGAGAGAACAGAGGCTTTCAGTGTTACACCAGGTAAAAACTTAGGGCAGGATTGTTGCATGTGCAGAACATGTGCTTCAGATGGGCAGTGTTAACTATACCAATACAGTAGGTCGGAATGGGGGTTACAGCTATCATAATCAGATGTGGACTGGGGTTGACATATAGCATTGAGGGTAAGCAAACACACTTCCTGTTTGAGGGTACTACTTCCTCTAGAAAAAGCCCTTTTTGAACAATGCTTCTTAGAGTCAAAGTGCATAAAAGGTAAAAAAGGGACCCCTGACCATTAGGTCCAGTCGTGGCCAACTCTGGGATTGCGGCGCTCATCTCACTTTATTGGCTGAGGGAGCCGACGTTTGTCCACAGACAGTTGTTCTGGGTCATGTGGCCAGCATGACTAAGACGCTTCTGGTGAACCAGAGCAGTGCACAGAAACACCGTTTACCTTCCCGCCGGAGCGGTACCTATTTATCTACTTGCACTTTGATGTGCTTTCGAACTGCTAGGTGGGCAGGAGCAGGGACCGAGCAACGGGAGCTCACCCTGTCGTGGGGATTTGAACCGCCAACCTTCTGATCGGCAAGTCCTAGGCTCTGTGGTTTAACCCACAGCGCCACCCGCGTCCCATCAAAGTGCATAGGGGTGTACTTAAAATGGTATCAAGACTGAGCTTCTCAGTAATAATCTGCCTTCTTGATAAACCAATGGGTGATTATATCCTAATAACCAAATCCATGCAAATTCTTGCTCTTTGCTATTCATCTCCTAATGTCTCCTAAACTGATGTTTAGCAGGAAACTGATGGACTATATTGCCAGATATACACTGTGAGTGAAAACTGAGGAAGATGCGATTCTCTTTCCTTCCAGGTCAATTGCAGGTAATGAGGTCAGGATCATATGTTTCTTTTCTATGCTTGCCTATAAATATCAGTCAATGACTCTGCATGGGGGACATTTCCTACAAAAGGTCAAGTGAACACTAGGAAGGAGGTGGGGGACCCAACGCTGCTGTAAGGGTGCCGTGTACTCTGTAACTAAAAGAACAAAAAAACAAAAAACCTCCAACAGCTTATGCAACAATTCCACAATCTGTGCAAGTAATGTAAATTAAGATAATTGATACAATTTCACATATTTTGTGTAACTTATTCTTTTTTAAATAGTCTGCTTCTGGAACGGCAGAAGGAGTTGTGATGGACACTTGAAATCTTATCCAGCAACTCCTCTGGCCTCAGATTTCATCAAATGCCCATGCACATTCAAGCACATATGTTTAAAAATTATTTTTAACCCACTAATTTGTGAAATCTGGTACATTGCAAATCCTGTATCTCAAAAATAATTTAAAAGGGGGGTGCAGGTAAGCAATCTTCTCTGTGCATGTCTATAATGGTTCTCAGATTTCTGGAACTGAGGGAAGGTGGGGAAGCACTAACTCAGGAGAGGGGACAACAACACACAGCTTGAATATATCCCACCAAGTACTGCCCATGGCATGGGAAACTCTCAGATAGAGTTCAACTGAAAGTGCTCATGTGCGGATGAACATGCACAAAAGTGCACATGGAAAAATCAGACCTGTTACATCCATGTGCACCCGGATGTGTACGCAGCCCTAATATTGCTTACATTTTTTACAATAAAAATGTGCTCTTAGCATGCTTCCTTGGCACTGTGGGTTAAACCACAAAGCCTAGGGCTTGCCAATCAGAAGATTGGCAGTTCGAATCCCCGCAACAGGGTGAGCTCCCGTTGCTCTGTCCCAGCTACTGCCCACCTAGCAGTTCAAAAGCACGTCAAAGTGCAAGTACAGTGGTACCTCAGGTTACATACGCTTCAGGTTACGTACACTTCAGGTTACAGACTCCGCTAACCCAGAAATAATACCTCAGGTTAAGAACTTTGCTTCAGGATGAGAACAGAAATCATGCTCCGGCGGCGCGGCAGCAGCAGGAGGCCCCATTAGCTAAAGTGGTACCTCAGGTTAAGAACAGTTTCAGGTTAAGAATGGACCTCCGGAATGAATTAAGTACTTAACCCGAGGTATCACTGTAGATAAATAGGTACCGCTCTGGCGGGAAGGTAAACGGTGTTTCCGTGCGCTGCTCTGATTTGCCAGAAGCTACTTAGTCATGCTGGCCACATGACCTGGAAGCTCCCTTGGCCAGTAAAGTGAGATGAGTGCCGCAACCCCAGAGTCAGTCATGACTGGACCTAATGGTCAGGGGTCCCCTTTACCTTTACCCCCCCAAAAAAATATTTGCAAGCAAGTGTCTGTTTGGGGTTTTGAGGGGATCAGAAGGTCTGGAACAGGCACAGGCAACCTCGGCCCTCCAGATGTTTTGGGACTACAATTCCCATCATCCCTGACCACTGGTCCTGTTAGCTAGGGATCATGAGAGTTGTAGTCCCAAAACATCTGGAGGGCCGAGGTTGCCTATGCCTGGTCTGGAATCTGAAATGGTCTCCTTCTTCTATTTATCTATTTATTTAATTAATTTATATACCACACTATACCCAGAAGTCTCAGGGTGGTTCACAGAACAAAATCAAAATATAAAACCACAAAATATATAATCAAAATAAAAAACAACAACCCAATAACCCCCCCCCCCAAAAACCACCCCACATTTGAAAAGGGCATTTGTTGTTGTTGTTGTTTAGTCATTTAGTCATGTCCAATGCTTCGTTACCCCATGGACCAGAGCACAGCAGGCACTCCTGTCTTCCTGTCAGGAGTGCACATCCTGTCTCCTGAAAAGGGCATAGGATGTCTAAAACCAGCTATGCTCCCCTACCTGTCCCCCCAACCTGCTTTTCGGAAAGGAAATCTTTTGCAGCATGTTCTTCCTTTCTTATTCCTGTCAAGAGAAGAGCCTGCTCTAATGGACGTTGCATACGTCTGCTGTTTCATAAGCTGCATATGACAGGCGCCTCCGTTGTTTCAGAGAGAGAGAGAGCGAGTGAGCAAGCAAGCGAGAGTGAGAGAGGAATGTGTATGTGAAAAAACTAGGAATCAGCCTTCAACTCTGACTGTATTGCAGGGCTGCTTTCTCATGACTCATCTTGCCAGCAAAGGAGAGTCATATGCATAATCAACCTCCATGTGGGGATTATGAGAAAAGGCACTGGCTTCTTCGAGTAAATTTTTCAGAGGGCCTCTTGAAGCCACAAATCACATAGCCTCCGTTAGCAAGCATTACAGGTTCTATTTCCAGCATATGTTGCTAATAAAGGTTTTCTTCATAGGCTAATGCTGGATGGCATAGGCCACCTCATAAGAAAAGGTTATTTTTAGCGTTTCTCTTCACCGTCATTTACTTATGAATATTTATCATGGAATAAAACTGCAGTTAATTCTGGAACCTCAGGAAAGGTTTCCAGATGGCATATTTAAAAATAGCTTCTATTGTAGAACACCAGAGGGGCAAAAAAATAGATTCCCATGTGTTTGTCATGAGATTTTTAGCTGTGGCAAGTCAAAAGAAACATCCATGATTAGATGCAGTGTATCTTGGGTGGCTGACTTCTAACAGTCATGCCCTGCTTGTGAGTTTCCTAGGGGGCTGCGTCTGGCCACTGCTGGAAATAGATCTTACATTTTTAAAAAAATACACTTTAAAAACAAACAAACAGTATGGCCTTGTGTCCAAAGCCAAAACTCTTTGCTTCACACCCAGTGCAACCCTGCACATGTCTACTCAAAAGTAAATCCCACCAAGTTCAATGGGGCTTCATCTCGGATTAGTGGGTACAGAGTACAGTCTTTCACGGGTGCCAACTCACCCTCAGGGTTGTGGGCACCTATCACTGCAACACAGACATGAGACATCACACACACAAGGCTGCACGTAGTTGCATATGGTCTGTTTACAAGCAGATGCCAAGCTGCAAATGTGGTGTGTTTGCCAGCCTAATAAGTGCTTTTATTATTATTTTTTATTCTATTGGCCTGATGGTAGCCAGAGCCAGCCAGCCCACAAGGTGGGATGAAGCAGCTGCCTCAAGCAGCGCCCCCTAATGGGCAGCTCCCCTGTTCTGCCACCCAGCTTTGACGCCAGTCTCCCCAGCCTCTAGGAGCAGAGAGACCAGCTCTTCTTGCTGAGTCAGTGAGAGAGAGGATCTGGAAAGGATCCCCCCCCCCCTCCTACCCAGTGGGGGACTCTCTGTCCCCCATCATGGGTATGTAGCGGTGCTTCAGATCAGATGCTGAAATGCCTTGGGCCACCCCTGCTGGCGGCTGTTAAAACTGCCTCACCATAGCTGTAGCTCAATGGTGGAGAATCTGATTTGCGTGCAGAAGGGTTCCTGGCATCGCTAGGTAAGACTGGAAAGACTTCCTGTCTGAAAACCCTGGAGGGCTACTGCCACTCTTTGTAGACAAAATTGAGCCAGCTGGTCCAATGGATTCAGGCACTCAGGGTTTGGCTGTGTTGCATGGTCACAAGCACCTCCCAACAGGGGTGTCGTGAGAAACGGGTTCCTGGCAGTACAGCCCAACATGATTCTAAAGTCGGTCACTTCCAACTTCCAACTTCTCATACCCTTGTTCCCCTAGCAGCCCCTGCATCTGCTACCCAAGACAGAAGCCGTGAGAGATATAAGCAGCCATAGTCCAGTGAAGAAGGCCTGGCCTGTAAGGAACTAATATCTGTCTGCTTCTAGGCCAGGAGCATCTTCTGGAGACTGGCAGAACATATAGTGTTTGTGTGTGTGGTGTGGTGTGGTGTGTGTGTGTGTGTGTGTGTGTGTGTCTGTATTATATCATTAGCCTGCTTGAGAACTTCAGTTAGTTGACAGTGTATAAATGAACTAACAAACATGTATTTTTTTTAAAAAAATGATATTTATTAAAGTTTCAAAGAAAAGATTACATAGATAAAAAGAACAGAAAAGAGAGGGGAAAAAATACAAAATACAGGAAAAAGATAAAAAAAACTTTAAAAAAACCACATCGATCTTTCCATAACTTACATTTCATTTCCTTACTTCCCTGACTTCCTCACACCTCCCTTTTTTGTATTCCAGTTCTATTAGTTAATTCAGCAATTCCTTTCCCTCTTTGTTTTTGTCTTAATCCTTTAACTTAATATATTATAACTTTGAATTCTCATCTGTTAACAATCCATTTTTACATACAGCTTTATAACATTGCTGCTAAGACCACTTAATTTCATTCTGACATCATTCTAACATTCATTAATTTTACAATATTTCTGTAAATAGTCTTTAAATTTCTTCCAATCTTCTTCCACCGACTCTTCTCCCTGGTCTCGGATTCTGCCAGTCATTTCCGCCAGTTCCATATAGTCCATCACCTTCATCTGCCATTCTTCCAGAGTGGGTAAATCTTGTGTTTCACCGTTTCATCCTGAGTATTCCATTTCAACAGCAAGTTATACATCTTTGACAAAATCTTCGTTTTGGGTTCTAACAGTTCTGTTTCTAATTTTGATTTTTCCACCTGGAAGCCTATTTTCTTGTCCAAATTGTATGCCTCCATTATCTGATAATAATGAAGCCAATCTCGCACTTTGTTTTTTAGTTTCTCAAAACTCTGCAGTTTCAATCTATCTCCCTCTTGATCCAGAATTTCCCAATATTTCGGCCATTTGGCCTCTATATTGAGCTTTTTCTGAGCTTTTGCTTCCATCGGTGACAGCCACCTTGGGGTTTTATTTTCCAGTAGGTCTTTATATCTTATCCAGACATTAAACAATGCTTTCCTGACAATATGATTTTTAAATGCTTTATGTGCTTTGACCTTATCATACCACAAATATGCATGCCATCCAAATACATTATTAAAACCTTCTAAGTCCAAAATGTCTGTGTTTTCAAGAAGCAGCCATTCTTTCAGCCAGCAAAAAGCTGCTGATTCATAATAAAGTTTAAGGTCTGGCAGGGCAAATCCACCTCTTTCCTTTGCATCCGTTAGTATTTTAAATTTTATTCTAGGCTTCTTGCCCTGCCAGACAAATCTAGAGATATCTCTCTGCCACTTCTTGAAGCAATCCATTTTGTCCAAAATTTGAAATGTTTGAAAAAGAAATAACATTCTAGGCAATGCATTCATTTTTATCGCAGCAATACGGCCTAGCAGTGAAAGCTTCAAATTTGACCAAA
The DNA here is from genome assembly GCF_964106645.2 of Podarcis pityusensis. Taxonomy (NCBI): domain Eukaryota; kingdom Metazoa; phylum Chordata; class Lepidosauria; order Squamata; family Lacertidae; genus Podarcis; species Podarcis pityusensis. Next base: position 46,380,643 of record NC_138029.1, on the reverse strand, counting down.
TTTCTGAACTAACAAACATGTAAATTGGTCCTGAGTCTTTCTAGAATGGCAGCTGCCTCCACAAAAGCTTCTGCCGATTCTCTTGAAGAAAAACAAAGCTTTTCTCAGCTGGCTAAGCTAGTGTTAACATTGCATTTGCTGGACTGCATTGCAAAGTTAACAGAGAGATGAGGAGAGGGACTCAAGATGTTGGACCGCCACTTCAAGCTTCCGCAGTTGTGTCATTTAGACAGCCCATGCTGTCTTCCAGCCCTGCTGCCATGGGCAAGAGTTGGTCATCTGGACGCTGACACCAGGCTGACACTCGCTTGTGATTTTCAACTGCAAAGGGGCAGATTTGAGGAGATGTGATCGCACAGTGGGCCAACGACAAAATTCCAGCAGCCGCTGGCTGGAGCTGCCAAAGGATGGAAATGGCTCTTCCCCATTTGCTTTCTGATGCAGTTCAGTGCAACGCAGGACCGTACAACAGGCAAAGCTGAATATCTGAACCACCACTACATTTTTAGGTTTGCAGAGGAATGGAAGTTGAAAGAGACTGTAGGAGGCTAGATATGCTTGAGGACATGGCAATGAAACCACTTACACATAACATAAAATATATTTGGGAGGGTGTTTGGTTATGTTTTAAATTCAATCATTCACACACACACACACAAACACTGTCTTTAAAGTTCTTATTTATTTAATGCAAAGCAACATTCCTTGTTTTGTAGGCTCAGAACAAGAGGCTATTTACTGAGGAAGAGGCTCACACACAACTAAATAGAAAAATGAAAGTAACCACAAGAACAAGCTAATGGGTGGAGCCTTACCTCCAGCCCCTAATAACTGGAGACAATATTTAACTTTAGAGTTGCCAATTACAACATCAGCTCCTTCTCTATATGATTGTTCCTCACCCCCCCCCCGCAAAATATTCAGTCAGAAAACGTGCTTCAGATTGCAGCCTGCAAGGACTGCAGCACAGCACGTATGTATGTATGTATGTATGTATGGAAGTTAGAGCTGTGCATTGGCTTTGGGAGGAAGGAGTAGCTCTGAAGGGGAGAGGGTGGGCCGCAGGGATCAGAGACTGGCAATTCCCCACCTTTGACATATGGCGACAGGGTGACCAATACAAGGAGGTAGGTTTAGAGAATCCTAGATATGCCTATTCAGAAGACAGTCTCATTGAGTTCAATGGGACACGCTTCTAGATAAGTGTGTCTAAGTTTGCAGCCTGGACAGCTGTCTCAAGGAATAAGGTTCAGAGTGTGGACCTTTTCCTCACCCATGCCTGCCATGATGCATTTGAGGATGTTCCCATGTGTCCGTATCAAAGGTCCAAGCTTCTTGCCCTGTTTTTGCCCCTGGTTACAAAACAATATATTGCATTGCGACTGCATTTGCTTTTGGCCTGACTCATTTCTCGAGTCCTTGCCTTTCCTCGCTCTTCCCTGCAGATGGCAGTGTCGCTCTAGCATCGTGATTTTTTTCCCCTAGCGCTGGGAACGATCAATCTAAATTTAGGTGGAAAAAAGCACTCTCCAGAAGAGTTCAATAAACATTGCACTCTTGTTCTTCTCTATCCCACACAGTCTTGACATCCACCTCTTTGGAGTCTTCCCATAAATCGTGACAATAAATGTCCCCGATGCTTTCAAAACAGGCTCTGAAAGGCACACGAAAGGCACGAGCTTTAATTAAGCTCACTGACATCTCACGTTCAGCTCTGGGAGTACGTGGATCTGAAAGGTGTTTCCATTATTATTAATGGATTGTTGTGACAGTAGGAACAATTCGAGAGGGCCCCGCAAGCGTTTTGGTTAGGAAGCATGGCAAGGAAGGAGGACAGTGGCTTTTACAAAAAGAAAAAGAAAAAAACGAGAGGCTACTAACAACTGGAAATAAAGAGAACCCCAATGGTGTCTCTTACATCCATTGCAGTGATCCAGAAGGGCAGAAAATGGCCATTGTGAAGGCTCCCTATTTCAAAGAATTATAGTTCCCACAGTCTGAACCTCAGGAACAGGTTTTCTTGACACTGAGGGAGAAAGATGAAAGAAATAAGACAGGGGTATAGAATATGAGCTAACAGTTAACCACAAGATTTATTCGTGTGTGCATTCAGTTTGTGCCCAGTGTAATGCACTGTAAAACATCATGGGGGAATAGTGTTTTTTAAAATAAAAAACCCCAGAAACGTTTGTATCTCCCACTTCCTTCAATAGACTAATGACCCCTTTGTCATCACAACCACCCTGTAAAATAGGGTGAGCCTATGATAGAGGGGTTCACAGCAACCACACCCCAAAGCGGTCTTGTTTGTCCCATAGCTTTAGCCTTGGATTCAAACAGAAATCAAATGTTGCTCTGACTCTCTCTCCTGCTTGCTGGTTTCCTTTCACATCACTGCAAACTCCCCACTCTAAGCTCAGGCTTTGTCCTTCAATCTATCTCTGAGTTGAGGGAGAGTCCCTACCCATTTGTCATCTTGCACAGAGCCCCCTCTCCTTTGTTCTCCTAATGGCCCATCACCCAGGTGATCACCTCAACACAGGGAGCTAGTCTGGCTTATATTTTAACACCTGCTGGATCCAGGGGTTAGAAGGATCTCACACACAGCGTACTTCCTCCCTGTATCCCCAGACTTATCACACTGCTTTCGCTTCTCCATCATCTCCTTGGAGAGCTTCATTTTCTGTGAAAGCCCTGAGGCCTACAGTACCCAGCAAGAAGCAGGTCAATCAATATTTGTGCTGAAGATAAAAAAGATGCAATTTCTTTAAATGATGTCTCTTAGGATGACACCACCAAGAGGGCCTTGCAGTTTGACCTACTCTTATGGCTGGTGCATCATCACTGTGGATGAGACAAAGAGCTGGCAAAGGTTTGTTGCTGCAGGAATTTGTGTATCTGATTAACTCATTAAGTTATTAATTGTTCAAATAAAGAACAGGTAGCACTTCCCTCAAACTGATTTGAGTAAACTGTTTCTCAAAGTTCTTTAGTTCGGGCCCAACATCTTAACTTTGTGGGACTCTTCACACTTTCCATGCATTTGGTGGGTGAGTGTGTGAAGGTTTTAGATGCAGCATGCATGAGCATCTGTGTCACAGAGCAGGGGTTCCCTAAAGGTGGTCCGTGGACCACCATGTGGTCCACTCTCATTTATTTTTATTGATCCATGCATTTATATTCCTGTGACACCAGTCAGACTGAGGCACAGTGCCTGACCCAAGGTTACTAGTGAGCTTCATAGGCAAGTGGGGATCTGAACCTTGGTCTCCCAAGTCCTAGTCAGAGATTTTCATCGCTGCACTGGTCTGAGAGATTGAGTATAAATAAAAAAGTTATGGAACATAAAATACCGTATTGGGGGAGGCAGGTTCAGAAAGCCATCATAGGTTGTCCTAGTGAAATTGCCACATACAGTGGTACCTGGGGTTAAGTACTTAATTCGTTCCAGAGGTCCGTACTTAACCTGAAACTGTTCTTAACCTGAAGCACCACTTTAGCTAATGGGGCCTCCTGTTGCCGCTGTGCCGCCGGAGCATGATTTCTGTTCTCATCCTGAAGCAAAGTTCTTAACCTGAAGCACTATTTATGGGTTAGAGGAGTATGTAACCTGAAGCGTATGTAACCCGAGGTACCACTGTATAGGGATTTTTCAACTTGTTCTATTATTTTAAAAAACCAAACCCTTCAAAAAAATGATTAAAAGACACTTTGAAGATTGAGATGGGAAGGAGTGTGTTATAGGGTATATCGGAGTTTCTCTAACACCTCTTAATGTGTAAAACTGATACCACCTCTTCATTATTACAAGGACAGTATCTGTTATTTATAGGAACTTTATTGTATCTGCCATCCGAAAGCTGAGAGGATAGGGCATTGGAAATTTTTTTAAAAATCATTCCTGTATTTCACAATATATAGCCAGTTTAAATAAGATATCCCATTCTTACTATTAAGACATGGGAGCCCCACACAGCTATTATGGGTCAGTATCTATTAGTCTCTGTTTAATAATATATTGACTTGCTCACAGTTTGTAGATAACAGATGAAGAAAAGATAGCCTAGCTGAAACAACTTTTTAGAACAATTGTTTCATCCCAGCTGACTTAGAAAACCCATCATTATCTGGAACAGAAAGGAGATGGAAGTAAGCAAAAGATCATTATGCAGCCAAAAGTAAAAGGAATATCAATATATCCAAGCCAGGATACTGTTCAGTGATGTTGTGCTCACTAATCCAAGCTTTCAGCTTCAGACACAAATAACTATGATAGACTTTCCCTGTTACAGATAGTAAACATATGAGTCAGTAATTCTTTGGAGAATATTGAGTACCTTGCTGAAAAACTGGAATAATAAAAGTTTTGGACTAAACTGTGAGTATTATAGCATGTTTGTTTATTGAAGAGAAATGAGTGGACAGTAAAGGGGCTCATCAGCCTAGATTACATTTTAGTTGTTCAGAAGTGAATACCATCTGGTTCAGGGTCCTTGCCCATTTGGAAGTTTGTAGAAACTTTAGACCAAAATCTTGCCCACAGTGCACTAGTATGTTGTATGAACTTGAACTCTGTAAGCTGAAGAAAACCTACCTGTCAGATTTCCCACATAGGACAAATAACAACTTTTTTGGGTGGGGTGGGGCAGTGTTGAAGAAGAAAGGCAAATTTCTGGTGGGAGAGGAGACTATCAGTTGCTGCTTTCCCACCACAAGCAGTAGTCCACTAGATTGCTCCACAGATGTCTCAGTTTCAAGCCTGGCCAGAAATCTAGAACAAGTTTTCCAGGTTTTTACTTGGCTCATTGCCTTCACCCCATTTACCATGATTTCCCAAGACTCTAGTAAACGAGTGCCAGTCTAACGATGCACGGTTAACAGACCTGTAGATGGTGAGCAGAGATAATAATAATAATAAAAAAAATACAAAACAGCAGAATTCATTTGTTCCTTGGACACTATTAAACTAGCATGAAGCAGTTTTTCTTCAGTCGATATTGAACTGCCGTAATGGGGTTGTCAGCCTCGCTTCTCCGTTTGTTATCAAAATGAGAGCTTGGGGGAAGCTGTCTTAAGTAATAATGATATGAAATCAAACTGCTATTTCTTTGTAATGAAGACACTGCACAAGAAATGAGCTGCAACTTAGGTGGCGATGTCTTGGTGGATCACATATAAAAATAGCATCCCTAGGTAAAGGGGGAATCCAGTTTCCAGATAGGGCTGTTCATCTTGGGGGGGGGGAGGTTCAAATCTCACTGAACATGTTGCTACTCTCCCACACTTTGTGGGCATGCATGCTTTTGTTCCCCTGTGATTCACTGTGACACATGACAAAATACTGCCCGAACTTGAGCGAAATTCCTGCAATATTATGGCTTTCCAGGGAAGCAATACCATATACATACACACATCAGAAACAATTAACATGGAAATGAGCAGTAAACCTACACTAGAGTCTACTAAATTTCTGGAAGTGGATCATGTGAAAGATCACATGAAACATGTAAGAAAATATCAGTAAGATGGAATAAAGTGCTATCTGAATGCAGCCATCATTGGGACAACTCACTCAACACCCCGCCTCTTAAAGCAGGGTTGAGAAACCAGCATTGTGTGGACTAATTCCATATGCCTACTCTTTTTTTTTTTAAAGCAATTTATTAGGTTTTACAATAAAAATAAACATAATAAGCAATATAACATTGATCTTAACATATTTTCACATTTTCTTTGGACTTCCTCACATCTCCCGCTCCCACTTTCATCGTTATAACATTTGGTCAGCAATTTATCATCTTGTTTAAATTCTTATATCCCTTCTATATTTCATAATCTTATAATTCTCAGAAGGAGCTAAATTTCACAGTCTTACTTATTTTCTTAAAAACTTCTTAATTTAGTGGTGCTCAGTTATTTTGATCTAGCATCTTATTTAGCATTCACTCAAATTACAATACTTTTGTAAATAGTTCTTAAATTTCTTCCAGTCCTCCTCAATCTTCTCTTCTCCCAGGTCACGGATTCTGCCGGTCATTTCAGCCAGTTCCATGTAGTCCATCAGTTGTATCTGCCATTCTTCCAGTGTGGGTAGATCTTGAGTTTTCCAATGTTTTGCAAGAAGTATCCTTGCTGCTGTTGTTGCATACATAAAAAATGTCTGGTCCTTCTTTGCCACCCCTTGACCGACAATACCCAAAAGGAAAGCCTCTGGTTTCTTAGTGAAGGTATATTTAAATACCTTTTTCAGTTCATTATAAATCATTTCCCAGAACGCCTTCACTTTAGGGCAAGTCCACCAGAGGTGGAAGAACGTTCCCTCGCACTCTTTGCATTTCCAACACTTATTATCAGACAGGTGGTAAATTTTGGCAAGTTTGACTGGGGTCATATACCATCTATAAATCATTTTCATTACATTTTCTTTCAGAGCGTTACATGCAGTAAATTTCAATCCATTACTCCACAACCTCTCCCAGTCCTCAAACATGATATTGTGCCCAATGTCCTGTGCCCACCTTATCATAGCCGATTTAACCGTTTCGTCTTGTGTATTCCATTTCAACAGCAAGTTATACATCCTTGAAAGTACCTTAATCTTTGGTTCTAGCAATTCTGTTTCTAATTTCGATTTCTCCACCTGGAACCCTAGTTTCTTATCATTTTTAAAAACTTCTTTAATCTGAGCGTAATGTAACCAATCTCGCACTTTGTCTTTCATTTTCTCCAAACTCTGCAATTTCCAATTGTCTCCATCCTTTTCTAGTATTTCCCAATATTTTGGCCATTTAGCCTCCATATTGGGTCTTTTTCGGGCCTTGGCTTCCAAAGGTGAAAGCCACCTTGGTGTTTTATTTTCCAACAAGTCTTTGTATTTTGTCCAGACATTAAACAGTGATTTTCTGACAATATGGTTCTTAAAGGCCTTATTTGCTTTAACCTTGTCATACCATAAATATGCATGCCATCCAAAGGCATTGTTAAACCCTTCCAAGTCTAACACATCAGTGTCTTCAAGAAGTAGCCAGTCTTTTAGCCAGCAAAACGCTGCGGCTTCATAATACAACTTTAAGTCTGGCAGGGCAAAGCCCCCTCTTTGTTTTGCATCGGTTAAAATCTTAAACTTAATTCTGGGCTTTTTGCCCTGCCAGACAAACTTAGAAATGTCTCTCTGCCACTTCTGAAAGCACTCCGTTTTGTCCAAAACCTGAAGTGTTTGAAATAAAAACAACATCCTTGGCAATACATTCATCTTGATAGCAGCAATTCGGCCTAACAAAGAAAGTTTCAATTTTGACCAACTATCTAAGTCTCTCTTAATTTCTGTCCAGCATTTTTCATAATTGTCCTTAAATAGACTTAGATTTTTTACTGTTATGTTTACCCCTAGGTATTTTACTTTTTTAACCACATTAAGTTCCGTCTCATTCTGAAACCGTTCTGACTCTGTATCAGTCAAATTTTTCCCCAAAACCTTAGTTTTCTGTTTATTTAGTTTAAATCCAGCCACCCGACCAAAGTCATTAATCAGTTGTAATACTCTTTTCGTACTGGGCTCTGGCTTCTGCAAGGTCAAAACCAGGTCATCTGCGAAAGCTTTTAATTTATATTGTTTCTGACCGACCTGAATTCCTTCCACCAACCGATCCCCTCTAATCATGTTCAATAGCACTTCCAGAACCGAAATGAATAACAAAGGGGAAATAGGGCAACCTTGTCGTGTCCCTTTTTCAATTTTAAACTCTTCTGTAACCACATTATTAACTATCAGTTTAGCTTTCTGTTCTGAATATATCGCCTCAATCCCATTCTCAAAACCCCGTCCCACTCCCATCTCTTTTAAATTTCCCATCATAAATTTCCAGGAGATATTGTCAAAGGCCTTCTCCGCGTCTATAAAAATTAAAACAGCTTTTGTATTTATATCTGTTTGCAAAAGTTCCAAAATGTCAATAATGTTCCTTGTATTAGCAAACAGATGTCTACCTGGGAGAAAGCCGGCCTGGTCCTTATGAATTACTTCATTTAAAACTTTTTTAAATCTATTTGCCAAAATGTCTGCAAATATTTTGTAATCCACATTTAAAAGAGAGATGGGACGGTAGTTCTTAAGTTGTGTCTTTTCAGCTTCCGACTTTGGTATTAATGTGATAAACGCTTCCTTCCAAGACTCCGGTGCCCTCTTCCCCTCCATAATTTCATTGCTGACCTCCATCAAAGGTTGTATCAAATAGTCTTTTAATGTCTTATAGTACTTGGAGGTCAGCCCATCTGGTCCTGGAGATTTGCCAAGTTGCATGTTCTGGATGGCTTGTTCGATCTCCTGTCGTGTTATTTTAGAATTCAGGATTGTCCTATTTTCTTGTGACAATTTAGATAGTCCGTTTTTTGCCAAAAATTGTTTAATCTCAACATCGTCTTGCGGCCCTTGGGTGTATAATTTTTTGAAGTATCTCTGGAAACACTTTCTAATATCCACTGGATTCTGGATGTTTTTTCCATCAACCTCTAAGTTTGTAACAGTATTTAATCTTTGTCTTCTCTTCAACTGCCAAGCTAGCAGTTTTCCACATTTATTCGCCGACTCAAACGTTTTTTGTTTCATTAATTTAACCTTCCATTCAATTTCCTGATTTATCAATTTAGAATATTGTGTTTGATAAAGTTTAATTTCTCTCAGAGTTGGCTGTGACTTCGGATTCACTCTTAATTTCTTCTCTAATTCTTTTATTTTATCCAAGATCTTATCTTTTTTCTCATTTTGTGTTCTTTTCTTTACTGCATTCTGTTGTATCAAGAATCCCCTCATTACGGCTTTGCTTGCGTCCCAGATTATTCTTTTTTCCACCATATTATTCATGTTTATCTCAAAATAGTCCTTCAAAACTTTTTGGGCCTTCTTGGTAATTTCCTGATCTCTAAACAAATTGTCATTCATCTTCCATCTAAAGGATCCAGTTGGTAATAGTGTCATATCCATCTTTACTGCATTATGGTCGGAGCAGGTCTTTGGGCAGATTTCCACTTTTCTGACCTTAGGTGCCAGGCCTCTAGAAATCCATATTTGGTCGATTCTTGTCCAGGTCAGTTGGGCTTCAGAAAAGAATGTTCCCTCTCTTCCTAGTGGGTTCTTTGTCCTCCAAATGTCAATCAAATCCATATTGTCAGTCATTTCAAAAAAGGTTTTAGGTAGTCTGCCGTCTTTTGTAACATTTTGACTTTGTGACTTGTCCATGTTAGTTGATACGACCCCATTCATATCTCCCATCATTATGATGTTGTTGTAGTCTAGATAGTCCAGCATTGTCTCCTGCAACTTCTTGTAAAATTCCGATTTCCCTTCATTAGGTGCATAGATTCCTAATATCAGCTAATTCCATATGCCTACTCAAAGCAGACCCAATGAAAATAATGGACTTAAGTTAGTCATATCATCAGTTACAATGGCCTTCTTTTTGGAAAGTTCTGGGCAGTTTGAAAGAGTGGTTGTTGCTTACAGTAACATTACTTCCATTTCCAGTGAACAGGTTTAGCAAATAATCTGTAATCTGTACTGTTTCAAAAACCTACAGAACTTGTTTAACCAGAGGCAACAGCAGGACAAAAAAAAAAAAATCCTGTGTAAAATGGCACAGGTTTGGAGGGCCAGGCACCAAACCGTTTTTATCCAGAACATAGGAAACTGCCTTATAATGAGTCATAACACTGGCTCTTCTCTACATATTGCCTGTGGGCCAAATCCATATCTCTTCTACTCACTTCTGGGCCAAGTTTGACAGATGGGCAGCTCCATCCACCCTTTATAATATAAGATGATCTGACTAGATCAGGACAGTGGCCCACCTAGGCCTGCATTCTGCTCTCACAGTGGCTAACCAGATGTCTGTAGGAAGCACACAAGAGGACCTGAATGCAAAAACACTCTGCCTACCTCTCATTCCCAGGGCATGCTGTCTCTGACAGTGGTGATGAGACATCACTTGCAATGACATCAGGCAACTCATTATTGCCCCTACTGCTGTGCAGGCAAAGGCACTGCACTTTGCAAGCCCCAAAGATCATCTGGTTGTCAGGACTTGCAATGTACTGTGCAATGTGCAAGCAAGGCCCAGTGATTAGCCTGAAAATAAAGAACCTTTCAACCCTGCTGTGCTTTTAAGATGCCTTGCAGCAGCTAGGTGTGGCTTGGCCAAAATGGCTTCATAGCCCAAACGCGAAGGCTTGGCAGGTCCAGTTAGTCCCAGGGAGCAGATGTTCCTCAACCCTGATCTACACTGGCTGGGAACAGCCCTCTAGGGCTTGGTCTAGGAGTCTTTCGCAGTTCAGTCAGGTACGAAGCTCTAACCCACTGAGTTAGATCCCTTCACCTTTTCTCTTAATGTTTGTGTGCATAATATCTCCAGGGAAAGACAGAGAGTGGAAAAGAGAAATGAATAAATGGGGAAAGGAAAGAGGGAAAGTGGGGAGAAGTAAGGGAAGGTGCAGCTACATGCACAACTGCTCTAACTCACATCAGAGCTGGCCCTGCCATACAGCTCAATGAAGTGACCTACTTCAGGTGGTGCAATGAGGGAGATATAGATTGTGCCTAAGCAGTGCTGCAAGATGTATGTCTGAATAGTGGAGCAAGACCTTTTAACAACCTACCCTCTAGGAGCCTGTCTAATAAAATCATTGCCAAGAAGCCACCCAACTCCCTGGCACATTAATCTCTCCTGAGAGTCTGCACCAAATTTACTCACCTAAAAGCTCAGATGCAGTTTAAGAGGTAAAGGACACTACCAGATTGTCACTATTTTCCAGTGGGATTCAATCATATACCAGAAAATTCAGCTTGTGTAATTAAACCTCAGTGGGAGGTTTGGGGCAACCAACCTGCTGATCTGCAAAATCAAACTTTTGGTGATAAGAAAAGTGTTGGGGGAAATGCAGTGCGAACTGTGGAATAACAATGGCCTGATGCAACAACATATACCCTCCCTGCAAACAAATAATCATAAATGCTCAATGAGCAGCTGATGGTGTCTAACTTTGTGCAAACAAATCAGGGTGAATGCTCAATAAACAGGTTGACCAAACCCACAAAAAGGCTGCAGTGCAAATGTTTTAAGAAACAAATATTATCTGTGTACCCTCTTGATTTCCCTATAACAAAACTTCTTCCCTTACAATCTATCATGTAGATGTCTTTCTTTCCTTCCTATGATGACCACTTTTCTAGGTTTGCACATCAGCTAACTACAAATATTGTTATTCCACTTAACAGGTTAATGAAGCAGCATTAAAACTTTGATTTCCCCCTCCTTTAGTCAAATAACATGTTTGTATAGCAAAGGGGGAAAGCCAATACCCAATGATATCATGCTTTTCGATCTATGGCAAATGCTCTTAAAACTTAGTTTCCCCATAATGTATCTTTGCATGCAGAAGGTCTTTTGACCTTGCTGAATGTCAAGCCACCCAAATCTGAAGTTATCCCCTAGAGAAATCCTGCATATTGGAAAAGCTTTCTGCACAATGTCAACCTCATGGTTCCTTATAAGATATGCCCACATAATTACCCATGAATCAGAACTCAAGTACTTAAAGTATTTGCAGATGCAGAACATTAACAAAAAATGATTACAGTAAATCAGGCTTCATGAATATGCAGTATATTTCTGGTTAGAACACTTGCCAGTAAATAATCTGAGTTATCTAAATTAAAGTACCAAATTACATATCATGAAGGAAGTGTTCTTCTATTTTATTTTTAAAAAGAGAACATCCTTTGTGACAGTCTTCCTGAAATTACTGTGCGTATAATCAGCCTCTGGATCAAAAAGGACTTGCTCTTTTTTCAGTGTGTCTTAAATAGCTTTCAGATTAATTCGCTGTAAAAAATAGATCCCATCCTTTCTCTCTGCAATGGCCCTAGCCCTAGGTATAACACAGCAAAACAAAAATGAAGTTGTCATCCACAGATTTGACTCATAATACTCCCTCCTCCACCTTGCAGTAAAATATACTTTAACTTCCATCATTCCAAGAGAAAGATTTTAAAGCACTGATAATTAAACAAATATTCCCTCTAGTCTCTTATGAGGAGAATGCTTGAACTTAGGTGTAGTAAACTGGAATTGCAGTTCCAAATTACTTTCTGGATGTCACAGAGCAACAATGAGCAGGCAAATGATAGATGCATTATCAGCCCTGTCCAGGTGTTCTCTACAGGCATTCTGCACTTGTCATCAGAGGCCCTTTCTTATGTCCCCCTTCCCGGAAAGGTTTGGAGAGTAGCAACATGAGAAAGGGCCTTTTCAGTGGTGGCTCCTCATTTGTGCAATGCTCTCCCTAGAGAGGCTCACCTGGCACCATCATTACATGCCTTTAGGCACCAGGCAAAAACATTCCTCCTTACCCAGGCCTTAGGCCATTAAATAATCTATGGCCTGCTAAAGTGGGGATGTGTGTGTTTTATTATTTTATTATTATGCTGTCTATTATTATACTTTTTATTTCGTTTTTATTATTGTGATCCATAAAATGTGTTCTTAATGTTGTATGCTGCCCTGGGATTTTTGCTAAAGACTGGTATATAAATTGAATAAATAATAATAAAACATCAGGGGTATGGGACTTTTATCAACTTGAGGGCCACATTCCCTTCAGAGTAACCTCCCAGGGGCCACATGCCTGGGGTGGGTGGAGCCTTGTAGTGAGATTGTCCCAGGATGTTTAGCTTTATTACTGTTATTAGTTTCTTTCAGTCTTTGTAATAATAATAATAATAATAATAATAATAATAATAATAATAATAAACAAAAAAACAGTATTTGGTAGTATTTTGCCATTATATTATATTTATTTTCTAGCTTATTTATTTCTGGTATTTAATTCTCTTGTTTATTAAAATCGGCATAAGTTAGATGTATTACTGACAATATTTTCATGAAAATGTAGGCATTAGCTTATATTGTATATGAAGACTGAAGATCAAATTAACACCCTTTTAATTAATTAAGAAATTATTACTTGCCTTTCACCATAAGATCCCAGGGTGGATTGCATCTTAAAAAGTTAATACAATAATATATATTCATATTGTATTAAAATGTTTTAAAGCTGCTTTAAAGCCTTTGCTTTAACTTTTTTTTCCAATACAAAAAAGCAGGTCCTTTGTCTGAAATACTATTTCAGAAGACGGTCTTGCATAAATGCTGCTATATCCAAAATCTGGAACAACAATTGCAATCATACGCTTCTCTTTTCTTGATACCCCAAGGAAAGAAAAAACAGCTGACAGATATAGCTACATCTGTATCTCGCTATCTGTCTATCTGTCTATATTTAGCCTGAGCTTCAGCTTATAATTGGAAGTGGACCCCAATGTGCTGCTCTTTAGTGTGAGAACACAACAAGGATAAGCAATTTCCTCCTAGCAGCGGATGGGTAGTGGATATAATGAAACATGACTGATGCAACAAAATGTGTTGTGTTATACAACAAGGTGTCAGGAAAACTCGCTATGTTGTCGTGGGTAAGAGCCGCTTTAAAGGCACACACTCCAAGTGCAGTTCACTAGCACCCAATAATGGCTGATTAAAAATCTATACCATTCAGACAACTGCCTCAAGTGGCAAGGAGACTGGGTCCTTGGAGGTTGACCAGGATCAACCAAGCTCCTGCTGTATATAGATAGATCCACATATTGTTTTGTTTGTTTTTTTCTTTCTTTCTGGGATATTGAGTTGCTGGCACCCTTCTGTCTCAAGAGACGATGGAGTGTGCCTCAGTCAAACCGCTGGAGAATCAGAATGCCTGCTATGGCTGAAGACTGGCAACTCATAACACCTGCCTCCTGCATTGTTTATTTTCTGCATGAGCAGCACCGAAGTGACCTTCCTGGGGCACAAGCCTGGGCAGTATGGAGGTCCAAGTTTGCCCAGAAGGCCCCCACCCGACTTGCTAGTGTGGTTCAAAGGAAAGCAAAGCAATACATTTTGCACCAGCGGCCGCAGGAGTTGCCAGAAGGATGCATACAAGACGCCATCCAACCATCTTAAAGACTCCAATCCAGATTTGTGTAGGGCTTCCTCCTTAGCCTTTTCTTCTCCCAAAGATGTCAATGTAAGGCAGCAGGTACGGAGTTTCCCTCAGAATTTACTCTTGAAGCATTGATCACAAATGAGTATAGATGCAGTATAGACGCAGTATAGACAAATGAGTATAGAATACAGAGTTTTCCTTCCCTTAGATGGGCTGCTATCTGCCCTTGGATACTGAGTAAAGGGAAAGAACCAGCATTCATATAAACACTGTTCCAGGTATGGAGATATCAGCATTTATACAGCTTTCCTTTGACATGTACATGTACATGCTGTGTCAGGTTTATGGTTGGTTCTTCACACCATCTCACACTCTATTCTATCACACAATGGTCCTTGGGGATTACAGTGACAGTGACACAGCCTTTGCAAAGTGCAAGTGAACAGGCATGGTGTATGTCTTTACACACAGACTGAAACACATCAGGAACTGTAGGAACAACCACGTACATCTTCCCTGATCCAGCACACAGGAGCAATTGAAGCGCCGAGCCTTGCTAGCATCCTCCTGGGTCTGGGCCTGAGCCATTCTATGCCTAGGCTACATTTATACCATGTGTGCTGGTCCCGGGGGGAAGGTTACCGTTGGCGTGGTCAAAGTCCGGTCCTGGATCACGAGTCTGGAAACAGTTCATAAAGAGCGAGGCGGGGTCCGAAGCAGGAAGCCGGGCGGGGACGGGAACTCTGGAAGGACAGGTCTGGGTCCGGGCAGAAGCAGGTATTCAACGACGTTGCTCCCACAACCTGGGACCGGGCTGACTGGCCTTTATCTTCTCTGAGGCCGGGGCAGCCCCGGCCCCCAGGAGACCCGCCTCTCCTGGCCTTAAGGCGAGCACTCCTCCTGGGAGAAACCAGTTCCCACCGTCTCTCTGCCCTGAGCCTCTGCAGCTCAGGAGAGGCTGGAGGGTTACTGGACCCAGGGGGAGACTCACCCTCCCCTGACAGGGCTGGGAGAGGCGCACCTGTAGGCACTGTGTCCTCAATCACCTCCGGAGCCAGAGTGGAATCACCTGGTGCCTGCTCCTGAGGATCCAGCACAGGTGCAGGCGCTTCAGATCCAAGGCCCTGCCCCAGCTCAGCCGGCCCTGGAGGCGGGGACTCCTGTGCAGGCTGGGGTTCCTCCGGTTCAGCCTCTAAATCGGATTCCCAGGCCATCACACCATGCATATGAAGCACGGTGACACAACTTTCAATAGTCATGGCTTCCCCCAAAGAATTCCAGGAGCTGTAGTTTGTTAACTCTCCTCTAAGAGTTGTTAGGAGATCCCTACTCCTCTCTCAGGGCTACAGTTCCCAGAGTGGTTTAACAGTCAATCCCTCTTCCCAGGGAATGCTGGCTGTCTAGCGAAGACAGGAGTTGGAAGGTCATGGGTTCCCTATCACTGGAGTATAGAATTGCAGGTTTAACTTGACATTCATAATAGCATTCAGAGTGACTAGTGCTCTTCCCACCCTCTGCAGTTTCAAGTTCAACCAGAAATGAGCAACCTCAATCCTGGTTCTTACTAATTGAGTGGTTTACTGACTGAAGCAGGGCTTAAGAATCCATCACTAGGTTCCTCCGTGACTTTCCTTCTGCATTACGTCCTTCAGCTTGTAAAAGCAAGAGAGCTCTTTCTAGCTACAGGCCAGCATCAAAACAATGTGATCTGCATTCCTTGCTTTAAATCAATCCTTACAAAGGTCACTTTGTCAGGCTGTTGAATATGAAAAAGTCCCTCCAAGCCTTAAAGATCTAAGCTTCCCAGGAAGAACAATGTTATCCTTTTACTTTGCATGAAATTATCCCCATCCTACTCCTTCACAATTTTGTCACACTTGCACGTCCTGCCTTTTGTTTAGGAGGGTCTTCTTGAATATCTCAAGGAGTGGCAGTATATGTACATGGATACAGCCCACATGAAATTCACCAGGTTGAATGTTAGTTATAGCTTCTTCAGTTTACTTCAAATCACCTTATCACATAACACTATCATTGTTAGGCCACGGTGACTGAGATCAGAGCATAGCTTGTGTGGATAACATCGGCATATACTTACCACATGATAATGAAGGAAGATAGAGTGTTTTAACCTCAGCATTTTACTGTATTTGAAATGCCAGAAATCCCCTCACTATTAAAATAAAAAATATCCCCTCAATAGCTATTAGTCAACTTGGCCAAAGCAACTAGGAATCCCAGGAAGCACAGATTGTCGCCTGTTCCCATCGGTGATAGCTCAACCCACTGAGTTCAGTGAAGCTTATTCCCAGGTAAGTGTGGAAGGAGTGACAGCTTTAACCTCTTATTCCCAGGCATCTTTCCTTAGACACATGGTTCCTGGTATGTTCTACCAACAGCCCACAGAAATCGAAGGATGTAACCCCCTAAGGCTATGTGCTAATTCTGTTCCCTTAGAACTGAAGCAAGTCCCAACATTGTTAAGTGTTTGACATTTGCTGAAAACTTTGTTTTTCTCCCAGGCCTTCCTGAGTTAGTCTATTTTTTTCCTGCAGTTTTAAATTGTTATTGAGCTTTGTGCTTTAATATCTCTGTATCACCTGTATTATGTTTTCTGTTCTCTTTCTGCACACTGCTTGGGTATTCACTGAATGTGGAGCGGTTTATATGTTCTGAAATATATAAGTAAATAAATAATTCTCGTGTTAAGTTTTTGGTTGGAAGAGTCACCACAAATTGACTCTGCTCAATATTCACATGGTAAAATGGTCCTGTGGCCAGAAATTAGCATGCTTAAGAAACACAATTTTTAAAAGTGTCTCTCAGGTAACGGTGATTTGTAATTTTTGCCAAGTGGCAGCACTTTCATAAGATCACTTTACATCATGAACATTCGGCAAGGCATGGGGGGGAGGATGGAAAGATTATCAGGATTCTCTTCAGTCTCTCCCCCCCCCCCCCATCCAATGGGCCAGTGCACCAGCTCATTGCCATGTGACTTCCAACACCATATTCTGATTCCATTCCCTTGATGGGAATGGTGCAAAGGTCTTTCCTCCCTTTCCTCTGGTATTGCTGAAAAACCCTGTGTGGAACAGCTATAAGTAGTCTATCGATGTTAGAGGTCAAAAATTGTTTCAAGTGGAATTAAATAATTTTGACAACCTGCACACTTCAGGCAGCAACAGGGCTTTCGATTGTGCTGGATGCCTAATGACACTGGAATTCTGAAACCTTTTAAAGGCAGCCCTGCTCCAGTCCCATAACAATGGGCCAGCAATTATTAGCAATTTCATATTTTGATATTCAGCAACCATTTTACTTAGACCCATTTTCTCCTGGTACTTCAGATAATCTCTTTACCTGACTCATTCTATCTCATTAAACCATGTCCTTGGATTCCCTTAATATTTCTTCTCCCTCCCACACCAGGAAAGGGGAAATATCTTGCAATCAAGTGACACGAACATTTGCTTCTCAACATGAAGAGGTATAATTAATCGGAACACTAATTAGATTGGAATGTGAAATAATTGAGTGATGGGTAACTATGTGAGGGGAAATGAGGTAAATTGGATTTGTTTTGTTGTACTATGCAGCACTAACACATTACTACTCTCTCTGACACCTCAATTGCTCTGGGGTGGCTGCTATTATTTCTTAATTCCCTTGCAACTTGCTCCTTGATAAGATCCTTCCTTCAAATTTGCAGCATCTGAGGACTGACCCTGAGCACTTCTGCATACAACAGATGTGGTCTATCTCTGAGCTATGCTCCTTCTTAAGATAACCTACCCTCAGACACTGTATCATAGCCACGTTATGGCTCTTTCTGCTCAGATGTGCCACATGCTCCTGTGTCACTCCTGAAACCTGGAGTGAATGTTGGTCTTCCACGCCACAAACTCCCAAGCCATTTAATCCCCACCACCATGTATCCTAGAGCAAAATATACATCAGGAGGCTTAGTTTGGTCAGAAGCAAGCATATACTTCCAGAGTTAACATTAAATACATTACTTCTGGTAAATGAGCCACCATAACTGCCAGAGGGCTGTCAACATTTGTGTCCCAGGCTTTTTAGACTCGTCTACCCATGTACTACCATGTACAGCAGTCACAAAATTAAAAGATGCCTGCTTCTTGGGAGAAAAGCAGTGACAAACCTAGTCAGCATCTTAAAAAGCAGAGACATCACCTTGCCAACAAAGGTCCGTATAGTTAAAGCTATGGTTTTCCCAGTAGTGATGTATGGAAGTGAGAGCTGGACCATAAAGAAGGCTGATTGCCGAAGAATTGATGCTTTTGAATTATGGTGCTGGAGGAGACTATTGAGAGTCCCATGGACTGCAAGAAGATCAAACCTATCCATTCTTAAGGAAATCAGCCCTCAGTGCTCACTGGAAGGGCAGATCATGAAGCTGAGGCTCCAATACTTTGGCCACCTCATGAGAAGAGAAGACTCCCTGGAAAAGACCCTGATGTTGGGAAAGATGGAGGGCACAAGGAGAAGGGGACGACAGAGGATGAGATGGTTGGACAGTGTTCTATAAGCTACCAACATGAGTTTGACCAAACTGCGGGAGGCAGTGGAAGACAGGAGTGCCTGGCGTGCTCTGGTCCATGGGGGTCACAAAGAGCCGGACACGACTAAACAACAACAACAACAAACCTATGTACTATCTGAAACCATAGGCACGCCTTGGTTGCCAAGTGTGAAATATACTGGCATTATTTCCAGCTGTCCTACCCCACTAGAGGAGGCAGTTGAAAGGGGAAACGGTAGCTTAAGAACAGCAGTGAGTTGCAGGTATGTTGGGAAATGAATAGCAGATGAGTTCAAAGGAGGCCAAGATTGCCAGATGGAAGCCAGTCAGTGGGAGAGCTGAAGTAGGATTGGAGATACGTCTGGAAGTCTGCAGAGATCATTCAGTGGGTGGGAAGGTCTGTGACATGTAACTACAGGCAGTTGACTGTCTTCAGCCTTTATATGACACACCAATACATAGCGCTGAAGAGAAGTGGTGAGGATCAACAGTAGGCTGTGCCTGTTTTTTACTGTATTGTCTGGGATCACACATTTCAGAACTAACTTTTAACCAACTGGGGGAATCATATGGATGATTACGGAAGAATCCTGGCCAGATTTGACGAGCATTTTATTCCCAAGCATATGTAGCTTCTGGGAAGGCCTGTTTCAATTAGAGAGCTCAGAGGCATAGGGAGTCAGTGGAATCCTTTTTGAGAGCTTTGTATGAAATGGCAGAAAATGGTGTTACTCAATTGGGCTGTCAGGAAACCTCTTCTTTTTGAGGGCTGTCGGTAAGCTGGCATATATATTCATATTGTGGGTGTGTAGGGGCTCCTTGCCTTTAAGCTTGGCCAGACAAAATTTCTGGGCAAGCATAGGTCACACATGACAACATCAGATCCCCATTTGCTGGTGGTTGCAGCTGGGAGGAGAAGTGAGTGAACCCAAGTAGAATAGTTATGGGACTTGACCTACATTGAAGACTGTTGGTTATCAGAATATATTTAGAGAAGAATCAGTTAAAATAAAGCCAAGATATGCTGGGTTTATATTACAAAGGAGCAGGGTGATGCAGTGCGATGTTAGGCCAGACTTAGCAAGTAACAAACAAAGCTGATGAAAATTCTAATGGTACCAATTATGGTGGAAGCAAGATGACAGTGAAATTGTCAGAGATTCCCCTGATTGTTGCCAAATAGCTCTATTTCAAGACTGCTCCACTTGACCCCTTTCCCCTCTCTGTCTTCCTCAGTGCCAGGAGCTTGCACTTAAGATTCTCATTCCTCCCTCCTTGCCTTCTGATGACTTGCAGTCTTGTCAGCACTCACCAAGCTAGGACAAGACCGAAGCTTTTTATTACATTTACACTACATTTTTTTAAAAATGAAGTTATCAGTGGTAAGCTCTTACTGCTGCTGATTGGCATGACAGTTCCTCCCAGCCCTACTTAATTTAAAGTACTACATTAACATTCTTCCCCCCACCCCACTTCCCTTAGAATTCAATTACATTTCAGCCCAAAACTTTTGTAACAGTTTAAAGAGAACAGTGATTGATTTGGGGGTTTGGAGCTTTCTGGCTCTCTATAGAACCAGATACACTTAAGGAATATGCCTAAAGTGAAGGGAATTCAGATAATTTACCAAGAACTTGTGTGTGTGTGTGTGTGTGTGTGTGTGTGTGTGTGTGTAACAAATGCAGCTGAATCACTACATTTTGAAGTAAGTAAATAATACATATTGCCCTATAAAGCTGGCCTTTCCTTGTAAGGTCATCTGAATTGAAGCAATATACATTACCATCTAAAGTGTATTGGGCAGGACTTAAAACAGTAAGTCCAGAGTCTTGAATGTTTCCAGATGGACATTTATTGTGGTATCAGGGTTCCTCATGCATGCCAGTTTCTTTTTCAGTGTCTATACAATGTCGTTGGAATAAACATTGTCAACCCGTCCCCACCCCACTGAATTTGGGAAAAGCTCCAAAGTTTTTTTTTTTTTAAGGAAACCTCCCCCTCACAACATTTCCCATCAATTTATTTGCATTGTTTGAAATGACCCATCTGCAGATTAAGCCCCCTTCTGGATGTGCCCCAAAACTACGTAACAGCACCACTCTGACAGAGGAGGCTGATTGCAAGGAGACCAGGTCAACCTAAATTCATGAATCGTGCAGAGTTGCAGTTGCAGCAGGTATGAGTATTTCCATCCCACAGGAGTCTTTAATTTTTTAAATTAAGTAGCAGTCCTCTCGTGGCCCATAGTTTCTCAATCCTTTGTGCAATAGTTATGTTTAAGACTGTGAGCTTGGTACCGGAGGGCATGCATGTCACACCATCACAAGATGACTTGCCAGAGCTCAGACCAGCTGATACCTTCCTGCAACCACTTTGCATTGGGGTGAATAGAATGAGATTTGGGGAAGTCAGGTAAGGGCTGAATTTAGTAGCAACTGGCCACCGAGATACCTCTCACCAGCTATCTCCTTGACTACCCACCTGGAACAAATGGTAAGCAGTTCACTCACTGGGCGTGAATAAATTGTGATTTACAGCTCTTAACACGTGTCCTCTTATATGACAGGGAAAGATGATGCTCACAAATAGGATACAAACGCAAGTTTTTTTTTTGTTTTTTTTTAAAAAGTATATTCAAAACATGACCAGATGGAGGGGGCACCAGTGACATTTGCTGGCGGTGCCACTGGGTCTAGGGCTAGCCTTGACTTAGGAAGTGAAAATGTTGGCAGAAAAGGGGCCCAGACTGAATAAAATCAATCTGGGAACAAAGACCAGCAAGGAATTGGTTTAGGTAGAAACAAAGTTCAGAGGCATCATAAAAAGAGCAAAAGTGCTTGAGATAGCAGGGTGTCACCAGTGTGGTTCTATCTGCTGGAAGTGTTTTGCTGTGGATCATCTCATAAATCAGCTGGGTGGTCATTGCTTTGACCTTCCAGATTTTTATTAAACTTGATGGAGACAAAACTCCCTGCCTTTTATGCTGCCGTCCCCACCTGTAATCAAGTAAGAAAAAAAAGCAGATGTGTAGCTGCATGCTATACATCTGGGGGAAAACCCCAGTTTCACTCTAACCTTTGCAGATTGCATAGTTACCATCTCTGAAATTATTGCTTGGATCTGTGTTGCTATTGTGTTTCCAGTCACTAGTTCACATTGGTCTGTACAGTTTCATGTTAGGAAATGTTAGATAATGCTGAAATGTTTCTTTTTTTTTATTTTTCGCTTGAAGAAGTGCAGAAAAGTGGTATTTTTTCCTTTTTTTATGAGAGTAGTATGCGGTTGTGTGTGACCTGTGTTCTCTCACAAACAAGAAGCCACTTTTGAGCACCATGCTTTGAGAACTGTGGTCTGTAAAGCACTTACTTTCATAACCGTCAGAGGAAACCAGGCAGAGGTATACAATGTGACATGAAAGTATTGAAAATGTCTCAGTCCATTAACTAACCAGCTCCTACTGAGCAGTATCTTGATCCATTTCGAATTTCTGTTCTGATAGGGAAAACATTGCTTCCTGTAGGATGTGTTTGATACCAGATACAAGTAAAATTAAAAGACAGCCTTTTGAGCAAGAAAACTGATATCCTGGTTCTGGATATATGCACACTCACTCTCTCTGTCTCTCTGTTCATGTTCCCCCTTATCAGAGCCCAAGCTCCCCCACCCTTTTTTGGTCAAGTCAGGTTTGCAAGAGGCAAAGGTTAAGCTTTCATTCTGTCAGACCTGGCTGTCTATGTATGTGCTGTATTGATTCTGCATTTATTCGCTTCCTCTTTTCAGCAGACATTTCATTCAGATGATCCCTGCTAAGTGTTAATCATCCTGGTGTTGGACAACTGACCTTCTTCCCTCAAAATGTCTCATCCATAAGTCTTTACCTTTAACCAAAATGTGTGTGTGTTTTTAAAAAATGATTCAAAGGGTACAACCCTATTCTGAAGATCCCCTGGCTATATTGAGCATTTCTGGCTACATGATTTTCCTCTCCTAGGGCTGAGCATATGTCAAATGTGATGACTGCTCCACTGGTGCAGATCTGGCATAATGTGGGTATAGGATTGCTCTGTAAACCATGTTAGGACTCTCAAATCTCACAGGCCACATTTCCTGACGAGGAAAACCTCTGGCTACTTTTTTATCTTCAGTTTTGCATAGCTGAGTGACAATGACTTTTGACATGGAGTATATGTCTGCGTAATTAAAAAGAGCTCTTGAAATATTTTAATTCATAGGGAACTTGAAACTTGTTGGTAATAATCCAACTTCCTGCAACATTAAGTAACATTTGAATTAAGTAAAACCTGGAAATCTGGCATTTTCTATCTCTAAACCTGAAATAGCACATAGCTAAGCTAGAAAACCAATGTGTGTGTGTGTGTGTGTGTGTGTGTGTGAATGAGACTTTCATCAGTAACCCTTTCGCTTGTTTAAGAATATTCACAAGTTTTGCCTTGGGAACTCAGATGCTCTTGCCTTGACTCATATATATCTCAGCCTGATAGGATCTAATAGGCATAGGCAAACTCGGCCCTCCAGATGTTTTGGGACTACAACTCCCATCATCCCTAGCTAACAGGACCAGTGGTCAGGGATGATGGTAAATGTAGTCTCAAAACATCTGGAGAGCTGAGTTTGCCTATGCCTGATCTAACCTATGCTATTTGATAGCATTGCTTAAGAAAGTGGAAAGCTCATAGATTAAACAAGAAATGGATGTACAGAGTCTATATCACTTCAGCTCCTATTTGTGCCACACAGGTACTTTTCCTTCTTCTCTGGAGATGGGGTGGGGGCAGGGAACTGCAGCTACTAGTCTCTGATTGAGGTGTTGGTGCTAAAGCTGGTTAGCCTTTGATCATGTGTGATAAGGGTCTGAAAGGCAAGCTGACCAAAGCAGACCAGTCCCTGGATCCATGGCAAAGATAGTCTTGTGCTAGCAGTGGGAAACCATAGCAACCTTCCACTTTAGAATGCACAGCATATAATCTATCTGTCCTTCAGCAAGCATTTTGTAGTCCAGAAATAGTCATTGCTTGTTGTGAGAATAGAAAAGGTCAGGCAGTTGGAACCTAGGCGACTATGCAGTCCTGCAGCCTTGTCACGTAGTCTGTATGTGTGCTCCGTAATTACGGTTGAGATGTTGAAGAGGAATGATACCTGAATCCTGGGTTTCATTTATTTTAGAGGGGAAAGTAACATCACCTGTTTCAATCTGCAAGCAGAAGTATACATATATCTTTTTTAAAAAAGAAAAATCTCCCTTTCTTCAGCCATATGTATGTTTCCCTTTTATTTTTGGCACAATTTCCTAAAATTACAGTATTGCGCATTTTGGGAGTTTTCTTGTCATCAGCCTCTTTGCTATCGCTTTATTTAGGTATAAATAACTGCAGAAGCACTTGTTAATTACATGGTATTGAAGATACTCTACAACTTGCTAATGCATAAGTGCAACTGGCCAAAGCTGTCAGCCCCTGCTCAGCAGAGCTGCAAAGGTCAGAGAGAGACAGTTTTATTGCTGGTCTTGTGGGAACCTTCAGGAAGGCAAAATCTAAGGGAACATCTGTATTAAACTGCTTAAAACGTCCCAGGTTCGGAGAGCTAGAAAGGATTAGGAGTGGAACTGGGATCTCAGAAATTTGAAGGAAAATGCCCTGTAGAATTTTCAAGCAATTGGGTGTTTTGTAAAAGCCTATGTTGAATTATCAGAAAGAGTTCTGAGTTTCACAGTCAGGAAAATGCTTTGTTTTGCAGAAGGATTAATTCCTGATATGGGTCATTCCATTATTGTATTTTTAGCTTTGAAAAAGCCTTAAATCCATGTTTTTAGAAGGTGTGGAGGGTGGAAAATATACAATTCTGCACCTTCAGAAAGCCAGAGAAATACAAGTAGATTTCACATTTGAAAACTTATCTGCTAATGTAGAGCAGCTAAGCATCTTACATTCAATAGTCATGTGAAGGAGGTAGGGAAGCAGCCTGACAAATATTGTCTTGCTTTTTTCATCTCTATGTTTTGCTATTGGAATGTAACTTAGTTTTTACTGGTAATATTAATGTTACCACAGTATACTCAGCAACCTACAAGAGTAAGACATAACTGCAACACAGGTATATCCTGTAAGCTATTTAATATGCAATATTGAAGTGAATACTGCAAAATGCGGCATGAAACTGTAGGTATAATTTTTGCTTTCCAACGGGGGGAGCTGTTGATACATGATTTATGTTGCCTTTCCCCCTATTTAATATAATGCTCATTAAAGATTGTGCGTTTCAGCATATTTATACTAACCATTTCAGAGAGCTGCAAAATTATTTCTACATGTAATTCCAGGGCTAAGATGTACCAGAAAAGAATGTGAAGGAAGTCAGGTTTAAAAAAATGAAAAGTATTTAAATTGAAACTCCCACAAGAATGATTTTCAAGTTCCAAAGAGAAAATACAACAGCTTATTGAAGGGAAGAAACTGTTATCATTTTGACAAATTGAGGTAGAAAATAAGTGTTTAAAGTTCTAAAACTTTTTATTCCCTTAACATGATTTTGTCATAGAACAAGACACACTTTGCATGGCAAATGCCTCATCTAATATTCAACTGACTTGCATATCCTCATACGGTGTGTGTTTATAGGAGATACCAGACATGAATAGGAGGTAAACAGTGGCTCGTGTGTGTTTGAGGGATAGGATTCTTGTAAACAATGCTGGACTGATCTTGGACGTATGTTCTTAAGCCAGAACATATATTTGGAACTGCTTACTGCAGATTACTGATCCTTTAACTCAGAGGAGATCCTCAGTGGAGACTGACTCCTATTCCACAGTGTGTGTACATAATGCTGATCTGTATAATGTTGGAGAATATCTGTCATTTGTGCTTCCTTAAGATTGTGCCCAAACTTAGCCCTCTTTCGGAACTCCATCTGATCACTGTGCTATATTTTAGTCAGCTTCAAAATTGTGAAAGCTGTAGAATTCTCTGGATGAAGTGTATGACAGAAATGTGAAAATTTTACTATACCCAAAAGTGAAAATATGCATTCAGTACTGCTAAGAAATGTTTATTTTGGAGTTTGTATTTCAAAATGTATTTGAAGCGTGTCACCAGACTCCTTGGCAGTTTTTTGCCTAGTTCAGGGATAGTGAATCTGAGGCTATCCAGCTCCCATCCAGGTCATCCAGTCCCCAGCCAATAGTCAAAGGAATGATGCAACCTCCAGAAAGCCAGTTTCCTCAGTCCTGATGAAATTACCGGTAATTACCATATTGGTAACCTTTCTTCCTTTACAGTACAACAAGTCAACCTGTTTTCCTTAACTAACAATAGAAGGCAGTGGCGTAGCGTGGGTTGTCAGCACCCGGGGCAAGGCAAGTAATTTGCGCCCCCCAACCCGTGGATTTGTGCCCCCTAACCCGTGGATTTGCGCCCCTAACCCTAACCCCCAGATGTTGCGCCCGGTGCGGCTGGCCCCCCCTGCACCCCCACGCTACACCACTGATAGAAGGTACTGATTAATTAAACTTAGGGTGGAATTCAGTGTTTACCAATGTTCTCTTTGTAAGGTACCTTGATTTTATACATATAACACAAAAGAAAAAAAGGGGTTTTGATCCAAAGAGCTAGTTCTGCACTATCACTTGCTACAAAGTTCTGCTGCACTTCCTCTGCCTGGGTAATTTGCCACTGGTTATCAATTTGTTCCTCCACATTTGTTTCACTGTCAAGAAGAAGAAGAAGGGGAGGAGGAGGAGTTTGGATTTGATATCCCGCTTTAGACCAGAAGGAGTCTCAAAGCGGCTAACATTCTCCTTTCCCTTCTTCCCCCACAACAAACACTCTGTGAGGTGAGTGAGGCTGAGAGACTTCAAGAAGTGTCTTCCATGGTTCCAGTTACAGATGGGTAGCCGTGTTGGTCTGCCATAGTCGAAGTAAAAAATTCTTTCCTGTAGCACCTTAAAGACCAACTAAGTTAGTTCTTGGTATAAGCTTTCGTGTGCATGTGTATCTGAAGAAGTGTGCATGCACACGAAAGCTTATACCAAGAACTAACTTAGTTGGTCTTTAAGGTGCTACAGGAAAGAATTTTTTACTTCAAGAAGTGTGACTAGCTCAAGGTCACCCAGCAGCTGCATGAGGAGGAGCGGGGAAGAGAACACAGTTCACCAGATTATGAGTCCACCGCTCTTAACCACTACACCACACTGGCTCTCCTGAGCATCTGGTGCCTCTTCTTGACATTGACCTTTTCCAGTGTTTGGAGCAAGGCAGCTTGTCATAGTTAAACGACAGAGGGGATAGAAAATCCCAAACCCAGATCAGATCACATAAGCAAGGTACATGAAGCGAATGTGGTTGTATAAAGATGGAACATTTGGTCAATAATCCCTTAAACAGTTCACCAGTGTTGGAAGGAGTTCTTCATCTTAACTCATCTCCCCGCCCCAGACACCCACAAGAAATTCAATCAATGGTCTTCAGACCTTTCACCCATGTATATGGATTTTCTTTCTTCCAACTATCCAATATCACACATGGTAGTAGAGGGAGATAAATGGATTAAGTGACAAAGAAATGAATCTTTTACACCTCACAGTGCTTTTGGGGTGGATGGAGGAGGAAGGCTGGTGGGACTTCTGAAGAACAGTATGAGAATAAACCATTGCTACTCACTGCAAGGAAAGAATTCAGATCAGAACTGTGTGGTGTTTTAAAAATATTTCTTCTCCCAACCTCCCAATTTGGATCATGAGAAACTTTTAACTTGTTTGCTGGTGACTCCCTTTTTAAAAAGATGCCAGAAGCTGAGTAACCATACTTAAATTCCCCTTTACTGGTTGTGTTCACACAGCAGTTGAAATCCCTTGCAGGGAAAGGAGAAGCCTTTGAGCACATCTCTGTGAGTCCATCCTCTCTTTACTGACACAGGACTGCATTACCCACTGGCTTGTTCTATTTCATCTCTCAAACAACAACAATTATAATGAATGTGGGTAATTTCCTGCCATAGTTTGGCTTGGGGCTCCCAAAGGAGGCTGGGTTGAAGCAGTGATAGTTAATGGAAAGGCAGAGTCACATCTTATTGGGTAGAATCAAAATAGGTTATGCAGGATTACAATGGGCAATGTCCTGCTGGGAAGGTACTAACTGTGGTCAAGAGCAGACCGGGGGTTTGGGGGCTCAGGCACACACTGCATTAATGACATGGCATATGAGCTTGGCCCTGAGAGAAGCAAACATATGGACAATTCACTAAGTATCCATGACTTTCAGTGACAGAGAATATGCAACAGAAGGGTAGCACAAGTGGCCTGAGTGATTAGGGTCCCTCAGAGGGTATGGAGTAGAGGGCCTCCTCAAACTTGGCAGTGCCACAGCTTATCAGTGGCGATTGCTGGCAGTGGTGGGGTTACTTACAGTGCAATTGAGCTAAACCATGTGGTAAAAGCCTGAAAACATTATGGCAGGGAGCTGTTTTCAGCACCATTTCTGTGGGAGAACTAGCAAGCACACAACTCAGCTACCAGAGCAAGTTCTAAGCACATACTAAGCTTTTTGTGCATTAATTTTGGGAAATGTGCTGATGAGCCTTGGTGTATTTGAGCAAAGTGTAAACTTGTCACTTCTATCAGTGAATATGCCATTGCGTTGGTGCACACCAGACACTATTGCAGCACCTCTCGATGGCTGGAGGCCCCTTAGTTGTCTCCTTTGCTCTCCCCTGTCCTTTGCAAACATTAATTCAGGCCGAAGGAAACTCAGCAAACAACCTCCAGATCATGAAGGTCTTCCACTGGCACACCACCACCAGTCATCCACCTTGAGTTTTCCTTTCATGCTCCAAAAACGAGGAACTGGAGCACATGCCTTGTGGGCGCAAATGACCTTTGGAGGAATATTTTGATAACAGTTGCCATCTCTTTCTGCAACTCCTTGCTATTTTCCCCTAATCCACCTTTCTACCCTTCGTCGCTCCCTCTTTACCAAAAAACATGAACAACAAGTTGCTGCTGAAAAGGGTACTTATGTTCAAGGTTTTGAGAGAAGCTTGTCACTGCTCCATTGCTGCACTTACCACAGAGGCTGAGCTAAGCAGAAGTAGCCACTTGCCATTGACCCTGATGAACAGAGGAGATAGCCAACCCTGCCCTGGGAAGCTGCAGTGCCATTAGACAAACGGTTTGCTGCATTGTTTGCTTTGTTGACAAAAATGGAAGCAGAGCATATAGGAAGCAAACAGACACCTTCACTGCTGGCACATCATTAGATTCCCCAAAGAATAGTGTGGACCCCATGCCCTTTATGTAGTTTTCAGTCCAGCTCCAACAATCTTAGCTTGCTCAGGCTCCCAAATCAAAGCACGGTATATCTCTTTTCTTTCACACATTCCCCACCATGAGCACTGGTCAGAACCCACAGGCATGAAACTGCCCACTCAAGGAACCTAGCCCATTATTTTTCATTGATGGGAATAACAAACGATCTTCCCTGACTATGCTTCCTTCACCTGCTACTTAGAGTGCAAATTCTTTGAGCAGGAAACTCAGGTTTTGCAATCAGAACAAATTATGCAGATTGGGCCAAATCCATTTAAAATTTAAATCTGATTTTAATATAATTTATTCTAAACAGGGGATTTAGGATTTTTGCTTATCGAGCATAATTACCAATGTCTTCTGGCTATCTTCACATTTCCCCTAATCAAGCAGACCCCCTGTAAATGCTGTTTTTATCCTTAGGAGTTGCTTATTACAGCTGCAACTCTGTATGCATCAATTCCATTTTTGTGTGTCTAGTCTGCCTCTACAGTGTGAGCGTTAGTTGGAATCTATCTTGTGTTAAATATCAAGGCAGAGTACAGTTATCTAGCGGTTAAATGGTGGTCACAACAGTGCTTTTTCTGGTGCCTTTTAGTGCTTTCTTTTCTGGGACAGAAGTGCTGTTACCAGTCATTTCACAGCAAAAAAATTGCCATGCAGATTTATGGGCTCAAGACAATAGCAAGCAGGACACCAATGAGAGAAGGATAAAGGTTCTTGAGTGGCCTCCACATTCTTCTAATTAATTATTAATCACTTTCCAAAAAATAAAAAATAAAATTGATGGGTCAGTCCCTTCATTATATTTACCCTGTTCATTCCAGCAACACCCTTGAATGAGATGTCACTACTGCTTCCACTCTTCAGACTAGAGTTTGCAGCTTAGTCAAGACTGAGTTGCTGTTGAGCTCATGGCTGAAATGAGATTTGAATCCAGACATCCTGAATTCAAGTCAATTGTGTTATCCACAGGGCCACTCTAGTTCTATTTTAAATCAGGTCCCTGTGACTCCCTTTTCTAGCTGCAATTCTGTAACCACTTAAATGGAAGTAGATCCCACTGAACAAAATGCACTGCCCACTAGATACCTATAGGATTTCTCTCTCTCTCTTTTTTAAAAAAGTGGAATGTGTTTTAAACAAATTCCATTTTCTCATAAATACTCTCCAACACATTTGTGCATTTCCCCACCTAGCTTAAGGACCTCCTGACATGATTTTAGAATGTGGTGGTGGGGAATCCCTTTATGCAGCTTTGAAATACCGTCCCCGCCATCCCACCACATTATATTTGTGAGCCCGGTGCAAGTTCCTTCCTACCCCCAGCTTTTCAGTTAGCTGCTGAGTAGCGTTCCTAAGTGCCGATTCTCTCTTTAAATGTGTTGCACTTCAGAGCTGTACCTGGAAACTTTGTAACATTTCAATGTTAGTTAGTGTGATGGAGTGGAATAATAATAATAATAATATTTATTACGGCCATAGGCCCATACAGATAAAAACAAGACATAAATAACAGCTTGTGCACGTGGGTAAAAACAGCCGCTAAAACACCACTGTAACAATAAAATACTATGAGATGGAATGACATACTGCGCCTTAATTAGCTTGTAGTGCTCCTTGGCAACGCTTTTGGGTAAGGACAGCGACCAGGAACCTAGCCACTTTCAGGGTCGTATGGGTATCCTTATCCTGCAAGATTTGGGCAAGGTGGAATTTTGGTGGGGTACCCTCTAGTTTCTGCATGATTGATCCCAACAAATTTGCCTGTGGCACGTTGAACAAGGGGCAAGTGAACATAATGTGCTGAAGCGACTCCGGCGTCTCCTTATCACATTCGCACATGGCGGAGGCTTGGCCCTTTGAGAATCTATGTCTCAGGACATTGGAGGGAAAAACGTTAAACCTCACTTTGGTGAAGGCCAGCCTATGGGCAACAGTCGAAAGGGAGGAGAGGTATGATGGAACGCAGTAAGTTAAAGTAATACCAATGTTCTGGGGCGAACAAACACCTCCCCCCAGCATATAATTTCGCTGTAAATCGATGTCATCCAGTCTTTGGCGGATCAGTCTTTGAGCAGTGATTTGATCTAGTTTTAGGGAATCTAAGGGAGAGATTCCATAACTCAGGAGTTTGGCATGAATTCTACTAGTCCAAAGGCTGGAGAATTCATCTCGCCATAAGCATTGGACAAGGTAATGGTCTGGTAATCTATGCTACAATGATAACCAATAACTGAAGACTTGCTTCCACAGGCAAGTTTCTAGGGATGCGATCTTCAATTCTAGTCGCATGGCTGCGTTACTTACGCACAGGGGGAGCATTAGGATCCGACGTAGGAATTGGTTTTGCAGAGTCTCAAGAGGAGCAAGATCTGTCATCACGGCCCAGAGCGGGGCAGCATAGGCAAGCGCGGTAACCACTTTTGCCTTGAACACCTTTAGGGCCGAGGGAACATGCAAAGCTCCATCCGAAAAGAAAAATCGGAGGAGCGCATATGACAGAGTTTTGGCCTTATTAAGTAGGTGTTGAATTTGTGCTTTCCACCCCAAATTGTATTGAAAAATAACTCCTAGGTATTGAAATTTTAGGACTTGCTCTATTTTTGCTCCGCCAAGCTTCCATTCGTATAATCTCCGACTTCTGGCGAAAATCAGAATCTTAGATTTAACATGGTTGATGGTTAATTGGTTAAGTTGACAATACGTGGCAAAGATCTTCAGAGCTCTGGTTAGTCCAACACGTGTATAAGATAGAATTACCGCATCGTCCGCATATAAAAGGAGTGGACAGCGGTAATCCGCTAGTCTAGGCGCGTGTGTACTTGGAGATGAGTTGACTAGGGGTGCTCGCATGTCGCTGATGAATAGGTTGAATAGGCAGGGAGCCAATATACATCCTTGGCGCACTCCCTTGTTTATTGGTATCGAATTTGTGAGGTCGCCCGCAGGAGTAAGTCTCACTCTGGCATGGGTACCTTCGTGGAGCTGACTTATAAGCCATAGGAGTCTTCTATCGATGCCCTGTTTCGCAAGTTTCTCCCAAAGAATATTTCTAGGAACGCTGTCAAAGGCTGCCTTTAGATCTAAGAAGGCAGCACAAAGGTAGCCCCGGGGAGGGGAGGAGTACTTCCGTGCCAGATGGTAAAGAACTATCGCATGATCAGTTGTAGAACGTTTAGTTCTAAACCCTGCTTGTTCATGGCCAATCTGGTTAGTCTCATCTACCCATCGCGATAGTTTAGTCAGCAAAAAGCTGGCATAAATTTTCCCTATGATCGAGAGGAGGCTGATGTTACGGTAGTTTTCCGGCTCCATTGGAGAACCTTTTTTATGAATTGGTACTATAATGGCCTCCTTCCATATTTTGGGGATGAGACCGGAAGCGTTGATTGCGTCGAAGGTTTTGGCCAAGATGCCAGCCCACCATTTTGGGTGTAGTTTGATGGCTTCAGCAGGGATCAGGTCGGGCCCTGGGGCTTTGCCCGGTTTCAGCTGGGCTATTAGCTTAGCTATTTCGTCAGGATCGGTGGGAGGCCAAATAGGTAGGTGGGAAAACAGATGCATCAGATGGTCGGAGGGAGCATCTGCCTGTGAGAAACATTTCTTCAGGAACAATTCCCATGTCGGTGCTGGGATGACTGCCCTTGGGTATTTCCTCACCCTTCTATTAATCAAAGACCAGAATTCCCTGGATCTATGTGGCTTTGAAGCAGTAATCAAGGCCTGCCAGCGATTTTGTTGCCACTCACGTTTGGCAGTTTTCTGCGTGCGTTTGTAAACTTGCTTGGCTTGTGCATAACTAGCTGGCAGAGTAGATGCATCAGAGGTCTTATATACATTATATATAGCACGAAGGCGCTGTCTTGCTTGTTTGCACTGAGAATTATACCAGGGGGCACCGTAAGTATACTCGTTTCGATTTAATATTTTGGGTGGTAACCTGAAGAAGGACGTAAGATCAGTCGTATGATGGTGGAAGCGTTTCAACACTATGCTATGCTCATCTGAGGCATGATTTTAGAATGTGGTGGTGGGGAATCCCTTTATGCAGCTTTGAAATACCGTCCCCGCCATCCCACCACATTATATTTGTGAGCCCGGTGCAAGTTCCTTCCTACCCCCAGCTTTTCAGTTAGCTGCTGAGTAGCGTTCCTAAGTGCCGATTCTCTCTTTAAATGTGTTGCACTTCAGAGCTGTACCTGGAAACTTTGTAACATTTCAATGTTAGTTAGTGTGATGGAGTGGAAGAATTCCGCACGGTGTCTTCTGGCCAAGGGATTAAAACAATGCCCCAGGCAGCTAGCTGGTTCTCCAGATATTGCTGAGATTGCCGGGGGAGGGAAGGGAAAGAGATAACCAAGTCCGACAGCAGGAGCCCCTGGAGGGACATATTAATGAGTTTGATTGACAGCATGCATATGATTTACCAGTGGCCAGCAGCCTGAAGCTAGTGGTATTAAGTAGAAGGAAGGGGGTTTGAGTTCTCGGAGTGGTCAAATGGTCTTGTCTTCTTTCTCTTCCTCCAAAAGGGACAAAGTTGCATAACGAATCCCCCAAGATTGCCTGGTTCACTCCCTGCACCCTATTCTGTTTGGATAACACTCATGGCACTGGGGAATTCAGTGACATCTTCGGCTAGAAAAAGCTCTGCTTACTAGTCTGGAAAAGTTTGCGGGGCTGAGCAAGCCCTTGGTGCACTTGCTTGGAGGCCTCTTCTGCATTGAGAAAATCAAGCAAAGCACTTAGCCCCTTTCCCTGCATGAAAACTGTTTTGGTTTAGCTGCAGTGCTTAAGTAGTTTTCATTATCAGAAGGAGGTAATGCTTCCTTTTGCACATAGGAGCCAAATCCTAGGAGCCATGGGGTCTTTGGGCCCCCCAATAAAATATTTGAGGGGGCCATCTCCCCCAAGTTGATGGGCATTGCCATTCAAATGGTGTGTGTGCCGCAATATGTGATTGATTATGCGAGATGGGGCTTGCCTGCCCCCCTATTTTGTTCAAATTGCCACCCCTGCATTAAAATATGGAAGAGTTACTTGAGGTCTCTAAATCAGGAGTGTGCATCGGCTTGGGATGGAGGGCAAATAATGGGGCAAATTGGGATGATTTGGGGGCATAGCTGTCAACCGTCCCTTATTTGGCAGGAAACTCCCTTATCCCAGCGCTGTGTCACGCTGCTGTCCCTTTTTGATGATGTCCCTTAAATTTCCTGGGTTTCAAAGGAAGCAGCTCCTCCTCCCTGCTGGCCAGGGAGGAGGGAGGCTACAACTGTGTTGCTTGGCTGCCCGGTCCACCCCCCTCCGGCCTCCTCTCACCAGCCTCGGTCCCCGGGAGCCCCTCCCTGCCGGGACTGGCGGGAGCCTCAGGCCCTTCTGCCGCCATCCTCCTTGTGGCCACCGAACTGAGCGTCTCTGCCTGGGGCCTCCCCTCTGCCCACCGCCGCCGCTCCCGTTAGGCCATACTGCGGCTAGGCCGTACTGCATACTGTGCTGCCGAAGGACCCGGATAAGATGGGCAGTCTGGCGCGGCCTATGAATTGCTGAGGAGCCTTGAGAGGAGAGTGAGGGCAACCACAGAGAAAGCAGTTCAGAGAGAGAAGGAGGAGGAGGCGAAGGCGGAGGTGCGGGCAGGTGTTCCAAGGGCTAACCATAGAGGGGGAAAGCGGAGGAAGGACTGCAAGCGCTTCTCCCATAGATTTGTAGTGGTAGACTAGCATAGATGGTCTGATCTGCGGGTTTACTTCGGGCGCTATTTCCCTCCCCCCTTCCTCCTGCCCCGCCTGATGGAACTGAAAGCTGCAGATGGAACAT
Source organism: Podarcis pityusensis (assembly GCF_964106645.2). Lineage (NCBI taxonomy): Eukaryota > Metazoa > Chordata > Lepidosauria > Squamata > Lacertidae > Podarcis > Podarcis pityusensis. Next base: position 46,345,937 of record NC_138029.1, on the reverse strand, counting down.
GAGAGAAAAGATACAGAACTGCAGCAGCATCTTCGTAGCTTGGACTTTGTTTTGCGCGAAAAGTGGTTGCTGCTTGTAGTTATTTAATTGCAGTGTTTCATCAGCTGGTGTCTTGAGCAGCAACCTCTGGAAACAAAGGGCTAAAAACCGGCACTGCTCTCCCAAATTATCTGGTCCCTTTAAACTTTGTATTTCAGCTGGTTGACTAAAATCCCTTATTTTGGCTGCTGATCCCTTATTTTTGAGGCTGCTGGTCCCTTATTTTCAAAAAAGTTGACTGCTATGTTTGGGGGTCTTCTATCCTCTGAAACCAAAGCACAGTCAATACCCTTTCCAAGTTGAATCAGAATCCTCACAAAGCCACAGGGCACTCTCTCATGTTCTTTTTCTGTATTTTTTTGGGGGGGTGTGCAGCAAAGCTACATATTTTTGAATATCTGTATCTCTAAGTTCAGGGGCTTTGCAAGAAGTGAAGGTGTTCAAAATGTTAGCTGTGGAACACAGAGGCTCTGGGTTGTTGTTATTACTGTATTGTTAATAGCAGTGGGTGGTTTCTTTTTTAAATTAAATACTTCATTTAACTCAACAAAAAACTTATATTGCTCTTCTTCAACAAAAGCAAACCAAGAGCTCATCAGAATTCCACCAGCAGTGTTTGAGACAGTGTCATGTTGCAAGAGGCCTGTGGCCTCTTGGAGGACACAAGGAAGGAGTGTAATGGAGGGCACCCAAAACTAAGGCTGGTGTGAAGCTACAAAATTTTAAAAAATGAAAAACCAGAATGCACATCACTTGGCCACCTTTCTTTCTTTCTTTCTTTCTTTCTTTCTTTCTTTCTTTCTATACTGTTTTATACCTGAAGGTCTCAGGGTGGTTCACATCTTAGTTATTTTCAGGTAATAAAGATCAAGACTAAAACTTGCACTCCCTGACCAAGTGATTATGGATGAAAGTGAATCCCTTTCACTTTCCCTACCCCCCAGCCAAGAGGGGCTCCTGTGTCTGCAAATTTCATGCACTTTGGTCAAAAGGGGAGAAGGACATAACCATTTTTAGATTCCTCATTACAGTGAATGGAATGTCAAAACATGGAGCTTTTTAAATATAAAGAACAGCTTAGGAATTGAATTATTGATGAGCCGGCAGCGAATAATAGTACAGTGGTACCTCTAGTTATGAACTTAATTTGTTCCGGAGGTCCGTTCTTAACCTGAAACTGTTCTTAACTAGAGGTGTGCTTTCACTAATGGGGCCTCTTGCTGCCACTGTGCCGCCAGCACAAAATTTCCATTCTCATCCTGGGGCAAAGTTCTCAACTTGAGGTAACTCTTCCAGGTTAGCAGAGTTTGTAACCTGAACCGTCTGTAACCTGAGGTGTTTGTAACTCGAGGTACCGCTGTAATAGGAATCTGGGAGGACAATGCAACCTTACCCACACCACCCTACAAGCTGCTACTGCCAGCCAGTATTGGTGGGGACTTATGCTAAATAATTGGTCCTTGGTCATTTTCATGCTCTTCCTTCTGTTCTACTAGATTTGGAATACGTTTTGATTCAAACTGCCTTTTGATTGCCACGGCAAAAAAGGCCATCTTAGCATGCTAGATCTCCAATAAATAAGTTGCCTATCCAATATAACCTTAATCAGTTCAGGCTAGTCTTCCTGTTTGTCCCTGTCCCTGAAATCATTTATCCTGTGCTACTACTGTCTTGACAATGTGCAACTTTTGTCTCTGCTTCATCTCACTTCTTGATCAACTTTAATCTCTTCAGAATTGGGTCATCTTGTTGCTCTGCAACGTGTCGTGCACGCTGATGGTATCATATAAAGAAATAACTACTGATAATACCCATGCGCATAGCCATCTGTACATGCATGTATGACTAAGCTGTTGTGCAAATTGTTAATTTGAGAAGCTTTTCTTTGACTGTAGTAAAGAGGTCAGAACCCGTCTCTGAGCCAAAAAGATTTTCCCCAAGGTTATTCATTGTCTTTTGCTTTTATCTTTCTGTCCTCCCTGTTTGGTTTCCACAAGCGATAATCCACTTTTAAGTAATGCATGCTCATCATTTCTTAGCAAGGGAAAGATCACAAACATCCCTAAGGGGAGCAGCTAGCAGTGAGTCAGTAAGTACATGGAATCTCGAGCCATAGTTTCAATAGTAAATTTAACTTTGAAAACTTAACTTTGATATGTGAGCAACTTAAGATGGATGACCCCTTTTGATGTCATGGATAAAGTCCTTTGTGGCAGCTTCATTAATCTGTGAGAGTATAAGAGGAATGCTACTGAGAATAGTGGGAGAGGACCCCTCGGGAATTGCCATATTTAAGAAGAATCCGAGAAAACACCTGTGCCAATATGAAAGAAAAATAAAGGTGGCGGCTGTTCTTTCAGTGACCTCTCTATGGGTCCCAGTCTTATGATGCCATGGCAGCTTTTCCCAGTCTGTGGCCTCCCATATATTTTTTACTTCAGCCCCCATCATCCCTAACCACTGGCCGTAGTGTCTGGGGTTGATGGGAGTTCCAGTCCAAATCATCTGGAGAGGACTAAATTGGGAAAGACTGTGCTATGATGGCATAATGTTAATATAACAGTATGATAACATCTGTGTCAGAGGGGCCTTTAAATTTGTTATATGATCCAGTGTATGCACAAAATGTAGTGAATGTTGAAATCGACATGTTAATGCTGGCAACTGCAGATACCGTATTTTTGGCTCCATAAGACACACTTTTTTCCTCCTAGAAGGTAAGGGGAAATGTGAGTGCGTCTTATAGAGCGAATGGTGCTGCACAGAGAGGGAGAGCTGCGCAGCGCACCTTCAGCGAAGCGGGAGGAGGACAGAAGGGCCTCCTCCTCCTGCTTCGCTGAACGGGCATTGCACAGCTCTCTCTCTCTCTCTCTCTCTCTCTCTCTCTCCGCAGCACCTCTCCAGCCTTCATCCCGCTGCCCTGAAGAGGCTTGGCGCAGTTATCCCAGAAGCCAGAACAGCCACACGGTATCCCAGAAACCAGATCCCTCTTGCTGTTCTGGCTTCTGGGATTCAGAATAATTTTTCTTGTTTTCCTCCTCCCAAAACTAGGTGCGCCTTATGGAGCGAAAAATACGGTAAGTTTTGTTAAATGACAGAAAATCCAGGGATACACCAGTAAGTGAGGACAGTCACCTAAAATGACAACATGGAGTAATGAGCTCCTGCATAGGAGCCAACTGCTAGGGCCTGAGGTCCCTTCGCCTCCCCCAATAAAAAAATGAGCCCCCTCCAATTGATGGGTATTGCCATTGAAATGGTGTGTGTGTGTGTGTGCCATGTTTTGTGGTTGATTATGCAGGGCAGGCTTACCTAGGCCCTCCAATATTTTGTTCAAGTTGACATCCTCAAGCTCCTGGGAAGTCTCGTGTGCAAATAGCTCAAGACGGCAAAGCTTGTAAAAGAAAAAGGGGGGTGACCATTCAGGATCCTACGCTTCTTCCCATAAGTTTCAGCTCACTGTTTTATCTTTGTGAATTCCAACATTAACCGACCTGATCTGCATTTCTCAGACTTATGTGTGGTTCAATGTTCCGTATTCTTAAAATACTTTTCAAAATGGAGGACAAGAATATGCATCTAAATGCACATTTTCACATGTATCGAAAATATTTTGCAGATTCATGTGGACCTGGCAATGAAAGGACTTATGGGTAAAGATTTGCAAAGGAGACACGGACAAGAAATAGTCTGAATCATTCATTTATGGCCCTAGCCCACATGGATCTTGACCTAGTGCTTGGAGCACTAGAGAATAGAACTACAGCCTAAGATGAGTTCTACTTAGGCCACATTCACTCTCTACATTTAAAACACTATGATATCACTGTAAACAGTCATGAGTCCACCGCCCAAAGAATTCTGGTAGCTCCAATGTGCTAAGGGAGCTGAGAGTTGTTATGAAACTCCTCTTCCCCTGCCAGAGCTATAGTTTTCAGAGTGGTTTAGCAAGCATGCCCTGTCACAGGGAACTCTGGGTATTGTAGCTCTTGAAGGGAAATAGGGATCTCCTAACAACTCTCAGCACCCATAACAAACTGCAGCTACCAGAATTTTTTGGGGAAAGCAATCACTGTTTATAGTGGCATCATAGTGCTTTACATGTATAATGGGAATGTGGGCATAGGAAATACAGGAAGGACCAAACTGACCAGGATTTTGTGAGGATTAAATGGAGAGAGAACCACATATGCCACTTTGAGCTCCTAGGAGAAAACGTGGGATATAAAACAAACAAGCATTATTCAGGAACTTGATTGTTCAGTTCGTTGAAAATTGAACATTGTTATTATTGGAAACCAGCCAGAGTAGCTGGGGAGACCCAGCCAGATTGGTGGGGTAGAAATAATATATTATTATTATTATTATTATTATTATTATTATTAATCTACCTTCATGTGCAGATAATATCCAATATTCCTCAGATGAAAATAGGGATTACAAAGTTTCAGAGAAAGATACTTTTGGACTCTGACCACTGGACTACTTTTGGACTCTTGTATGGCTTGGTACACTGAAAAAAATGCTGTAGAAATGCTTAATAATCCTCAGCATGATCCATCCCTAGCTAAGCATTTTACAATACCATTGATTGTGATAGCACAGTTAAGTACAGTATGCCTTACTCCCACCACCCATTAAACCAGTGGGATTTATGAGTGCTTAAATGTGCTTAGTTGCAGCCATTGTGAAGTAGGTTATTCATTTCCTGTCTCTCTCGCACACATATACACACACATATGTATGCCAAGGAATCTTAGAGGCTGTGATTTTTCTTTTAGGAGTAAGCTAAAAACAGTAGGAAATGCTGAAATATTACAAACTGAAATCCAGTTAGTGAAACCATTGAATCCCTTGCGAACAAGTCTGTCCACACAACACGAATAGCTTGGCATAGGCTGGAGTAGCTATCCAGACACTGACCTCCTGATATTTTTTTACAGTTCACTTATAACTAAAGGGAAGCAATTAATTGACTATGCTGAGTGACTAAGATGAAGTGCTCATGTCATAAATATTTCAAGGACCTTTCAGAGGTTCACTTCCAGAGTAGACCACAGAAAGTAATTCTTTAGGCATTCCCATGCTGGGCTTTTACATTGATCTCTCTAGTCAGGATACTTTGTGCTAAAAGATAAAGATCATTTAAGCTGCAGGACTTGCTCAGAGAGGCCCTAGAGTGCTGCAGAGGAAGAAAAAAAAACTATGATAGGAAAAGTATCTTAACAGGGATTGTCATGGAGACACAGGCTGAGTTTTCAGAAATCCTTCTCTCCTGAAGCACTTAAAACACTGGAGAAGGAACAACTGAGTGAGGGAGCACATGCTCAGCATACAGAAAGTCCAAAATCATTGAAAGGCAATTGGTAGCTGGTCTAGGGAAGACTTCTAGGTACTTTGGTTAGTCATTGCAAAGTAGACGCCACTAACTAGATGGGGCCAGTATAAAGCAGTTGACCTTGAAATGTCCATATCAATATTTAGCAGTGCATAGAACGACAGTTTTCTTTCTCTTGGGAACAGTTATGGACCACAGGTATGAAGTTTACGGCATGTAATGCCTTAAGAGAGAATATTATGAAAATGATATACAGGTGGTACATGACCCCAGTCAAGCTTGCAAAAATTTATCATTTGCCTGATAATAAATGTTGGAAATGTAAAGAAACTGAAGGTACATTCTTTCACCTTTGGTGGACGTGCCCAAAGATCAAGGCTTTCTGGGAAATGATATATAATGAACTGAAAAAGGTATTTAAATATACCTTTCTGAAGAAACCAGAGGCCTTTCTTCTGGGCATTGTCGGCCAATTGGTGCCAAAGAAGGACAGTGTTAGGTAGATTTATTGCTTTATTCTTGGCGTCCAGCACACTTCCCCCTGCGGGCCTCTGCAGGTCGTAAAGCAATTAGCAGAATTGCACAGCGTCCGTGTTGAAAGGGCAGTAAAACAAGTCCCACACGTTTCTTCTTTCCTAGTAGCACTTTATTTGCTCAAAAGTAGCATATTTACAATCCATAAACACCATCTGATTGAAGCTGCATCTTATCCCTCTGTTTGCAGCTGCGTAGCAAAACTGCTTTCACTTTTCACTCAGCTTACAGCATTCCAAGCTGCTTTCGTCACGTCCTGGCTTACTTCCCTTGTAAGCGCCTCCTCTCAGCCTCGAGACACAGAAGGTTAACCCTTCACTACACCCAACACCCCCTCTTGTCTCGCGCCTGAGGGGAGAATCGACCCTTGGTCGTCCCAAACCCAGACCTTCACAAAACTCTCCATGTCTTTGGAAGGTGAGTGGCCTTGAACTGACCTGATTCTGCCAAACTCAGGCATGGTTGATTGTCCTCGAAAACACGTATCGGCAGACAATCCACTTCGCAGAGTTCCTGCACCAAGCAAGCATAGAACTCTACTTCTCTGCACATCTCTGAAAGAGCACTAAACTCAGCCTCAGTGGATGAGAGCGCTATAAGACTTTGCTTCTTGGACCTCCATCCAACTACTGAGTTCCCAAACTTCACCACTAGGCCAGACACAGACTTGCGATCCTCAAGACTAGCCCAATCCGAGTCCACAAAGCAAGTCAGTTTGACTTCTCCTTGTGCTGGCAACCTAAGACAAAAGTCTTTGGTCTCCTGCAAATACCTCAGAACTCTCTTGATGCCATTCCAGGCTTGCACACTAGGGTTTGATGCCTCCCTGCTGAGCAGATTGACAGCAAACGCTATATCAGGTCTGCTCCACTGGGACAAGTACAACAAACTCCCTAGGGCTGACTGAAACACTTCAGTATTTTCGAACGCAGCGCGTTCTACTTGCTGGCTGTCCTTCACAAAACTAGTCTCCATAGGACTTCTCACTCCTGCACAATCACTCATCCTCATTTTCTGAAGCAATTGCTCAATTTTACCTCTCTGGCTGAGCAAAAAACTTCCATCCTGTGCACGCTCAACATTGACACCTAGACCTTTCATGGACTTCATCTCTTTGTCCATTGCCCTGTGCCACTTGCCTGCTTCTTCCTCAGGTAAACTCTGAATATCCTCGAAGGATTCAGGTTCACATCTTGCAGAACCTACCCAGACGCCTGAAGCGTCGTACCGATCAGGAGGCCTCCTTGTCCTCGCTGATCTTCTCAGTGTGAATCCTGGTGACCCTGCTGCTTCACTGGGTCCAGCTAAATCATCCTCTGTGTCTTCCCCCTCTGACCTGCTGCGCCTCTTGGGCCTTACAGCTGGTCCAGCAGGTGAAGAAGACTCACTCTTTGGCTCAAACTTGACACTTGCCTGAGGAGGTGTTCTAGGTTCCCCCCTCTGAGGGATCCTGAGCTGTCCCTGCCTTGGACTCTGTCCCTCTGGACCGTGGTCCCCAGCAACAAGTTCCTCCTCCTCCTCGTCTGAGTCATAGAACTGCTGTGGAAGCACGTCTGGATTAGCATGCAGACGTTTCCAACCAGCTTGCTCACAGAACTCAGCGCTATTGCTGATAACCAACCTAGACTGGTCTCCACTTGGGTATGCAAACCTCCAGGCCTTTGAGCCAGGCTCATACCCTACAAAGATCATTCTTCTAGATCTTGGCTCACCTTTCTTGCGTGGAGCCTTTGGAATAAGCACCCAAGCCTCACAACCAAACACACGAAGGTAGTGCACCTTAGGCTTCTCTCCATGAAGTAAGAAATACGGTGTATTTCCTACACTAGAGTTGTACACTCTGTTCTCGGTATGGACCACATATCGCCAAGCCTCCGACCAATATTTCTGGGGTAGCCCTGCGTCCCACAGGATCGCAGACACAGCTTCCTGCACCGTCCTGTTCTTTCTCTCTGCGACCCCATTCTGTTGCGGAGAGTAAGGAGTGGTCAGTCTGTGGCTAATCCCCTTCTCCCTAAAGAAATCCTGTAAAGCAGAACCAGTGAATTCAGCACCTCTGTCACTTTGAAAACCACAAACTTTGGTGGAAAAAGTTACCTCAACTGCGGTGATCCAATCCCTGATCATTTTAGCCGCCTCCCCTTTCGTTTTCAGAGAGAAGGTCCAAGCAGACCTCGAAAAACCATCAATCAAAAGCAGAGAATACTTCGAACCTCCCAGTGACTCAACAGACATGGGTCCACACAAATCTGCATGAATTAATTCAAAGGGTTGCGTGGTCTGCCTCTCTGACTTTGGATATGAGCATGTCACAACTTTCGCCTGTTTACATGCATTGCAATCTAGAAAATTGTCACAAGCATTAAATTTGCACCCTTGTGTCAGCTCTGGTGCTTTCTGGAGATATCTCCAATTCAAATGGGCGAAGCGTCTGTGCCAAATATGGGAACAACCATGGTGGGGTGCTACATTCACACATTGGCCCTTTGCATCTTCGGTGTCATCTTCTCCTGTGGAAAAAGGCACATTTACAGCAAACAAATTATCTTTAGACTGCACTGTGTACACGTGTTTCCCATCCTTCAAGAATTCACATTTGTCACCTGCAAAAGAAATTTGAAAACCATCGATCAATAGATCATGAACACTTAACAAACAGTTAGTTAAACCGGGCACTGCATAAGCTTTGACTTCATGCTTAAGAAAAGGACAGAAGAACAGTCCTGTCTCTGTTAGCCTTTTTCTGCTTCCACCTGCAAACATAACATACTTCTCAGTTTTTACTGTCCTGCAATTCCTCAAAAGATCAGGAGATGGCACCAACGAATTTGAGGCACCAGAGTCTATTATTATAGTGAGAAATTCTTGTTGTTTACATTCCTGGGTCGCCAGGGCAACAATCTTCTCACTACCCCCCTCCTTGGGGCTTCTGCAGATGTCCTCTCTGGTTGTCACGGCAACAGACTCCCCCCGGCAGGAAGACTTGCCCACGACCTTCACAGCTTCCGTAGATGCAACTCTCTCAGTTGCCATGGAGACTGGACTTGTCTCGGCGTTCCCACACAACTCTGAAGCTCTTATCTCTACTTGCTGCAGGTGGCTGACCTTGAAGCCTCTAGCTCTTTTCAGCTTCCCAGGCTCCGACTCACGACGTAAACAACTCTTGGCAGCTTTTGGAGAAAGAGGCGTCTCTGAGCTTTCACTGTTCACTGCCCCCCCACTGCTCACGGGGTCTCCAGGACGTTTTTCTGCACCCCCTCGGATGGGTAAAGGGCTCCCAACACTTGGCCTCACTCCAGGTTCCTCACACAGACACGTTGCAGCATCCACACAGCTCCCAGGCTTAGCAAAAGCACAAGCAGCATTGCTAGCAACAACAACAGCAACAGCAACAGTCCCTTCGCCCCCCTGTGGGGGCTCACAGCTCCTCCCAGCTGTGCATCGGCACTCAAGAATGTGGCCGGCGCCATCTTGCCTCTCCCTTTCAGATGCAGCCACTTCTCGACCCTTGCTTCCCACTCCAGCTCCACAAGCTTCTTGGAGTGCTAGCCAAGTGGCCTCTGGCTTTCTTGCACCCAGGACAACAGGCACCAGATGAGCATCCACACTTTCTGCCAAAAAAGCAAGCACACGCTTCTGAACTTCACTTTGCTCTGCAGCCCTCTTAGCCTCTGCTTTCCCAGCTGCATTCTGTGTGGGGTGAATTACATTCCACAGCTGCTCCCCCACCAGCAAAAGCTCCACTTGAAAGCTCCACTGCAGCCAATTTTGGCTAGTCAGTCTCTGACATGGCAGTTTAAACTCAAAGCCATGTTCACAGGGCTGAGCCATTGCCTCCCTTCTGTTGACTTTTTCCAAAAGGTACTCACTCAGCCAAACTGGGCACTCCGGACGTCATGGCTCTCAGCTCCCAGCCTCCTCCGATCTGCCCTCTTTGAAGTCTCCGGCAGTCGATCAAGCTGACGATCAGCAAATAAAGCTTCAAAGCCCTTTCTCACACGCTTCACGTTGACCCATAACCATGTTAGGTAGATTTATTGCTTTATTCTTGGCATCCAGCACACTTCCCCCTGCGGGCCTCTGCAGGTCGTAAAGCAATTAGCAGAATTGCACAGCGTCCGTGTTGAAAGGGCAGTAAAACAAGTCCCACACGTTTCTTCTTTCCTAGTAGCACTTTATTTGCTCAAAAGTAGCATATTTACAATCCATAAACACCATCTGATTGAAGCTGCATCTTATCCCTCTGTTTGCAGCTGCGTAGCAAAACTGCTTTCACTTTTCACTCAGCTTACAGCATTCCAAGCTGCTTTCGTCACGTCCTGGCTTACTTCCCTTGTAAGCGCCTCCTCTCAGCCTCGAGACACAGAAGGTTAACCCTTCACTACACCCAACAGACAGAACCTTTTTTATGTATGCTACAACAGCAGCAAGAATACTCATCGCAAAGTACTGGAAGACACAAGATCTACCCACTTTGGAAGAATGGCAGATGAAGGTGATTGACTACATGGAATTGGCGGAAATGACTGGCAGAATCCGAGACCAGGGAGAAGAGTCGGTGAAAGAAGACTGGAAGAAATTTAAAGACTATTTACAGAAATATTGCAAAATTAAGGAATCTTAGAAGGATGTTGGATAGAAACTAAGAGGTTTTTAGCTGTAATGCTTTAAGAGATATGAAAAAAGGTTAACAATTGGGTAAAAGTTTAATGGTAAGGATTTGCTGAACTAACAAACTGAACTGGAATACAAAAAAGGGAGGTATGAGGAGGTCTGGGGAAATAAGTGTAGGGAAGATAGGTTTGGAAAATCAATGTCTTTTTAACTGTTTTATTTTGTATGTTTTCTTTTTATTCTTTATTTTTTTGTTATATTTTAAAAACGTTCTTCTTCTTTTTTTGTACTCTGTATTTTTTTTTGTATTTCTTGAAACTTTAAGAAATATCTTTTTTTTTTAAAAAAAAAAAAGGAAGGACAGATTGTGAAGCTGAGGCTCCAATACTTTGGCCACCTCATGAGAAGAGAAGACTCCCTGGAAAAGACCCTGATGTTGGGAAAGATTGAGGGCACAAGGAGAAGGGGAAAACAGAGAATGAGATGGTTGGACAGTGTTCTCGAAGCTACCAACATGAGTTTGACCAAACTGCGGGAGGCAGTGGAAGACAGGAGTGCCTGGTGTGCTCTGGTCCATGGGGTCATGAAGAGTCAGACACGAATAAACGACTAAACAACAACAACAAATTTGGTGCAGTGGGAGAGCAATGAGTCAGCACATGAAATTCTACCTCAGCTCAGGTCTAAAGCATTTGCTTGGAAATCTTGAGGCAAGTGGTAGTTGTGAATCATTTTTCCATTTCTGGTCATATGGAACTCAAGCTAAAGCTTGTTCATTGAAGTTTTGCAGCACAATCACCCTCTTCACACAGTTTGCAAATTACAAATGTGTTTATTTATTCGGAGGACTTATGTCCTGTTCTTCCAACGCATTCACATTGCTCTGAGTGGCATACAAGAATAAATTAATTACTAGGCTGAAGGCATGAACTCTTGAGTGTGATCAATCATGCCCACCATCCTCATTCCTGACCCATCTGGTTCTCTGTGGATTTTTTGTTCTTAATTTATTTCTGCTGTGTTTGGCCACCTTTAGTGATCATATAAATTTGGAATGTGACACAAGAATATTATTAATAAATATTTTAACACCTTTTTAAAATTAGAAGCTGGCAATTGGTTCCTCCCCTGACAATTCCATAATGTGATGAGGAAACTCAAGGAGGACTGAGCGTGTTCATTGGACACAGAACACTATTTGACTGTTATTAGGAAAGGAGAGGGGAATGGAGTGCAGCCATTCTGAAGATGGCATGACTGGCTGCTGGCTGGAACCCTCAACAGGAGCACATTTTGTTGCAGGTCCCACTTGTCAATGTCTAGCAGTGGTCATTGAGATATCTATCTTCACTGCCCTCCCCAAACATGGATAGATTTAATTCCCCTTTAAAGCCTACATCACTAGTCATTGCTACATCTTGTGGCCATGACTTCCAGAAATGAAATTATGTGTTGGCTGAATAAGTACTCTTCTTTTATCTGTCAGTGGGGCACATTCTCTAATGCATCTATCGAGCAGCATCGGCTGCAGCAAATACGGTACTAATCAAATTGCCTAATAACATTTACCCAATATTTCTCCAGTGCTGACAGCCCTTCCCTTAATAAGTAAGACTTATGGGCACAACAGAGATCTTTCAAGCATACCATGAGCATTTTCATTCTTGAGTCAGGACCTGATGCCAAGTGTCATCCTGCACCGTAAGATGCCAGGTATCGTTTTTTGCCTTGTCAAACTTGTATCTGCTCAAGTGGTGTAACAGTCAGCTTGCTGCTGTTCCTTACAAATGTTCAAAGGCATGAGGATGGAAGAAATCAACAGGAAAGCTTTCAGGAAACACCAAATTAAAAAATGAAGGATTAGCCACTGAATTAAGAAGCCAAGTGGAAAATGCTGCCTGCACTGTAGAAACCTGTGTTCTATAACTGACTCAAAAATATTGCTTGGGACTATTTCATAAATTTAACTTTCGAAAAACAACATATCCTCTTACCAGACTTCAGCCCTAAAGCTGATTTGGATAAATCAGATTCTTTCTTTCTTTCTTTCTTTCTTTCTTTCTTTCTTTCTTTTTCTTTCTTTTCTTTTCTTTTAGAAATGCTGCAATAAGCTTCCTGAATTTCATGTGAGCTTATACTGTGTCAACAAAGTTTTATATTCCTTTTTCCTTTTTAAAACATTTCATGAGGAGCCTATGGAAAGAGCGGTAATGTTATAAGATTTTGATAAATTTATAATCTATACTGTCTCTCTGTTGGTAGTTTTGGCTGAAGAAATCTGATTAAAGAGAATACAGTAGATTGCTCCTTTCCTGTTTATGATACCCAGTTAACACAGATGCCAATTTTATCACGATAGGAACATTCTTATCTGTATCACAGACTATTTATACCTTCAGGCTATGAGATACTCTTTGATCTGTTTAATCATGTAATTTTATGCTCATAAAATGTATAGCTCACTCTGATTTCTGATGGCCAATATATTTCAACAATGAAAAAATGAGCCTGATCTTTCACAGAGATGGGGGTGTATTTGCACACGCACATGCACACTTGTAGGCAAGAAGAGATCTCAGTGCCATGTTCTCCCAGATCTGAGCTTGCCGAGGCACAATGTCCAAGCTTAATGCAGTGTTTCCCAATATGAGGTCTACTACATAACAGTAAAGCTCAGGGAAATGGGAGAGACAGATGCTTATAGATCCAGATATCTCTAGGGTCTACAGGGATGGAGAACCAGTGGAGGTGGACTACAGCTCTTATGAGTTCCATCCAGCATTGCCAGTGGTCAGGGCTGATGGAAGCTGAGATCCAATAAAATCTGCAAAGCCATAGTTTCTGCATTCCAGGTTCACTGCATATTCATATGAGGGCAATAATTAGTCAGTCTTTGTACAGGATACTGCGCAGACATGGCTATATGTTCACCCCTAACTTCAAGTGACATGGAAAACTAAGGAAATCAATCACACATGCCAGATTTTGCAGAGATCATTTTAATTCTTTATTCCTTCTGACTCACGTAAAAGTATTGACACACAATATAGTAAAGCGAACAACAAGACACAGTGATCATAAAAACAACAACTTTAATGTTGTCTGAAACAGCTCTCTCCAGCTATATCCCACAATTCATTTCAGTAGATTGAGCTGCAAGCTAGGAAATAACATAAACAATATCTAGATTGGTTAGCAGGAATGGATTCTGCAACCCAGGCATGTGCAGAGAGGACTAGATGCCAGAGTCTTCTGCTGTAGTAAAAGGATGGTAAAATCAGGATCCCTTCACCTGACTCCAGGTATAAGAGGGATGAGTACTGCATCCTTGGACAATACCCTGTCCTTTACCCTCTGTCATTTCTGGAACAGGCTCTGTATCTATTCCAGAAAGGTGTTTACTGCTCCATTTTCAATGGATGGTTCCTGTCTGGATTTGTGTTTGAAGTAAACCCGTATCCCCACCTTGTGTATAATTAACACATCTTGTGAGGTTTATTACGTAAAATGTAATATTTATTTCTACAGTGCCAATACTCCTTCTGTAATGTGGTTTATGTAAAAACTCAGAGACGAAAAAGGTAGCTGTTCTGTGGGGTTGCTTCTTTCTATTGAATTTTTATTGCATCGCTTATTTATTATTGTTTTTCATAGTTGACTGTGTATTTTTATATTGTTTTATATGCAATCTTGGGTGCCTCTGGTGGTGGAAATAGAGTGAGATGATTGGTTTTTTAAAAAAATAAAATAAAATAAATCATATTTAAAATTTAATGTTAATATTTGTGACTAGTCAATGCTCCTTCTTGTCTTTTCGTCTTCAGTCCCTCCACCATGTGCCTCCGAAATGTGCTCCAGATGGATGAAGGACCCTCTGGAATAGATGTTGGGGCACTACAAAGGAGGAGGAGGAGAAAAGTAACTTGGTGAAAGTAGATTTCCGTTGTGTAAGCAGGCAGACATCACCGGATGTTGCCCATTGACTGGTCAGTGGGATTCCTTCCAGGTATGACTGCAAGTTAAACAGGGTGTGTTCCATGGGAGAAATGTGCTATCTGCAGTTGTGCTCCCACACACTTTTTAAAAATGGAAATCTTAGCAGATTAATTATATTTGGGAATATTCAGAGCTCATTTCCACTACAATAGGTGGTACTGTGTGGCAGCTTAGATTGCCATCTGTGTGTGCCGTTTTACTCTCAGATCAAAGATTTTACTGCAAGGTGGGAAGAACCTGGGATATGTTCCACCTACGTGCATTCATAACCCATTACATGCTAATTTGTACCTCGCCTACATACGAATTTATTGATGGCTGTACAGTCACAAGTTCACTTTTGTAATGGGAAACTGATTGATTGCATCATTAATAGTAAGTAGAAAAAAGAAAAGCTTTTTTATTATAGGGAAGAAGCTGGGATGCAGTGCCTTCATTGCTTTCAATTACATGAATATATTTAGAAAGGCATTTTCAGCAGATTCTGGTACCTTGATGTGTGAGAGTTTTTTTACTGCAGATTTCTTGCGTTGACACTGAATAAACAAAATTCACATGGAATGTTGCCTTTTATTGCCAATAAAATATGTATGTGTGTGCGTGTGCCGGGGGGGGGGAGGAACTCTATTTCAAAGAATGTTCTCCATATCATTGGCAGATGCGGCACAACTGTGAAAAGTGCCTTGTGCACATTTATTAGCAGTCAAATGCTTCATCAGCTTCCTTACCTAAAACTGGCTTTTCCCCCTCAAGGGCTTTCTTTTCATTTTGCAAAGTATCATAATAAAACTTCTTCTTTCTTGGTTTAAGAAAAGAATTACAAGCAAGAAGGACAGATCCCCTACGTGGAGAGAAATTCCTCATACTCTTGAAGATATTAATTCAAATGAATTAACAGCCATTTGCCATGTCAGGAAAGCAAGTTGACCACTGTGAGCAGGATCTTCACGATCCACTTTCTCCAAGCCGTGCAGGTTTACAAACTTCTATCATGTTACCTCTTGCTCAACTTTTCTTTAAGCAAAAAAGTCCAAAATGCAACCTTTTCTCTGATGGGTGTTGCTCCACCCCCTTGGTCACGTTGGTTGCTCTTTTCTGAACCTTTTTTCAACTCTAGAATATTCTTTTTGAGGTCAGGTGACCAAAACTATACACAGTATTATGAATTCATTGTAAATGTGTACAGTACACATTGCCATCAAAATGAGGGGTCCTCCAGAAAGACCATATTCTAAAATCTCCTATGTGAACCACTGCATGAAGCCATGGGCCATGGGAATCAAGGTAGGATCAACTGCAGGCCATGATAACAGACAGAACATCAAGAAAGCAGTATAAATTTGTTTCAGTGGCATTGTTTCTAACAAACATGGCGATGCTCATAGAACCACTGTAACTTTAATCTTAAAGGGAAATCCAATCCCCTACTAAACTAGCCATTGCCAACTTTTTCATAATTGCTGTAAATTATCGTTCTTTGCTCCTTAGCTAGTGAAAGCTGAGAGAAGTCGCCGCTTCTGTTAAGTGCTGTTCAGGTGGTGTGGGCAGTTCCGCGACAGAAGTCCCAAACCCACACGAGTAAGTGGAGTCCATTATACAGAATATATTCTATGGCTGTGTGTTTTGAATGTGCTTCGTCAGATAACTATAATGCATTGCATATATTTAATGTAATTAGATGTTCTGTATTTCAGTAAGTTTCATTTTGGATTAATGCATTTCAAAAGGTGAGCCAAGCGACCTATTCTGTGCATTTTGTAACTTAATCGGGGTGCAATGTTTATGCCTCCTTAGAATCTTGTGTTATGTTGTTGTTATTGGCATCTGTCTGACTCAAAAGACAATGGAGTGTGCCTCTGGGGGTGAAGTCAAACCACTGGAGAATCACAGCACCTGCTGTGACTGCAGAGACTGGTAACTTGTAATTGCTGCCTTCCATTGTGAAGCTGAGGCTCCAATACTTTGGCCACCTCATGAGAAGAGAAGACTACCTGGAAAAGACCCTGATGTTGGGAAAGATGGAGGGCACAAGGAGAAGGGGACGACAGAGGACGAGATGGTTGGATAGTGTTCTTGAAGCTACCAGCATGAGTTTGACCAAACTGCTGGAGGCAGTGGAAGACAGGAGTGCCTGGCATGCTCTGGTCCATGGGGTCACGAAGAGTCAGACATGACTAAACGACTAAACAACAACAACAACATGTTGTTTTTGCTGCATTAGTAGCACTGAAGTGGCCTCCCCTGCGTTCAAGCCTGGGCAGTGTGTATGTACGTCCTGGGCTGCCCAGATAAAAAGACCCTCCTCCCAGGCTGGCTGATGTGGTCCAAAGGAAAGCATAGCAATACATTTAGCTCCAGCTTGGCTGCAGGAGTTGCCAGAAGGACATGTACAAGACACCATCCAACCACCTTAGGGACTCCTCTTTGGATTTGTGTAGGGTTTACACTTTCACTTTTTCTTCTCCTGAAATGTCCTACAAGGAAACAGGTAAGCTTGTGTTATAAATACACATATATTCATACAATCTGCAAATGATATAAGATGGAATACTTTGCAGGCACCAGGACAAGTGGTTTGTAGATCACTCTTTATGCCATGAGTGGGGAACCTTTGACCCCTAGATGCTGTTGGGAGTCCACCTCATTGGATGCTGATGATATCACCAAACTTCAGCTATGATCTGAACTGAGGGCTCAATGGTCTCTGTTGCTGCTTCGATGGATCACACCGTGACCAGACTATACAGAGAGAAATATTACAGGCTGTTCCTGCTGGCCTATTAGGCCAGAACTCTTCCACCTGTTGTCATTCTGTCTGGCCCCACATGTCATCCTCTTGGCCTGCAGAGTCACCACTGGTCTCTACTTAGTTTCTACTTAGGCCACTGTCGCTTCTGCTGCACTATTACTCATGCCAACTAAAACTACCTGATAAGAGTGCTGGCTAGGGGTGGTGCAGGCTTAAATACTTTACACTTGCCCCACTCCCAGCTGGCATCTGGTTGCAGTGTGCACTAGGTCACTCCTGACCACATGCCTCCAAATCCATCGAGGAACCAGGCGCAACACCACCCCACCAGGAGGGTAAAAATCCTTCCTTTTGCATTCATATGGATGCTTTATCCCTGTCTACAGAGAAAGCATGTTGTGTGATGTATGAGCTATCAGAGGATATTGATGTTGTTCTACAAGGAGCAGTTCCTTTCCACCCATGAAGGGATTCTAATCATGAAATGACAGGGTGAGCCCCCACCTGGAACCAAATCCCTCAACCTGCAATTATAGTCTATTAATATTCCATTACACTCTCTTATTAAGTAAAGTTTTCCACCACCAGTTTCTGAGAAGCATTTGGAAAACATTTTATCTTAATAAGAATAACCCATCATGCACAGAAAACTGGGAGACTTCTCATTATCACACTCCCTTTATGGGAGTTTATCTCTTTGCAGCTGCCACTCGTGAATTCCACACTGTCTGGCTCTGGAAAATAGATCGTTTTGATGGGTGATTTTGAGTGACAAAGGCAGAGAGGGGTCACGGAACATGCCAGGAGAAAAGCCAATCAAATAGAGATGCAGAATGGGCTAAAGAGCTCCTAGGAGTCGTGCACTGAACATTGGCACCTCTGATTGGCATTAACATGCTTTGCTTGCTTCGGGGTCTCTTTAAAATGCCATTTGCATTGATGATAGTATAATTGACATTGCTCCCTAAGGAGGACTAATGGATTGTGGGAAGCTGAAATCTCAGAGAAGTCCTGCATTTTGGGGAGCTGGATCTCTTGATCACTCCAATATAATTTAGAGGACTGGGTTGTGCTGAATAAGGACAAGGAACAACCCCCCTATTTTATTCCAGTTTTCAAGGAGCATTCGTATTAAATCCAACCAGACACTTCACTCCTAATACCACTTTGTTTTACTGGCTGGTGGACTGCCTGATTTTATGGCTTAAGTTACTCCCATAATACGGCACACATTAAATTTTTACAGTGATGTTATAAAATGCAAACTGTTAAAGGCGGCCTTCATTATTATTTCTGCAGTGAAATTTCAGCCATATTACCACATTAGCATTAGAATCCTGAAGGCCAGATGTCAGTACCTGCATGCAAAGCAACCCTTGATGTGCTTAATTTATCTTTAAGAGATTGGAAGAATAATGCAAGAGGTGGAAAGTGAATCAGTAGATGACATAGCCTGGATAGCTCAGTTGGTTAGAGCATTCTTCTTCTTCTTTGGCGATCACTTGTAGCTGAGTAAGATTGTCTTGCATAAACACGGTTTTAACAATGAGTCTGTAAGTGACTGTGGAGGCCAATTCTGGACCCACACGTCATTCCACAGCGGGGACATTTGTTCCCAGGTGGGAGTTGATTACGGTGTGGATTTGCCAAGCGTGCCTTCCTCTTGCCATGTTTCTCCCTTGGGTTCTGAGTTTGAGTGTCTTAAAAGTCCACAACACCTTTGGTAAAGGCTGTTCTGCAACTGGAGCGCTCACAGGCCAGTGTTTCCCAGTAGTCAGTGTTTATACTCCTTTTTTTTTTTTTAGATTTGCCTTGAGACAGTCTTTAAACCTCTTTTGTTGACTACCAGCATTACGCTTTCTATTTTTAAGTTTGGAATAGAGTAGTTGCTTTGGAAGACAATAATCAGGAATCTGCACAACATGACCAGTCCAACAAAGTTGATGTTGAAGAATCATTGCTTCAACACTGGTGATCTTATGGTGCTGATAACGCCAAAGTTGCAGGTTCATTCCCCGTATGAGACAGCTGCATATTATTTGACTAGATGACCCTCAGGGTTCCTTACAATTCTACAATTCTATGATTTGCTTTGCTTATTTGCCATGAAAAGAGTGGATTCTTGACCACATGTTTTATTATTCTGTGATAATAGAATAATAATTGCCATTGGCTAAGAAGCAGCAAGAACCAGATAGACCAATGAAAATGACTTATTTGAAATTCAACTTGATAGTTTGGGTCCCTATCAAAGAATCCTTGGAAGCTGATAGTAGACACTACATGAGAAGCAGACACTTCTCCACTAATGAGTGTTTAGAAACTCAACAGTAAGAACAGAGATGTGACTTTGTAACCACCATCTCAGCTGCTATTGGCCATTCAGGAGCACGTCTTTGGCTTTCAGACCAACCAAGCATATAGAAATATGTCTTGGGACAAAGTTATTCATACAGTAAATCAGCCTTCCCTAACTTTGTGTCCTCCAAATGTTTTGGACTACAACTCTCATCACCCCTTATAAATGGCCATGCTGACTGGGGTTAATTGGAGCTGAAGTTCAAAATATCTGGTGGTCACTAGGCTAGGGAAGGTCTCAGTAACTGGATTTTGCAGTTTGACTTCTGAGTCCCTTTGTAGCCCAGATCTTTAGAATTGCTGCAGCAGTATATAAACTGAACGGTTCTATCACACAGAAAGTTTAGCAATTCAGACACAATAATATTTGGATGATTTTATGTCCTATGATATAACGGGGCCAGAGCTATGTTGCAGGGCAACTGCTTTGAATGCAGGAGGTCCCAGTTTCCATACCTAGCATCTTCAGGTAGATCTGAAGAGGTTTCTCATCCAAAGCCATAGAGAGCCTCTGTCAGTCAGTGTAGACAGTGCAGAGTTTGATAGACCAGTGGTCTGACTTGGTATAAGGCAGAATTATTTTCACTCAATATGTTACTTGAAACTTGGACCCCCTTCCCAGCTGCAGGAACCCCATGAGTTCCCATTTATTTATTTCCAGCAGAAGCTATTGCTACAATATCCCTTCCCCCCTTCATTCTTTTAAAAAATATTATTTCTCGCTTCTCGTGACCTCTGGGCTCTAAGAAAATCAAAGAGGGATCCTTCTCCAGAGCCAGGCATTCTGCTGCAGCTACAAGGACTTTTTAAATTTAGAATGCTTTGTAAAATGCATTGGAGGGAAAATTGAAGCTACCACAGCCAGCCATTTGTGGCTATTTGGTCCAAAAGGCCTGACTCTAAAAAGGGACTCCCCTTTGGCCTTTCTCAGAACCAAAGGGAAACAGGGGTATGGAGGCAGGTGGCTCCCAACTTTGGCTCCCAGGTGGTGTCTGCACCATCCCTTAACACACCATACTTTGGTACCTTGGTTCCCAAATGCCTTGGTTCCCAAACGCCAAAAACCTGGAAGTAAGTGTTACGGTTTTCAAACGTTTTTCGGAAGCTGAATGTCTGGATGCAGCTGTCAGTTATTGTTTCTGGGGCACCTGCATGAATCAGAAGCTGTGCCTTGGTTTTCAAATATTTCAGAAGTCAAACAGACTTCCGGAATGGATTAGGTTTGGTGTTTTTGTTTTTGCTATTTATTTTGCATTTTTGTTTTTGAGGCTTTTTCAGTTAATTTGTTTTTGTGACTGTGTGGAACCCAGTTCACCTACTGATTGATTGATTGTGTGACTGTGGAAATGGATAAAAGCCACCCATCCAAACAATGACTATCATCAGTGCAGGTAAGAAATGTTTTTTTTTTTTTTAAATTTTTTTAAAAATTATAATCTACAATACTGTCTTATTTATTTTATAGTACAGTACATTGATTATTGCTTTCATTTTATCAATCAATAGCCTCATTAGATAGCAAAATTCATGCTAAATTGCTGCTTTAGGGGGTTGTTTTTAAAAGTCTGGAACGGATTAATTCCTTTTCCATTACTTTCTATGGGAAAGCATGTCTTGGTTTTGGAATGGACTTCCAGAACGGATTAAGTTTGAGAACCAAGGTACCACTGTACTACACTTTTTTAACCATAAGCATTAAGATATTTACTCAGATTAGATTTAATATACACGACTATTAAAATCATACTCAAAGCAGCTTGAAATGACATATTCAGTAGAATAATAATATGTTCCAGCTGCTATTCCTCTTACTACCTACAACAGAGCAGAGTTTCTGGGGTTCTTAAACCCGATTCTGCCGGTTACTTAGCAGCTGACTGCTGAGTGATGAGTAAGTTTCTCAGTGTTTTAAAGATTATCATAGCAAACGCTAAATGTAGGAGTGTGGGAGGACATCTGTTTCAGGCAAAGTTCTTGCAATACTTTAGGAGCTACAATAATTTAGTTCTTTAAAATTGTTTTAAAGATACAGCATCAATACTACAAGAAAAATACATTTTATTGTTTCACATGCACAAGAGAACGTGGAGTTATAGCCTAACTGTGGCATGATAGGGAAATGTGTATTTATGACTATGGAAGACTTGTTTATGATAGTATCAAAGGATGAATTTCTATTTTACATGGCTTCCAGCAAAAGAGGTAGTCATAACCACTATAGTTCTTACCCAAGTTCAAAATCCCTTTTAATCTCTGTATCTTTGGAAGAGAGTCCTGTGTCTGTTTATTTGCTATTTAAGTGAAATCAGCATTTTGCACTATTTCATGTATTTACCTTAGATCTTTTTTCCTTTTTCAGATTAAGTGGTCTATAAATGCTGTTAAATAACTTACGCATTCATTAAATTATACATTAACAGAAGGACCTTACAGAGCATTCCCAATGCTGGCTAGGGAGCAGGGAAACAGAATGGAATGGTAGAGTCATCACTCACAGAAGGCAGGGTGGAAGGCATTTGTGTCAAGGAGGGGGTAAAATCTTGCCCTCCTTTTGTGTGCCAGCTTAAGGCTGGTGCACCAGACAGGACTGGATTGGGCTTCTCTCCAGATGCTAGACCAGTTTAGGATTCAGCAGATCCTTGGCTGGCCCAACTCTACCTTTGCTTCCTAAATACCCTGCTTTGAGGCTCTCCACCTACGAGAACATTGCCTCTACTGTACTTTCTTTGGATACAGCAGGGCCCTCCATGGTGGTGGAGCCAGCAGATGCCAATGAACAGGGATGCCACTGCCTCTTGACCATTGCTAGTAGTGTGGATTCAGCTTTGTGCAGCATACACATCATATATTTAAAGTACAAAGCATTCTGGGAACTGTAGTGCACCCCTGACAAAGCTACAGTTCCCTGTAACAAAGTACAGTTACCAAGATTCTTGGGAGGAAGTCAAGTGATTTAAATGTATGGTGTGTACACAGCCTTGGTCTGTAAGACTGACCAGTTGATGATTGTTTCTGATGTCAGCATTTCACTCCTCCGTTGCTGGATGTGTGATTGTTACATCACATGTCTGTGTTTACTTTTGAGGCTTGGAAAGTGTGAGAATGGAAGCCAATCTTATCTCTTCCATTTGTATTGTACTTTTCTACAGTGGTACCTCGGGTTAAGTACTTAATTCGTTCCTGATACGGAAGGGGGGGGCATGTCTTCTTCTTCACCTTCTTCTTCGCTACAATATATCCATTTATTTCCAATTGCCAATGTCAAAAGGGACTAAAATCTATAAAATTCATAGAAAATCAACGTGCCAATTTGCTCAATTTCTCTAGGACTCCATGACACCTCCCCTGTCCTCCATAATCCCTCAAGCAAGGTGTCAAGACCCTAATCCTGTCAAATCGCTCTGCCAAGCCCTTCCTCCGGGCGATGCCAGGTGACAGACTATGCATACATGGACCATTGTCTTCTCAGGATGTGCTTATCTGCGCATATCTCCAGCTCTGCATATTCCCCCCTCCCTCCTCCATATGTTAATCCGGTGTAACCCAACCTCTTCCTAATGTATTCGTGATGTAATCTGTGTAACCCAACCTCTTCTTAATGTATTCATGATGTAACTGGGATGTATTTTGCACTGTATTCTGGGACATGGAGGGAAATTTCAAAAGTTCATGTCACCCCTTTCTCGCTGTTCAATCTCGCCTTGAACCTGTTGCGCAATAAACTTGGATCTTCTGCAGTTTGCTCCTGTCTCCGGCTGAGCTCATTTTTCTTCCGCAGGGACCCGCGGACCTAGTCCGACGAGCTGGGTGGCAGAGTAGCCCCGCACCCAGATTTTACCATAACATTCCGGAGGTCCATTCTTAACCTGAAACTGTTCTTAACCTGAAGCACCACTTGAGCTAATGGGGCCTCCTGCTGCTGCTGTGCCACCAGAGCACTATTTCTGTTCTCATCCTGAAGCAAAGTTCTTAACCCGAGGTACTATTTCTGGGTTAGCGGAGTCTGTAACCTGAAGCGTATGTAACCTGAAGCATATGTAACCCGAGGTACCGCTGTACTTACTTTCTCTCTCTCTCGGAGTAGAAGTGAGAGGACGCCATGATTGCTTTGTCCTGCATATAAAGGTAAAAGGTATCCCTGCCCGTACGGGCCAGTCGTGTCCGACTCTAGGGTTGTGCGCCCATCTCACTTAAGAGGCCGGGGGCCAGCGCTGTCTGGAGACACTTCCGGGTCACGTGGCCAGCGTGACGAAGCTGCTCTGGCGAGCCAGCAGCAGCGCAGCACACGGAAACGCCGTTTACCTTCCCGCTATAAAGCGGTCCCTATTTATCTACTTGCATTTAGGGGTGCTTTCGAACTGCTAGGTGGGCAGGAGCTGGGACCGAAAGACGGGAGCTCACCCCGCCGCGGGGATTCGAACCGCCGACCATGCGATCGGCAAGTCCTAGGCACTGAGGTTTTACCCACAGTGCCACCCGCGTCCTGCGATGAGTAAGTCCTGCATATATTGCTTAATAAATACATAAAATGCACACTCCTAAGCTCCACGTTGTTTCTGCTATACTCTGCTGATAGAGTGTGCACATATCTTTTGATATGTGTCGCTACTGCGCACCGGGACTGAAGACTGGAGAATGTCCTGGGCTGCGCTTCATAAGGAAGATGCCCAGAGAGGTTTGTCTCATCCTGGGGGGGCTGCATGTGCCCCCCAGGCATGTTCCGACATCTACACCCCTCTGCTTTCTAACCCCCCCTCCTTACCTAGCAACAAACCCATTGACTCACTTGTGAAAAAACATGCTGGGCAGGTTGCATAGACCCTTTGATGAAGGTTGCCTCTAAGGTCTGTCGTGTTAAAGGACTGAAAATTAGAGCCATTCCCAAGTAGTCTCAGATCATTTTACCTTTGATGAACTCACCACTTCTACAGAGTACATAGAGAGAGTCATATTGCACTTCTATCAAGAGAAATATATCTGGGGCTCCCAGGAGATTACGATAAGTATTTTTTCTGTGTGTGGGAGGCAATGCAAACAAATATCTGGTGCAGAGGATTTGTGTCTCAAAGCAAGAATCCTTCTTCAAATGTATCTGAAAGCAAAGTTTGGGAAAGTCATTTACGGAGACTTTTTAGAAGCTTGTGGGTGGGGATGGAGAGAGGGACAGTTCAAAAATGAAATATTCTGTAGAAAAATATAAAGGCTGAAGGTCCTTGTCAGTAAAAGAGAAGAGACGCTAACAGGATTTATTAAATGCAATTGCTCACCGAGTACAAAGATGTTTGACTTAGGGACATTGAAATAAAAGTGGAAATGGCCCAACAGTCACAAATAAAAGCAAAGAAAACCTCTGACAGCCTTTTGAAAATGATTTTTTTAAAAAACAAAACAAAAACCCACCCATTATCTACTTCTTTTGACTTTAGTTCCAAGCAGTCTGTGCTTACACCAAGAGCATATTGACTTTGTGAAATAGGAAGGGGGGGGGAGGCGATGTTTGCGCATGAAAGAATAGCTGTGAGAGCTAGGCAGAAAATGCCAGAAAAATATATTCTCTGTTAAAAATGACTGGATTTGTCATCATCACAGGTAACATGGTTCGAAGTGCAATAGCTGCAGGCTCTCACCCTAACCTGGGACTAAGCTCCCTTAAATGCAAGGGCACTTACATGGCTAGCAGTAGACACGGTTAGGACTGTAGTCTAACTTCTTAAAAATGAGAGGTACTAAGGAGCTAGTTTATCTGTTATCTTTAATTCCTAATAAAAATAGAGTGGCTGTTGTTCCACAGACATTTTTGCCCTGAATAGAATGCCTTCTCTTTTTAGTTGTTGTTGTTGAGTTGTTGTTTTTACATCCTTTTGTGAAAGGGTGCAAAACTGTTGGCAAAAGGGTGTGTGGTAGTCTTGGGAGGGTAGAAAGCAGGAACACATTGCTGTTGCCAAGGGAAAGGAGGAGAAGGAATGTTCAGGCCAGGGAAACCTGAGTGGAGATGGTTGAATTTTACGGCTGAGTTTGAGGATGGCATTGAGTTGTGTGCAGTGAGGAAAATGCTGCGTGTTCTGAGCATGGAGCAGGAAACACTATTGTTAGTTGAATCCCACCCGATGACTCCAAGAGTTGCACAACTTGATCAATGATTAAATCCATAGCGATATCAAAGGTTCTAAGAGACCATGTCAGACCATGCTTTCCTCCCTTCTCCTTTCCCTGCTCAGCTCTCTTGCCACTCATGAAAACAAATGGACAGTTTACCACATTGCTAGTTTTACTGAGGATAACACATTTTTAAATGGAACCACCACCTCTGTAGCATTTACTCTGTAAAACAACAGAGTTTAAAAACAGAGAAATGATGTATGAAGCAGAAAGGAATATGGCCCATTGGCTAGGCAGCTGCATGACCGCAAAGAGAGTTGAAATTCCACCACAGTCCATGTGACTGAGGGCACTTTTAAGCTACTTGTTTATGGAACACTCATGCTTTGTATACAGGGAGAATTAAGGACAATGGCTGCTTAATGAGCATTGATTTGGAATCATTTGTGGGGAGGCAAGATAAAGTTGCATCAAAGCCAGTATTATCCAGAACATTTCCAACCCACTTTACTTATGGCAAAAAGTCTGATCTTTTGGAGAAGTGGGTTGGTTGTGCAAGACCTTCCAATGGAGTATAATTGTGCAACCTGTACTTACCAGTGTGTGATTGAATCTCATCTGAAAATAGCAGCAGTCTGGAAGCAACCTGAGTTTCTATTTTAGCCACAGTAGCTCAACTGTAAGTAATGTGGAAACAACAGTGATTCAGTGAATTATGATGCCTAGACTATTCGATTTTAATGTGGGAAACTCAGGTTGATAGTCCCATTCAACCATGAAGTTCATTGACTAACCTTGGGAAAGTGACTATCTTTCAGCCTTTCAGAGGATGAGTGTTATATGAGAGAACTCCCCATGCATGTAGCTCATGGAGGAAGGAGGGTTATCAAACAAATGTAAGTAAGGTCTCAGAGTTGTTTTTGCAAAAAAACACTTTTAAAATTAAATAGGTTCCATCACTGTAGACAGTAATAAGAATGAATTGTCAAGTGATGTATCTTTTCTGAATGTTTGACTTTATATTTTCCAAGATATTCTCTGTCCTCCTGGAGAAATGATCTCCACAGTGGCTTGCACCCATTTGCCCACACACCCAGAAGGAAGACTCACGAGACAGAGCTGGAACACTAGGTGGAGGAACTGTAAACCAACAGTAAACCAATTAACCAACTAACCAAAGTCAAAGAAGTATGGGCAGGTGAGGATTAATCTGATTCAGGTAAAGAAGCATCCCTCTGGTCTCTTGAACATGTGTTGCAGGTGTAGGCTGTGGCTCCCCATTGATGGATGGGGATGAATTAACTTCCTCCTTGCTATGACAGTCTTGGAGTTGAAACCAGCACGAGCAGCTAGGCCCCACTGTTAAGCATTCACCTAAAATGTGCATGCCAGGCCTGAAGGGCACCTCAAGTTCCCCCAGGCACAAAGCACTGGTAGGTCCCTGAAGGATGCCCTCCACCCAATAATGCCTCAATATTTTCTCACCCACTTCCTTACCTGCCAATACTCAATGCCCCCATGGGCCACCAACCAGGTGCTTGTGGGGAATGAGGTTAAAGCTTCTTCCCTGGTGGTTCAGCTGTCTCTGTTTCTGAATGCATGCTATCAAGGGAGACTTGGGTATGTGGCACTGATGCTTTTCCTCAGCAAATTGCAGTTTTCTGATTTATTACAGAGTGCTTTAGACACCATTCTGTGTCTTTGTAACAATTAGCACTTAAGGTACAATTATGATTCATTCTGAAAAGCCATGTGTACAATTTGCTTTGATGTGCTTGAATGGAAAACCTCCATTCAAAATGCTAAGGGCCCTGTTTTTCACATTTCACTTCCCTGGGTTTTAACAACTGAGGTACTGCAGGATATGTACTGTATATGATTGTTATTTTTGTAATGAGGGGAGTGCTGTACAATACAGAAAATAAAGACAGCTGTGTTGGGTCATTAAAAAAAAAATCAAAATCTACATTAGGGTTGTACCTTTAATATGTCAACCCAAATATTACAAAAGAGTGTGCAGTCATTCAGGTTTTCTGGAATCAGGCTAGATGTCAAACAGAACAAGTGAGGGGAGAGAAGTTGGCTGATGGTGAAGCCATGAAGCTTGCATCTAGCCAGCCTTGAGAGAGACTGGGAAGAGGTAGTAGATATTGAAAGGAAGCGCTACAAGGTGCTATGCAGGTTTCAGGTCACACTTAAGACTGTTGGGAGGAATAAACACACAATAGGCAAGACTTTTTTCAGCCAGAACTCACTGGAACTCAGTTCTGGCACCTCTCAGGTGGGTGCCATTGCCATGATAAGAGAACAAGGTGTTTGTGGCGAGTTCTGGCACCTCTTTTTCTGGAAAAGTAGTATTGACAATGGGTGATAACCATGTAACATATAAAATCCAGCCAAGAATTTCAATAGGTGGTATTACTCTGAGTTTTACTCGGAGTAGACCTGTTGAAATTAATGGCCCTAACCTAGTTATTTTCATCAATTTCAATTGGAGAAAGATAACATAGCACAAAGGATATTGCTCCATCAGTACAAACATTTCTGTTTGCCTGATGGAATGATCTCCCTTCTCTCCCCCACCCAGGACTCTGTTCTGGGGGTTCTCCTGATGCTCCCCTGCTCCAAGCCAATCCACCGATGCAGGAAAGCCCCAGTGCACTTGCATGAGATTTCACTACCAAGACCAGTTAGTTGAATCCTGCTCAATGGGTCTATTATGCAGAAAAAACTTATTTGAAAGCTACATCTTGAAAATTTCTCCTCCCTTTGATGATTGCTGCATGCAATTTGCTTGATTCATTGGCAATGTTTGAAAAAATGCAGGAGAATTTTTTGCAGAGCATGCACACACACACACACACATGCACAGACTATATTCAGCAGTGATGAGGGCTAGAGAAAACTGTGCAAAACAAACTAAAAAGAAAAATGCAAACCATAGCAGAGTTTAACAGTGTGGCAAAGTCAGAAACTTTACCAGAGAGAAAGAAAGCTGATATTTTAGACTAATTCATGGTGTATTGAGAGAGAATCTGGAATTACATTCTATTACATTTACCCACATTTTTAACACTGTTCTTAAGTGACCAGCCATGAGCTTTGTAAAGATGTGATATATAAATGTTTTAAATAAATCTATATGGCGGTAGTACAGAGCCAGTATTTCTTGCTTGCTTGCTTGCTTGCTTATAAGACAATTCTTCCAAATCTCCATTCTGAACCTCTGCAGCATGCCTGCAGGATCAGAGCGATCAAGATCTGTACTTTCCTCAGATCCACACATCCTGAACTTCATGAATGTTCACATCATGAAAGATGCTAATGTGAATATTTCCACAGAGGATATGTTTTGGTTCGTGATTGTAAGAATTTTCAAATCTGCTCATCATTGTTTCTGATTTGATAGCTCTTCTTCATGGGTAAATTCCAAGACCTAAAAATAAACAAATAAACTCTAATATCATTTCCCTCTACTAAATGCAGAGTAATTTAGGAATGACACAAGTCCACACTTTCCTAAGTCACAGTTGTATTCTTTTGTTTCTATTTTTGTATTCCTGAAAATAAAAAAGATGCAAAAAATAACATGACATGCCAGAGATACAAATAACACGTGCAGTTAATACTATATAACAATGATGCTTTTATATATAGTTTAACCCAAATGCTCTTTCAAGGCTTCTTTTAAAAATACATTATTTAAGGCCCACCATAACAAATTGGTAGAATGTCTACCTACAGTCCATGACCTTTGCATGCACACATGACTAAGCAGTACTGTGCCTTCGAAAGAAAACAAGTGCACAGCTGGATAAAGAGTTCTTGGGGACTCTGACCTGCTTAATATTTATGCTGAAACTCTGGCACACTTCATCATAATCTTGCTGACAGTTCAGTGCTTTCCAAGAGACACTGTACAGGCAGATACTTTTCTAAATCCTCAGTGTACCTAACGAAGACTGAGATTTCTGCCTTGAAGTACAATAACAGCAAGGACATGCTACTGAGAGTTACTGCTACCCAGAGGTAGCAAATCAAGGTTAATCACACATAAAGAGTTAGCAAGTGTGCACTGACTTGTCCCCTAGAGCATAAAATGTGTCTTCACTGAGGGCTTCATTGAATCACCTAAAATACCCAAGGTTGTATCAGAGGTTGAAGAATCAACAATCCTTGTTTATGGGGACAGAGAATCTCAGGGTGCCTTAGTGCTACCACCTTGACAGTCGTTTCATGCCTTTGTCTATTTAGCTGTACTTCTTTCTATGCTATGTACACATTTCTTCATGGCTTCATGGTCCCATAACTATGGGTGCCTGGAGCCAGGGGTGTCATGCAGTGTGCATGGCCCTGGCACCAAAACTTGTGGGTGCCTGCCCCCTTCATGGGGAATTTTTGTGGGTGCTCAGGCACCCAGTGTTCCAAGGAGCAGGCACCCATGGCTCAAATAAAGATTCTGCTTTGTTTAACAAAGACTGTAGTCCTATGCACTTACTTTGGAGTAGGCTCACTAAATGTAGACAAACTTATGTCTGTGTAAATATCTATAGAATTGCACTGATGGTTATGTATTCCAAGAAATGAAGCAAGAACTTAAATTAAGTGAGAACTTTTTGCAGGCCCCTTTAAATTCTGAGATAGGATGAACCATTTCAGGAGTGAAGTAAGATGAGGGCTGGTTATCTCCAGATATGTCAAGGACTGAAATATTTACACTGTGGTGCAGAGATCTGGTGGGGAACATTAGGCATACTCAAGTGAAGTAGGCCTTTTAATATGGATCACGTGGGTCCAAGTTTATTTACCTCCTTGATTAGGGATGGGCAAGTCTGCTAATTTTGGTTTCTCTCAGTTTCTCATTTTACCCCAGTCATAAGTTCTTCACATTTCCACACCAACTCGTAATATCTTCTTTTTATTTTATTTTAATCGTGAAATATTATCAGCATTTTAGTGTGAATTTCTCCTTTACATACAGTTTTGACTGAAATTTTGCTCAATATACACATTTTTGCAAAGCTAATTTTCCCAATTTAATGTATTTTTGTACATATTGCTTGGCTGGAGAACAGATGTACAAAAATTCAGAGACGTGTGAACATTGAGGGATGACTGTGGGCTCCTCCATGCTTCTTAGAAAGCACTGGTCTGAGTGGTTTTCTGCTTGTCCCATAGTTTCTTGTCATGTGTCCAAGCAGTTTTACATCCCTCACCAAACTTTCTCTGGGAAAACCCACTCTTTACTGCTGAATCAGAACAATTGCCAATCCACAGAAAACCCAACTGACATTTACTCCAATTCAGCCCTAAAGAGTGGGTTTTCCCAGGGGAGGGGCTCAGGACAAGCAGAAGTGTGAATGAATGTTTTGGCTTGTGCATTGCTTCAGAAAGTTTGAATTAGATAAGTTTGCCTTTAAATTCAAACTGAATCAAATTTACCCCCTAACCTACCACTGAGAGAGCCTTTTTTTTTCTAATGAAGCAGCAAATGTGAGAGAAACCTTCTTGTTCTTCTTGTATCTCTACCATTGGTTCTAATCCAGAACTAGGTACTGTATTTTCCGCTCTATAAGACGCACCAGACCACAAGACACACCTAGTTTTTGGAGGAGGAAAACAAGAAAAAAAATATTCTGAATCTCAGAAGCCAGAACAGCAAGAAGGATCGCTGAGCAGTGAAAGCAGCAATCCCTCTTGCTGTTCTGGCTTCTGGGATAGCTGCACAGCCTGCATTAGCTCCATAAGATGCACACACATTTCCCCTTACTTTTTAGGAGGGAAAAAGTGAGTCTTATAGAGCAAAAAATATGGTATCTGCACTCTAGAATCATGGCTCATGCTCAGAATTAGTAACATGGCTTAGCTACTCCTCAAAAAATTTCACTAGCATTCTGTGTTCCTAGCGAGGTTTGTAGAAGCATGGCAAAAGAATGGATTTTCCTACTCTTTCTATGTAAGCTGAAGGGTGAAAGGAGTTTCATACTGTGTGATCTTTATTGGGAGAATGGAACCTGAATATATTGGTGATTAGGGTTCATTAATGTGTAATTAATAATGACTTAAAATACATGAAGTTTTGCCTAAGGTATGGTAAAGAACTGTATGTCACCTCCAGGTTATAATTTGCTCTAGGATATAATTTGCTCTGAGTTGCAGAAAAGTATTTACGCGCTGAAAGTAAAGAGCAGTTTACATGAATTTTAAAACATAATTTCTTTATTCTTTTAACATTTCACATGAGCCTCCATGGAATAATACCAGGGATGCAAACTTAAGGCAGCACAGTGACTCAGTGAAGCTCAGTTGACTGGAAAGACATGTTGTTTGTTGAGTCACATCAACGTAGGTCGTGACTGTGCAACAAATGGAAAGTGTACACAACAGGTTGCGTGACAAAGAATAGGTCTGATTGCTCCATCAGTTGTCAGAATAAGAGGAGTTTGCCATTGTTGCTACTGAACAAACCATCTGCTTAAAACAGATCTGGCCATGAGGCGGGACATTTCTATGGCAGCAGCTCCATCTGGACAGGTGAGCCGGTGTGTTAATGTCACATAACTATTTACTTCATTGTAATCCCAGGGAAGAAATATATATGCAAAATAAGAGAATAATTTTTAAAACAAATGTATTAGGACACAACCCTAGGGTGTCCCAGGGGTTATAAGAGGGAGTGGGTTCCCCCTCTGCCTATGGAGAGGAAGATCTGCCCTTACAAACCTCCCTATTGAAGGGGCAGAGACCTCTTCTGCCTCTGCTGCCTCCAATGGTGGTAACAGCAAACAGTGAGCAGATCAGATCTTTCCCGAAACTTGACCCTGAAATTGGGGGAAATCATACCAGCTGTGAAGCTGGCATACACCTGTGCTGTACAGCTCCTTCCCCTTCCTCTTTGGTTGGTGTCAGCCTGGCAAAACTTTGGAATTCTCCCATCTCCCCTTGTCAGGGTGGTTCCATGCAATCTGGTCTTTCTCATGGTTGTAGATGTGCCGCCAGAGTACCAACTGCATTCAGTGACAAATATCAGCATGGTCCATCATGCACCTTAACTCTTTTGCAGAGGAGGAATAATCATATAACTGGACAAACTAGATGTGAAGTTAATTGAATGAGTGCAATGGATGTGTATACCATTTGTTGTGTAAATCACCTCCACTGATGTGAATAGGAGCTTCCTTTCAGACGCAAATTGCAGTTTTGGAGAAGCAGTGCTTGTTGGGACCAAGGAGAGAGATACCCCTCCCCTTTCCTTGTGATCTCTAGCTTGCTCAGGCTTCCCAGTGGCTGCTATTTTCATAACTGAAAACATAACTGGGCAATAAAACCCAACCTTGTCCTAGCAGGAAAAAGGGTAAGGTGCAAATGTGATGAATCAAACAGTTTAGGAGACTGGGGTGCTATTTCAGGGTCTATATTCTGTATTTTATGTTGCCTTATGAATTCCACATATTAACTCCTTTCCCCCAAGTTTGGTCATAACCTTGGACCTGCCATTGTGGTGCTATACTACATCAGGAATATGTTTGAAGTAGCCAGACATAGTAATTTTGGAAAGTACCCTGTCCAAAAACTGCACAGGCATCATTACCTACCTAAATATAAGGTAAAGGTAAAGGGACCCCTGACCATTAGGTCCAGTCGTGGCCGAATCTGGGGTTGCGGCACTCATCTCGCTTTATTGGCCGAGAGAGCCGGCGTACAGCTTCCGGGTCATGTGGCCAGCATGACTAAGCTGCTTCTGGTGAACCAGAGCAGTGCACAGAAACGCAGTTTACCTTCCCGCCGGAACGGTACCTGTTTATCTACTTGCACTTTGGCGTGCTTTCAAACTGCTAGGTTGGCAGGAGCTGGGACTGAGCAATGGGAGCTCACCCCATTGCGGGGATTCGAACCGCTGACCTTCTGAGCGGCAAGTCCTAGGCTCTGTGGTTTAACCCACAGCGCCACCTGCGATCTGAATATAATGATGTGCTAAACCAATGGCAGCTACCCTGAACCATGTGCTGAGGTCACACAACTGGTTGATTAAGCTTCTTCTTTGTTTAAAGCCATCCAAAGCTGAAGATAGCTATAAAGAAGAAGAAAAGTAAAAAAATCCAACCAGACACTGGCACACATTTTTACCAGGTCCTGCAGAGTTCGTCCCCAGTTTGGGCTGGAAACATAGCTTCCTGTGAAAACACTGTCAGGTGCAGCCTATGTGGTGCCAACCAGATATTATGGTACTACAGTTTCCATAATCCCTGATGGTTGGCCATCTTGAGTGGGGCTGATGGGAGATGGCCATGTTAGCTAACCCTGTGCTAGCTTTTCTTGTAGGCCCAGGCCTATCTGTTTTCTGATGTGTTTGGGCTCTTTTCCAGAAATAGAGGGATTTTCTGCTGCAGGGAGGGGCAGCTGTATGTCTCCCCTGTCCTGCTTCTGATGCCCTGGTGTATTCAAGATAAGGAGCTAACATAGCTCCTTATCCTAAATCTCTCTGATTCTGTGAAATGACACCCACCCCATCCCTTCACTGAATGAAAACCTTCAGCCATGGGATGCGCATATGGGATGCACATAATGACTGAAGATTTCTGAGCCCATGAAAGTTAAGGAAAATCCCCCTCTTCACTGCTTCAAAAGGACCTTGGGATGCAAGGTTTAGTGCAGCTCTCTGAAGGAAGATAAAAATTGAAGAATGAAAAAAGCATAGCTTCTTTGTTGTCTTGGAGGGCCCTCAGGCAGAGTTCCTTAATACCTTTATAGGTAGATCCTGAGCATGCTGGCTTGAAGTCCTCAGTTGAGTCAATGTGACTTGCTTCCTATTATGGTTGCTTAAGACTGCAGTGCTAATGTGATTGATTACCGAGTACCTATAAGGTAAAAGAGTCTGTCAGCAAAGACTCACACCTTTCTATTGATCCAGTCAGTTCACTTATCACTGATGTTATTCAGGCCATTTTCGCTTGAGCAATCTTTGTTTCTGTCTCCAGCAATGATAATGATCTTAGAAACAAGTTTCACGCTAGGCCCCGGAGTCTAATGAGTGTTGTGTGTTAGATGACATTGGCTGTGTTGAGGACAATTGTAGAAGAGATCAAATATTAATAAAGACTGCATTTGCCTTAGATAGGCTTAAAAGCAATATCATATTCTTGAGGCATTTCCAGATGACCTGTTTATTGATTGTGCTTCCTGATTTGTTTGCAGGGTGGTTAGATGATGATATGTCCAAACAGGTGTTATCCCCAACTTGCCAGTGCATCTCCCCCATCACTTTCCTTACAACAAAAGCCCAGTCTTTTGGAGAAATGGTTTTGTTGTGCAAGAGCTCAAAATCAGTTTTAATTGTTTGCCCTGAATTTACTCGTATGTGACTGAACCACACTAAAAATAGTGATAACCATTATCCTTATTTGATTTATATTGTTTATGTTGGCTCATTGGTTATCAAATCATCAAAAACAAACCAAGAGACCATAAGAGCAGCTTTCCTGTATTTCCTCTTATTCTTGACAAGTAATTGTCTTACTGGGGTGGTAACTACAAACACTCATGCTTTAGCGTACAATGGAACTGGAGTCCTAAAAGTCCTGTTAAAATAGGAAGCTGCCTTATACCAGGTCAGACCATTCATTTAGCCAGCCAGCTTCAACTTGGAGGGGAAGAGTTAACATTTTGGATTATATCTTTTGATCTAGAGTGCATAGGAACTCCCTTTAAAAAAAAGGAAGCTAAGAGTCTGGGATCTCTGCTTGCCTCGGGAACCGGAAAATCCCACCCTTTCTACCTGTCTATCAGTGGTTCTTTGTGCATTTGCATAAGAGAAAATGAATCTACACTTTCTGTTCCAAGTGGCTGTTCCATAAATCTAGTTTCTGAACAGGGTCTTATATTGACAATGATTTTAACTTTCTGAGATTGGTACTAGTAATACTAGATACTAGTAATCCCTCTTGAGAGAGAGCAGGGCAGAAGCAAATGGAACAAGGACAGAATGTATAGCATAGTAGCACCAATAACTAGGCATTCATTGCCTTTCCATTTTAGACTTCTGTGTTTAATTTTCGACACCAGCTTAAAACTTCTTGTTCCAGTTATTTACACAAGCTTACCATGCCATGTGACCTATTTTCTTCTGACCTCTGCCCTTTTATGTTTTTGCCTTTCTTTTGCTTTGTGAAGTTGATTTTATTACATACACCACTTGGAGAGTACCCCAGTCCCTCTTGAGTTAGTGGTATAGAGATTTAAGCATAAATAAATAATGTGGGAAAATATTCCAAGCAAACAAGCCAAATTATTCAGACATCCATTTAGCAGCAGCAGGAAACTGTCATGCTTTGGAATAGAAAGTGACTGTTCCAAGTCAACTGCTGTCAGCAAAAGACATCCCATATGCAACCAGTACTAAATCCTTAATGTGTCAATGTCATTCCATGGGGAGGGCAGGATACCAGCTTCTAATCCTGAGCTCATCTAGAGATTTGACAATATCAATAAGTAGTCGTTTGAAGGTCACTGTTCAATAAAACAAATATTCCCCCTATTGGTTTCGTGAAGGCAGACTTCCTCTTCAGTGAAACCTTCTCCTCCACTTTCGTACTGACTGGACCCTTGCAGTGTACTTGTTTGTAATTGGGTCTGGCCAGAGCTGTGTCTCATCCTGTCCATTTGCTTTCCATTTGCTTTCTTTCTAAACTGCCCAAGAGAGTCACCCCTCTCTGAGTTCAAGGAAAGAACAATTGCAGCTTGGATAGAAAGGTGAAGGTGAAAGGTCCTTTAAATGTACCCTATTTGCTCTACAGAGGAATGGAACAAATGTAGAAGAGGGAAGGTCTGTAGTTCAATGATTCAGCATCTGTTTTACACCGGAAAAGATACCAGGTTTTTTCCCACTATGCAAGCAAGTTTGGGATCTTCTAATTGGCAAAGTGCACTGCAAAAAGCAAACAGTGAATTCCTGCCAAAAGTTCTGTCACTTGCATGAGATGTCACATAGACCGCATAATCTGTCTCTCTCTGAATGCTCTTCAAAAGTGGTCACCAATATAGCGCCCATGTTTGCCAATGTGCCCACTTATACCTGCTATGGTGCTCATGAAAGGTCTCAGTAAATCTTCCTGTAATCCACAGTATATGATAAAGTGCTCTTCATGCTAGTTTCTATTTGCACTGGCTCAGGCTCTACCACATGCATGAATGACAGCCATTTTGTATTATGCCACACCCACAGCAGCCATTTTGTGACTGGCAACCATGGCATTTTATCAAAATTCCAAATGTGGCTACTGGTCCAAAATGTCTGCTGGCCCTTGCTCGACACCAAAAGAGTCATTTCCAAGGTCACAGAGTTCTCTTAGCAACACATAAATAAGACACTTAGCAACACATAAATAAAACTACAGAAAGGTCTCCTTTCAATTTTATTGTACTATGTCTGCATGGACATGGGGAAAAATCTGTAGTAGCATTTATGTAGCATGCACAGCTCATTCACGGGGCAGCACTTCCCTTTAATTGTTATAACATCTAAAAAATTCATCAGCCTAGGGGTGGTGAGGATATGGCAAAATGGTAGAAGACAAGACACAGTGAAGTTGGAATGCCTTGGCTTATATAATAATCACCTGGCAGCAGTACAATGCTGACTCCTAAACAAAGTGCAACAAGGCTATACAGTCAATCCATTAGATTATGGCTCTTTTTTACCATCAGTCTTTCAACAGTACATGATTTGAAACTGTTGACACCTGAGCTGAGGAAGAACCTTAATTCTGTAGCCAAGAAACCTGCCACAATTTGATCACAAAAGCAAGGTCAAAATGCACTATTAGAATGCTGAAATTTGATCACATCTGGGACTTCATTCCCTGCTTTTGTGTCCATGTTCTTAAACCAACTGAGAGTTTAGCTTTCAGAGGAAGAGGAGAGGGAAAATGCACATTTGATCTAGAAGCATCTCAAGGATGTAGAATGGCCTGGAATAATTTTTTTCTCTTGTTAATTATGCTGTTTTAAATGTGCATTTTATATTTGACATCCCTTAGTAATGTTTTCTTTTGAAATGTTCAAGATAATTTATTTGTTAACTTTGATGCGCTAAATATACATTCTGTAGTTGATCTCCTTTGTAATGCTATATTTTGAAACCTTTAAGGTAATATTTTTGTTTCCTATTAATTATGTTGCTTTGAATTATATTTCACTTTCTTCTGTAATGTTTTATCCTGGATTGTTTCATTTGAGGTTTTAATACTGAGATATTTTCTTAAACATATAAAGTGGCAAAGAAATAAAATGAATTTTTAAGTAAGTAAGTAAGTAATGGAAACACGGGAATAACAAGGGACAAATGTGCCATTTTAAAAATGTGCTTGCCATTTGCCTAGCACCAGACAGGGCTCACAAAGTAAAAACATGTAACTCACAAAGAAAGTGCTAGTCTGGATTTGGAGGAATGAAATTGTTTACATCAGGTGTAATCTTAAGCATTTTTACACAAAGCCTCTCCAATATCAATTAAACTTTAGTCTACTGTGTGTTCAGGATTATGGCCACAACAACTCATAACTGAGTGCCTGCAGGCAGTGCTGCCTAGCATCCACTAGGAAGGTGGGAGGCGTAGAGGCCAACAGCAGGCTGAGCCAGAGCTAACTAATTCTAATTTTGTCTCCATCCTCCTGCTGAGTTTGCTACAAAGGGCAACACTGGGACCATGGAGGAGGAAAGTGAGAGGCAGTGCCACCTTTTACTGGTTGTAAATAAGAAGCCAGGTAGGTGGCTGGCTGGCTGAGGGCAGATTAAGGTTGGTGGGGCTGTGCCCCATTTGGCCTAAAAAAAGGAGCCCTCACTGCCTGCTTCTCACCCTCCCCAAGGTATTTGAATATGATACGGCTTAAATTACTCTCCACCCAGTGGCATCTAAATGCGATTCTGCATGAACTTGCTCCACTCTGTTCTGTAAGCATTAGAGTTAAAATCTTAACATTGCTAAGTTTTTGTGGATCAATTTTCCCATAAGGTCTCATATCTGAGGATGCTTCAGAAGGTATAGCAAAGAAGAAATTATGCCCCTCTGCATAGTAATAGATCTTGGGACCACGTCCTGTACCCTGTTGTGTTAGCAAGCTATCTCTTGCGAAATCGGGAACCAGTTCAGGTAGAGGAGAAAACTCTTGTGCATGTGGTGCTGTGGAACAGAGAGGAGCATGGGCTGTGTGTTGCCATAGCAATGATGTTCCTTAGGAATGGGAAGCAAGCTGTTTTTCAAAAGCCATGATAAGATGTGAACCCCCTGAGCAAACAGAAGGAGAAGAAAGGCTGCTGCTTCGTACTTCACAATTTGGGAAACATATTGCTCTTTTAAAATTATTTCCCAGTCCTACCTGGAGATAACTAGGGATTGTATCTGGGACTATTTGCATGCCTAACACATACTCTGTCATTCAGCTGTGATCTTTCCAACTTTCTTATTACTGGAAAATATATGGAATATAATCTCCTAGAATCATAGGGACCCTGAGGATCATCCAGTCCTACCCCCTGCAATGCAGGAATAGGCAGCTGGATGGAACCTACAACCTTGGCATTATCAGCACCACACTCTAACCAACTGAGCTATCCAGTCAGTATAAGAGAAAATTGCATAAATATTTACTGTGTGTGCACGCGCGCGCGCGCACACACACACACACACACACACACACATGAAGTATTGTCATAATCAATGCCTGCTTTATTTATGTAGCAAGACCCATCAAAGTGTATTGCTTAAACATCTTAAATATATCGCTGCTGTGAATATTCTGATAAGTTTCCAGATAGCAGGCGCCACATTTTGCTTCAGCTTGCTCTCCCAGCATGTGATGAGTTAAGCTCTAGTCACATTCAGGACTTGCCCTGATGGAACAATTGTCTTAGAGTGATGTTGAATTCCTTGCTATATTTTTACTTCAATCCGTTCTTCCTAATGCACATAAAGTTGTAAGGTCGCTTAACTTGGTACTGACTCCATGGAGTAAGATGAAAGCAAGGGCCATGGCAACATTCTTGCTATATCCATGTGTAACCAAAGCTCCAGAGTTAAAATGGATGTCATACATTTCAGGTGAGAGAGAGCTAGAAACACATGGATGCATATTTCAGATTCAACTATCTGAAAGCTGTTTATCTGTAAGCACTGCCGAGTTGAACCTCATTTCAACACATATCCATCGAGATAAAACTCTCTCTCTCTCTCTCTCTCTCTCTCTCTCTCTCAAAAAACACAGCAACCTGGAGAAGATCCTGAAAAATCTGTGATAATCTTGCAGCTTTCATTCTGAAATATTCTCCCTGTATAGATGGTGAGCGGCTGCCTTAATATCAAAATATGAACTGTCGGGAGTAAAAATGTAAGAATATTAGAATGCAGGAGCACATTATAATCTCCAGAAGCTCTAAAGGAAATGATAAGAAGTGGAGCATGAATATGTAGAAGAATTTACAGAAGGTGTAATCTTTATCATCATCATGTGTATTTAATCTCAATGTGCCACATCACTTCAACTTTAATCTGATGTCCACAGGTAGAGTAAATGTTCTGAGTGAAAGTGTTTGGAAATGAAAAGATGATCAGGACTGAATTTTTATGGGGCATTTGATGCATTTCAATGCATGGTTTTCGTCTTGTGTTTCATTCATTGGTTCCGAAAGCTGGTTTTTCTGGTCTCTTTATCCCGTAGGTGGCACTGTTGTGCCATAGCATGCTTCAGACTTCTAATGAGCTCAGGAATGATCAAGGGAATGGGAAGGGAAAAACACATACACAGAGAGAGTGAAGCTAGCAAAAGGGGGGAAAGGAAATGGGGGTGGTGGTGGTGGTGGAAGAGAAGACTTTTTCATTTTAAAACTTGCTTATCTGAAGATTTCTTCATAACTTTTTAACTCTTGGAATTCACTGCTTCTGAAATAGAAAAGAAAAAAGCTGATGACTATTGCTGCATGACTAGGCTTGGTCTATATTCACATCAGGCCATGTCAGAAGTGAGAGAATCCTTTCCTCCAACTCTTAACAGCCTCGCATCACTAAGGGGGGTACAAATGGGATTCTTTGTCCCTGTTCCAGAACAGGGGTCATAGTTAGTCCACATGCTTTGCATACAGAATGCCCTTGGTGCCTCCCTGGACATATCCAGGTAAAATGATAATATATACTAGGGCTGGGAAGGCCACTGTCTGAGCTTGTTGCCCCTTCAAGTATAGGCAAGATGGCCTGACCCAAAATAAGGCAGCTTGATATGCCCATATGCTCCACCAGTCTCATTGCTCATCTCCTTCCTTGGCTTTTGGAATCAGCAGGACAATTCTGTGCCCTACCACAGGTGGATGGTCAGGGGAAGAATAAGATATCTGAGGAGAAGGGCTATCAGTGGCTACTAGTGAATTGGAGGCAATAAGGCTTCTGAAAACCAATTGTTGGAAGCCACAGGAGGGGAGAGTGCTCATGTGTTCATGTTCTGCTCACTGGTTTTCCTTTGTAGGAGGGTTAACAAACTGAAGGACATTGTCTTCTTTCTATGTTCCTCCTGATGGAAACATGCTGATGGGGACTGATACACCCCCACTTTAAGTCGTTTATATACGGTCTTCTGTTGTATATGACTTACTACAAAGCTCGATGACTAAGCCCTTTGGGGACAAAACGTCTGATTACCAGAGCAACGTTTGAGCACTGAACAACTGATACATCGCAAGTGGACTCTTTATTACTGCGTTCAGATAAAACCTATTTCGGAAAGAAACTACTTTTGCCATTTAATGGGTGTTTATTGTTTGCCTCGGTCCAGTATACCTGAAGGAGCGTCTCCACCCCCATCGTTCTACCTGGACACTGAGGTCTAGTGCCGAGGGCCTTCTGGCGGGTCCCTCACTGCAAGAAGCCAAGTTACAGGGAACCAGGCAGAGGGCCTTCTCGGTAGTGGCACCCGCCCTGTGGAACGTCCTCCCACCAGATGTCAAAGAGAAAAACAACTACCAAACATTTAGAAGACATCCGAAAGCAGCCCTGTTTAGGGAAGCTTTTAATGTTTGATGCACTATTGTATTTGCCAAGGAGTGTGGTGGAGTCTCCTTCTTTGGAGGTCTTTAAGCAGAGGCTTGACAACCATATGTCAGGAGTGCTCTGATGGTGTTTCCTGCTTGGCAGGGGGTTCGACTCGATGGCCCTTGTGGTCTCTTCCAACTCTATGATTCTATGATTCTATGATTTTAATATTTTGTTGGAAGCCGTCCAGAGTGGCTGGGAAAACCCAGCCAGATGGGTGGGGTATTAATAATAATAATAATAATAATAATAATAATAGACAGATAGTTGCCTTGATATTATCTTGTGTCTACTGCAGAAGCCAGTATATCACCACCCTGTTTGTTTTTTTCATTGTAATCCACACTAGAAGCATCCTGGAGGACCGACTCAGAGGGATTTATTTACCACTGGAAGATCTATTATCCTCACTTTTGTAGTGCAAGTTCTTCTGAGATTTCCCCAGCACTGACTCCTATATAAGATGAACAGTGAATTTGCACTAGCATGGATAATTTGGATTATTGAAAACTACCCAGAAAGCTACCCAGATCTCACAGGAAAACAGAGGGGCCAAGAACTTAAAACAGGCATAAGCAAACTCGGCCCTCCAGATGTTTTGGGACTACAACTCCCATCATCCCTGATCACTGGTCCTGTTAGCTAGAGATGATGGGAGTTGTACTCCCAAAACATCTGGAGGGCCAAGTTTGCCCATGCTTGTCTTAAAACATAACATGCTAATTTCTAGACTTTCAGCACTATTAGGGGGACAGCTCCCTGTCTTCCCAGTGATAACTAAAGCTCACCATCCCAACTTTTTATGAACAGTTCCTGAGGACATAGGGACTTGGATCATTTGGGGGAAGCAAGGTGACTTGGTTGGACTGAAAAAGGTTTTTTAACATGCAAGAAAACAAAATATACTGAAGTAGAACACAGTTTGCCTGGGGCTGAGACCAGTTACCAAAGAGGTGATTGTACCATTTCAGTCTGCAGGTAGTGGCTTACATAACAAAATGCTCTGTCAAGGGGGGAAAGAATCCAAGCACATGGCCAAACTGAGGTTAGCCACATGATTAATCCCAGCTTGCAGTATTTTTAAAACATTGCAGATGCAGAAGCCATGGTCAATTATTCTGTGAACTACCCTGAGACCTCCAGGTATAGGGCACTATATAGATACAATAAATAAAACAATAATAATAATAACTTGGGAGAGCTGTAAGGGGGCTTAAATCCTTTGCTCTCTGCAGCATGTGTAGTCCAGATCATCCCCTCTCCATGCTTTGGGGAAAAGCTCTCTCTAGAGCAAATGGGAATTTCTTCGTATATATTGCAGATTGCAAACTGTAGATTGTAGATTGGGAATCAACGGGGAGTTTACTGCCTCAGTGATATAGGGAAATTTCACTGAAAATACCCAACTATACCCAAAGTTGGGATTCACAATTCAGTAGTGTGGATTTGATTTTTACATATGAGGTCCTAAATCAACCTTCCCCAACGTGGTGTCCTGCAGGTGGTTTAGATTACGGCCCCATTCAGCTCCAGCCAGCATTGTGAATGGCCAGGAATGATGGAAGATGTAGTCCAACAATATCTGGAGAGTCAGAGGTTAGTCACCCCTCGTTTAGACCATGTAATGTACAGAAATCAGTAAGCAAGGCTAGAGAAAATTGTATGTATAATAATACAGAGCCATTGCTCATTAAAGTTAGTGGTCCTGGTTGAGGTGGACTGCAGTTTTGGGCTCAGTATGAGTCAGTTTTTCATATCCTTATAATGGTAAACTCCAGTGCACAATTCTTTCCAGAATCCCTTGATAACATTTAAGTATCTTTTTTTGTCTTTGAGTTTCTCAGTTAGTAATGAAATTCCAAGACTGTGCTTGATTCTCCATGGGATTTGAAAATCTGCCGTGCATGGATAATTAGTCTTCCTCAATTGCTTCTAGAAAGAAGTGCTATTTATTTAAATTAGTGCACACCACAAGGTTTGCACTGGCAGGTCTCACAAAATATACCTAAGGTGGCCAAATTTGGGTGATACAGTTAAGCCAGCATATCTAGTTTTGATTAGTAAGGCTAGAAAATGATGATCAAAAAAGTGCTTTGATGTACTACTGTTACTGACTCTCTTCCAAGCAAAATAGTTTCTCAGTATCAGAAGAGGAAGCATATTGTTGAGCAGTCATTTCATAAACAATTCAACAATTGTTTGATCTCACCTCACAGATCTCCACTGTGAATGATGTCCCTATAGTGTAAATATAAGCAAATAACTGAAAAATGAAAGATATGAAGGAAAGGCTTGCAAAAATATCAGTATATCCTTGGAGACTGCTAATCTGATCCACGAACAGTAAGCCATTCATTTATTCCTTCATTTTATCAGCTGCCCAGTAACAAGAGCTCTTTGTGTAATGTATGATGTAAAAAAAAAAGTTAAAATCACAATTGCAATAATAAAAAATTAAGAATAAACAAATCTACTGTAATCTAAGTACAGTGGTACCTTGGGTTAAGAACTTAATTCATTCTGGAGGTCTGTTCTTAACCTAAAACTGTTCTTAACCTGAGATACCACTTTAGCTAATGGGGCCTCCCGCTGCGGCTGCTCGATTTCTGTTCTCATCCTGAAGCAAAGTTCTTAACCCGAGGTACTGTTTCTGGGTTAGCGGAGTCTGTAACCCAAAGAGTCTGTAAACTGAAGCGTATGTAACCCGAGGTACCACTATACACCTAATGTAACTCTTTGGAGCCCAGCCAAAGTTAGGATGGTGTGCCTGTGTTCAAGATAAGGACTGGTCACATTGAGATATAAACTAAAAAAGCACACACACACACATATAGATATAAAAAACTGGATACCTTATATTCCCAGAATAAACTGGAAGGTTTGTCACCACTGGAGAGTTGACAGTGTTGGACAATCAAGCATGAGATGCTTGTCCAAGGTAGTGCACAGAACATCATTGCATCCCCACTACATAACACAGTCCTCCGCTCAGAGGTAAAAATTTAACTATTTGTTTTATATATATATATATATATATATATATATATA
Organism: Podarcis pityusensis; assembly: GCF_964106645.2. NCBI lineage: Eukaryota > Metazoa > Chordata > Lepidosauria > Squamata > Lacertidae > Podarcis > Podarcis pityusensis. The sequence goes on along the minus strand of NC_138029.1, from coordinate 46,301,090 downwards.
TATATATATATATATATGGTCTTCCAAAAACAGTGTAACTAGGCTTGCACAACCAAATTGTCCAAATCCTGAACCAAATTGGGCTGATTTGTGCCAAATCTGGATCAGGTTGGGACAACTACCAATCATTACAGCCCCAGGGTTAACCTTTAGCATTCAGTCCAGAGTTAGCCACTCCAGATGAAAAATGCAGATCACTAGTTGTTGGCACTGCATAGTTACTTGATGGAGAAGAATATGCCATGAGCAAGCCTTGAAAGGAAATGCATTAAAACCAAACAGTATGTTAATTCAAGGTGAACTGTCCAGAAATTTTATGAGACCTGTCAACGTCATATATCACATTTGATGTGAAAATGTAGTAGGATATAGAAAAACATTTCTGTCTATTCTTATGGTGACATACATCCCCTGACAACCCATGTCTGCTCTTCCCTGCTTCTCCCACTCAGAAGCCACTAATAGGCTGTGTTGCTGCTACTGGAACCAAGAAGTTTCAAGTAGCAGAAAGGTTTAGAACATTCTGTTATCAACAAATGACAGTGTGATCTTTTCTTTATGAAGAGTTTCACTATTAAGGCACTCATTTTTGATTCCTTCCTTTCCCAAAGTGAAGAAAAATTCTAGCTCTTTAGACCAGTTTTAACAATACCCAAGCTCTTGGGAATTATCCTTCTGTACTTTAATGATGACATTATTATTATTATTATTATTATTATTATTATTATTATTAGCATCAGCATCAATATTATCCTTATCATCATCAAAATTTCTATACCGCCCTTCATCCAAGGTTCACAGGGTGGTTTACAACATAAAAACACAAATACATAACACAGCATCAAACAAAAACAACACCCCACCCTGGGAATAGCATTCCACAAACAGGGAGCCATCACAGAAAAGGCCCCTTCTCATGTTGCCACCCTCCAGACCTTTCATGGAAGAGGCACACAAAGAAGGCCTTCTGATGATTACCTGTGTCAGTTTGTATGAGGAGAAGTATTGTCCTTGGGTTATTGTCCTTGCGGTCCTTGATGTATTGCAGTCCTAAGCTGTTCAAGGCTTTATAGGTCAACATCAGCAGTTTGAATTGGACCAGGAAACTAACTGGCAGCCAGTGCAGTTGGGCCAGGATTGGTGTTATATGATCAAACTGTCTTGCCTCGGTAAGCAACCTGGCTGCTGAATTCTGCACAAGCTGGAGTTTCTGAGCTATCTTAAGAGGCAGCCCCACATATCATGAATTACAGTAATCTAATCTAGAGATCACCAGAGCATAGATGACAGAGGCTATCCCAGTCCAGATAGGGGTGCAGCTGAGCCACCAGTCAAAGCTGATAGAAATCATTCTGCACCAACGGGGCCACCTAAGTCTCAAGTGACAACAGTGGACCCAGAAGTATCACTGAGCTACGTATCCACTGCTTCTTAGTGAGTATAAGAGCATCAAAAGCAGGCAACATAGAACTTAGAACTTAGAAGTTAAATAACCCACAGAGATACTGGGGTTATAGGCTGCAGGGTGCAACATATAAGAGTCCTGTCTCATGAAGAATGGAAAGGCTCACATAGTATCCAGTGTGGTGTAGTGGTTAAGAGCAGTGGACTTGTAATCTGGGGAACTGGGTTCGCTTCCCCGCTCCTCCACATGCAGCTGCTGGGTGACCTTGGGCTGGTCACACTTCTCTGAAGTCTCTCGTTTCCTGCTTGGCAGGGGGTTGGACTCGATGGCCCTTGTGGTCTCTTCCAACTCTATGATTCTATGATTCTATGATTCTATCCAATATTCTACACAGTAATGGCAACCTATGGCCTTCCAGGTGTTGTTGAACTCCAACTCCCATAATTCCTAGTCATTGGCAACGGTGGCTGGAGTTGATGGGAGCTGGAGTTCAACAACATTTGCAGGTTTGCAGCTTCCCTGTCCCTGCTCTAAAGGGAGGATGAGGCAACCACATCCTCTCATGTTTGCAAACCTATCTTTCTTGTACATTTCTCTGTATACTTTAGGAGATTATCAATGCAACACTACAGTGATGTCAGTGGACACAGTATCTAAGCTGCATGTTTGCAGCTACTGTAGTAGCAAGGAAACAATATAATACAGTGACACATGAGAATCTAGATGGTTTATTTATTATGCTTTATTAAACCATAGCCTACTTCCAAAGCTATGCCCATTCTATTTTTGTCTACCTAATAATCTGAAATCTCATAAGGACTTAAAACTGTGGAATGCCCTCCCATCAGTTGTCAAGGAGATAAAGAAGAAAAGATAAAGAACCACACAACTTTTAGAAGACATCTGAAGGCAGCTGTGTATTGGGAAGTTTTTAATGGTTGATGTTTTACTGTGTTTTATATGTGCTGTAAGCCACTCAGAATGGTTGGGGAAACCCAGCCAGATGGGCAGGGTATAAGTAATAAAATTATTATTATTATTATAATAAATAAAAATGGCATGGTTCAAGCCAAGCTGGATTCTACTAAATGCACTCCCTGCTACTGATGTACCTCTGGCATGATGTACTTGTACCTTGCCTAATCTTGGTCTTTGCTGATGGGTTTGTGTTTGTGATCCTGGATCAGCTCTGGGGTTTGGAACAGATGACCCTTGAATGTGTTTCAGCCTTACGATTTTTTTTGGGGGGGGGCATCATTCATTATTGACTGCTGTCAGAAACTCAGTTCCGTTCTTATCTGATATGGCAGGTCTAGGCTTTATCAGATATGGCACTTTGTATGCCACAGTTGAATGTTTTAGTGACTACACTGTTCTCCTGACAGATTGCCAAAAGGAATAAAGCATTTCCAACCAAAAGCTTTCAATCTGACAGATGTGAATGATACAGGACTGATCATCATTGTGTAGAAATGAATTTTTGTCTCACCGTTGCTCACAGGGGAATCTGCATAATGAAAGTCCAAGTCACAATCTCTGGTTAAAAATAATGTTGGTCTGATGAAAGAACTGGTGAAGTAGAATTTGTCTCCAATGGTTCAAGAAAGGTTATGCAGAACCAGGGTTTGAGAAGAGCTTGGCAGCAAGTGAAGAAAAAAAACAAACAGATTGATGGCATTGCTGTGCAGTGTGGAAATGCAGGAACTAGAGAAAGGGACAAAGGGCGCTAAAAATACTAGATTAGTTTTCACAAAGTGAGAAAGAAGCTGGAGGGGATAAGAAGATGAAAAAGTGAAACAGTGAATGGACAGGTGGCCAACAATGTAAGGATAACAACTTGCAGAAAACAAAGAAATACACAGGCAATTAATCTTGAATCTCATGTTACCTGAACAAGATGGCTGCTGATTTTATCTCAATATAGATGGGAGCCAAACCACATGGAAATAAATTGATATGATGCAGCCCCTATGAGGGGTGGGTTGCTAACCATGTTTAAAGATCCACTTATAAGTGGGTGTTTACCCATGATAAACAACCTCCCCCTTCCATCTCAGCTACTAATTACCATTGTTCATCTGAGCTTTCACTGAGAAAACTAAGAAAATCTCAGCGAACCTAGAAAATAATAGTTTGAGAGGGAGAGGAAGATTCTCTAACAGAAAATGGTCAATGTAAATGAACTTCTTTCCCCAAGATTCAAGGGAATCCAACTCACTTATATTTAAGAATATTCTAAAATAGAACATTTTATTTGTAGTGTTCTAGATATGTCCTAGAGTTTGGCCTCATCTTCACTATACATTTAAAGGAGTATCATACCTCTTTAAACTACCATTGCTTTCAGCAAAGACTCATGGGAACTGTAAATTGTTAAAGGTGCTGAGAATTGTTAGAAGATTCATATTCCCCTTATAGAGCTACAGGTTGCAGAGTTCCCTGGGAAGAGGGGTTGATTGTAAAACCACTGTACAATCACTGTACAAAAAACCTGTAGCTCTCTGAGGGTAATAGGTGTCTCCTAATAACTCTCAGCACCCTGAACACAGTACAGTTCCCAGGGTACTTTGTGGGAAGCCATGTCTGTTCAAAGTGGTATGATACTGGTTTAAGATTATAGTGCAGATGGGGCTTTCATTCCTATTGTGTGAACAGTAGAACACATACAGAGTGAACATTCTAGCATACTATTATTGAATGACATAATAAGATAAAATAAAGTACATGCTCAGAATGACACATCTGAAAGACCAGACCAATGGGGAAGGCATGTTATAGCAGTCTGCATTCTCTCAAAGTAAAATAAGAAGAAAGGCATGTTTTCCTTCTTGTTTTAAGCGACTCAGCATGTGCTTTTATCTCCAGCATAGCCTTTCTTTCCTTTTAGTTTTGTACTATGCTGGCAGTCTTAAATGTTGCACAAAGGACAGCTGGTAATTGGTATTTGGGGGAAAATAAAATGCTGAAATCTTGAAATATTTTGGAAAGGAAACTAAGGAAGGAACAAGGAAGGGCAGAACAATGGCAATTATCCCTGTGCTAAAAAAAATACAGATACTTCTAAGACCTCTTTCCATCATTCAGTTGTGACACTGTTGTTGAATTTATCAGCATACTTTTACATCACAAGTGTTGAGGTAAAACTTGTTATCAAACTATAAAGTTTCCAAAATTAGTTTTTAAAATTAAGTACAAAGTAGGAGAAAGCTAAATAAATCTCCTTCATATTTAAATTCCCAATTAGTCTGTCCTTCATAGGATGCCAGGGAGAACAGTATATTTTTAATCTAAGCCTTAGATTCTAAACTAGGAAGTAATGCACCTGAGCTTACTTGGTGAGAGAAAGGGTATCCGATAAATGTGCGGTTACAAATATAACCCATAACTTTACATCACTAAAAAAATTGTTCCTGTCTTTCCATTGGATGCAGAGGCCATACTGGTCAAGCATGAACACTACAAAACACCCATGATGTACCTGAAACAGATCTGGGTGAAATCCAGGTAGACTTGTGGGGAAATAAGGTAATGTTAAACCTGAATACTTGGAAATTCTGTTGAGATCAATTAACTTTCTGAATAATACACATGTCTAGGAATCACCAGTGTTCCTGGTCTGAGATTTAGTACATTTTGGGTAGCTCTCTTATAGTCAAAACAAGAGCATTAACATGTAATTTTCAGCAGGTTTGAATGACGTTAGTGCACTTAGTGTTGTTTTTTCACACATGAAGGCTTAACTATTTTCTTTATTTCAGATATACAAGGGATTAGTGGGAGAAAGAGGCCATCCATTTTCTTTAGTCTATATCGTAATGAGAATTCTATTACTCTCTATGTGCAACAAAATGTATTCAGTGAATAGGCGAAAAAGAAAAAAAATTGGGTTTTTCAGCTCCATTATGCATTTGATTCCTCTTATCATTAACAGAGAGGCATAACATTTCTTAGAAAATTGTATATAAAAGTGGGAAAGTCTGCAACTTTGAAAACCTGGAGAAAATGTTATTACTGGGAAGGTAAGTTCATTGAAATGAACAGAAGAAACACAAGATCATGAGAATATTATGAATCAGCTTCAAGTCCATTAGTTTGGTAATGAAAAACAATACAAAACAAAGGAGTAGGATACAACCCCATATTGAATGACCCTCATCTCAGCATGAAAATGTTTCTGTGCAAGCTGCAATTGTCTTTAAAGGTAAACGGACCCCTGACCATTAGGTCCAGTCGTGGCTGACTCTGGGGTTGTGGCGCTCATCTCGCTTTATTGGCTGAGGGAGCCAGCGTACAGCTTCTGGGTCATGTGGCCAGCATGACTAAGCCGCTTCTGGCGAACCAGAGCAGCGCACAGAAACACCATTTACCTTCACACCAGAGTGGTATCTACTTGCACTTTGACGTGCTTTCGAACTGCTAGGTTGGCAGGAGCAGGGACCGAGCAACAGGAGCTCACCCCGTAGCGGGGATTCGAACTGCCAACCTTCCGATCGGCAAGTCCTAGGCTCTGTGGTTTAACCCACAGCGCCACCAACGTCCCACCACAATTGAAGAAGAAGAGTTTGGATTTGATATCCCGCTTTATCACTACCCAAAGAAGTCTCAAAGCGGCTAACATTCTCCTTTCCCTTCCTCCCCCACAACAAACACTCTGTGAGGTGAGTGGGGTTGAGAGTCCTTACCTGTACCAAATTGTACATCTGCTGCAATTGTGAAGGCATACTGGGACAGTTTCCAGTTCCACCAACAGGGTTTTTTTGTTTTTTGTTTAAGTTATGGAGAAATGTGAATACAGTAATTCCAACATGGTTGTATTCCATACTGGAGCCAGTGGGTATATTGCAGCCTGGAATGGCAAGGGAAACAGAAGATCAGGACCATGGAAAGCTCCTTGTGAACAAGCTTCAGGGTTAGACTCACCAGACTCACTGTGAAGCCAGGAGCATTTGCTCCAGAATTAACTGTAGGTGACTGATCATTAAATCTGTCTGAGAAAAGCTGGCTTACATAGTTCTGCAGAGAGGAATATGTGGATGAAGCCACATCTCCATGAAGGCACATTGTGTTCTACTCCTGTGGGAAGTGAAGCAGAGTGGAGGAAGGAGTCATCAGAGTCCAAGATGACAACCCTACCTCAGTCACAAGTAACCAAGAATGATTTGACCCTCTTAGATCCAAAGCATTGCCCTTTAATGGTTGAAGCAATCTGATCAAGAGATGGATGAGGATCTCAATGTAGCCCTTGTGGACAGTGCAGGCAATCAAATGCTTGATGTGAAGAACAGCAAGTGCATGCTTGGCTTCAAGAAATCATATTTTGTACACTATTTATATGTATAATATTTATTCATCTGTCTAATAAGGTGATGTCCTAAATTATTTAGGAGAATTCTTTAAGAATTGATCAGTGGCAACATAAGCAGTCCAAATGATCATAGGTGCTGCTTAATAAATGTGTCTCCTCCATGGAATATTTATTAGAAGGTTTCTAGAAGGACATTCTTACTCATTGTAACCACAGCCTGTATGTCTCGCAGGAAATCTAAGCCGAATAACCTTCTGAAATTTCTCCTTTATAAAAACCATACCTTGACGTATTCTCCTGTCAGAAGTTTTGAAACTATCATTTGCAGGGTTGTTAAGTCAAATGTAAACATGAACAATGAAGACATTTAGACTATTTAGAGTTTCCTGCAGAGATTGGTCTGAAGGGACCATGATAGTATTTGCCATTTCAAGAAAACTCTTAACTGCGCAGCTCTGCCATGAAGGTCACTTTTTTAAGGAACGTGGAGCATTTGATGTGTGTGCACTCCTAACATCAATATTAATGTTATTTGGGTTTGGGGGGGCATATAAAGAGAATATCTTTTCAGAGCTGAACAAGGTTATTGTTGCTTACAGACATCAAATAATAAAGGGAATCTGCCCAATTTATTGATCATTCCACACTCACCTGTGAGGCTCTTAAGACCAGCTGAAGTCCTTGAGATGCAAAGATGATGGGGCTGTTCCTTTATCTACTATTACTGAGCTGGACTTCCACCATGCCTGCTCTCCATCTGTAGAACAGCTTTAGATTGATTCATAGTGTCCAAGGATGCTAGATCACAACATCAGAATTCCATTGACAAATGGGGGGTGTCTTAAGTTTCAGCTACTCTTAGGCAAACTTCAAAGTAAACTTACTTGAAAAACGTAATAATTACAACAAAGATTCTTGTTTGTCTGCCTACTGAGTAGGCAACTGAATCAACTATCAGAACAAGACTGACATTTGAGAGTCAGGAGAAATTCCCATTGCCTGCATTGCAACAACTCCTTTGTTTTATGGATATGTGGGTGTTCAGTTGGTTTATGAAAGGATGTGTCAGGACATTTTAATAAAAATGAAATTTACCTGAAAATTATGTATACAGGGCAATGGGTCCCATTTTTTCTACCAAGGACCACATGGAAATTGCTGAGGGCCTTGACATACCACGTAATAATTTTTCTGCCAGTTGCAACAATTGTAATGCCCTGTGCTAGTTGTGGTGCGAGGACCCGACCCCCGCGAAGTAAAATGAAGACACAGGGACACGTGATATAAGGTTAATGGGCTAGAAAAGGCCACAACTTTATTGATTACAGCAATGAAAAGGTATTGGCTTAGGCATTGGATCACAAAACAAGTGGGTTTATTCACCAGGGGGTCAACACCTGTTGATGCTAATCCAACTATAGGCTCACCCCTGATGTCACCGAGGGTCGTGCCATGGCCTCCCGCCAAGCAGGCTTCGGACGGAATACACGACCGCCAGATTCCTTTAACGGAATACCCCTATAAATTGAAGGCATAGGCGATGGCCACACCTAGCACTTCGACACACCACAACACATTATTCCAATGCCTAACCTACCCACCAATACCACCAGAAAGTTGTGACGATTGCTATGAGGTAGGCGAAAAAACCAAAAAGCCTAATGCCAAATGGAAAAACTCCTACCAGGCCCCCCGGGCAACCGGGGCGACCAACCTAAGGTCCATAGCAAGGCCAATGACCTAAGCCCTAACTCAAAGGGAGTGGAGGGTGGGTGACTCGCTCAGGACGACAAAGAGAAATGAGGCCGGGGAGAGGCAGGCACTGCAGCATAAAGGCTGCTGGACACGCCCCCCCATGGCACCTGGTTGGGCGGCCACCGGGGGGGGCGTGAGTGCCAGCCAGGTGAGCTGGAGGCAGGGGGCAACGCCCCCTGCTAGGAGCGGTGTTCGGGCTCCCGCCCACAACCACTCCCCTCTCTTTCAGGGAGGAGAGTCTTTGCTGCTTGGTATTCAAATTGCAATAAAAATACAGTTACAATAATTATGAATATCTAATGTGATGGATGTGCCATCTCCTACCTTCAACCACAAATCCAGCAAGACACTGCAGGCCATCTGAATGAAGCTCATGGACCACTAGTGGTCCACAGATCACAGTTTGGGAACCCTGGTTAGATCTTTTTGAGTACCAAGCGAGGTGGAAGCTATGACCAAAAGATGAATGGAAGAAAATTAGGTCTGAGGTTTTGTTAACAAAATGATTACACTTACACACATGCCCAGGGCTACTCAAATACTGTAAATCAGTATTTAGCTGCCATAATGATTCACAGAACTGGACCATGAACTGCAAGTACCCATATCTAAAATGGAAGCAGCAGTGACATGAAAGGGTGGGGGATTTGGGGGGGAAAGAACCACTACTGGTCTTGGCTGTTAAAACAAGGATGAGATATTCCTTAAAAATAAAAAAATAAAAATGCAAGCCCTTTTGTTGGGAACTACTGTCTTGTTGGTATTACTTTTTTGTATGCTAATATTGACGGTGTATTTGTATGAATGTAGCCTGTAGGCTGATTCACACATACCTGAGAGCTATAGTAATGGCAAATATGTGAACTATCTCTACTGAAAAGATATGTGTTTGAATAAGCATATAGTGATACGGAAGTTCTTCGAGTGATTAATATGCCGTGGCTGATTCAAGCACTCATCAATTAACTCAACAGTCAACAACAAAGACCCTAAGGAGCCAAAGAGCAGAATATATAAACATAAACATAAATCAACAAATGATGTTGAATATGCATGTGTGAATAGGGTTGGCGCCTCTCTGTCTTTAAGGATGAGTCATATCTTGTAAGAAATAGGCATGCAGTCACAGATGTGCAGGTGTGTGATGGGGAGAAGCTGAGAAACAGGCAAATGCTTTTGTTTGTGTGTTAGACATCAATAAGATGCAAGTTATAACCTGAGCTGTCTTTCGTTCTATGTCTTTTAGAGATCTAGAAGATTGGCATTAATATATGTGGGGAAATAGTCTTCAGCAGAAATGATACTCTATTCTCATATGGCCTTAGTTGGCTAAAAACTACAGGGACCCTGAAGCTAGATAAATATTAGATAATGCACAAATACAATACTAAAACCCTGATGATCTGCTTTCTTATGAAAAGCAACAGGGTGGATGTGTGGTGGTGGTGGGGAGAGGTTGTTTAGAGAGGAGCCTGCTATTTTTCCACTGAAGCTACCCACAAGGCACATTCTCCATCTATGAAGTTCCAGGTTTATGTTTACCTTGCCAAAAAAATGCCATGTATCACCATGAGATGAAACAAGGCTATGTGTGGGAATAAAAGAGGTAGGGTGTTAGGTGGGGAAGGATTAAGCATCCTCTCACTCCTTACTGCTTCTCTATTACAACTTGCTCCCTTGCAGTGCTGCTTGTAGTGAGGAAGTAGGCCCTCAGTCTAATAAGACACATGTTCATGTGTAACTTTTTTTAAGGTGAGGAAAAGTCATTTAGCTTTGTAATATGCTTTGCTTTAATGGCATCATAATTGAGATTTATTTGCTGTTAAATTCTTCACTGGCTAAGTAGCTGTAGAATATTTAAATCAATTTAATCCCTAAGTGATTAATACATTTTGTTGTCCGAATTCTAATAATGTTTGTCCATAATTGTAGGAATATCTATATATAATGTCCTGGTAGAGCAATAAATTCAGTTAGGAAGACACCCTGGTGGAGCAATATATTCATTTAGAATTTGTAGGGACATGTCTGGAAACATGACTATAAATATTTGTCCAGATGGATCTCATTGTGTGGATTGGGAGTTCCCATTACCAAAGTACTGGCTCTTTAATAACACTCCTGCCCATGCTAGTCCGCAGCAAGAGACTGGTCACATGACTTGTGTGTTATCATGTACAGTAAAGCATACACCACTAGTTGGCCTGAGGAAAGTAGCAGCCTAGCCTTAGACTTTGCCCTTTTTAAACCCTACTACACAGATGGGGGAGAGGTACTGTACCTGACCTAATGTTGGACTTGCAGCAATTAGCTTCCTATTCTGCTATCTCAATTTTCTTTTGAGTCAACCTCAAATGCAATTCTCCTGTTGAGTCAACCTCAAATGCTAATTAAACAACCTATGGCCTTTTAAACTGTGTGTGGAAGGATTATACTTTCTGCTGCAACAAATCTGAACAAAGCTCTCTCTCTTTTCTCTATTGGGTAAGCAATACACAGGTCTTAGGACACATTCGATTATTGGCTTCATTTGAAAGCAATGCTCATCTATGGTACAATGTTCCATGAATGAGCCTTGGGAACACCAGCTCCCCTCCCTCCCTCTGCTGTGTGTGGCCATGAATACTTTCACTTGTATTTTTAACTAACCACAATTTAATGCTATGTCCACACCCAAGCAAACTATGATTTGTTGAAACAAGATGTCTTCAAACCATGATTTCCAATCCTGTCATGTTTCCATAAACTATAATTAAGATTAGCCACAAGTTTAGGTTTCTGATGTAAACTGTGGTTAATTGAAATGTCAAAGTTTCTAACCTCCTGCTCTTAATTATTCTAGAGGAGGTGGGTGATCACTGAAGACCAACACAAAACACCAAGCCATACTTCAGTGCAAGATAGACAGAGTTCAGACTTACAACTGCTTTGAGCTAGATTGTAGTTGTCTTATTAGAACCCACAATTTCCACCAACTGGAGCCAACTGCATAAAAGAATCAGGAGCCTGGAATTTCATCATTTCATCAGTATAATTTTGAGGGTTTGGAGGAGGAAGAATAATTTTGTTGTTGTCATTGTGAATTATTTGGTCAGCTATAACCTGAGCTTTCTTCTGCTCTGCTTTGTTTCTCCACCAGCAGATCTGGATTTATCCTCTGTCCATCTCTGTTTTAGAGCTATAACCAAATCAGGTCACATTATACAGTAAGCTTCTGCTTCTGCTTCCTGATATGTCGAAACAGCAGCAGTCCCCAAAAGAAAGAGAAAGTCTATTACTTCAGTTATCTGCATGCCAAAGAAGACTGCACCACATTTTCTGCAGTCAGTTGGAGCAAGGCAGGCCAAATGTTCATGGACCATCAGTGCATCTCTGGCAAGAAGACAGAGAGGAGGACTGAAATCTGATTCCAGGAACTGGTTGTGATGCCACTAAAACAGCATCATTTGGTACCCTTATTGCTTCTGTGGCAAGTGATGGCTTGAGGCAGTTAGCAGTATGAATTTTACAGTGGAGAGTTTATCTCTGTGACAAATGGTTTGTTTCATTGGCTTTACAGATCGAAGTAATTGCTGCACGAAAAATATCACATTCCAAACTTCAACTATTGGCATGCTTGAATCATCTTAACAAGAGGCGCCTAACAAACAGCTTTGATTCATAAGCTGTTTACACAGTAAATGAGGAGGTGGCTCTTTGGGTTAAGTGCTTTAGTGACTGTAGCAATCCTGATCACACTTAGTTTTGGCCACTCTAACCAAATGCTGGGTGGTGAATATTTCCTTTGACTTAAGAAAATTTCACTATATTCAATCTCTAATGTACTTCAGCTGCAGAGCAAACTGAATTTCAGTCAAATGCTAAGGAATTGGAGCTAATGAGCTGGTACTGAACAATTGCCATTGGAATCATTGGTTCACTGATTGTCAATCATGTCAGGATTTCAGCTGGAGCAAAGAAAGGTTATTCCTATCACCTAAAATCCATTCTAAAGATGTGATGCAAAATCTTTGCTCTATTAAACATAAGGAGAGGGCATTTTGTAGATTTTAGTGGGGCTGGGATTACTATCGAGTGTGCAGCCATACAAGCTGACCTCACCTTTTCAGCAGAAGTACAAACTGAGGGAAGATTTAATATAAAGCTGTAGGAAAACTCACTCTAGTGATGTTGTGGCCTCTCATCTTTCAGCTCCCACTCAGTGCGAGAGTATTCTGTGCCTTCCCAAAGAGCTAAAACCTAAGGGTTTTGAAATTGCCAAAGTGCTTGAAATATTTACACAGAATTGTCTATGTACGTGCTCATGAATTTGGAGGACATTCCACAGAAGCTCTCTCTCTCTCACACACACCACATATGGCCTGTATGTAAGGCATGTTTGCAAATCATACTGGTTCACTGAAATGGTGCCAGCTCCCTTGCTAGGCCTCACCACACCAAAGAGGAGACTGGTGGATTTTAATGGTGGCATTGTCCTCCATGGACAAATGCTTTGCAAGCCCTGAAGAACTTGCCACTTCTATTCCCCACTTCTCTTTTGGCCCCTACCCCACCCCAGATGCATGTGAACACAGCACATCAAACTTGCAGCATGAAAACTCAGACACAGCTGGCTGGGACAGCACTGAAGGGGTTCCCATTCAACTACTGTGGAATCAAAGAACTGTGGCATGAAGCCTCTAATAAAAAGCAAACAAATTGGCACTGGCGGTGCTAATTGGAATGACATGCCTTAACTGTGCAGACAGCATCAACTCATTATGTTTTTCTCTCCTTAACATCTTTGCTGTTGGGTTCTGGCTGAAAACTTTCCAAGAGTACTGCAGAACTTTAAAGAAGTGTTAATGCAAGTGCTTTTGCTGTGAATATTTCTCTTGACAGTCTCAGAGACTGTTAGAATTCCATGCTGTTGTTGCTGATGTGGAGTCTCCCCCCCCTGCCTTTTAGTTTTCTTTTTTTCCATTTCAAGAAAATCAATAAATCCCATTCTGGTTAAGTGGAGAAAACATCAGGAAGATATAATCAGGCCAGAGTGTAGTTTCACAGCAGGACTTGTGCAAGTGGCAATGCTAAAGCCAGAAATGAAAGTCATAGCCTATAAGAGGATGGGAAACGTGCTTTGCTGCAAGCAAATAAATTATCTGGATTACTCAGGTGCTTAATGCAAAGTATAACCAGCATTATAGTATAAGACTGAACTAAGAATTAGGAAGCCCCATTTTAAATTTGGACTCTGCCACAAACTTACTAGGTGACTTTAGACCAGCAGTTGTCAGTCTTACTGTGACTTTTCTGCATTTTCTTCACTATTATGATGAAAACAATACTGACCTACCCAACTGGGTTGTAGTAAGGAATACCAAGATATTGAAGTGTTTTGGACACTCTAAGCAAATATGAGGTATTTAGCACAGAAGCTCAAAGTTAGGTAAAGTTGAAGTTCAGTTTTAATACAGTAAGCTTTAAAATTAGTTTTTAATTTAGTTTTGCCTTGCTTTATTTTGTTATTTGAACTCCATAATGCAGTAAGGCCAGGACGTGAAAACATTTCTGCAGGCATTTGCCCTGCAAGAGGAAGTTCTTTAACTGAACCTGTTTTTAACCTGTATTATTTTTATGCTGTATTATTTGCTGCTTCTGCCTCTTTTAAACTGTTGAATTCTATATTCATGCTCATGTGGTTTGAACTGTTATTAACTGACCTCAGAACTGTGTAGCAGCAGACTGAAGTAAAATTGTTCCCATGGTCAAAGCAAAGTAACAATGATAGAACTGAAGCATACACACTATTATCCTCACTGTTGTTGTTGGACTATATCTTGCAACATAAAATAGTGTTTTTGCAATGCTTTCGTGGGGCAGGAGGAATTTAAATGTCCTGTTCTAAGGCCAGCAGTTCTAATTTCAAACACATGCTTGTATAAACAAACACAATACAAACACAGCCAATAGAAATGGCTGTAGCAACAATAAATAGCATTTCTATTCCACCTTTCCTCCACAGAGTTCACTAGGTGGTGTACATGTTTTTCCATCTCGATATTGTCCATTTCCATATTATCCACAAGTCTGTTGAGAGACACCGACTGGCCACAAGTCACCCAATGAGCTTCATGGCTGAGTGGAATTAGGACCCTGGTTTCTGGGTCCTAGTCTGGCACTCTAACCACTATGTAACACATTCCTATTATTGTAGCAGCTGAAGAAAAACAAAGAATTGTTGCTGTCTGTCTCTGCCACCGCCTGGTTCAGACATCATGCTTGACCACATGAGCTTATCAGAACTCCAGGCATGTAGAAACAAATCATCTGGTAGAAACTCGTCCAGTAGGAGGAGGAGGAGGAGTTTGGATTTGATATCCCGCTTTATCACTTCCCTAAGGAGTCTCAAAGCGGCTAACATTCTCCTTTCCCTTCCTCCCCCACAACAAACACTCTGTGAGGTGAGTGGGGCTGAGAGACTTCAAAGAAGTGTGACTAGCCCAAGGTCACCCAGCAGCTGCTTGTGGAGGAACGGAGACGTGAACCCGGTTCACCAGATTACGAGACTACCCCTCTTAACCATTACACCACACTGGCTCTAACAAAACTACCAGCTTTGTCCAAGGCAGCATCCACATTAGAAGGGAGCTTAATCAAAGATTCATTACTTTAATGAAATTCTCATAGAAAATGCAGGACATTTGATAGAACATATCTAAATTAATTACTCCCTGCTGCCAAAAGGAAGTTGTATGACAAATTATTTGTTCTGCCTATTCATCCATTCTTCATCAGTCCTCTTCCTTCCCTGATGCAACATAAAGAGCATACACAAGCTCATTCATGGTGCTGAGTGGATTAATTTGCAATGATCAGAGTTAATACGTGACTTGTTCAACCAAAATAGCAGTCAGTATAATAATAATAAAAAAATAATATAGATCATTGAAAACTATCTTTTAAATGAAAGAATCATTAAAATATTTTGGGTTTGGATAGCAGCAGGTCCAAATTTTCAATCAAAATAGCATTTTTAAAAATTGGTGTGAAGGATAACATAGCTGACATGGTGGCTTCCTTTACTGTTTCATACAAACCCATCTCAAAATTATATATTCTGTTTAGTTGCATTGCAAACCATTTCTGCTTAAATAAGAAAACAGATAAATTCCTCAGAGACCATTAAGAATTTTTAGAAATCTTTTCCTGGGTGCATAGCATTGAAATGGATGAAAACTATCCAAAACCATGCTAGTAGTTCAGCAGCATTTGGAGAACACCATGTTGACTAACCCTGAGCTAGAGCTCTCTATGGTCTGACTAGATATGAGGCAGCTTCCATTCTTATGTTCCCTTACTGGACTATATTACATTACTGTTGCACCCTGCGAAGTTACACTTTGCCATGTGTCAGAGCTGCTTCCAGATCCTAGCTCACAGAGGATCACGCTAGCCAGCGATCATTAAATAAAAGTCTTTATTGAGTTACAGTTTCCATTCTCAAGCTGCTGCGTGCAACTCTACGTCTCATGGTTAGATCGGCGAAGCTCCATCTGAGTCTCCGCCCCTTGTACACCAACTTAATATCCTAGCCTTGCTCCACCTTTTCCGCCTGACTGTTCTTCTCTGGGTCCCTCTGCCCCCCGGGGTCTCTTCCTTCCGGGATTCCTCTGACGCTGACGCTGACCCCCCTGACTCTTCTCCCTCCTTTCGGCGGGCTTTAGGACCTGGCTCCCTTTCCGGGCTGCCTACTGCGCCACTTTCCTGTGCATTTGAACTTGGCACGCGCGCCCAACCTTCCACCTTCCGTCTGACCGTTTCTTCGCTCCCCGATGGAGGTGTGGCCACTCCTGACTCGTGCCCTCCCCCCTGTTGTGAGCTGCCAGCGCTTGATCCCTGGCGCCCTTCCTCTTCCCTGCTCTCTGGCGGTGACGCTGGTCCTGATTTCCAACTGCTCCCCTCTGAGTCCCCTCTGGCTCTATCTTCCTGGGGTGTCCCCCTAGGCTCCCCCCTTGCCCTGGCCACTGGTGCTCCTTTCTGTGAATCTTCTGATTCACTGGAAAGACTCGGAGATCTCGGGTCGTCGTCATCACTCATCTTTTCTTCTGCCTCCTCTCCCTCGCTCTCTGTTTCCTCCCTTGCCCTTGCCTCTGCTCCTGAACCCCTGACATCCATCCCCCCCTCGAAGCCCCCTCTTCCCCCCTCCCCTCCTTCCGGTGCGGGATCTGGGTGCTGCCGTGTCAGGGGGACGAATGTCGGATACAGTTCGCTTCCCGTGGCGGGCCGCCATCCGAAGTCTTCCGGTTCTTCCTCCCTGCTCTCGTTGACGACGGTCACCTCCGCTTCCATCTCTGTGCCGCCGTGCTCGAAACCCGGGTCGTCCCCGAAAACGTCCATGTCCGTCTCTCCCTCGTTGCCTTCTGGAGACGTTGCTCGTCCTGGACCCTCCAGCCACCTTCTGCGGAACTGCTCCTCTGGTCGATCATCCCACCAATACGAGGGTTCTGAAGCAGATCCCGAGGGTGACCCCTCCGGGGAACGGGCGTCTCGTGTCGGTTCCTCGTCCGAGTCGAACCCCCGGAACGTGCTGGCTGAAAGCGTGGGCGTGAAAAGCCAGTCGTCGAAAAAGTCTGCTGGCAGTGGCCTATGTGGGAAGAGGGCATGAAACTCTTCTTTGAGCAGAGGTTCGTCTAAAGCGTAGCCCGGCACCCAGCTGTTGGCACTGGCCGGGGTGCCCTCCTTGGCGAGAAGGTATTCTACCCCCTCTTCCCCCCATCTGGAGTCCAAAATCTCTGTTACTTCGTTGATGCGCTCCTCCTGTGCCACTCCCCCTTGCCCGGTTCTCTCTCGGAGCGGACCCGGTGCCGTTCCTGGTTCCTGAAACCTGTGAGGTGCCTTGTAGGGAGTGAGCACCGATCTGTGGAACACCGGATGCATTCTGGAACCCTCCGGAAGAGCCAGCCTGAAAGCCACCGGGTTGACCTGTTCGTCGACTTGGTAGGGCCCCAGTTGTTTATGCCCTAGTTTCTTCTTCGCCAACGACCTGGCCGGCACTGCGTGGGCTGCTAACCAGACCCAGTCTCCCACATGGATCTCTTCGCCAACCCTTCTGTGTTTGTCCGCTTGTACCTTGTATGCGTGTTTAGCCAGCTCCAGGTGCCGCCGCAGCTGATCGTGGACCTCCTGCAACTCCGACGCGAACGCATCTGCTGTCTGCGGCTCCCCCTCCCCCATTCTTTCCAGTCCCGGGAAGGTTCTAGGGTGCCTCCCGTTGTTGGCGAAGAACGGCGTGACCCCCGTGGACACGTGCTTCGTGTTGTTGTAGGCGAACTCGGCGAGAGGCAGGTAATCCACCCACGTCGCAGGCTGTTGATTCGCATAACATCTCAGGTACTGCTGCATGATGGCATTGACCCGCTCCGCTTGCCCGTTGGTCTGCGGGTGTCTAGCCGACGCCAGGTTGATCTTGACGTTCAGGAAGCCCATCAGCCTCTGCCAGAAGTTTGAGATGAACTGTCGCCCTCGGTCGGACAGAATAGACCGCGGCAGACCGTGAACCTTGAACACGTGGTCTATGAACAGTTTGGCGGTTTGTTCCGCCGTGGCCACCTTCGCACACGGAATGAAATGTGCCATCTTGGAGAACAAATCCACCACCACCAGCACAGCCGTCTTGCCCCTCGAGCTGGGCAGATCCGTGACAAAGTCCAGGGCCACTCTCTCCCATGGCTCGAACGGAGTTTGCAGCGGTTCCAGCAGTCCGGCCGGCGGTCTGTGCACTGGTTTGGACCTCTGGCGGGTGTCACACCTCGCCACGTAGTCCGCGACTTCCCCTCTCATTCCGGGCCACCAGAAGTCTCTGGCTACTAATTCCACCGTCTTCTCCTTGCCAAAGTGCCCGGCAGTGGGCGCGTCGTGCAGCTGCTGCAGTACCTTGGCGCAAAGTTCGTCTCCCGGCACGTAGATGGCCCCTTTACGGATGAGCAAACCATCTCGTAGCTGGAACTCGTCGGTCGCTGCCGTGCCCCTGTGCACCTCTGCCATCTTTGCTTGCGCGAAGGAGTCATCCTGCAACGCTCGTCGCACCGCATCCAGGTCAACTGTCGCCGCCGCGCACGCCCACACTGTCGGTGCGAAGATGTGCATGGCGGCCGCTGGCGTTGCCTCCTCCAGATACTGTGGCTTACGGGAGAGAGCATCCGCCATGATGTTGGTGTCCCCCGGGACCTACTCTATTCGGAAGTCGAAATTCGCAAAGAACTCAGCCCAACGTATCTGCCTCTGGTTCAGGAACTGTGCCGTGCGCCAGTGCTCTAGATTCTTGTGGTCCGTGCAGACCTGCACCGTGTGCTTGGCGCCGATCAGGAAGTGCCTCCACGCTTTGAACGCTGCATGAATGGCCAGCAACTCCCTGTCCCAGATGGTGTAGTTCTGTTTGGACTTGCTGAGCTTCCTTGAGTAAAACGCTCCCGGCCTCCAAACCCCCTGCGGGTCTTTCTGCAGCAGGACTGCTCCCACGGCTCTGTCCAGATGAACTTCTTTTTCTTGGAGCTGAGCGTGTCCGTGATGGCCGCTGTCTGCATCGCAAAGCCTTTGATAAACTTGCGATAGAAGTTCGCGAAGCCGACAAACCGTTGGACCTCCTTCCGGTTGCGTGGGCTTTTCCAATCCAACACTGCTCGGACCTTGGCGCTGTCCATGGCGAGCCCTTTATCAGACAACTTGTAGCCCAGGAAATCCACCTCGGTCACGTCGAATTGGCACTTCTCCAGCTTGGCGTAAAGCCTATGTTGCTGTAGCCTGCTCAGCACTTCCTTGACGTGTCTGTCATGCTCCTGCTGCGATTCCGAAAAGATCAGGATGTCATCCAAGAAACAGACGCACGTCTTGTAGAGGAGCCCCGCCAACACGTGATGCATGAAAGCTTGAAAAACGTGGGAGCCATTTTGCAATCCAAAAGGCATAACTCTATATTCGTAGGTGCCCAGGGGCGTGAACATGGCTGTCTTCCACTCATCTCCCTCCCGCATGCGAATGAGGTTGTATGCCCCTCGCAGGTCCAACTTGGTGAACACTCTGCCCTTCCGTACCTTTGCGAGGAGGTCGTCGATTCGGGGCATGGGGAAGTCCGATGGCTTGGTCACACTGTTCAAGATGCGAAAGTCCACTACAAGTCTTTTTTGGGGCGTGTCCCGCTTCTTAACAAAGAATACCGGACTGCCCCCCGCTGCCTTGGACTCTCGGATGAAACCGCGCTCCAAATTATGATCTATGAACTCTTTGAGTTCCTGCAGTTCGTCCTCAGACATGGAATACAGCTTCCCTTTGGGCAGCGCCGCCCCCGGCAGCAGGTCAATTTTGCAGTCATATGGTCTGTGGGGGGGTAGCCTGTCTGCCTCCTTCTCGCAGAAAACCTCCAAAAATTCTGCGTACTTGTGGGGAACCGCTTGCAGCGTGCCTAGCTGCAGCTGTGACTCCTCTTCCCCTCCTTCCTGCCTGGGCACGATGCAGTGTTCAGCGCAAAAGGAAGAGCCGAAGGTCAGCTGCCTCTGGTACCAAGCCAGCGTCGGGCTGTGCTTGTCCAGCCAACTCATGCCCAATACAATGGGCGTGTCCGATAGTTGAGTGACATTGAAGCTGATGATTTCCCTGTGATTCCCAAGTCGCATCACCATTGGTGGCGTCTGCTTCACCACTTGCCCCCCTAGCAGCTCCCTGCCATCCACCGTGACAACCTGCAGGGGCAGCGTGGCAGGCAGCAACTGTATAGCGTGCCGGTCGACAAAGTCCTGCCCTATAAAGTCCGCATTGCTTCCGGAGTCAATGGTGATTGGCACGTCCATGGTGATTCCATTGGGCAGCTGGAGCGACGCGGTGAGCCTCACTACCGGTTTGGGCGGGAGGGGGTCCATGGGCTGTAAAATCTCTGGGGACTGCTTCACTGACACGTCTGGCTGGGCCCCAGTGCCTCTTCCTCCAACCAGACTCCGTCGTTTCCCTGCTGTGGTTGTCCTTGCTGCGTTGCTGCAGTTACCATTGCTGAGGCTGCAGTGTGCTTGTGGAGCCTCTGGGGACACTCTTTCGCCATATGCTGTGGATCATCGCAGATGTAACACTTCCTGTTCCCTCTAGGAGGCTTCGCTTTCACTGCTGCCGGTGCTAGGGCTCTGGCTGCTGACTGAGCCCTTGCACCTCCAACCTCCATAGGTTCCGCTCCTCCTCCTGGCGGAGGCGTGGATTGCGCACGCGCTGCTTCTCTGGGAAGGAAGGAGGAGCCCCTGGCTGGTTCGCGCCCTCCACGCCCTTCGTCCCTGCTCCACGGACGTCCTTCCAGCCGCACCCCCACCGCCAGCGCCCTCTGAACGATCTCCTGCGTGGTCCGGGGTCTCTCCCCCCTCGCAATTTCATCTTTAACCGAGCCGTGCAATCCCTCCCAAAACAGGTCTCTTACAGGAGCCGAATCTCTGTCCCATTCCAGGGCACTGACCAAAGCGAAAAAGCGGGCATGGTACTGCCTTACGCTGGCCCTCCCTTGCTTCAGTCCATGTATCTGCTGCCGAGCAAGATCCACGTCAATGCTTGATAAAAAGCACCCATCCATCGCTTTAATAAAGGCATCCGCATTTTGGAGCGCCGGATCCTTATCTCTCCACAAATTGCGCAGCCATGCTTTAGCATCTCCATGCAAATGGGACATGATGAATCCCACCTTCTCTTGCTCATCTCTAAAGTCTTTGTTCAGCAGTTGCAGTGCACACATTACATCTGCTCTAAAGTTGGGGTACTGTTGCAAATTCCCATCGAAGTGAGAGACCAGACCGCCTGTTCGTCTCCCCAACCCAATCCCCTCCGGTTTGGGTGTCAGTTGCCCTTGCTTCGTAAGCACTTCCAACCTGACCTGGAGATCCCTGTAGGCGGCAGCTGCGTCCTCCTCTCTCTTCCTGGATGCAAGAGCCTCGGCATTCAGTCGTGTCACTGCTTCTCTGAGTTCCACTATCTGCTGTTCGGCCGTCATGTTGTCTGCCGTTCGTGAGCTCGCTAGTAGGCACCCGCTTTCTCTCCTCTCCGCGAGGACGTAGATGCCCACAATCTAGGGATGGAGCTTACTGTCAGAGCTGCTTCCAGATCCTAGCTCACAGAGGATCACGCTAGCCAGCGATCATTAAATAAAAGTCTTTATTGAGTTACAGTTTCCATTCTCAAGCTGCTGCGTGCAACTCTACGTCTCATGGTTAGATCGGCGAAGCTCCATCTGAGTCTCCGCCCCTTGTACACCAACTTAATATCCTAGCCTTGCTCCACCTTTTCCGCCTGACTGTTCTTCTCTGGGTCCCTCTGCCCCCCGGGGTCTCTTCCTTCCGGGATTCCTCTGACGCTGACGCTGACCCCCCTGACTCTTCTCCCTCCTTTCGGCGGGCTTTAGGACCTGGCTCCCTTTCCGGGCTGCCTACTGCGCCACTTTCCTGTGCATTTGAACTTGGCACGCGCGCCCAACCTTCCACCTTCCGTCTGACCGTTTCTTCGCTCCCCGATGGAGGTGTGGCCACTCCTGACTCGTGCCCTCCCCCCTGTTGTGAGCTGCCAGCGCTTGATCCCTGGCGCCCTTCCTCTTCCCTGCTCTCTGGCGGTGACGCTGGTCCTGATTTCCAACTGCTCCCCTCTGAGTCCCCTCTGGCTCTATCTTCCTGGGGTATCCCCCTAGGCTCCCCCCTTGCCCTGGCCACTGGTGCTCCTTTCTGTGAATCTTCTGATTCACTGGAAAGACTCGGAGATCTCGGGTCGTCGTCATCACTCATCTTTTCTTCTGCCTCCTCTCCCTCGCTCTCTGTTTCCTCCCTTGCCCTTGCCTCTGCTCCTGAACCCCTGACACCATGTTTCTTCCTATCTCTTTTTGAAGCCCTCTGGAAGTGAAGACCTTTGAAGTCCACAGGATTCACAGCAAGATTTGGGGGGTAATGGAATGGTCTTCCCAGGATATATGTGAAATCTTTTGAATGGGAGGTTTTGAAGCTGAAACCAGATAGGCACTTGTTGGGGCTGTTGTTGATCTAGAGGAATGGAAGGTAAATCAAGTTCATGAAGGTCTAAGAAAGTCAATGATGGTATGATCCAAGGTCTCTGTGCTTTCTCATGCATATGAGTGTTTGTTCTCCTCTCCTTTGGCATGGCTGTTTGGATGGATCAGAATATAGGGGCTGAAGCACTAGAGAATCTTTTTATCATTGCCACTATGAAATCCACTATAAAAACTAAAACCCAGATAAATTACAAAAAGCCCAGCCAACCAATCCCAGTAGCTAAAATCAGCATAAACCAAAGCAAGGAGAATGTTGGTTCAAAACCTGAAGCTCCTAATAGAATGTCATTAAAAGTCCTGAAAGAACAAAGAAGTCTTCATTTGTCTAAAAGACCATAGAGACCATAGAGAAAACCATAAAGACCATGTCTGGCAACCCTTGAGGCCCTTTCCCTTGTATCTGTCCATCATAAATCGTTAAATAATTTTAAAGTATCTTATTCATATTTTGAGCTATTTTTGCGCATTCCAAAATTTGGTTATTATTCCAAATTTAAATTGAAACAATTTATGAACATTTATGTAAAGTAGTTGGGCAAATTTGCTCATACCTGTTGGTGACACCACCACACCTGAAACATTATTGGAACTTCCATTGTCTTTTGCTAGTCCTGCTCATTCTCCTTCTCATGTCCCATCAAAAAAGGTAATGTATGTAAAATTTGCATGGACACTTTGATTAGTCCCTAAGCAATTCTGCACATTAGCAGTATGAACTGATTTCAGCAGCACATTTCTCCAAAAGCATTTTCTTTCCTCCGCCTGTATAATTTTCATGCATCCTACAAATGTAATGTTGAAGAAGCCTGCAGTTGAGTCTGCAATTATCCTTCATATTACCCAGCCTCCACCCAAGGAGACGACAGTGAAATGCCGATGCCTGTTGGAAATAGTGCAATATTCATTTAAACCATATGAGATTAGTACTTTGTAAGTACCTTAAAGCCCCTACCCCCAGCTTCCTTTATCTCTTTTGGCTTTAATTCTGCCCCCCCAACAATTGACCTTACTGACCACTTAATCTTCACATTTGTAGCTAGCAAGCTGACTGCACTGCCAGTGGAACAAGATACAAGTGGATGTTCTTAGATGTCAAAGAAGAAGGGAATGATCTGCTGACATGACAGTCTTTGCTCAGCAAACATAACTGGCAGAAAGTATAAATCAAACACTTTATAATCAGACTTCTAGGCAGATATTCTTTGTGAGCTGCCAATCATTTGACAGCACAGGAAATTCTTGTTGATGAAGCACAAATGAAAATGGATAGTCCTTAAGAAAAGTCACCTCTTTGCTGACTTACGACGTTCTTCCAAATGTAGGGGATTGCCATGTGTGAGGAAGTTAGTTTGATGACTTCAGAGTATGAAAGTTGACTCTTTGAAATTTCCAGGCATGTGGTTGCCTGATGGTCAGAGGTGGGAAACCTGTGGTCCTCCAGATATTACTAAACTACAACTCCCATCATCCCTTGCCATTGGTAATACAGTAGCTCCTGCGGTAGAATATGCAATGCAGTTTTATGTTGATTTGACCTATTTGTTTTATCCCCCCTTTTCTGGTTTTATGTGAGATGTGCCAGGAACAGCACATGAAGCAGCAAAGGAAACTTCAGGTAAAGGGGAAAACAAAGGGGGGAAAGCTTTTCCTCTTCCATGAACAACAAGCTTCAGTAGATCACCAGCATTTCAATGAATCCAAAGTTTGTGGAACAGCTACTCTGGATCCAAGCCACTGAATTTATGTAAAAGATTTCCTGCCTTTTTCTACAAGCAGTTCTTGCTTTTATCTGTAAGCTGCCTCAAGTCCCAACAGGGGGAAAATGGGGAATAAATAAATAAGTAATAATGAGGTGAAATTTGTATAATGTTTGACATCTACATGACCCAAAGTTCTCATCCTAAACAGTCATATTCAATTTTAATTGTCCCCTCCCCAAATGAAGATGGATGAGTGGTTATAAGGGCTGCAATGTAAAGATGTTCAACAAGCATCAAAGAATCAGAATTTCTAGCTCCTGCTTTGACAGGCAGCCATGGAAAACCCTGAACTATCTTGCCAATTTGGATGACACCATCCTCGCTCAGCATGCCCAGTCAACAAGGTTGCTGTTCTATGCTTTTCTTCACCTGCCCACCTTAAATGTGATCCAAGGGGACCCTGTCTGCTCCACCCCAACCCTACTGAACATGGAGGATGGTATTTGGGAAGAAGACCAGATCATAGAATCATAGAATAGAATCATAGAGTTGGAAGAGACCACAAGGGCCATCGAGTCCAACCCCCTGCCAAGCAGGAAAATGCCTGACATCAAATGAGATAGCAAGTAGCAAGCTGCGGTAAGCACCTGTTTAATTCAGAACGTCTGGTAAACAAAAAGGCAAAACTAACGGACACTTTGAATGTCGCTGATTAAATCCAGTAATATACACATGCATTATTCCCAAGCTATTAACTTTCTGACACAGCTTAAATTGCCATAAATTAAATCTGCATGAATGATTTAGACCCCTGTAGTGCAAAATGTTAAGGAATGATAACAGGGTTGACAGTATATTGAAGCCAAGGGTGAAATCTGCTTCTTGGAAAATGCTTCTTGAAAAACGTGTTTCATTCCAAAAAAAAAATAAAAGCCGATTGATTCTGCATTACCCTGCAGTGTATCCTTTTGCAAACAGATGACAATTGATGTAGTCAGTCCTGACAATGAGGTGTGCGTCCGCAGCTGTCCAATGACGTTGCAGGATCACAACCACTCCACAAGGAGGGATCATAATCACGCCTTCCTTCTTCATTCACCTGGAGCATGTGCAAATAGGAAAAGGTATGGATAACCAAACCAAGGGGAGAATTTTCACATGGGCATCAAGTAACCACACATATCTTCATGAATGGCAAGATCTAGAATCAAACTGGCTTGAAAGCAGCATGCTTAGGATGAGCATGAATGAAGCCAAATAGATTCGTTTGTGTGCCACCATAGAACATGATGGCCATGTTTAGCTGCACTCTCCGCTACCAGAGGAGCATTTCTCCAATGTCAGTATGCCTCCAAATAGCAGTTGTTGTGAATTACAAATAGGGCAGAGTTCTAATTGCATTCTTGCAGGATATCCATTGGCATCTGTCTGGCCACTGTAATAATACTACAAAGCTGGACTAGGCAGATTTTTGGCCCAATTCAGTGGAGCTCTTCTTATGCAGTCTATAAAATTCCTAATTCAGCTACTCCTTACATAGCTCTTGTTTTCTCTTTCTGGAAGCCATGTTGATCTCATATTTCTTTACTTAGAAGAGAAGCAATAAAGCAACAGGGGGGAGCAATGAAGATAATAAAGAGGTATTCTAACTCTACCCCATGCCCATGAAAATATTAGTAATTAACCCATTTATTTATTTTATTGCTTTCTGGAAGCCAATGAGAATACAAGGAGGTTTGGGATGCCTCTCCCTTTCTCTCCCTCTCCTCCAACCCCTTTGTTTTGTCATCCTGGGAGTCCTCTCTTACTGTGTTGTTCCCCACCTAAATTCTGTTATAGCTGGCAGAATTTCTCAAATTCCTGCCAAGACTGAAGCCCGCAGAATTTGCAGCTGTTCATTTGCATCCTCTTCCCCCATTTGCACTACCAGGATTCATGCCCACATGATAAAAACTCTGTAAAGAAAGTGATCCTCAGCTGATCGCATGTATTAAAGATTCTTTATTACATGTACTTTTGTCAAAGTGAAATTGCATGCAGAGAATTCAGGACAATTATTAGTAGTAGTAGTAATAGTAGCAGCAGCAGCAGCAGCAGCAGCAGCAGCAGCAGCAGCATTTATTTAAAAACAGAACTGATAATTTCCCAATCTATACTGTCCTCCTACTCCTGGGCAGTGGAGAAGCTGCACACACTGCTACCAGGGGCAGAGAGCAGGCGGGGGCATGGCTGGCACCCCCTAGGGCGTGACATGCCTCCTGGGGGTGTGGGTGCCACCCGCAGGGGCATGGTGCACGTTCTGAAGGTGTGTGACGCATCACCTGTGGGGGCGTGGTACCCAGCGCGCATGGGGGGTGCACGGTGCATGTCCAGGGGGCGCCATGATGGCACCCTACCAGAATAGTGGTGCCGGGGGCGGTCCATTCCCTCCGCACTCTCTTTTTTTCTTTATAAGATATTTATTAGGATTTTTTTTTAAAATATTACAATAAAAAATGAAAAAGGAAAAAAAACACAAAATAAAAATGATTAAAAACACTCAAATTTTCCATTGCTTATTTTTCCTTAGCTTGTTTCCCAGACCTCCTCATACCTCCCTTTTTTGTATTCCAGTTCAGTTTCTTGGTTCAGCAAATCCTTACCCTCTTTATTTATCCTAATTTTTGCTCTTAAAATAGTAACGTTAGATTTTTACCTCTTAACAACCCATTTTTCATATTCCCTTAAAGCATTACAGCTGGAAACCACTTAATTTCTATCCAACATCGTTCTAACATTCATTAATTTTACAATATTTCTGTAAATAATCTTTGAACTTCTTCCAATCTTCTTCCACCGACTCTTCTCCCTGGTCTCGGATTCTGCCAGTCATTTCTGCCAGTTCCATATAGTCCATCAGCTTCATCTGCCATTCTTCCAGAGTGGGTAAATCTTGTGTCTTCCAATACTTTACAATGAGTATTCTTGCTGCTGTTGTGGCATACATAAAAAAGGTTCTATCCTTCTTTGGCACCAATTGACCGACTATGCCTAGGAGAAAGGCCTCTGGTTTCTTCAAGAAGGTATATTTAAATACCTTTTTCAGTTCATTATATATCATTTCCCAGAAAGCCTTAATCCTTGGGCACGTCCACCAAAGGTGAAAGAATGTACCTTCAGTTTCTTTACATTTCCAACATTTGTTATCGGGCAAATGATAAATTTTTGCAAGCTTGACTGGGGTCATGTACCACCTGTATATCATTTTCATAATATTCTCTCTTAGGGCATTACATGCCGTAAACTTCATACCTGTGGTCCATAACTGTTCCCAGTCAGCCATCATTATGTTATGTCTAACATCTTGTGCCCATTTAATCATAGCAGATTTCACCGTTTCATCCTGAGTATTCCATTTCAACAGCAAGTTATACATCTTTGACAAAATCTTAGTTTTGGGTTCTAATAGTTCTGTTTCTAATTTTGATTTTTCCACCTGGAAACCAATTTTCTTATCCAAATTATATGCCTCCATTATCTGATAATAATGAAGCCAGTCTCGCACTTTGTTTTTTAATTTCTCAAAACTCTGCAATTTCAGTCTATCTCCGTCTTGTTCCAAAATTTCCCAATATTTCGGCCATTTGGCCTCCATATTGAGCTTTTTCAGAGCTTTTGCTTCCATCGGTGACAGCCACCTTGGAGTTTTATTTTCCAATAAGTCCTTGTATCTTATCCAGACATTAAACAATGCTTTCCTGACAATGTGATTTTTAAATGCTTTATGTGCTTTGACCTTATCATACCACAGATATGCATGCCATCCAAATACATTGTTAAATCCAAATCCAAAATGTCAGTGTTTTCAAGAAGCAACCATTCTTTCAACCAGCAAAAAGCTGATGATTCATAGTAAAGTTTAAAGTCTGGCAGGGCAAATCCACCTCTTTCCTTTGCATCTGTTAATATTTTAAATTTTATTCTAGGCTTCTTGCCCTACCAGACAATTTTAGAAATATCTCTCTGCCACCTCTTGAAACAGTCCATTTTGTCCACAATTTGCAATGTTTGAAACAAAAACAACATTCTAGGCAATACATTCATTTTTACCGCAGCAATACGGCCTAGCAGTGAAAGCTTCAAATTTGACCAAATTTCTAAATCTTTTTTCACTTCAGCCCAGCATTTTTCATAGTTGTCTTTAAATAAATTCCCATTTTTTGCTGTCATGTTAATCCCCAAGTATTTCACTTTCTTAACCACTGTTAAACCTGTCTCATTCTGAAACCTCTCTCTCTCCATTGGTGTTAAATTTTTCTCTAAAACCTTGGTCTTTAACTTATTCAACTTAAATCCTGCAACTTGACCAAATTCTTGAATCAGTTCTAAAACTCTTTTGGTACTAGATTCTGGCTCCTGTAACGTCAATACTAAGTCATCTGCAAATGCTCTCAATTTGTACTGTTTGGCTCCGACCTGTATACCTTTAACCAACCGGTCCCTTCTAATCATATTCAGCAGAACCTCCAGGACCGATATAAAAAGCAATGGGGAAATTGGGCAACCTTGCCTTGTCCGTTTTTCTATCCTAAATTCTTCCGTCACCACATTATTTACAATTAGTTTAGCCTTTTGTTCTGAATAAATTGCACTTATACCGTTTTCAAAACCTTGGCCTACCCCCATCCCCTGTAGGTTCTTCTTCATAAAACTCCAAGAGATATTATCAAAAGCTTTCTCCGCATCCACAAATATCAAAACTGCTTTAGTATTTATGTTCACTTCTAGTTGTGCTGGTCCCGGGGGTAAGGTACCTTGGGTGTAGCAGAGTCCACACGAAGAGGGGCAAGGTCCGAGGCAGAGAGCCGGGCGGGGAACAGGAACGCTGGAACAGGAGGCTGTGCAGGGAACAGGAACACCGGATGGTCGGGAACAGGAGGCCGAGCAGGGAACAGGAGTACCGGATAGTCAGGAACAGGAAGCCGAGCAGGGAACAGGAGTACCGGATAGTCAGGAACAGGAGGCCGAGCAGGGATCAGGAACACAGGAAGGTCCGAAGCCAACAACGACGTTGCTCCCGCAACCTGGGGCCGGGCTGACTGGGCTTTTATCCTCTTCTAAGGCCAGGGGCGGTCCCGGTCCCCAGGAGCCCCGCCTCCTCTGGCCTTAAGGCGAGCACTCCTCCTGGGGGCAACCAGTTCCCTTCGCCTCTCTGCCCTAAGCCTCTGCAGATCAGGAGAGGCCGAAGGGTTACTGGGCCCTGGAAGAGGCTCACCTGTGGCCACTGAGTCATCAAGCCCCTCTGGGGCCAGAAGGGCTTCACCTGGGGCCAGCTCCTGATGCACTGCCACAGGTGCAGGCTCTTCAGCATCTAGGCCTTGCCCCAGTTCAGCCGGCCCTGGAGGCGGGGACTCCTGTGCAGGCTGGGATTCCTCTGTTTCATCCTCCGAATCGGAATCCCAGGCCATCACACCATCCCCCCTCCCAGGCCCCCCCCTCAACCGAGGGTCCGGACCCGGCTTGCCGGGGTACGTCGCATGGAACTCTCGGAGGCAGGCAGGTGCGTGGACATTGGCCGCTGGTTCCCAGGAACGGTCCTCCGGTCCGTACCCCTTCCAGTCAATGAGATACTGCAGCTTTCCCCTGCGGTATCGGGAGTCCAGGATGCGTTCCACCTCGTACTCAGGCTCTCCCCGAACCAACACTGGCTGCGGTCGGGGACGGTTCGGGTGGAACTCGTCGGGTGGGGCCACCAGACTCAAAAGGGACCTGTGGAAGACCGGGTGAACCTTCAGGGTTGCGGGTAACCGGAGACGGAATGCCACAGGAGAGATTTGGTCTACGATAGGGAACGGGCCGGTGAAGCGGGCGTCCAACTTCCGCGAAGGTCGAGAGGGGTGGAGGTGGCGAGTGGAGAGCCAAACCAGGTCACCGACGCGAAGTTCCGGCCCCACCTGGCGGTGGCGGTCGGCCTGGGCTTTGTACGCTTCCTTGGCCTGGTGCAGTTGCTCCACCAAAAGCTGTTGCTGGGACTGGAGCTCTTGAAGCCACTCCGTCACCGCCGGGACCGCGGATGCCGGCAGCACCTCTGGAAACAGCCGTGGATGATAACCATAACTGGCCTGGAACGGGGTCTGCTGGGTGGACGCATTCACCGCGTTATTGTAGGCGAACTCCGCCAATGCCAGGTGGTCGACCCAGTCATCCTGCTGGTAGCTGCAGTAACACCGGAGGTACTGCTCCAGCACCGCGTTCGCCCGTTCCGTCTGGCCATCGGTCTGTGGGTGGTAGGCTGACGAGAGGCAGACCTCCGTCCCGAGGGTCTGGTGTAGTGCTTGCCAGAACCGGGATGTGAACTGAACGCCCCGGTCGGACACCACGCGCTCAGGTAGGCCATGCAGGCGGAAGACATGCTGAAGGTACAGCTGAGCAGTTTCCTTGGCTGTGGGTACAGATGGACAGGGAGCGCAGTGCACCATCTTGGTGAAATGGTCGGAGAAAACCAGAAGGCAGGTACAGCCACGAGACGAGGGTAAGTCCACTACAAAGTCCAACGAAACCGTGTGCCAAGGGCGCGGTGGAACTGGCAATGGCTGAAGTAGGCCGGGGGGTCGCCCGGTAGGTCCCTTGGCGCGCCGGCAGACATCACAACCAGCAACGTAGCGAGCCACGTCAGCCTTCAGGCGGGGCCACCAAAACTCTCGACTGACCAGATGGGTGGTCCGATACCGTCCAAAGTGCCCCGCTGCTGGGGCATCATGGGCCATCCGGAGAACCTCCAGCCGTAGTGGCCCTGGCGGGATGTACAGACGACCGTGGTGCAGCAGAAGGCCCTGATGCAGGACCAGCCCCGGATACTGTGGGCTGGACCCTTCAGCCAGCTCCCGGAGTCGTTCCTGGGCCCAAGCGTCGACCCGCTGCTGTTCCCGCACCCGAACCTGCAGTGGCTGCGCCTCCTGGGTGGCCAGGAATGCAGCCGGAGGTAGGATCGTGGTGGGTTCTGCTTGCTGTACCGTGTCTGTGTTGTCTTCAGGTTTCCGGGACAGGGCATCCGCCTTCTGATTCTGAGAGCTAGGGATGTAGCGGATCCGGAACTGGAACCGGGAAAAGAACAACGCCCACCGGATCTGTCTTTGGTTCAGCTTGCGGGTGGTCTGGAGGTACTCCAGGTTCCGGTGGTCGGTTCTCACCTCCACCGGATGTCGTGCCCCCTCAAGATGGTGGCGCCAGACCTCAAAGGCTACCTTGATGGCCAGTAGTTCCCGCTCCCACACAGTATAGTTACGCTCCGCTGGTAGGAGCTGGCGAGAATAGAAGGCACAGGGTAAGAGTGGCGCTTCAGGACCAATCTGTTGAGACAAGACGGCACCGAGAGCCGTACTGGAAGCGTCGGTCTCCACCACAAAGGGTCGAGAGGGGTCAGGATGTTGTAAGATTGGTGCCCTCTGGAAACAGGCCTTCAACCCCTGAAACGCCTCCTCTGCCTCCTTGTCCCAGGAAAACGGCGTCTTTGGGCGCAGTAGCCGGGTCAACGGGGTGGTGCGATGAGCATAATCAGCGATGAAGGTCCGGTAGTAATTGGCGAACCCCAGGAAACGCTGCAGGTCCTTGCGGTTCCGGGGTGCCGCCCATTCTTGAACCGCTGTCACCTTCCCCGGGTCCATTTGCACCCCATCTGGAGAGAGCCGGTGACCAAGGAAGTCCACAGTCCGCTGATGGAACTCGCACTTGCTGAGCTTTGCGTACAAACGGTGCTCACGCAAGCGCTGCAGCACGGTCCGGACATGTCCCTCATGGCAAGCCGGGTCACGGGAGTAAATCAGTATGTCATCCAAATACACCACCACGTACTTGTCTAACAAGTCCTGAAACACGTGGTTGATGTAGCGTTGAAACACAGCAGGCGCGTTGCACAAACCGAAAGGCATAACCAAATATTCGAACTGCCCGTACCGGGTCCCAAACGCTGTCTTCCACTCATCCCCGGCTCGGATCCGAATCAAGTTGTAGGCCCCCCGGAGGTCCAGCTTGGTGAACACCTGTGCCCCTTGCACCCGCTCCAGCAGCTCCGAGATAAGGGGCAAGGGGTACCGGTCTGGGACGGTAATTTTGTTCAGGGCTCGGTAATCATGGCAAGGGCGGAGTTCCCCACATTTCTTCTTAACGAAAAGCACTGGTGCCGCGGTAGGCGAGGTGGAAGGCCTAATGAACCCACGCTCCAGGTTCTTGCGCAAGAAGTCCTGCAAAGCCTCGCGCTCTGGCTCTGTTAGGGAATATAAGCGACTCACTGGTAAAGGCGCTCCGGGTTGGAGGTCTATGCCGCAGTCAAAAGGCCGATGTGGCGGCAGCTGGTCTGCCCCCCGTTCCTCGAACACGTCCTGGTAGTCCTGGTACACGGCTGGGAGCGTGGGTGCTGCCTCCTCTGAGGGCGCGGCCGCCAGCGTTCCGGATTGAGCATGGGAACATGGGTCTGGGAAGTGCACGGTCCGTTTGACCCAGTCAATCTGAACGTTGTGGGCTTCCAGCCAGTCCATCCCGAGCACCAGGGGGAAGCGGGGCATAGAGGCAATGTCCAAAGTTCGCAACTCCCGGTGCTGCTGGAGACACAGGACCAGGGGCTGGGTCTCCTGAGTAACGGCACCTGAACGCAGAAGTCGTCCGTCAATCGCTTCCACCTGGACCGGTACTGGCTTGTTCCGAAGTGGCACCTGATGATGGGCGGCAAAAGCAGCGTCCATATAGGAGCGGGTTGCCCCTGAATCTACCAAAGCATGGGTGAGGATCCAGGGCCCACCTGGAGGGTATAAACGTACCGAAACCATAAGATGTTGCAAGTCCATTGGTGCGGGCCCATTCTGTACGGTTTGGGACCCCCGGTAGCTAGGGCCATCAGCTACTGGGGTTGGCGGTTTCCCTGCGGCTGGCGTTTCTCAGGGCAGGACAGAGCGAAGTGTCCACTTCCGCCACAGTAAAGACAGAGATTTCCCTCCCGACGCCGCGCCTTCTCTGCGGGGGAAAGGCGTGGCCGCACTGCCCCGAGCTGCATAGGCTCCTCCGTTAAATCAGTTGTGACCGTGGGGCTGCCGGAAAAAGCTGGTGCCGTGAACTGGAAGTGTCGGCGACCCCGGGCCTGACGACGATCCTCCAACCGGTCGTCTATTTGTAGACTCCGTTGAATGAGAGTGTCCAGCGTGGTGGGGCGTTCCATTGTGGCCAACTGGTCCAGTACCTCGTCCGAAAGCCCTTCGAGATACTGGTCCCGCAGTGCCGAGTCATTCCAGGTCAAGTCCTGTGCCAACAGCCGAAACTCCGTGGTATATGTGGCCACCGTGGACTTGCCCTGTTTCAAACGCCGAATCGCCCGGTTGGCTTGACTCTCTTTCTGGGGGTTGCCGAACGCGGCCTCCAAACGATTGCAAAACCCCGTATAGTCTGCCAGCAAGGGGGAGTCTTGCCTGAGTAGCGGCAACGCCCACTTGGCCGCCTGGTCCTTTAACAAACTAATCAAAAAGTGCACCTTGGTGCGGTCGTCAGGAAAGTTCCAGGCTCGCCCCTGAATATACAGCTTGGCCTGGGCCAGGAACATGGGAAAGCTGGCCGGGGCTCCATCAAATTTCTCAGGCAAAGCCACTGGGTACTTGCCCGGAGCCGGGGCGTTGGCCCCAGGAGCCGGTAGGGCTTCCAAGCGTTGCTGAAGTGCCACAACCGCGTCGCTGAGCTGCTGCACGGTGTGAGTCAAGGCCTGGTTCTCCTGGGCCAAAGCCACCAGTGCAGCCGCCTGTTCAGCCATGGCCTCTGGCTCTTCCCGAACGCACCCCTACGAAGGGGAAGTGCGGGTGTGGCGGGAGCAAACTGTGCTGGTCCCGGGGGTAAGGTACCTTGGGTGTAGCAGAGTCCACACGAAGAGGGGCAAGGTCCGAGGCAGAGAGCCGGGCGGGGAACAGGAACGCTGGAACAGGAGGCTGTGCAGGGAACAGGAACACCGGATGGTCGGGAACAGGAGGCCGAGCAGGGAACAGGAGTACCGGATAGTCAGGAACAGGAAGCCGAGCAGGGAACAGGAGTACCGGATAGTCAGGAACAGGAGGCCGAGCAGGGATCAGGAACACAGGAAGGTCCGAAGCCAACAACGACGTTGCTCCCGCAACCTGGGGCCGGGCTGACTGGGCTTTTATCCTCTTCTAAGGCCAGGGGCGGTCCCGGTCCCCAGGAGCCCCGCCTCCTCTGGCCTTAAGGCGAGCACTCCTCCTGGGGGCAACCAGTTCCCTTCGCCTCTCTGCCCTAAGCCTCTGCAGATCAGGAGAGGCCGAAGGGTTACTGGGCCCTGGAAGAGGCTCACCTGTGGCCACTGAGTCATCAAGCCCCTCTGGGGCCAGAAGGGCTTCACCTGGGGCCAGCTCCTGATGCACTGCCACAGGTGCAGGCTCTTCAGCATCTAGGCCTTGCCCCAGTTCAGCCGGCCCTGGAGGCGGGGACTCCTGTGCAGGCTGGGATTCCTCTGTTTCATCCTCCGAATCGGAATCCCAGGCCATCACACTAGTTTTTCCAAAATATCAATTATATTCCTCAAATTATCGGACAAGTGTCTTCCCGGGAGAAAGCCCGCTTGGTCTTTATGAATCTCTTCCATCAATACTTTTTTCAATCTCTTGGCCAAAATGTCTGCAAAAATTTTGTAATCCACATTAAGTAACGATATGGGGCGGTAGTTCTTAAGCTGAGTCTTTTCAGTCTCTGTCTTTGATATAAGTGTAATGTACGCCTCTTTCCAAGACTCTGGTGCCCTTTTCCCTTCCAATATTTCATTGCAGACTTCCTTTAGAGGTTGTAATAGCCAGTCTTTCAAAGATCTATAATATCTAGAAGTCAGCCCATCCGGTCCTGGAGATTTGCCTAATTGCATGTTTTGAATGGCACCTTCTACTTCCTGTTCACATATTTTATAGTTCAACATTAGTTTACTTTCTTGCGATATTTTTTGTAATCCATTTGTCTTCAGAAATCGGTCTATGTCCATTTCTTTCTGTGGCCCTTGTGTATATAGTTGTTTAAAATACCTCTGGAAACAGTTTCTAATCTCAGTTGGGTTATGTATATTCTTTCCTTCCACTTCTAAATTTGTAATAGTATTTAATTTTTGTCTTTTTTTCATTTGCCAGGCCAGCAATTTCCCACATTTGTTAGCTGATTCAAATGTTTTTTGTCTCATTTGTTTAATTTTCCATTCTATTTCCTGGTTCATCATTTCCATATATTGTACTTGATATAACTTTATTTCTCTCAAAATCTCCTGCGACTTTGGTTTTGCTCTCAATTTCTTTTCACTTTCTTTTATTTTCCCCAAAATTTTATCTTTCTTCTCATTTTGACTTCTCTTCTTTATTGCATTCTGTTGTATCAGAAACCCTC
This sequence comes from Podarcis pityusensis, assembly GCF_964106645.2. Classification (NCBI taxonomy): domain Eukaryota; kingdom Metazoa; phylum Chordata; class Lepidosauria; order Squamata; family Lacertidae; genus Podarcis; species Podarcis pityusensis. The sequence continues at coordinate 46,265,478 of NC_138029.1, read as the reverse complement.
TCATGACAGCTTTACTTGCGTCCCAGATTACTCTTTTTTCTACATTAGTATTCATATTTATTTCAAAATAGTCTCTCAAGGGGTTTTGGGCCTTTTTATACACTTCTTCATCTCTGAATAAGGTGTCATTCATCCTCCATCTGAAGGAGCCAGTTGATGTTAGTTTCAACTCCATCCTTACCGCATTATGGTCGGAGCAGGTTTTTGGGCAGATTTCCACTTTCTTTATCTTTGGTGCCATTCCTCTAGTTACCCATATTTGGTCAATTCTAGTCCATGTCATCTTAGCTTCAGAAAAGAAGGTTCCCTCTCTTCCCAAGGGGTTCTTTGTTCTCCAAGTGTCCACTAAATCAAAATTGTCTGTCATCTCAAAAAATGTTTTCGGTAGTCTACCATCCTTGGTAACTACCTGTCTTTGTGCCTTATCCATGTTTGTAGATACTACTCCATTCATATCCCCCATCAAAATCAGATTGTAATCCAAATAATCCAATAAGGTCTCATGCAACTTTTTAAAGAATTCAGATTTCCCCTCATTCGGTGCATAAATTCCTACTATCAAAAATTTCTCTCCTTGAACTTGAATTTCAATTGCCAAAAATCTTCCTTGGTCATCTTTAAAAATTAATTTCGGTGATAGTCTCTCCTTTGCATATATCACAACTCCTCTTTTTTTAACTTTGTCAGATGAGATAAACTCCTGTCCCAATCTCTCATTCCCTCCGCACTCTCATTCCTCAGCCAGTGCTCCTGGGAAGATTCAGGATTTGGAGCAGGAGCAGGGGGAGGGGGAGGCTCCCACAATTCCTCCTCCACGGTCCCTGACACCTTTATGGTAACTCCACCCATGTTCACTTTCCCAGATATGAACTAATTATTAAGCTGGGAAATCAAGGCAAATAGATCGAATCTGAATGTATGCAACACTGCAGTGGGTGGAAACGATTTTCTCTCCAAAGGCTAAGGAGGGAACAAGAGCCCCCAAATCCTACTTGCTCCCCTGCTTAAAGGTAACTGTCGAATCCTTCATCATATTAAATACAGCAGGCGGGCAGGCTGCTGCAAATGCTGTCCTGAGGGATCTGGCCCCCTTAAATAGGCACAGTCACACAAGCCCTCATTTTCTGGGTTACATGAGGACTGCATGGAAGTCTAGCCAAGCATGCTGCACTCTCTAGGGGGTGAAGCAAATGCACCCCCTCCCCAACTGGCAGGTCAGAGAACAATATTCCCAATCTGCAGGCCTCATAATGTGCATCTTGGACCGTGGATCTGAGCACCAAAAAAATGCAATTGAAGTACAGATCATGGCAGAAAATCAGTCATGTTTAAATATCAGAACACACTTCAAAACTAATAGCCTCTGATGTTATGTTTGCATACATACACTGGTAATACCGCAGATTTTTAACAGAGATCAACAACAAAGGCAAGAACAAGCAAAAGATTAATTTTAATAAATAAAACAGCATCCTTTTCAAAGATCAGCCATCAGAGAAATCATAACAGGATGTGTGTCCTGTTTTATACAATCAGTTTGGACGATATCCCAGTCTGGATCAATAGATTCATTTCTCTCTAGCCAACATTTCCGCTGCCTTTTATGTGCGAACAGTCTTTCATAGTAGAATTTGCTCTGGAAGGGGTATACATTTCTGATACTTATGATCTAGTAGCAGATCTGTAAGATTAACAGCATCATTGTCAACACTAAGTGGAGAAAAGATCAGAGTTGCATGCACACAAAAATGTATATGGAAATATGGTGTGGGATTCAAAATGCCACATGTGAAGTACATGGAGACTTTTAAGCCATCCCCTTGAGTCCTTCACAAAGTCATTGCCCAAGCTCAGGAAAACCCTAGAGCAGTATTCTGCAAAAAGACTGCCATCAATGAGTCTCTAGATCACAGTCATGAAGTTCTTGCTCTTCTTATGGGTCTATGGATTCTGTGTTGTCTCTTTGACTCCTATAAGGGCCAGAGAATTGGGGTCTACAAATGGGAAGTCCTGGACTAAGGCTGCCAGATGAGAATATCTTTCATAAGAGACTACAAATATATGAGACATCTGTTTTAAGGAAATCTGGAGCTTAAAATATACACGGTCATGCACGAGTTGTCATGTGGAAGCGGGGAGACGCCTGTGCCAACAGCCATGCTTAGGCCCATTAACTCACCAAGAAGCTGACCTGGGTATTACAGCAATTGAATATTCCATTAGATTTTAGCCTGTGCTGGATCCAGGACCCCAAGAAATGCAAGGGACTCGGGCACCATGCAGGTTAACCCCTCAAACTCACAACAGTATATTTTGCTTATTGTTCCCCTCACATTCCGTAATATTAAACTGCTGCCTGTTTCAAAGAGTGGCCAACCAGATACCTCTGGGGAGCTTGTAAACAGGATTTGATAGTGATTGCCATATCCTGCTGTTGTCCACAGCAGCTGGAAAGCAGAGATATAATACCTTTTGAACATAGACATTTTAATCAAAGTAGGCAATAAGAAAAGCTTTTGCAGCTGGCTGAAAAAGCCTTGGGTATTCATTTTGTATTGGTTTTAAACCAATATAATCTTCAGATGTACTTATGGTATGTACATGAATTGCCTTGAGACATGTGTGAAAGGTGATTCATAAATTACTACTACCACTACTACTACTACTACTACTAGTAATAATGGATGCAATGTTGTTCAATCCTTTAAAAAGTATAATAATAACAACTTGTGACATCTGGTGGCAATAAAGTTTGTAAGACTGCATTCTATACCCACTTAATTCAGTGGGACATTTGAGTATAAATTATAAGTTAATTATAGATTGCATGAACAAGTGCTTTCTTCATTTGTCCCGTATGATAAGTTTAATTGCTCTGTTCTGCCTCCATCAGGAATAGCCAGTGTGGTGCCTCCAAGATTTTGCTCCCATGGTTTCTGACCATTGGCCATACCGGTTGGTGCTAATGGGAGTTGGAGTTCAGTGTACTATACAATGTAACTATCCCTGAGGGGTGTGTGTGTGTGTGTGTGTGTGTGTGTGTGTGTGTACACACACATATATATACAGCTTTATGCATTGCAGTCAGTTCTACACACATTATTTCAGACTTCTCTTTAATATAAGTTGCAGCCTTATGTTTAATAAAACTGGGGCCCTAGTTTAGTTCATATTGTGTCCTCATTCTGGGATTGGACAAAGAGTTCTACACACTGTCACTCATTAATGTGTATCACATTACGTTAGTTGTACCTTTGTGTGACTTATTTCTTGAAGACATATGCTGAGTTTCAGGTCGGAGATAAAATGGAAGCTAATGTGAAAGTCAACTTGAAATATTTTACTTCTAGGACACAAGAAGTTGAGGATGGGGAACCTGAAGCCCTCCATGTGTTAGACTGCAATTCTCATCATTTGTGTCTATTGACCAGGCTGGCTGCAGCTGATGTTCTAACTACATCAGCAAAGCCACAAGTTCACCAACCTTAATACAAGTAAGATAGGGATAGGTATCCCCACCCCCCACCCCGCATTTTTAAAAAGATTGTCATAACGCCATGTAAACTAAGGACACTTAAATAAACAATTCATCCCCCCGTCCCCAGTAGAGATGATTTAACAGACACAGACTGCCCTGTTATTGTGGCACCTATAGCATGCATTGGATAACATATAGGAGTGACCATTAATTATATTTTCCCCCATATCAAAGGAAGACGCATTAAAACATTCAAGCTCAGCATAATGACCCTGGACAGATATAAGTGAGTGCTGATGCAAAGAGATAAAGTTTTGTGATTGCGATCTAAGAGAAGGGGTAGTGATATTTTGCTGACATAGATGCAGCCTAGAGAAAGTTAGTGGCATCCTGCCATGGTATTTAAAGATGCTCATGAAGACTAGGCTATCAGTCTGGATATTAATTTTCCCTTGTTAAGTGAAAAGCAGGTTTTGTGCTTTGAAAGTTTGAGGAGCCCAGAGAAGGGCCCCTTAATGCTGTTAATATTATGATTCTTGTTGCAAAATATGCATTTAAGTTGAAAAAAAGGATCCTAGTGTTCACCCACTAGGTGGAAGTTCCAGCCTTGGTTCATTTTCTTACATAGGGCTCAATCCTAACCATGGTTGTTGTTGTTTTTAGAAGTAAGTCCGACTCAGTTCAATGGGGCTTACTCCCAAGTAAATGGGTTTGGATTTTTTAGGTGGGGGATGAGAGTATTTGTTTTTGAATTCTGAGGCTAACTGACTTTCCCCCCCAAAAAAGTCTATTCTCATAAAAATGCAAGAAGAGCCTCGTGGATCAGGCCAAAGATCCATGTAATCCAGCACCCTGTTATTTGTACCCCACCCATCTGGCTGGGTTGCTCCAGCCAGATGGATGTTCACAGTCTGTTCACAGCCAAATGCCTACATGAAACCTGGGCTGGATCACATCGAAGAAGCATTCCAGTTAAACGTGTTATAAACTTCATACAGGGAAATCCCATTGGCAAAAGACAGGACTCCACAGTGCCATCTGGTGTCACAGTGTTATAACACATATAAAGTGCTTTATCTTTACCAATGTGTAGCTGAGTCCCTGCATTCGCTTTCTGTGTATCTCCCTACTTTGGATATTACCCAGAAAGCACAAAGCCTTTGAACTTTTTCTCATGCTTCCTCTTGAAAATCATTGCTTAACACCTTTTTAGGCCTGCGGGCACATTTGTAGGCTGACTAAACTGTCTGGACATCACACACATTCTACACCCAAGTGCACGCTGCAATCCATTCTATTGATGGCAACAAAATGCTTATTTCAAGCCTAATTTCAATGGGCAAAGAGGCCCTATGGATGCCACGGAAGCACCCAGAAGGTGCCATATTGGCAATTCCTGATAACAGGCAGCTTGCTATGTGCTACACTGCTTGCCCCAGCTACAAAGGTGCTACCCTGCTTCCTATGAGGGAATGATACCATCAGTCCTTCACAGAGTGGGCACAGTGTCTGGCATAATGGACTTGAACTGGCCTTAGAATGTGATGGTGAGAGGCAGGAGGCAGAGAGAGAGAATGAGCTGTGGGCTTATAATTCAAACTGCACTTCTCGTCCTTACTTTTACCTCAAGTCTGTCATGAAAACATGGTATTATATAAGTTTAGACATTTGATTTTATGCAAGTTGCTAGTGGCATGGATATCCAGGGATGCCACTCTCTGCTTCGGGTTATATATGTATATGGAAATCTCACCTTGAAGGTTAATTCCTATTTGCCCATACGAGTCGACAACTTGGATATTATTATATTCTGTTGTGACTTTGGTATGACCTTTTAAACTGTTTGTGAATTGTTAATGAGTCCTCAGCTCCCAAGTGTTGCAAAACCTGATGATAACACTGTCTGACAGGTACCATACAGAATACTGCATTTGCATTGGAGGATGTGAGCATTTGTTTCCACTGTCATTTCTGGAATTAATGCATTTTTGTTGTAAATCACCAGTGGATCTCTGCCAGTTTATATCAAATGAGGATGGGGCGTGAAAAATTAAAGGCCTCTTCAGGGCTGAACTGTAGTACAAATTGGACCTCTTTGCTCAGTAAAGGAACTGTTCAGGATGCAACTAAAAGTGAGGAATGCCACTGTGGAGATGTTACCACTTCCCTGTGGCTTAAATCTTTGCCGCAGTAGCAAAGCTTCGGTGAAAGAATCAACCAGGATGAACACATCACATGGAAGGTAGTTACATGAGCGCCATTCTTTGGGGGGTATGATCTCCTATACCTTTCAAGCATTCTTTGCCAAAGGATGTCCTGCCTTACCCTTCTGAAACTCTCATAGATGCATAATATAACTTCAGAGTAGGCACTGAAATAAGTTCAGCAAAGCATTTGTGCATGAAACCACATGCAAGAAAGCACATATTTCCTCTGCGTGTGATGGAAGAACAAACTGCACACTTGACTGGTGTGTGTGTGTATAAGTTATATGTATGCATTTAATCTGACACCAGGACTTATGCCATAATAATTACTATTTCAAAAGTATCCAAATACGTAACAGCCCACAGACTAATTCTGGAGAAAGTAATACTTCCATGACAATAGATTATACCTCCTGATGGGCTTTCCATTACAATGTTCACAATGTTCTTGGTAGGTGTGGGGGGTGGGGGCAGGAATTAATTATGGCAATGAAAACAGACTTGAAGAAAGTGGAATAAAGCTTATAAAAATTTGAAGTCAAAATGAAGAGAACCTCATCAGCCTCTTTCTATTTGAAGTATAACAAAGGTTAGGGATATAGTTAGGAATATCGGACTATAGTTTAGATTTTCTTGGTTTTGAATTTTTTTGTTTTGTTTTTAGGAGCAGTTTATTAAGACTCTGCATATCAAAGAAAAATGAGTGAAGAAACAATGAAATCTCAGAACATTTCATTAAATGCAAATTGACTTGAAAACTGAGGTCAGGTGTTGATTTTTCTAAAATGAGTTCATTGCGTTCCAAGGCCTCATGACCCACAGTTCCCTAGCGGATAATAAACACACAGACACGGGTACTTAGGTTTCTGGGCTCAAATAGGCCACAACTTTACTGGTTACAGATGTGAGTGGCTTGGCTTAGGCACTGGGTGAAGCTAGGCTATATTTTGCCTCCTGCCCATCTGCAGGGAGTCCATCTAAGGGTAAATCACCAATAGGGGGAGCCCTATGACTTACATAAAATAGGGGCACCCCAAGGGGTCACTGTTGGGGTCATGGCATGGCCCTAGCCCACATCTGGGCATTGGAAAGGATCCACACCCCTGGATCCCTTTAACAGGATACCTTTTATGAGGAGGGGCAGGTGGAGGCTGCATCCATCCAAACAAAGGCTTACCCAGTGCCTAACCTCACAAAGTTGTGGCAATTGCTACAAGGTAGGCGAAAACCAAATGGCTGGTGCCATTTTGCCTAGTTGAAAAAATTCCTACCCGGCCCCAACAATATGGCGGCCGACATTTGTCCATAACAAGGTCATGTCATAGCAAAGCATAAAAAAGAGGACGGGTGAGTTGGGAGATCAGGCAAAGGGCACGAGAGAAGGGCTTCTTGGCCACACCATGGTTTAAGTTTCCCATGCCCATGCCTCCCGCTGACTGGACAGTGGGGCCACCCCTGGGCGGAGCCTCGCCCAGCGCCAGGAATGTGGCCCAGATGGTGATGAAGGCGTCAATCTCTGCTCCCTGCCAGATAACTGCAGGGGTCCCGATGCCTGGCTGCAATGCCGCCCACCCAAAAAGGTAAGCGGACTTATTAGCTGATCTCCTCCTTCCTTGCTTATATATATATATATATATATATATATATATATATAGTATATCTTGGTATATTTTAAGGCACTCTAAAAGCACTTGTTGAGCCATGTGCAGTGTATAAATTTTAAATGGCAATACTACTACTACTACTAATAAATGATAGACAATAATAATAATGGATTGTATTCAACTCACTTTTCCCAGAGCAGACCCTATGAAATAATGAAACCAAGTTAGTCATGGTCCTTAATTTCAATGTTTCTACTGTGAGTAAAAGCTAGCTGAATTTTTCTTAAGCTTGCCTTGAATAGCACTAGCAGTAATAATAGTACTAGATGATAACGATAATAATATTTCTTAAAGTCCCATTTATTTGCTGCATAAATTTTAAAAATGCCCGCAGGCTTACAGAAAGAAAATGAATGAAGGAAAGAAATTGAAAATAAGCTCACACAATCAGTCCTAAGCTAACTGAAGAAAATAAATTATGAATAAGTAAATAAATAACAGAGCACTCCTAAATCCTGATCAGCATGTCTAGATGGAGTTAGATTCAGGGGGATGTGTGCCTCCCCGGTCTCTGGCATCACAAAGACCTCCACTGCGGCTGCTGAAAGTGTGGGTAGTGGAGAAACTACCACTTGTGGTGTTCTAAGTGGTAGGCGCCAGCATCGGGCTCTGGAATAGTGGGCAGGGCAGTGTTGGAACAGAGAAAGCTATGAATCCACTGGATGCAAAGCTGCTGCACATACCTAGGACAGGTCCAAACTTGGCCTCTCAGCTGCCATAGCCCAGAGCTGACACATCAAAAATGCAGAGAGAGGGGGAAACGCCTTCTGCTCTGGTCAACACACACACACACACACACACGGCTTCAGATGTGGCAGTAGGTCTGCCACTCTGCTACCCCAGACCTTGTTTAGGATTCTTCTGCAAGGCAACCCCGACAGTCTTTCCCTCTATTAGAGTTGTGTTTGTGGTTTTTGTTGTTGCTGTCATAAAGCAGAACGTAAATATGTACACACGATTAACCTGTAAGACTACTTTTTTCTCCTTTAGACTGCAAAATGTTGGCTATACTTTCCATTGCAGACATAGAGATTTTGCTCCTTGTTTTTGAAAGCTCAGTCAAGAAAGCTTCAGCTGCAACCAGATAAGCAGCTGACTGAACCTCCCAGTCACGTTTCCATCAGAGCACGGTCATCAGGCTGGGTCTAAAGTATTCAGGTTTTCTATGCATGATTCCTTCTTGTTGTGAATTCTCATACTGCAACAGAGTGGACCAGAGATTCTCATCACATCGGTTTTAGCTACTGTTTCCAGTAACTGTAATACTTCACTAATATAAAAAGAGCCCTTGAGACTAATTTAGGAAGAATCAGATCTCATTAATGTGCTAGCCTTCGAATTTTAGAATACAACAGTCTCCTCTGAAACCAGGACTCAACTGTACAGGGGGGCTCTTGTTATTTAGATGTATGAGCATGTGAAACTTACACGTGCAGGTCCACGAGGATAGCGTAATATAGAGGCTAAGAATGAGTGGAAGACCATTTGTGCAACACTGAATTCAATGGGACTTGCTCTCAGTTAAATGCAAAAATAAAAAAAAATGGATTGCAGCATGTGAAAAAACAACATGCAAAGAGTTGTTGAAAATCCACAACTGGGACCCTGGCTCACCTTTAAAATACCAACTTTGCAATGAACTCACTAGATGTACAGTGATTATTATTTTTCAGACTGAAATAACTTAAAAGCAATGGTCATAAGTCGGCCTCAATTTAAATTAATGGTTAGGCATGAGTCAGTGCTGCAAAATAATAGATGCATCACTCCAGAGAACCTCAGCTGACATAATGGCTCCAGGAAAGTGTCTGAAGTCTTTGGTGCTTTGAAACCCCAAATGATGTACCTACAATTTCACATATCTCATGGAAGGTTTCTTTTCTTTTCTTTTCTTTTCTTTTCTTTTCTTTTCTTTTCTTTTCTTTTCTTTTCTTTTCTTTTCTTCTGCAGCTCCCATCAGTGCTCAAGAGGTAGGTTGTGAGGTGGTGTTTCTCTTGACTTGAATCAACACTTTTAGTCTCAAGCGCCTGCCTGGTTGCCTGAATCACTAAGGTTCAAAGGCCACTGCAAGCATTGTCTTTCCTGACCTACCTAGTTGGCTCCTTTGATTGGATACTAGTAGTGACCTTCCAAGAAATAAAATATTCCATGTAGGGTTTAGGCAATGGAACCACTAAGTTTTGTGCACTGCTTAGGTAAAATGCCCTCTGTGAGCACCTGGCTGGATCCCTTCTCTCTGATAAACGACCTCGGTCCAGTATACCTGAAGGATCATCTCCACCCCCATCGTTCTGCCCAGACACTGAGGTCCAGCGCCGAGGGCCTTCTGGTGGTTCCCTCGCTGCGAGAAGCCAAGTTACAGGGAACCAGGCAGAGGGCCTTCTCGGTAGCGGCACCCGCCCTGTGGAACGCCCTCCCACCAGATGTCAAAGAGAACTACCAGACTTTTAGAAGACATCTGAAGGCAGTCCTGTTTAAGGAAGCTTTTAATGTTTAATATATTATTGTATTTTAATATTCTGTTGGAAGCTGCCCAGAGTGGCTGGGGAAACCCAGCCAAATGAGTGGGGTATAAATAATAAATTATTATTATATTATTATTATACTATCACTGCTATCATTCAGCTGCACTTATCCCCGGGGCTCCACCCACATCACAGCCCCAAAGAGAAAAGCAATGCAAATGAAGCATCCTGTTCTTTCCTCTTGTTCTTCTGATACATGGATTGGTTGGGGGAAGGAAGAGGAGTAGAACCAGTGGGCAGAAAACATTTGGGAATGAGAGGAAGATAATGCAAAACTCATCAAGGAACAGCACACATATCAAAAGGACTGGTGTACATATAGTTGCACACAAGCCTGCCTCCTAATGCACCTTCCGTATTAAATATGGAAAGCTGCCTGCAATACTAATTAGAATCATGCTAAATTTCCTGCTTTGGGTATTTTTCTTTAAATAATACCATGAAACCTCACTAGTATTCATTGCACTTCTCAGCGCAGTGTAGAAATATCAATAGCCAACATTGATTTGTCAGTTGTGGTGGTGCATAAACACCAAAGAGCTCTGCATCACACTCTCTACATCTCAACAAATTCAAACAGACGCACTTTAAAAAACAAAATATTCACTGTTTTCTGATTCAAAGGATATAATGAATGATCAATCTTTAGGGTCAAAACTGTAGGAAGAAACTTCTTGAGATAATTAAAAAAAATAAAGTCCAAAATGCAAGTCCGTGGCAGCCTGGATAGCTCTGTTGGTTAGAGCAGGGTGCTGATAATGTCAAAGTTGCAGGTTTGATCTCTGTATGGGACAGCTGCCTATTCGGGTTGGACTAGATGACCCTCAGGGTTCCTTCCAACACACTGATGCTATGAATCTATGAACTGTTGAGGCTTATTTGGGCTCTTTCAACAAAGAATCTAGAGTGGGGACGGGGGCCCTGTGGCTCTCCAGCTGTTGCTGGACTACAGCTGCCACCATCCCTGGCCATTGGCTCTGCTGGTTGGGACTGATGACAGGATGGAGTTCAAGAACATCTGGAGGGCCACAGATTACATGTCCCTGTGATAATATAGACATGAGAGTAGTATTGGGGACCACTATATTGACATATACATATAGCAATTGATAAGGTTATGTAACCTTATTGGTATTGGCCTTAATTGTATCCAGTGATTTTCCCAGGAGTGACTAAAGAATGCTGAGCCAGACCAGTGAATCATCTGACCCAGTATGGTATACATAAACATAGGAGCTGATCTCTAGGAACTCTTATACAGTCATACCTCTGGTTGTGAACATGATCTGTGCTGGAGGCACGTTCGCAACCTGCAGCTTTTGCACCCTGAAGTGCCGCATCTGCACAAGTGTGTGATGCGATTCAGCACTTCTGTGCATGCGCAAGCACCGAAACCCGGAAGTAACCTGTTCCAGTACTTCTGGATTTGGCGCTGTCCGCAGCCTGAAAATGCGCAACCTGCAGGGTTCGTAACCTGAGGTATGACTGTAGAACTCTGATATCATGCTGAATCCTGAAGTTCTCCAATGAGAGATGAGGGGGCTTGTATCAGGGGCCCCATGTATGTAAACCATTTTTTCCATCACTTAGTTACTTCACCAAAATAGGCAGAGTCAGTGTAAAATTGAGTAATTAATAAAGCACAAAATATTTGATGCCATATGTGTGTGAACAGAAGTGTGGTAATTGAAAAGGCAAGATACCACACCAAAACCTCCAAACTTCTAAAAATGGGTGCTTTAGAGCTATGATGCTAGAAATACAATACATCCATCACATTCTCTAGCAGCACAAGCAGTAGAAATAAAGGACATCCATTATGTCTACAAATAAAATAATGGCCACCTTCGATTTCTTCAAACTGTATGTAGCTACTGAGAAAATTTGTGACGTCTGTAAGCACAGCTGCTACTTTCTTCAGTAGCTAGTTCTGGAAAGTATTGCAGACCAAGACATTCTTAAATGTACATTGGTGTTTGTGGAATGCTAAAAGCCATCTGGGATGCACTGAAACAGCCAGGAGGTAGCAAGGGCTGCTATGAAATCACATTTCCAAAATCCACCGAGATTGCTAATAATGCTGAGACCAGCCAGTGACTTGTGGGCTACTGTAGTTTCCCTTTGGAGGAGGATTTTGTCAGGACTGATCAGGAGAGTTACCCGTAAGGAGATTTAAAAATCCTTAATGGAGCGCTTTGCTCCCACACTGTTCCAGTGAGCCCATTGACTTTGTTTTTGCAAGAAGGAGGAAGAGTCTGCAGATCTTTTCATGGAGGAAGCCCAAGAGAGCTGATTATTGCTCTCTGCTGACATGGACTCTCATTCCCATCAAAAGGCTATTGAATCCTCTCATCAAATCCCCTCCTCCCTTTTGTAGCTACCTGACGCAACCAAATTCAGTACAGCAGAAAGACAAAGGTCTTGAAGTGCCAAAACACAGAACATCTGGGAATGATCAGATAGGTCTCAGAAAACACTATGCTTTCTGAACCGTGCTGAAGAATTACTTTGATAGAGGGCACATTGGTTCAACTCTTTGCCGAACCTGAGTTTTTTCACTGGTCAGGCCTTTCATGGATGTTTAGCTTGAAGATGATGAGCAAAGAAGTATTTAAAAAAAATAAAAAATTGGTGTTCAAAGTATTCAGAAAAGCACCCACGGCAAACCTTTGAGCATTCTTCAGGGCAGAGAAGAAAGAAACTGCATTAATTCCTAAATTTGCATTCTTTAAATATGTATGTTTCTGAGCAGAGTGAACACACACAGGCAGCCAGATGCCCTCTTCCAGCCCTTGCATTTCCATTCCTCAACCGGGGTACAAGGCTTTTGCAAGCTTTCCTAATGTTTTGCACAGGGATATTGCTAGAGATATAGGAGAGAGAGAAAGCACACTTGGGCATTTCGTTCAATCAGCCATGAAATTGTCTTGCCTCAAGCAAAGCCAATGAGGAAGGAGGAAAGGGGTGGGGAGAAGTTGCCCGACCGTGTCAGTACAAACACTCATCACTCATAATGAAAGAGCACTGGTTGAACTCCAAGTGGGATTTATTATTCATAGCGAATTGAAGCAATCCTGGAAGTTAATGTGGCCTAGTTTTATTTAAAAATATCTTTTTGAAGTGTTTATAAGTGAGTTGTTTCAGCTGTAGCTTTATATAATTCCAAATAACTTTTGAAACTCTTCTTTCATACGTAAAAAAGACACCAACGTTGCTTTTTCTTTTTTTCAGAATGAGGATGACATTTTGATTCTATACGTACCAAATATTTTGATGACTTACCAAACGTGTTATTTATGCTCAGAAATTCCCCTTTGCTCTCTTACCCCCCCCCCCCAACGGCCTTGCCCAAATTAAACAACAAAGAAATTTGAAGGTGGGAAAACTGCACTATGTTTGCATGTGGAATATACACACATGTGTCCTGTTATCAGCTCTGATCACACAGAGGTGCAGCTAGAGATGGCTCTCAGGGATGAAATGCAGTCCGGAGTAGCAACTGATGTAAGTACCAGCAAGCAAACCACCTGTCAGCACTTGGAATAGCCATGGAAATGCAGCAGGGCTTAAGCTGGCTGATGCAGCATGTTTCTTTTCTTCTTTTAATAAATCTGTCATAGTCCAGAGTGTGAGTGTCTAGACCTGTACATGACTGCAGATGCTCATTTGATTATTGCCTTAATATAAAAGTCTATTGTCTTTTCAGCAAAATGGTGCCTATTCCCAAATCATATATATTTATAGATTTTTTTTTGAGGGGGGTTGTCATTTTGTATTATATCCATGGATCCTTTCCAGGCCTGTGATTTTGTGCCTATGATGTCAGAATGAACAAGAGGAAACTTGATAATGAATGGCCTTGTGCAAGCCTCCTTGGCACTTCCCGCTGTTCATGGTCCTTATCGGCTTAGCTTTGCCCACCAGGCACAAATTCTAACCTAGCTCAGCAGTTTCCAGCAGCTCTGCCCACATCCAGGTTCTTAGCTGCTCCACGTTTTGATCATTGGGTTTGCTTGTGATCCCCCAGTGCTTACATCCTATGTCACCAGAAGGTTACATGTGGTGTAGTGGTTAAGAGCGGTAGACTCATAATCTGGTGAACTGGGTTCGCGTTCCTCCACATGCAGCCGCTGGGTGACCTTGGGCTAGTCACACTTCTCTGAAGTCTCTCAGCCTCACTCACCTCACAGAGTGTTTGTTGGGGAGGAGGAAGGGAAAGGAGATTGTTAGCAGTATTGAGACTCCTTAAGGGGAGTGAAAGGCAGGATATCAAGTCCAAACTCCTCCTCCTCCTGTCCTCAGTGCTGTGAGGAGGGACAAGCCCACTGAGCCACCAATGCTACCTGACATCAAATGTGTGTGCGGGCTTGTCCTTCCTCATAGCACACACATATGATGTTGCTTGAAAAGCATGTACAGGAGCGACCAGCAGGAATGGGGCAGACCGGGGCAGTGGGGTGAGGTAGAGGCAGTACAAGCAGACTGGTAGAACCAATCCAATGCTTCTGCCAGTGCACTTCCATTGCCCCTCCCCACTCCATCCTCACAAGGAGCACTACTGCTGCGGGGAAGCCAAGTCTGCAGTGCTTTGCCTCCCTGCTGTCCACTCCTGGGCACGAGGGTGCATATTAGAGTACTGCCGACTTGCAACCCTCATCTTTCAGAAAGTCCTGTCATCTGCCTCCAGTCTTTGATAGTTCAGATCAGACAAACATTCCTCCGTCTTTCTAAGGACAATTTCAACATACAGTCAGAGCACCCCATGCCAATTGTCTAAAGGTAAGCCAAATAAAAATAGTCTCATGGGATGCTAGGTTTTAAAAGTGCCACGATTCTGGGGGTTTTTCTTTGTTGTGGCACATGCATGAAACCTGCATGGAAATGTTTGTGAGCCACTTTCAGCAACTCATTGGGGGGGAGGGAAATCAGTGTATCACTCCCCCCCCCCATACTAAAAGAAAGAAAAAATTATTTGCTACAAAAATGGTAAGTGCCAAAATTACACACGTACACCGAAGTCCTTCCTCCTGTGTGGGAGCTGAATGTGATAAGGAAAAGGCATTCTCTACTTTATATTGCTTCGTGGGTTCCAAGGCTAAGCTCCAACAGTTAAAGGAAGTTCTAGGACTAAGCCCAGGGGAGTTCTAGTTCAAATTAATCTCTCACTAATGCGGGGGGAAACTTTGAAAACTCTTAATTTGCTGCAATTTATTGAGGTTTTAAAACTAAATATTTAATGCAAGAAAGCCTTTAATGCAGAATTTATATAAATATATCCCTCTGCTGAAAAGGTTTCTTTTTTTAAATAAAATCCTGGGAAATGGAAATTTCATCTAGACCAATGCAGCAGTTCCCCTCAGACCTAAGATATGAGGGGAGGGCAGGGGATACATTTAAGGGAAGTGCCAAATGCCAGCAGCCTTCTCAGGATTGAGAACAGTGAAAGCAGAAATGGAGATGGATGCAATAACTACAGAAGAAGAGCAGAATCCCACTTCTCAAGGGGTTTTAAATCAGTTTTAAATATCAATATAATTAGTTAATTACAATGATCAAAGGCCTGAGCTAGACATGACAAGGAGATCCTGTGGTTTTGAGCTTGCTAATTAGTAGACCCTTGATTCATCATGGCAGAGGATTTTAACTCTTTTATCCCCTGCTCGTTCCCCAACCCGTGTTGCTAATAACAGCAGGGAAGGGGAAGGAATTCCTTCTCTCCTTCCCTGGGTGCCCATCCCAAATCTTCCCAGGAGAGTTGGAGGAAATCACAGAAAGGTTTGGAGGTGCACAGGGGGAGGAGCAGGGGGAAAGGCTCATTGTGCAACCAGAGTTCATTCCATGCATGTATCCCACACTTAGTGCTATGTTGAAATCCACCCTAGATCTTCCTAGCCCAAGTTCAGCACACTTTTTACTACATGGGTAGCCAATGGGTACCCAGTCAGCCCCAGTCAGTACGGCCAATCTTCTGGGATTATGGGAGCTGGAGTTCAACAGTGCCTGGAAAACACCCCATTTGCTACCCCTGTCTCACTAAAAAACGCTGTTTACCTTCCCGCCACAGCGGTACCTATTTATCTGCTTGCACTGGTATGTTTTCAAACTTCTCGGTTGCCAAAAGCTGGGATAGAGCAACGGGAGCTTGCCCCGTTGTGCAGATTCAAACCACCAACTTTCCGATCAGCAAGCCCAGTGGTTTAGACCATAGCGACACCCACTCCCCAACCCTGGTCCACTAAAAACACAGTTAGCTCTATCATAAAGGTAGAACAGTGAAGCTCACACAGACAGGATTGAGCTTCGGGAAGCATGCTACATCAGTACGCAATGATATGCACTTATTTTCTGGATTCACCCAAGCCAGGGGCCCTATCATATAAAGCTGTCAGTGGCTTGGGCACTAGAAAACCCGAGAAGTCAGCTTTTACATCATTCCAGCTGTCCTATGATTGCCTGAAGGTGTCCTCCTGACTGTATCTTCTTTGCAGAAAATATAAATAAGGTGAAAATGCAATCATGGGTTGTTGGCATAATGAGGAGAGCAATGGGAAACACTGCTTTTCATGGACGTTCCAGAAGATATCTGCTGAACGTGTTTGTACTGTTGTTGTTGTTAAGCATTCATTTATTGCTTTATGACACGTATAGGGTCCAACACAGCTAGTGCTCTGGATATAGGGTGATTTTAGACACCTGCAGTGCTGGATCATTTTGTGATGTTACAAATCATTTCAATACTGTATTGCGCATTTAATCTTAAATACCAAGTTATTTGGTCAGCATGCTCAGTGCCAGGAATCAATTACTTATTCTGACTTTTTTAGCATTAAGTAAAATCACTGAAATGCACAAGTTCACTGTTGCTATCATGTTGTTTTCTATTTTGATTGGTGCTTTCTGGCTTTGTTACTCTAAAGATGAGTAGTATGAACATGAAGTGTGTATATGCTCATATATGGGAGAGAGACAGAGAGAAAAGAATTGCTTCAGGCAATATATTATATATAGGTAAATGGCTCCCAGAAGCCCATTTCTATGTTGCTTTCTGTGGTGTTAAAATATTAACCAACTTCTACAAAGTGCGACTCTCCCTAACACATTGTCAATTGGCTTTATGTCTTCAGCTATAATAGCTTCCATTCTCCTTTGCTTTGGTTAGTTGTTCAGAGTTGCTGTTCCATCTGTTTCATCCTGGCACTTTCATTATTCTTTCCCTTATTTTCTTCCTGATGCATTGTAGTGTAGGGAGAGGGCACGAGAGCTATTGCTTCTTCCTAGACACCACATTTCCCAAACTCTTTCCTAGAACTTGCAAATTGTCAAGACAAAATCAAATGCAACAACACACACATTGCATATCTCTGCCACTTGATTGTCTTCTGATGGCAGTAGGAGGGCAAAGTGAAATGGAACACACGGGGGGGGGGAGAGAGTCAGCTACAGCACAATGTTTGGGACACTGTGCTTTTTCTTTACATTTTTAAAATCTGTCTGCTTCTACCAGTTTATAGAGGAGCACAGATGGAATCCATAATGAAGCTACTCTGTTGTTGTTTACCACCTCAAATATTTTATCAGGCAACTGCCTCGGGTGGCAGGATCCATGGGACAGCAGATACAGCCTGCATTGAATGAATGCTGCCTTCTCTGTAGCCCCACCATGTCCCCTCAACAGCGACCCCTTGGTGAATGGGAGGCGCTGTTGATCTCCTCCCATCCTTGTTCTCGATGTGTATTTTTATTCCCTTCATGATCCTGATGTAGATCTTCACTCACCCCTTGGGGTGTGTGTGTGTGTGTGTGTGTGACCATTTCGTGGTTCACTTCAGGTACCAAAATGCATTGGGCTGGCCCTAGAGGAACATAGCTCAGTGGTGGAACATCTGTTTTCCACGCAGAAAGATCCAGGATTCCCAAGCATCTCCAGTAGGGGGTCAGTGATTTCCCATCTGAAATCCTGGAGAACTGCTGCCAGTCAGTGTGGACAATATTGAGATAGATGAACCAAAGGTGCGATTCAGTATAAAGTAAGTTCCCGTATTGCTAAATGTGCCTGGAATGACTCAAACAGCCCTTTTGTCCCAATTGTTTTCAGTCCAAGCAGTCCTGTTTAACCAGGTTATGTTTTGAAATGTTAGGTTCCTATGTAAGAACCACATCTATTGCTCTGCCCACTTTTGCCTCTGCCTCCCCCTGGCATGTGGCTTTCAAATGAGGGGCATGGGTAACCCAGCCAGATGGGTTTGGTATAAATAATAAAATTATTATTTTAATTATTATCGGGCTTGAGGGAATGTAGCCCTCAAAGGTGAGAAAGGTTCCCCCAGCCCTGACCTAATGCAACATGAGGATTCAGATTCAGATGAAATTGACAGAGTTAAAATACCCATTATAATCTAAAATGCTATATAGCGGAAGCTATCAAAGGTCAGTGTTCAGTGGGGTTTGGTTTATGCCCCCCACATCCAGCATACATACTTGGATGATCAGTGGATCAGACTGTTTCAAGGAATGATAGGCCTGTGCATCTAGACTTCCCTTCTCAATCAAAGAATGAGAATTATACAATGAGAAGGGGGGAAGTGTGTGAGTGTGAGTGTGTGTGTGTGTATGTGTGTGTGATGGAATTTGCAAACCAAAGCCGTTGCAATGGATTACAGGGTTGCAATCCTAAAACTTTGCAGTGGTGACCCTTCTGTCTGTAATGTCAAGCATAATATTAAGGCTTGTGATAACTCAAGTTTAGTGGAAAGGACTCTTTTCCCCTTGTGCCAGCAATGTTTTAAAAAGGGTAAAGTATTGGAATACATTTTTTATGAACAACACTAGGTTTAACTTTGAAAAATGTAGCACTGCAAATCCTAGGATTATAGGGATAACTAACCTTTTTTCTGCACAAAGGCAGTGAAAAGGAAATTTGAAATCGCAATCCAACAACAGCATTTCTTTAGAATACATATCTTTTCTTCTTGTTAGCAAGTTCCTCAGTTTCAAGGATTTGAAGGAGAGCAAAAGAAACTGTCAGGAAGAGAAGGCGATTACTTTGGCTCTTTTCCTTCACACCATTTCAAACAATCATGCTGCAGTGTGAACATTATGTACAAGAACCGACACAGGAAATAATTGTTATTGCCTAAAAACCACCTCCACACATATAGTCACTCAAATCTAATTCACGTATGAGATAGAGGCTTATCAAGATCAACAACGGTAAGAGAATTGTTGGATTGCTGAAATAAAACCCACACAGGCTATGGAATGCAGGTTTAGTATAAAACACATAGCTCAGTTGTATAGAATAGTATGTTCAGTTTCTGGCTCCCTAAGTTAAACAGACAATAGAGATAAAATCATAAGAAAAGCCCAGCTGGATCAGACCAAAGGCCAATTTTTTCCAGTATCTCCTCCTCACAGTGGCCAATTGGCAGTGCAACAACATTGTCCCTACTTGTAAAATGGGAAAGAGCCCTCCTTAAGACCTTGAATAGTCACTGTTAGTCAGGGTAGTCTCAATATTGGGCTAGATGGGTTAGTGGTGTGTCATGGTGTAAGGTAGCTTCATAAATTCAGATGAACTAAGGAAATGTACACCTCCCACTGTGTTGAGTAAAAAAAATCCCATTAGAGTCCAATCATGCATATTGAACCATACTGAGTACTGCAGCACGTGTTTTATAAAAGTTCTTTAAGTGCAACCCATTAGTTTTTTGGACACCTATTGGAAACTGTGTTGAAGAACAACAGTGCAGTAGAATTATACCAGGAGACACTACACATGCATGAATCTTTTGTTGGTGGGGGCATAATATGACCTTACACATAAAGTGAAATATACAGACCACTCTTTGAAGGATGTAAGAATGATAAGATACCAGAAATGTGTGTTAGTATTCCTGTATTTGATTCATGAACAGAAACGACATAAATGCTTTTAGTTTCAGTGGTTTTAGTCAAAGGAGTGAACTGCAAGCATGCTTCTTGTAAGTGGCTCTTCAAGGCTGTGTTTTTATGACAGCTCTATAAAAATAAAGAATAAGATGAAGTAATAAAATGTTGTAGCAACATCATCAATTCCAATGAAAGTATATTGAGCCCCGCAATGTCTAGCAAGTTTTGGTACTTGTCCACTGATACAATTAAGAAAATTTCTGTTGATCTGGTGATGAAATATCGTATAAGCATTTCTAAATGCTGAGCAAAGGGATTAAAATAAAACATTGCTTCAGCAGCTCTGTTTAGATAGTTCATTGGACATTTCAAGAGGCTTCTGTAATGCCTCTAGTGCATTAACGTAATAGGCACAGCAGCAGCCAGAAAACGTAATCCTAGAGCTTTCGATAGTTCATACAGAGGAGGCAAAGGCAACAGAGGAATCTATCAAACCTTTTTGCATGTCTGCAAAAGGTAAGGTACCATATCACACATTCACACAGTATGTAGATGCAAGTTTATCTATAGGTAGGCTCTGTTCAGGCCTTCGGAAGGATCAATGTGTGAAAGCCTCATTATCTCATTACTCACAGCTTTCACACCCTGAAAAGGACTACTATTTTTATGTTCTTTACAGATTTGTGCCTGGGTACTTAGCTCCAGAGTCACCACTGTTGCACCTGTAAGTGCTAATGTGCCCATCAGTACTCATTAAAGCAAAAGCTCAGCAGCAGCAAGCAGCAGCAGCATACCCTAAAAAATACACAAAGCATGAGAGACTGTTTCCTCTCCCTGCTCAGTTTCTACTTGCATTGACTCAGCCTTTCCTGCATTGAATGTGATCCCTTAAATAAGCCCACATTTCATTGGATGTCAGTATTAGATATCCTCCCTTCCATTCTGAACAAAGGAGAGGTATAGTGGCTCATGTAGGTGCCTGTATTTCCTTCAAGAGTGGTGGCTCATGGGGCTGCATTCCTGCACCATACTGTGGTCCCGTCACTTTTTGTGCTCTTTCAGATATGACAACCATTTTGTATTATGTCCCATACCCAGCAGCAGCCATTTTGCGACTGATGCCCAATACATTTTCTCAAAAGTCCAAAATTGTGTCCACTGGCCCCCCAAAGCTTGGCAACCACTTCCTTTGCTCATATCAGTTTTGCCTTCCAGGGCAGGGACATATATTCCACTATCTACCAAATATCAACACTCTCTATCGAAAAGGAGAATAATTTCTGCAATTTCAACAAATTATTCAGTGCTAAATTGCCGTTCCTTCCAACCAGGCCCTGAGCAAGTCTTTTATCCTTGTATTATTTTCTCTCTCTTGTGTCAGCCAAATGGTGGGGCATATTCTGTTCCATAGGGCAAATACACAGAGAGGTGCTAAATTTGGCCTTCAAAGTTATACTTGTTAGCCATCCTTAGAAAATTATTGAAAAGACCACTGTTGACATCACAGCAAAGACATAGCCTTGAACTACTTTTGTTCTTTCTCATGCCCTGCCCCAGTCTCTAACTGGCTATAACTAGCTGTGGCATATATACCTCACAGTTTTATTTATTAAAAATGGTAAAGTATTGTATGAGATACCGTAATTAGCACCAGGGAATACAGAAGCAAAACAAAATAAGACGTCTCTGTCTATGCAGGTGGATGTCAATGTCATATTGCCTACATTCAGATTAATATCTAAGCTCTATCTACTAGACTCTATATACTAGATTGCCACATGTGATTTCCGCCCCCCCCTTGCTGTTGTATGTGCCAGTTACTGCAGCTTGCCTAATGTATATTTAGCTGGCTTTATTAAAACACTGAATACAACAAACAGTGGCAATGAAAATTACATGCTCTTAATAGACATGTTTATTTATTTATTTAAAAAACAAACTTTTGTGCTGCAATGCTACAGCCATGGCTCCAACATAATAAGCTTAGTATTGGGAGAGAAAAAAAACTTATTTCTTAGAGTGATTCTGGAGCCCTTTGTTAATGTCAAGGATAATTTGGGCTGACTGATTTGATTGCTGCTCTCTTCCTGCAAGAGGGCTCAATAAATGAAGCTGCTTGCATGGATAATTTAGGATTAGATGATTGCCAGTGAACTAATGATGCAAACACAGCTGAAATAAAAATTTCCACTTTATGGTGTGATTAAAAAAAACAAAAAAACAACAACAACCCACAAAGACACACACACATAGGCGGGAAGAGAAATATTTAGGCACCTGCTGTATGGACCATATCCAGACAGGAAAGTAATCAGCTGATCAAAGGCTATTTTCACATCAGAACATCTTCCCAGAATAAGCTGTGGATGATTGTGTAAATTGGCTCAGTGAAAAACATGGATGACCAGGATGTTACGTAGGTTTGAGCTTGTCCTACTTCCATCACCCAGTCACAACCCTGATTTTATTCATTCTCTCAAAATACATGTTTCTGATACATTGTTTTTTTTGAGCTGCGAAAACATTTGGGAAGTTCAAGAGCCAGAGAAATGCAGTTTTGAGCCACACGTTAGTAGTGCAAGACTAGTCAATTCACATGAGAATGCACAAAGATCAAATTCTTCAATTTGTACAGTGGAATTTACTCCAAGAGGAATGTGCATAGGGTTGTAACCAGTGTTAAATAATATTGAATATACTCCAAAAAACCAGAGAGGGATATATATTTATTTATTTATTTATTTATTTATTTAAAACACCCGTTATGCCCCACATTTCACTTCATCTGTGTCATAAGCAACTTACAAAATATCAGTATTTATATTACAATTATATCACATATAATTTCACATATGTCTTCTTACAAATTACAAAGCTCAAGAACAAGAACTCCGGACAATTCCCCCCCCCCCAACAAAAAGCTCAACAAATTTGGTCAATCCCCCCGCCACTTTTTTGCAGTCCGAAAAAAATGGAGTCGTCATGGGGGCGTGTTATACACTGAAAAATATGCTAATAATCCTGAATTCCACACAGCACACCTTTCTTCTTATGAGATAGCAAAAAACATAGCTAGAGAAAAAGAACACAACTTCATGGCAGGCGCTCCTAAGTTTGACTGCCAGCTGGCAGGAGTACTGGACGGTATTGTTATTCTGTACTTCTTAACAAGTGCAGAGACAATATCTGTACACTCATCAGTGGTAGGCACTTCTGTTAGAAATTGTTGTGTCTCTATCAGGTGAGGTAGACTGAAGTGCTGATTGGTTCTTACCCCTTTAAAGCACCAAGATGCTATTCCTCCTCAATAAGCAATAGGTGCCCAGGCATCCTTGACTGATAAACTTACATGTCCTATTTTCAGTTTTCCCACAACTGGTTTTTGTTGTTGTTCCTTGTTACAAATGAATCCACCCTCCCCTTCCTTCATTTCCTTAGAATTCTCTGTTAATATTTGACTTTGTCCCTTCCCTTTCCTCCTTCCTCTTGTTAGCATTTGTCTCATCTGTTTCTCATGGAATGATTTAGTAGATTTTGACCTCCATGTAAGCAAATGACCATGAATTTGGTTCCATGCTGACTCAACCCCTATCACTCCTTGTAAACCTTCGTTGTGCTAAATCATGCTTTTTACCTAACTGTGGTGAGTCTTCGTGCATCCTTGCTGTTTGATCTTTGTCATGCATTCTATTCCTCTAGCAACTGAATTGGGGTTCAATGTCTTGTCAAAGTCTACTCAGAGCTGATAATTAAAGAGTGATAGCTGGACCATAAAGAAGGCTGATCGCCAAAGAATTGATGCTTTTGAATTATGGTGCTGGAGGAGACTCTTGAGAGTCCCATGGACTGCAAGAAGAACAAACCTATCCATTCTTAAGGAAATCAGCCCTGAGTGCTCACTGGAAGGACAGATTGTGAAGCTGAGGCTCCAATACTTTGGCCACCTCATGAGAAGAGAAGACTCCCTGGAAAAGACCCTGATGTTGGGAAAGATGGAGGGCACAAGGAGAAGGGGACGACAAAGGACGAGATGGCTGGATAGTGTTCTCGAAGCTACCAGCATGAGTTTGACCAAACTGCGGGAGGCAGTGGAAGACAGAAGTGCCTGGCATGCTCTGGTCCATGGGGTCACGAAGAGTCGGACACGACTAAACGACTAAACATCAACAAAATCTCCCACCCACCACAGTCCTTGCCACCCACCACAGAACAATGGTTGGGACATATCGCTGCAGCTGACAAATGGTTTCCTGGAGCATGGTGGTAGAGGGACTTTTCATTGAGATGTTTTCATTGCTGGCTCCTTTTGTGCCTAACCAAGTTTCTTCCTGAATCCTGTTTTCAAAAAGATGGGTCCTTGACAGAGGATTTATTAGTAGGTTTGTGTAGCAAAGTCAGCTATCTAAAGCTTTTTCTCAACTAGTGCCCTGATGTTTACGCTGATGCTGGACGAGAACAACAAATGGCTCTTATGATGCAGCAAAACTCAATTTATTCTTCCACTCTAGGTCAGTGTGACCCCTTCCCCCACCGCCTCTTCCTCCATGCTTCCTGCAATTTCCCTTTGATTTATCTGCTTTCTTCATTTCTTTTCATATATCCATCCATCCATCAGAGAGTGCCAACCACAAGCAAGTATTCAAATTACATGGGCTCAAATAAGAAGAAGGTACAATAAAATTTCCTTTACCATATTATTCAGAGGATTTGTCCATGTGATCAGGCTTCCAGCCCCCCAGGCAATTTTGATTGAAGACTTGTAGCTGCTTCAGAGAAAGAAATAGATTTCATTATGAATAGAGAATCCTATATCATGAGGCACTAGGGATGTGTCTGTGTGTGTTGGCTGGCTTAAGCCATGAGATAATTTGCCTATTTTTCCAATGTACATAAATCCTATACAACTGCACGTTGTAAAGGTGCATGTTGCCAATGTATATTTTTACACACACATATATACACACACAAAAAGCATGTACACCACACATACTGCACACATACACACCAAAAGATCACACACCACACATACTCTGCACATACCACACAAGCAAGTACACCACACTGTTCCTATATATTCATCACACACAGAGAGTAAAGCAATCTTCCTCCCTTGCTGAAAGGTGGGTATCTAGTCCTTACTGCATATAAACTTGAGATATTGTCAGCATTGTTTTGCATTCCTCACTTCACCCCCAGCCCACGACCACATCAAATGGGGAGAGAGTGAATAGCATTATAGTCAATTCCTGGAAAGGAAATGAGGGAGAATGTTTAATAGCTGGCCATTCTTGTATGGGATCCAGCCAATGAGATCTCGTATAGGAAGCCAGACTCTCCATTTCAGTTTGGTGCATGCAACCCTACAGCCACCCATCATCTCTGGCTGAAGTTCAGGATTAGCTGGTGGTTTAGTCAAATATTTTGCCTTAACACACATTGGCCATTGGAGTTTTTCACCAGTTCTGTCCTACAGTAGTGGTGGAGCAATATTGTTTAGTAGGGCTGGGAGGTGTTAACTAGACATGCAAGCAACCAGGTAACAAAGTAAATGGACAGTACATGTATATAGAACTCATATCACCCCTGTTCTTAAAAAAGCTATACTATCTGCCAGTTCATTTCCAGAGCCAATTCAAGGATCTCACATTAATGTTTAAAGCCCTAAATTACTTAGGGCCCAAATATCTGAAAGACCATCTTCTTCCCTACACACCCTCCCAGGTGTAAACCATAGGGGACCATTTTGATAGTTCCACCACCCTCAGAAGTTTGGCTTGGTGGTGGCTCAAGAGAGGGCATTTTTGTGGCAGCCCTTATGTTGTAAAATTCCTGTTCACAGAGGCTTCTGAGATGTGTTTTAAGGGCCCACCCTATTCCTGTGACTGCAATCAGTTTAAAATGTTTTAAATTCTGAATTTTAAATTGTTGTAACTTACCCTGGGCTGGTGAAGGGCAGGTAATAAATTTAGTAATGATGCTGGTGGTGAGGTTAAGAGGGCAATAGGAAGTTGGGGGTTGCTGACGATGACCCTGGCTAAGCCATCACATACAGTGTGAAGAGAAATTACTTAGAACATCCTGAGGAGACATGGAATAAAGGCCCCCTGAAACATGCTTGCCTTGCCCAACCCAAAGTTATTAGGCCCAGATGTTGGTGGCTTGGATAGGCCTCTTTCTGTGGTGAGTGTTGGATCTGTGCTAAAATCTGAGCACTTCACCACACCAGATTTCTGACAGTGGCATGCTGAATTTGGGTCTGTTGCCATGGACTGGCTTTCATTTACGAATGGGCTATCACAGATAACATTTCACAGCAGCACTTCTCAAATGGATTCCATCCACGCATTTTAGCTGCTGGTTTATACAACAGACAAGTGACTGTTGAGAAATCAAGTGATGTCTCTGTGTCTGTGAACAAGCCTCAGGCAACTCCTTTGCCATAGATCCAGTGCTCATCAGCCATGACAGCTAAATGGAACTCAATGTTCACAGGCAAGATTGCCAGATGTTGAGGGGAGCAGAGACAATAGAGGATTGGTATCACATTGTGCTCTACATCTGAGCTTCTTGGGGGGCATCTGACTAACCACTAGATGAGATGGGACTAGATGAGATGAGACTTTCTATTTCAGCAAGAAAATTCTTATGTGCTCTTGCAGAGGAATACTTATCTTTGGGCAACATGCAAATCATTGGTTTTTAATGTATTATACATGCAATAGCTCAAGCGTGCATTAATGTCTAGCATTTGCATTTGAATACAGATCTTCTGTCAATAGAATCCACAGCACACCTCCTAAACATGCCTGTCTCTGGTGGAACAACAGCATTAACTGAAGGCAATGACTTAAAGCTGGCTATGACAATGTCTGCCTGGCAGTGCTGGGGATATGTTGACAGTTATCAACTATTAAGGGAGATGTCTGAGCAGAAGGAATAGTTCCATGACTGTAAGCGCAAGGTACCAATGGATATATAAATATAACCTTCATGTGTTGTGCTTATAGGTAAAGGGACCCCTGACCATTACGTCCAGTCGTGGCCGACTCTGGGGTTGCGGCGCTCATCTCGCTTTACTGGCCGAGGGAGCCGGCGTACAGCTTCCGGGTCATGTGGCCAACATGACTAAGCCGCTTCTGGCGAACCAGAGCAGC
Source organism: Podarcis pityusensis (assembly GCF_964106645.2). Lineage (NCBI taxonomy): Eukaryota > Metazoa > Chordata > Lepidosauria > Squamata > Lacertidae > Podarcis > Podarcis pityusensis. Next base: position 46,238,562 of record NC_138029.1, on the reverse strand, counting down.
GCACGGAAATGCCATTTACCTTCCCGCCGGAGTGGTACCTATTTATCTACTTGCACTTTGACGTGCTTTCGAACTGCTAGGTTGGCAGGAGTAGGGACCGAGCAACGGGAGCTCACCCCGTCGCGAGGATTCGAACTGCCGACCTTCTGATCAGCAAGCCCTAGGCTCTGTGGTTTAACCCACAGTGCCACCCGCGTCCTGTTGTGCTTATAGTCTCCCATAAAGAGGAAATTGCATCTGACATATTGCCCACCCATTGTTTTTATCCATTTAATTGTTAATAATTTTATTTATCCTTCAATTTCCTCTCCCAATGGAGATATTATTTATAGTGGCTAACAAGTACTCCAGATCATTAAAATATGACAAATAATGCACAATGAAGAAACAGCATGAAAGCCAAAAGTCAGGAGAGTCAGAATTTTAATAACTCATCTAGGCAGCAGAAGACTCAAAAGCTTGTTGGAAAACATATGCCTTCAGACATCACCAGGTGAATACAAACAAGGAGGTCGAGAACTCTAACCTCTTATTCCTCATAAAAAGTGATGCCACAGGAAGAGAAAAAACAACAACAATCTTTTGCCACCTACTGTGTCTCAGAAGTCAGTGGCTCTCATTAATAGAACTTAAAAAACCGGCAGATACACATGTGAGGAAGTGATCCTTCAGGTAACCTGCTCTGATCCCAAGCTGTCTAGGGTTGCACTATCCCCAAAATCTCTCCTCTGTTGTTTCTGCTTCCACCCCAGCCATTCTCCCCAATTTATAAGAAAAGCAATTGCATTCAAAAAATATCATAGGGGAGAGAATGTTTTGGAGAAATTCTTATGGGTTTTGTTATTTATTTTCTGTGCACTCGGGGAGGTTTGTGAATATGTTTGCTTTCATTCTACAATCATCTCCCCATTGGTCTGTCCTCTCAAGTATTACGGACTTGCCTCAATCAATGATCTCTCGAATCTTTTGGTGCACAGAAGCCAGCCTTTCCATGCTTCAATTAAGAGCCAGTATGAGGCGCATGGGGCTTTTTCAGGTCAGGAAGTGCAGATAGCTGGGAGGTCTGCAGAGTGCTTGAAGAATATACAATGGCTGGAGGTGAGCAGCACCTCATTCAGCCACCTCAAATAATACGAGAAGCCCAACTCTGCACCCAGGTAAATTCTTGAGAAATATTAAAGAGCTTGAGAAAAAGGTAGAAGTATGGAAGCCTCTTTCATAGGAGAAAACTTTTGAGAAATTAGAGTACAGATTTTGGCATAACACTAGTTTAGGGCTTTAGTAACCAGTACCTTGAATTATACTTGGAAACAGGATGGCAGCCAGGATAGCTGATAATAATAAGATGAAGTTTCTGAATAATCTCCAAGGACAGCCCCACATAGACTCTGTTACAAAACCCAAGCTGATTTTTTTTAAAAAATGCATTGTATTCTGTCTTGGGATCATGTAAGGAAAGACAGGATAATATATATATGAAATAAATAAATGTATTATCATGGCTAGACCTGACTACACCAAGAACAGAGACAGCTGGCAGACCAGCTCTAGATGAAAAAAAGCACTCTTGGCCACAGCCATCACCTGAGCATCTCAGAGTGGAAAGAGATCAAAGAGCGCCTCTGGACTGCAAATCTGAGTGACCCTGAACTGTAAAGAGTCTTGCAAATTGGTCAAAATGGGCTACTGAGCTCTCTTCCAAGTTCCCCGGCAAAGCCTGATAAAGAAGTCCACGTACCACCTGGAAAAGCTCCATCTCTGCATAGATGCAATGTTGGCAGAGAAATAAGCTTTCTTTGCCACCATCTCCACCACTGAATAGTCCTGAAGCGACTACTCAATGGCAGTCGAGTAGATAAAAAGAGCATTATTTTGCTAGGGTTTTTTTTAGAAAAAAAAGAATAATGAGAATATTTAAAGCCTTCTGCCTGATGAGAATAAAAACTGTCACAAAGTAAATCAGAGGCTATTCAGGTTTTCATCCCTTCTCCCTCATGTAAATCCTTTTAAACCTCTTTATCTGGCCCTCAGAACTCCCCCAGACATCCCTTGCCGGCCCTGTTTCACCCCCCAAATATTTTTGCCTAGAAGGAATGCGTCTTTGAACTCTGATAATGCCTCTTGCTTGACTGAATGGTGTTCAGAGAGTGTGTGCAGAAACCAGCCTACTGTACAAACGGAAAACTTGAATTTCTTGCTTCACCTACTTTTTGTTTTGGTCCTACCCATCATCAGAATGTGGTTTCCAAGCACGGGCATATGGCCCTTGGTCTGAAAAAATGTTCCTCACCCCTGATGTAGATGCTCCATTAAAAACAAATGTACAAGGATTAGCAATTTCAGAAAAAAGTGTGGAAGAAGCCCCTGCCTTTGGTCATTATATTATAGCGGCAGAAGAAATGCTTCACTGGAAATTTAGAAGGAAAGACTGGACACTGAGGCATCCATTGAAAGTGCTTCATGCCTGAAGAAGTCTGATGCATCATAATTTGCACATGCACAACCCCACTCACTGTCTTATGCCAGGACATATTATGTTTGTTTAGTGACTTAATTGTAAGTCCCTTTTTCTCTTCTTTACAGTAGTTCAGATCAATCAATATGATCCTACTGCTGTTGCCGTAGGCTCTGTAAGAATTGTTTTATGGGCTCAGTGCTAGGTTGCAAAAGTGGCCACAAGAGCACATGGCAGTGAATGGGTGGCAGAGGGTGAATGTTCAGTGTCTGGAACTGAACTGTCATTTCATTACAAAGATAAGCAGTCTGCTCAAAAGACTGTGTTGTGTTGGGGAAATCTAGTGGGAAGGTTCAGGGGACATGATGAACCTTCACAGCCCACTGAAGATCCTGCCAGTGTCCTCAGTTTGGTTGAGAAGCCAGGCATGCTTTTGCCTTGGCCAGAATGTGCCCCATAATTCTTGTCAAGTTTTGAGCATGATGTAAATAGGAAAAGTGAGGGAGAAGGGAAACCATGGAGCATATTGCAACTTCCAGTACTGGTGTCAGGGGTTGGGATCCAAACAGCAAATGGAAGCAGAGGCAGATTTAGGGGAGTGCGACCAGTTTGCCCACGTTGGATGCTGAGCCAAGAATAGAAGCATCTGATGATTAAAACACAATAAAACTGCTTAAAATAGTTTTCAATCAAAGGAATAGGGTGGGTCGTAAAATATATCTATCTCAGATGTCAAAAGCCAGGGTAAAGAAGTGTCTTCAGCACATAATGAAAGCAAGATAATGAAGGTGCCAGGTGTACTCTGTAGGGAGGGAGTTTGTCACAACCCCAGAGTCCAGCCATAATCAAGCTGAAGAATCTCTAGCCAGGGGTCTGGGGGAGGAGTCAGACCAAGTCCAGGGCTCAGAGCCTGCTATTGGAGATCAGGAATTCCTTAAGGTTGATAGCTAGGAAACTCCAGAAGAATCTCCTATACCACCAATGCCTCTAAGGCCAGACCCATGACCCTCACAGGCACCTTCCCCTGAGAAACTAGAGGCCTCCCACAATACCTCACTGGTGCAGGGAGCCCATCAGGCAACTTAGGAATGGAGGAGGAATGCTCATATTCAGGCCAGGTGGTTGCCCCATTGAAGTTGGCTTCCGCTGGGCAAAGTCTGGGAGATTGAATCTCATGGCAGAGGCTTGAAAGGGCTCTGTCTGCTTTCTGCATTTGCGTACTTGGAGTGCCCTGTGCAACTCCTCCCTTGCTTGTGGGCTCCACTGCCATACCAGAATATGACAGAATTCAACGGCTTAGGAGTGGCCAAGAGAATGCCTTACCACAAGTTGCAACAACCCACCCCCCTCCAAACTACTAAATGTGATAGAACTACCAAGATGGCCCCCTCTACTGACCTGACAAGGACTGTGGTAAACCACCAAGATTGGAATCTTATGGGCTGCTTTCTCCTGGGCTGACCACCTTTCTGCTGCACCTTGTGTTGAAGGTGAAGCCCCCTCTGCAGCTGTGCTCGCTGCCATGCTCCCCACTTTTGTGAATAAAAGAGAAAGAGACCCCTTCAAAGTGAATGGTCCAGACTCATTCCTGCATAGCATTCAGGAAACTACTACTCCCTGGATGTGATTGAGGTGGCAGAGCAGTGACCCTGGGTTGGACTTCACTAGCGCCTCCTATGATCCTTCCCCTGCTTCCTGGCTAAGTTGGTAGATGGGGTATGAAAGCCTTTGCAATGGCAGCAGTTCTTCATTTTCTTGTTGCAGAATCAACTATGAATGTTACAGGTGGGGAAGACAGTACCAAAAGGCCATATGTTTACATAACACGCTAGGCTGACTGTGAAGGAGACACATGCCTTGCTTGTAATTATGAGAAATGTTCTCACTTGTCAGAATGTATTCCACATACAGGCAGAAATGATGTGGCAGGAAATGAGCTTTGGTTCTGTCACTGTGGCTCAGGCTTACGGTGCTTCTCACATCTTCCCAGCGTGGCTCGGGCTAGGCTGGAGGCGCACGAGAAGTAACCGCTGTACAGTGACAGACTAATCATGAACATAATGGACACAGTGCATCACTTACTGCTTGACTAGAAGTAGCTATTGATCTATAACCAAAGACATTCTTCCCTTGCACTTTATCTATCACATCACATTAGGGAACTGACAGGATGAATCTCCTTGCAAGTTTGAAACATAATCTGGGCACACAACCCAATTGTGTGACCTCCTTGATTTTTTACAAACCTGATAGATGCATGGCCTTGGTTAGCACTCAGAGTAAGGGCATGCTGGAACACATTCTGTGGGATAACCAGCCTCGAATAATCAACATGCTTCAGTCTAATTAATGCACAAAGGGTTAATACCATAGAGTAAGCTGTCCTGCCAGACTTTGCTATGTCCACTTCACTTACCTTGGGAGGAAATGGGTAATCAAGCCTATTGTTCAACCCCCAGTCTACATGAGAAGCTCAACTTGTGAGGAGGTTTGAGTTGGTTGTTTCAGCTCAACCACATGGCTCTCATCAGCCATTCTTGAGTTCCTCTACCAATAATTTAAGAACTTTCACCACTTTGTAACTAAGCCAAGTTTTATTGCCTGTGAAACTTTTATGAATGTTGCATGGAAAAGCACATGAATCTGGCCTTTGAAGAATTTTTAAGTACACAATTTTTAACTTACCAAATATGTGGTCTTTCTCTATGCTAGGGAAAGAGGTAAACTTTGGAACTCAATTTATAGGGAACATACTTTAAAGGTCTAACAGCTTTATTTCCACACTTCGCTTTGCTGCATATTTGGTGATTTCAAATCTCTGCTAGGATTCTCTCACCCAAGAGTACTTGCCCCAAAGCTGGATCTTAGAATCCACAAACTCTCATTCTATATACCAGCAGTAGAAAGGCCTTGGTCAGGACCTGCCTACCTATGAAATGAGCCTATCATCTCAGGTGATGGATCTGCCCACCACCAGCAGATCTGCAAGCTGCTGCACACCCACATGCCTGCTGCCACCGCTCCTTGCCTCCTTTTGTTCCCAGGGTCACTTCAGGTGTGCTGGTGTGCTGTGGCATTTTTAGTTTTGTGTAGGGTGGAAAAACATCTAGGCAGTGGCGTAGTGTGGGTTGCCAGCACCCCAGGGGCTCATGGAGAGGTGGGTGGGAAGGAGAGAAACGAACAACTTACACATGCACATTCAACTGCCTAATGGCATCTGTGTCATCTGGGAGATGGCAGCCACAGAGATAAGAAAAGAAGAGTCATTCCTTTGTCTGGAGAGGTCACTGCCTTGTTCACATGGAGAAGCCATTTTCAATGGAGCCCAGCGACAGAAGTGCATAGCTGTATTGAGGCAGCACTGGGTGTTGACATTTTGTGCCCCTAGCAATTTTGCACCCAGGGCAACCTCCCATGTACCCCCCTTGCTACAACACTACATCTATGGTAGTTTTGCTCTTGGTAGAGGAACTTAGAGCACCATTAGATTGGGATGGGGAGAAATGCTTATTTGTGTGAAACATGATAATGTTTCATCTAGTGTGCATCATTTAGTTTTGCCCTTAGGTACTCAATTCAGGCATCTAAAGAAGTAAGCTCTGGCTCATGAAAGCTTAAGCCACAGAATCTTTGCACCTCTTTTAAGTTCTGCAAGGCTCTCTCTGTTGTTTATGGCAGGACTACGCCTCTGAAATCAGAACGGGGAATGTCGTCTTTAAATAAGCAAAAGGACACGGGAACGTATCTGACCAAACCAGGCTGCGCACCATTTGAAATGCTTAAATTTTAATGGGATGCATTTAGAAATGTATCCCAGAAAATCTCAAAGCAATTCTTACCATCTTTAACAGTGAGAAACCCCGAACCAAGACTTCCCCAGGTTTTCCTCCCTTTGATACTTTGCATACTAAATAATTGATCGGGTGTAGCTGCAGCAACTGTGAGTAAGGAAAGTGCTATCTCAGCAAAGTGGCGGTAAGTCTTTTATCAGCATTTTGCAGTACTTTGGTAGAATGTTGATATATGCTTGCTTTGGGTCTTTAAATCTTCTGATATCCGCTTGATGCCACCACTTGTGTCATTGAGGCGCAACGTTAGGTTGCCCAATAGATTTAACAGCAAGTCTCAAAGACTCTTGGCAGGTCACTATAAGGTTGCCACTTTAGCAGATCAACTGTAGACCATAGGAGCATAGGAAACTGCTCTTTACTAAGTGAGAGCACCACTCTGTCTAGCTTTGCATTGACTGGCTGTGGCTCCCCAGGGTTTTAGACAGAAGTCTCTCCCAGTCCTCCCTGGAGATAACAGGGGTCTTCTGCATGCAAAGCAGATGTTTTTGCCACTGAGCCACAGCTCTTTCCCCAAAATAAATGGATTTTACTTGATAATTCAGGCAACTCGTGAGCAGAATAAAGGGAATAAATGAGCATAAATAAATTTCTAGCTTTCTTTGGGGAAATTGTTAGAGAATTTTAAAAATGAAAAGCTTGGGCTCTGTGCCTATCTGGGTACAACTGCACATCTTTCCCAAAATCTGGAAGATATTCTCAGACATAACAGAAGCTGATTATGATTAGCCTGGTTTAATGTACTCTGCACATGAACAGAGATTATTACTGCACATTTTGAGGACAGAGCTATGCAGTGCAAATATGTTCTGTTCTGCTGCCCCATTTCTCAAATGAAACAATAATATTTTTTGTTTGTCTGTTTATTGGTTGGAATACATTGTTCTTTTCATTTAGAGAAAAATGTTCTGGATAATGAAAAGTGAAATTGATTTTGTAGGGAGGAAAACCACATGCAACTGGAAACAAGTTTTCCTCATGTTTATAATGTTTCTCTCTGTGTTTTTAATAGATTTTTTTTGAACATGTAGGTACAATCAATGCATGTGTTCAAAAACTAATGTCACAAGATGGTATGGCTTAATATACAAATGAGAGATATGGAGTCAATCTTTACTGATAATCCTCTTGGAAACTCTTCCCCTGCCCATGGATGTGCAGAAAATAATTGATGGTAGAATAGGGGGAGTTAGTGAGAAAGCAATGGCACATGTGTAATGGCACACTTTCCTAAATAAGGGCTGTACAAATTCTATTGTGAGGAAAACAGCAGAGTTAAAAATTGCCTTCCTACCAAATCAAAATGTTCATAGCTGCCACTGAATGCAACAGAATAAAGGGGTGAATGTCAGTGTGTGTGTGTGTGTGTGTGTGTGTGTGTGTGTGTTAGTGTGGGGAAGACTGTTTGTTGAGAAGATCTGTTGAAACTTTAATAAAATATAAACAATGAAAAGCTGCCATGCTCTCTGCCCCCATAGAGGCATCAATTCATCAGAGGCATCACCCCATCGTCAGCATCAATTCATATGTTGGCGTAGAACCACCATCTGAGAAAGAAATGCCTTCACACTACCTTGGTAATATGACTACTGAGTTTATGTGTATACATGTGCGTGCTGTGACTGAAGATAAAATCAACACAAGGGATCAACATTTCGCATGTAAGATGATTATTTTTTACATGAACCAAAAGTGACAGTCTGGATGCTCAGATCCCTTTGGGAAGCTTAGGGTAATCACCAGTAGTCCAGCGCTCCCAGTATCTGACCTGAGAGTCATGGAAATCATGCTTTATTGCCCCACAGTGACCTGAGACAAAGATGTAGAAAAGTTGACAAACTGGAATGCTTGTCCGTTTACAAATACGACTGATATTTGATCCTTGTGAAATTTTCTAGACTCCAGGTTGCTGTCCAAGAATTATGGGGGAAACTAGCTACACTAGAGGACAAGGGAGAAAGTAAAGACAGCTCCCTGCCAAAGAAATGCAGGGAAGCTGAGTGTAATCAGTGAAGTTGGAATTCATCCAGGATATCAGAGCAAACACCTTTAGTGTTGTGAAAGCTCTGATGGGATTTTTAACAGAACATTGGCTTTTATCTCTCATTTTATAAATGCTCATTTTTATAGTTTGTTTCATGATCCAAGCTTTGTAGCTCAGGTGAGGATATATCTGGCAAACAATTTGGGGCGGAGGGGGAATTTGACATTTTTTAAAAAAACACACAGACACAGATCTAAAAATAATAATTAAAATTATTTTATTCATCTTGGTTAGGTCTCCTTCTCTCTCTTTCTTAGTTTGTCGGTGGACAAATGCTGGCTCCCTCGGTGTGAAGCAAGATGAGCTCCGCATGCAATAGTCGCCTTTGACTAGACTTAACCATCCAGGGGTCATTTACCTTTACCTGCTTTATCTCTCTCTCTCTCTCTCTCTCTCTCTCTCTCTCTCTCTCTCTCCCCCCCCCCTCAGTTTTCCAGGAGAGGACAGTTTGTTGTTTTCGAAGAAAGCAACATCCTCCCATCCTCCACTCCTTACTAGTTGTAAAACTAATTCATGTTGGTTAGATGAAAAGGATGGCTTTTATGTCCTAAAATAGAGCAAGTTACATCATAAAGTACTGATTGCTGTGACCCAGCTGTCAGGGACGATGTGTGGCTCATGCTGACAAATATAAGTACTGACAATACATCCAACTTTGTTTTTTATACCACTCTGAGCAACTGTACAAGAGGCAATGGAGCAGTGATTCCATCAAGCAGATGACCTTGTATGGCAGCTGCTTTGAATTTTGTCATGTGCATACCATACATTAGGTGGCTCGTGTACAGTGTATAACCTCCAGTCCCGATACAAGCTAGGGCCGTTCTTGTCACTGGACCACAACTCCCATCACCACCTGCAATGACCATGTTGGGAGGGGCTGATGGAAAGTGGAGTCCAATGACATAAGCATGCCCACTAATTCCCCAACCTTGTTGTAGCTGGATTTGGGGGAAAGGGGGAGAGCAGCTGTTCCTTGCTGTTTTTTGGGTAGTGGTGGTGGGGTTTAAAATGTGTGAAGATTTATATTTCTGTGAGTGTTCCTCTTTGAAAAAGCAACTCCCGTCTGTTATTATTGTACCACATACCAGGGCTTATTAGAAGTGAGCTTAGCTTTATCTGTAAACAACTGCAGCACTCTCAGCCTAGAGCAGAGAGGGGGGGAAATGAAACAAAACCTCATTGTCGGCTGTTTGCTCCTGTCTGGCTGTTGTGCTCTGCTTGGCTGGTGCGGCAGCTATGGAGAAGAAAGAAAAAAACAGCTGCAGGAGTAATCAACTAGTGTGAGTTGCTGCACCTGCAGCTCTTGTCTTTGTGCTTTATTTCCACTGGGGTAGGCATGAAGTGTGCTGCTGGATGAAAATCTGTATGGATTGAACAGACAAATTTAATTCCATATTTCTCAGAAGCATGATTGTGGGGGTTTTCCTTCCAAGATCTCAGTTATTGCACTTCACCTTCCACTCAGTTCTTGCACAGACACCTTGCAGACATGTACAGTCATACCTTGGGTTACGAACGCTGCAGGTTGCGCGTTTTCGGGTAGCGGACCGTGCCAAACCCGGAAGAACTAGAACGGGTTACAGTAGTACCTCAGGTTAAGTACTTAATTCGTTCCGGAGGTCCGTTCTTAACCTGAAACTGTTCTTAACCTGAAGCACCACTTTAGCCAGTGGGGCCTCCCGCTGCTGCCATGCCGCCGGAGCACGATTTCTGTTCTTATTCTGAAGCAAAGTTCTTAACCTGAAGCACTATTTCTGGGTTAGCAGAGTGTGTAACCTGAAGCGTATGTAACCCGAGGTACCACTGTACTTCTGCGTTTCAGTGCTTGTGCATGCGCAGAAGGCCAAAATGACATCACGCGTATGCGCAGAAGCGCTCGTGCGCAGACGTAGCACTGCAGGTTGTGAACGTGCCTCCCACACAGATAACGTTTGCAACCCGAGGTATGACTGTATCTAATCTAACCCTTTCCTGCATCTGACTGCAAATAAACAGGGCAGGCAGAGTCCGCCACAGCTGTTGCTTTTATGTGGCTGCACACTGCCCAGGAAACAACTGATATGGGTCATTAGAAAGAAATACACATATCAGGTGTTTTTTAAAACATCGCCACCACCACAAAAAACAAAAAACAGTGCAACCCTATTAGGACCAGCCCTACCATTAGGCAAATGGAGTCAACAGCTTAAGGTAGCAGATGCTGGGTTCAGCAGCAGCTTCTACCATCCCTGCGAGGTCTCTTAAAACAGCCTGCCCTGTGTGTCTTAAGTTGGCCTGCTGCTCTCAGGTACATAGGAAGATGCTTTCACATCATTTTAAGGTAAGTTTCAACTGCTAGTCTGTTCAGAATCTATATATGGAATGGTGGTGGTTTGGGTGTCATCTTGCCCTTTGCCTCAGGCAGAAAAATGTATTGGACCCTGAATCCTATGAACACTCATTGAGCTAAATGGAGCTTACTTCCAGGTCAGGGGGCATGGGTTTGCCTCCAGATAGACTCATTTGCACACATACCCATGTGCCTGCAGAGTACTTCTGGTACTGTTTGTAGCACTAGATCCCTCTGTACATGCACTGATGTCCAGTGGCAAAGGATGGTAGGTTTCCATTGAACCACTACACAAGCTGCCACTGCCTGCAAAATAAGCATCTTCACTTAAACATTTCCTATATCTTTTTTACACTGCAGGGGTTTACAAAAATCGTTTCACACTTTAGTATTTGGAGTAATTGCCTTGTAATGATGCCATTTCATTTGTGTAGTGTTCATTTTGCTAGGGACTCTGTTCTCATGTGAGCTCCCTACTGAGTTTTTAATGATCTCTCTGCTGTACATGGCATCCAAAAATGCTGTCTGCTGTAACCGATCCCATTTTAGTGCATGGGCTTATTCCAGTCCAGAGCCAATCTTAAAATGGCTTATCAAGTTGATACAAATGTACCCCTGGTTGCTACAGAAATTAAGGCTCTTTATCCCTTTAGCTGAATATATGTATCACTGATTCTATTCACCTTTTGGGTGCTTGTGAAAACACCACTCTTTAGCTCTTGTACAATACTTTGTGTGTAGTCTGTGCAAGGAGTAGCACTGCCCATTTTAAAGCTTTTCTCTCCCCAATAGTCTGCATAGGTGTGTACTAATATTTTGTTCATTTGCATCTTTTTGCATAAAAGGTAAAGGTAAAGGGACGCCTGACCATTAGGTCCAGTTGCGGATGACTCTGGGGTTGCGGCGCTCATCTCGCTTTATTGGCCGAGGGAGCCGGCGTACAGCTTCCGGGTCATGTGGCCAGCATGACTAAGCCACTTCTGGCGAACCAGAGCAGCGCACGGAAATGCCGTTTACCTTCCCGCCGGAGCGGTACCTATTTATCTGCTTGCACTTTTATGTGCTTTTGAACTGTTACGTTGGCAGGAGCAGGGACTAAGCAACGGGAGCTCACCCCGTTGCGGGGATTCAAACCACCGAGCTTCTGATTGGCAAGTCCTAGGCTCTGTGGTTTAACCCACAGCACCACCCGCGTCCCTTCCATCTTTTTGCATACAGCACAAAAATAAGGAACCCGATGTATAGAAACATATACAAATTGGGGGGAAAACCAGGGGTGATCCCCATTTCGAAGAGAAACTCCTTCTTCAGCTGACAATATAAAGGAAAATGGTAGCAACCCAAGCCAAACAATATAATGTGAACTTTTCCAGACCATGAGCAGGCTGACTCACCCTGTGAAGTTAACAAGGTCCCACATCAGGTACAAGTTGAAGCAACTGCTGCATACTGACTAGCAGAAGACAGCTAGCTCTCTCTGGTCAGACCAAAGTGAGTCAGAAGTGATGCGAATCAGCTGTTACTCAGAGCACAGCCACCACTCTCACCTCCGTCACACCATACAGCAAAACCATACTCAACACCTCCCACACCACTGAACATACAGTGGGATAGTACCAGCTCCTTCTTCAAATATCAGATTTTTTTGCTGAAGCTGAAGAAAAATCATCTTGGTGCATACAATATTCCAGAATCCCAGTAAAATAACAATGAAGTCATGTGGAACCACACAGGAAAATCCCCCCAACCTCCCAGGCATGATCGTGCTGCAAAAGTCACTTCTGGGAGGACCCTTAGCTTGAATGCTATTCAGATAAATTTTGGGCTTTCCTCTCCTAATTGTTCTAATATTCCCTAATCTAATATTCCCTCTAATCATTCAATATTCTTCCAGGAACATTCGTACAAAATTCAGATTCGTTTCTCATGTATATAGTGATGGCCGATGTAGCACATGCTGAGAAAACAGTGATCATAAAGCCTTGCAGGGATAAAACTAGCCCAACTTAGAGCAACTTCCACAATCTGATCTGTTACAGTATGAGGCCCCCTCCTCCACACCTCCACCCTGCAGTTAAATCTTCAGTTTGCAGTCAGTGCAGTGAATGGGGAGATGTCCTAGTTTTTCACACTGTGCTGTGGATCAGTAGTTTGCTGTCATTAAAACAAGGATCACAGCTAGGCTAACCTTGATCTCTTCTTCCTGAGACGTGCCTTTCTTGCTTTAGCTTTTGTTCCAGCTTCTTAACCATCTGTTTGATACAGATTTTATTTAAAGAAGTGCATTAGTAATACATAACAAACAAAAAGCAGACAGATTCTGACTCAGTCCTGAGACTGAGTGTGTGTGGATTTGGGGGGTAGATCTCGTCAGCAGAGTGTCTGCATTCCACCAGATTTCTGGGACACTTCTCTCCATTTTCAGATGTGAGCCTCAAACCATTAAATCACTAATTTGCAGGGTTTACATAACCACGGATCCCTGGACCCTGCTATAGGTTGAAAACCTTCTGAATCGAAATGACTTGGAAACATTTCTGAAAGTACAATTTTCCACGTACATGCTCTGCATCTCAAGTGAGTACTAGAAAATGATGCAGAAAAGTCACAGCTAGAGCTGTGCTAAATATTACCTAGCCTCTATTTGTTGGTAGTCGCTAGCAGTTTTGATGGGGTCTTACATCTTTTTCATGGGAAACCCCCCTCCCAATGTTGTTGTTGTTGTTTAGTTGTGTCCGACTCTTTGTGACTCTATGGACCAGAGCACGCCAGGCACTCCTGTCTTCCACTGCCTCCCGCAGTTTGGTCAAACTCATGCTGGTAGCTTCGAGAACACTGTCCAACCATCTCGTCCTCTGTCGTCCCCTTCTCCTTGTGCCCTCCATCTTTCCCAACATCAGGGTCTTTTTCAGGGAGTCTTCTCTTCTCATGAGGTGGCCAAAGTATTGGAGCCTCAGCTTCAGGATCTGTCCTTCCAGTGAGCACTGAGGGCTGATTTCCTTAAGAATGGATAGGTTTGATCTTCTTGCAGTCCATGGGACTCTCAAGAGTCTCCTCCAGCACCATAATTCAAAAGCATCAATTCTTTGGCGATCAGCCTTCTTATCCATCAAGCCCTACTTATCTGGCCTTTGAGATTCACCCAAGCCATGACCTTCCTCAGCTCTGCTCCATGCCCTCCTTAAATCCTGGATACAATGTACTCTTGATCTGAGATGATGTGTCTTCTTTTGCTTGGGTGGAGAGATAAACATTTGTATAAACCTCTGACTTTTGCACTGCTGAAATGTAGCCCAATGTGCAAAGGTAAGAATCACATCAGTGGCCCTGCTCACCTTTCTCGCTCACCCACTTTTTGCCTCTGACCCTGCCCATCACTCTCATGCTTTTCCCAGGAGGTTGCACATGAGGAAATGCAGGTCTTGGGCAGTGGCAAACGTTGGGCTTTCAAATTTCAGCAGCACCCTGAAAGACCTACATTGGCTCCCAGTACATTTCCAAGCACAATTCAAAGTGTTGGTACTGACCTTTAAAGCCCTAAATGGCCTGGGCCCAGTATACCTGAAGGAGCGTCTCCACCCCCATCGTTCTGCCTGGACACTGAGGTCCAGCTCTGAGGGCCTTCCAGCAGTTCCCTCACTGACAGAAGTGAAGTTACAGGGAACGAGGCAGAGGGCTTTCTCGGTAGTGGCACCCGCCCTGTGGAAAGCCCTCCCATCAGATGTCAAGGAAATAAACAACTATCTGACTCTTAGAAGACATCTGAAGGCAGCTCTGTTTAGGCAAGTTTTTAATGTTTGCTGTTTTATTCTGTTTTTAATTTTTTGGGAGCCATCCAGAATGGCTGGGGAAACCCAGACGGATGGCTGGGGTATAAATAAGTTGTTGTTGTTGTTGTTGTTGTTGTTGTTGTTGTTGTTGTTGTTGTTCTTCTTCTTCTTCTTCTTCTTCTTCTTCTTCTTCTTCTTCTTCTTCTTCTTCTCCTCCTCCTCCTCCTCCTCCTCCTCCTCCTCCTCCTCCTCCTCCTTTCTCCTTCTCCTTCTTTCCTGTATTAATCACATTCCATCCTATCTGGAACACACCGTCAACTGGTGTCAACCATTCTATAGCTAATCAGATCTGGCTGCATGAGGATGTCACTAAGAGCAATGTACCTGAATAAAGAAATTATCTGCAGCCACCTTTAAGGGCTGCTGAAAAACTGTTGAAATAGGCAAGCACTTTGGGCAGTGTCAAAAATGTTCACAAGAAATTTGTCAGAAATTTTTCAGCCGTTCTCAAGAAAAAGCATGCCGCTAACACAGGAACAATGCTAAAGGCACTCTGGAGATTTCAGGTTGTGGGAAATGGCCAAACAGTGTAATAATAGTGAAGCTTACTTACTGTATAACATGACAAGAAGGGAACCATAAGGATGGAAGAGGAAGTATTTCATCTGTGGCATACAGATGACACACACTCAGCCCTTAAATATAGATGTTTAGAGTCTCCATCTATTATTCAAAAAATAAATATGTAGCTTTTCACACTTCTATCTATTGATGAGGTTCTCCCATTTTAGTTTTAGGCGCACAATAGCCCTGTGAGCTCTATTAGGCTATAAGGTAGTAGTTCAACCTACCTCACAGGGTTGTTGTGAGAATAAAGCGGAGAAGTGAAAATCATGTTTGCACTTTGAGCTGCTTGACGTAAAGGTAGGTTATACATGTGACAATAAAATGAAACAAAATACTTGTTCCTATGCCAATATGTGGGTTAGGGGTTAAAACAAACACTTTCAGTTCTGTTCAGAATCTGCTGGAGAACCAGTGTGGTAGTTTTAAGGTTGGTGAGATCTATTCCATTCACTGTATCCCAAGCAGAAATCTAGGTTGCTTTATTTCCTTCTTTCTTTCTTCTTCTTCTTCTTCTTCTTCTTCTTCTTCTTCTTCTTCTTCTTCTTCTCCTCCTCCTCCTCCTCCTCCTCCTCCTCCTCCTCCTCCTCTCACACAATATTTCTTTCCCACACAATATTTTGTGAAAATTCTGTCCCTTAGCTCTCCCTCCCCCCTTTCCCCTCCATTCTAGTATGGTCCACTAAATCACTCTTATGTCAGTGAGAATGTTCTTATTTTTTCTTTGTTTAATTATACAACTCTCTTGAAGTTTTTCCCCCCTTTCTTTTTTAAAAGGTTCCTTTCATGTTAAATAATCAAAGTCTTAGTAGGTATGTTAGTCACACAGAGCTGATTATGACAGTTATATTCTGTTGCAGTTTGTAAATCAGTGTAATATATAAAAAAAGTAAAAATATAAGTGGGTGAAGAAATCTGTCTAGTACTACACCTAGGTGCTTAGATCCTGCGAGTAGCCTATAGAAGGAACAAATGGGATCACAGAATTGCAGAGTTGGACGGGACCACGAGGGTAATTTAGTCAACTCCCTGCAATGCAGGAATCTTTCACCCGATGTTGGGCTTGGACCCACGACCCTGAGATTAAGAGTCTTATGCTCTACTGACTGAGCTATCCCTAATCAGTCCCTTTCCCCCACACACCTGGCATTTTTTCTCCCTCTCTCATAACCCTAGAACTGGTGAACATCCAGTGCAGATGAATGTTGGAAGACGCAGGACTGATGAAGTACTTCTTTATGCAGTGCTCAATTAGACAATGGAACTTGCTCCAATAGGAGCACAGACAAATTCATGGAGGGTAAGGCTTTCAGGGATAGTTTCCACCATATGCTGAAAACACAACTCTTTACAATGGCCTTTAAAAACATACATACATATACATACATACATACACATATATGGACCCTCATGATTCCTGTGACTGTAATTTGTTTTAAACTGTTTTTAATATTGAATTTGCTGTAATCTGCCCTGGAACCTTGTGGCAAAGGGCTGGTTAGAAATAAAAATAAAATAATTGATATGCTAATAATATAACATAACCTGTTTGACCAGTATGAGAACAGTATGTGGGCTTTTCATCTGACCCAGCAGTCTCTTCTTATATTCTTAACTGGAGCTCTGTTTAGGGTTATTTGGGACTGCTCTAACACCTACCAGTATCTTCTAGCGCTAGTGACAGCCCTATGGTGCTCTTGATGAGAACTTCAGCCTGAATATGAATACTATGACATGGGTTGGGTGTGTGTGTGAACCTCATCCACAATTCCTCACTCTGAGAAAGGACCCCTTCCTTGGGATAAATCCAGGAAGACCGTACCACTGCAGCAACTGATAGGGGTGGTCAGGAAGGTACAACATTGGTGACTGGGCAGGAGGGAGGAAGCAGCAGGCAGGGAGTGGCAGGCAACAGTGGCAGATGGCTAGCTAGGGGTGATGGTAGCCAACAGGCTAGTTAATTGCAATGGAGGACAGCTGGCCCTGTGGGCATCAGGCAATATCCTCCTTCTCAGCTGCCTGAGGTGAGTGCCAAGGGCATTAAAGACTAGAATAGTGTGGAATATGTCTACAATATTACAGCAAAGTAAAGCAGTTTACAAAGAACATAGGCAGATTTTATATTTTGATGTTTGATTGGAGGCATAACTGTTTTATTCCATTGTGAATACTTGGCATAGAAAGAACATAGAAGGAAGCATGCTTCATAAAAACATTCCCAACTTATCAAAATGTGTAAAAAAAATTCCAGGTCAGTGTTAAGAAAAGAGAGTGATTAACTCTCTGAGAAAGTTTATGAAGTGCCTTAAGCTCCACTCTAGTGCAGTTTGACTTCCAACTGATCTTTAAACTTCATGGCAGAGCAGCCCTTTGTATTACAGCAAGGATATTCTGAAGGCTACAAGGTACTGGAGCGTGGAAGAAATTAAACAGGCACATTCTGCTTGAATAATACACTCAGTTCTTTGTAATGATTCTTGTCCCTGGATCCCAAGAAATGACTTTCTGCCAGAACATTCAGGCCCATGAAGAAAATTCAAATAAGTTATGAAACAAGCCATGTGCCTAGATCCCATCGGTCGTTGCACATGCATATTTGCTCAAACTGTGGCCCGGGATCTGTAGGGTTAAAAACAATATAAATGTGCATCTCTGCATGTGCATAAATGGAAGCAAGACTGCAATAGAGCATCTGTCCTCAACTAGGCACCTTCCAAATGTTTTGGACTACAACTCCCATCAGCTTCAACATGTGTAGTCCAAAATGTCTGGAGGGCACTGGGTTGACAAAGGCTGTAGCAGAGGAGTTAAGCTGTTGCACATGCATATTCAATGAAGCATGGAACCTGTAGTATTTAAGCAGTGTGAACATGCCCATGTGGGTATGCAGAGATTAAAGGAAGGCTGCAGGAGAGGATTTAGATATCAGATGAGTTGGTTTGCCATGAACAAGATTTTAAAGTGCATCATAGAAGGTTACCGAATAAGTGTTGCAATCGTGTGAAAAATTGCACCGAAACTCGCAGAATGAACACGCACAGTTGGTTTGATGAAAGGATTTCAGATTTCAGGAACCTGAATTGAACAAAATAATAATAACAGACAATTGGAGACCAATCCATGAATTGAAACTTAACAAGAAGGAAGAGGTCAGATGGTAATGTGACTATAGGAACCAATCCATCAAAAATATTTCTTCCTTGTGCTCAGGTCCATGCAATTTGCAGCTCCTGTTCAATTCCAGGAGTATAGCACGGGTTGCTTTGCAGGAACACTTCATCCATAATCTCTCAAAATGTTTTGTAACTGTATGTGAATGATAATACTTGTAACCCTTTTATTATAAATGATGTCAGGGTCAGCTGATGTAAGAAATTGCTTTTCCAGAAATAAATTAAGGGAATTTGGCACTATTAAATACAGATAGCATTGTCTCTTCTCTGTTTCAGATATCAACATATACCATCAATCAGCTTTGTCTCCTAAGTAGACAGCATTAAAAAGGGATATAACATCCAGTTCTAGATAAGTGTGTGGCAAAGTTCTTCCAACCCCAGATTAATTACTGTTATCCCTAAACTGGCAGCAAGTGAGGGGGTGAAAATGTACCATCCAGATTTATATTTGTTCTGCACTGATTTGTATTCAAGAATGAATATGAAATGTCTCTTGGTATTTGGTCCCATGAATATTCAAAGGGGTCCCCCGCCCCGTTCCTATGAGTAAGCCATTTATAATTGGAGCCCAAATAAGATGCGCAAGAGGTTTAATATAAAATGAAATTCTAGGCAGGAAAACAGAAGCATGTGTGTGAGTGTGAGGCAGAAGGTACAGATTCAGAGCCAGTCTAAGTTCTCAGCCCAGGACTATCCCTGTCTTACTAATGTTCTGGAGCTGTTCATCTCCATTGGCCATGCTGGGTAAGGAGGGTGGGAGTTCAACTGCAACACCATTTGGAGGGCCTCTGGCCCCTCATCTGTGCTTGTATGGGCTTTTATTCTTAAGACACTTTCAGAAATTATTGGAAACCACATTGCCACAGAATGTCTTCTTCCCCTCCATATCTTATTTATAAAACAATGTCTGGAGTGCTGATGAATGTGAGTTGTTAGAAATGAGAGACAATAATAAGAGTGTGCTAATGGAGCATCTTTAGATGGGTGCTGGAAAACCCATCTTACTAGCAGGAGTGTGAAAAAAGCATAGAGAAGGGTGATAAAAGGGAGGACTTCCAACCCCAAGGTGGCTGTCACCAATGGAAGCAAAAGCTCTGAAAAGGCTCAATATGGAGGCCAAATGGCCGACATATTGGGAAATTTTGGAGCAAGAAGGAGATAAATTGAGATTGCAGAGTTTTGAAAAATTAAAAAATAAAGTGAGAGATTGGCTCCACTACTATCAGATAATGGAGGCATATAATTTGGATAAGAAAATAGGCTTCCAAGTGGAAAAGTCAAAATTAGGAACAGAATTGTTAGAACCCAAAACTAAAAATTTGTCAAGAATGTATAACTTGCTGTTGAAATGGAATACTCAGGATGAAACGGTGAAATCTGCTATGATTAAATGGGCACAAGATGTTGGACATAATATTATGTTCGCTGACTGGGAACAGTTATGGACCACAGGTATGAAGTTTACGGCATGTAATGCCTTAAGAGAGAATATTATGAAAATGATATACAGGTGGTACATGACCCCAGTCAAGCTTGCAAAAATTTATCATTTGCCCGATAATAAATGTTGGAAATGTAAAGAAACTGAAGGTACATTCTTTCACCTTTGGTGGACGTGCCCAAAGATTAAGGCTTTCTGGGAAATGATATATAATGAACTGAAAAAGGTATTTAAATATACCTTTCTGAAGAAACCAGGGGCCTTTCTCTTGGGCATTGTCGGCCAACTGGTGCCAAAGAAGGACAGAACCTTTTTCATGTATGCTACAACAGCAGCAAGAATACTTATCGCAAAGTATTGGAAGACACAAGATCTACCCACTTTGGAAGAATGGCAGATGAAGGTGATTGACTACATGGAATTGGCGGAAATGACTGTCAGAATTCGAGACCAGGGAGAAGAGTCGGTGAAAGAAGACTGGAAAAAGTTTAAGGACTATTTACAGAAATATTGCAAAATTAAGGAACTTTAGAAGGATGTTGGATAGAAACTAAGAGGTTTTTAGCTGTAATGCTTTAAGAGACATGGAAAAAAAAAGGTTAACAATTGGGTAAAAGATTAATGGTAAGGATTTGCTGAACCAACAAATTGAATTGGAATACAAAGAAGGGAGGTATGAGGAGGTCCGGGGAAATAAGAGTAAGGAAGATAGGTTATGGAACATTATTGTGTTTTTAACTGTTTTATTTTGTATGTTTTTTCTTATTTTTTACTTTTTTGCTGTAATTTATACTTTTTTCTTTGTTTTCTGTATTTTTGTGAAACTTTAATAAATATCATTAAAAAAAAATAAAATAAAAGGGAGGACTTCCTCTCTCACACCTGTGAGAAAACCAGCCTCATATATAATCAACATGCTTTAGTCTAAATAAACATGAAGGGGTTAATACAATAGAGTAAGCTGTCCTGCTTGGCTAAGCTATGTCCACTTCCCCATACCTTGGGAGGAACTAGGTAATCAGTCAAGCCTTTGCTGTCCTCCAGTATACCTGAAAAGCTCAGCATGTGAAGGAATTTGAGGTAGTTGCTCCCGCTCAACCGCATGGCTATCAGAAGCCACTCTTGAGTTGCTATGCAAATTTTTAAGAACTTTCACCACTTTTTAACTAAGTCAAGTTTTATTGCCTGTGTAATTTTTCTGAATGCTGTCTGGAAAAGCCTTTGAAGAGCTTGTAAGTAAACCATTTTTAAACTCAACAAACATGTGGTATTTTCCTATGCTGAGGTAAGAGGGAAACTTTGGAAAGAAACTTCTTAAGGGGACATTTTGAAAGTCACTTGGAAGGGCACATTTTAAAGGTTTAACAGCCTATACTTCCATGCTTTACTTTGCTGCATATTTTGCGAATTTAATTCTCTGCTGGGGTTCTCTTACCAAGGAGTACTTGCCCCAAACTTGGATATTGCCATCCAATAATTCTCTTTTTGAGATATCCATTTTGAACCAACAACATTGTCAGCATTTCACCACTAGGCAAAGGTGCTTTTGTATTCTTGGGCATTTGGGCAGCACCATTTATATGATACTGTATTGCTGAATTTGCTTTTAGCAATGCTTATGTGATTTTATTATTGTGTTTTTCTTGGTTGTAAGTTGCTTCAGAACAATTTTAGTGAGAAGCTACATGCAAATTTAATAAACTAAACTTAATTAAACTTAATTGTGATGATAATATGGAATAATCAATGTTATAAGCCATGTAAAGTATTTTGACTTGTACAAGCATCACAAATGTCCAAGGCAGTTAACCTGAATGATGAGCGTGAATGTTGGTGCCATCTGAATAAATCTTCTTTCTGACCAGCTATTCTGGGAACCTAGAATACACATAGCAATTCCTTGGCTCCTGATAGGCCATCTTATGCAGCACCTGAATAGAAAGAACCTCACAAAGATATAAACTCAAATTCTGTATCTTAAATGAGGAGATACATAATTGCAAAATCCACCTTGGTATTCATAAGTATATTCAAAAGGGAACAGAAATGATCCTAGCAGAGTCTAATTACCAGAGAGTCTTTCAGATTTGTTAGATAAAATTAGCTATTGTTATGGATGCCATCATATCTTGCTCTTTGCCACTAACCATCCTATTTGATAAGCTAAATACTTAACTGTTCCTTTTCCACGTACAAAATACTGATAAGTGTCAGGCCTGTCCCTCTGCCTCACATTCCTAATTGGTAACGATGTCTAGTTTCAAAAAGATAATTTAAAATGTAAGCCATGGAATGCAAACTGACCAGTCTTCCTTCTAAAATATTCAAACAATATATTCCAATTTGCATCATATTTGTTCAAATTATCACATTTGACACATACAATTCTCTCTCTCGCTGTCAAATGTACCACATCACTTCAGCAAGATTAAGGTTTTAATTTCCCATGAAAATACAACCATTGGGCTATGCTTTTACTAAAGTTAAGAATGCGATGAAAAGCTTTTCAGAGAGTGCAAATCATTCAGATATGTTCACCTGTGTATTAAAATTAGTTTGCTTTATGAATGTGTGGTACAGATTGGTGTGTGTTTCTTTGTGGCTGATTAGCTGCACTCCCTGTGCAAAGGTCAGAGGGGGCAGGGTTTCTGTTGAGGCAGGTGATTAGCTGTGGAAGGAGCTTATCAGAGCTTGCAGGGCAGCGGCGCCCTAGGGGAGACCTAGGGTTTTTTTGTGGGGGGAGTTATTTGTCCTGTCTTCACGCTTTTTATGATGGAGGACCGCTGTAGCCACCCCCAACGACACGTTCTCAAGATGGAGGGGGAGGGAACAGCTGCAGTCGCCTGCGGTTCCTGCGCAATGTTTGCCATCTTGCCAAAGGTTGCAGGCAGCTTTACCTGCAGCAATTGCATGTTGATTGCCCTCTTAGAAGACAAAGTGCAGCAACTGGAGGAACGTGTAGCTATGCTCCAAAGAATTAGAGAGCTGGAGCTCTTCTTGGAAGCAACAGAGCACACCGTCTCCACAAGGAGGTGACAGGGGACTCCCCTGAGAAGGAGGCTAGTTCACCAACACAGGAGCCAGATATATGGAGAAACGTGACTCAAAGAAGTAGGAGGCCCAGGGTTCGCTCTGATTGAGGTCCTCTCCCCTAGCATGGAAGATGAAGAGCAGACTCCATTTGAGGATCTCTCCCTCATTACAGTCGATCAGGTATATGAAGACGAGCAGCAAAGTCAGTCCTCAGGGAATGTGCAGGCGACCTTGGAGCGGACAGTTCACGGAAGAACCCCGACCAAACCTAAGAGGAGGCGTGTAGTGGTGATAGGGGATTCCCTACTGAGGGGAACAGAAGCAGTGATCTGTGGGCCTGACAAGATGTCTCGGGAAGTGTGCTGTCTCCCCGGGGCTAAGATCCAAGATGTAACTGAACGACTGCAAGGAATCATAAAACCCACTGACAAATACCCTTTCCTCTTGGTTCATGTGGGAACCAATGACACTGCAAGCAATAGCCTCCAGAAGATCAAAAGAGACTATGAGGCTCTGGGCAGGAAATTGAAGCAATTAAATGCACAAATTGTCATCTCATCTGTCCTCCCAGTTGAACGACGTGGCCCAGGGAGAGAGGGAAAAATAGTGGAAGTGAACAGCTGGCTTTGCAAATGGTATAAACAGGAACGGTTTGGATTCTTAGATCACAGACTGCAGTTTCTTGAAGATGGACTTCTGGCAAGCGATGGGCTGCACCTCACAACGGTTGGGAGGAATGTTTTTGCCAAAAATCTCAGAAACCTCATCAGGAGGGCTTTAAACTGACTAATGTGGGGGAGGGAGACAGTGTTCCTGAAGGTAGGAGTCTATCAATTGATGAAGATGATCATCCAAATGTCATAGACCAAATGGAGCAAACAGCACGCAGACCTAGTGGTGGGAGGAAAAAATCCTTAAATAAGAGACACGGGAGAATGATTAATGGACTTCAATGTCTGTACACTAATGCGCAAAGCATGGGAAATAAACAAGATGAGCTTGAGCTCTTGGTACAGCAAACTAAATATGACATAATAGGCATCACTGAAACCTGGTGGGATAAGTCCCACGATTGGAATGTAATAATGGGGGGATACAATCTATTTCAGAGAAACAGACCAGACAAGAAAGGAGGAGGAGTGGCGTTATATGTCAGGGATGTGTATACCTGTGAAGAGATCCAAGATTTAGAACCTCAAAGCCAAAGTGAGAGCATTTGGGTCAAAATTAAGGGAGAGAAGAATAACAGTGACCTCATTGTGGGAGTTTACTATAGATCCCCAAGCCAAACGGAGGACATAGATGATGCCTTCCTGGAACAGATGGCCAAGCATGCAAAAAGAAGGGAGATAGTAGTAATGGGGGACTTCAATTACCCGGATATTTGTTGGATGTCAAACTCAGCCAAGAGCATAAGGTCAAACAGATTCCTCACTGGCCTTGCAGACAACTTCATTGTCCAGAAAGTGGGAGAAGCAACAAAAGGAACAGCCATTTTAGATCTGGTCCTAACCAATGTTGATCATTAGGCGTGGGTGATCATGCTCTTCTGAAGTTTACTATACAGTGGAAAGGAGCAGCCAAGCATACTAGGACTCAATTTCTTGACTTTAAGAAAGCCGACTTCATAAAACTTAGGGAAGTGCTGGGTGAGATCCCATGGACAGTAATACTAAAAGGAAAGGGAGTTCATGATGGCTGGGAGTTTTTTAAGAGGGAGATAGTAAAAGCACAACGTCAGGCAATACCAATGAGACGGAAACATGGAAGGTGCCTAAAGAAGCCAGGGTGGCTATCTAAAGAACTTTTAACTGAGTTAAGATTAAAAAAGGATGTGTACAAAAAATGGAAAAGGGGGGAAACCACCAAAGAGGAATTCAAACAAATAGCCAGCACGTGTAGACACAAAGTCAGAAAAGCTAAAGCACAGAATGAACTCAGGCTTGCTAGAGAGGTTAAAAGCAACAAAAAAGGCTTTTATGGGTATGTTCGTAGCAAAAGGAAGAACAAAGAAACAGTGGGATCACTCAGAGGAAAAGATGGTGAAATGCAAACAGGGGACACAGAAAGGGCTGAACTCCTCAATGCCTTCTTTGCCTCAGTCTTCTCTGATAAAGAAAACAATGCTCGACCTGAAGAATTTGGAGCAAATGATTCAGCAAAGGAAACACAGCCCAGAATAACTAAGGAGATAGTACAAGAATACTTGGCTAGTTTAGATGTATTCAAGTCTCCAGGGCCAGATGAACTGCATCCAAGAGTATTAAAAGAACTGGCAGATGTGATCTCAGAACCACTGGCAGTCATCTTTGAGAATTCCTGGAGAACAGGCGAAGTCCCGGCAGACTGGAGGAGGGCAAATGTTGTCCCTATTTTCAAAAAGGGGGAAAGAGAGGACCAAATAATTACCGCCCAGTCAGTCTGACATCAATACCAGGGAAGATTCTGGAGCAGATCATTAAGCAAACAGTCTGTGAGCACCTAGAAAGGAATGCTGTGATCACCAATAGTCAGCATGGATTTCTGAAAAATAAGTCATGTCAGACTAACCTGATCTCGTTTTTTGACAGAATTACAAGCCTGGTAGATG
The DNA here is from genome assembly GCF_964106645.2 of Podarcis pityusensis. Classification (NCBI taxonomy): domain Eukaryota; kingdom Metazoa; phylum Chordata; class Lepidosauria; order Squamata; family Lacertidae; genus Podarcis; species Podarcis pityusensis. Next base: position 46,213,249 of record NC_138029.1, on the reverse strand, counting down.
AAGGGAACGCAGTGGATGTAGCCTACCTTGATTTCAGCAAGGCATTTGACAAGGTGCCCCATGATATTCTTGTAAAGAAGCTGGTAAAATGTGGTCTTGACTATACTACCACTCAGTGGATTTGTAACTGGCTGACTGACCGAACCCAAAGGGTGCTCATCAATGGTTCCTCTTCATCCTGGAGAAGAGTGACTAGTGGGGTGCCACAGGGTTCTGCCTTGGGCCCGGTCTTATTCAACATCTTTATCAACGACTTGGATGATGGACTCAAGGGCATCCTGATCAAATTTGCAGATGACACCAAACTGGGAGGGGTGGCTAACACCCCAGAGAACAGGATCACACTTCAGAACGACCTTGACAGATTAGAGAACTGGGCAAAAACAAACAAGATGAATTTTAACAGGGAGAAATGTAAAGTATTGCACTTGGGCAAAAAAAATGAGAGGCACAAATACAAGATGGGTGACACCTGGCTTGAGAGCAGTACATGTGAAAAGGATCTAGGAGTCTTGGTTGACCACAAACTTGACATGAGCCAACAGTGTGACGCGGCAGCTAAAAAAGCCAATGCAATTCTGGGCTGCATCAATAGGAGTATAGCATCTAGATCAAGGGAAGTAATAGTGCCACTGTATTCTGCTCTGGTCAGACCTCACCTGGAGTACTGTGTCCAGTTCTGGGCACCACAGTTCAAGAAGGACACTGACAAACTGGAGCATGTCCAGAGGAGGGCAACCAAAATGGTCAAAGGCCTGGAAACGATGCCTTATGAGGAACGGCTAAGGGAGGTGGGCATGTTTAGCCTGGAGAAGAGGAGGTTAAGGGGTGATATGATAACCATGTTCAAATATATAAAAGGATGTCACATAGAGGAGGGAGAAAGGTTGTTTTCTGCTGCTCCAGAGAAGCAGACACGGAGCAATGGATCCAAACTACAAGAAAGAAGATTCCACCTAAACATTAGGAAGAACTTCCTGACAGTAAGAGCTGTTCGACAGTGGAATTTGCTGCCAAGGAGTGTGGTGGAGTCTCCTTCTTTGGAAGTCTTTAAGCAGAGGCTTGACAACCGTATGTCAGGAGTGCTCTGATGGTGTTTCCTGCTTGGCAGGGGGTTGGACTCGATGGCCCTTGTGGTCTCTTCCAACTCTATGATTCTATGATTCTATGATTCTAGATAGGTTAAACTGAACAAGAAGTTAGACATCCAGGACAGAATCAGAATAGAACTTAGGATCAACACAAAGACTGTGTACACATTAATGGTTTAAAATGCAGCTAGGTCTTTCTTTTTCTCAGTTTTGGACATGGGGGAATGGTGGCTCTCTACTTGTTGTTGGGCTACAACTGCCAGAATGTCTGACCAAGCTGGCTGGGGCTGATGAGAGTTGGAGTCCAACAACATCCGAAGAATCACAGGTTCCCAATCACTGAATTAATAAGACTTACAGTGGTACCTCAGGCTACAGACACTTCAGGTTATAGAATCCACTAACCCGGGTTAAGAACTTTGCTTCAGGATGAGATCAGAAATTGTGCTCTGGTGGTGTGGCGGCAGCAGGAGGCCCCATTAGCTAAAGTGGTGCTTCAGGTTAAGAACAGTTTCAGATTAAGTACGGACCTCCAGAACGAATTAAGTTCTTAACCTGAGGTACCACTGTACTTCTGTGAGTATTTGCAAGACTGCGATTCTTATTTTCTTAGGTTGTACCCCTATACCCACTTGCCTTGGATGAAAAGCAGCTGAGTAGACAGTAGGCCCTGATAGTTGATTCCCCTCACCCAGTACAGCGGTACCTTGGTTCTCAAACTTAATCCGTTCTGGTAGTAAGTTTGACTCCCAAAACCATTTGAAAACCAAGGCACGGCTTCCGATTGGCTGCAGGAGCTTCCTGCACTCAATCAGAAGCTGCAGAAGCTGCTTTGGATGTTTGGCTTCCGAAAAACGTTCGCAAACTGGAACACTCACTTCCGGGTTGTGGCGTTCGGGAGCCAATTTGCTTGGGAGCCAAGCCGTTCGAGAACCAAGGTACCACTTTACTTAAAAAGGGCTTTAAAAAACCCTATCTGTTTTGAACTGCTTTTAAGTGCTGTGTTTTATATAGGCCATGCTGCTGTTTTATTTCTTTGGCCCTGGAAATGGGCTAGATAGACAGATAGATAGTATTTTACATTTTTATTACAATATATTATTTAATTCTTATGTTTGTATTTTGCTCACCACCTTGGGTGGACCTGGTCTAAAAGGACAGCTTATAAACATATATATATATATATATATATATATGCTGTCAGTTCCATTGCTTGTCATTGTGAACTAAAATGGGTAGTCTGGCTTCATATTTTAATCTCTGTACATGAATTCACCTTCTCAAAAGTGCTTACTGAAAGCAGCTACTTGTCTTTGGGGTGATACATCACTTGTTGCTATCCCATGCATTAAAAGAACTTAGCAAAGTCAATCTATAGCAAGCTAACGGTGATGAACAACTAGTTGCTTATCTCATCTCTGTGTTGATGTGTTTTCTACTGTCACAGAAGAGGAATTTTGGGTGACTGCCATATATTTTTCTCCAATGTGTTATTAGAGTGTGATGGCTTCCAAAAATCATTTTAGTCAGTTAAACTGAATAGCTGTCAGCTGTTGTCACAGGCTAGCCATATGTCAGGCAACAAAGTGAGTTTTGTAATACCACACAACTGTGGCTATCTATATTTCCTTATGTCACAAGAACAGTGACATTTTTAGCAATGGAGAACACACAAAAATTGCCATTTGGATTGATACACTTGTCTTTTCGGTTTGATCTCTCTCCTGGTTTTGTTAGCATTGCTTTTGTGGAAATTAAGTTTCTGTAGAGGCTGCAGAGAGCTAGACTCCTGTGCAAAATGTCTGGGAAGACTGGGGATGTCTCAGGCAAAATTGAACTCATTGACAGACCAAACTCCAGTCTGTGGCATTAGCAGGATAAAATCCAGGGACATTAATGTATAAGAAGAGTCTGACTGGGTATCCAGATTGGGGGAAGGTGGAGGGGAAGAATTGCTTCTTCAAGTTGTCCCAAACTATAATCCACACAAGGGAGAATGTGTTTCTCTTGTAGCAACTTTCATTTACTTGTGTGAGACTGCAACTGATTTGGTTTCAGTACAAATATCATGCTCTAACTCCAATTAGCTAAAGGGTCTGTATTTGAAATAACTCCCATCTATTCCATGAGATTCAGTCCTTCCCTTATCCAGAAACAGCAGGAGTGGGGAAACACTTCTTGGAGGTGATGAAGCAAACGGTTTTGCATTGACCTTGAGCTCCATCTTGTAGTGGTCATCCAGTTTGCCAAGCCCCTAAAGAGTTTAGAGAATCTTCTCTTGACATCTTTATCTGAGGCAATGGCGACATTCTTTCACTTTTCTATGAGACATAAGAGACCTGATTGCTAGTAGAACCATGTTTATTTCAATTTCACACAGGGCAATGGATGGGATTACAGACTGACGGGAGGTGACTGCACATTGATGGTGCCTTTTTGATCCTAATGGCCCATTGGAATGGTTGGGTGTATGAATTTATGTCATTGCTTTTAATTATTAGAGAAATGGTATCTAAGAGCCATAGTTCATACATGAAACATGGGAAGACAGGAAGCTCCCTTATACTAAGTAAGATCATTGGTTCATCTACCAGCTCAGTGTTGCCTACAGTAAGAAATATGCTTTCTGGCAGCAACACTCCATACTTTCTTTTTTTAAAAAAATAATATTTATTAATTTTCAACCATTTAAACACAACAAAGCAGAAAGACAGAAAAAAGAAAGAACAAAAAAAAAACCAAAGAAAAAGAAAAACATAAAACTGACAAAGCAAAACACAAACCATTTCAAACATAAAACAATTTCAATGTCTTATCTTTCATTCCCTTATATCCACGACCTCCTCACACCTCCCTTTTTGTTTCCCACTTCTATCAATTATTTCAGCAATTCCTTTCCATCTTCCTCTGTTTTCTATCCTATAATTATCTTAACATATTCTAGCCTTATTTTCCCTTTAATACACTATTAATCTATTTATACTTGATTCCTTATAGCATTTCTACTAAAGCCATATAATTTCATTCCAACATTTTTCTAACATTCATTATTTTTACAGTATTTCTATAAAAAGTCTTAAACTTTTTCCAGTCTTCTTCCACCAACTCTTCTCCCTGGTCTCGGATTTCTGCCAGTCATTTCCGCCAATTCCATATAGTCCATCAACTTCATCTGCCATTCTTCCCGAACTTTTAGAAATCCAATTCTTCTGCTTCAGCTCTACTCACAGGTAATTACTTTAAAGTCAAATTGTCCACAGGAAAAGGTCAGCGCTCTCCGGCAACAGCTATGCGGCTTCGCTCCGTGGAAGAAGCAGAGGATTCGATGCACCGCGCCGCTCACCCCACGCCGCTCCGGAGCCCCAAAAACCGGGGTTCCCCGTGAGTGGGGGAGGCGCAAAAGGTGCCTGCCGAATCCCACGTTCACAGGCTTCTCCCACCTGTGATTTTAATGGGTCTCCGCCTTCGCTGTGGCGGCCAGACCCAGATTCCCATGGAGCAGATTCCTCCCGATCAGAGGAATTCCACCATTACCGGAGGCGCCTTCCCGGAAGTCTCGCAACACTCCATACTTTCAGTCAGGAGTCTTTCCCAGTCAAACCAGTTTACTTTAAAACACTGGAGATTGAATCTGGGGCTATTTGTATGCAACATTCATACAGCTAGGATCAAAATTCTGGACAGTAACATTTTTATTTATTTAACCAAGTGTTGCTAAGTATTTTGGATGAATTGTTGGCTCCCCAGTAAAGATGATTAGAATTGCATTACTGACTGCACTAGACCTGGGAATCTTGAATTAAAAAGTGGTCTTCAGACTTTGAGGTCCATGTATATGTTGTCTGAGGCCTCTCTGGAATATGCCATTAAATGGCCATCAAGCATTTAGTGGAATCAAATAACCATATTATAAGAGACTTTACTCCAAACCACTGCTGAATAATGAATGCAACCAGTGACCCAAGTAGCCCATTGTGGCTCTACCACTGAGGGTACGTTGGAAGCTCATGAGCCCTGAATCTATGTGGGCAATGCCTTTTACAGGCTTCAGTCCCAACCCCCTCTCATAAGATCCTGTGGAGTGATCTCAATCCTGCAGGATCTTGTGAGAGCACAGTGGAAGACAAGATCCCAGTTCCCCACCACATCTTGAACTTCTGCATCACTGGGCAAAGTTGCCCCATGCTCTGAGTGCACTCAGAGCAGGATTTATCACCATTATTAAACCCAGCAGAATTCTTCTAGTACTTCCAGTGTATTTCTCTTTTTCTCTCTAGTACCCTAAATCCTTTTCCTGGTCAATCTGGTGTATAATTGTTTCACTTAGCACAGTTCCCTGCTTTGGTTCTTTGCTTCCTGACTAATTATTTTGCAGTTGTTTATGTTGAACTGTGCTTGCCATCTGTTGGAGCAAACAATTAAATAACTCAAATGCTTTTTATTCTGGCTGCAAGCTTCCTTTTTATTTGTTGTTCCTTATCAAATTTTAGCTTTATGTACAAAGTAGGAGAGTTAGTTAGATTAATCTGATTTGCATTTCTAGCACAAGATTGTTACCAGAACTTTTGAGATAGACACCACTTGTGAATTACCAGTGAGCATTATTAAAATCAAGAAGTCATGGGAGATATTACCATGTCAGCAATGGAGATGACTACCTGAAAACACTATCAGAAAGTGATACAAAAGCTGAACCTTATGATTTTGGCATTCAGGAATTGTTATTTGTGTGGGTGTGTTGCTGTTATATGACAAATAGTAGTGAAAAGATTTTATATATGAAATATACATGCATATAAAGGTAAACGTAAAGGTAAAGGGACCCCTGACAGTTAACTCCAGTCGCAGATGACTCTAGGGTTGCGGCGCTCATCTCGCTTTACTGGCCGAGGGAGCTGGCGTTTGTCCGCAGACAGCTTCCGGGTCCTGTGGCCAGCATGACTAAGCCACTTCTGGCAAACCAGAGCAGCACACGGAAACACCGTTTACCTTCCCACTGGAGTGGTACCTATTTATCTACTTGCACTATGACGTGCTTTCGAACTGCTAGGTTGGCAGGAGCAGGGACTGAACTACGGGAGCTCACCCAGTCGTGGGGATTCAAACCGCCGACCTTCTGATCGGCAAGCCCTAGACTCTGTGGTTTAGACCACAGCGCCACCCACGTCCCATATACACATACCTATATAATGCATATACATATGGAATTTGTAGCTTCCCAGGTGTGCTATTTTTGCCACTTCACATAGTTTCTGTAGGGAGACCCAAATGGCAGTGCATTCTCTTCTCCCCACAGCACAATTGGATTACCAAGCAAATCAGGACCATCTTATTGGGAGTGTCTCGATCCTAGTCCCCATTCCACCATGGGGAAGTAGATTCACAGTGTGATGGTGTTGATCCATGTGCTAAGTAATTCAGGCATTGGGTCAGGAGCACAGATCAGTTGCCATTTCTGTGACATCCACATAGCAAGTATATCATGTGTTAAATTTCCATGTCACATCATGCAGATATAAACTGCTGATATTAATGGGGCAGGAGTTTTGAGTCTTCTTTGATCCATAAAAGGCATGACTACTGATGGGTGATCTGGAAGAGCATTGTTAATCACAGTGGCTTTCAAACTTTCTACCTGCATGATGTACTTTCCATGTTGACTTGTCTTCTACTATGGCACTATTGCAGATTGCAGGAGATCACGTTCTCAGCTGCACCACCAACATGCAGGGTACTTTTGGCCACACCATTGCCTATTGTGAACGGAGGGTGTCCAGGACACCCCTATATTCCTAAGTGTTCACAAATCACAGAGGCATTTTTAAATATGAAAGTGTCTGATAAATAACAATTTGCGTGGCGAGTTCCCGCCTCCCCCCTTGTGAATAAAATAAAGACACGAGACACAAGAATTCGAGTTAATGGGTCAAATTATGCCACAACTTTATTGATTACAGGAATTGAGCGGCATTGGCTTAGGCATTGGTCCTAACAACCTAGCTGGAAGCTGCGCGGCAAAGAGGGAGACCCTCGGCTGCGCTAGACCTAAATGCAGCTAGGCCACGCCCCCTGGCCCAGCCGATTGGCTGGGCCAGGGATGACGCGTCTGAGGATTCCCGGGAATATCGCGGGGGCTGAGGCCCCACCCCCACGAGGCTGGGGTGGGGCGTGAAGCTCGCAACCCCACCTCCTCTCTCTCCTAGCTCGGAAGTGGCTATACGTATATAGGATGGAATTCAACCTAATGCTAAGGAGATCATTCCACCGGCCAATCATTTCCTCATGCTTGATGGAATGAAGTCCCACCTCCTCCCCCTATGTGCTGATCTGGGGGTTCTCCTAACCCCATCCCTAATTTTGAGGTGGGAGTGGGGGTGCAGGGCAGGAGAGGGATAAAAGTCCCATTGTACTAGCAGAACTTATTGCATGGGCTTCTGCTAGTGGGAATATTTAGCTGAATCCTGTCCACTATTTACTCATTTATATACTACTTATATGCCCAAATGGCTTCCAATGATAGTTAGTAGTTATTACAGATGATAATTCTCAATTTTCACATTTGAATCCTACAAAACCATTAACCTGTCATCTTCTTCTCTTTGTCAACTAACCTCACTGCTTTCAGGATATCCAGCTTCATAACTGTTTTATTTTTCCCTGCAAGCCTTATCTTGCCGAGATGATCCTAGTTTCATTATGCAGGGCCATCACTGAATGAGGTGTTCACAGTCAGGATGCAGATCAATTGCCTAGCTATTAATTTCTAGCAGAAACTCATGTTGATGTTGCTTTATTGGTTATATCTACTTCCTTTGTGGGCAAGATAGCGATATGAGATTGCACAGGTATTGCTGGCCAGCTTGGTATTGATCTGCTAAGCATAGATCCTTAAGGGAACTAAGGGAGTGACTCTGTGCCAGAGGGCAAATAGGTGGGCCTCCCTTCCTGATTAGCTAGAAAGACAAAAGGTCAGAGTAGGGAGTTGAATGGTGTGAGCTAGAAGCTGGAGGCAAAAGCTGTAGGCTGGAAAGGCAAAGAGAGAGATCCAGTCCTGATTTCTGCTGGAATCCAAGGCTGTGGCTGTGGGAGAAGCAGGAGTTTCTTGGGCTGCTGATGCTGTGAACCCCTTCATTGCAGGCTCACATTGTATATATGTGTAAATAGACCATAAAATCATAAAGACACCACAGTCTCCACTGCACCTCATTTCCAAAAGGAAACACGAACCCTAAGGAAGCACCTGAGACCCCTGGAATCTCTCACCGCTCGGGAATTGGGGTAGCGTGCAACAATGTATTCACATTTTGATGGCAAGTTAATTATCTCTGCTTTGCTCCCCCATGCACAACATCCATGTGAATTAAATGCTGCCTATTCCATTGGATTAAAAAGATGGTGCCATCGTTCCTTGGTTAAACACATGCCGTGTGTTTTCCATCTGCTACAGAGAATCCCAGATTCAGTCCCTGGCATTTCCAGAGGGTGGTGGAAACACCCTCTTTCTAAAACCCTGGAGAACTGCTACCAGTCAGTGGGTGGTAGTCAACTAAGTATTACTCAAGGGTAGACCCACTGAAATTAATGAGCATGACTAAGTTGGGACCATTGTTTTCAGTAGGTCTACTCTGAGTAAAACATAGTGGAAGACCATCCAGCATAGAAAATATTGAGCTACAGGCACTGATGATCTGATAGGGTGTAAGCCAACATATTATGTTCCATTATACACCCAGAAATAAAACTTGAGTATTAATTATTCTCCCTCTTACATCACTATACATCAGGACAGAAAGGAGGAATATCTGCCTTATTTCCAGGCATCTGATACTTGCAGAAGGAATTACTCTGGGGCTTCACTGAATAAGATAACCCACTTAATTTGTATTCCAAGCACTGCAATCCATTTATTAGAACTTGAAATTCAACAAAGGAGCTGTATTCAGAAGGGTCTATCTCGGTGAGAACTGGATTCATCAATGGGATAATGTGAGAAGAGGGGCTTTGCTTTAAATTTTAATGAAGGACATTTCTATTTGTTATTTGAACTGCTAATGAATATTAACCAGTGGCCTGTTGCGAGTGACTGATTTCCATATTTATAGAACACCAGCATGAAGGCAGTTAACAGGATTTAAATTAAGTTTAACAAGTAGTGGCTTTTTCTTGGTACATATAGGAATTGGCTGGTGATAGGCAAGTTTTTTTTTTCCAAATTCTGTCGTCTTTGGGCATTGACATTGTGAAACTGAAAGGCGTATGACTGGCCAATATTACTTTGACTTTAAAAGAAAGTTTAAAGATAATCTATAAATTTCCACAGCAGCAGGCTGCAGAAAACCTCATTACAAAGATTTTTCATTTTATAATTGAAGTGTCAATGAGTTGGAATGAGGTCCTCCCTTGCTCTTTTCTCAGCCCAATCCCCCACCCGAATAAGGGGTTCATCTGTATGGCTGAGAAGAGGAAGAAGAAGAAGAAGAAGAAAAAGAAGAAGAAGAAGAAGAAGAGTTTGGATTTGATATCCCGCCTTTCACTCCCCTTCAGGAGTCTCAAAGCGGCTAACATTCCCCTTTCCCTTCCTCCCCCACAACAAACACTCTGTGAGGTGAGTGGGGCTGAGAGACTTCAAAGAAGTGTGACTGGCCCAAGGTCACCCAGCAGCTGCATGTGGAGGAGCGGAGACGCGAACCCGGTTCCCCAGATTACGAGACTACCGCTCTTAACCACTACACCACACTGGCTGAGGACCTGCTTGTGCAGAATAGATTGTACCTACTCTTTTAGAAGCAGTGGTGCCTATTGAAACTGGTAGGCAGTGGAGGCTCATCCATTAGTTGAGGTGGGGCAAGGACCCACCAATCCCAACCTGCCCTCAGCCAGCTCCTATCTGCCTGCCTGCGTATGTACAACCAGTCCAAGGAGTTGCCTTGTTTGTCAGTTTCCTTGGGCTGCTTCTGGGGTTAAGGCATTTAAAGCAGTATCATACCACTTTAAACAGCCATGGCTTTCCCCAATGAATTCTGGGAGTAGTAGTGTGCTGAGAGTTGTTAGGAGACATTGCAGCCCTACCAAATCCAGGTATTACCAGCTTTCATTGGTTACCTTGGTTACAAATTGGTTGCTAACTCTGGACTGCCATTTTGTTGACCAGTTACCAAATTGGAAAGGTGGTGTTTAGAACACATCAGAATCTGCTTCTGATTTAACTTTCACAAATAAGGAAGGTACCTGCAAACTTGTCTCCCTCCCCCTTCACCCTTGAGTCCAGTTCCATTATGAACATGTTGGACAGCATCTATCCCAGTACATGGATTTGAGTAAATCCATTATTTACTTTTCTCCATTATGAAAACTGCCTTCAGATCACCCCTATCAATATGTTTGTTGACACTCTCAAGGAATTCTAAGAGGTCAAGGAAACAAGAGACACTTTGCAGACGCTATGCTGGTTTTCGCTCAAGAAGGCTTACTATTCTGTATCTCTGACATTTTCAGTCTTTATAGCACTTCCATCATTCTACTCTAGGCAGAGGTTTAGCTTGTAGTTTTCTAGATAATTCCTGCATTTCATCTTTAAGAACTGGTGTTGCATTGTCTATCTTCCACCCCTCCGGCAAGAAGGCTGGTTTTGATTATAAACTGTGTGTTTTAGCTAAACGTGGATAATTTCACATTTGAGTTGTTTAGGAATTCTCAGGTGAATGTCATCTGTCCTTGGTGACTTACTAATTTGTAATTCATCACTGAGATCTATCAACTTCATCCTTTACCACCTTGATTTAACTAATTCCCCCTCTCTGACAAGTTATCCCCTTTCAAATTAAATACTGAGTTGCATTTTCTGGACAAGTTCCCATCAAAAAATTTTCTAAGCAGTTTGACCATTCCTGCACCTTTTTCCAGATCTTAGATACAGGATTAAGACAGAAATCTCCACTCTTATTGGATCTGAATGTTCTTTCTCTGTTTTTTTCTAGGCACAAAGACCAATAAATTATGCAAATCCTCTTATTTCTCTAACAGGTGGGTGTAATCATCCTCTGCTGTGATTACACTCACTTGTTGTGGAAATGAGTATGATTTGCTTAATTTTAAAAATAGTTGGCATCATCCCCAACAGCCCATGTAAGGTCCACAAGGTTCTTCCAGAGAGGTATCCATCCATGCTTGAATTACGAGAAGACCAGATGGGGTCTGTCCCACATTATGTTTTGTGGTAATCCCCTTAGACAGTGGAGGAGTGTGCTTTTGGGGGTGAAGTCAAACCATTGGGGAGTTAAAGCGCCTGCTGTGGCTGCAGAGGGAGGCATTCATGGTGAGTTCTGGCACCATTTTTTCTAGAAAAATAGCACTGGGTATGAGAGAGACATGTTTGTTGCAGCTGCAGCACCTTTACTGCTACAGATGTACCATGGCATTTCTTCTCTCTATGCATCTCTATGCTCTGGTCGCTGCTATGGATGCATGACCCGATTGTGACAAAAACTAGAGGGAGTCACTTGTAGGACTTGTGGATTTCATTTAAGGTCCTCTTCCTTTTCCTCCGATAATTCAAGCCCTAGGTAGGCCTAGAGATAGATGCATTTCTCCTTCATACTGCTAAATCTGGTTCCCCATAGTAACAACTTACAGAATAGTTGCCTCTTACTTTCCCACTTAGGAGTTCAGCTTATTTGCTGAAGGAGGCAAAAAGTAATTTGTAGTTTCCTAGGATGGTTGCCAATTATCTGTCCTCATTTTGGAAAACTTGTTTGTCTTGTTTATATGCAGAATCTGCTTTAGCAAATCCACAAAAGCAGTTGTCATTTAATTAATCTCATACATTATTACATCCATTGAGAATATTATAATAGGGTGCATATTAAAAACAGGCAGCAAAGCTTCTTTCTTTGCAGACTTTGCTTTCTGTGAACACGCAGTTAAATATGATAAAATTGTTTAATGTTCTTTGTATTAAAAATAAAATGCACAGACTTCTGAAACTGCAGGACAGCTCTCCAAGTAATTAAATTCTTTTCTCCAAACAATCCTCATCTGTGCAGTTGGGTAACATTTTTATCTGATATACATTAAAATCATTGCTATTGATCTCTGCCACAATATAGAGCAGAACATTTACAATAAGAACAAAGGAATTACGTACAAAGGCACATTTATTTTTACATGCTAAGAAAAGTCATTAATTTTTTTGCAAGAAAAGGTATGCTAGATTGCCTTAGAGGAATTGCTTTAGAGGAAATGCCTCAAAAGCAATCATCCAATTGAGTTGAAAAACCCAAAACTTCAACTCACAATGTCCCATGCATGCCGTATCACTTTACAGTGGACCCTCTAGTTATGTACTGCTCTGGATATGTAACTTTCAGGTTACGAATGCAGCAAACCCGGAAATGTATACTTCCGGGTTTCGCCGCCCGCGCATGTGCAGAAGCACTATGCGTGCTTTGCGCATGCGCAGAAGCGCTCAATCACGCTGTGCGTGTGTGCAGAAGCAGTGCCTCTGCCTACGGACTTTTCGGATTGTGGACGGACCCCCGGAATGAATTTAATTCGTATCTGGAGGGTCCACTGTACTAGTGTTGCTACAAGAATACAGTGGTGCCTCGCAAGACGAAATTAATCCTTTCCGCGAGTCTCTTCGTCTTGCGGTTTTTTCGTCTTGCGAAGCACGGCTATTAGTGGCTTAGCGGCTATTAACAGCTTAGCGGCTTAGCGGCTATTAACGGCTTAGCGGTTTAGCAGCTTTAAGAAAAAGGAAACAAACTCGCAAGAACTCACAAGATGTTTCGTCTTGCAAAGCAAGCCCATAGGGAAATTTGTCTTGCAGAACGACTCAAAAAACGCAAAACCCTTTCGTCTAGCGAGTTTTTCGTCTTGCGAGGCATTCGTCTTGCGGGGCACCACTGTATGTTAAAGTATTGCTCACACAATACTGTGTGAGCACATTCTATTTGTGCAATGGGACTTCTGCTTACTCTCTTCTCCCTGCATGCCCCCCGCCCAAATTTTGAGGATACATGATGTGGGAGGAGAAAGTTCCATTGCACAAGCAGAAGTATGTTGTGCAGCTGGGAAAACAACATTGGATACAACATGGTGATACAATTCTGATAAAAGGAAGTGGTCTAAATGCTTTGTACTCAATATTCCCCAGTTTGTGAATAGGGCCTTCTCTGTGGTTGTGCAAAATATCTTCCCCAAACACATTTGCAATCTTTTAGGTATTAGGTTAATGATTAGAGGTCATATTAACTTATATTGTTTTAATATCTTTATTGGAACATTGTGTGTGCTTTTTGTAGTTCATGTACCCTTTCCTGGGATCACTTATTTGATGAAGGGTGGGTTACAAATGAAATAATTCTCTCCTGTTTTCTCATTCTTTTGAAGGGATTTAATATGGACCTGTTTTAAATCTTAAGCAGATGCCTATGTTGCTGTTGTGTATTATTGTTTTTCTATTGCAATTCCATTTTAATAATTCATTCTTGCCTTTTTAACATTTGAATCAACTAGGGATAAACTAGTGGAAATCCAGATTAGAAACCTCTTAAATAAAAGTAAATTTATTTCCATACAGAACTTTTTACAAGCAGCATATTATTGCCCAAATATCAGTTTTCCTCCCCTTCCTGTTCCATTACATTTAGCAAGGGTCATACTATGCACTGAGTTATTTGTGTGAACCTTGCAACTTACATGAATATAAAAATGTCACCAGTAGGGAAAGAACAAGTGGATCTGGCTCATGGGAGAGTGGAACAGGAGTTTAACCTTTTCTCCCACAATACTCCTCTTGAAAATTGCCCATATTTGCTAGTTGCTCATCAGCACCAAACCAAGTCTTTCCTCTTGATGCACACAGCAGGGTGTGTTATGTGTGTTTTGAAAGGGAGAGAGTGACTTTTGTCAGATCCCAGGATGGAGTAAGTTAAACACAGCTTCCCTGTGCCTATGGTCTCAAACCTGTTTGTGTCCATGGCTTACCCCATGGCTAGTATTTATATTTTTAAAAGTATGAATGTTAACTACAGCCACATAATTAACATCATTTAGTTTGGCCCTATATGCTTCTTATTTTTCAACTCATTGATGTCTTTCTCAAGATTGCTATTTAGACCAAAACTGGGGTGGAACTGGGTTTTTGATAGAAGCAATATACCAAGAGATGATACAGAAGTAGCACGTGGATCACATTTCCAAATTTCATGGAAACACTCAAAATATTGTGTTGTTCATTTTTGCCAGAGGTAGATGGATGAGCTAGATGAACATCTGGAATCACGAAGAAGCATGGGTTGATGCTACTAATCTGATGGTATCATACCTGATACAGCAGAGGTGTGCAGTGCAGTGCAGTGCAGTGCAGTGCAGTGCACAAACTACATGGTCACAGTATACAAATATACTAGTCCTTGCAATTCTGACAGCAAAAGAAGTGAAAGGAAAATAAGGTATCTTTTGGCTGTATCTTTCAGCTTGATCCACCATGACCCTCTGAGCTGAAGCATGTTGACTGAAGCCAGATCAAATCTAATCCTTTACATGGTAATAATGCTTAATAAAGAAAGATTTGGACTGGAACACCCATGTGCATGAAAAGCCCATTTAAAATAAAAAGCTTACTGTACTTGAGGCAGTTCAGATCTTTCTATACTTTCAAAGGACAGTTCAGAAACAAAACTTTTTAATTATACCTGGAACATAAGCATTGTTTTTGCACTCAGACAGGCAGGAAATGCATTTCTACAGCACATCTTTCCTTTGTGGACATCAATTTTGCTTAGCTGAGAAATGATCTTATCACCTAGAGTGCTTTTTAGCATAGCTATGCCTGTTCGATAATTGGCATGCTGTTAAAAAAAATGAGCTCTTCTGTTAAAATTTCCCTTACTGACACCATCTCTCCCCGTATACTTTAATTAAGCCAGAGAGAGAACTTGTCATTCCAGACACATCCAAGCCAGGATTGTTTATAACCTTAGTGTCATGATTCAATATTTCAGCAATAACAAAGGAAGCCACTGCTAATCATTTGAAGGTTATGGGAAGAGCTCACCTAGAGAGTGCTTTGCTGAAAAATAGGAACGAAATGGAATACATGTTGTCCTCTTTGAGGTTGATGTTTAGCCAGTCCACCCATTTGTAAAAGATGGATCATGGAGCTGCTGCTTAATTGACACTGAAGAACAACCTTAAGGTAGCCGTTGACATTTTCCACTTATCTCTTTCTAGAATTTATTTTTTTAAAATAAAAAATGGCCTACCAGCTTGATAATAGTTACATTAATCTGATCTGGAATCTGATTCAAGGGAAAGAAATAGAAATTAAAGGCTGTGTTTGCTGAAAAGCCACGCTCACAAAAACCACCTGCATCAGAATCACACAAATGGTGATCATAAGGAGAACCCAGGTCTCTTGCCCCCATCAGTCAGCTGGCTGGACCGACAGCTGAACGTTATTTCAACACTGGTAATGTGTAAGCATCCTCCACTGCGGCTGAGAGAGCAGGCCAGCTTAGGGGGGGCTAGGGCAGGCCATGTGCAAGTTTGTTCTCCCACAGAAGGGAATGGCTGCCTCTGACCCCAACTACCACCCCCTGCCACTTGAGGCAGTCACCTCATGTTGCTTAATAGCAGGGCCACCTAATTTGATCTCTTGTTTATAAACAAAATGATTATGAAAATTATTTATATATTGATTACATTTCTATTCCACTCATCCTCCCTGCCCCTTATTTTATCCTCACAACAACCCCCTGAGATAGTTTAAACTGAGAGAGAGAGAAAGCCTTCATTCCTGAGTGGAAATTTGGACCTCACGATGGAAAACTTGCATACTGTTAAAATCAATAACTTCACAAGAATTTTCTCTCATCTTGAAAGCAAATTATTCTAGAAGAGTGCAGCCATTTGTTCCGTGTAGAATCTATGGCTTTCCAGATGTTGTTGGAATCAAACTTCCATCAGACTTAGGAACAGAGGAAGCAGCCTTACACCACGTCAGAACTACTGGTCCATCTAGTTCACTATTGCGAACCCTGGTTGGCAACAGCTGTCTAGGGTTCCTGATGGAACAATGCCAACCATATCAGGAGATGCTGCTGATTGAACTGAGGGCCTTCAAGATGCAAAGCAGATGTTCTACCACTGACCTATGGGAGATAAAGGGGAGCTGCTAGGTACTCAAAGGATTCAGAAACAAAAATCTGCACAAATTTTACACCTGCAATTTTATATGTATAAACTTTATGTTGAAATTTAAGTTGTTGGGTGGCTGGGATCTCAGTTGGTTGCCCCATGAGCAAGGTTTTAAAAAGAGTTATGGAGTCTAATGCAAAATACCCAGGACTTGGACCACCCCTTACCAATGTCCCTGATGTAGTCTAACAACATCTGGAGAGGGTATATGGTGGCAATGACTAAAGCCAAAAATTGTGTCACCTTAAATATTAATTTATTGTAGCAGATGTTTTCACTGGCATGACTCCTATGAGAGAGCAAGAGTGATAATATGGCTAAAATTTAATGCAGGATCTAGGCATGCCCGGCCAAGCCTTTCTAGAACAGTGCTCAGCCTATGTATAAAACTATCCATAGTGAATAAATCTGTATCTCCACACAGGAGGGAATTACATTTTGCAGTGAGGAAAAGATGGCTCCTTTTTAATAAAAGGAGAAAGGCATGTATACTTATCTTAGACTGAGTAACCTTGCAGTAGAATATCAATGACAAAAGCAACCCATTGATCATTAAGGGCTCAGTCTTGCAGAATGCTGATTTCTCTCCAGCCCGTCCTACTTTAATTATAGTATGTGATTAGCTCCATTGATCTTAACTGGATTTCTCACATTTTTAAAGTTAGGGATGAATATGAGAGCTAGTTTGTGTATTCAAAGGAACTGAGGATTTTGGAAACATCAGTCGCTTGTCATTCTGAATCCCTGCTTCCAATGCAATGCCTTAATCTGGGTCTCTGATATCACCTGTTACGAGATTCAGAAGTTGACCTACGGAGCATATGGATTCCACTCTGGCTATGTATACATAAGCAACTTAAAATGCAGCAAGGTCATTTCCATTTCCAGAGGGGACAAGGATGTTTTCATCCAACACAAATTATCCATTTGGTTTCCCCAAACCTGCAACCCCCCTGAACTCCTATTCGTGAAGCTGTTATCTGTGCATGCATGATGACAAGTGTCTCAAATGTACACACCTCAGCTTAATTGCAAAATAAATGCGGCTTCTGTTTTCAGCCTGAATGGAAACTGATTTGAAACACATCAAACAGCAGCATTTCTGAAGGCATTAAGTTTTCAAAAGTGGATTTTAACCATTGCTCCTTTATCCAAGAATCCTTGATGTAAGCTGATACCTTGATGTAATCTGATACTGATGGCTAACGGAACAACCAATCCCACCAATCCATTGTGGCGGGTGGGGTTTGGATGCAGCAGAAGTGCTCTGCCATGGTGGCGGCTCCACCAGTCTCCTAATCCCATCTGCTCTTCTTTGCTTCAGTAATTCAACATGCAGTCTCCATCTTAAAACTGAGTCTAAAGATCCATCTTAATTTGTGTAGACTTTTCTTTTTCCTTACCCTCCAACCTCTTGCTTTGTGTAACATCCACCCTGATGAAGATACTGAAAGCTTGTTCACAATTTGGTGACACTTTGGCTGGTCTTAGTAAAGGTTATTTCCAACTGTGGATTTTGATGGGTTTGATTCCATTATAGACCAGCCTTTATTATATGTGGTATGGCTAAATCTTGCTGTACTTCACACATGGGTGGTTTTGCTATTAAGTATCTTGATGGATATTGCATAGGACAGTAGAGGAAGGAAAAGTCTTTTGACCTCTAGAAAAATGCATAATGTTTATTGTCACTCATTTGCCAATTTCCTTTGTTCGCTTCAGTCTTATCTCACTGGAACTTGCCGATGTGCCCAGGCACATGAGATGGAAAGGGATCAGTGAGCAAGTAGGAATGCTCCAAGTGCAGTTAGAGGAACAAATGATAGGAGTTGTCAAGCAGAGAAGATTTTCCCAAACTAACAGAATACCCCTTCGGTAACATTGGCTACTGCATAGATAAGAATGACATTATGACTGCCTTGCATGACACTTACCTTTTAATTCGTTCTGAGCCCTGACAGGTAGAGAGAAAAGGCTGAAAAAGCAGAGCCTTCTGAGGAGAAAATGTGAAATGGCTTTTCTCAAAGGTCATAATATGGAGAGCTTTAGACACATTATTTAGCCTTAATGTGTTTTCTGTCTGAACTTGGGAACAAAAATTGGAATTTGCAGAATATTTGCTGAAAGAGGAAAACATGCTGCAGATGTTGGTTGTTCTTAGTCCAGTTCTGTCTACATTTGCCTAGAAGTAAACCCTGAGTGGGTATTCATCCCATAGCGGTGTCACAGTTCTTTCCTACCTTCAAAGTTTGCTCTCTGGGTGCTAATTCAATCAGAGTAATGGGTCTACACTGCTGTTGCACCATGATTGCCCTCCTAACTGCAACAAGTAAGCATGGGAAGAGGGACCCATGAGAGACCGATGCCTCAAAGCAGGACTTCTCGGAATCCCAACCCTCCACATGCCCCCTCCAACACACACACTCTTACACACACACACACACACACACAGAGAGAGAGAGAGAGAGAGAGAGACTGCTAAACAATCTTACCTCATCCATTAGGTGCTAGCAGTATCCTCCTCCCCACACTCTGCAAAAAGAGCCCCCTGGTTTGGCCCTGAGATAAGCAAGCAGTGACATTTGAGAGATTTTGTGCTTGCCTAGAAGAAACTAGTTTTTTAAAAAACAAAAAAACCCATTGTAGATTCCCAGATGATACCTATAGAATCTTTTTGAGCAAGCTCACTGATGCAAGAAGCTGAAAAGTGTCAAAAGGAAAGAACTCCTTTTCAAAAAACAGAGTACTTAATTCCTGACAGGCTAGGAAGAAAGAAAAAGGTATTGTCAAAGCAAGAACGATATAGATCTGAAAGCCGAGAACATACTTATATACATAAAAGAACTGTGCAGACACATTATCGTACAAAAGACAATGCTCAGATTGGGTTAGGAGATAAGTCACATTTTTTCAACACACTGAAGAGAAGACTTTAAATACTTTGTATTTCAATGAGGTTTCCCCACCTCTCTTTTCCTAGCTTTCATTTTTTATTTAAAAATCCACATAGAATTCATGTGGAAAAGTTGCTGTTATATGTGTCAGGCTCCTTGGTATTTAAATCATTATTATCTTCAAATCAGAAGAAAGGGAACATGCAAAGTGAGAGGAAGAAGAAGTGGATTGGAACCTGGAGGGAGAAGCTGGACAGTCCAACATCCATGGTGGGGTTCTGTTTGGTCATGTGGCTTCTTCCTGATGATCTTGACTGGACATGCCTTCACTTCCCAAACAATAAAGGGCTGTTCATTCTGAAATGGCAAAGGACAATAAATGGCTGCTGAACTGCATCAAAATACCACCAGAGCAGCTCTACATTCAATAACCAGATGAAGCTCAATAATGCAACCAGAATTTTAACGAGTCTGGAGGAAGGGCACTCTGATCCTAGGATCCTGCTAGGCTGGCAACTGTTTCTAGTCACGATACTGAACACACCCTTCAGAAAATTAAAGAAGCAAGTGGCAAGATGCCTCTTCATATAACTTAAGCACACAGAGGAAACATGCATAGGCAGGGAGCAGGAGAGTGGTGGCAGTTTTTACCCTTGGCCTAAACCCATTCAACAGTCTGTGTATACAGGCCATACACATATACCTGTTGCACTGGTGGTTTCCTGCTAAGCATGAAGGAATCTGCCAGTTTCTCCCAGTTCCTCATTTTTCCAATCTTAAATTCATTTTGCCCATTTTCTGCACTAGTCTGCCAATATTTAAATTTCCCACAGGCATCTGGTTGGACATTGTGATAACAGGATGCTGGGCTAGAAGGGCCATTGGCCTGATCCAGGGGGCTTGACTTACGTCCTTCCATAAGCACTTTGCCTACCTATATTTGCAAGTAATACTCCATAATATAGTGCATGTATGTTGTTTCCCCTAACAGGCACATTTTTGCAACCAGGCAGAGGGCCTTCTCTGTAGTGGTGCCCGCCCTGTGGAATGCCCTCCCATCAGATGTCAAGGAAATAAACAACTATCTGACAACTGAAAGCAGCCCTGTGTGGGGAGATTTTTAATGTCTGATGTTTTATTGTATTTGTATTTTTAATATTTTGTTGGAAGATGCCCATCTGGCTGGTATAAATAATAAATACCACCTGGCTGGTAATAATAATAATAATAATAATAATAATAATAATAATAATAATAATTTGGGTTGCAGTACTGCATGACAAATTTCAGGGAAGATTGAATTTCAAAGTATTGCTGTGTTTTGGTTTACCTGTTGGTATGGGAAGGGTCGCATTAAAACACCAAAGTGAATGAATTTCTTCCCCATTCCTTTTTGGGAGTCTGCAATGGTGTAAGGTTGTTGCTACCCAGGACTAGTGAATATATCTCACCCTATGTTTGGGCTCTGGCAGGGCACAGCACTTTGGAGCAATCCTATCCCCACCCAGTGGGCATGAACTGCACTGTTAGAACATTTCAGTGTAAGTCGGGAAGCTCATTAAGTCTGCTCCATCACCCAGAGTTAGAGGCTTCTTTAGCTGCAGAGGCAACAGCGTCAGTCAGAGCTATTGTGGCGAAAGCAGGATCAATCTGATAGTCTGCTCATCTTTTCTTCTCTGTTAAATGTTTTGTAAGCAATGCAATAAGAGAGTGCACTGTTATCGTTTGGCAATGTAATTGGATTCTGCAGCAAACTTTTAAAAACTTCCAGCTTACGTAAAAGGTACATATTACCATGACACTTTGTGAGCAAAATATATTCATGGCGTGGGGATATATTTGAATTTTTAGAATAGCTAGACACGATCACTATAATTGTAGAGGTCTGAGCAACTTCTGTCAACAGATTAGCATCTAGAAGTACAGTAGATGGAATTACTTAGCCTGAAACCTCATCAGCATTTACATGACATCAGCATTTTGCAACTATAACACACTAATATTCATAGCAATTCAGCTGCTATGAATAGCTAAATTATTTAAATCAATTCCGCAAGTCAGGTTTCAAGGTCACACCAAAGTGGTAATTAATTGTGCTTTCCCCTCTACTATAGAAAATCATAGGTATCCATCTCAATGCCTAATATGCAATCTGGCCAGTTTAGGGACATCATTTCTAGGGTAGCCTTGTGTCCTATTTTACAGAGGATGGTCCTTTATTGGAAGACATTTATGAAGAGGTGTCTGGTCTGCATCCATGTCTGGTTTAAAGATAAAGAATCCTAAAAAGAATAGGCCGTGGAAATTTTTTTTATCAACAGCTGGAACCTGAATAGCAGTTTTGAGCAGGCACACATATCACCTGTCTTCCCCACTATGGTGAGGTATACTTTTTGCTATTTAAATTATAGCAGCTATTTGGAAATATGCATCTATTCATCTAAATGTTCTTATGCTTTTATGACTGAGAGGCATCTTGAACCAGGAAGATGGCGTGTAAATAAATAAAAGGGGAAAGTCTATTTTATCTCTCAGACAAATGGATAGAATTTCTGGGGGGAAGTATTCTGGAAGTGAAACTGTATGTTTTGTTCTATGCCTTGGCATGCATCACACGGTCTTACTCAAGGTCTGCTAGAGGATGCTTATGTGGTCACAAGGTCAGGCTGTAGTGAGCCGCAGGAGAACAGGAGAACTTTTGAACTTAGGCAGAAAGAGAGAAACTGATGAAGGGAGGACAGAATTGAAAAAGCTCTTCCAGTCATTAAGGGAAACGGCTTTTGAAATAACCTTTCTGTCAGAAAAAGAAGACGGTAGGAAAGCGGAGACTAACAAATGCTCCACAGTAGAAGCCCAGCCTTACTCATGATTAAGATTCATGTGGAGTAGAAGAACAAGGTTGTGATCACTGGCCACTCCATGCTGTTCTTAATCATGTAAAGGAGAACACACAATACTAAGCCCATGGAGAACATTCCACACTGCACAATATAAATTTCATGGAGGAGAAAAAACAGAGATTGTTTTAAAAGCAAGGGGATAAAAACTAGGGCTTACAGCATAAAGTGACAGAGCATCCCCACTTCCTGCTCATCTGTTAGTGCTGTGCAGAAGTGGTTCACAAGGTAGGACAGAGCAATGGGACTTACCTGCCAGGAGGTTTTAGCTTAGCAGCTCCACCCCATCTGGTGACCCGCTGGTGGCTGTATGCTCTCAAAAGCTTTAGGCTTATGTCCCAAACAAATTAACTACAGTATATCTATCCCTTCCACACAGGCTTTATTCACTCAGATGTCATTGGACCTTCTTATATCATATAACAAGAAAACAAACAGTAGAATAGCTAGGTCACATTTTTCTAGCATAGCCAGGAGAATGAGCAGAATGGCATGTGCCCACATGTGCAGAGTCTAGTGAACTGGCTGGATATAGCCCGTTTTTAAAGCCAGGAGGGCTTCATGAATTTCAGGAAACATGGGGCATCAGAATACACTTTAGCATAGTTTGTAGCATGCAGGAATATATTCTCATTAAGCTTTCAATGGGGCTAATGTCCATGTAAGTGTGCACTAGATTGCTGCCTTTGTTGTCATTTCATGTCAGTTATGAAGTGCTCAGGTGCCATTTTTAAAAACAAAAGCTATGCAAAATTCATGGGGGAATAACTACAATAGCTGAATAGATCCTGAATTGGGGAAAACAAAAAAGAGATTGCTTTAATCACTTTTATACAGTGGTACCTCGGGTTACAGACTCTTCAGGTTACAAACTCCGCTAACCCAGAAATAGTACCTTGAGTTAAGAACCTTGTTTCAGGATGAGAACAGAAATCAGCAGTAAACTCACAAGTTATATACAAGTTACTATATACAGACACAAACTTCATCACTCTCCAAGCACTCCAGATTACTCCTAATTAGCGAAACAATGTCATAGGTCACACTGCCTATATGAGAGACCTCAGCCAATCACCGAGCTGTTACTAGGTCCTCTTATCTCCAAGCAAATTTCTCCCATGCTCTGTCTCCCTAGCCTGTAGTCAAAACACTAATTGCTCACTTGCCAAGCTGCACGTAGACGATGAACTCCAACACCATGGCCATTATCCATGCTAGTTGCAGCTGATGAAAGTTGGAGTACAACAGCAGGGGGTGCCACAGGTTCCCCATTTCCATTCTAGCTACACTTGTTGGCTCCTCTTTGAAATGCCATACTCACTGGATTAAGGCTGCAGTCCTATGAAGAATTGTACCTGGGAGTCTCATTGAACTCAGTGGGACATATGTCAGTCACTGCCAGTCTTCAATCCTATGCATGCTTACCTGGAAATAAGGACCAATGTACACTGTGTCACTGAGTAAATGTGTATAGGATTGCACTGTAAGTAGTTCATAGGCATTATATTCTCTGCCCTGGCTACTAACATCTCTGTGAAACTTGTAAACTTGCTGGAGGGTGTTGCAAATTAAATGTTGCTTTTTGTGTTTTATAGGTGCACTGTTTGTGCCAGTATGTCAATGAAACATAATTCAGCAAATAAAAGGCCAAGATTGGTAAATAACTGTTTCAATGTGCAAAGAGACAACAATGAATTCCCCCACCCCACTAAGGTTGCCTAGTCATATTGGACTATGAATAAAGAATGTTATCTGGGCAACTGGGGAAAAACAAGTGAGGGCACTCTGCCATATGCTCTGAAGCATGAATGGTTCACCACCTGGAGAGTCCCAAGAAATCACGTTTCCTTCCCCCAAGTGGCATCCCTAACCTGCCCTATTGCATCGCCATTGAGAATTACTGCCTTCTGTCCTAGCTGCAGGATTTTTGCTTTTGCCATGCCAGATGGATCTAAGAGTGTGAGCTACATTGGCAAAACCTTGCAGTATTTTTGTGCTTGCAATGAATTCAGTCAGGGATTCTCCAGTCATCTAATGTGTAACATAACAAAGAATTTCCAATTAAAAGCAGATTGAGAGTTTATATGGAGAAGCAGAAATAAAAGGATTGTGAATTATTTCAGGAAAAGATTAGTGCATATGAGATTTAAGGCTGGAGGGATTTTTTTTTTTTAGTTTTAATTCAAAGATGCATAATATTAAAAGAATATTCTTGCTGGGGAAATAGAGAATAGCTGTTTCACTGTATTTTATTACAAAGGGATCCTCCATTCTTTCAAATTAATAACTAGTTTGTTTGCTTTTCAGGAGCAGAAATTAAGGGCTGGTGATGTTCAGGTATAGAAAGAGCCCCAGGATTAAGCAAGGCAAATGTAAGAACAGGCTGGGAGATGTGGGCCACTGCATTATTATTATTATTATTTATTTTTATTGGGTTTTATAAACAAGAATAATGTTATACAAATAAGTATACCAAGTTTTCTCATGTCATATGTATATCACAAAAATAGCATAATAAATGTGGGGAAATATCTACAACATATGTTTCATTATCAGTGGTCAATGGATGAGTTCTTGGTTTATGAATTGGTTGGGCCACTGCATTTGTGAGTAAATCCATTAGCGGATACATCTACACAAACAGCAGCTCCCTGCCCCCAAATGGAGAAGCCAAGCACTACTGCTTTACCTCTCATGAACTCAAGGATGGCAGGACCAAACATTCTCCTGGCAGTTCTCAACTGATATACAGTAATATCAGATGTGAATGCCTAGGACAGCCTTTCCACAACTGGTGTCTTCCAGCTGTTTGGGATTGCCGCTCCCACCAGCCCTGACCAGCATGGCTTTGGCCTAGGAAGAATCTCAGCCCTCATCATAGGGTATTGCTACCTTCAGGTACTGTCCTAGGACAATGCTGGAGCCCTTGGCATTGCCTGTTTATAGGAGGAATCAGAGAAGAAAGGATTCCTGGGAAGATATTTTACATTTAATCTATCAATTATGGTGGACATGGAGAAGGGAAAACTAATGGATCTCTGCACACTGTGGTGACCCTTCACAGACACCATTATTAGAGGGCAACAAATCTCTATTGGTTCACTATATTTTTGCCACCATGTGCTGTAATTTGGTTTTTCTGCCTCAGCAGTTTTTTTAGGGGGCATAATTTATTTACTTTAAAACATTTATATACCGCTTAATATTCCAAAAAAATCTGATATATACCTACATATTTCTAAACATCTAATCTATTGTCTATGATGGAAGTGGGTTGGTTGGGATTGAAAGTTTAAAAAGCAGGATCCTTTCTTTGAAATCGAGGCAGGAGGAATAGGAGGAATAAGGTTCTGGTTCCTTCTGATCACTCAAGATTGACTTGAGTTCAAGAGACTAACTACTTGCATTTTGGGACTCTGCCCACCCTAGATGGTTATTGCCAATGTTAAAAAAAACTTAACATTTATTAGTTTATTGGTTTATTAGTTTATTGGCTTTTTAGTTCCTTTTGTACAGTGGTAGAGTGATAGATGGTTTAATCAGCAGTCCAATCCTTCCTGAAAGATTACTTTTCCAATCAGAAATCTCCCTATATCTGAATCTCCATGAGGTAGGGAGGTTATTGAGATCTTGGTTGGTCTGTAGTCTGACAAGCACTTGAGGTAAGCATAACACTGAGGATCCTTTTTTAAAATTATTGGTTGATTTGCTTGGTAGGGTTAGTGGTTAGCCTTGACTGATGATCTCTATTGTGAGATTATGGAGCACTGTTTCCAGTTTACCTTATTAGATCATTCTGTTGTCTATGTTGCTGTTGTTTTTGAATAATTGGTCACTTGAACAAGAAAAACCTAGCAGGTGTTACCTTACCACCAGTTCTATGCATTCCCAACAGAGCTTCAGGCAGGTGACAGTCTATCATTGACCCTGGATCTCTGCTGAGGGTTCTCCATGAGTTCCATTCTGGAGGAGGCTGGACAAGCCAGCCACTGAAACTGTGGCTTGCGATGCTGCAGACCAGGCCCCCTTCTGACAAATATTGAGGGGGGTCAAAGACACCTCAGCCCCCCAGAGTTGGCTTATGATTTTGAGGTCCTTCTGGGTCCATCACTATGCCTGAATAGCAGTTTTCTTCCTCCCTTTCACAAAAACTTCACACTGAATTGTGTTTAGGTCTTTCCTCTTTTGTCTGTGCAGAAGATCTAAAATGTTAAAGACAACAAAACCAACCCTTGACATTTAAATATGACTCTGAATTTGATTTAAATGCCACTCTAAACATTATCATTCTTCTTTGAATAAATATCTTAAGCACAGTAGCAGAATGATAGGGCATGTTATTTTATTTTTCCCTGCTTAAATTTTGCATTAAATTCAATTCTGTGGGGTTAATTTGTTCCACAACACCCTCATTTTCAAATAAATAATGTAGAGCAGTTCTTTTTTCATTGCTTTAACTTTCCAAACCTTCTCCTCCACTCACCACCTTTACCCCCTCCTTTATAAGGCAAAATCTGTCAGTCTCTTTTAATCAGAGCTGAGTGTTGCCATAGCAACAGCCATTGGGAATGGCACTAACTGGTAATTCTTATTCCAGCTTCTGTAAAGTTGGAACCTGCTCGGAAAGAGAGATCAATCTATCTATATCCCTGCTACCAACATAGTTTTATTTTGTACAGTACTGTGGCATTTGGGTAGATCAGCCGGATAATCAAAAGGGTTCAGGCCACTATTCTATTATCAAAAGTATAACTGATATTTTTTTTCTCTTAAGAGAGTATTTTGCACCATGGCTTGAATGACATGTTGTGTGTGCTCTTGGTATAGTACACGTAGCTGACCATTGTATACATGTTATAAATACAAATGCAGGTGTTTTTCGACATTGCAGGTGGTGCATATATTGTACTTCTAGCAGAGGGAGAAATATTGTGGCATAAACTGAGTGCAGTGTAGTACACCCATGCAAGTAAAAAAGGAGGAGGAGAAGTCTTTGACTAGAATGCATATTGCTCAGATATATTGCACCATTCTTGGAACATTTAGTTCCACAGCAGAGTATATGTCTTGCATGCTTGCAAAAGGTCTGTGGTTCCAGCACCAGCAGTTAAAAGTAGCGGTGTACTCATCCCTGCCCATCAAATTTGACCAACTCTTTGCCCCACGTGAAATAGACTATTGCTGTTTTGTCTCTTTTGCGTGGGGCATGGGACAGTTGGGGGGGGGGGGCTTTCTTCTTCCATTACAAGCATTATGACGGGGCATCTCTGTGTATGCAATTTGCCTCCCCTTAAGCACTTAATGTGGTGCTGCTGCTTTCCAGCACTCCACTGACTCGCCAGCTTCTTAGAAAGGCTAAGGGAGGGTTTCTTGAAAGCCCTGTCTGAAGAGTGCCTGAAAGCAGCCCAAAGCCACAGCTAGAAGGAGTTGCTGCTTTAGCTTACTTTTCACAAAGAAAAAAAAAAATCATTGGGCAGCTTTCAGGGACTCCACAGGCAGCCTCCAGAGTGCACTCTCAAAGCTGCCTGTGGAGGTCCTGAGAGCTGCCCTCATACGGGCCCTCACAGCGCTGATGGCTTCCATAAGGACTTATCTGAAGACATGCATATCAAGGCTAGAGGGTTCTCCGAAGAAGTGCAATAGGGCTTTTATTATTTACACCTCGCCCATCTGGCTAGGTTTGCCCAGCCACTCTGGGTGGCTCCCAACAGAATATTAAAAATAGAATCAAACATTAAAAACTTCCCTAAACAGGGCTGCCTTCAGATGTTTTCTAAAAGTCCGGTAGTTGTTTATTTCCTTGACATCTGATGGGAGGGCATTCCACAGGGTGGGCGTCACTACCAAGAAGGTCCTCTGCCTGGTTCCCTGCAACCTCACTTCTCACAGTGAGGGAACTGCCAGAAGGCCATTGGCATTGGACCTCAGTGTCTGGGCAGAACGATGGGGGTGGAGATGCTCCTTCAGGTATACCCTGGCCCCATTAAAGCATTTGGATTGAACGTGCGTGAGCCCAAAGTAAGGATGGGGCCTGCACATAAACTCCTCCTCCAACAACCTTGGCAATGCAGGATTCTTTCCAGACCTCTCTGTGCCTTTTTAGACCCTTTTAGGCCCTCATAAGACAGTGTTTCCAATTGCTGGAAGTTTCCCCATGTGCATTTCTCTAAACATATTTATATAGTCTCAAAAGGCGGCTATATGCCCATTGACTCGGGGGCTGAGGCTTAGTCCCAACTTTGAGATGTTCAGACAAATGCCTTTGAAGCTTTGGGAGCAGGACACATCACTTTGGACCACTTCAAAGAAGATCTGCTTTGCTTCAGATGAAGTCTGCACGAGTGCTGCACTGACCATTTTTCTTCCATCCCCCGCTTCCTGACCGTTCTTCATCGGTTAACGAGAAACAGAAATGCATTCAAAAATTATGGAAGGGGGAGAGAATATTTTGGTGCAATTCTCATGGGTGTGATGCAGGGTGTATTATGCTTAGTTTGCTTTCCAGGCAGCTGAAGGGTATTTGCAAATGTCTCATCTGTCCTGCTCTCTCCACCACTGAAGGAGAAGCAATGCTGCTTGCCACTCTGGCTGCAGTGGGTTGCTTGTGAGGGTGCTGCCTCTTCAGCTTCCCAGGTAGGGGCAGCAGGGTAGGGTGGGAGCACAGCAGCACATTCCTGTTTCGCCTCAGGTGGCAAAATGGGGTGTCCCACACTTGGTTCCTGGACACATG
Source organism: Podarcis pityusensis (assembly GCF_964106645.2). Lineage (NCBI taxonomy): Eukaryota > Metazoa > Chordata > Lepidosauria > Squamata > Lacertidae > Podarcis > Podarcis pityusensis. The sequence goes on along the minus strand of NC_138029.1, from coordinate 46,184,436 downwards.
ACCATTTTGGTATGCAGCTTTTAGGGCTCTGATATTTTACTATTGCTCTATTATACATTAATGCTAGATAAATAGTTAGATTCAGGGAGCTGTCAGGCAATATATCATGTGTCAGGATTGAACAAGGTTAAAATGGCTTTTCTGAGGCGATGTCCCTAGTAACCAAGGCCATCTAGAAACATTTGGCTTTGCTCTAAAACTGAAGGAGTTTGATATGCGAGTCATGCAAGATATATACAGTGGTGCCTCGCAAGACGAAATTAATCCGTTCCGCGAGTCTCTTCGTCTTGCGGTTTTTTCGTCTTGCGAAGCACGGCTATTAGCGGCTTAGCGGCTATTAGCGGCTTAGCGGCTATTAACGGCTTAGCGGCTTTAAGAAAAAGGAAACAAACTCACAAGAACTCGCAAGACGTTTCGTCTTGCGAAGCAAGCCCATAGGGAAATTCGTCTTGCGGAACGACTCAAAAAACGCAAAACCCTTTCGTCTAGCGAGTTTTTCGTCTTGCAAGGCATTCGTCTTGCGGGGCACCATTGTAATCACCCTTAATTCTAAAATGAAAAGATAAATCCTAAACTAAAGTAAGGCAGGAACTATTAAATGTGGAATGTTTCCAGCATTATTTGTTGTTGTTGTTGTTGTTGTTGTTGTTGTTGTTGTTGTTGTTGTATTTATCTCAATACTGAAGGCTCTTTGGGTGACTTGCAGTAAAAAAATAGAAATTAAAAAAATATTAAGACATCAACATGAAATCTAAGAAATAATAAAACTACCACAAGCATAAAGTCAGAACAAAACTAGCAAAACAAGGGGCCTAAGCAGAGCTAAAATGTTTTTAGATTGCAATGCCTGCTCACACATAACCCCCATTAATCTTCTGGTAAGTCCAAGACTCGCTTTTGAATGACCCATTTTAGAAAAACAAATAATTTGGGGCCTTAGTCAACTAACATGTTGCACTATTAGAAACCAGTGCAAGGATTCCCATTAGTGTAGCTGTGCTTCCCCCTCTAATTCCCCCATCCCCCCTCTCCAAATCAGCTCTGGAGTGTCGGGAGAAGCCACACAACATGGGTGAGGAGAGATTGTTCCATCAGTGCAATAATTTAAGCGTACCTAAGGGAACAATCTCCTTAATGCTAAGTTGATTATCACCCTTTGTTTCGCTAACATATATAAAGAAAAACAGAAGGGGGCTGTCATAAAATCATTACAAATCAAATCAAGATGAATATGTATTTTTCTTTTTTTCACAATTTATATTCAGAAACTTGGCATGCATATCAAAATGCGTTGTGATTTTGTTGGGTTGAACGGAATAGGGAATACAAACCACTGTTAACAGAACAGCTTCTAAGCCTGAGATCAGTGTTTCAAGAATTAAAAATGTAAGTAAAATCTTGGGTGATTAGGTCAGGTGTGCATCATGTAGTCAGTTGTTCCAAAGTATAATGCATTGTGGGTTTCTGCTTCATATCTTCTCTTTGTTTTACTGATCAATACATTCAGCAATGCCTCCATTAATCCTGTACGCACAGATGGGATGCCCTGCAGTCAGCACTTCTCATCACTTCAACTTCTTGCACCGTTTCATTGGAAAAATAGGCAATCTTCTGCCCATAAAACACGTATTTACCTCAATTATTGACCTTTCAACAACAACAAAGCAACTTTTGCAAACTGAGAGCCCAAATCACATGCATGCAGATACCTGTAACTGAATTTTGAAGGCCCCATTCCTCTCAACCCAGGAAAAGTGATTTTAACAGGGGGCCATTTTGAACAGTGAGTGTCTCCACTCTAATTTTTCCTCAAGCTGCTTTCCCCTTTGTGTTTGTGAGAGAGGGTGGTGGGGAGGGGGTCATTTGGGGAGGGGGTCATTGTTTTGGTTTTGGTTTTTATTATGCATATTGTGTTTTTATCTTGTATTTTTATGCTGTGCACTACCCTGAGATCTATGGATTAAGGGTGATACACAAATTTAATGAATAATAATAACTGAAATATAGGCAACAAAGCTTCCCAGTCCGTAACTCAATTAATAGATAGAAGTAGATAGTTTTGAATTTATTTAGTCCCATTGATAGCAATGGTAATAGAATGATTTCATTCTAAACACTGATTTAATTAGACTGTGGGTCTGAGTGTGCATATGTGTAAATGGTACCTGCTGTTGAGGCAATCATCTCTCTCCCTTTCAAATTCTGTTTCCCTGAAGGTAACTTTTTGAAGCCCTATTTATGGATAGTTTCCCGCTGGTAAACTATTATGTGGAAAGAGATGATAATACATCATAAATGCAGTTAATTTTTTTAAAAAAACAATATGTGGTGAACAAGTGTTTGTAAAATCTTTTATTCCTTCTGCTGTTTCTTGTACTTGTCAGACTTGATGGCACTTCCAGAAAGAGCTTTACACTGCCCTGAGACTGGAGGTGGGGGGAAATACTGATGTTGAAAAGTTGGCATTTTAGACTATGGGATTGACTTTTAAATAGGCCTGCAATGAGTAATTCCTCCTTTTTACCATCTTCAGCTAATTAACTGTCAAAAGCAAGCATCCAGTTTAGTTTCTTAATATGGCTGTTGTTTCTGTATTTCCTGAATGCGTCTACTGACACTTGGTCTAAAACTAAAGTCTATATATATATATTTCCAACAGGGGGAAGGTTGCATACTCTCGGAAGAGTGCATGGGGAGGTTGCAAATGCATGTAATCAAACTCTTTTCCACAGGCCCCTGGAGATTAGTGTAAAGCTTGTCTGGAACTTCTGAGTGTCAATATCAGTAATGGTGGAAAACTCCCCCAAATGACAGCTTGTCCATCGTTATCCATCTTCAGCTATATTTTCTAGGAATCCTTCCGATTCACTCAACTTTTCATCAATCCCCTCTGGAATCCTTTGCAGTGCAGAGGGTTTTTGTGGAGACATGTCAATGTGAAAGATGTGCTGTATCAAGCCACAGCATACTGAATGAGCCAGATCATTGACCCAAATAGCTGTGTATTGTCTACACTAGTTGGCAATGGCTCTCTGTTTCCAGCCCTACTTGGAGATGCCAAGGAATGAACCTGTAACCTTCTGCAGTCAAAATTTGTGCTCTACCAAAGGGCTATAGTGCCTGCCTGCCCAGCAAGTCAAAATCTTGAAATCCATAGATTTCAGCAGATGTTGAAATTCAACATTTCCTAGCATGTCATCTGCAGTTAGCATGGCATAGTGTGTGAAGTCTTGTACCATCAGCTGCTTTAGTGCAGTGTTGGGCAAGATCAGGCTTGTTCAATTTACCTGGTTTGTTGTTGTTTAATAGAAACCCAAGCTCTACCAATGAGAGAGAGAGAGAGAGAGAGAGAGAGAGAGAGGGAGAGAGAGAGAGAGAGGAGAGAGAGAGAGAGAGGAATAGAGCACTTCTGAACTTTTCTTAGCATAGAAATTTGTCTTCAGCACTAGAACTGAATTGAGTTAGCAGTCCTTTCATACAAAGGTTCACTCCTGGTTAACTGTCTTTATTTGAGCAGCCTAATTTATGTCAGGGAAAACATTTTTGTTTTCGCATTTTCTAAACAATGGGAGTCAGAAACCCTTGCCTATCTTCTTAGAGACCTACTAGGGGACCTCAATCTACCTTCTCCTCACCCCTGCTTTAACAAATAGAATATATATACAGTAGTACCTTGGTTCTCAAACTTAATCTGTTCCAGAAGTCTGTTCCAAAACCAAAGCGTTCCAAAACCAAGGCACGCTTTCCCATAGAAAGTAGTGCAAAACTGATTAATCTGTTCCAGACTTTTAAAAACAACCCCTAAAACAGTAATTTAACATGGATTTTACTATCTTATGAGACTATTGATCCATAAAATGAAAGCAATAAACAATGTACTGTACTATAAAATAAATAAAACACTATTGTAGATGATAAAAATTAAAACTATTTTTTTTTTCTTACCTGCACTGATGATAGTCATTGTTTGGATGGGGGGGCTTTTATTCATTTCTGCAGTCACACAATCAATCAATCAGTAGCTGAACTAGGATCCACACAGTCACAAAAACAAATTAACTGAAAAAGCCTCAAAACAAAAAAGCACAAAATAAATAACAAAAATAAAAGCACCAAATATAAGCTCCAAATATCACCTCAGAAGACTGCAATTGGAAACGGAAGGCTTGAGTTACAATGGGGGGACACAAATGAGCAGCGCAACAGGAAACACAGGGGGACTAAAAATGGAGCTTGTTCGGCTTCCAAAAAAAAGTTTGAAAACTGGAACACCTACTTCCGGTTTTGCAGCTTCCGGGTTCCAAGTTGTTAGTGAACTAAGCTGTTCAAAAACTGAGGTACCACTGTATAAATATATCAGTTCTTTAACCTAAAAGGCAAACCCACCATGAAATAATAGAGGGAGAGAGATTTCCCTCATAAGAAGACAGAGCCCAGCAAATACAAAAAGTGTGAATCTAACAACACCGTGCACCTGGTAACATTTAATTAAAAAGTTATTTAACAGCAGGCGGCTGCCAATGATAGAAGAGAAACTTAGCATCTGATTTACAGTGTGTTGACAGCTACATGGGCAGATTTGGATACAGAGAAGCAAAGTGTTAGAATTCTCATGAGTGTCATATGGGCAGCATGTGATTCAACTGATGCTGTGAGAGAACGTGGAGTCTGAGCGTCCACTTGAAATCTGGCATTTTGTGGCTCCCAAAAATCTGCTCCCATTTTGGTTCGCAGTCTAAGTTTAACGAACCCACGGTAGAGGACAGAATGAAGGAATCCAGTATTTCTTGTCTCTCACCCACCATACTTGGATACAGAACAGCAGTCAGAGAATGGACTTATGATACTCAATTACCTTAGCTGCATCATGCATCTCAAGGAGTGGAAACATTACGTACACCCTCTTCAAGGACCTGAGAACAGAGAAGTAAGAGCAAGTGTTTTTGGTGGCCCCAGTTTCTTGAAAAATCAAACTGAATACTTTCAATTTGTGGAACTAAAGAACATGATTTGGGCATGGAAAGTTTCATCTTTGGTCTTGGAGTTAATACTAAGAAAGGCTGCTGGTCCCCCCTCCACTTTTTCAATAACTGAACTGAAACACAAGAAAATTCATTGCTGGAGAAATATAAGAGCTCCATCTTAGCAATAAAAGCCCCATTGTCACAGTGACATCAATGAAAAATGCTCTGTGTGTCTCACCTATATTCAGCTTTTAGTCCTGGATATAAAATCCATTTATGTATTGTCTAGTGATATGGACAAGACGCTGTTTTGTCGTGAAGTGCATTTATCTTTTGCTGGTAAGTTTCCACCATGGAGTCCCAAGAATCAGTGCTATCTCTTTCCAGTAGTTCATTTCATTTCCATTTTACTAAATGATTTATTGGAAGGCTCCCCATAGTATTAAATATAAATGTCAGGTAAAGGTTAATTCAATAAATACAATGTAATGTGACACAGAACACTTTAGCGTGGCATGAGGGTTATTAATCGGGAAGAAAATTGAATTAGTCATGATTTAGCATGTTAAATGTAGAGGTTGATCTCAACTATTTCCTCATCATAATGTGGTTAAAAAGCAATTGGCTTTGTGGGTTTCCTTATCTGATAGGGAAAGGTTACATTACGTTCTGGCTTTAATTTGTACTAGGTAAAGGAGGACAATAACTGGCCATGTCCAGAATGTCTGTCTGACTTTCTAAAAACATTTATATTCTACCTTTCACCAATGAGCCAAAGAGGCTAAGGGAGTACTTCAGTTGCTGTGGTCATGGAGTGAGGTCCTATTTACTAATAAATCTCCATTAAAAAGGAAAAAAAACCCTGCACATATATGAATATTTAAATGTTGTTGTTGTTGTTCAGTCGTTTAGTCGTGTCTGACTCTTCGTGACCCAAGGACCAGAGCATGCCAGGCACTTCTGTCTTCCACAGCCTCTCGCAGTTTAGTCAAACTCATGCTGGTAGCTTCAAGAACACTGTCCAATCATCTCGTCCTCCTTGTGCCCTCCATCTTTCACAACATCAGGGTCTTTTCCAGGGAGTCTTCTCTTTGCATGAGGTGGCCAAAGTATTGGAGTCTCAGCTTCAGGATCTGTCCTTCCAGTGAGCACTCAGGGCTGATTTCCCTAAGAATGGTTAGGTTTGATCTTCTTGCAGTCCATGGGACTCTCAAGAGTCTCCTCCAGCACCATAATTCAAAAGCATCATTTCTTCAGCGATCAGCCTTCTTTATGGTCCTGCTCTCACTTCCATACATCACTACCGGGAAAACTATAGCTTTTACTATATGGACCTTGAATATTTAAATACAAATCTTTAAAAGCATTTTCTCTCAAAATTGTAATGTGCATTTGAATACAGTTTTTGAGCTGAGAATTGCCAATGCGTTCAGGAAGTGCAAAGCATACTGGATAACTTAATTGCCATTTGTGCCGTAGTCCAGGATCAAGTCAGTTCATATCGGGATTCATGAAAATCAATTGTCTCCAGCATCACTTCCACTCACCTCCTGACCCACTTCCACTCAGAAAGCATCAAGGAGAGGACATCAGAGTATGAGCAGGTTTAGTTTCAGAGCAGACATGGACCCGAGCCATTGGGGATATATAGGCATGCAGCACACCTCCAGGACATACGTATGGTGGACCTTGAGCTACGAATGGTGTAGAAGAGGAAGTTGCAGAACGGAATATTTTCACTCATATCTGTTAATTCTGCATAGTGGAAATGCCACAGTGGGGTTCCAATCCTACAGATGTTTTGAGGTGTACAACAGCCTTCACTCACCTGGCGTCCTCAAAATCTGTTGGACTACAAATCCCATCATCACCAGCCAGTATGGCTAGGTTTTGAGAAAGCCTGTGCTCATCCAAATACTATATCTGGGTGTTGTGTTGTTGTTTTTGTTTTTTCCCCTCTAAAAAAATACCTCAGACTTAAAGATCTTTCATACAGCAAGGTCCCCGGGCAATGATCAAAATCAACACATTTTTTAAGGTTTATTTGCACATCTCAAGATGATCACTGAGCCATATGAGGTTTAAACACATGCCAGTAAGCCATTCTGTGCCTACAGCCAATTTCCACTCAACTGCACTGTTTGTAGGTGGTCTGCACACATTACTTTGTCTTCAGCCATTGTAATTACGGATGAGGTGCTGAACTGTGAGTATCTGAAAATGAGGCGATAATCGTATAATACATTCATTCATTTAAAAAAGAAAGACAGTGTTGAACATTTCATGGCTTTGCAAAGCAATGTTCTGTGAAATGCTCTGCAATATGGAGCTAAACTTTATAGCTCCGTAAATGAACTGTATATTGCATTATAATTATTACTATGGGATGGGGAGCGATAAGTAGAATATTCCTAGAAATACTTCTCTCTATGAAAAGAAAGGTGCATAGAAATTAAGTAAGTATGCATTGCTGAGTTCAGGATTTCGTGCAATGAATTCCATTTCCAACTTTTCCTTATCAAGGGAATGTGTCTGCCTTTGAGGAAAAAGCAGGTCGTGTCTTGGAATGTTGAAATGCTGTAGAATGGGTACATGACCACACATAGGCATTGACTACAGTTGCAGATGATGTCAATCTGACTGTCATGAAACACTAATGACAAGGATGGGCAGAATTTAGAGCAGGATCCATCAGTAGAGCTCTGGCCAGTTTCCAATGGACCACCAAGCATCTGTTGGCTGCCAGGATTCTCAAAAAGAATGGAGTACTGTGGTACCTTGGGTTACATACGCTTCAGGTTACATACGCTTCAGGTTACAGACGCCGCTAACCCAGAAATAGTGCTTCAGGTTAAGAACTTGCTTCAGGATGAGAACAGAAATCGTGCTCCGGCGGTGCAGCGGCAGCAGGAGGCCCCATTAGCTAAAGTGGTCTTCAGGTTAAGAACAGTTTCAGGTTAAGTACGGACCTCCGGAACAAATTAAGTACTTAACCCGAGGTACCACTGTACTAGATAATGCATCTTAGTCTGACTCTGTAAAAGTTCTGTTCTTCTGCTGTTACTCCAGGCTCGTATACATTCTATTGACACAATTGAATGGTCCAGTTTTGTTCATGTGATACTAAGTTTGCCATAGACCAAAGTGTGTACGAAAATCCATACAGCAATGCTGCTATTAGTCAATATTGTAACCAAACAAAAGGCAGAAACATCCGTGGAAATGTTGCCTGCATATCTTGAACATTCCATTTGGATTCTAACCACAGGAGTTATCCTTGCTGTTACAATTACATCCTATTATCTTAACAATGTACAACAGTTACATTGAAACAATTGAAAATACATTGCTAGGAAATGCCTTATTTCAGCTCCTCAAAGCCTAAAAATAAATGGGGTGATTTTAAAAGGCTGCAATGAGATGTACCTAAAGAAGGGCAAGTATTTATTTGTATTTTGTTTATTTGAAATATGTCTTTGCTCTTAAACACTAGAATGCACATATTCTCCATCTCAAAAAGTGCATAGGAACATAATCATTTGCCTTATGCCAGGTCAGAAAATTGGTCCATCTAGCTCACTATTATCCACACTGACTTGCTGCTGTTCTCCATGGTTTCCGACAGTGTCTCTCCCAGCCCTGCCTGGAGACGCTGGGAACTGAATCTGTGAGCTTCTGCAAACAGATGCAAGGCAGATGCTCTCCCACTCAGCTCCAGCCCTTCCCCATGTAATGTCTGCTAGTCAGGGCACAGAAAGTTCATAGGGCAAAAACTATGGTGAAAATGAGAAACTACAGATTTAATGGTACCTTGAAGAAAACATTATTGCATGCTGAACTCAAAAACAGCACTTTCTCACTCAGTTGCTTATCATTTTAAATCTTATTTTGATGCTCAGCATCGGACTCTTGCCCAGAGTTTCTTGTACTACAGGTTTCTGACACTAGACCAAATTTCCTGCACACAGCATTTATGATCAAAGATTTATGTCAAAACGAAAGCAGTTGGGGTCAACCATTCAGTGAGGCGGGGTGGGGTGAGGAGGTAAAGATGTCAGCAAGCATCCCTAGATATGTAATATTTTCAGTTCCAGAGACTATAAACACAAGTGACTGTTATAAACCACAGGTAATGCAGCTCTGCTAGCTTAAATTCAAATACTCTTGATAGTTGTATTGCACTTTATCTCAATTTGAAATCGGAGTAAAATTTCTTACATGAACTTTTGTGGGATTTTTTTAAAAAATGACCTGCAATCCAAATGCCTTTACATTATCATTTTGATGGTATCTGAAGCATATTAGGGCCTTGTTACACAGACACCAGGGTACTGTTGGGGTTTGAAATAATTGGTTATACATGCTGGTTTTCTGTCTGTGGCTACTTGTTTCTGGAGTGGCTTGCGTTTATAAGTGTATGCATTTTGAACACCACAGCAGGGGAGACACACAAAATGGATTTGCGATATGCTCCAACCATGTCTCATCCAATAGCCCACTGTCTGCCCCCAAATAATTCTGCACTTCACACAGTTTGCTGACACAGGCAGAAAACCAACATCCACAACAACTTCAAGTGGGTGCTACTAATCCCATTAGAAAATTGGCCATCAGATTTATAGAAAAGTGAGCACTGTGGATGCTGTACAACGGGACCAGCGGATGATGGTAGTGCTGTGGTCTAAACCACTGAGCCACTTGGGCTTGCCAGTCAGAAAGTTAGCGGTTTAAATCTCCATGGCGGAGTGAGCTCCCGTTGCTCTGTCACAGCTCCTGCCAACCTAGCAGTTTGAAAGCATGCCAGTTCAAGTAGATAAATAGGTACTGCTGTGGTGGGAAGGTAAACAGCGTTTCTGTGTGCTCTGGCTTCCATCACAGTGTTCTGTTGTGCCAGAAGCAGTTTAGTCCTGCTGGCCACATGACCCAGAAAGCTGACTGTGGACAGACGCCAGCTCCCTCAGCCTGAAAGTGAGATGAGCGCCACAACCCCATAGTCGCTTTTGACTGGACATAACCATCCAGGGGTCCTTTGCCTTTACCTTTTTTTTACAACAGGACTGAGCCAGAAGTGTGTGTACATACATATGTATAATTTATATGCCCACCCCCTTCAGATCACAAGTCTGTCAAGGGACTTTTCACACTGACAAACCTTTCTGAGTCATTAGGTTTTCCAACAAACCTGCTCAAGAATCACCACCTCTACATTGAGTAACTGACTGTTCTGCTACAATGAGCTCTTGTAACGTCTTTATCTTGCTTAAGGCTAATCAGGGGAAGTGAATAAATCTTAGAAATTACTTTATAGGACATTTAGAGCCCATTTAACTGTGCTTTAAGGGCCTGGCAATGAAGTTAACAACCCTCCATGTTGCTTAAATGTTTGCAATTTAGAAATGATGCATTTATGGTGAGTTTTCAATCGGCATTCAACAATAGCGCAATAAATTCACTGAGCACAGTGCCATGTGCAAAAGAGAAAAGGCAATCTTTCAAGTTGCTGAGAAGAGGGTTTCTTTCAAGGTCCCCTCTCTTCAATTACATGTTTTCTTCTGAATTATTTTAGCCTGAGTGTGAACACTGCTATTCTTCAAAAATCATGCTTGCCTGAATTTTTGGATACAGTTCTCCAACCAATGTTTACAAAAATGCACGTGTTCATAAAAATGAAGATTTTAGTGAAAATAACATAAAAACACAATGTTAGCTTGCAAAAATGGTTATGTTAATTAAAACTGCATGTAAAAAGGTGCTTACTGAGTAACATTTGTGCAAAATGCTGATAATATATATCTATATATCCTTGAAATTTTAATTCTCTTGAATTTTATGCATATATTGCTTTTCATATATTTGTATATTTTGCACATTCCTTTTGTGAAACACCTTGAGACGCTTCTCTTAAGTGATATATAATATCTATCTACATACATACAAGTCAAAAGCTCTATGGCAGTGGCAGCCAACCTTGGGTCTCCAGCTGTTTTTGGACTACAACTCCCATCATCCCTAGCTAACAGGACCAGTGGTCAGGGATGATGGAAATTGTAGTCCCAAAACAGCTGGAGGGCCAAGTTTGGCCACCACTGCTCTATGGCATTCAGCTTAAAAGATTAAAAGTCTATTGATCAATTTTATGCATAACTTGGTCAAACACCTCAGAAAAGGTCTGTGTAAACAAATAGTGGAAATGGAAAAGTACAGATGAGTAGCAAAGACTAGAAATCACCATGGGTTTCATCAAAATGTTACAGTAGAATAGGTATATCCTAGCTGCAACGGCAATAGGTTACAGCAGATTTTGAGTTCAGGGCAGACACTAGTTTTCTCTGGTCCAAATCCAATAGTCTATTGACAGTCCTCCCCACTGGCTTTCCAAAACGTGTGGCATCCTTATCCTGCTTTATTTTCCAAATCAGCAGGGTTCCACCAGAGTTAATGGACCATAATGTTACTATGTGATGTGTGAATTTCTAGTTACATTATTCTATGCACAAACAGGCATTTGTTAATTTGCTGCTTGCAGTTTATTAAACTAATACATGTAAACTGCTTTGAGCAATAAATTACAAGATTAAGGCTTTTAATGATAAGGGATATCATTAAGCATTGCATGCTGGAAGTAGATTTGACAAACACTCTGTGCTAATGGAGTTTATTTAAAGGAGAATCTGCATGAATAGACTTTAATTACTGTCATATTAAAATTTATAAAAACAACACATGTCAAAGGTGCACAAATCCTGTTTAGAGTTTTGTCACGTGTGGGTTTTTTTATATTACTTTGTTGACAAGCAAATTCTGCCACCTTACCAAAAAGAAAATAAGAAATCTAGAGATTCTCATTGCACAGGAATTTTATATGCAGCCTATATATGAGGTTAGGCACATGTGACTTGCCTGAAGACATTTTGTAACCTGGCATTATGAAGCAAGGAAGCAAATCCTGTTAAGTTTGTGAACATGGAAATACTAATCTTCATATTTCTGATGAAATGAACTACACATTTTCATCCAGGCCAGGGGCCTATGCATGCTCTATCTGCTTTGTCTAAAATTGGACTTCCAAGAAGCTGTTTCTTTTTCAGAATACAGAATAAATCAAGCTGGTGTCTTGTGAACCTATCAATTTTTTGCTTCCTCCCATTTATCTTCCCACTCAGGCCCAGTGTCTTTTAAGTATGGATTGAGAAGGAACTGATTTTGCTGCAAGGACAATGACTGCCACCCAACACAATCCAGTTAAATAGATTTGATGAGGATTTCGGATGATTTAACACAACTGAAACAGGGTTGGCCTTAATCAATTTTTGCATCCTTTGTTAAATGATAAATACCTCTGCCTCCCTCATAGGCTCATTATAGCACAAAACTATTTATAGTGCCTCTTCTGCTCAGCAAACACACAATTGCAAGTCGTAATATGACAATTGGTCCATATCAGACATGTAAATCCTCAGCCTCAAACTATTGGTGGTATCTGTTCACTTTACAATGGGTCAGAACTGGTCCATACAATTCTAGTAAACAGGGTTAATGTTGGCATCCTGTTTATAGTAACTTAATGGTAAAATCTGGCCTATAATGAAGTTGCAGAGTTGGAGGCTGTGTCTTTCTGGATTCCAGTTGCTGGTCTTCTGCTAGGATCCAGCTAGCAAGTTTCACACAGGCATCTGGTTGGCCACTGTGATAACAGGATGCTGGACTACATGGGCAATTGGTCTGATCCAGCTGGCTCTTCTTATGTTCTTAAATTGGACATTGGACTGTTTTTATCTCTTGGACTATACAAAAATTAGATGTTTGGTGGTGCACCTTCACCTGAATAATCTATATATTTATTTTCCTCTTGCCAAGCTAGCAGTGCAACCCCAAAGTCCTTAGGTAGCATTGCTTCATAGAATCATAGAGTTGGAAGAGACCCAAGGGTCATCTAGCCCAACCCCCTGCAGTGCAGAAATCTCAGCTCAAGCATCCATGACAGATGACCATCCAACCTCTGCTTAAAAACCTACAAAGAAGGAGAGTCCACCACCTCTTGTGGGAGCCTATTACACTGCCGAACAGCTCTTACTGTCAGAAGGTTTTTCCGAATGTTTAGTCAAAATCTCCTTTCTTCTTTCCATCTTTCCATCTTGGGGCAAATATCATCCCAGCGGCCATGGTTACCTACATGAATATATTTTCATATTGTTTAGGTAACTCTGATCCTATAATTCCCCAAAGAATTGTTGTTCTTTTTTTAAAAAAAACAATATCTTAATTTTTTAAAAAAAATCATTATATATCATTTCCCAGTAGGCTTTTACCTTATTACAAGCCCACCACATATGGGAAAAGGTACCTTCTTTTTCTTTACATTTCCAACAATTATTTGATGCAGATTTATCCATTTTTGCTAACCTATTAGGAGTCAAATACCATATTCAACAATCGCTCCCATGCCTCCGTTTCAATACCCCTAAACATTTTGGAGAGCAGGTAGTTCGGGAGATGAATCTGCAGGGTTCAGTGATTTTGGTGATTAGCAGTGAACACTTTGCAATGTAGGCCTTGGCATTTGCAGTGACACCAACCCTAGACATCTGCTGTGGCACTGTAGACCCTCTATGCTGCATCAGTCCCTACGTTCTACTGCTGCTGAATGGCTCAGCATCAGATCAGTCCTCTAGACAGCTACCCAATGTGATTTAAATGTCTCCTAAACCCGAGAACATTTCCACAGAAAGCAAGGAGCAGAATTAACTATTCTATGTGAATAGGCCCATCATATTGCTATGCTGGAATACTGACATTTACACAAAAATGTATTATATCACGGCATTAATTTTCCAGTAGAACAATTCATATAACTTAAGCTAGGCCATACAGCAAAAAATTCCCCACCCTGCAAAATCCTTTAATACATCTAGACATTTCATTTTACAAGACATTTCATTTTTATGGCAATGAAATAAATCTCAACAGTGCATGCATTGTGCATATATATATATATATATATATTCAGGACATAGCTACAAGTAACCTTTATCTGGAATCCCTTATGCTTCCTATATATATATTTTCCTTTCTGGTGGCAATAGAACAACAATGAAATAATTTACTGGATGAAGAATCAAACGAAACAGTATGTTTCTGAGATGCTGATGGAGCGGGACTGAGGGTGGAATCCCAACACAACACAACCATATACAAAAAAGTATTTGCTCTGTATCATCTGTGAAATGTTTTAAACATCTCCTCCGTATTTTGTTTGGTTGAATTATGTATGAAACTCTGCTGCCTTCAGGAAAACAGAGTGTCTTATATTTAAAATGTAATACGACTTACCAATGATTTATTTGACACTTTAAGGTTTCAATTCATACCCACTTACAGTGGTGCCTCGCAAGACAAAATTAATTCGTTCCGCGAGTTTTGTCGTCTTGCGATTTTTTTCGTCTTGCGAAGCACGGTGTCGGGAAAGTTTTGGAAAAGCTTCAAAAATCACCAAAGTCTTTAAAAACCTCAAAAAAGGCTACCACACCGCGTTCTATGAGTTGCTCCTCGAAGTCAACTGTATTAACGGTGTTAAGAAAAAGGAAACAAACTTGCAAGACGTTTCCGTCTTGCAAAGCAAGCCCATAGGGAAAATCGTCTTGCGAAGCAGCTCAAAAAATGAAAAACCCTTTCATCTAGCGAGTTTTTCGTCTTGCGAGGCATTCGTCTTGCGGGGCACCACTGTACCTGGGAGTAAGTAGGCATGCATAGAATTGTACCATTAATATATGAAATGGGAGAAACTCGCCAAATCAGGGCCAAAGAGCCCACAAGCTCACTTCATTGGTAGAGACCTGGAACTTTAGATCTGTTCCAGGTGGGCATGGAAAAAAAGGCAATCTGTCAGGTAACTTGTTCCCAAAACACTGAGGGCTTCAAAGGTTAAGCCCAGCACTTACATTGGGCCCGGAAACAGATTGGGAGCCATTGTACTGTTTCATGAGGTTAGGTGCAGGATTCATGTCTATAACCCCAGGAGAGAAGGTATTTGAAAATTTCAGTTTCAGAACCGTTCAAGGTAGGCTACATAGCATTTATGTACATAGCATTTGTGGTCATTTGAAAAACAGGCACACACATTATTTCAGTAATCTTGACAATATGTCTTCAAGGTAAATTGGTGTTAATAAGATCCCCCCAAATTACAGCTGAGAAAGTGGAGGGAATTTCTGGCTGGTTAGCTTAACAACCATTGCAGAGAAAATGGTCCAAAGTCTTATTAAAGATAGAATTGCCAAACATAGAAGTCTTGCTGAAGCAGAGCTGGAATGTTTCCCACAAGTTTCTTGAGAGTGTTGGTAAGCATACAGATGCTTATTATAAGTACAGAATATTGAACCAAGGCTATATGAGCCCTTGGTCTGAGCCAGCCGGGCTTTTCTTTTGTTTATAAGAGCTATCCATGCCCAGTGTCATTCAAAAATACCAGCCATCTGAAGTTATTTTTATTTTTACATTAGTAGCCCAGAGGACTCTCGATATGAATCACAATCTCAATGGACAATGACACAAGTGCAAAGCAGGTGTTTACTATTTCTCACTGCATCATGTTTCAAATGAAAGTGGCCTTCTGAAACTGAACCTGTTAGTGTGATGGCCTGGGAATCCGATTCAGAAGCTGAACCGAAGGAATCCCAGCCTGCACAGGAGTCCCCGCCTCCAGGGCTGGCTGAACTGGGGCAGGGCCTTGATTCTGAAGTGCCTGCACCTGTGCTGGATCCTCAGGAGCAGGCACCAGGTGAATCCACTCTGGCTCCGGAGGTGGTTGAGGACACAGTGCCTACAGGTGCGCCTCTCCCAGCCCTGTCACGGGAAGGTGAGTCTCCCCCTGGGTCCAGTAACCCTCCAGCCTCTCCTGAGCTGCAGAGGCTCAGGGCAGAGAGGCGGAGGGAACTGGGTTCTCTCAGGAGGAGTGCTCGCCTTAAGGCCAGGAGAGGCGGGTCTCCTGGGGGCCGGGACCGCCCCTGGCCTCAGAGAAGATAAAGGCCAGTCAGCCCGGTCCCAGGTTGCGGGAGCAACGTTGTTGAAGAGCTGTTTCGGCCAGCACCCAGTCCTGTTCCTCCAGAGTTCCTGTCCTTGCCCGGCTCCTCGCTCTGGACCCCGCTTCGCCCGTGGAGGACTGTCTGCCGACCCTTGACTCAGGTCCTGGACCTCGCGCCACGGTAACCTCCCCCTGGGACCAGCACAGTTAGGAAAGCTGATATTAGCCATTTTGGAGGGGAGTGGGTAATTTTGTCAGAAAAATATTACAGGGAAAGGGTTAAGCCATCCACTTCCACTTCCATTCTCCCTCATCTACAGCCACTATTTTTTTTTAAAAAATGAAACAAAGTGTAATTACTCCTTTGACCTATAGTCTCATCATTCGGTCCTGAGTCTTGATGTGCATTGGGTGGCAGAAGAAGCATATGATAGATCAATGCCACTGAGAGCCCATGGCTTGCAGTTTTTCCCCCCATTAGGTCTTCATCTGAGAAAGTCTTGTTACAAAAAAAAGGCTAATGAAAACAGGTTTTAGAAGCGTTTTTAAAAAAACAACACACCCTTCCAATCCTGAATAAAATATTTGGAAACCAAATTGTTTACTGAATTATAAATGTTAAAATGAACATATGGGTAGAAGCTGGGCAATGAAATACTTGGCAGCTGGGTTCACTGACCTGATTCCAGAAAGTCCTTTGGGTGTAC
Source organism: Podarcis pityusensis (assembly GCF_964106645.2). Lineage (NCBI taxonomy): Eukaryota > Metazoa > Chordata > Lepidosauria > Squamata > Lacertidae > Podarcis > Podarcis pityusensis. The sequence goes on along the minus strand of NC_138029.1, from coordinate 46,167,745 downwards.
ATAGGTGATCTCACTAGAATAGTTCGTACATAAATGGCCGAAGCATCAGCCACATGCAGCTTAAAAGGAGAAGCAATTGGTGCACAGTGAAAAGACTTGTGATGTTAAGAGGAGGTCCACAAGCTGCATTTCAGACATACTTTTCAAAACTCCAGCCCTTGTTCTTGATTCTAAATCCAGGACTTTAAGCGGTGGTAGTATCTGCATTATTGATGTTGCATGTATTCATACACTTAGTTGTGTGAATAATTAACAACGTGCTTCAGGGCATGTAATTCACCTCGCCTCTAAGAATATCCAAGCGCTTAGTAAGTATGTTTCTCGTTCATATGGGAGACTTGCCACTCTGCCATTTATTTATTATGAGGTCTCCACATGGCAGGTTACAGCATGTTTAATAGCACAAAATATGATAAAACCAAGACTGAAATCCCAAATATTACTGAATTTCTCCCAGACACATAGGTCAGCTGTTGACATCCCTAGTAAGGACCTCTAATTCTAAATCGCTATATCTATTCTGCAAAACAAATAAACAAACACCAAACTGAAACTTGTAGCATACTAGGGGTTGTATACAGCAAAGTTGTCCCATTAGTGTAGAACTCCCAGAACAGAATGTGTGAATGAAGAGAGGGAGAAGTCCCATTGTGCAGGCAAAGGTCATTCCACGAATGGGGCAACTCTATAGTGTTTAAGGACTGGGACAAATCTGGATTTGAATTGTGAGGACTAGGATTCTGTCCTTATCATTTGCACTCTTTGTTTCTATAGCTATTTATTTAAAATGTGTTTTGATGCTTAAAAGTTTAAAAAGTTGTAGACCAACTTCAAGAATGAGTGGAATTAAAAAAAATTAGAACAGCCTGTCTATTGCCCTGTACCATCCAAACACAGTAGAAATAATGTGGTGAGTTTCCCTGAATGTGCTGAGTATTTTGGAGAATTCAGCATGGAAAACTCATTTTCTTCAGGTCTTAGCTGTATGCATTTTTGTTGTGGACTTTCTGTAGGTATCTGGTTAGCCACTATGAAAAACAAGGAGCTGGATCAGATAGGCTTCTGATCTCATCCCGCAGGGCTCTTATGTTCCTACGATTATTCTGTGCATTCAAGCATCCTTTATTCTCATACTCACTGACAAACCAATAAGCCAGAAGTATTGTTGCATGCCACCCCAATCTCCAAGCGGGGTGAGAGTCCAGGGCATGGTTAGGCCCGGGGGCCAGATCCAGTCTAATTGTCTTTTAAATCTGGCCTGCGGACAGTCCAGGAATCAGTGTGTTTTTACATGAATAGAATGTGTGCTTTTATTTAAAATGCATCTTTGGGTTATTTGTGGGGCATAGGAATTCGTTCATCCCCCCCCCCCAAATATAGTCTGGCCCCCCCACAAGGTCTGAGGGACAGTGGACCAGCCCCCTGCTGGAAAGGTTTGCTGACCCCTGGTCCAGGGGTTCCAGGAGCTTCCCTAGGGTTTGGGTTTCCTTTTGGAATGAGGCATAGCGGAGTCTGTGGTGTCTATGAAATATGATTTATTTGCACATCTATACAACCTGAGTCTACAATTGAGGCGTTGACAGCATTAATGCCCCAATAGGGTCTTGTTTCTCCCATAACTGCAGACTCGAATTCAAACCAAAATCAAACATTGCTCAGATTGTCTCTCCAGCTTGCTACTTTTCCTACAAATTCCCAACTCTCACCTTTGTCTTTTTCTAACTACCAGCCAGTTGAGGGAGGCAGGGAACTCATTTGCCATCTCACGTAGATCCACTTTCCTTTGTTTCCCTTAATGTCCCATCATCCAGGCTATCACCTTGGGAAGCTAGCCTGCCTTATATTTTAACACTTTTATCAGGGGTGAGAAGGGTCTCTGCATACAGCTTACTGCCCCTACCCCAAACTCATTACAATATATTGGTGTTTTAAATTGATTTTCTTGAAGGTACCTTTTAAAGGTACATACTTATAGAGATTTTTATTCATCATGACAGTTTTGCTAGGCAATGTTACTCTTTTTGATAAGACTTGTGGCCGTATTGTGCTTGAAGAATCAAACTAATGGGATTCTGGCTTTCTTTTCCTGTCCACTAATCAGAATTAGTTTGGTGTTTCAGCTCCAGACTCTTAAAACCAGTAAAGGAAGTACAATATATAATCTTTATTTTTAGAAGCAACATAATTCAGTGTCCTCAAAACTTATTTAATGGCATATTCCTAAAAAAGCCAAACCCCTCTAATACGGATAAAATGTTGTAAGAATAGTAGATTCCGAAATGAAAGTTTGAACTTGACTTTGATTAGAATAATTTGATTAGGTGAATGCATCAGTTCTGTCAGCCTTGTTCAAGGAAATTGCTCAAATGAATCCAAGATGACAGACAGAGGCCTCTAGGATGCCTTATGAGATACATCAGCAAGGGAGCTGGAGAGGTGATTTGAGGAGGAAAATATCCTTACTGCAGGAGCTAGCTTTCTGTCTCTGCAGCTATCACAGGCACAATCATGTAGGGGCACTGAACATCCTTGTTGACAAAGCGGTACTTGTGTCACCAGTGCGACAAAAAGGATTAAATCCAGAAATGCTATCTTCCATGAGTTTAACTCTCTCCAAAACTCATAATGGGCTAAATCACTGGTGTCATTCAAAAAGCAACCATGGCTTGTCCAGCTTCAATTCTTCATTTGCCTCTTTGCCCATTTTCCACCACCAGCAAATGCAGTGATTGGAACTCCCATTTTGCCCCATAGCAGGTGGAGGAGTTCCAGGCAGGAGCATCACAGAAAAGGCGTCAGAGACAAGCAAGATACTTCTTTGGTTGCAACAGTGATGCTACTGGTAACTAGTAATGATATTTCAGATGAAGATATATGGACAAGATATGGACAGAGAAGCTCATAATGTGCTTGGATGCACATCATATTTCAGTACATGATTGGCAGCAATCTCACCACATGGTTGACATATCCATGCATTCATAAAAAAAATATACCATTTAATGTCACTAGTTTAATTCTAGATATTTTCTCTAGATGAACATTTCAATTTCCTGTCAGGCATTTTGAGTGTCTGTCTTAAACACACTAAACATCAGAATACACTATTATTATTTTGCATTTTGTGTGACAGGAAGTTTTTAAATAAAGCTCCATTTTGAATACATCTCCACTCTTATTCCCACAAATATTTTGGTAACTTCTTTTATGTTCTCAGGAAATGAATTGGCCATTGATTTTCTGCAGGGTCACAATGAGGACTTTTGCAGTGAATAGTGGTTCAAACACCTGGACTACTAAATTGACTGGAAGGCTTTGCTTTGTTAAACTTGTCACACGAAAGTGTTTTTCTACTACTTGATAAATTGTTTTCCAGCTCCCTGCTCAATTGAATGCTTCTTTAGCCATGGAATCTCCTGAGGAAATTATTCTAGAATTAAAGGAGATTGAAGGAAAGAACTTGATGTCTGAGAATTAATACCAGCATTTACTTTATCGTTATGGCTCTCGTTTTCCTCACAGTTTGGGGCAATGAGCCCTGGGCCTCAGAAAGCAAACGAACTGTTCCAGAGACGGAATAGTGAAAATGGTTATTTAGAAACTTAAAAGACTAAACAGATCCTAAATGAATATAGGGCCCTTAAAATGTAATATAGATAAACTTAGAGCCAGATTCTAGGCACACAAATTACTTCAAAATACACCAAGCAAGATGTTGCAACTCGAAGCGAGCAGGGCAGAGCCACACTGCAAAATACAAACAAACAAAAAGCAGCAGCTATCTCACTCTGCCTAATGGCAGGGCCAGGCCTGCCCTGTTGTATTCTTGATGTTATTTAATTCTTTTAAAACTGATATATTTTATGGCTTCTGTTGTTCAATAACACTGTCATTCTGCCATAGTTTACCATCCTGGCCTTGAGTGCAATGTGAACACCTCCATCAAAGCAAGATAGGAAGGTATTGTCAACCATTCTTCTTTCCTCCAAAGAAGGGAATAGCTCCTGTTAAAACCTTGCATAGGTGAAAGTAAACATAGTGTATGCTAACGGCAAGTGCTTTATTAGCAGCAGATGAAAACACATGAACGCACACCCACTCCAAACATTGTAACTGTAATCCTTCTGGATGCCAAGGAAGTTTCTGCTTCTGGGAAGCCGAACCCCCTTAATGCAAATTTTGCATCTCTCCAAAACACTCCCCCCTCCATCTGCTTGCCATCAGTTCTGCCTGCTCCAGATTAACTAAGCTTGTTTTCATGTACCAAGGAAACAAGGTCGCTATACTGATGGGTTCTGTTCTCCTTTTCTGTTCCTGTAGATATTTGGGACTTGGATTCATTATCTCTAAAAATATAGTTTCTAAAGATCCTCTAACCCAAATACACAACAACAATAGTATCTCTCTGCTGATCCAATAAGAAATTTAGTTGTGGCTCAGGGTCGTGCTGACCCATAAAGTGGTTAATAAAAAATAGAATTATAATAAGCACTGTGCACCGCATTGCGTTTTGTCCCAGATCTGCAGAGGGAAAATAGTTCTGCTCTCAGCTTGAGAAAATGCAGTGTTTAAATAGTCTAAGCATGCTCCCTACTGAGCTATTTAAAAAACCCTACTATTTTTACTAAACTAAAATGAAATTAAAACACTTCTGTCATTTATTTTCTTATATTATTGCCTTTATGCTAGCTGTCTACCAAGGTGAGAATAATCTAATCTAGTTAACCCATAGTTATCAGCCCTACCCTAAGTAACCATTCACACATACCTAGCATCCTCATGTATTTTTCTCTTTTACAGGTTTTTTCTCCTTCTATACCTACAATGATGAATATAAGAAAAATGTGCATTCTTCTGTAATTTTGACACAATAGTAAACACAGGTGTACGTATGTGTGTTTTCTCGCACCTCCTGCACATTTCCATGTAGAAAAAATGTGTTAGGTAAAATAGCATTTTCTTCCAGCTGCAGGAGAATAAAATGTTTTGCACAGCAGAGGGGGAGGGCTGGATCAGAGAGTATCTTGAGCTAATTTTTGCTTGTGTGTCTTTGCTGGACAACTGTTTGTGGAAGAACATGGCTGAAGGAAATAAAAGAAAGAGGAAGAAGAAAATACGCTGTAAAGTGATGGTGAAGAAGAAAATCATGAAAAGTTGAGGAAGGTCATGAAATAACTACTTAAGTTTCATATCCTAAGGATGTGAAAAAAATATAGTGATAATATATTATTTACTATGCAGAGGCAATAATCTCATAATCTTTTTCATGGCAACATTGGTTAGGCCACAGTCCAGGGCACCAATTGCACAGTCAGTGGGTGTAAATATGTCTAAAATTGCCTGGGCTTGTGACCAATACATTTTGTTTCCTTACAGATAACTTTTTTGTGTTCAGCAGGAGCGCTTTGTCTGTGTAGCATCATGGTAGCAGGCTCCAGCCCCAAACTGTGTGAAGTATAACTGTGACAATAGAAGGACAGTGAAAGTAAGTAACAGGTCAACATTGCTGCCTGCTTCAGCAATGTCCCACTTTGGGTGGTGATTTTTTGCATTTCAGTTTGACCACCCAAATCCAATTCCATTGAATTTAACTGTTCATATTTATCCAGCTTCTTAGAAGCGTTATTCCAATTTATACACCTTGTTCGATACTGGCTAGTGCTAAACTAAAAAGTGCATTTTTGCTGTAATACCTTTTGTCTGTTCATTCTCTATCCACCAGAACTTTTTTCCTTTATCAAGGATGCAAATTTCAGTGTGAAAATCCAAAGTTACAAAAATGCAGCTCATTTCTAATTTATAGTATAAAAAAGAAACAAAACAGCAATTTAAATTCACATCTGCCTGGGTTGTGTTTATTTTCGTTTGGGTAAAGTGCTTTCTAAAGGGCACTTTTATTTTCAAAATGAATGTGAGGCTCAGGAATGTTGTCAGACAACATTTTGATGAGTGTTAACAGCCAAACAGTAAATTTCAGGAATTTATATATAACTGCAGATGTAAAGTCAGATCCTTTGATATCATGCCAACATGAAAAATGATTACACTAGAAAGGGGGCTTTGAGAAAAAGCTTTTGCTGCAATTTCAGAAGACAGGTAAAGGGATCTCAGTGTCAAGCGGCATTATTTTCCCTGCCAGGGGGACATATGGTGATTTTAATAGCATTTGGATCAAGCTAAACTGTGAACGAATACCCAATAACACTGATTCTTAACTTGTCTTAATTACACTTAGGAAAGCACATTACATGGACCAGCTAAAAGGAGATCATCGTAATCCAAGAAGTGATTAAGTGGATGTGACAAAATGGAAAGCACAGGTCAGGTTGGTGTTCTTTGAAGAGTATGTTAGTGTGCCAAGTTTATAACAGGAGCATCTCCAGATGTGATACCTTTGATTAGTCTTTCAAAGCCACAACAGGCTGATGACTAGCAGAAGCCACGGCCTCATTTCTCAGCGCAACGGTTCATTGGCTGTGACAAATGTGGTCTCCGCGATAATGATCCATAAACAGAAGGAGCAGCAGCCATTGTGAAGAGCTCTTGCTAATAGGCAGGAACCCAGGCCTGCAAGGCTCTCGGGAGGTTGGGAAGCCACTAGATCAGCTGCTCTCAAGCTGTGGGTCCTCGGATGTTGTTGGACTACAACTCCCATCTTCCCTGAGCTCTGGCCTTGCTAGCTAGGGGTGATGGGAGTTGTAGTTCAGCAACATCTGGGGACCCACAGGTTGAGAAAGGCTGCACTAGATCATAAGAAAGACTGACCTGGACAAACAACAGCAACAACCCATCCAGAGACTGAACTAGAAAACATCCCCAGATTTATGCCATCTGTGTAACGCAGGGGTCACCAATGTGGTGTCTTCCAGGTATTGTTAGACTCATAATTCCACCTGACCATAGATCATGCTGGCTTGGGCTGATGGGAGTTGGAGTTCAGCAAATATTTCAAAGGTATTGTGTTGGCTGTCCCTGGTATAAAACAGCTTTCTCAAACCTGGTGTCCATACATTTTGGACCACAGTTCCCATTAGTACCAGTTAAGGCATCCATTTCAGCTGGGGATATTAGGAGTTTGAGTCCAAAAACATATGGAAGGCACCAGGTTGGGGAAGGCTGGCATAGATCTTCATTTGATTCATATACGCTTCTACAAAACTTCCAGATTATTATAGCATAAAATGAACATATATTTCTTGTGGACAAATATATTGTGATTAAATCTGCAAGAACATTTTCAAACCAGATAACACTTCCATCTCTTTTTCTCTTGTTACATTTCTGCTCTTTGTTTGCACTTTCTCGTTGACATTTGGACTTTATCTTCAGATGTAAATAAATAAGCCAGTCAACCAACCGGCCAACCAGGAGCCCTGGAGACATTCTACATTTTACAGCATACACTGTATTCTAAGGAGGAATGGAAAGAAGGCATGAGAATTGCAAATACTTCTTCAGTGATTGCTCTCCAGCCCCCCCACCTCCATTTTCCTAAGGAAAAAAACCTAAGAAAACCGGTAAAGGACTGGTTTTTCAAGCTGTTTCAATGCATAATGTTTCCAAAAGTCTTCTCCAAATTTCTTCCTGGATTTTGGAGTTGCAGATTACCCTGTCTTGTTTCAAGAGTGAAAACAGAAGCATTTGGATTTCTCAATCATTGTTCTGTTTCTATACTGCATGCACAGTTTGCTACAGCTTCCATTTCCTTCCTTTCCTTCATTTCTTCCACCCATCAGTCTGATTTACACATGAACACTTTAAAATAGTAATCTTTATGTGATCAAGGAGTTGCAGCACAAAATCAGATTCTCCAGATTCTGCTGACCACTGAAGAGTAGATTATATAAAGGTTTTGTTTTGTTTTGATCATTTCTTATGGCCCAACACTGTTTTCCCATGTAAAATCATCCTCCAATGAGCAGCCCATGCAGTTTATGGTAGTAAAATCTTGGTTCAACCAACAGAGGGGTTCAGTGACCTCACATGAAGAAGAAGACGAAGAAGAAGAAGAAGAGTTTGGATTTGATATCCCACCTTTCACTCCCTTTAAGGAGTCTCAAAGCGGCTAACATTCTCCTTTCCCTTCCTCCCCCACAATAAACACTCTGTGAGGTGAGTGGGGCTGAGAGACTTCAAAGAAGTGTGACTGGCCCAAGGTCACCCAGCAGCTGCATGTGGAGGAGCGAAGACACGAACCCGGTTCCCCAGATTACGAGACTACCGCTCGTAACCACTACACCACACTGGCTCTCAGATTATACCTGTCTGTGCTGCATGTTTGGGTACTGTGGTGGATTAGAAGAGGGGAAATAAACTGAGCTTGAACCCTGGGAAGACAGAGGCACTTCACCTTGCCCAGGCTTAGAATATATACTACATGACTAATAGGGTGGTACAAATGAGTTTTATTCAGACTAGACCTATAAAAATGAATGAACTTGACTAAGTTAGGTCCAGTACTATAAATCCAATGGGTCTACACTGAGTAAAATATAGCTGAATACCACTCTTGGTTTCTATCTGATGATCTCCTGAAATTCAGTAGGATTAATTTCATTCAACCTATGAGGTAAAATTCAATCAATAACAAAGGGTGAAAGGAATGACTAGCAACAGGTATAACTAATTATGTAAATAAAGCATAGAATGTACATTATTATAACCAACAGCACGTGTAATGCTCTTTAGGATCACACCGCATTGCTAATTTAGTAAATTAGTAAGCATAGCAAAGTGAATGCTGAATGATTAATAGGCAATATTGTGTGAATTATATACCCCCTCCATTGTAAGGCTTCCGATTTTGGTGGAATTTGCAGGCCAGAAGGCAGAGAGGCCAACTGTAGGTCAATTACAGGCAGAGCCAACTAATTCTAATTTTGCTCCCATCCTCCTCTCTACTGCATTCTGTAACAGCAACACCAATATTACGGAGGAAGGAGATGACAACCAACACCTTATGCTGGACTGGAGGTAAGTATGAAAGCAGACAGGGGGAAGCTGGCTCAGGGCAGACCAAGGTGTTGTACTTGCCTTAAAGGAACAGCCTGCATGGAAAAATGCAAGCCCAGGCTCTAATTCTTGTTTTAGACAGTGCTATTTTTCTGGGGAAAGAGGTGCAGGAGCTCACAATGAATGTGTCCTTGTTCTCTAATAACGGCAATGGCGCCCACCTGAGATGTGCCAGAACTGAGTTCCGGTGAGTCCTATCTGAAAAAGGCCCTGGTTATAAAGAACTTGCAGTGAACTTGGGGGGTTGGACAAATTTGGAGCAATTCCCGTCTGGCTCTGAGTGCCAGCCCAGTCTGCTGACTGATCTGTACGGTGCAAAATTGCTTGCAAAAATGTGTATATTAGGCAATATTGCAAAATAGATGCGTATGCAAAAAAATGTATATTTTAGGAGCAATGCACACTAAAATGCTGATGCTGAAATGTGGTGAACTGAATTTAAGATTGGGAAAATGCAAAGCTGAGAGAAACCCAAACTGGCATATTTGCCCATCAGTGACCACACTTCCACTTATAAGATTATTTATATAGTCTTTTACCACTGTGAAGGAATGCATATGCACATCCTGAAAATCTCCCATACATTGTAACTGGATCCAATCATGCATACAATCCCTTCAAAGTCCTCCCCCGCCCCCACAGTGCATAGACAAACAGAGAAGGGGACCTGCAAATGAACTAAAGGACTGGAAAGCTGCATCACTGAGATCCAGCACCGAGGGCCTTCTGGCAGTTCCCTCACTGCGAGAAGCAAAGTTACAGGGAACCAGGCAGAGGGCCTTCTCGGTAATGGCACCCAGCCTGTGGAACGCCCTCCAGCCAGGTGTCAAAGAAATAAACAATGATCTGACTTTTAGAAGACATCTGAAGGCAATCCTGTTCAGGGAAACTTTTAATATTTGATGAATTATTGTATTTTAATATTTTGCTGGAATCTGCCCAGAGTGGCTGGGGAAACCCAGCCAGATGGGCGGGGTATAAATTATTATTATTATTATTATTATTATTATTATTATTATTTCAAATTGTGCATCCTCTGATTGCAGAATTTTAGGAAAACTCACAGGAAAACAGGAAATGAGGCAATCCATTTAATGGTTCAGAAATTTGTTTCTAAAAAGAATTGACAGCATTTAGCCAGGTTTCTAAGGACAACATATCAGGCTTTGATTCCACATATCAGACTTTAGATTCCACTTGAATATCTCAATATATGCAGTGGCAAAGAATAAACATCTACAAGGATTCATGAGATTTTTCCTGGATTCATTGCTTTGGTGCCTGGATTCAGTGCTTGTATACAGATCCCTGTTTTCCCCTCCTCCCCTGTCATGCCAAATGGGAGGCCAAATGTACACCTTTCAGATATCCACTTAGCTGGCTCTGTACGTTCAATCAGGACAAATGAGATGAGTGCATTGAGTGCACTTGTCCACATGTCAAGGGAAGCAGTCAAGGAGAGGGTTCTGTCTTCTTGTCCTGTGGAGATTCCTTTGCCTGTGGGTGCTGTGTCCGTGTAAGAAAGGATTGTGCCCTACGTTGTCCAGTCGTTAAGCATAAGTGACTTACAGTCATGCAATTTCACGTTTCAGATTTGTTAAAAGGGGAAGGTGGCTTTGCAAGCTCTTGTCATCTTTTGCTAGTTGCGTGAGCACTTTTGGTAGGCCAATGGGTGTTTTGCTGTCTTAATGACTTCAGCTCTGTAATTACCTCTGTGAGCATGATGCTTAGTGGCATTTCTGGTTAAAGTCCTAATTAGCCTTCTGTAACTAATGAGCATGTGAAAGTTTGGCTTGTGGCTTATTATCTTACTCATTATTATGAATGATATGGTGAGAGTTTAAAGCCTGCCAGTTTTACATGGAGACATAATTATTTATGAAAAGGCCGTGCCCCAGAAATGGAAATAATTATAATCAGATTTAATGTTTTCATGGTTTGTGTATTTTTTCCAAGGGAAACAGATGCCTATAGGGCATTAATTACCAACATGGGAGATTTAAGACACTCTACCACACTGACATGTCAAATATATAAGTGCCTGGAGTGTAAAATAATCTATGGTTTTGACATTTACCGGTATTCCTCTTCTGTCCACACGTGGATAGCCAGGTGACTTTGTAAGCTAACAGAAGATGTACTGGTGACTACCATCCACTTGGATGACTTTAAAAGAGGTTTAGACAAATTAACAGAGGAGAATGCCGTCTGTTAGGCTCTTTTAATTTTTAATTTTTAATTTTTAAAAATAATTTATTTTAACTGCGTCAGACGAACATGGCTACCTATCTGAAAATTGTAAAATGTTCCTAATCTGCAAGGTCAGGTTTGACTAATTTAGAAGAGGTAATTCAGTCTCGGGCTTTATAACTCTGCCAATAGCAGGGTTTGTAGTTTACATACCTTCAACAAGTGACGTTTCTCCAATACATTTCCATATCTTTTTGGGATGCACCTGTTGACCTTATTTAATATGCAGCGTACTGTATGGTAGATGTACCTTTGTATCCATGGAAGTGGCTCGATGATCTGGGAAGCGAATATGCAGCAAAGTTTTGACAGAGCTATTATCTTCTGGGAAAGTTTGTGTGTAAAAAGCTGTTATGAAACAAGGTGGTCTGCATGTCTATTTCATCTTTTTGATATTGATGCACACTTTTTAATGCACACAGTATAATTATTTGTTCCCCAGTGTACTGAGTTATTGGAGGCCCAAGAATGGCCACTGTTCATCTTAAATGATCACTACAAAATAAGAAACAATTACAGTGGTACCTCAGGTTAAGAACTTAATTCGTTCTGGAGGTGTGTTCTTAACCTGAAACTGTTCTTAACCTGAAGCACCACTTTAGCTAATGGGACCTCCTGCTGCTGTGCCGCTGCTGCACAATTTCTGTTCTCATCCTGAAGCAAAGTTCTTAACCCGAGGTAATATTTCTGGGTTAGCGGAGTCTGTAATCTGAAGTATATGTAACCTGAAGCGTATGTAACCTGAGGTACCACTGTAGTAGTCTTGTAAAGTAAATAGGCACTTGAACTAGTAAAAAGCTAAACAAAATTAGTATACTCTGCCAAACTAACTGTGGATGGTATTCAACTGAGTCTGAGTCACACTTGAAGTGGACCCATTGAAATAAATGGACAAGTTGCTTGCCTCCATTGTTCTCAGACACTAAGTTCTCATCCGCATCTTGTAACTGATCACCAAATGCCTAACAACTGTCAAGGCATTTCAAGATAGACAAGTGCATTGCACACAAACCTCTTGAATAGTTGATTTGGGGTTGCGTCATTTTCTCCAAAGTTGTCATTTCTGTGGGGAACATTTGCAAATAACAAACAAATCTCATATTGTCCCGTTTACTCATTACCATTTTCTCTGTCGTTGTCATTGGCAAGACTACTTCACGTTCCTTCAGGACACATGAAACCCTTTCATAGGTTTTCAGTTTGCTTTGAGAACTTAAGATTCAGTAAACAACATGAAAAAAGACGGAGTCAAGTTGAAACATCCTGAAGGATTAAGAACAGCAGAGTACAGAAGATAAGAAAGAAAGAAAAGCCCTTTTGAACAGTATGGATTATTTCTTACTGCAAGAAACCATCTTCTCAGCTGATAGAAATATGGCAAAGCAGAGTGAAGAATACATATCAATAGCAACACATTGTAAAAGAAACTTCTATTATAGATAGAATGAATTCAGTTAAATGTTTTGTGGTGAATGCTGACTTAATACAGCTGGATTGTCTCTACCCAACTGTCTTTTGAGATTACCACAGCTCCAGTATGCATGCAGATTGGCAATGCATACATGGTGGAGCACCTCTACGTGCTCAGAAATGTCCATGTGAGCCTCTTTGATAAATTATTCCTCAAAGCATCCAAATAGTAAGTGGAAGGAGGAGTGGGCCCCATGCACTGGTCCCATGGCCAGTATTCTCACACCCACCAGTTCCACCTCTGACTTTTGCACATTGAGCAGAATGTCTGAAGAGAGAGGTGAGGACGTGCCTATTGTCAGCTCACACCATTGTGAGTACTTGCAGGAAGTTTCCCCTGCAACTAAGTTCAAACCGGAGGGCACACCTCCTCTCTCAGCATACAAAGATATGCCTTCCTACTGAGAGGAAGGTATAGGCTTGGGGTGGGGGGTGGAGAAGTGAACAGCTGAAAATATGACTGCAGGAAAAGCCCCATGACATTTGGCTCTTCCAACAGGAATATAGCCAGGCATGCTTCAACACTACAGGCAACCAAGCTCTGCCTTGGAGGGTGGCAACCTCAATCCCGAGACAGCCATGAGTCATTCCCCCCAGCTGCTTCCTTCTTGTAGTTTCCTGTCCTTCAGTAGATTTCTGTAGCACCGCCTCAGTTTCCTGTGCCTCAATGAAACAATTATCCCCAGCACCAAGTATTCGTCTACAGTGGTACCTCAGGTTACATACGCTTCAGGTTACAGACTCCGCTAACCCAGAAATAGTACCTCGGGTTAAGAACTTTGCTTCAGGATGAGAACAGAAATCGTGCTCTGGCGGCATGGCGGCAGCAGGAGGCCCCATTAGCTAAAGTGGTGCTTCAGGTTAAGAACAGTTTCAGGTTAAGAACAGACCTCCGGAACAAATTAAGTACTTAACCCGAGGTACCACTGTATTGTCTTTAATATTATCTCCCTCCCCCTTCAGATTTAGTTTAAAGCTCTCCTGATCAGGGTCAGAAGACTCTTAGCAAACACATTATTGCCAACTGCAGAAACCACGATCCAAGAAGCAAAACCTTTCCTGACCTCACCATCTGTGCAGCCAATGGTTTACTTCCAGTATTTTCCTCTCTCTTCCACAGCAATGACCTGTGCCTCAATGCCTTTCCTCTTCTTGCCCAGAGTCTCATGGTCCTTTGTTTTCGGTCCAGGGTTGTATAGGGAGCAGAATAGTATTTGGGGTGAGATTTGGCTAATGCTGAAACACAAAGAGGCTTGAACTCTTTGGGCTGAATCCCAAAGCCACAGCTTTGGGGTGGGGTAGGACTTCCCTTTGAATCTAATAGGGAAGCATGGCCCTTTGGATGTTAATGCTGTGAGTCCTTCCAGCCTATGCTCAGATTGTATACATGTATAAATAAAACCATATATCCTAAAGATACCACAGTCTCTATTGACCTTCACTGCAAGGGAAGTGAACCCTGAGCAAGCACGGGAGTCCCTCTCCACTTTGAGTTTAGGAGGCAAGCAAAAATATGACTACTTATTCCAACTGAAGTTTCACCTTAGTTCAAACATATGGTTAATTAATGATTCATCTATTCTGCTATAACTTTTGGAAATGGATTTTGGATCAGTGTCACAGAGAATACCACTGGGAGAGAATATAATATTGAGAAAAATCTAGATGTGCTTGCTTCAATCCTTTTTTTTCTTTTTTTGAAGTCTTATTTGTTGCAACTGAGCTTGGATGGATCACTAAGGACAATTTCACTTCAGTGACACTGTAGCTTCTACAAATGCTAGGTCAGAAGAATAAGTGGTTTTTAAAAAGTCATGTCAGCAGGAAAAGCACGTTAGGGGGCTGACAGCCCAATCCACAATCCTGTTAAGTTGAAGAACTAAATAAAACTGGCTAAAACTCGAGTACTTTAGCTTAGCTGGCTTGTGGAATTGTATGAGAGCACATCAAAGTACAACGTCTTTCTGAATCCCCCATCAATGCAATGAGAATGGACACAATCGATTACCTAGTCTTATTAATTAATTTTATATTTAACCCCACAATAAGATTATCTTGTTTTTATGACAGAAAGCTGCCACTTAGTAACACACACACATTTTACTTTTACTTGTTGTATAAAGACATATCATGAATGTGGGGTTCCTGATCAACCAGTTGTACAAAATACTAGAAAGAAAGAAAAAAGCAGAGAAATAATAATAAAAAAACCCTCTCAGAAATTTGCTCTCAGAATTTTTCTAAAGTTCCACATTCATTTTTCTGTTCAGGGTATGTGAGCACCAACTACTTTTCCCACACTCTGGCTTAACCATACATTTAAATCACATCCCTCATAAAGAATTTTGGTTTATTACTCCTGTCCTGACTACTTTAATATGCTACTGCGAATACCCAGCCGACAAAGAAAATGTCACCCAGTGCTTTTTAGTCACTGTGGGTGAACCACAGATCCTTTTCCCTTGACATTTCAAGTTGCAGCCAGCCAGAAGTCAGTGTGGTAAGGCAGAGACATGGAGCCATTCTCCTGACATGGATGTCACTGTGGCTTACCAGGGCAGGGCAGCACAGTGGGAAGGTTAGGGGTGCACTGGCAGAGCTAACTTAGTGCTCTTGCCAGTGTATCAGTGCAGTCTTGACCTCACTGCCACCCTGTCCTGTCCAGTGAGCATTTACAGTGAGCATTAAAAAAGTAAACCCAGTGCTAAAAGGTAAATCATCAGTAAAAACCATATATGTTAATCAAAAACTCATATGACCAGGACAAGATGTAGCCTGGTGGATGCTGTGCTAGCCTTTATGGAGAAGGAATTCCAGTGCAGGGATGCCAACCACAGAAGAGTTTGCCTTTGTGGGTACCCAGGGCCAGGATTATCTGACTATTCTCTCACTGAAGATGCAAACGCCATGTCACAGACATAAAACATTGAAAGGTCAACTAGCTGGGGGCAAGTATTCATCATTAGCTAAATCATGATGGTGAATATACGGTAGATTAATGGTTTCAGGGGAATGGGAGCTGTAGTAATTGCAACCCTGAGAAATGTTTATTTGACATTTACTCTGCCAAATCCAGGGTCACTTGATTAATATATTTGCTAGATTGCTACTACTCTAAAGACCCTCAAAATGAATATGAGATTTGCAAGTGATCTAATGGATCATCTTGTTCAGCATCATGTATACACCCTCCCACAATAGGCTTGGGGGGGGAGAATCATTAAGACTATTGAAGCTCTTATGGCTTCCTGTCAAATACCTCAGGAGTTCTAGCCAAACCAGAGCCTCTGCATTTACTTAAAATTCTCTTTAACCTTAAGCTAGTGGCAATTTATAATTGTGTAGTTGTCTGAAGTCCAACAACATCTGGAGGACCACAGAATTCCCATCCTTTATATACACTATCAATCTGAGGGATTAATTGGTTTATACAGGATGCTTCCAGCACTTGTTGACTTTCCCTTATAAGTCTGCTTTAAAAACTGTTTGGCAACATTTTTTATGTTGGGCATCTCTAGTCTGGTTCTAATGCATCTTAAGAACAGTCCACTGTCTTTTTACAAGTCTCATTTGTTTCAAATGTTTCTCGGAACTTCATCACTCTAAACTCCCCACCCCCCATGCATGCAACTCCCTCTCAGACACACTCTGAGACCCACATCTAAGAACATAAAGAGAACACTGCTAAATCAGGTCCAAAAGCCATCTAGTTCCAGCATCCTGTTCTCTCTCAGTGGCCAACCTGATGCCTATGAGAAGCATGCAAGCAGGGCCTGAGTGCAACAGCACCTTTCCCATTTATACACCCCAGCAACTGATATTCAGAAGCATATTGCCTCTGGCATGGAATTTCAGAAAGGTGGAATGTTGCAAATTCTGGGCTTCCTGTTTCTTACTTTGGTCATCTACATGGCCTCACAATTATATTTTCCGGTATTGTTTGCACCGAGTACATTGCAACTTCTGACCTCACCACACTATCATCCACTTTAGATAGCGTGTGATGTCAAATTGATAAATAAGTTTTGAAATATTCCGCTAAGTTTTCTGAAATAAATGAATAAATACATTCAGCAATAGTGAGATGTAAGACGTGGGGTTCCCTGGTCACATTGTGTTTTCTCTACAAGACCAACAGTGCTGAAAAAAAACTAATGGTTGCTTTGCTCAGAAAAAGACGACTGATGACTGGATGCTGTCATGGATTCACTCTGTTGAACAGCAACATATAATATTAACACATTTTAGTTCAAGCACATAATGGCACTCCATTGAAATATGAAAAGCAGTTTGGTCTGTATTACCAGAACTGACATTTATTTGAGATTGGACATCTGTTTTCTGCTTCATTGATTTGCTGTCGATAAATATGGAGTGTGTGTGTATGTTTCAATATTTCTCTTTTCTTTCAGCAGGACGTTACTCAGAAGCAACATATGGCACACACACACACACACACACACGCACACACACACACACACATATATATATATTGTCAGTTTAAGAATATGGTGCTCATTGTCTAACATCTCAGTATACATATGCTGGATAAATGTGTTCAGAACACAAACAAATATCAGCGTTGTCATTTCAGAGCCATTCATACATTATATACTGCTGGAGATTGATGGTTCCTAAGGAAATAACACAATAAAATGTGAACATAATGCTAGACCAGACGCACCAGGAGATCCCCCCTCCCTTTCTATTCGGTTCAGTTAAATCAATATTATAGCTGAATTGGACAAGCAAAGTCTGCGGCGTGTTGCTATGGGAAGCAGTAAGATTTAGTACCATCATGATGAATACTGCCATTGTCCACAATGTTTTGATGGGTTTAAGGTGGCTGTATTTCTGATCATGCTTTTTTTTGGGGGGGGGGGCAGATTTTTATTCTGCATTTCCTAGCAAGGGAAAATAAGATAACAGTCCTGGAAGAAGAAAAATGTCAGGTGAAAGAGAGAAAGTCAGAGTGATACACACAACCTGGGTAGGAAGCAAGATATACTTGGAAGTGTCACAAGAAGCGATGTGTAACATGACCTAGATCAGCCTTCTCAAACATCATCATCAATGACCACTGAGCATGCTGGCTGGGGCTGATGTGACTTGGAGCCCAACAACATCTGGAGGGCAACAGGTTGGGGGGAAGATTGCTATTATACTTTCAACCTTTTCAGATCTGAGCTGCACCTTTAGCTCACACATCCATTTCAAGACCCACTTAATTTTCCCTCATTTATTTATTTATTGGCTTATGTGCCACAATATATAAAGCATTTAGCTGGTGAGCATAAATCATCTAGAAAATGGTATGAAAATGTTTATACAACATCTGGACAGTGATCCAGATGTGGGCAGCCATATGGAAAGTGGTTGTGGCTGCTATTGCAACCCACCTAAGGTCAGTACAGTGGTACCTTAGGCTGTGAACCTGAAACTGTTCTTAACCTGAGGTACCACTTTAGCTAATGGGGTCTCCCACTGCCGCTGCACCGTGGCAGCGCCATTTCTGTTCTCATCCTGAAGCAAAGTTCTTAACCCAAGGTACTATTTCTGGGTTAGCAGAGTCTGTAACCTGAAGCATCTGTAACCCAAGGTACCACTGTATACATCAGTAAAGTTGTGTATAGCTCGTAACAGCAATGGGAGACTATAGTTACATACAAACTTATTCTGCAACCAAGCAGGAAACCTAGAGTGGAATGGAATGTCACGCTATGTTGAATATTCTGCCTGCAGAAGCCTAATAGCTTGGGATTGGGCACAATCTCAGCATGATTGTTGTACCAGGTTAGAACTGGCACAGTGAATGGGTCTGAATTGGGCCCAGTTTTCCTGCTTGACCCCCTTTCTGTTGCAGGTGCCCTACCACTTTGCAGGAGGGGCGATCTGGATTTTCACGCTAAGCCCAGATCCAACCCTTACAGAAGACTAAAACTTGGAAGCCAAATAGATTTTATCTATATTTGTTGGCTTCAGTGGCTTATGGATGAAAGTGGATGAGAAAGAGCTCCCTGAAAGGCATATGGGAAATTAAAAGCAAGTGCTGGTCTTTGGATGAATATGTATTGCTTTTGTTATACTCCTTTATTGCTGGATTGATTTTATGTCCACTCTAACAAAGGCCCATTGCATTGATACAAAGTAACAGGACTACAGTCCTATATATCTGCATTGTTGTAGATAAATGGACGATGAGTCATAGAAAACAGAACTATCAAGCCTTAAAAAGGGACAATATAAATGAGCCTACATCAAATTACCGTTCTGAAAAAAAATGGTGTCTCTGTTACAAATAAAATAGCTAATTACAGAATCTATGTCATGGGGAATTGACAATGTCTCAGACCAGGCTGACACACTCAGAGATGAAAAAGACATAGGATTGTTTTGTTGTTGTTGGTTTCATTTTATTAGCCTGTCTTATTAGACTGTTCTGCTTTTCATAACCTAAAACAGACATAGCCAGTGTGGTCTCTGTGTGTGTATCCCACCCAAGATGTTGTTGGACTACAACACTCAAAATCTGTGATCATTGGCCATACTATCTGGGCTGCTGGGAGTTGTAGTTCACAAAATATGAAGGGTACCACCTTAGGTATATTTTAAGACATCTCACCCATTATATACCCAACTGGTCACTCTGCTCTGCAGAAGGGACCCTTCTGCAGATTCCACCTCACCAGAAACACTCCGTAACACATAGATATTGGGTCTTAAGTGTGATGGCTCTTTGAAACTCCCTCCTGTTATATATCAGCTGCCACCTCTAATATATTGTCAGTGCCTCTTGAAGGTCTTACTTTTTCAACAAATATTTTCAGTAGGGAATCTTCTCTCAGTCTGCACCTGTGGTTTTATATATGTTTTCTAATGTTTCATGGGAAGTGATGAAATAAACAAAGGATCTTACAGATCAGTAACTAGTTAAATACAGCTCAGCTGGTTAGAGCAAGGTGCTGATAACACCAAGGTTGCAGGTTTGATCCCCGTATGGGACAGCTGCATATCCCTGCATTGCAGGGGGTTGGACTAGATGATCCTCAGGGTCCCTTCCAGGGGTGCCAACTTGAATAAATTATTGGGGTGCCAGGTAAGCCCTGCCCTGCATGATTGATCACATGATGCGGCATGCACACACCATTTAAATGGCAATGTCCATCAACTTGTGGGGGGGGGGAGCTCACTCAAATAGGCGAAGGGAACCTAGGCCCCTAGGAGTTAGCTCCTATGGTTCCTTCTAACTCTATGATACTATGATTCTAAAGAGCAGGGAGTGGGGAATTCTGTGACTAGAGTGTTATAAGTGGGGCCCTGCAGGATCTATATTTGGGGTCCTCTGCTTATTTCTTGCTCATAAATGATCTGGAGTTAGGGGTGAGCAGTGAGGTGCCCAAGTCTGCCGATGACACCGAACTGTTTAGGGTAATAGAAACAAAATGGATTGCAAGCAGCTCCAAAGGGATCTCTCACCTATGTACCCCAATGGAGTCTAAACTGGTGGAAACGGACCCAGAAAAAGATATTGAAGTTGTGGCGGATGGCTCAGTGGAGATGTTGCCGAGGCTGGTGTGTAGTGGCTGCAAAAAAAGGCAAATTCCATTTTAGGGTCCATTAGGAAAGAAAGTGAAAATAAAACTCCCATTATCACAATTCCTTTATGCAAATCTATGGTGCAACCATATTAGGAACACTGTGCTAAATTCTGCTCCCCACATCTCAGATAAGGATATGCAGAGCTAGAAAATATTCAGAAAAGGACAGCCACAGTTATCATGCAACGGGAACGACTCCCTTATGGAAATATTGCAATGTTTGGGGCTGTTTCGTTTAGAAAAAAGAAGTGAACAAGAGGGGCTATGATTGAGATGGTGGAAAGATAGACTTCTGTTGAGGACAACATCCATAGCCTCTCACCTTATCAGGGTCAATGAATTTATCTCCTTAAACATGGGTATTTTAACCATGGGGCCCAAAACAATTGTGCAGATTTAGGCCACAAAGAAAAATACAGTTTTGGGAACTTTGCAAGCAGTTTGCAAAATAACATTGGGAATTGCTGCTCAAAGCATAAAGGGGGAAGCAATTGCCCTTTGGTGCACATAAAGAAGTTCTTTGAACTGGGACATTAGATGATTTCAGAATTCCACTCATTTTCTGAATAAAAATTGGCATCATGCCTATCAGAGAAAGAGTCCATCATTGATAACTGATAACTTCATTTGTAACTTCTTTAGACGTCTAAGCCTTCTGGGGACATTGCCTGTCCTTTCTATTATGCTATAAATGCATAAGATCAATAAGTGATACATGCAATGTTTACCTAATATGGAAGGTCAAGAAAAAAGTAATTTTCTTCCAGCTATTGAGATAAATATTGAAAGGCAAACCACTGTTCAAAGTATTTTGCTTTACATTTGAAGTTATATACTATGATATAACAATCGATACCAGTCTAGAGTTGCCATGATTTCGTTATTTATACTCCAGTGCTTTATGAACCATATTAAACCTGCTGCAGTTATGTGCACTGACAACCAGAGTTTTAAAAGCAGGGGGCAGGAGAAAGGGGTGCAGTGAGATCATTCTCCTGCCACTGAAACCTTAAACCATTGCATGAGAAACCTCTATTCTTGACTGACAAGATGGGTAGAGCGATGTCTAAAGGGAGCACTAGGAACACTCTTTTTAGAACTGGGTGGAATCCCACCACCAGGGCATCGGACAGGATCCAAGGAAGCCAGGAACAAGAAGGGAGAGGCTGTGTGCCCGCAGTCATTCAACTACAGCTAAGCCACTCACCCACCCAGCCATATAGGCTGGCTGGTGGGCGTGACGTGAGCACAGGACTCAGTGACTCAGGGGGCTGAGTTACGCCCCCCTGCGAGCGTGGGAAGTGGTTCCTGCTCACGACACCTTCCATTCTGTAAAGAGGAGAGGCCTTCTGTTCTATAATAGAACAGAAGAGGTTCTTCTGTTCTATAATAGTCTTCCATAGGAGCCAACTCCTATGGGCCAAGGGGTCTTCGCCCCCCCCAATAAAATATTTGAGGGGACCAGCCCCACCCCCAAGTTGATGGGCATTGCCATTCAAATGGTGTGTGTGCACAGCATCATGTGACTGATTATGTGGGGCGGGGCTTACCTGCCCCCCCATATTTTATTCAAGTTGGCACCCCTGATAGACTTCATGAAGCCTTTTTCAGTAGAGTCCCTCTTAAATTTAGCTTTTAATGTAATGTTTCCAGGGACCCTAACAAACTCTATGGCTCTGTCACACTCTAATGTGACCACAAACATAGAATACAGGGCAGGATGTGTGGAGAGATGCATTGGCTTTTTTGCTAGTCATTTGCTAGTAAAACTACAGTACTTATGCTATTTTTCAATTAAACTAGGAGAACGTATATCTTATGCACTTTCAGAAGTGATCATAATGTTTAAAAATATAGGTTGCAAAATTTGCTCTAGGCATAAAAAACATCTTATCAGTGTTTTAGCTTTTATCTATAAGATAATATTAAGCATTCACTGAGGCTGAGAAGCCAGGAGTCTCTCAAGAATGCTGTGAGATTTGAGAAGTATGCTAATCAAGGAATGTATCATGAAATAGGTGATTGAAGTAGGGAGCACTAGTCAGCTTCAAAAACACTGACACAGATTTATGAAGTGCCATTAGGGGAATGAGGGGGAGATGTTCTTCTCATGCATGAAAATATCAGAAGGATTCTGAAATAACTTAGATGACCTTCATAAATGAATGTACCACTATGGCCATGACCATATGCTACCAACTGTATCATCTTGGTACATCAAACATTTGATGTTGAGATGCAGGGTCAATGTTCTTTGTTGGTCTTTGCGTATATTCTTTGTTGTTATTTGGTATTAAATCGAATCAAGTTATGCAACCATAAGAGAGAGATTTGGGGTGAAAAAAGGGAAAAGTAATCTGCCTGAAAAACCTGCCTCCCAGCCTGAAAAATAAACTGAAGTCTATGAGGACACAGGGTATGAGATGTTGTCTCTGTTGATGTTGTCTACTGTGTGTCATGTAAGATGTGAGATGTGTATGCATCTTGGGCATTCCACCAGCCAGCACCAAAGGTAACATCTTCCTCCCAAATGACTGAGCCAAAGAGCTGAGGCAAAATTTATCAGAAGATTCCCCCCACCACCACCTGAGTTCTGCATAAACTGTCGGAGAGTTTCAGTTCTCCTTGGCATTTGGCAAAATGGCCTCCCCGTTTTTATCAGTTATGAATTTTTGGCACAATTGAAGATTCCATTTCAGCTTTGTTCAGTTCTGTATCTCATCCACAAATTGATGTGCCAGATGTTCTATTCCAATGCTTTCTTCTGCCTGTGATTACAAAAATCATAATGCTTGGAGATTGTAATGTATTGTGCTGTGATCCCACTCCTTTACATCATGTGCACGCAAAAAGCCTGAAGTTATCACTATTTCTCCAATTTGGATATTGGGGTGTGCAATATTTTTGGCTGATACATTTTTTGGCCACCCACAGTGGGTGTGGGGATGAAAAAGAAATACACCCTCATGTTCGGGAAAGATGGGATTAATATCTATAAAAATCATAATTAAAAACGTTAGTACATACTGGTTGGTTTAAATAAAAAATCATATTGGGAAGGCCTGTCTAAACAGCAGATTTTAGTAGATGTCTGAAATAAGGTAAGGGTTGTTCCTACCAAAGTTCTACAAGTATAAAGTTCTACAAGGCAACTCAGTCACTTGTGGAAGCCAACCAAACCTCAGGGAGTGGGGCTTGCTTAGTGAATGAATCACATGACACCAAATCCTTTGAGCTGTTTGTTTGTTCCTTCTGGTGTACTACTGGATACAACCATAATTTAGGAAGACCACATCTCTATGATTTCTGAATCACATATTTACCTTCCAATAAATCTTTGTCATTTGTTTGCAGTCTGGTTCCTTTCTATAGGAGGCTGTTAAGTGGTAAACAAATATGAGGATTAGTGTTTTGATTAGGACCAGGATGTTACCTGTTCTTTCCAGGTTAACTAGGAGATGGGAGCTTGTGCCAGGGTTATAGATAAAAGGGCCATATCTAAATACTGTAATTAAATTCATGCCAGTTATTCTAATACCACGTTCCATAGATATAAAGCATGTAAAAAGCCCAGACTAACACCCATCATTACAATTGAACAACACAATGAGGATGCAATAGAAACAACATAGTACTTCTTTGTGTCTTTACTTCTCCTGAATGGGCTTGAGAACTCAGCAATGATTGGTTGCATCTGGCTGGAGTTTTTCTCCACTTGTGTTCAAAGTAGGATTTTTCATTGGCCTCAGCTCTAGTGTGTACCAAGGAGCCAATCAGCCTTTAACAAGTGGGAGAGGGTGCTCAGGGGCAATGTGTCAACATCCTGGCTCACCTATGTATTCCACAGAGCAACCGGGGCTTTGACAGGAGCACCAGTCATATCAGCCAGAAAATCCCCAGAACTGTCTGAAAACCAATTGGATCCATCAGCAGCTGAAAATAAGAGGTCCACTCTGTGGAGGGAGGAAGCCACTGAAAGTCTAAATCACAGCACAACAAGGGACTCATGTTACAACCCACACTTTAAAATTATCCTCTTCTTGCCTGCTTGAGAAGACAAGAACCAAAATGTGGCCTGCCATTGAGCTGTTGACAAGATGTTGGGGTAGCAGGCTGATTGTCATGGGAACTATGAAGTCCTGAGCCACCAAAACTTAACACCTGTCTTTCTGAGTGGGTGAAGCCAACAAAAATAATTACTGAAGGCATTACAGATAGGGTTTAAAGTGAAGAAAGTGGTGGCTTATTCCTACCCAAAGTCTAACAGAAATGAGCAATGAGACAATATTGAAATCACAATTTGGTAGAGCTTAGAGGAAAAGATTAGAGAATAATTGCTTAATGTGATTAAAATAAGCTTTCATTGAGATAATCCTGGATCATGCAATCCTTTTGAAAGTTGTGACTCTGAAGTGTGATAATATTATAAACAAAGTGTAATATCGTGATCTGCATTCCTATTCTGGAGCATGAGTCCATCAATTTTTATCAAAGAGGCCTAACTCTTCAGGTGTTAACACATGAGGGAGGGGATACAAGAACAAGTGGATTAGCAACTCTCCCATCACCATTCCTGTCACATTCCATGACTTGGAGAGCAAACTTCCAAACTGGAGAGTGTCCTGTTCTCAATGAGTCTTCTCAAACATTTTGGAACCCTGATTTTCCAGGTTTCTAAAATGCACAGAGAGCCTCCATGGGTACAAGAGTCTCCCTGTGTCAGAAGTATGCCTTCCAACTCATGAAAGGTGATAGGAACAGTGGTGGAAGTGGAGGCAATGCTTTTATCCCCAGTATGCACACCCTTTGCATGTTACATTAACACCAAAGAAAATCACCTGGAGACTGCTCTAGAATTCTAAGCATCAGCACAAATCAGTTCCTTGATGTTGGCTATAACTTCTTTTCTTTATGCAGTGCAACTACCGGTGCTGTGCTCCACACACACACTGTGACTCCATTCCAGAAGTAGCTACTGAAGTAGCATTTTCATAGCCACAGTCTGCATTGTGTCCGATTAGATGGAAGGATTTAAGCTGATCAGCACCTTTCAGGAAGTAAATCTTAGCTTTACTTAAGGTGAAGTTAATGGGATGTAAATAGTCTTAAACATTAAGTCAGAATGGGCAGCTGGAAAACACAGCTAAGCTATCCTTCTAGATTTAACATTCCAGTACCGTGCTATGTGCCTTTTGATAGGGCCCCCAACCCAAATGGTGTTCATTCCACAGCCTTCATTATTAGGAATAGACAAGAGGTCTTTCCCTCACTTACAGACTATGTTGATATTCTCCATGCCCTTGTGTATGTGCCATGTGGTTATGCACAGCCAGGGAAATAAACCTGGGTGGTATAGGGGGAAAAAACAGCTGCAGTCTAGGCACATTCTACTTGGTTTACTCTAATGTTAAGTGATGCAGCTCTGTATACAAAATAGGAAAAGACTATGAGGGTTTGCCACATAGTTACTGGGGCTTTCTTCTGAGAAGATGTGTCTCCGCCTATATTGCATATTTGTATATAAAACAACAGAACCCCCACTCAGAATGGAAAAGTACAGAGTGGAATTCAATCTGCACAGTGCACAGAATGAGGTCTGCTCACAAGAGATTCCTCACCCTCCTTCTCCTGCGTGCCTCCATGCAACCCCTAAACCTGTTTTGCGTCCCCCTCCCTTACCCTTCAGAGCAGATTTAGGGGGTACCCAGGACACGAGGGGGGGAGAGAAAGTCCCATTGTGCAAGCAGACCTAATTTTGTGCATTTTTTACTTAGATGAAATCCATTCCAAAGCTTTGCAGCTTCCCTGAATTGCAAGCTTTGGGCATAGAGTAAAAAGTATAAAGAACTCTAGGACAATACACTCATCTGAGTATTGCATACACATTTGCAGTGGGATCCTATGCATGCCTACTCAGAGTTAAGTCCTACTGAGCTCAATGGAACTTTTATCCAACTAAGTGTAGGATTGCAACTTCAGATTCCTCACTGACCCAGTCAGAGGTATGTCTGAGCCTTCTGAGATTGGTATACCATGGGAGACTGAAAGAAAGAGAAGCAATGGCAAGTGAATACTTGAAATCAAACAAGTAGTTTCAGTGAAAATGCTTTGACTGTATATAGAGAAGCAGTGGCGAGGGAGAGAAAGCCAGTGAAGGAATGATTATATAAGGCAAATTTTCCCTAAAAGCAGTTGGTCTTTTATAGAAAGCAAATTAACACTAATGCACTAAATTCATTCAGGAGGAAAAGCTTTAAGGAGGATTGCTTTTACAAAGCAACACTGCAAATACTTTAAAGTAAAGGTAAGCTGCTTAATATATAGACTTCCCCAATGATAAATTTAATTTTGTTCTTTTCTGATAGTAATTTAAAATGTTCTTAGGCAGTGGGTGAGCAATGCCTAGTCGTGAAAATAACAACTCAGGCTAGGCAATAATAAGAGGACTTTCACTCCCATTGTTAAACAATTAACAATGGAAGTCGCCGCCGTTTTCATTGTGTCTGTCAAAAACACGTCAGCCCAGTTATCAGTGTGCACAGAAAACTCCCAGCAATAAAGATAAATAAAAAGAATACTTCCAACAATCCTTGACTCCGGCATCCAACAGCCAGTAGATGTCATTCTCTCTCTATTTCAATGTATGTTTATGCTACTCTGATGCTATCTCTCACAGTACCAAGTGGAAGAGGGGGAAATTGTTTGTTTGGCTTCCTCCTAATCAATGCACCAGCTTATATCTTCCTCTTCAGTAATGTAAGGTGTCAGAGTGTGAAATTGGAATTTTATGATACACCTGGCAGCCAATACTCTATTGTCTTCCTGTCATTTATTGCATTTTTATTAATTTGGGGGGTAACACCCCATCTTGATGCAATGGAATACTTGGTGTTCTTCCTGTGGCTTTAGGACATATTTTTCAATGCTGCTCTGTCAGTTCTTAAGTTGCTAATGATATGAAAAGGTGTAATCACTGGGTAGCTAAGCAGATTTTAGCAACCTAACACAAAGCTTCTGCAAAACCAATACTGCATGGTGTACGGTGCACCTAAGGATTTCAGCACAAATAGCTATCATGCTTTGCCACTATGGAGCAGAATCCACAACACATTTTTGTGTGGTTTCCCTCATGATTTAACATAAAGCTAAGGCGGGCACTTGTTTCTAGAAGAAGACTCTCAACCTTACAAGCAACTAATGCAAAAGTTTTTTTGCAGCTAATTGTATTTGCTATGAGAACTCACAATATGCCACAATTTCACATAAAGACATCTCCATCAATGGATATCTTTAAGATTGGTTTATACAGGTATCTGGCTGACCTTTAGTTAGATGCAGTCCTCAAAGGAGGAACTGGCAGAAGAACATTTTATAGTCTTATCTGTTTATGTCACCCTGGTGTATTACCATAATTCCCTTATGTTGCTTTGTACTCTCAAATACACAGAGAATGATGCTGTCAAGGACATTTACATTGAGAATCAGAACACGGGGATGTAATTTTTCCAAGCAACAGTGTATTTAATTTCCATTCTAAATAACACTAACAACTTTAAATCATTCTGTAAAACATGGAACCATTGCTGTAAACCATATGCCTAATTGGTAGGCTCTAACATACTGACCAATCCAGGTTCCTTAATGTTCTTTAGATCCCCATTGTTTTCCTCCAGGTGAAAGTGAGAGCTTCCTATAGAAAACAGTGGGAAATCCAATATTTTAGCATACTTGTGTTTGGGTAGCAGCATATCCGCCCCCCCCCCGGCTCCACCAAAGTAAAGATGTTCTTATTCAATTTATTGTTCAATGTGAGGATGGAAATTTCATCTAGTAAATCTAGTATTTAGCATATTTATAGGCTCAATTGCCATGATATCCTGTAAGTCCTGGAAAAACATGAGTGCTTGTTAAGATGTTTTGTGGTGGTTATTTCCTTTCCTCCTTTAGATCTGTACTTCTGCATACCTAGGGAGTCTCCCTCTACTTCTTTGTTAGGTAATCCTGCTTCACTTTCAAACTGATAGGCAGTCAACCATCCAAATCCACTATTGGAGCAAATGATTATTTATTTATTTGTGTGTGTGTGTGTGTGTGTGTGTGTGTGTAAAATAGAAATGAAATAGTAAAAAAAATACTGTTTTAATATAATGAAAATAACCAATAAAAATGCAAGCAACCTTCAATAAAATTACATTAATGTGGATAAAAATGACATAAAAACACAAACTATCACACATAAAACTGAACAGTGCACAAAATAAAAATTAACAATTGAAGAGTCAGAGTCCAGGAAAGCTTGGGTAAACAAACATGCTTAAGAGTTGTTTAAATGACATGGATGCCTTTGTCTCATGAATTATCCAAAGGAGAGTGCTATCACTGAGAAGGCCCAATATGTTACGGTTGATGTTTTCAACAGATGAGACATTCAGTACTTTGACCATATTTTTCTGGTTTGGCAGAAAGTATGATGCAAAGGGAACTATAGCAGCTCTCTCTTTAGGAGCAAAAGCAGTTGGGATCTGATCACTGCCACTATGCTTGAAGGGAAAGGGCTATTGGAAATGGGCTCATCAGCATTCATAATCAACAGATTAAAAAGGAGGCTCAGGGGTCTGATGAAAAGCACTTGTGCAACCTCAGTGTTTCCTGTGCTCTATTTGCTAAATCAATGCCCATTAATGTGCAGTGTCTACTACATTTGTTTAGCAATAGCTCTGCTTTGTTGCAAAGTGTGTAGATATCACAGTGCCGAATGGCTGTTAATATATGCAGCAGTCTTAGCTGTGGGCAGTTGATAACATGCACTCTTCCCAAGAGGCTGTAATCACATATGGGAGATGCTGGTTACTTTAATGAATCAGAGGACGTACAATTAAAATGAGCTCACAAAGAACAAGGACTTTTTAAAGAGGAGAGAGAATAAGAAACAATGCACTCTAAAGAAGAGTATTTTCCATTCTGTCAAAGAGGCCACCGTTTTTATATTCTGGACCTCCTGAAGTGTACATCATTAAGGCAAAGAGAGAGATCTCACTTCCTTGGCTCGAGCCCTATAAATAGAAAACGACACAATACAATTACAGTATTATTAACAAGCCCTTTCTAGCTGAGACTTTGAAAGAGGGTATATACGCTGAAGAGCAAATCCTCAAAATAAAGGTGAGGTGAGACTTTAGTCTGTTCCCATAGCAAGAGGGAATAAAAGCTGCAAAATGGTTTAACATGGAGACCTGTGTCTTAGTGGGAGGTGGGGAGAGATTCCAGGTACTTTGCAACAGTAATCCTATCGCCATTGTCCTTCAGAATGAATCAGTGTATTCTACCAGGGAAAGTGCTTTAAGTTCTCTGTAAGAACGTCAAGAGCATTTATAGCACTGCACCACTCAGTCCAACACTGAACTCAAGTGGTGTGTGCAAACAGAAAAGAAACCAAAATGGAGCCACTGAGAAAGGAAAGGAAATACTAGCATGCTAAAGAGCAGGCTTCCTCAAACTCGGCCCTCCAGATGTTTTTGGCCTACAACTCCCATGATCCCTAGCTAGCAGGACCAGTGGTCAGGGATTATGGGAATTGTAGTCTCATAACATCTGGAGGGCCGAGTTTGAGGAAGCCTGCGAAAGAGAATCCTGAGCTTTCCTCCTCCTCCATGATTTAAACAGTTTCAATGCTGTTGTTCAGTACCATTGGTCCTCCCAAGGTGAATTCCAATAAAAAGTCAATTTTAATTAGTTAAGGGTGGTGAGAATTGTTAGGAAACCCCAATTCCCCTCACACAGCTACACTTTCCAGAGCATTTTAATAAGCAATCCCCCTTCACAGGGTGCTCTGTGGACTGTAGCTCTCTGAACAGAGGTCTTCTAACAACTCTCAGCACCCTTAACTAACTAAAGTTTCCAGGATTCACTGGGGGAAGCCATTACTATTTCAAGTGGTATGACACTGCTTTAAATGTACAGTGCAGATACAGCCTGTGTCCCTCTGAAGGTGCTGATTCTGGGGAAGGCCTTGTTGGTGCAAATGGGAGCATCCAACTAGGGAGGTGAGTGTTGGTCAGGACCATGGCAGGAACAAAAAAGAATTAACCTCACCTGCCAATCACTACTCTCATCCATAATCTTAATGCTCATCAGGCTTCCCTTCTGCCTTCTATTTACATCACACACACAAATGGCATGCTAACTGTACACACACAATTAACATCACATTTCTCCGGGCCCTTAAACCGCAGACCGTAAGTAATACAACAACAGCTTGGGCATTTCTGCAAACTGAGAGCATTTCATGTCTCAGACTCCTCCGAAGCAGTCAGTACAAGGTGGAGGGAAATAAGATTTACATCAATCCCCTATAAAGGGGTGAGGGGTGGTATATACTTTTCTACAACAGAACAGATGGTGTGTGGGCATCTTTTGCCATAGTGAGATGGTCACAGAAATAGAAAGAAGGTGTCTATGATGTCAGCTACTTACTCTTTAAAAGAGACACTTTCCCACTCTTTGTATTAATCACAAATGTTAGAACTGCCAATAATTTATAGGGGACTTTATTTGGCCAATTAAAATAAAAATCAGGTCGTAAAATAGGTATCAGCTGTTTCAATCCTACTCTTTCTTACCTGGGAATTAGCCTTAGTGAATTCAGTGGGGTCTACTTCTGAGTAGACATACTTAGGCTTGCGCTGTTAGGCTGCAGTCCCATACTTGCTTCCCTGAGAGTAAGTCCAATTGAGCTCAGTGGGGCTTGCTTCTGAGTAGTCATGCATAGGCTTGTTCTGTTAATTGTCTATGGTATCCTCAGTGATAATAACTTGATAGTGCAATCTTGCACATATTTACTCAGATGTATGTCCAAGTGTAGTTACTGTAGTTTTCTCCCAGAAAAGTCTACATAAACTACAGCCTTAATTGCCTAATTTTAAGAATAATAGCAGTTGACTAGGATTGGCTTTATGGAATACAGTCCCAGCACAAGTATGCAACTAGTATCCATATACAGGTATTAGGATTGATGCCATGCTAACCATTGATCCAGCTTCATCAACTACCATACTTAGGGTGGAGAATCTGCATCCTATGAGCCCTTCAATCAGACCAGTACATATAGTATAATATATGCTACAGTATATCCTGTAAATAAGGAGGTTTTCTTGTGGCAAGTCAAGCAGAGCTTCATGGTTTCCTCATTGATCTGCTAGTTGTACAACACAAACTTTTTGCAGCACTACATTGCTATGACTGTTCCATCCCATTTTTAGGCACATGCATATTGGTTTGGTATATTTTAGATTGGCGTGATCAGTTACTTTGCATAATTCTAGTTATGGAACTATTATTATTGTGACAATACAAAACTTAGAAAGCATGTCATTTGCAATGACCTTTTCAGTTCACACAAAAGTATGTTTGAGGAAAGGTTACATCTGCAGTGGTAAATATTTAGGTGATTTAATTTTTATTGTAAATGAATTGCTATCATTGTGAGCAAATAGTATCCTTTTTTAGAGTCCCTTTGAGTCAAAGCTACTTCTCTTGGGTGCTGGAAAGTTGGGCAAATTTCATTCTCCAAAACACAGATTATCAGGAACTATTGGCTATATGTAATTGCACAAAAAACCAGACTTGATTTTAAGATGCATTTTGTTCCACCATAAAATTCTACAGGCTATTTTTCCTGTCTGAAAACAAGTGGAAAGGGAGATCAGAGGCCATTCTTTGTCCTACCATGTTAAGAAAGTATACCTTAGCTCAAGGGTGGAAAGCCTTTCTCAGGCTGAGGTTCACATTTCCACAAGAGCAAATCTCAGGAGAGGGACAGCATGCCAATCATGGGCAAGGACAGAGGGAAATGTGGGAGGAACAACCTAATGTGACTCATACGTTTGTACAGTAGGTCACCTTCCAGCCATGCCAAACTCAGAGGTGTCTATCCCAAACCCATATCTCTGTCATTGAGCCAGGCAAGCAAAGCGCATAATCACAGTTCCAGCCAGACAAAAGCAGTCACAGATGGTGAAGAACAGGGAAACAGGAATGGTGAGGATGTGGGGATAGGATGTGTGGCCTGGAAGAGTCTTGGGCAGGGGTCAGCAAACTTTTTCAGCAGGGGGCCAGTCTACTGTCCCTCAGACTTTGTGAGGGGCTGGGCTACATTTTTTTTGGGGGGGGGGATGAACGAATTCCTATGCCCCACAAATAACCCAGAGAGGCATTTTAAATAAAAGCACACATTCTACTCATGTAAAAACACCAGGCAGGCCCCACAAATAACCCAGAGGTGCATTTTAAATAAAAGGGCACATTCTACTCATGTAAAAATGCGCTGATTCCCAGACCGTCCACAGGCAAGATTTAGAAGGCGATTGGGCTGGATCCATCCACTGGGCCTTAGTTTGCCTACCCACAGTCCTGCAGGCCAGGCAGAGAAGCTTGGAGGGCTGCATTCACACACACACACACACACACACACACACACACAGAGAGAGAGAGAGAGAGAGAGAGAGGGGGGGGGAGAGAGAGAGAGCCTGAGGCTCCTGCCTTACTTCCAACACTTATATATAAAGGTTTACAAGAACATTTATGGCACATCTATGCTACAGGCTTGCTTAACAAATGTTAGCTATGCTCAAGGAATCCCCACCCCTGCTCTTGATACCATCACTAACAATTCCCACAATACCATGGGGAGAGGCAGAGCTGTTCCACTGAAACTTCTGTAAACCTGTATTGGTTTATGATACACTATATGTAAAATTCTTATAATTAGAATTTGTAAAGTGCTCTGCACTTAAAAAATACCCAAGCAGTGTACAAAAGTAGACTTTGAAACATAATGCAAATTGCAAACCAGAGGTGAAAATGTGAAGCCAATAAGAATTAAAAGCTGCAGATATGAAATAGATTAATCTGGGAAAGCTTGGAAGAAGAAAAATTCAACATATGTCAGATACATAACTATGTTGTGTCTTGCTTCCTATTAAGGGAAGAAAAGCCCAGAGAAGTGGGGCCACAATTCCAAAAGCGCTTGCTTTTGAACAAAACAACAACAACAAAAACCCCCACAAAAACCCAGAGGGTTATACTCCACAAAGTTGTCCCATTAGCTTAAGGGCCACCACCTACATTATGAGACTTCCTTTCTTTCTCCTTGCCTTGCACAAAGAAATCTGTTCCAGAAGGTTGGGGGGGAACCCAGAACAGATCTGAGAGGAGTGGGGGAGGGGGGAGAGAAGCAAAGGAGAGGAAATCTCATTGTGCAGGCAGAAATCATTTTGCTAATGGGATGACTTCACTGATACAATTCAGTCAATAAACAATATTCCTTGTTTCTGAAGGCAGTGTCGGTAATTCATTCTTCCCCATGTGCCATTGTGTAGCTAGACTTCATCCAGGGAAGGACAACAGTTACAAGCAGATTTCAAATGCTAAGGAACTCTGAAGATAATGAACTAAGGAAATGAATAACATTACAGAACAAAATAAAAATAGTTACAATCAAGCGAGACTCTTGTTGGCCTATGAATAAATAAATTATTCAGCACTTTTTGAAACATAAAATAACTGAGCAGTATGGACTGTTCCTTCAGAAGAGTTGAATGCATAGTGATCATCTTCCATTTATAGCATAATATGTGATTTTCTTTCCAAATGAAAACATCTGGATGCAAACAACCTTGTGGAGATAAGGAAGCTTTTCATGAGGCTTACTATAGTTAATAATATATATTTAAACTTTGATGAAAGGAGGGGGGAAATCCCTCTATAATACAAATTTTTGAAGGGGAACGTTTAAACACTTAGACCAGCGGTTCTCAACCTTTGGGTCCTCAGATGTTGTTAGACTACAACTCCCATCATCCCTGAGCTCTGGCCTTGCTAGCTAGGGGTGATGGGAGTTGTAGTTCAACAACATCTGAGGACCCACAGGTTGAGAAAGGCTGACTTAGACCATCTTTTTAGGTTTCAACTTTCAACTTATGAACATGTATACACATAAGGGACTATATTTTTAAAATTCAGAAATCAGGTAGCCTAAGAGTTGAAAGAAACCTGAACCCCCTGCCATTGGAGGTCCAGCAGTCTTTGTCTGCTTTTCAGTTTTGTTGACTTTTGAAGACATAACTCTTTACCAAGGTATTTACTGTATTTTTTGCCCTATAGGATGCACCGTCCCATAAGGCACACCTATTTTGGGGGGGGGGGAATAAAGGGGGAAAATTATTTTTCCCCCCCGGCACGGGGCTGGAGCGGGGGAAGCCTGAGCTTCCCCCGACCCCAGCCCCCAGAACAGGCAACTCTCCGCAAGTGGTGGGAGCCCAGCGCCAGGCTCCCGCGCCTTGCGGAGACCTGCACACAGCCTGGAGAGCGAGAGGGGTCGGTGCGCACTGACCCCTCTCACTCTCCAGGCTTCAGCGAAAGCCTGCATTCGCCCCATAGGACGCACACACATTTCCCCTTCATTTTTGGAGGGGAAAAAGTGTGTTCTATAGGGCGAAAAATACGGTATGTCTTCCTGAGGTGTTGGCCAGTTAGACTGTGATCTGTTGAGGCACAATAGTATCTACTGCAATGTTTTTATCTTGCTGCTGTTGCAAGGTTTAGATGAGTTTTATAGCTGCACTTTTGTTGCTAGTCTCGGAAGCAATACCTGAAGCATCATAGCCTTAAGCTGCAAATAGCAATTCCTGCCTTCAGATCGGGGCCTCTGATTGGCCTGTTTGAAGCTGCCCTCCTTGGCAGGAAGACTGGCCCCCAATCCCGCCAGCTGATGGGAATTCCCCATCAACGACTGGTCAGCAAGCACACTCTGGTCGCTGGGGATGAAGATGGAGCGCAAGGGGCTACAACCATTGCCACCCATGGAAGTGGTGAACAAGAAGGAACTCAATCAACCTCATTTGGGTGCCTCCATGATAACCCAAATATGAATCACCAAACACAACAGCAAGCAGTCAAACACTGTGCCAGATTATTTGTTCTAGTATTCCTTTGGAGTCTACATTAAGTAGGCTTGCCATACATCAGGATTTCCCCAGTCATATCTGGAATACCGTACTTGACAGCAGTGTCCAGGCAGAAATCAGGCAAAATGTCTGAGAAAATCCGGACGTATGGTAGCCCATATTGGCTGTTTGCCTGTTTGTAATAGGGCAACCCTACATGCAAGTCTTTTTAAATCAAATGGTAAGCCATCTTGTGTCCAGATTTCTATGTAGATCAGGTGATTTGCTCCAGTGACATGAGGCAAATCACCCAAATCACGAGCTTTTTTTGGCAAAGCTGTTGAGCTTCCTTTTAGTTTTGCCCTGCCGACATGGGCTGCCATATGTCTGGATACATAATACAAATGAGCACACAATTAAGCTGACAACCAAATAGTATTATTTGACACTTACTTCGTATTGGTATAGCAAATTTATTAACACAATTGAGGTTTTGCGATAGCAACCTCAACTGTGAACAGCTCTATTAAGGCTGTGCTGTTATTTTGTTAAGTGTAGAGAAGTTTCATTCTCCCCCATTTTGGCAGTTTGGTCAACTGTATCAGTGCCCAAGGGACCAATCACAGAGTTAAGCTATTTGAGATTTCTAGCACATGAATTCAAGCTATCTCTCTTCTCAGATATGTGTATACAAACATCACTCCAAATATCATGTCCTAGCCAGCCAAAAATACTGTATCTTCTAACTCACACATGCACAATATTTGGCCATTCTGTGGTGTTCTGAAATCATAAATGTCCTTTCCTAATGATTTGCCTTGTGGAGTAGCACAGAAGGTCCTTGCTCATAAACAGAAAGTAACATAATGGTCAGTGAAAATTAGTTTGACGCACAAGACTATATCTCCTTGGTCCTATTCCCCACGGCTTCAAATTGCAGATTGGTGGGAGTAGCTTCTCTGCAGCTAACTGTGTGTTTATCATAAAAATAAATTAAACCAGCTGAAACTGCATTACAAATGTACTAAATGCAGAGCAGCCCTTCAGTAATCAACAAGATAACTCTGAAATTAGAGAATGTAACTTCATGAAGGCCAACAAGCACAATCCTATATATGCTCACCAGGCAGAATAAGTTCTATTGAACACAGTAGGGCTGATTTCTGCATAAACATGCAGACATTTCCCCTGTAAGACTTGCTGTACTAGCACGTATAAACCTAGGGCAAAGCATAGTAAGTTAAATGGTATGATTTTTTTGCCTGGATTTCCTCTCTCCTTCCTCCTCCTCTCTTGTGGTGGTGGTATCCATCATTATGTTGTGCTTTCTCTG
Source organism: Podarcis pityusensis (assembly GCF_964106645.2). Taxonomy (NCBI): domain Eukaryota; kingdom Metazoa; phylum Chordata; class Lepidosauria; order Squamata; family Lacertidae; genus Podarcis; species Podarcis pityusensis. The sequence continues at coordinate 46,131,140 of NC_138029.1, read as the reverse complement.
GTGAAAGTATCCGAGACGTGTTCACATGGACTTTTGATCATGCTGTGACCGTGCTGCAGTTGTGTTAAGACAACTGATCTGGGCTAAATAGCTAAGCACACTCAGCCGCAATAGTCTAGTTTTGCCCTGCAGTTCTGGGATGAATGATTATGGGTGTGAGACAGAGAGAGAAAATCATTATGTTACTCCATTCATTTTCATAATTAGAGGTTTCATTCATTTCATTAGTAATTTGTTTTAATTATATTTATTTGGTTACTGATTCAGAACTCGTTTATTTGTTTCTGTAACTCGCATTCATTTTTGTTGCTATTGCTTTTCAGTGGGCTGGCCACCCAGCCAATCTTCTTCTGCTTGCAACTTTGTTTTCCATCGACACAGTGCAAACTTTTCAGACTCTCTAATACTCTTCTATGCATCAAACTTGCCATGTTTCAGAGCTATCAGAAAATGGCTTTTAGAGACAATGTATAAGCTTCCCATTGCTTTCAATGTGCTACAAATAGAAAAATCATTCAAGAACTCATTTGTTTGAATCCCTATTCATTTGTACAACTGCCATGAATGAGATGGATGTGGTTCATTGTTTCATTCTCCATTCATTCCTAGATTGATTGCACACTCCAGTAACAATAACCACAGGCTCCAAAGATTGTGTGAATATGCTTCTCCCTCCTTCTCAATGTCTGACATGCTATGCTTATTCTTTCCTTTAATTTACTCAGCATGATGTTTGTGTTTAGCAACAGAGCCTTGGTAAATGGTGCTCTAGCAGAAGCACCCTATCTTCTGGTCAGCCTTATAAATAAGCCTCGGAAAGCCATTAACCTGCAAAACACTGTACTACCCTGCTGAGGGATGACAGACGATGGATAGCTGCATTTCTATGCACCATCCCATTGCCCCAGCTTTGTTTCTCAATTGCACCCAGCATTGCCTTCATAGAATTCGCGACAGTCACCTGCATGCAATTCTTGGTTGCCTATGGCTATAGGCTACTCTTAAATGCAAGGCTGAAAATGGTATAAAACAAGTGTGGGGAACTTTCTGTGGGCTGCATTCCAGGAGGAAAAGTGGATGAAGCAATGGATGTGATACTTACCTTTCCATAGTAGGCTATATTTCAACCATAGAAAAGTCAAGGGGTTTCTATACACACACGTCTCTCAATCTTGATAAACATGAGTCAAGGACACACTCCAGCTAGCAAAGGCAAATCTAGGGGAGCACAACCAGTCTGGTTTGGATGTGGAGCTTCTGGGATGCTGCAGCAGGCGCCACAACTATGACATCCAACGAAAGTCAAGAGGGGGGAGGATTTTTGGCGTTGCATAGGGTGCCACTGAAAAGTCAGACGCCAAGGTCAGTCACTGCAGCTAGGAAAATAGAGGATGTAGAGGGTGGTCATTGGCTCAGGGAATGCAGGGTAGCCTGGGGAGTGCCACAACAACAACAACAACAACAACAACAACAACAACAACATGCCACCCATCTGACTGGGTTGTTCCAGCCACTCTGGGTGGCTTCCAGCAAAATATAAAAATACCATAAAATATATAACATGAAAAACTTCCCTATGTAGGGCATAGCCATGGGAGAGTCCCAATATTGAGAGGTCTGGAGGGTCACATTTAGCCCTGGGCCTGAGGTTTCCCATGCCTGGTATAAACAGTCTGAGTAACAGGACAAACCCTACAGGAGAATTTTATGCAGATAATACCTGTATACTTGGTAATAAAATAAGTTTTGGAACACCTATTATGGCTCAAACTGGAAGATAATAGTCAGGAAAACGTATCAGGACATGTAGTAATATATTCTGGGAGTAAGGTGCTAATTGGATTTTGATTTGGACATTTTAAGGAAAATAAACATTTAAGAATAACCCTTGTTTGGACTCTAATTATCGCATAATAATAACTGTCATAACAAATAATATCCCACTATAAAATGAATAAGTGATTAACCCATACAGGCACAATTTTTTTCAAAATCACCCCACCTAGTACTGTATTTACTTTGACTTTACAATGTGATGGCCCTTTTCATCCTCTATGTCCTGAAAGAAGATGCAGCTGATAGGTAAAATATTGCCTTTCTGTGATTTGCGGGATGAAGACGGATTAGCTGACCTTTTAGGCAAACACATCAGTTAATCAAGTTTATTACACTGTAGCTGATGAAAGCCATGGACCATTATCTTTTTTTTTTTAAATGATATTTATTAAGAATTTTAAAGTTACAGAAAAAACAAAAAAGAAAAAGAAAAAACGGAAGAAAAACAAACCACAATCAAACAATAACAAAGCACGTAACACAACACAATCAAAAAACAAAAATAAGCCACAAACATTTAAAAAACAATTCCAATATTCTCAAATCCTTAACTGTCATTACCTTCTTTCTTTGACCTCCTCACTCCTCCCTTTTTTTGTATCCTAGTTGTTAATTGTCACAGCAAATCCTTTCCATTTTTCATAATATTCTGTCATTACATTACCTTAATCTATTTTAACCATAAAAGACCCTAAAACTTGAAACTTAGATCTTATTTATACCAATTTCTCATAACCATAACATATTCTTACATAATTCTTTTAACATTTTTGCTAAAGCCAGATGATTTCGTTCCAACATTCTTCTAACATTCATCAATTTTATAAAGCAATCCTAATAAAAAAAATTTTTTTCTTCCAATCTTCATCCAGCGTCTCTTCCTCCTGGTCCCGGGTTTTGTCAGTCCTTTCTATCCCATCAATCTAGCGCATTAACCTGGTAATCTTATGTACGAGGCCCTTAAGTCTCTTCCATGTCCCTTCCGCGGCTCTTCTTCATATTTATACCTGTACTTTACTTTGTCTCCTGCTCCTTTCACTCGTGGGAACTCCAACTTGACAGTGTTTTGTTTTTTTTTTTTTACATTTTCTTTTTTTAAAATAATATTTATTGGAGTTTACAATAAGAATAAATGTAACAGGCAATATAACAAATATCTTAACATACTTTCACATTTTTTTTGGACTTCCTCACATCTCCCGCTCCCACTTTCATCGTTATAACTTTTTACCAGCAATTTGTTATCTTATTTGCATTCTTATATCCCTTCTATATATTCATAATCTTATAGTTCTCAAAAAGAGTTATATTTTCTCAATCTCACTTATTTTCTTAAATCGTCTAAGTTAGTGGTGCTCAATTATTTATGATCTAGCATCCTGCTTAGCATTCACTCAAATTGCAATGTTTTTGTAAATAGTTCTTAAATTTCTTCCAATCCTCCTCCATCTTCTCTTCTCCCAGGTCACGAATTCTGCCGGTCATCTCAGCTAGTTCCATGTAGTCTATCAGTTGCATCTGCCATTCTTCCAGTGTGGGTAGATCTTGAGCTTTCCAGTGCTTTGCAAGTAGTATCCTTGCTGCTGTTGTTGCATACATAAAAAATGTCCGGTCCTTCTTTACCACCCCTTGGCCGACAATACCCAAAAGAAAGGCCTCTGGTTTCTTTGTGAAGGTATACTTAAATACCTTTTTCAGTTCATTATAAATCATTTCCCAGAACGCCTTCACTTTAGGGCAGGTCCACCAGAGGTGGAAGAATGTTCCTTCACTCTCTTTACATTTCCAACACTTATTCTCAGACAGGTGGTAAATTTTTGCAAGTTTGACTGGGGTCATATACCATCTATATATCATTTTCATTACATTTTCTTTCAAAGCATTGCATGCAGTAAAGTTCAATCCAGTACTCCACAACCTTTCCCAGTCCTCAAACATGATATTATACCCAGTGTCCTGTGCCCACCTTATCATAGCCGATTTAACCATTTCGTCTTGTGTATTCCATTTTAACAGCAAGTTATACATCCTTGAAAGTACCTTAGTCTTTGGTTCTAACAATTCTGTTTCTAGTTTCGATTTCTCCACCTGGAACCCTAGTTTCTTGTCATTTTTAAAAACTTCTTTAATCTGAGCGTAATGTAACCAGTCTCGCACTTTATCCTTCATTTTCTCCAAACTCTGCAATTTCCAATTGTCTCCATCTTTTTCTAATATTTCCCAATATTTAGGCCATTTAGCCTCCATATTGGGTCTTTTTCTTTTTCTTTTTTTCTTTTTTTTTTTTTGCTTTTATGATTTTATTGAATTCCAACTCATTATACATTTTATCCATTATACAACAAATCATATCCGTTTTAGACTTCCTTCAACGTCACTGACATTCTTTCATAGTTATCCTTTTGGTACACATTCCATTCTTCCATATTGCCATTTACACCTCCCTTCCCTCATTATTTCTATTAAACAATATTCATAAATTCTTTACAGAGCCTCTTTAAAACCCGCCAGCGTTGTATTTGCACCATAGTTATTTTCCAGATAACACACAAATTTCTCCCAGTCCTTTATAAATTTTTGGTCTTTAGTATATCTGATTTTCCCTGTTAATTTGTCCAGTTCTGCATATTCTATTAATTTTGCTCTCCACTCTTCTACCCTTGGAATTTCCTCCTGCTTCCACCTCTGAGCCAATACGATTCTGGCAGCTGTTACAGCATACTGGAAAAGTTTGCAATCTTTCCTTCTAATGTCCTTCCCTACAACACCTAATAAAAAAGCCTCTGGCCTTTTCACAAAGGTATACCTTAACATCTTCTTCATCTCATTATAGATCTCATCCCAGAAGCTTTTTACTTTCTTACATTCCCACCACTGGTGGAAGAATGTCCCTTCTTTGCATTTACATTTCCAGCATTTGTTATCTACCTTATACATCTTTGCCAATCTTACAGGTGACAGGTACCATCTGTAGAGCATTTTCATCATATTTTCCTTCAATAACGTGCAGGCCGTAAATTTTATGTTCTCTTTCCACAACCTTTCCCAATCCTCCAGTTGAATATTATATCCTAAGTCCCTTGCCCACTGTACCATCACTGACTTCACCTCCTCATCTTTCGTGTGCCACTCTAACATTATTTTATACATCTTTGATAGATTTTTAAATTCGTTATTTATTATTTCCTTTTGGAAGGTTGATTCTTTTTCTGCATACCCCCTTTCCTTCAACTCTTTTTTAAACATTTCGTTTATCTGGAAGTAGTGTAGCCAATCATATGTTAATGCTTTAACTTGGTCGTATGATTTCATTTTCCACTTCCCTCCTTCATTGGTAACCATTTCTCCATATGTTCCCCACTTTCCTCTCATGTTAGTTTTCTTAACACATACCTTTTTCAGTTCATTATAAATCATTTCCCAGAACGCCTTCACTTTAGGGCAGGTCCACCAGAGGTGGAAGAATGTTCCTTCACTCTCTTTACATTTCCAACACTTATTCTCAGACAGGTGGTAAATTTTTGCAAGTTTGACTGGGGTCATATACCATCTATATATCATTTTCATTACATTTTCTTTCAAAGCATTGCATGCAGTAAAGTTCAATCCAGTACTCCACAACCTTTCCCAGTCCTCAAACATGATATTATACCCAGTGTCCTGTGCCCACCTTATCATAGCCGATTTAACCATTTCGTCTTGTGTATTCCATTTTAACAGCAAGTTATACATCCTTGAAAGTACCTTAGTCTTTGGTTCTAACAATTCTGTTTCTAGTTTCGATTTCTCCACCTGGAACCCTAGTTTCTTGTCATTTTTAAAAACTTCTTTAATCTGAGCGTAATGTAACCAGTCTCGCACTTTATCCTTCATTTTCTCCAAACTCTGCAATTTCCAATTGTCTCCATCTTTTTCTAATATTTCCCAATATTTAGGCCATTTAGCCTCCATATTGGGTCTTTTTCGGGCCTTAGCTTCCAAAGGTGAAAGCCACCTTGGAGTTTTATTTTCCAGCAAGTCTTTATATTTTGTCCAGACATTAAACAGTGATTTTCTGACAATATGGTTCCAACTTGACAGTGTTTTTGACCCTTCTCAACAAATCAGTCCCTTTTCCATATTCCACACTAAACTCCATGTGGTATTTAAAAACATGTTTCAAAGTCCCTCCAGAATTAAGAGCCCCCACAACCCCAAACATCTCATGGCCCATTGCCAGACTTGAAAAGTCCAAACATCCCTGCATAGGGGGGTCTATCCAACCCCCCATTTCCAAACCAAACCAAACTTTATCTTTCCAAATCTGGCTTTTTCCAAGTTCATTTGTCAGATCCAAGAGCTCATGTTCCTGCTGGGCCACATCTCCCTCCATCTCTGGCGCCCGAGGTTCAGCAACATCCTCTTCCCTCATCTGATCTGTCAGAGCACACTCCTGATTTGATTCCTGGGTGGGCTCTATATAGTTTCCCACTACCTGTCCAAAATTTCTGATCGCAGCAGTCATCAAGTCCGTCTTCTCATGTAGCTGTTCCAGTAGGGCACTTGTTTTGCAGAAAGCACGCACCAGGGCTTCTGGATACATTGTTCTGCAAGGTCAGAAGTCTATTCCCACGATCGTAATCTGTTGCAGCTGCAGAGCTCCCCGATTCAGATTTAGTAACAGTTTCACAGGCTCCCTCTAGGGGAAGAACTTCTATTTGTTCTTTTCTTTTAAAGGCAGATCTAGCAACAAAATTTCCTTTTTCAGCTATTTTGTCAATATTTGTTCCTTTAAAATGCGAAGGAGAACAATGAAATCACTATGTTTCTCTTCTTTTAACTATCTGTCAAAGACGTTTGTCTCTGGTCAATGAGCTTCCCAATGAACGTCAGTCCTGACACCCCGCTCCCAGGATCAAGACGGTGGAAAATTACTTTGCTTTACCCTCTCTTCTGCAGGTTTAAACAGTCCGGAAAAAATCCCCCCTCTTCTCCTGCTTCCGAAGGGGGTTCAACAATTTTAAATGATGAAAATTAATCCTTTACAAGCGATTTTCTGAACTCTAGTTTGCCATGTCTTTGCTTTAATCTATCTACAAGAAACGGAAGGCTGACTTCCTGTTTAGACCTTCCCGTTTCAGTGCCAAATTGAGATGAATTTCTTAGTCCAATTTTCCTTTCTACTCGCAGGTCATTATTTATAGTCCAATTGTCCGAAATTAAAGTACTCACGGGTGATTGTTTTAAAAGCCAAATTGTCCCAGGAAAAAGGCAGCGCTCTCCGGCAACGGCTGTGCGGCTTCGCTCCACAGAAGAAGCAGTTGACTCTCAGCACCGCGCCACTTCCCCCTCTTCACTCCGGAGCCCGTAAGTGGGTTCCTTTACGGGTTGGGGGGCACTAAAGGTGCCCGCCGAGTCCCATGGTCACAGGCTTCATCCGCTTTTGATTTTTGAAAGGGTCCCCGCTTCGCCGTAGCAGGAAAGACCCGTTTTCTGTGGAGCTGGTCCCTCCGAATCAGAGGGAATCCGCCATTACCGATGGCGCCACCCCGGAAGCCCCGCCATGGACCATTATCATTGATATCATCACATAGTCTCCTGAAGTTCCTGCAACTGCCTTCAATGGAAGTAAAACAGGTCTAGATCCTGCAGCTTAACTAAAGAGTAAAGCAGACTATACATGTATTTATATCTAAGCCTGATATATTAAATAGGAAAAGAAGTAGTTTTCCCCAACAGTCCTAGAAGAACATAGACCAGCCTCTGGGCATGAGAGGAACTTCTTATCAGTTCCTCCAAGTTCAAATGTTGGGGCTTGCTACGAATGGCAATCCAAAGGCAGGTTAAGTGGAGGACATTGAGATGTCCATGAAGGTAAGAGTAGAAGGAGCAAGAAATTTAACAGACTGCAAAGAAAATCCCTCATTGGGTAGTGATAACAATCACTACTGGCTGTTCTCTGTGTAGTTACAACTGTGTGGAGGACTTTCCCAGGTATGAAGAGAAAAGTAAGCAGGATAAATGATTCCTCTTCAGTCAGATCATTGGTTCACCGCAACAATTTTGTCTACTCCAGTTACGTATGGTCTCAAGGGTAAAGGCAACTTTACTAGACCTGCTTACACAGAATCCTATTAACTGGAGCTTCTGGGGACTGAACATTGGGCTTTCTCTTGAAAACTATATGCCTTGCTACTGAACTACAGTGATGGGGCTTGTGGCTGTTGTAACAGGTTAGGGCCTTGCGGCAGTTTGCAATCATTGTTACTATTTTAAAAAATGTCTTACGTATACAGTGGTACCTCGGGTTACAAATGCTTCTGGTTACAAATGCTTCAGGTTACATACTCTGCTAACCCAGAAGTAGTACCTCTGGTTAAGAACTTTACTTCAGGATGAGAACAGAAATCACGCGGCGGTGGCAGTGGGAGGCCACATTAGCTAAAGTGGTACCTCGGGTTAAGAATAGTTTCAGGTTAAGAACGGACCTCCGGAACGAATTAAGTTCTTAACCCGAGGTACCATTGTAATTTCCATGGCTGTAGGGCAGGCAGGATTTCAGTGCAGGTATGCCCATAGATTGTAGGGGCTCTGTTGCCTTATATTTGCTGAGAAATATCAGCAGCCTGGCTTATATGTGGCTTAGGCAGGCCTTTTTTCAGCAGAACTTGTAGGAACTCAGTTCTGGCACCTCTCAGGTGGACACCATTGTCATTATAAGAGAATAAGGGAGGCATTCATGGTGAGTTCCTGTACCTCTTTTTCTAGAAAAAGGGTACTGGGCTTAGGAATATATTTTTGTTTACGATATGCGAATAAAATGACTTAGTAATACTGTTGTGAGTTCGGGGGGAGTAGTATACCTGAACCCCCATCTAATTCCTGGATGTAGCATGCATTCATTTCCTCAAATAGGCAGGCTACTTTTCTAGTGAGGTCATCTAGGCAATAAAGGAATTGACTCTGTGCCAGAGGGAAAATGGGTGGACCCTCTTCCCTCAACTCACTTGGGAGTCAGAAAGACAAAGAGTTAAGTTTTGTGTGCAAGCTAGAAGCTAGAAACTGCAGGCTGGGCAGCTGGAAGAGCCATGCTTATTTGAATTCAAGGCTGTGCCTGTGGAAGAAGCAAGGCTGTGTCTATGGAAGAAACAAGACCCTCTTGGGGTATTAATGCTGTGAGCCTTTCCATTGTAGACTCAGATTGTATAGATGTGTAAATAAACCATAGATGCTAAAGACATCACAGTATTCGCTGTCCATTATTCCAACCTTGGGTAAGTGTCTGGAACCTCTGGAATATCACACCACTCAGAGATTGGGACAATACATGCAACAATATGTAAACAGAAATGTGTCTGAATAGTATGATTTCATTCAATAACATTAAAAATTTCCTTACATTGTGTAAAACAGTGATCACAAATAAATTCTTAACATAGTGGCTATTTCTAGAACTATACTTCCAGTTCCAGTTCCTCTGCAGCAATTTTATTAATTAGTGGTAATCTTTCCAATAAAATGGAATGGCCAAATAATTTTTACTTAAAATAACATCATGCCCATGAGACTGCGATAACTCAATGAATTATTCCAGAAGCAATTTACTTATAGAGACAGGTCATTAAGATAGCATATCGCTACTGTCGTTTGCTGATACATAATTTTGCTACTGTAATCAATTAAGTAATGTATAATGCCAATCCATTAGGCTCAATCTAGCAATTAAAGGAAAAGGCTGTATTTCAAATATTTAATAATGAATTAATAATAGGTGTTGTCAGGTATTTACTTACACACAGTTTAATCTGTACAACACAGTGAAAGAAACTTGTTGGAAAGATAGTTTCAAACATTTGGGAAAATAGCATTTGTAAAGAAAACATAATCTCAAAGCTGACATAGAAAGGCTCAACAGATAGTCAGCTCTAGCCATCCTTCTAAGCCCAGGACTTCTCTCCAGAGGTCTCACATTGCAGGACTAAGTTGTGGATGTAGACACAGAGAGGAAAGACAGAGGCAGCTGAATGAGTGTACAGAAGATTCTACAATGCCTGACAGCTAGTCCTATATTAGTCCCTCCACCCATAGGCAGCTGTGTCTCTTTGGGTTTAAGTTGTGCTTTCTTTCGGATTGACTTATTTGTGATAATTTGTTATATTAGAAAATAAACTCAGTTTGAAATAGTTGAACTCCAGTGTTTAGCTATTCCTGGAAAATGGAGGTGTTAGCAGGGCATGAGTGCCTCTTTTTTCATTCGTGAAGCATTGGAGGGTATGTGATACACAGGAGCACAATGACACACATAAACACAAGTTGCAGGTTTCACATTTGTCTAGTGTGGCCACTTACTCAGTGCATACTAAGAGGAAATGCATCACCAGAGAGAGAGAGAGGACACAGATTTGCATAACAATTACATATGCTAATTTATATGTACAGATACAAGTTTAGAAAAAATTACTATGATTTAAATGTGAAGATGCTGTCCAGGTGCAAACAATTGATAGGTAGTTCTACTTTCTCTTGAGTTTTTTTTCACCATTAAACTGGATTTAGGCCAGACAGCCCTTTACAAAGGCGACTGTCCCCTGACAGCCCCTTCAAACAGAACCCATGGTCACCCTACTTTTGGTGATTTGTAACAAACATACAACAATGAATGAATGGGTTTTCTCTTTTTTTTAAAAAAAAAGCTTCCTAAAAGCAAGGCCACTTACATAATAGTAATGTACTAATATTATGCAAGTACCATATGGTATATGTATTAAGGCATTCCTACCTCAAATTTCACTAAGGACTGTAATTGCCCCATAACATGTAATCATCAGAAAGAATGATTCAACACTGCTCATTTGATATATTAAGTGTAGCAAGCAATTTTATTTCCCTAGAATGTTATATCATACGACTTACCAGGAGGGTATGGAGAACTCTATATTTAAAAATCCTCTGAGTCATAATTCCAGTAATCAACTGCAGAGCCTTTACGTGAAAGACTGACAGCTGGGGAAAGATTAGGGTGTTTCCTCTCCCAAAGATTTGTTTAAATATTCAAGGTCATAACTCTTCTTGCTGAAAGAACAGTGTGCCACCGAATTCATTAAAGACTTCAGGAGGAATGACAAAAGAAATCTAGAAAATAATGGGTGGTTTAGGTGATTTCCTTGGTCAAACTTGACTAGTGATCCCTTAGCAACAGCTTGTACTTCCAAGCTGATCATTGCTGCCTATTTCCATTATGGCCCAATGTGTGTTATGTTCTAGACACATAACCTAAATCAATATAATCGGGTCAGTGTGGTATAGCGGTTAGGACATTTGGTTTGGATAGGCCTAATGGTCAGCAAGTCATTAATCTTTGCCGTACATTATGTTGCTGCTTCCCCGTGCATCCAGTGCGCCTCTGTCTGATTTGTGCATGCTCACTGAACAAGGCACCTCAGCTGTATGTGTGTAAGGCTCTGGCTACATGATGTGTTTCAGGCATGCAGTTTTCCCTGCCTACAGTCTGGCATCCAATGAACACATGGAACAATCGGGGGCAAAACCAGATCCCAAGATTTGGCCCCCATCCATGTGACATCTATGACTGTATTTGCCCTAAATATGGAGGAGGAGGAGGAGGGGGAGGAGGAGCTAATCTATATGAAAAACCAGCTCACCTTGCAGCATTATTGTGAGGATAAAATGTGAGTGACTTGAACATTTGTTGGTATCCCAAATAATGTAAGACTGAAAGACTGACAAACTGTATCCAGGTAGGGACTCCCCAGAGGACTCGTGTTGAGGAAAATGCATCAGGGCATGAGGAACCCTTTCTAAACTCTATTATTTTTGTTGCAGACTCCCATCTTAAGGAATGGGCTTGGCAGTCACCTCATATGTTTTCATGGCAGAATGGATGACGCAAAGGCTTGTTGGATGGAGTTTCATGACAGAAAAGAATGGTTTTACCCTTGGGTGTCTAGAAATGTAATATTTAGAAAGAACATGCATGCTACACTTTGAGCCATTTTTGGTGGCAACGCTGTGCCCAATATAATCCACGACGGGTCATGGAGTCAGACTGGGATGAATTCCCCCTGCCCCCATGTGATCAAGCCTCCCTTAACTATATTCTTATAATTTGGTCTCTTGTTTCTTGCTTTGGCTTTCTTTTACTTCATGTTATCATTCCTCTGTAAGTATTTTGAGGATCAGCTGAAAATTGTGGTTCAAAAATGATTACTTTTATGCAGTTCAAAGTTACTGCAGTCATGGAATGTGCTTGGCTCCAGAGATCAGCATTTAGGAAATTAAAGCCGGAAATTTAAAACAAAAAACTAGGAAATATTATTAGGGTCTGAACTAAAAAGAAATGAAATCAGTATATCTACAAACTGAAGAATACTTAAAAATAAAGTGTGGGGAGGATAGAAACAATGTTTCTATTAAAATAAACAAAATGCCGCTTGAATTGTTACTACAGTGGTACCTCTGGATGAGAACGGAATCCATTCCGGAGCTCTGTTCGCATCCTGAGTAGAACATTAGATGCGTCTGCGCGTGCACGGGTCGCGTTTTGCCGCTTCCACACATGTGTGTGACATCATTTTGAGCGTCTACGCATGTGCGATCGGCGAAACCCGGAAGTAACGCACTCCGTTACTTCCGGGTCGCTGCGGAGCGTGACTTGTAAACACTCAACCTGAAGTACATTTAACCCGAGGTATGACTGTATGGGTAAAAAAAGGTAAAGGACCCCTGATAGTTAAGTCCAGTTGCGAACGACTAGTTGTGGCGCTCATCTCGCTTTACTGGCCAAGGGAGCCAAAGTTTGTCTGCAGACAGTTTTTCTGGGTCATGTGGCCAGCATGACTAAGCCGCTTCTGGTGAAACCAGAGCAGTGTCAGAGCGGATTGATTTATTGCTCAGATAAGCCTGAGGTCCGGCACGCTTCCCATCGCAGGCCTCTGCATTCCAAAAGTCTGACACAACTGAGCATAGCAGAGATCAACAGCGGCAAGAGAAAGACTGCAAAAAAAAAACCTCCAGTGCCTTCTTCAGTGTGCTTAAATAAAGCCCACTCAGGATCTTAGCAGCTAAAAGCAGTTTTATTTACAGCAGGCTATCCATTATCTATCACAGCGAACAGCATCGCGAAAACACGTCCTCTCTCCTCAAAAACGAAAGTAGAGAGAAAGAACAAAGGCTTGAGTCTCTCGGAAATGACGCAGCATTTCCCCCCTCCTCTCAACAGTAGTCAGAGCGTACACTCTGAGCTGTTTAACCCTGTAAGCTCAGGTTCTCCTCACAAGCAGCACATGGAAACGCTGTTTACCTTCCCACTGGAGTGGTACCTATTTATCTACTTGCACTTTGATGTGCTTTTGAACTGCTAGGTTGGCAGGAGCTGGGACCAAACAACGGGAGCTCACCCCATTGTGGGGATCCGAACTGCCGACCTTCCGATCAGCAAGCCTAAGGCTCAGTGGTTTACACCACAGCGCCATCTGCGTCCCCCTGTTACTATGGGTAGTTTTTATGGGTAGTATTTAAGTTTTACTCAGAGAAGACCCATTGAAATTATTGGACCTAACTTAGCTATGTTCATTGATTTCCGTGAGTCCACTCTGCATAAAATTTAAATGAATACCACCCTATGTGTTAGAGGTTACTGGGCATTTCCTGTTTTTAAATAATATGCAGATGCTAGGGGAAACAGGTTCTGAGGTAGTGACTCCTTGTGATAGCTCATAGCTTCCCTTTTGCATGCAAAAGGTCCCATGATAATTTTCCTGTCATTACTAGTTAGAAATGAACTTTGATAGCTGCAGTATGGCCCGTGCCAAGTTAGACTGTGCTAGGCTAGAGGGATCAATGGCCTGACATAGTATAAGACACTTTAATATATTCTCATAACCAGCAAGGAAAGAAATGGGAAAGGAGAAAAAGAGTTAAAATGGAGCACCAAAGTTCCAAATTAATGTTATCCTACAGAAAGTATGCCACAAAGGTCAGGAAGAAGGCCAATTCCTTACTTTTTAAACAGAAAGAACATCTTATAGGTCTGGGAGGAGAACTATGTTCCTATTAATGGAAAATGTGAGTTTGAAGAGATAAGAGAAGGAGAGTTGTCCTGATGCAGCGAGGGGAGGTTTTGAGAGAGGTTAATGGAATAAAGGTGATGGTCAGTTGATTTAGGGAATAGAGAAGACTGTATGATGCAGTCAGAGAAACAGGGACGGAGTTGATAAGCAGCACATGCTTTGAAGTGTTAAGAACCTGGAGGAAGAACAGAAGAGGAGATTAATTACTTCGATATTGATCAGATTATCCAATATACAAACATTCTGGGATGGGAAGATGTTTCCAAAAGTGAATGAAGAGGTTCCAAAATATCTGGAGTTAAGTGTACTCTGCACATAAGCACAATTGAAAAGTGTTTTTGGAGATAATACTCTACAAAACTAGCCGTGCTCCAAAATACCTGTAAATGAGATTATGACTTAGTTTGACTTGAACTAGATCTGCATCCAGAACAGTGACTGGAGCGGAGGGTCAATCTTTCACCAGGACCGGAACAATAGATCTGGTCCTTCTAGCTCCCACTGAATAATCCCAGCTCTGGACTTCTCTTATCCATCCTCTCTACCCAAATAGTTAAATCAAGGGTAGCCAACATGCTGCATTTCTGATGCTGCTCCAATCAGCCCCAGCTGGCAGGGCTAGGGGTCAGGAATGATGGGAGTTGTAGTCCACCAACATTGGGAGGATACCACCTTGTCTATGTTGGCATTATAGAAGAGAGGGTGTACCTGGAGATACTGACCCAACAAACCTTCACTCATCACTTCCTGATAGTGATGAGATATTAGGAACAATTAATCCATATAATCCCTAAAGCCTCTCTACGGGGCAAACTATGTGGAGTTGGATTGGGGATGGTTTGGAACACATGTCATTTCCCAGTAAACAACAACTACAACAAAAAATACTCCCTTCTGTGCCTTGAGACTGCTATTAGCAGTGCTGGTGGGAAACACAAGTGCCTTACAGCAGCAGATTCCGGGAGGGGGGATTTACATTGGAGAAACAGCTTGAGAGTAGGGGAGGTAATATCTCTCCTACTCCCAGTTCTGCCCAGATACAATTCATATGCCCCACCCCTTGTGACACCTGCTTTGTCAAATGTATCTGATAATTAATTTCCATATAGTTTGGCTCTGTCCAGGAAGACACTTGAAAGGAAAGAAAAAGGATGGAAGCACAGGTGTTGTGAGAAGTATGAAGACCCCCCCCCCACCTCAAGTTGATGACTATGAATCTAAAGTTTCCCCTTAAAAGCTTCCAGTATTTCTACAGCTAAACTTTCCTATTGTACTGATGTTTTACCAAGAGCGGCTGTTGAAATCTTATGAAATGTTTACAGGGTAGGATGGTGTTCTTCAACCTGGCAGCTTCCAGATATTGTTGGCCTGCAGTTGCCTTCAGTCCCAGCCAGCATGGCCAATGGTCAGGGATGATGGGAGATGAAGTCCAACAACCTTGGCAGGCTTCCAGGGCTATGAACTGGAATATGCAAAAAGAGGGAAAAAGCATGTTGCTGAATCATGAGTGCAGTTGACTGACCTTCAAAGGCATTCACATATTCCTTTTTTCATTAAGAAAGCATTTTTAAAAAAATGAAGAACAAACACAAAAATCTGAGAGCATAGCACTGAAAGTCATTTTCCTCCCTGGTCCTAACTAAATCGATAGAAAAGATTTCATGACTTTTTCAGCTGCTAGTAAACAGATAAACCTGCAGGGATTGATTTTCTCATTGTCTTTATTTCAGATTTTCTTCTTCAAAGTGCTCCTTTCTCTAACCTCAGTGGGTATAATGCCATAGTGATCCCACTGTAAGAGATCAGAATATGAGGCTTCTTTCATCTGGAAAGGCACTTCTATTGGTTCTCTTGGCCTAGGATCAATTCATAAAAAAACTGCTGCTCACCGAGGGACACAATTTAAAAGCTTTGTGTTAGCAGCTCAGTGAAGATAGAGATCACCAAGGTGAGAAGACCATGGGAAGACCAAGACACTGAACCAACATAAAACTGTCTGGCAGGATGAGCCCAACACAAGGACCACATTCCCTTCTGCACAGCCTTCCTGGGAGCCACAGGCCAGTGGTGGTGAAAAATGGTCAGAGCAATTAATGTAAATTTAAGGGACGAAAATGGACATATATAGATGATGCTGTTAGCTTCCAAATAGACATTTCCTTTCATAAAAAGTAAGAGGAAAGCCATCACTAGTCTGATTAAATTACAATTCTGATAAATGAAATCATTGCATTGAAATAAGAATGGAATTATGTTCACTTTTATACTACCGCATTCAGCTATCACCATATATTCCTGTTACCCTAAATGACACGTAGTAACCACTGTACAGTGGTACCTCAGGTTAAGAACTTAATTCGTTCTGGAGGTCCGTTCTTAACCTGAAACTGTTCTTAACCTGAAGCACCACTTTAGCTAATGGCTGCCGCCACGCCACTGCCGTGCGATTTCTGTTCTCATCCTAAAGCAAAGTTCTTAACCCGAGGTACTATTTCTGGGTTAGCGGAGTCTGTAACCTGAAGCGTCTGTAACCTGAAGCGTCTGTAACCCGAGGTACCACTGTAGTACTGTACTGCAGCAGCATCCAGACCGGAGAAAACAGGACACAAAAAGAATTGAGCTGTTAGTGGTAGGATTCATCTTTTTCTTACATTGTTGAGTGGCAAGTCCTGATCTCCACCCTGAGAATTGTATCTGCCTCTCCTTCAAAGCTGAAATGCTTGGACAAGTCTGATATTACTGTAGGCTTGTCCAGGCCAGAATTAAGTTGGCATGGCTGTTAATATTATGATTAGTCAAGCTTTGCTACTTGAGAAGATGTTTCAATTGAAATGAATCCCATATTAAATTATGTGCAAAATTGGTGTAAGTTCTAGCTGATACGTTGCGTTACATTATGCTATAACTTTATATTTATATTTCTTCTTTCATATGTTAACATTTATTGGGCAGTGAAATTAAAAAGCCATGCTTTAGGGTTTCTCAATAGCACCAGTGCCTCGAGAAATCTTGGACAGCGTACAAGAAACCCCACAGGGCTGTTTAGCAATTCTTAACACTCATATTTAAGTGATTCTCTCTATTTCCCCCATTTCAGGAGATGAAGTTGAAAGTACTATGTAGCAGTATGGTCCACCCAGGCATTTGGAGTAAGAGAGTACCTGTTACATAACCATTCTTGACATGCTTTTGCTCTTTTGCTTGTTTTTATTAATTGGGTTGTTTTTAATGATTGCTATATACAGTGGTACCTCGGGTTACATACGCTTCAAGGTTACATACACTTCAGGTTACAGACTCCGCTAACCCAGAAATAGTGCTTCAGGTTAAGAACTTTGCTTCAGGATGAGAACAGAAGTCGTGCTCCGTCCGGCAGCATAGCGGCAGCAGCAGGCCCCATTAGCTAAAGTAGTGCTTCAGGTTAAGAACAGTTTCAGGTTAAGTTCGGACCTCCAGAATGAATTAAGTACTTAACCCGAGGTACCACTGTATTATGCATTATCGTATTTTGAGCATTCTTGGAAACTGTACTAGGGTCATGTTGACTTGATGAAGGGTAACTTACAATTTTGAAAAACAGACTATAAATAATATTAATTGCTTCAAATAGCTTATCCCCCCGCCCAATTTTATTTTGTTAATCTTTGTCCTCGTATCTCCTTGTTAATTAAATGATAATTAAAGAATTTTTTTTTTCCAATTGTGCATTAGTTATGTAGCATGGTCTCTTTTACTAATTGAGGCTAGGAAAGTTCCTGCCTTTTCAGAACAGTTTCATCAGAGATAACAAAGAATGTTATGCTTTTCTCTTCGTCAGTAGCTTATTTGTGGCAGAACCTGTACAATAGTTAGCTTGGATGATCTGGAACCCTGTATATCTATGGGCCTCGAATACTTCTGCTCCATCTTATAACCTACAACAAACAAGCTATGACGTCTAGCCTTTTTCAGAATGTTGTCATTGTTGCCAAGGAACAACTTCAAGTTTGAACATTTGATTTTCGGTATCCCTATGTCTTCCATTGTATCATACATACAATGATATTGCTTCTGCAGTTTGAAGAATTATAAAATTGAAAGATGTCATAAACAGAGGGGAAACTATGGAATCAGATTCTCAGGTTAGATGTCAATGTCACATCGTGAACTAGATTGCACACATTGATGATCTGTAGGTTTTTTGTGTATAGATGACCTTGTTCTGCCTCAGAGGCATAGATATGGTTTGGACTGGATAGGCCTTCGGTTTTATTCCACCAGTATAATGCTCCATTTTCTTTCCTGGTGGCCATAATACAAGCAACTCATGCCATTAGGAAACATCTCCCCTTCCTTTTCTCTGAATAAGTACTATCACATTCAAGGAGGTTCATTAATTAAATAGGGTCCCTCAAGGTAGCTGCTCACACATTGGAAGAGGTGGAGTAAACAGGACTAAACTATTCAACTTCCTTGTAGAGTTGATCTCAGAACATAGGTATAATAAATTCCTGATCATTACATAAGCAGAACTAGTCATTCCCATTGCCAGCAATTTCAACGTGACTCATTGTGCCATGCAATTATGAAGAACTGGACTTTAGAATAACATCGCACATGTCTTGCCACGATACTGCTGCCACTGAAGCTTGCCTAAGAACAGGACAGTTGGTTTTCATGCTGCAGCTTTTGCCATTTGGTTATTTCTGAAGATTCCTACTGAAAATTAATATTGGGAAGAAGTTTCAATGACTAGCTGCTCAATATATTACCTGGAAATTTAGTGAGAGGACCAAAACTTTGTGGCTCTTTCATATATTCACATGTTATGATACTGAAATGCCTTTTGCTGGAAAGAAATAATCATTGCAAGTAATAATTTTCTAGATTTCACCAGGACATTCAATTGACTTTCAATACTGAAAGACAAGAGAGCTTGGGGTGCTGGTTCTGGTCTGCCTGAATAGAGGCAGTTCCCACAACAGTGGGAGATCATTGACGAAGGAAAAACAAGGATGGTTGAGGGTAATCATCCTTGCAAATCCCCCCTGGGGACGGGGGTCGGACTTCACTCTCAGTTCATCTCAATACCTGGCTCTCGCTCTGGCATGGAATGCAGGGGGCAGGGAGGCGCTGAGTGCAAAAGCACTTCACCTGCTGAAAACCTTCCAATGCTGCCATTAAGAAACAGAGGTTCTCCTGTTAATTAGAGCTTAATTGAACTAAAGTGTGCTAGAAGAGATGAGATCACAAACTGTGGAACAAACCAACTGGTTTGAACTTGAGGTAAGACTTCATTTGGTGCAAAAGATGGTAGGGGAGAGTTTCTTTATTTAAAGTTTTCTTTTCCACAGTTATGATTCAGCAACCTTCCTCTGAATATTAGTTCAAATTATATTTGTACAACCAATGGAGGCAAAGGCCCAGAAAAAGTTAAATATGGAAACCAAGTGGTTGAGATATTCAGATCTGTTATTGGAAGATAAAGAAGGATACAAATTAAAACCATTTGATCAAATTAAAGATAAAATAAATTGGCTACACTACCACCAGATCAATGAATTGTACAAATTAGTTAAGAAAAAAGGTTTTGCTTCAGAAAAAACTAAGTTGGAAATGGAGTTGTCGGACTCTAAAGTTAAAAATTTGTCTAAAATGTATAATTTATTGTTGGAATGGCATACAAAGGATGAACAAGTTAAATCTGTGATGATAGATTGGGCAAGAGATGTGGGACATAATATAATGTTTGAAAATTGGGAAAGGTTGTGGAGGAAAGGAGTCAAGTTCACTGCATGTATGGTGTTTAAGGAAAATATTATGAATATAGGTGGTACTTAACCCCTGTAAAACTAGCAAAGATATATCATAATAGTGATAATCTATGCTGGAAATGTAAAGAAAAGGGTACCTTTTATCATATGTGGTGGACCTGCCCCAAGGTGAAAGACTTCTGGGAGAAGATTTATAATGAATTGAAAAAAATGTTGAACTATACATTTATTAAGAAACCAGAAGCCTTTCTTCTTGGAATAACAGGTATGGAATTGCCCCAAAAAGATGCTAGATTGTTTTTGTATGCCACAATTGCAGCTAGAATTTTATTAGCCAAGAATTGGAAATCACAAGAAGTCCCAACAGTAGAGGAATGGCAGAAGAAGATGATGGACTTTTTGGTGCTAGCCGACCTGACTGGAAGAGTCCGTGACCAGAAGGAGGAGGAGTACCAGGAGGAATGGATGAAATTCAAAGACTATTTAATTAAATACACTAAGATAATTTAATTGGAAAAACTTGCAAATAGCAGATAGGCTTAGGATTTAAATATGTGATGTTAGAGAATAATATGTTTAAAGTTAAAATGAAAAGAAAGAAAGATGTTAAGTGATTAAGTTAATTTTATGAGAAAAATTGGTTTTGGAAAACTGTTACAATGATATACACTGAAATTCAGCCAGGGGGATTTGAGGAAGTCACTTAACAATGTTACTAAGATTGGATCAAGTACAGTTAAGGTCTGTTTGTTTGTCTGTTTAAAATTTTGGAAAATCAGTAAAAAACAAAAGCAAATTATATTTGTACAAGCGAGGATGGAAGAAATTAATAAATAAATGAAGAAAAGTGCTTTTTCAGTGAGGATCAATCAAATATGTTCTCTGATAGCAGATTTTTGCAACAGGTTAGAATGTGTGTTATCTATCAGGCTACTTATGCACATGTGGACAATCACAGGTGAAGAATCCAATACTACATCTTCCTTCAGCATAAGGGCATTAGTCTGATATAAGCACTGGCAGTCTGGCCTTTTACCTTTGCTTTGTCAGTTGAGCAGTCTACATTCTACTAACTGCACTGCAAACTCCAGCTCCTCCCTCCCACTTCCTTCTGACCTGAGGACCCCGAGCTGAAAAGCACATACGTTCAATCTATAGCTCTAAGGTACTACTGGACAATTTCTTTGCATTTACGATGGTGCAGGTGGTTCTCTTGCAGAGGGTGCCAAGCCAATGGGGTGCCAAATGGAAAAGAGCCATTTGGGGGCCATATTATGAAAGATTACCAAAGTCTGGCAATATACTGGGGTGCAGCTCCCTTCCCACAGCACAAGCTGGCTGGCCCTGACAGTTTTCTAATGATCTTCAAGTGTGAATCTAAAGGAGCCCCTTACACAAAATGTTGCCAGTCCCGTGTTCAGTCCTGTCTGGTAGAAGCCCAACCTTTGTGTACAAGGATTAGCCCGCTGTCCTAAAAAGAAAGACACGCAACCTGATCCAGAGCTATGTTTGCTCTTGCATTCACTGTTCTGCCATCAGCAATGAACCCTTAAAATGACGGAGGATGTGATTCACAAACAATTAGCTGGAGTGTTTCCATTTCAGGAATTTTGTCAATGGCTTTAACCGCTTCACATGTCAGACTGCATGTGTTGTATACCTTTGGCTGAACAACAACTAACCAATATTCATTCATTTATTATTTTCTTCTGCAGTATCTCTTTTAGTAACATAGACTAACATGGTAGCTTTGACGTATTTTTATTTTATTTTAAGGAAGATTAGATAACAGCAAGAAGAACACCAAATCTGTATGATTCTAATTATATTCCCTTTTAATATGCTCCCTTTAAATACAGTTACAAATCAATAATCCAAGGCTTTCCCTCAAGCTTCTAGAGGACAAGGAAAATTATATCCAAGCTATGCCCTGTAGATAAGAATACCCTACATTTTGTGCAAAACTGAATTTGCACATATCTTTTTCAGAATGCACTTTTCTCCCTTTCAATAATCATATTGTGAGCAACTGATTTCTCCCTAGTTTTGTAGTTACACGTGATAAAGGCTATACATTTCAAATGTTTAAACAATATTTCCTCTGTAAACTAAGATATACACATTGAGCCTCCCTGCAAAATTTGGTAAGCAAAATGGTTGTGTATTAGCTTTGGAATGAGTTGAACTTCAGTTAACCAATAGCTAAGTCCTACTCAGAGCAGACCCGCTGAAATTAATGTGCCTAAGTGAAACATGTCCATTAATTTCAGTGGGTCGACTCCAAGCATAGCACTGGATGCAACCCATTGATTCATTAAAATTCATTTTAACGAATGTTAACATAATTGGCCTGCAGGGGAAACAACAAAGTCAGTTGGAAGCTCTGTAAGGTATCAGTAATTTCTAAATACTGGTTTTCTTTTTACATTAAATGCATGAAGGAAACATTCCTGAAATTGGTTCATCGCAAATACTCAGCACACTTTGCTTGAAATGGTGCTGGGTGGACTCTTATACTTTATTAGTATTCTATGTGATCTAGACAGGCCAGCTAAATTCAGAATGCACTATGGGAGCTTGCAGTAGTCATAGCAACCAGACTTCGGTTACCAATGACTGCATAATGGAGTGCTATACATTTGAAGCATAAGGTGCTCACTGAAGGTTTGTTTCACTAATTAAATAGCAAAAGTATTCATTCTCTCTATAATTAAAACTGTCAGAAACGTGTGCTAAAGAAAAAAAACCTTCATTGGCTGCAGCTTATTATTTATGGACATTCAGGCAAATTATTCTGTCTATACATTGAGACACGTTTCTGAGGGATTAGGAGAAGTCTTCAAGGGCACATATACAGCAGTCATGCTTATATCTAACAGATTTTGGTTATTCCATTCTCAGCCATACACCTTATGCTGTAGGGAATTTATCTTACATCTGCACTGCTTTTTTTTAATCTTGAGATTTTGTTATTTATTCATTTCGTTTATTTCCTTGACTCATTTATTTCTGCATAACACTTGCTCATATTTGGAGTACTTTCTGATCCTTATCTCATCCAATTTGTGGATTTAATCTCGTATAAATAGGAAGCTGAGATGCAGAGATAAGGGACTTGCTGTGAGCTGGCGGGATGTCATGGCAGCATTTCATTTTAACACAAGTTTCCTCATTTCAAGTTCAACACTTCAGGACTAGGCTGGACAGAGTCAGGCTTCATACTCAAATAACTGAAATATAGCTAACTAAAACCATTCTCCTCTCGCCCTCATCAAAGCTGAAGCAATACACATGTTGACCAGAGTTTCCAAGTGGACCTCATATGGCCTGTGATTATTGCCCCAGCCATAACAAACAGATTTACAACATAAAATGTCTCTCCATGCCTCATTCCTGATAACTGTGTGTGAAGGGGGAAGTTACAATATTTCATAACGTGACAGCAGTGCTATTTGGTAAGTGTGTAACATGTTGGAATTGGAACAGGTTAGCTTGCCAACAGGGATGCTTTTTCTGAGGAAAGGTTATGTCCAGCTGTAAGGCACACTGCTATCCAAGTGGGTTTATTCAGTCTCACTAATGTAGAGTTCCTGCACACATTGCCAGAAGCACCACTTTTGGGAGAAGCCTAGCTTTAATACTTGTAGAGTTGTGTCACGGACTCTGGAACCTCATATGTCAAGGCATGGACTGAATATAAAAAGAGAAAGCTCACAGTGGATCCCAGAGCTACTAGAGGAGTCCAGCTTTGTTTTTAACATTTTGCCATAGCAAAGAATTAGGTGCGTTTGTTACTGCCAAGGCAATAGTAGGAGAAATACAAAGGCAGTTATACCATCTTATAGTGTTCTGTGCTTGAGCCAGTATGGTGGAGAAAAGTAGGGAGTATCTGTAAGATAGGGATGCGGGTGGCACTGTGGTCTAAACCACTGAGTCTTGGGCTTGCCGATCGGAAGTTCGGCAGTTCGAATCCCCACGACGGGGTGAGCTCCCGTCGCTTGGTCCCTGCTCCTGCCAACCTAGCAGTTCGAAAGCACGTCAAAGTGCAAGTAGATGAATAGGTACTGCTCTGGCAGGAAGGTAAATGGCATTGCTGTGCGCTGCTCTGGTTTTGCCAGAAGCGGCTTAATCATGCTGGCCACATGACCCGGAAAAACTGTCTGCGGACAAATGTAGTCTCCCTCGGCCAGTAAACTGACCCCAGAGTCGTTCGTGACTGGACTTAATTGTCAGGGGTCCTTTACCTTTACCTTTTTATCTGTAAGATACAGTCTACCCATCAAAGCTTCTATGTCAGTTGTGTGAGGACTTTGGAGGAACTGGCATAATGAGAGATGGATTCTCTGACATTAGATTTCTCTCTCTCTCTCTCTCTCTCTCTCTCTCTCTCTCTCTGTGACAACAGAGGGGTAGATCCAATCTATCCAGTGGTGCCAAATGTGTCCTCTAGGCACCACTGGACTGTACTTTAAGGTAAGAGAGAAGGAACACCAGAGCAGGGGCTAGATCCCTGTTTTGTAGCATAACAAATATTAAGCGGTAGCTTATATGAAGAATGCAAAGTAGAATTGTCTGGCAGTGTGTGACGGATGGTGGATTTAAAAAGCAAGAAAACCGTTTGCATTCTAATCAGACAGTACAGGCAAAAATGGATTACGTTATCAATTGGAGCCTGAAATCTCTGGTCTGCTGTGCCATAAAAGCCTTTAGTGAGGCATAGAATTAACTGCATAGAACCAGCACTCAAGAATATAAATTCACTCATTTTCTGCATAAGGGGAAGATTTAATTTGCTGTTTATTGTTCTTTTACCCCTACTCATTACTATCATTATTCATTATTACTCTTCTAAAGTGAGCAGACAATTAGACAAAATCAAGAGTAACAAGAGTAGCAAATTACATAATTAATTGTTAAATTGGTGGCAGCAATCTGACCTTATTTAGAGACCAAGAAAAAATAAATACAATATGTATTTTCTCAAACTGATCTATATTGCTGAGGGGTTATGACTGGTAAAGCATGATCCTTGAATTTTGTGTATTTATGGAGCGGAGAAACTTTTACTGTAAAAGCACCACTTACCAAATACACAGTTTTGCACACAAAGAAGCATCAGTAGCATACTGACAAGAACTTCAGGCCTTTGTAAAAACAAAAACTAACAACCAAAGATCAAATTGCAGGTGGGCACTATTAAGATTTGGGGTGGAATTCAATGTTGCAATGTGGTGGACATCCCATTGAAGCTTGCCAGATCATATGATTCCCCTCTCTCCTTCCCCTGTGCTCATGGGAGTGACATTGAAATGGA
Source organism: Podarcis pityusensis (assembly GCF_964106645.2). NCBI lineage: Eukaryota > Metazoa > Chordata > Lepidosauria > Squamata > Lacertidae > Podarcis > Podarcis pityusensis. The sequence continues at coordinate 46,106,169 of NC_138029.1, read as the reverse complement.
AAAAGTAGTGTTTAAAAAAATAAAAAATGGGAAAGGCCTGAATAGACTAAGAAGAGAGAAATACTGAGGAGTTGTTGTTTCAACTAGTGTTAACCAGAAGTAGCAGGCATGGGTTCAGCACAGAAGCTAACACTAAAAAGCCCACATGGTTACAACAAAGCCTTTCTAATCTTCTCATTCTACTCAATCATCTCCCTTTGTTTCAAACTGCCACTTTCTCTCAGGGTCTCTCCATCCCTGCTTTACACAAACATCTCCTGTTGTTTGAAATCACCATTCTCGATGTTCCTCCAGGCTTACTGTATATTATCACTATCTAAAGGGGACATAGGAGCAAAGTGGGGCTTTGGAACGTAGGAAGCTGTCACATACTAAGTCAGACCTCTGGTCCATCTAACTCAGCATTGTCTATGCTGACTAGTAATACCTTTCCAGGGTTTGAAACAGTCCTTCCTGGTAATGCTGGGAATTGATCCTAAGGTCATCTGCAAGCAAGGCAGATGTTCTGCCACTTACATATGGCCTGTATTCAAGGGCACTGTACTGGAAGAACACAGAAAGTGAAGGAAATTAATTACAGGCAAAAGTGGTTTATCTGCACTTCACTTACATTACCTCCTTTCAGCAGATTCCAAAGTGACATTTACGGTAATTCCTGGTTCTTCATTTTTTTTTTTATAAACACTGGGTACCTGTGCAAAAGATCTGCTAATTAATTAGCCGTTTGGTAATGTCTGCTTTGAGAATAATTAAGGCACAATGCTCTGTAAATATACCCATGGTGGCACCATGGTTTTCATTTTAAATGGTAATCCCTCTTAGCACCATAAAGCATATTTCTCGTCAGGGCTATGAAAGGGGAATGATATAATTATGTGACAGTGTCTATAAAACATCTATAAAAAAAGAGAAACGTTTAAACCCACATGAAATACTTTGTATAACTAGAAGCTTCGCACAAGTTATACACCTTAGTGGGGCATCTTTTCATGCCAGAGGCTGGGACTACCAGTCCCAGAATCCCACATGGGAAATGGACCCTATGGGGAAGGTGAATATGATGAAGGAAGGCACTCACCTTTTGTGAGCATTTATAAAAGTTCATTCTCTCTCGGGGTGAAGAGTGAGGTGCTCAAACTGATGGCAGGTGTATGTGGGTCAGTTCATACTGCCCAGTGCAAGTGATTTGGTACGTTGCTGCTGAAATTAGGAAAAATTTTGGAAAATTTATGGAATGACAATTGGAGATTTACGGCTTGTGACACCATAAAGGAACATTTTCTAAAGATGTTCTATGGATGGTACATAACACCTAGCAAAATATTCAAAATGTATAAAACAAAATCCAAAATGTGTTGGAGGTGTAATCAAGCAGAGGAGACACTGCTACACATTTGGTGGACCAGTAATAAAATTAAGAGCTTCTGGGATATGGGATATGAAGAACTGAAGAAAATATTTAAACAAACCTTTATTTAAAAAAACCAGAAGCTTTTCTGCTGGGCATATTAGACTCCGACATTGAAAGTGAAAATAAGAGAATATTCCTGTAGAATATTCCTGCAACATTGGCAGAGAGAAACTTAATTGCCAAAAAAAATGGGGAAAAAGAGATAGATTTTTTTGAAATACTTTCTTGTCACTTGTACAATTTGTATACAGTGAGATTACACAAGCACCCCCCACTCAGCTCTCTTAGTCTTAATTCCCCTCGTTTACTGATGCACACCCACCAAACCCAAAAGTCAGTTGCCCTATTGTTATCTTTTCATTCAGCAGCCTAATAAAAGCAAAAAAAAGAGTGGCAAGATTATTTGATTACCTTGAATTGGCCAAAATGACAGATACAATTAGGGGACAATCTAAACAAAAATTCCAAAAAGTTTTGGGGAAATATAGAGATTATCTAAAAAAGCAGTGTCCTAAAATCAATACCTGGACTTGTTTTGAGTAATTTTTGCAAAACAAAATATGGTGTAAAAGTATAAAATATAGAGAAAAGTAGGGGAAAGGAAATGGGAAAGAAACAGTTTACCAAATATGAAATTAGATCCGCGTTGAGGATGAAGGAAGTGGATTAGAACAGAATAAGAACTGAAATATGGATATACTTTTATTATTAGTTTTGTATCTGTATTTTTTCAAGTCTGTTCATTGTGTGTGTTTGTGTTGTAATCATAAGCTAATAAAAAGCATATGAAACAAAAACAAACTAGAATTAGCTGGTTTGACCTGTCATTGGCTCTAAGGCCGTCTGCTGTTGGCCTCCATGCCTTCCATCTTACCAGTCCCAATGAGCACCAGTCACTACTGAAAGCTGGAATCTTTCACATGGAAAGCAGATGTTCCACTGAGCTATGATGTCAATAAATGCATAATTTCATTAAAATTGTAATGGTGTCAAATTGCGGAAAACGTCATGGCTTTTAGTGCAGCTGAATCATAGAATCATAGAATCATAGAGTTGGAAGAGACCACAAGGGCCATCGAGTCCAACCCCCTGCCAAGCAGGAAACACCATCAGAGCACTCCTGACATATGGTTGTCAAGCCTCTGCTTAAAGACCTCCAAAGAAGGAGACTCCACCACACTCCTTGGCAGCAAATTCCACTGTCGAACAGCTCTTACTGTCAGGAAGTTCTTCCTAATGTTTAGGTGGAATCTTCTTTCTTGTAGTTTGGATCCATTGCTCCGTGTCCGCTTCTCTGGAGCAGCAGAAAACAACCTTTCTCCCTCCTCTATGTGACATCCTTTTATATATTTGAACATGGCTATCATATCACCCCTTAACCTCCTCTTCTCCAGGCTAAACATGCCCAGCTCCCTTAGCCGTTCCTCATAAAGCATCGTTTCCAGGCCTTTGACCATTTTGGTTGCCCTCCTCTGGACACGTTCCAGTTTGTCAGTGTCCTTCTTGAACTGTGGTGCCCAGAACTGGACACAGTACTCCAGGTGAGGTCGGACCAGAGCAGAATACAGTGGCACTATTACTTCCCTTGATCTAGATGCTATACTCCAATTGATGCAGCCCAGAATTGCATTGGCTTTTTTAGCTGCCGCGTCACACTGTTGGCTCATGTCAAGTTTGTGGTCAACCAAGACCCCTAGATCCTTTTCACATGTACTGCTCTCAAGCCAGGTGTCACCCATCTTGTATTTGTGCCTCTCATTTTTTTTTGCCCAAGTGCAATACTTTACATTTCTCCCTGTTAAAATTCATCTTGTTTGTTTTTGCCCAGTTCTCTAATCTGTCAAGGTCGTTTTGAAATATGATCCTGTCCTCTGGGGTGTTAGCCACCCCTCCCAGTTTGGTGTCATCTGCAAATTTGATCAGGATGCCCTTGAGTCCATCATCCAAGTCGTTGATAAAGATGTTGAATAAGACCGGGCCCTAGACAGAACCCTGTGGCACCCCACTAGTCACTCTTCTCCAGGATGAAGAGGAACCATTGATGAGCACCCTTTGGGTTCAGTCAGTCAGCCAGTTACAAATCCACTGAGTGGTAGCATAGTCAAGACCGCATTTTACCAGCTTCTTTACAAGAATATCATGGGGCACCTTGTCAAATGCCTTGCTGAAATCAAGGTAGGCTACATCCACTGCGTTCCCTTCATCTACCAGGCTTGTAATTCTGTCAAAAAATGAGATCAGGTTAGTCTGACATGACTTATTTTTCAGAAATCCATGCTGACTATTGGTGATCACAGCATTCCTTTCTAGGTGCTCACAGACTGTTTGCTTAATGATCTGCTCCAGAATCTTCCCTGGTATTGATGTCAGACTGACTGGGCGGTAATTATTTGGGTCCTCTCTTTCCCCCTTTTTGAAAATAGGGACAACATTTGCCCTCCTCCAGTCTGCCGGGACTTCGCCTGTTCTCCAGGAATTCTCAAAGATTACTGCCAGTGGTTTTGAGATCACATCTGCCAGTTCTTTTAATACTCTTGGATGCAGTTCATCTGGCCCTGGAGACTTGAATACATCTAAACTAGCCAAGTATTCTTGTACTATCTCCTTAGTTATTCTGGGCCGTGTTTCCTTTGCTGAATCATTTGCTCCAAATTCTTCAGGTCGGGCATTGTTTTCTTTATCGGAGAAGACTGAGGCAAAGAAGGCATTGAGGAGTTCAGCCCTTTCTGTGTCCCCTGTTTGCATTTCACCATCTTTTCCTCTGAGTGATCCCACTGTTTCTTTGTTCTTCCTTTTGCTACGAACATACCCATAAAAGCCTTTTTTGTTGCTTTTAACCTCTCTAGCAAGCCTGAGTTCATTCTGTGCTTTAGCTTTTCTGACTTTGTGTCTACACGTGCTGGCTATTTGTTTGAATTCCTCTTTGGTGGTTTCCCCCCTTTTCCATTTTTTGTACACATCCTTTTTTAATCTTAACTCAGTTAAAAGTTCTTTAGATAGCCACCCTGGCTTCTTTAGGCACCTTCCATGTTTCCGTCTCATTGGTATTGCCTGAAGTTGTGCTTTTACTATCTCCCTCTTAACAAACTCCCAGCCATCATGAACTCCCTTTCCTTTTAGTATTACTGTCCATGGGATCTCACCCAGCACTTCCCTAAGTTTTATGAAGTCGGCTTTCTTAAAGTCAAGAAATTGAGTCCTAGTATGCTTGGCTGCTCCTTTCCGCTGTATAGTAAACTTCAGAAGAGCATGATCACTCACGCCTAATGATCCTTCCACTTCTACCCCACTAACCAGGTCATCATCACTGGTTAGGAGCAGATCTAAAATGGCTGTTCCTCTTGTTGCTTCTCCCACTTTCTGGACAATGAAGTTGTCTGCAAGGCCAGTGAGGAATCTGTTTGACCTTATGCTCTTGGCTGAGTTTGACATCCAACAAATATCTGGGTAATTGAAGTCCCCCATTACTACTATCTCCCTTCCTTTTGCATGCTTGGCCATCTGTTCCAGGAAGGCATCATCTATGTCCTCCGTTTGGCTTGGGGATCTATAGTAAACTCCCACCATGAGGTCACTGTTATTCTTCTCTCCCTTAATTTTGACCCAAATGCTCTCACTTTGGCTTTGAGGTTCTAAATCTTGGATCTCTTCACAGGTATACACATCCCTGAAATATAACGCCACTCTTCCTCCTTTCTTGTCTGGTCTGTTTCTCTGAAATAGATTGTATCCCTCCATTATTACATTCCAATCGTGGGACTTATACCACCAGGTTTCAGTGATGCCTATTATGTCATATTTAGTTTGCTGTACCAAGAGCTCAAGCTCATCTTGTTTATTTGCCATGCTTTGCGCACTAGTGTACAAACATTGAAGTCCATCAATCATTCCCGTGTCTCTTATTTAAGAATTTTTTCCTCCCACCACTAGGTCTGCGTGCTGTTTGCTCCATTTGGTCTATGACATTTGGATGATCATCTTCATCAATTGATAGACTCCTACCTTCAGGAGCACTGTCTCCCTCCCCCACATTAGTCAGTTTAAAGCCCTCCTGATGAGGTTTCTGAGATTTTTGGCAAAAACATTCCTCCCAACTGTTGTGAGGTGCAGCCCATCGCTTGCCAGAAGTCCATCTTCAAGAAACTGCAGTCCGTGATCTAAGAATCCAAACCATTCCTATTTACACCATTTGCGAAGCCAGCTGTTCACTTCCACTATTTTCCCCTCTCTCCCTGGGCCACGTCGTTCAACTGGGAGGACAGATGAGATGACAATTTGTGCATTTAATTGCTTCAATTTCCTGCCCAGAGCCTCATAGTCTCTTTTGATCTTCTGGAGGCTATTGCTTGCAGTGTCATTGGTTCCCACATGAACCAAGAGGAAGGGGTATTTGTCAGTGGGTTTTATGATTCCTTGCAGTCGTTCAGTTACATCTTGGATCTTAGCCCCGGGGAGACAGCACACTTCCCGAGACATCTTGTCAGGCCCACAGATCACTGCTTCTGTTCCTCTCAGTAGGGAATTCCCTATCACCACTACATGCCTCCTCTTAGATTTGGTCGGGGTTCTTCCGTTAGCTGTCCGTTCCAAGGTCGCCTGCACATTCCCTGAGGACTGACTTTGCTGCTCGTCTTCATATACCTGATTGACTGTAATGAGGGAGAGATCCTCAAATGGAGTCTGCTCTTCGTCTTCCATGCTAGGGGAGAGGACCTCAAAGCGATTGTGTATTTCTAAACAATCAGAGCGAACCCTGGGCCTCCTACTTCTTTGAGTCACGTTTCTCCATATATCTGGCTCCTGTGTTGGTGAACTAGCCTCCTTCTCAGGGGAGTCCCCTGTCTCCTCCTTGGTGGAGACGGTGTGCTCTGTTGCTTCCAAGAAGAGCTCCAGCTCTCTAATTCTTTGGAGCGTAGCTACACGTTCCTCCAGTTGCTGGACTTTGTCTTCTAAGAGGGCAATCAACATGCAATTGCTGCAGGTAAAGCTGCCTGCAACCTTTGGCAAGATGGCAAACATTGCGCAGGAACCGCAGGTGACTGCAGCTGTTCCCTCCCCCTCCATCTTGAGAACGTGTCGTTGGGGGTGGCTACAGCGGTCCTCCATCATAAAAAGCTTGAAGACAGGACAAATAACTCCCCCCCCAAAAAAACCCCTAGGTCTCCCCCAACAAACGTTTGAGACTAGCTCCCCTAAATCTAAAAGATGGATCAAACTGCGCCAGGAGTTAAATAGGATTTAAATAGCCTAGAAAATATTCTATATGCAGTGAGTCAAAATGGCTACATATAATTATAGTTCCGCTTTCTCATTCGTTTGACTATGGCAGTCACACACTGCCTTTGGCACTCTTGCTAACCCTTGCTATCTTTCTCTTTCCTGCAGTCCTTTGTGGACAGAGGTAAATGTGGTGTCTTGTCAGCCAAACACACAGCTCAACAGGAATGTGCATCTTCAGTCCTAAAACCTTCCACAGCATTCGATGACAAGGTAACTACAAATTCAAGTCCATGGAGAGCGGGATTCTGCAGCCCGTATAAATTATTCAAATCAAGCACATCTGTATAGATTTGCTTATTTGGCTTAACATTTGTCTTCTGCTTGCCAGAGGGAGAGAAAAGAGCTACACAGGATACTATAAATGCTACTGCGGAGCCTCTTTCCACAAAACAGCCTCACGGGCCAAATGAGGGGGCCTGTCGGGCGTAGTTAGGCTTGTGAGCTGGAGGTTTCCAATTGCTAAGCTAGAGTGATAGTGCAATTCTATATAGATACTAAAAAACAAGCATCTTTGAGGTCAATGGGGCTTACTTCCCAGGTAAGTAGGTCCAGGACTGCATCCTAAAAGACATTTTCACTTTTTACAGCTCCGTATATCAGCCCATGGATATTGGCTGCAGTTTCCTAGAAATTTCTTATGTACCCTATTTCTCCTTCGTTATTTCACTCAAACTGTCTCAACTGATTACTGTTTCCGCAAATACAAAACTGAGTTTTTCTCTAATTAGTTAGGCTCTTAACTGCTTAGGGTAAAAACTCTAATTGTTGTTGTTTGACTCTTCATGTGTGTCTGACTCTTCATGACCCCATGGACCAGAGCACGCCAGGCACTCCTGTCTTCCACTGCCTCCCGCAGTTTGGTCAAACTCATGCTGGTAGCTTTGAGAACACTATCCAACCATCTCGTCCTCTGTCGTCCCCTTCTCCTTGTGCCCTCCATCTTTCCCAACATCAGGGTCTTTTCCAGGGAGTCTTCTCTTCTCATGAGGTGGCCAAAGTATTGGAGTCTCAGCTTCACGATCTGTCCTTCCAGTGAGCACTCAGGGCTGATTTCCTTAAGAATGGATAGGTTTGATCTTCTTGCAGTCCATGGGACTCTCAAGAGTCTCCTCCAGCACCATAATTCAAAAGCATCAATTCTTCGGCGATCAGCCTTCTTTATGGTCCCTCTCTCACTTCCATACATCACTACTGAGAAAACCACAGCTTTTACTTTACGGACCTTTGTTGGCAAGGTGATGTCTCTGCTTTTTAAAATGCTGTCTAGGTTTGTCATTGCTTTTCTCCCAAGAAGCAGGCGTCTTTTAATTTCGTGGCTGCTGTCACCATCTGCAGTGATCATGGAACCCAAGAAAGTAAAATCTCTCACTGCCTCCATTTCTCCCCCTTCTATTTGCCAGGAGGTGATGGGACCAGTGGCCATGATCTTCGTTTTTTTGATGTTGAGCTTCAGACCATATTTGCGCTCTCCTCTTTAGAAATTAACCAAATGGTGAAGGGGCAAATGGTTGCTTAAGCTAGGCCTGTGATAAAGAACAGTGCAGCTCTGTGCTCTCCGAAGATCTGTCGTTTCCTACAAATAGATGCAAAGATTCCTTTTTTTTTTTAAGGAAGAATGCCACCACATTCCGAATAGGGAGTCAGACACAGCACAAGTGAAGAGAACAAGGAATGATCAAGGGCAGCAGGATAGGCTGCTATTGAAGGTTTGGGTTAATTGGTATGGGTGGGAAGTCTTTCCATCAGGCTTAAGCACTGAGCGTGTCTAAATAATGCCAAGAAAATTGAGTTAGAGAGAGTGTACACACAACAGTTAGGCACTGTGATGATTGCATTTCTGCTGAGACGGCCACGTCTCTAACGGAAATCATTTTCCTATTTATTCACGTGTGCAAGAAGGAAAGGACATCTGGAATTAAATCTGAAGCTGAGCTCAGGAGCTTGCATTAGGTGCCTCAAAGTCTAATGCAAGAAGACTGGTCTGATCAGGATTTGCTATGCATCTTTTTACTTCTAATTCAACGTGACTATTAATCTAAACCAAATGTTTATAGCTTCTCATTGATCAAATAGAAAGTAGAAAAGTGGCAATCCAAACTCATTAGGAGCAATCTTCTTTGTTAAGTTTTGGTAGTGCTCAAGGTAGCAATAATACTATGTGTGGCTGTTAAATAAATCTCTACACTCCAGCCCCATTTCAGAACTGAAGCTGCAATTGCAAATGACGGTCCCTCTGCTTCAGCAAAATCAGTCTGTCCCTGCAGTGGACAGAAATAAAAATAGTTAAGGCTGTTTGTTTGGGCAGGAAAGCTAACTCTCTTCCTCAGTACACAGGGCATGGATGCAAAGTAGTTATGGAAACGTGCAAGAGCTTCTCATGGGTGGGGGTGAAAGATGAATTTGTTTTAAATGCATTTATAGACAGCATTTGGTGGTTCTCAGGCTACAAAAGTATTGCATGCAAATAGACTTTGGCAACATGGTGATCGCAGGGTAAATGTCCTGGGAGTGCGGCTTTCTGCTAGGACAGATAACTCTAACAAAGCATGGCATTCTGTTCAGTGTAGAGGCCTTGTCAAGGTCATCCACATGTAAACTTTTGTTGAATCTGGACAACAAAGCAAAATGTGTGTCCCCCGCTTTGCATGGTCTGCATTCAGCTTTCTTTCCGGGGCAATTGCCTATATGTTGTTCTGATTCACAGCAGTATAATAGTGCCTGTACACATTTTGTAGTCTGTGGGCTCTTATTTAAACTTGTCCAAACACAAGGGCCACAGAAAGAAATTGATGTAGACCGATTTTTGAAAACAAATGGATTACAAAAAATCTCTCAAGAAAATAAATTAATGCTAAACTATAAAATAACTGAACAGGAGGTAGAAGGTGCCATTCAGAATATGCAACTAGGTAAATCTCCAGGACCGGATGGACTGACTTCTAGATACTACAGATCCTTGAAGGAATGGCTAGTACAACCTTTAAAGGAAGTCTGTAACGAAATAATGGGTGGGAAAAGGGCACCAGAGTCGTGGAAAGAAGCGTATATTACACTTGTACCGAAAATAGAGACTGAAAAGACTCAGCTTAAGAACTACCGTCCCATATCACTGCTCAATGTGGATTACAAAATCTTTGCAGACATTTTGGCTAAAAGACTAAAAAGAGTCCTAATGGAAGAAATACATAAAGATCAAGCTGGCTTTCTCCCGGGTAGACATTTGTCTGACAATGTGAGAAACATAATTAATATTTTAGAAAAACTACAAGTGAATATAAATACCAAGGCAGTTTTGATATTTGTGGATGCGGAGAAAGCCTTTGACAATATTTCTTGGAGTTTCATGAAGAAGAACCTACAGGGGATGGGGGTAGGCCAAGGCTTTGAAAACGGTATAAGTGCAATTTATTCAGAACAAAAGGCTAAATTAATTGTAAATAACGTGGTGACGGAGGAATTTAAGATAGAAAAAGGGACACAACAAGGTTGCCCAATCTCCCCATTGCTATTTATATCGGTCCTGGAGGTTCTGCTGAATATGATTAGAAGGGACCAATTGGTTAAAGGTATACAAGTTGGAGCTAAACAGTACAAATTGAGAGCATTTGCAGATGACTTAGTATTGACACTGCAGGAGCCAGAATCTAGTACTAAAAGGGTTTTGGAACTGATTCAAGAATTTGGTCAGGTTGCAGGATTTAAATTGAATAAGTTAAAAACAAAGGTCTTAGAGAAAAATTTAACTGTGATTGAGAAAGAGAGGTTTCAGAATGAGACAGGTTTAACAGTGGTTAAGAAAGTGAAATACCTGGGGATTAACATGACAGCAAAAAATGGGAATCTATTTAAAGACAATTATGAAAAATGCTGGGCTGAAGTGAAAAAAGACTTAGAAATTTGGTCAAATTTGAAGCTTTCACTGCTAGGCCGTATTGCTGTGATAAAAATGAATGTATTGCCTAGAATGTTATTTCTCTTTCAAACATTGCAAATTTTGGACAAAATGGATTGCTTCAAGAGGTGGCAGAGAGATATCTCTAGATTTGTCTGGCAGGGCAAGAAGCCTAGAATAAAATTTTAAATACTAACGGATGCAAAGGAAAGAGGTGGATTTGCCCTGCCAGACCTTAAACTTTATTATGAATCAGCAGCTTTTTGCTGGCTGAAAGAATGGCTGCTTCTTGAAAACACAGACATTTTGGACCAATGTATTTGGATGGCATGCATATTTGTGGTATGATAAGGTCAAAGCACATAAAGCATTTAAAAATCATATTGTCAGGAAAGCATTGTTTAATGTCTGGATAAGATATAAAGACTTATTGGAAAATAAAACCCCAAGGTGGCTGTCACCGATGGAAGCGAAAGCTCTGAAAAAGCTCAATATGGAGGCCAAATGGCCAAAATATTGGGAAATTTTGGAACAAGAGGGAGACAGATTGAAAATGCAGAGTTTTGAAAAACTAAAAAATAAAGTGCGAGATTGGCTTCATTATTATCATATAATGGAGGCATATAATTTGGACAAGAAAATTGGCTTCCAGGTGGAAAAATCAAAATTAGAAACAGAACTGTTAGAACCCAAAACGAAGATTTTGTCAAAGATGTATAACTTGCTGTTGAAATGGAATACTCAGGATGAAACGGTTAAATCTGCTATGATTAAGTGGGCACAAGATGTTGGACATAACATAATGATGGCTGACTGGAAACAGCTATGGACCACAGGTATGAAGTTTACGGCATGCAAAAGGTATACAGGTCGGAACTAAACAGTACAAATTGAGAGCATTTGCAGATGATTTAGTACTGACGCTCCAGGAGCCAGAATCTAGTACTAAAAGGGTTTTAGAACTGATTCAAGAATTTGGTCAAGTTGCAGGATTTAAATTGAACAAGTTAAAAACTAAGGTTTTAGAGAAAAATCTAACACCAGTGGAGAGAGAGAGGTTTCAGAATGTGACAGGTTTAACAGTGGTTAAAAAAGTTAAATACCTGGGGATTAACATGACAGCAAAAAATGGGAATTTATTTAAAGATAACTACGAAAAATGTTGGGCTGAAGTGAAAAAAGATTTAGAAATTTGGTCAAATTTGAAGCTTTCACTGCTGGGCCGTATTGCTGCGGTAAAAAATGAATGTATTGCCTAGAATGTTGTTTTTGTTTCAAACTTTGCAAATTGTGGACAAAATGGATTGTTTCAAGAGGTGGCAGAAAGATATTTCTAGATTTGTCTGGCAGGGCAAGAAGCCCAGAATAAAATTTAAAATACTAACGGATGCAAAGGAAAGAGGTGGATTTGCCCTGCCAGACCTCAAACTTTATTATGAAAGAAGCAGCTTTTTGCTGGTTGAAAGAATGGCTGCTTCTTGAAAACACTGACATTTTGGACCTAGAAGGTTTTAACAATGTATTTGGATGGCATGCATATCTGTGGTATGATAAGGTCAAAGCACATAAAGCATTTAAAAACCATATTGTCAGGAAAGCACTGTTTAATGTTTGGATAAGATACAAGGATTTATTAGAAAACAAAACTCCAAGGTGGCTGTCACCAATGGAAGCGAAAGCCTTGAAAAAGCTCAATATGGAGGTCAAATGGCCAAAATATTGGGAAATTTTGGAACAAGATGGAGATAGACTGAAATTGCAGAGTTTTGAAAAACTAAAAAACAAAGTGCGAGACTGGCTTCATTATTTTCAGATAATGGAGGCATTTAAATTGGACTAGAAAATTGGCTTCCAGGTGGAAAAATCAAAATTAGAAACTGAACTGTTAGAACCCAAAACTAAGAATTTGTCAAGAATGTATAACTTGCTGCTGAAATGGAACACTCAGGATGAAACAGTGAAATCTGCTATGATTAAATGGGCACAAGACGTTGGACACAACATTATGTTCGCTGATTGGGAACAGTTATGGACCACAGGTATGAAATTTACGGCATGTAATGCCCTAAGAGAGAATATTATGAAAATGATATATAGGTGGTACATAACCCCAGTCAAGCTTGCAAAAATCTATCATTTGCCCGATAATAAATGTTGGAAATGTAAAGAAACTGAAGGTACATTTTTTCACCTTTGGTGGACGTGCCCAAAGATTAAGGCTTTCTGGGAGATGATATATAATGAATTAAAAAAGGTATTTAAATATACCTTCTTGAAGAAACCAGAGGCCTTTCTCCTGGGCATAGTCGGCCAATTGGTGCGAAGGGAAGATAGAAATTTCTTTATGTATGCGACAGCAGCAGCAAGAATTCTCATTGGGAAATACTGGAAGACACAAGAATTGCCTACCCGAGAAGAATGGCAGATGAAAGTGATGGACTATATGGAACTGGCTGAGATGACCGGCAGAATTCGAGACCAGGAAGAAGGGTCGATGGAAGAAGATTGGAAAAAATTCAAAATTTATCTTCAGAAATACTGCAATATAAAAGAATGTTAGAAAGAGGTTGGAAAAGAATATTAGGCCGTTTTGGCAGATATGGTATAATGGAGTAAGTAAAAATGAAGTGTAAAATGAGGATAGAGGAGGATTATTAGACAGAACTTAGAAAAGAGTGAAGACAGTGCAAGTTTCCTGCATTTTTAGACCACTCCCCCTACAAGCACTGTGATTAGAGAGTATTGGGTGAGATTCCAGTCCTGGATTAGAAACTAGAGCACTCAATGGGCAAATGCCAGCTGCTTTCCTCCTCCTTTCCCCACCCTGTTGCTCTCTTTATATGGTGGTGTAACTAATAATTGCAACACTTTGGAGGCAGTCTGTCTGGTTTTATAGCATGGGTAGTCAAACTAAGGCCCGGGGCCCGAATTCAGCCCAATCACCTTCTAAATCTGGCCCGCGGATGTGGGGTCTGCCTGGTGTTTTTACATGAGTAGAATGTGTGCTTTTATTTAAAATGCACCTATGGGTTATTTGTGGGGCACAGGAATTCATTCATTTCCCCCCCCCAAAAAATATAGTCCGGCCCCCCACAAGGTCTGAGGGACAGTGGACCGGCCCCCTGCTGAAAAGGTTTGCTGACCCCTGCTTTATAGAGACTGGTTTTTAGTTGCTGCAAATTGATTTAGGTGCCCCCAACCCACTCTGTAGTTATTTGCAGTTGCCTCAGCTTAATCTAGAACTGCCACAAATTGGCCTGCTTTGGTTTGGAATTTTGAGAAATTGGTTGCAAAGTCCTAGTTTTAACTGCATTACAAGAAATAATTTAAAGTCTGTAGCCAAACAGGAATTGCATTGCCATGCTCCCCTGTGGAAAGCTGAGGAGGATGTTCCATTCCCCTCAGGTAAAAAAACTTGGTGCTGCACACCAATATCTGATATTCATAAATTTCCCCCCTTTGTTGAAGATGAAGAATTGTATGAAAAGTATACCAGTGCAATTAAATGGCACTCATGTACCCAGTCTTCCATCTGACAAAAAGGAGCACTATCAGAGGTAATGCATGAACAGGGTCCAAGTAAAAGTCTGGTGCATGATTGGCTACCCATTTTTCTAATACACCAGGAATGGATATTACTCCATTACTTCTGGAGAAGCTTTGCACTCATTCATGCAATGGGCTGTAGAATGACAGCAGAGAGGCTATTAATGTGCACATCTAAAGTAACACACTTCTTGCTCTTAGTGAAGCACAGGATTTTTTCTTCCTTTTGGCTGTTCTCTGACTCTTCCCCCACCCCGTGCCTTTGAAGTTTTGTGCCATTATTCCATGCAATGGGAGCAAGAGAAATAAATCTGCAGAGAGCCTGTGGTGTAGCCTTTATGCAAGTTTGTAGCTACAGGTGCAGTAACAGTTAGATGAGGCCAGTTGTTACATGCAACAATGGGTTTCACATTATCTTCTTCCTAAATGATGCTGACGGTTATCATTTTCTGACCATTATCTGTACACAAAGGCAACCTTTCAGAAGCAACCTTTCAGAAGTAGGAAAGCATTGTTTTCTGTTCTGACCTTTATTTGTTGCATGCAGCACGGTTTCCATTCTGCTGCAGTTCATATTCCACCCCAAACTATCACTGCTGCAGTGAAAAAATTACATAATTTACCTAACCTACATAAATTGCTGTCATCACGGTAAGGCACTCCATTCATTTCAATGTAAAGGAAACACCATGCAGCGGTGGTCTTGCTTGGAAACTGAAAGCAACAACAACTGTAAATATAATTCCTATTTGCTGGATTGATTTCTGTTCAAGACATGGTATGAATAAACAATTTCTACTTGTGCTTCAGTTTTCATTGGAATTCTATGATACCTCTACTCTTAGTAGTTGGCAGTAAGCCTCATTGAACTTGATGGGAATTTGATGAGTAAACATGCTTAAGATTGTACAATGAGGCACTTACTTAGCCCAGCAAATATTAATAACATTAAAGAAAGAAATCTGGGAAGCACAGATATATAATTAACAATAAAAATTAATAATGCAGAAACTAGAGGCATACATAAGGGTTTAATTGTTATGAATGGATTTACTGTGGACTGACTAATTTGAATATTTGAAGGGGCTATATCAGTGGCTTCATTCTATTGGAGTGTGGCTAGGCATTAAAAACACACACACTAGGATCAGCTTCTTAGGTGACAAGAGTCATGGAGAATTATGTTGTGGGGATTGTTCAATATTTATCAGGATCACAGGCCAAAAGGGACGTGTGATACCAGTCTCAGAAGGCTTATGATTCGACAGCGGGCAGCATATGGTTCACATCATTGCTCTTCAATTAAATTGTGCAGCAGGCCAACCTGTCATGCTGCCCTGGAGGCTACCATCTGCCCTGTTTCACTCACTGAGGTTCCAGTGAGTCTGAAGGAGCCTACTGGCAGCATAAAATGCCTAGAGATCAGCATGCAATGCATAGACCACTGAACCCCAGAAAGTAGTTCATGGGCCGCAACCAGCACTGCTGGAGGGGATCTAGTTATCCCCCTTGTACCTCTTTGGAGTGCAACACAAAGGCTTCATTTCGTGCCAGAAAGTATGGTGCTGGAAAGTCATGGCCACTCCCAGAACATGGTAGGTGGACATTGTTGGAAATTGAGGAGGAAAGCCAAGAGACATTCTCTTAATTAATCAATGTTTTTTGTATGTACAGTGGTACCTTGGATTACATAGGCTTCAGGTTACACGCTCCGCTAACCCAGAAATAGTGCTTCAGGTTAAGAACTTTGCTTCAGGACAAGAACAGAAATCGTGCTCTGATGGTGCGGCGCAGCAGGAGGCCCCATTAGCTAAAGTGGTGCTTCAGGCTAAGAACAGTTTCAGGTTAAGAATGGACCTCCGGAACGAAGTACTTAACCCGAGGTACCACTATATAGCAAATCACACTCAAATGAATCTGCCCATCTCTAAATTTTCCAGAGCCATAAGAACCTAAGAATAACCTGCTGGTTCAGGCTGGTGGCCCATCTAGTCTAACAGTGGGCAACCAGATGCTTGTGGGAAATCCGCAAGCAAGATTTGACCACAAGAGAACATTATCCTCCCATGGTTTCCAGCAACTGGTATTGGGAAGCATTGCTGCCTTCAACTGAGGAATTAAGAGCATAGCCATTATGGCTAGTAGCCACTGATAGCCCTCTCCTCTATGAGTTTTGCTAATCCTCTTTTAAAACTGCCCAAGTTGGTGACCATTACTGCCTCTTGGGGGAACAAGTTCCATAGCCTGACTATGCACTGTATGAAGAAGTATTTTATTTTATCTGTCCCAAATCTTCTGACCAGGGATGTTATCATTAAACGTTTGCTTAGGAGGGTAGTGGTGGATCAGCTACTCTTGGATGAAATCCATTATCTTGACCCTTACTAGATTTGGGCCTGACTTTGGGACTGAATCGGTCTTATCCTGATGGATAATATTATCAGACGAGAGAAAGGGGGAGGGTGATCCTGTTACTCTTCCTTGATCCATTGATTCCTTGATTCCATTGAGATTCCTTGATCTCTCAATGGGTTTTGATATCATCAGCCATGAGGTCACCTGGGGTTCCTCTGGGAGAAAGGCAATGATAGAAAATCTAATAATAAATAAATAATCTTCTGGATCATCTTTGTGCCTGTTCTTCAATGGTTCAACTTTTACCTGTAGGGCTGGTTCCAGAAAGTAGCACAGGGGGACTATGTGTTGAGCTCCTGGCAATTATGCTATAGAGGGCATTATTTTGTACCTAGTGCTATTTAACATCTGTTTGAAGCTGTTGGGAGTATATGTTATATTTATATTCATATTTGGTTTTCTGTACACTGTACACATGACCAGTATATAAATGTTCTAAAATAAAGTTTAGGCAATGGCATCTCTAAGAGCTAAGGCACTGGAGTTATTCAAGGGCCCATTCAATTTATAATTATATGTATTTCAGGTTGATACTTTTTAATGTGAATGCCAAACAGGACACATCTTTAATTAGGATTTGAAGATAGGATGTTACACACCAGCATATCTATATATCTAAGCATTCTGATGAACTGGAAAATGAAGATAAATGGTGTCACCTTTAACAAATACATTCCAGTGAACAAGTAATAGCAGATGATTTATATAATCATGCATTTGCAAAATAATAGTGTTTTAAGCTAATTTTGAATCTCTGAAAACGAGAGCAACAAAATTAAAACTGTACAGTAATCTGACATTGTATACATACATTCTTGTGGAATTTACTTTGCCAAGCAGTCTAAGAAATGTTTGAAATAATATTTTTTTTATGAACTTGGTGTACATTTGGAATATAAATATCAAGTTTCTGGTGGGCACAGGCATGAATTAAACTAATCAGTCACTTTTTCCCCTGATGGTTTCAACCTCATTGTTTAATTATTTCAATTCTCCCCAACATCAGACACCTGCAATCCAAAGTGAGAGGGAAGAGAAGACCAAAGCAAAGTATTTTATAGCAGCAAATGGAAGGCATCTATAAGGCAGGGGGAATGGCTCAGCATATTGTGCCCATGTGAATGCACAAACATTCAGGAAATGTAAATATTTTTTAAAATAAATAAATAAATACTAGGCAAGCAATTGGGAGAAAGAAGGCTGAAGAGAGTTTTAAATTAAACCAGAGCTGAATGTGTTGAAATACCCAGGCAAATCTCAGCAAAAATCACATTTCCTGTCTAAGCCACATTTCCTGTCTAAGCCAGAATTTCCCAGCCTAGTGACCTCCAGATACTTTGGACTCTAACTCCCTTCAGTCCCAGCCAACATGATCAATGGTCGGGGATGCTGGGAGTTCAAAAGATCTGGAGGGCATACAGGTTAAGGAAGGCTGCCTTAGAAGTTTATTGGAGGGAAGGTAAGTATCAGATCAGCTAAAAGGCAAGAGGTTATCTAAGTTTGCTCTTAAAAAACAAACACACACTTTGAAAGGTTTAAGCTGATTTAGTGCTGTTGACTTCTAGTGGGACTAAATCCGCTTAATTTAATCTAAGGGTCAGTTTCCCATGGTTTGCAAATATTCATTTGTTTCTGTCTACCCTGATGCAGCTCTAGGGATTGTGATTACTCTCAACACTTTAACATGTAATTATACATTATAGAGTCATAATGTTCAAGGTTGTGACAGTTTGTGGCCACCACCTCTGTTTCCATCACACACACACACCTGAAGAATGTATCTGAAGAAGTGTGCATGCACACGAAAGATCATACTGATAAGAAACTTAGTTGGTCTCTAAGGTGCTACTGGAAGGATTTTTTTTTATTTTGTTTCGACTACGGCAGACCAACATGGCTACCTACTGTAACTACACACACACAGGTCATCCTCACAAGTCTCATGCCTAAAACATGTAAAACACACATTCCGCCTGAAAGATCTGGGCATATGCATGGAACCTTAGCTCCTACATTTCCAAAGAGAGAAATGATGGGAGTGTCCTTTGCCTATCAATATGGCTTTAATAGGTTTATGTCTCCCTCCTAATATAACAAGAGCCTGCCACTTACACCCTCACTCATCTTTTCACAGCTGTTTTCTTCCCCCTTTCTAGCATATGAGAGTGGTGATTTATTTCCAGGCCAACAATTCTCCCTAAGAACATAAGATGAGCTTGCTGGATCACACCAATGGCCCTTCAAGTCCAGCACCCTGGACTTCAAGGCTTTCAAATTTCAGAAGCACCCTGTGTGATGCCCTTTAGCCAAAATCACATGCAACGGTGGCAAAGAAAAACAAAATTATTTTGTTGCCATCACCATCAAAGAGTAACCTGACACATGAGCTCTGTGTGTGTTCAGTTTGATTCATTTAAAGTTTTCTACCACATGTGCTTCTCATAAAGCTGCCAAGCCCTTGAGTGACACGCTCTCTCTTTTCTTAGTTCTCTATTTTTCTTCATATAGCCAAACCGTTTTTTCTGCTCACATGATCTACACACCATACATTTAAAGGTGCTCCAACTTCAGCTCTGTTAGGCATTCCTAACAACTCTCAGACCCTTAATGAACTACAGTTCCCATTATTATTATTATTTTTGGGGGGGAGGAGCCATGACTGTTTAAAGTGGGATAAGAGTGCTTTTCAGCATAGAGTGTGGATGTGACCCAGTTTTCAATCTTTTGAACATCATTTTGTGACATTTTGCCTGGTCTAATAAATCCTCTAAGGTGGATTTGCTTGCTTTTTAAAGAGACTCCCAGTGTTGTTTTACCTGAGTTGGCAGCTTTGACTGGTTTTTAATGTGGCACGCAGAGAAAATACGAATTTTCATAGGTACAAATTGTGACATTAACATATGAGAGTGCTGGAGGTGAAATAGTTAAACCAGTTACCCAATCAGAACCCAGGGGGCTGGAGTCAGAGGGACTATAAAACCAGCTCTGGGAGGGGCGAAAGGGGAGTTCGTTGGGAGTTGGGTGGTTGGTTGGAGTGGGAGTGAATTGGGATAGAGTCTGTGGGTAGGTTGAGTTAGTGTAGTGAAATAAGCTGAGTCAGGAACAGTTAGGGGCTAGGAAGACAAGGAAATATCTGAGAGGTGGTTTAGTGAGTGAGAGCAGGTAGCGGAAGTTATAAGTCTGAATAGGCACCTCATGATTGTAATTGATCGATACCACACGCTTGTTAAACTGCAATAAATAAACAGCAGTTTATGTTCCCATTTAACCCTGACGGGACTCAGTATTGTACCAGGTAGGGCCTGGGTGGTGGCAGTGAGAAATAAAGTGGTGGCACAGGGATCAATAGACAGTGAAACATCCGGGGACCCTGTGTGATCGCCACACAAATAGCTAAGGGGCCGTCACAGAGAAGGACCAGGTGGCTACATAGCTTACTAGTCTAGGAGTAAGCATAGCAGAAAAGCCTTCCAAGCAGAAGTTAAAGTCCAGGAAGAATGGTTGGGGGGGGGGGCGGGGAGCAGACAGTCCTATACATGCATACAAACAATGTGGGGTGATGCTGAGGCTTGCTCTGTTGGTGTGCTATGTGGAATAGAGACTGGGCTGTGCCAGTCTAGTGCATTGATTTCGATTACAGGGCTTGTCTTCTATATCCAATGTCTCATAACACTTCTAGTTGAGTCTTTCCTAGACCCCTCCCCTCAGTTTCTGAATTTGTTCAACCGCAATTGGAAATAGCAAATGTACAAATACTTTTCAGTAATAGTTCTACTGTTCATTAAGCCTGTTTCAGTCTCGTAAATGTTATTTGCTGAAACGATTAACATTTTCAGAAAATAAAAGTAAGTATAAATGAAACATAAACTTAATCACGCATAATGCTTTTATTATAGGCTAAACATTAAACCTAGTCATTGTTTGCACAGTAGAAAGCATACTCTTGAGACAAAGAAATTTTATTTCATTTTATTTCATTTTCTTTCTTTCTTTTTTACTATTGATGGATGATTTCATGTCCATTATTAAAAACAAAGATTGTTTAAAGTAGGGCCTTGATACACGCCAATCAAGCTAGGACTCTGTAGCTGACAGTTTAATCAGGCACTTACTTTGCACTTCACAATTTAAATGTTGTGAATAATTAATTTTAATTACTCAAGTGTCACTTAATCAGAATTCTCTTATGTGGTGATAATCATCCTAGTCATTCCTTTTTCTCACACATACTTAAGTGATATTACACATGCATATAATCTCCAATGCTGAATACTCTCACTCTTTCAGCTAACTTTCTTGTTAACCTTTCGTCGCCAAATGAAATGACAAATAATTTTAAACCACCATCAATGCTTTAGCTTGCGGAGTATTGTGATACATACACTCATCAGCTTTAAAAAATATCTGACCGTGCAAGCCTCTGTATGTTTACTCAGAAGTAGGTCCCATTGCTTCTGGATAGCTAGGAGATTGCTGTGACTGCCTTTGCTCAGTGCCAGCTAATGCATCAGTGATGTGTCTTCCTGGAGGTTTATGACCTATAGGAAAATGGCAGGAACAGGGTGAGAAGGAGTCCTTGGACCAATCAGGTAGGTAAGGTTGCTCACTGGTTTAGACTAAAGTGACAACTGTTCAAACATCAAAGGTTGGGGTTGAATCCTGCCCACCGATTGGAAGGGCAAGATTCGGAACATTGGGGACAAGGTCATGGAACCGTGTGTGGGAGTCATAAAGCCACGGTAAAGGCTTGTAATATTGCAGGGTGCCCCCTGACCTCGGCTGACCAGCACTCTGAGCTTTACAATATATTGGAATGTATTGACCTTAAATGGAGTTGTGTTTCCTCTGGGCAGTGATGACCCTATATGGTGATGGGGGCAATAAAAGCCTTGACGGGATGAGGTAACGTGAGACATTGGCAAACGGCCATGCAGCTGGAGAGAGACAAAGGATAATAAAAAAAGCTACGGGAGGAGAGAAAAGTGTGAAAGGAGCTGCTCATACCATCCTGAAAATATTGCTGGCTCTCTGTGTCTTTATTTTATGCTAAACTGCGCCATTTGTAACGGCTGGCTCCGACAACCGTGGTGGCTAATGTTGTTTCTGTGATGTCCCGGTTAAAATGGGACACATCAAGAGTATGCCATCATCTTCCTCTGCTCCTCTGTCTGGCGGAAAAACAAGCTCAGCTCAATCTCTGATTAAATCTGAACTCCCAAGAATCTAGGGGGGTGGGGAATCTGGCACACAGGAATCTGGGAGATCCCTGTTCTCCCATAATGTAACAATATTATTTGGATTCCAACAGTGTTTAATTAGGATATTGAAGTTTTAATTTCTATACTCTTGTGTCTCTTAATCTTTGCATAATGTTAGTTATAACGTTGTAAATTGTTTAATGATTCCATTATTATAGTGTATTGTAAATTGCCTTGGGGGCCATGTTTGGGCTGAAAAGCAGTCTAGAAATGTTCGAATAAATAGATGGTGCTTACATCCAGGTAAGGATTAATTTATTTGCTCACAATTATACCAATTGTCAAGAGTAGGTGAAAAAGAAAATGTTTGCAATTAAAATCTGAATAATAGCTATGACGCAAATGAGCCTGATAATTCAGACTTCTTGGGTCTTTGCGAGAGTGTTGCCCTGTATCAAAAGTTCCTTTGATTGTTGCTTTCCTGTTAAAAGCAAAGTATCAGGTTTTAGGGAACCCCAAGGTTTATAAGAAGAACAAACAAATTAAAGTGGGGGAGCTCAGAGGCCAGTGAGGACCTGTGCATGTTCCCTGCAAGGGACTAAGCGTGTTGCAGTGGGTGGCTAGAGGATCCCAATTTTTAGTTGTGCTATACATAGCATTCTTTTGTGGCACTTTCAGCATCATTGCTGGTGCCACAGGAAGGATAAAGATGAGTGAGCAAATCCCACTTTCACTTTGGAGGTAGGCAGATATTATGGGCTGGGGTCAAGCAGGTTCCTCTCTCAATCAGCAACATTTGCAAGTGGGACTGTGTATAAAGGTGTGCATCATAATGAAACCCCCAATATCCTTTGGGTAAATGAAATGTCCCAGATCTATGCTGCATACTTGCTACAATCTCTGGAGCAAGCAGCCTGGTGGGAGCGATTGGGCAGAGGAAAGGAAAGGAGGAGTTTGTAGGCTTGTGAGGGGGTGGCTCAGCCTTGGAGCTCATGTGGTGGAGAATGGGAGAGGGACTGAATAACATTTTACCCTTCATCAGGAATACAATTATGGATTGATCTACTTTGAGTAAAACTTAAGTGAATACTACCCATGTTGTGTGTGTGTTGTTTTTTTGTGGTGTTGTTTTTTCTTTTGTTTTTAATATATATTGCACTTGTATGCTGCAGTTACCCACATAGAGCTTCCTTTTGGAGAGAAAAGCAGGGTACAAATAAATCAAATGAATGACTGAATAAAGTAGGCATACTGATCATAGCTTTCAGATGATGAACAGAAGTTGCTAAAGTATTGGCTTTACTGCCATTAAGAAAGTGCCTTGGATTTTCAAACCAAGATTTTCTCAGTCTGTAACATATTTCACTTTAGCTGCCCCCCAAAACAGAGTACCATAAATGATTTTCCCCCAAAGTGCTAATTGATTGTGGTTGTATTAGATTAACTTTCAATAACTAGTATTTTCATTTAAATATGAAGGTTTTCTATTCTATCACTCATAGTCCCAAGAAAATTTAATTGGGTGTCTATTCATTGAACTGTGCAGGTGGGTGGGTCGGTGCATGTGTGTGTAGGAAGGACTTTAATTCTTTGCCATTTTGAGATTTTAGAGAAATCCTGGACATTCCTAGTGTCCATGAATAAAGTTTTCCTTTTCTAAAAAAAAAAGCCTTTCTGACATTTTATTTATAGTCAACGCACATCTGCAGTTCTTCTTACTTAATCAGTAATCAACACCGCTCTCTAGATGACACTGCACCATTCAGCCACACTAACTGCAGCATGAAGCTGATTTACATTCAAGTCTGCAGCACCCAAAGCAACTTACATTTCTCATTTCTGATCATGAGTTTCATTTCCCATTAACTGTGTCACAATGTGCCATTCTGCTGATTTCCCATTTAAGTGTAATATATGGCAATAGAGAGTTTCTAACACTCCCCCCCACCCTTATTCTAGACATTTCCCCATGTGCTTTGTATAGTTCTTTCAACTATTTGTAATACGCTTATTTTCTTTAAAATAATTGGATGTGCATTAGGACGAAAGTGACTATAGGCTTTGAGCATTTCATTTTTGCCATGAAGAGGGTTAATGGATTTTATGACATTATGGAAACTGCTAGTTTGGGGGTATAGAAATCATTATGTGGTCAATGAGGAGACTGATGACTTTATCTAACTTGCAGAATGCCATCCTATTGACTTAGTGTATTGTTTTTCCATTGCATAATTCTAGCTGCCTTTTCGTATAATGCTACAGAACATTCTATTTTCATAATAGCCATGAAAATACATGCTGTTGCATAACACATGCCAGGAACAAGCCCAGGTAAGTCTCACCTCCAGATTTCTGTGCAAGTTCTAACTTAACAACTAAGCATACATATTTAGTATTCTTTCACTTGTTATTTTTAGATTTATATGTTTTTATATATATTAAAAAAGCTTTTATTTTTGGCATTTTGTTGAATGAATAGTTTCCTGGCAGCTCTGTGCTGTGACTGATCCAATAGAAATCCAGCATCTCCAGGTAGGAACGTCCCAAGACATGCTCTGGGAGCACAGGATTAAGCCACTTTTGCTGAAGCTAAGGAAGTCTGGGTCTGTATGGGAGCCAAACCTCATGTACAATGCCTTGAATTCACTGATGAAAGAAAAATGTGCTAAATGCAGGACTTTTTTTTTTTTTTTTTGCCAGAGCTTGCCGGAACTCAGTTCTGGCACCTCACAGGTGGACACTGTTGCCATTCTAAGAGAACAAGGGAGGCGGTCATGGTGGGTTCTGGCACCTCTTTTTATAGAAAAATAGCACTGACTAAATATAGACATAAATCCAGATAGTTTGGTCCATGCCTCAATGGAACAAATATCTGGGGCTGAGTTATGTCACAACTTTCACTTGTGCAACAGGACTTCCCTGCCTTTTCCTCCCCCTTCACACCTCTTCTGCCCCCAATCTGCTCCGAAGGGATGGGAGATATGAAGGGTTGTAGGGGTGTGCAGAGGAGGAGACAGAGGGGGTGATTTGCTGCATGCACTTCCTTCTGCAAGCGGAGTGCCATCATTGGCTACAACCCATGGAGGGTAGGCAATGCTGACAATGGAATAGACTCGCCAGGCTGGAACCAGTGAGACACAAAGTGAGAAAGAATACATAGACCTTCCTACCCACCCAGAGGAACTGGCTGGCTGAGGAACTGTAGGAAATGCAAGGAGGGACTCACTGCTGATGGGATGGCCCAGCCACCACATAATTTAGCTGGAGGTGGGCTTTTGCTTCCTTTAAGTTTGCTTTGTGAACTGGAAGGGCATGAAGCTGCTTCCGGTGTGCTCCCAAGATGCATGCCAGCAGAGGGGAGGAGTAGACAGAGGATATAGAAGGCCTTGCCCACCTGCTGCCTCCTCCTCCTCCTTCCTCTGCACAGTCACGGCAGATAGACCAAGTGTGAGATTAGCTGGGCACCATAGTTGGGGGCCAAGGAGGAATTTTTTGTCCTGTGTCGTTGGCTGACCAGTTTTTACCTACTGTCATGCATGTCAGGAGCAGTTGGTGGTGGGAGTCTGATAACTAGGCCGATTGTTTTGATAGGTTGTGGTCACTTGGCAGGTGTGCATAAGAAAGGGAATATATAAAAATGGTGAATACCCTGAGTCACTTTTCAGGTGGATAGTGATTTCAGCGATCTGCACATTAGGCTATGAAACTATTTTGAGGCACTTAGAGTTGTAGGGCTCCAAGGAGAGTCAGGAAAACCTACCTCCTCACCCAAACGAGTGTGCCAGGGAGAAAGAGGTGGAAGCAGGGTAGGCTCAAGTAGTCACAACAGGCTTAGGAGCCTGATAGAAGTTTGGAATATTTCTTACGTATGGTATCCTCCCCACGCCCTCACCCATCATTCTGAATATTATAAATTCTTAAGTCACAATGCATAAAGTGGCCCTAGTTATATCCCGTACTTTGTGTATTCCCTCTTTATTTCCAGACTCCTAATGCAACTACCTATCGTCAGTGGTTGCCCCTGAAGCTTTCCAATGCATTTCTTCCCGCAATATGCTTTCCTGCACATTGTAGATCTACTGCTTTCATGGCATTCATCCGGTTTGGAAATGTAAATATTAGCAATTTGGGAAGCTGAATTAACAGTTGGAGCAGCTGTTCAGTATTAGAAGAAACTTTTGCCCAGGAACCAAGTCAGCATGCTAATGACCCCAAAATCTTGAACAGCTGCTGTAGCCTGTTGACATTCATGCTAATGGCCTGCGCAGTTTGCACAAGCTTCCCAAACTCTAGAATGCTGTGCTAATAGACTGGAAAAGCGATCGAGGCTTCTTGGACCACTGAGTATACGTTAAACAGACTGAAAAGCCTGTGGAAACATTCCAGCTTGTTGCATGCCACTGTGCAAATGAGCCTGGATCAGAATTAACTTTGAGGTGATGCAGACTGAGGTATTTGCTTTCGTATCTGGGGCTACAGAGAAGCCAATGCATTTTGCATGCATGCATAGTGAGTTGCATGCATGGAGCATACTATTTGGGAGACATCCCTAGGAATCCATACATGTTTGTTTTGCTGCAGAATTTCATAACATTCAGATTTTAAATTGAACACATTGTTGCTAGACATTCTGGAACCTGTTTGGAAAATGTGCCACACATTCTGTTTTGACCAGATGTCCTCCTCATTGTCACACTTAACAGCATTGTGGGCACTATGTACTTTCTTTCTTTCTTTCTTTCTTTCTTTCTTTCTTTCTTTCTTTCTTTCTTTCTTTTCTATACCGCCCTTCATCTGAGGATCACAGTGCAGTTTACAATTAAAATAATAATAATAATACAGTGGTACCTCGGGTTAAGTACTTAATTCGTTCCGGAGGTCCGTTCTTAACCTGAAACTGTTCTTTTTTTTAATTCAAAATTATAACAAGACATATTATCCAAAAACCTATCATCCTTGTTCCCCCCCCCATTTTTCCTCCCTTCCCCCTCCCACACAAAACCCACCCACCCCCCGACTTCCCTCAGTTCCAGTCTTTGGTTTCTCTAAGAATGCTGTTTTCTGCATGTTACAAAGTTGTATAGTTCCTCAAACTATTTACCTGATTATTATCAATAAAAAGTTTGTGAATGTTTATTCAAAAAACCTGAAACTGTTCTTAACTGAAGCACTACTTTAGCTAATGGGGCCTCCTGCTGCCGCCGCGCTGCAGAGCACAATTTCTGTTCTCATCCTGAAGCAAAGTTCTTAACCTGAAGCACTATTTCTGGGTTAGCGGAGTCTGTAACCTGAAGCGTATGTAACCTGAAGCGTATGTAACCTGAGGTACCACTGTAATGCATACCAATAGCCACTCTCCCACAGTTTAGATTGTTTAATTAGTAATCTTTTTCTAACATGTTTGCATTAAAGCTTTTTGCGTTAAATTTCATGATGTCAGATATAACCTAAAGTGAAATATGCATGTGCAAAAACAATAAAGTGTAATTTTAGATTACAAAACCCATGATTCAATGTGACCTTAAATAAAATAGCATGAAATGAAATACATGAATGAAGCATTTCTGTCATTTTCGATTACAAAACTCATGATTCACTGTGGCCTGAAGTGAAATGAAGACTGTTTATGGAGATTTAAGATTACAACCCCTGCAATGGATTATACATATGAGCGAAAAATACATGTGCAAAAATATCTAGAGCAGTAAGTAAAGCAATTGATGTAACAGAAGCACAACTGAGACCAGCCAAAATTCAGCTGAAATCCCCACCCACCAATCCTAGAGCCATAAACTAAATATTTCAGATTCCATCATTCACACATTTATTCCTTGCTCCATCTACCAAGCAATTCCACTTTCCTTCAAAATTATTTTATTTATAAATAGCATACTTCTCCCTGTTGCTCACATATGCCTTCAGCTCAGCTAAAGAAGATGTGTACTTCCATTCAAGGAGCGACTGGGGTGTATGTGTGTGGTTCTGTTCAACCTGGCACATCTCCATGTAAAGACAAAAGTGTGGCAGGCTCTTATCCATAAGGTCTCATTTGCAGATGACACAGCTGTGCCAGCACACTCCAACAAAGCTGTACAGAGACCCACAATCCATTTTGCCCAAGCCTCCATGGAGTTCAGCCTCACCATTGGACTGACAAAGACCAAGACATTGGGTCAGGACATTGCCATCACTCCATGCATCAGCATGGGGGGGTCCCCCATAACCAACAACTTTTCCAGGGTGATCTGGGCAAGCTTATTGGTAAGGCAGCCATGGCAATGGCTCACCTCTCCAAAAGGATGTTGGAGAACGTGAACAAACGTCCAATACCAAGATGAATTTCTACCATGCTTGCGTGTTGAGTGCACTACTTTATGGAGGTGAGTAATGGGCAAACCCACCAGAAGCAATGCCTCAATGCCTTCCATATGTGCTGTGTCAGGAAGATTTGAGGCATCACGTGGCAAGAGAGAGTCCCCAACAAAGATGTGCTCTTCCAAGCCCACATTCGCAGCATATTCACATTTCTGTCTAGACTGGCTTGTTCATGTATACAGAATGGAAGATGGCAGGATACTCAAGGATGTGTTCTATGGGGAGCTGGTTTCACACACTAGGCTCATTGACAGACCAGCTCTGTGCTATTAATTCGCCTGCAAATGCAACATGAAAGCTGGCAACATCAACCCCACCGTGTGGGAATCCCATGCAAGTGGCTACAGTGCCTGGAGACACAGAGTCAGCTCATGAATCCACAGCAGTGACCAGAGGAGGAATGACTGCTGGGAGTAGCGCAGAGAGAAGAAATGCCATGTACACCTGTAACAGCAAAACATGATGCCTTCTTCTGTCCCAGCTGCAATCAAACATATCTCTTCCATATTGGTCTCTCCAGCTATTTGACTTTACCCCAGTGGTACACTCTTCCATTGTTTCTCAACAAGACAGATAGATGGATGCCCACAAAATTCTTTGAACCCCAGCAGGATGTGATGAAGCAGCGTAGCCACCACTGTATTTGCAGCCTCGTTGTTCATGAGGGCAGCCAAAGAATAGAGCTGGTATAGTGAGCAAGCCTGAATCAGGTCCAATGCCATCAAGTGATGGCTGTGGGGCCGGATCAGGGTCCAGCAGATCCATGCCAGCTGAGCCCATCCCTGGAACGCCCCGTGGTTTTTGGCACTTTTTGTTGTGCTCAATGGAAGCAGGCATACCACTTTATGTTGGTTAGGCCTTCCCTCCATTCTAGATCCCCCAATCACTTCAGATGATATGGCTGGGATATTTTAGGCATTCTACATTTAGCCTACCATTTCTACTTTTATTTCAGTCTTAGGAGACAAATCCTGTTCCACATCCCCCTTATGAATAAAACTAGTCAAGGTCTGAACTAGTCCTCATGGGACCATGGGAAGGCTGAGTTTTGCTCAAGCAGATAACTCTCATAAAAACACCCACCTAAAACAACTAGCTTTTCAGTAGCAGAGAGAAATATATACAATACCTTTCCTTGGATAAAAATGCTAATATTAGCTCTGATATAAAGAGAAAGAAAACAACAGGAGAAAAATATTAGTTCCTACATGTGGCCTTTGCAAAACAGAGGGGCTGCATATCAATAAGCTTGATGTTATTGCATTCACTGTTTACCATCACTTTCCTTCCTGCATACACACTATGTTGTTTACTTTCATGAAAATGGAGTAGTATAGCAGAAGTACAGAATGAACCTCACTGCTGCCATCATTAGGTTTCCAACATTGACAGAATGGTCAAAATAATAGCTATAATTCCTAAGTCAGAATCTTGTACCCAGGATCTAGAAGAATAAATTTATTTATTTCCTAGTGGGTAGTATTCAACCCAGTTTTACTCAGAGTACACTAACTGAAATTAATGACCATGACTAAGTTCACTGGGTCTATTCTGAGTAAAACTGAGCTGAATACCACCCATTATTTTATACACTCACACATACAGTGCTATTTTTATAGAAAAAGGTGCCAGAACCCATTATGAACACCTCCCTTGTTCTGTTAGAATGGCAATGGTGCTCACCTGAGAGGTGCCAGAACTGAGTTCCGGCGAGTTCCAGCTGAAAAAAAAGTCCTGCACACATCTATCACAGCAATTAAAACAGGAGACCTGAGGTGGAGAAATCAGAAAGGCATGCATGGAAAGCAACTTCTCTCCCACCTCTTCCATATTTACACTTTTCTCTTTTTAAAGACCTGTCAGCTGTGTTTTCTTGTGTGCTATTTTCCAGCCCATTCCAATCTGCCGAAGATGCTACCTTTTTTATTTAGAAGGGAGGAAAAGAAAGCTGTCTTGCAGGAAGGAATGCGCGTGCACACACACACACACACAGACACAGAGAAAGATTCTCCTCCGCATCAGCCCTTTTTATAGATTCGTGTCACACCACGTTCCTTTTAAAGTTCCTTGCACTGTCATTCATTCGATGCCCTACCCTGGCTTTGAAAGCTTCTGGCTTGGCCCCTGAGATTGCTCACTTCGTTTGACGTGTTCGGCTTTCATTCTTTCCTCAATAACATACAGCCCTTAGGAACCCATTCTCTTCTCCCTCCCCCACCCTTTCCTATCCAATTTAAACATTCTCAAGTTGTGGCATTCTAGTCATGGTTCCCTGCATTTCTCCCTAGTAGTATGGTACTGCAGTCACATATGAAAGTCATCATTTCATTCCCAGCTTTTGAAGAAAGCCAGTGTGTAAACACAACATGCACTGCACACCAAATACAGGGGTATGTTGTTCTTCCGTCGCGGGTTAGGTGTTATTGCAAGCACTTGATGTTGAAAATCCATTTTGATGTGTTCAAATGAAGATGAGTTTTGTCACAACAATATATGCCTTTCAGAACGGTTAATGTATGAAGCGTTTTGTTCCCTCACAAATGAAAATGTAATTAGAGCTTGTCTTAAAACTATGCAATGTCTAAGTGCATCTTGCGGGGGACAACTTAATTAGAGTAAAAACAACACCGCAGGAGGGAAAATAGAAAAGCAGTAAACTGTGGGCAGCTAACTGCTCAGTGCTCTGCGTATTTATTTCAAAATCCCACTGCACTCAATGACACTTACTCCTAGGTAAGCGTGTACAGGTGTCATTCCTTCTTATAGGGAATGGTAAAGTGACACACCGGAGGAGGATATCACAGTGGAGAAAGCAAAACCTCCAGCCCACATTCCTGGCACTGAAATGCTCAGCCACCACCAACAGTGATCCTGTGGGGAAACAGTGTCACCCCTGTGAGAGGATGGCAATATTTCTGATGCTCTCCCTCAACATAACAAAATTGTGAACCATCCACAAAAAGAGATAAAGGAAATGAAAACTTGTGACAGGGCCTCTCCTCCTCCCGGAGGGGAGGTGTTGTGGGCGGGACGTGATTTCTGCATCACGCAGGGGGCGTTATGCCCCCTGCCCCACTCACCTGGCTGGCGCACCATGCCCACGGTAAGCACCCAACCGGGAGGCTTGGTGTGGCCGTGGTTTGCGATTTAAGATACCGCCGCGCCAGCCATTCCACCTCACTTTTTCACCTTGCGGTTAGGCATTGGAATGTGTTGTTGGTGTGTGGAAGGGCAAGGTGTGGCCATCGCCTACCCCTTCAAATTTGGGTATTCCGTTAAAGGAATCCGGCGGTCGTGGATCCTGTCCGATGCCTGTGTGGCGGGGGGCCATGGCACGACCCTCGGTGACATCAGGGGAGAGCTTATAGTTGTATTAGCATCAACAGGCTCCTCCTACTGGTGAATAACCCCTCTTTAGGCTCACCCCTCTCCGAGTGGGTGGAGTCAATTTTTCGTGTTCCAATGCCTAAGCCAATACCTTCTCACTTGCTGTAATCAATAAAGTTGTGGCCTTTTCTTGCCCATTAACCTTATACACTGTGTCCGTGTGTCTTTATTCCACAAAGCGGGGATCGGGTCCTTGAACCACAATTGTTAATTATTTTGCAATAAACTTGATTGCTGGGATGGTGTTTCAGCTCTAACTCGGCTGTTCCATTGATTCACCATAGTCCACTCACCGTTTGGTTAGTAGTGAATCTAGCTAAG
This sequence comes from Podarcis pityusensis, assembly GCF_964106645.2. Classification (NCBI taxonomy): domain Eukaryota; kingdom Metazoa; phylum Chordata; class Lepidosauria; order Squamata; family Lacertidae; genus Podarcis; species Podarcis pityusensis. Next base: position 46,074,344 of record NC_138029.1, on the reverse strand, counting down.
GGTGGCTTGAACAGACATAGTTGTGGTTTTTGCCAAGACTGATTGGGCCATATGCTTTGGGGGACTGTTCCATCTACATATGATTGAGTCCTGTGATGCCATGGTGAAGGTTTTGCATTTCAGTAACTGTTTTCTCATTTGGCTTCCTGCCCATCCTCTGGCTAGTCATCATTCAGCCAGCAGAACTATTAGAAAATTGTCCTCTTCTGCCAAGTTGCCAGACACCACAAAGCAAAATAAATGACCAAAGAAAGTACAGAGCCAAGATGTTTTATATGGAAGTCAATTTCCTTCTCCATTTGTGATGTCTCTCTATTTTTATTATCACTCCAGTACTGACTGAATTACTTTTTTTTTTAGCCATTAGCCTATGGCTAGGATAATATGAGACTTCATTATACATATCGTGGAAGTGCTTGAATGACAAATTGCAAAACTTAGGCAGGACTGTGTATGATGGAGTGAAATGCAATCTTTGTCTAATGACCTTAGCAAAGGCACCAAATATGTCATGAGGCTATTTGTGCAGGTGCTTCTCCTTAAGGGATCTCATCCAGGCATCCCCAACCTGCAGCCCTCCAGATGTTTTGGCCTACAACTCCCATGATCCCTAGCTAACAGGACCAGTGGTCAGGGATGATGGGAATTGTAGTCCAAAACATCTGGAGGGCCAAAGGTTGGGGATGCTTGGTCTCATCCATCCATCCATCCCTCTTCCCAGGGAAGTCTGGAGCTTATAGGGGAATGGGTGTCTCCTAACAACTCTCAGCACCTTTAACAAGGTACTTCCCAGGATGCTTTGGGGGAAGCCATGACTGTTTAAAGTGGTATGATACGGTTTTAAATGTATAGTGCAGATAGGGCCTTCTGCAGGAAACAGTCAACTGTTTGAAGCTCATAGAAGCACCCCTAAGTCCCATTATTAAGTCCAAGGTCAGTATTCGACTCAGTATTCTCTGGAATGGATTCAATCGCATACCAAAGATGTGGGTTTGAACAATTAAAGTGAGTCAAAACACTCTGGTGCAACATATCCACTTCTTTTTAAGGACATTTTGTGGTTAGGAAAGTGATGGACCAAAGGAATAAAAGGAATGACTGAATTCTTAACAGGAAGATTTGTAAACACCCTGCAAGCAAATCATGATAAATGCCTATTGACATGTAACCTCCCTGCAAGCAAATAAGAACAAATGCTCAATAAAGACCAGGTTAGTCTAACCTCTGCTGAAGCTCTGTGCAAGCAAATCAGGAAGAATGCTAAGGAAAGGTCATCTGGAGAGTATTATTTTTTGAAACCACAGACAATTCTTTATTTTGTTCTTATAACCCTCAGAATGTTTCCCAGAGGCAGCCCTTGAGCTTAAAAAGCTCTCCCATCCTTGGTGTAACAATACCAAGTTAAATGGACCAATGTCTGCTTTGGTATAAAGCAGATTCTTATGATCCTCAGGCAAATTTGGAGAATGATGCTCAAGCAAATAACTTTAGCAGAGGATTTTTTGTGGGGGAACAGAAGAGAGTTGCAAATATTGAGGAAGTTCATAGCTTTAAGCACTAGCAACACTTCTTGGGACAGAGATCACAAACAGGTTGAACCATTATAGGAGAGGTACACATGCTTACTTTTTTCTAACCTAGTAATCAAAGTTGAAATGGTACTATGTATTATCCTATGTCGGGGATCCTTAACAGACATAGCCAAATGCATTTTATAAAAATGATCATCATTCAGAAGTAATCAGAGTCCGAGCAAGTTTGTTTAAAAATCTGGTGGTACAGCTTTATTCAGACACAGTTCTAGCTCCATCTGGATTAGCAGAAGACTGAAGGCCCATGGAGCGAATCATTGCAAGATTTTTGTCAGGATGAAAATGAACTCTGTTGGCTGAAGCTCTTCTAGTGTTCCAGGGGGAAGCTTTCCCCTTTCTTGTTGATTGATGCTGCTGCTTCTGTGTCTGCTTGCTTTGGGAGAAGATGACAAGCTGGCTTCAGATGAAGCACTTGTGTTAGCTGGTCTGATGCACAGGGAATATTTGTCATAGTTGGCCTCTTAGGCAGACACACTGTGTGTTAGAAAGTGAAGGGAAAGACCAATCTGGGAAATAACAATCTGCACTATAAGCCAAGTAAACTTTCCTGGGGGAAAGTGGATTTTAAACGAAGTTTAAGGGCCAGAATAGACAAGAATAATTTGACACTCAAATGGTAGTAGCATTGTTCATCGAGTGCCATATACAGAGCAAGGGGATTGGCGGGGGGGACCAGGCCAAATGCCCTTATATGTTTCCTTTCCAGGGTCAGGATTGGGCAGGGGTGCTCCTTTGTGACTGACAGGTCTATTTTGAAATCTAAGGGAATGATTTGACCAGCACTGTCTAATCCCAGTTCCTTGTGGGAGGGAGCACCTTTGTAAAAGCAAAATCTATTTCTCTAAGCCTAATGAGCATGTCAGGAAAGGGAAGGGGAGTTCCATTGTGACTGACAGTAGCCTGTAATCAGAGGGAGTGATTTGACCTGGAAAGCAAATCCCTTTTTGTTCTTTTCAATAATTTACCTAGCGGCAATTTTCAAACCAATTCCATCCCGCACATGTTGAGAGGGGTATTGCAATTCCCTTTTTGTACATCCAAAGCCCCTTACAGACCCCCCACCCCAAAAACACACTGCATTTATCCATTTCATATTTGGCAAGATTCATGCATTCAGAAGGCAAAGCCTTGTCTGCAAATTTCATCTAATTGTGGGACAAAATAAAAAAGGGCTTACAGATATTTTCTTTTTAAACAACAACAAACTTTAAAGATTTCCAGCTCAAAAGCCTCAGGACCCATCTGCCTGTAATTTAGAAGGGCTACTATGCTTGCAAATTCCACCGACTTCTATCAAAAGCAGGCAGGGGAGTTATAAGCATTTTTTAATTATTATTATTATTACCAAATAGTGAATTGGAGGCGGACTCAGATAGACACTGAACCAAATTGGGCTGCATATGGAGCACTTCAGACCTGGTTTCACTGGGTACCAAAATCCTAGTATGTGGTCAGAATTAAAAACCTTAACATTCCATGCAAAGGTAATCCTTAACACATAATAAGAAAAGTCAACATTTTAAACTATTATGCACATTGAACTAATTTGCATGATTTACCTAATTATAATTTAGTCTGCAGTTTTGACTTTTTTTTACCAATTTTACTCGGGCTGTGCTGATCACATGGAAAAAGCAGGAGCTATGCACTGACCCAATAACTGAATATCTTAAAGCCATCACCCTAAGACTTGCATAGATATTGTCTGCATACTTTCAAGCATCCCCCCCCCCCCCCAGGCACAAAGACTTTTCAAAAAAATGTCTCTGGTTTTTAAAAAGAAAAGAAAAACCAGGTTATCAGGAAGAATTCTACACTCAACAATTTTATTCTCATAAGAATAAAAAGAAATAAAGAAAACTACTAATCCTATAACTTAGAAAGATACTTTGGCCAGTACTCTATTCTGAGGGATCATACACACGGATATATACACAGTCCTCAGATTTGCTTTCTATTTTACATGATGATATACAGTGCTTTTAGAAGCTCTAATGAGACTACAAATAGATTATTTGAGTTAACAATTTCATCTTATTTCTTCCAGAATAGTACAATTTGAACCTGGGTCCAGCCCTAGCAGGTTTCCACTCCACAATACCAGGTCTAAATTCTGGAAAATGTGAGCTAATAACAGGATGGCAGGATTCTAAACAAATGCTTTTTCATTCATCCCTGAATAACAACAGTAGTGAAGGGAGACCAGAAACTCTTCACCAACAAAAATGGAGCAGTCTAGTAACCCCTTCTAACAGAGAGAAGTCAGCCTTTCTGTGAGGATTTTTTTTGTACACTTGTCCTTCTACTTTCTTCTAGTCATAAATATTTTTGGATATTGATGAGCTCTGTCAGAGGACCACTTCATCTCACATGCTTCTTTTTCCTTTCCAGAGAACATAGGCCATGAAATCATTGTCTTGCTCTGAAAGACCAATGGCCTATATTTGGCTCAATATACAATGGCCACTTGGAAAGTCCACAAGCAAGGCAAGACAGTGCTCTTAACTCCTGTTTGTCATTGGTATCTGTTGCTTTTCAGATGTATTTCATTTTTCTTATTTCATTTTATTTCACTCCCCAGCTCTAGTAGAGCATTATTCCCAATGACTATGTGACTGTGTTGCAAAAAGAGATGAGGTTGTCCTTTCACAAGCCAAAACTTGAGAGCCTCAGAGCTGAGCATTCACGTTCAGTGTTTTGGAGGAAGCAAAACTGTCATTGGGTTTACACATTTGCAACTAATGGCTGTCAGGAAAGCACGAGGGATGCTCTGAATTTCAGAGGAGCGATGAATTACAACAGCATTGGACTCTGCAATTATAGTTACAAATTGGCATGTATTGGCAGGCTCAGTTAATTAATATGTCCTAGCAGTAGCAGCTGGTGTGATGGAGCTGAGCTGCAGAGCTTTCCTTCCATCACCATTGTTTCTGCAGCTTACCTGGATGAGACTGGTATAGGTAAGGATCCCTGGACGTTTAAGTCCAATCAAAGGCAATTATAGGATTGTAGCACTCATCTCACTTTCAGGCCGAGGGAGCTGGCTTTTGTCCACAGACAGCTTTCCGGGTCATGTGGCCAACATGAATAAACCACTTATGATGCAACGGAACACCGTGACATAAACCAGAGTGCATGGAAATGCCATTTACCTTCCTGCCACAGTGGTACCTGGTTATCTACTTGCACTGGTATGCTTTCGAACTGCTAGGTTGGCAGGAACTGGGACATAGCAACGGGAGCTCACCCCCATCATGGGGATTCGAACCACCAACCTTCTGATCAGCAAGCCCAAGAGGCTCAGTAGTATAATAATAATAATAATTTCTTTATATCCCGTCCTCCCCAGCCGAAGCTGGACTCAGAGCGGCTAACAACAGTAAAAATAACACAGTTTACATAAAATCATAATCATCTAAATGAAATACATTCTAAAATCAATTCAGAGTCAAATTAATGGCAACCATTGGGCTAGAGTTCTATGTGGATTACAAAAGGAGGGGGTCAGACTGTGCCTTAGCCAAAGGCCTGCTGGAACAGCTCTGTCTTGTAGGCCCTGCGGATCGGGGCCATGGCTGAAAAAGCCCTGGCTCTGGTCGAGGCCAGCCTAACCTCCCTGTGGCGCGGGATCTCCAAGATGTTTTTATTTGAAGACCGTAAGGTCCTCCGTGGGACATACCAGGAGAGGTGGTCCCGTAGGTACGAGGCCGTATAGGGCTTTAAAGGTTAAAACCAGCACCTTAAACCTGATCCTGTACTCCACCAGGAGCCAGTGCAGCTGGTATAGCACCGGGTGAATATGATCCCGTGGCGACGACCCTGTAAGGAGTCTCGCTGCGACATTCAGCACCCGCTGGAGTTTCTGGGTCAGTCTCAAGGGCAGCCCCATGTAGAGTGGGTTATAATAATCAAGTCTGGAGGTGACCGTCGTGTGGATCACAGTAAGCTAGTATATGTTAGTAAGCTAGTATATGTTAATTTGTAGCTATAATTGCAGAGTTCAATGCCTGGGCAGGCCGTGTCGTCCTCTTATATACCTGCTGGGATTGACAAGGCATCTGACCCTCACCTGAATCTCATAGCTCTCATGTAGCTGCCTCTGATTAGTTATCGTTTAACTCTTGGGGGAAATAATTAGCATCACACGTCATGTGCATGGAAGTTGCCAAACCAATTAACCAAGTAGAAGGATTACTGTTAATAACACCAGTTTTCCTATAACTTGATATTGCTGGATAGTTTTGATGAACTGCAAAAGCATTTTTAGTTTGCTTTCTGTTGCCACCCTGGAACTTTTCTTTATTAGTGCCACTTTGTTTTGTACGATTCCTTGCAAATGAAGGAAAACAACTTTTCTGCTTGTATATGTTGATAATATAATTTTGATTACTGAGATCAAACAAGATTTGTACAAAACAAGATTGGGTGCAGGCCTGGCCAGGACATAGGCATCCTGACTGTGACAAAGGTGACCTTTGTGCTTGCTTGCTTGATTAACAGCTGTTGGGAACTTCAAGGTCCCTGCTGTCCCTTCTTATGATCTTTGTACTGGACCTGGAGACTCCAGTAGAGAGCATTCCATGTCAAGAAGGAGGGCAAGTGGGCACTCTATCAACTGACAGGGCAGGAGTTACATGGAGCAGGACCTTTTCACTGGTGGTGCCCATTGTATGCCTCACTCTTCCCAGACCTGCTGTCTTTTGGCCTGTATTTTGGAGCTTTATAATTTAGGAAGACTTTGGAAGAACTGGTTGACAAGTCTTATCAGTTGCTGACATATGAGCAGAATTTATTTGCTGCTATTCTGTGCTTCTGGTGCACCAGGGTTTACACCAGCATAATAGAGTTGGCCAAGATGCCAGAAGGGATACAATTTATGAGCTTTCTCCATTATCTGCGCAGCAGGGGGTGTTCAGTCAACAGTGCAAAGGCTGAGCTGAAGCATTCCCTGCTGGTTACCTGCTTTCAGCAATAGGGGTCGCTGTTTGGTAGTACGCAATTGGTTAGCTGTCAGATTCTATAGCTCCCTATTGGTGGCTCTTAGGTAATTCACAAAATACAGAGTCCATCCATAAAACACAGTGTTCATTCATAAAGCAGTAACATAAATCTCCATTGCTACATATTGGGTGTATATTTCAGCGGTTGAACGTACAAGTTTATGGCCATGCTGTAGTGTAGTGCTTATGCTCCTGTGAATAAAAGGTGGCTGGGCTCATCGTCCTGGGGTTTGGGGGTGAGAGGTGACAAAACTGATTTCCAATAAGTGCCCCCCTTTATTTCCATAACAATTCCTTGAGTCTGTACTCTGAATGGTGATACCAGGGACCTAGAAGGTGCAGGGCTTGTCAGTCCAACCCCTGCACAGTCTCATCAGGGCTGACCTTAAGGCAATTGGAGCAACTGGGCCAAATTGTGCCCTGCGGGCCGCTCCTAAGGGGCCCCCTGCACCAGAGCAATCTAGATGGATTTTATTTATATCTATAAGATTTTGCAGACTTTGGCTGTGAACTAAGGCCCTACCAAAAAAAAAAAAAAAAAAAAATTCAAGTTGCACCCCACTGCTTCAAATTGGGCCCCACTGGCCAGCCCTGAGTCTATTAGTTGCTGGGCCTGAGTTGCTCTGCCCTTGCATGAAGTCTTGGGTTTGCAATTTTGGGAGATGAGAGACTGCGGCACTGGGGAGAGGGCAGGCTGGTGAGGCCCCTTAGATTTAGAGGCCCTAGGCTTCTGCGTATTTAGCCTATACATAAATCCGGCACTGACTCCATCCCACCACACCAGCCACTGGTTGTCTCCCATCAGTGCAAGGATTTTGCTTTTCTCCTCCCCCTGCATGCACCCTGCAGCCTCCTCAAATCTGCTCCAGAAAGTTGGGGAAACACCTAAAGCAGAATTAAGGGGAACACAGAGGGAGGAGAGGGAGAGAATGTTCTGTTGTGCAAGCAGGAATCCTTGCACTGATGAAATTGTCACTTAGCACCATGCCGAGTACAACCCAATGTCTGGAGTGAATAGAAAAGAGAGAGGTAATAATACCTTCTCATTTTTAAAAATGAATAATGATTTAAAATTAGGCTCCTAACAATCAAGGTCTGGAGGCTGCAGTGTAAGCCTTTAATTTACTTCTGCTTTTACTAAAACAGGAGTCTTGTGAAACATTTTAAAAGGATGACTAAGAAATGTATTATGAAAAGTATAATGCATTTGTTAGTCATCTTTACTTAAAGGTGGCACGTGTTATAATATAATCAGTCTCAAAGAACCCTATAAAGTTATTGAGGCATAACTTCCATTTTACAGAAGCTACACTAACTTTTCCCCAAGAGTAAAGTCGGGATGAAGGAGAATTTCATTTGGTCTGTATTTTTAAGCGATCAGACCTAATTCACACCTCCTTCGGATTTCACACTTCTCCAAGTTTTGTGATACAGATCTCGGCTCAGAAAAGCACAGAAAAGTTTGTGATTAAAAAAAAGCACTTGTTTAAATACATAAGTATGGGTTTATTTATTTTTTAAAGAACGAATTGCAGGCCAATGCAGAAATGGGGTGGAAAAGACTTAGAAATAAGCACATAAGAAATTGACAGAGCCTGGAGACAGTCGGCTGTATCTATTCCTACTGAAGAGCACATACTTCTGCCCTTGTAAACAATCCTCCCTTAAATAATGCTTTCTGTTTTCAGCATCACATACTTTCAGTTAAGCATTCTGACCAATTTCTTCCACTTCCCAACATACATTAAAAATGCCTTTGTTTTCCCCAGTGGATTCATTTCAGTGCATTGCTTCGATTTTTATTTTCGGCAAGAGCTGCAACCTCTACTTTAGAGATAGAATGAATCTTCTCTGTATGTTTAATAGTCACAGACAGAGTCTGCAGCCATTTGAAAAATGCAGAGATAAAGAAATGTCATGCACCTTTTCTAAAACATGACAGGGAAACAGAAATGTACATTAATGAGAAATGGGAAGCATGTTTGGGCTTGCTTTCCTTTCCAGGTGTTGAGGAACACTTCCACAAGTTTTTGTGATTCTGATTTTGCTGGGGAAATGTTCTAGTCAACTATGATAAGGCGGTACTGCTTGATTTGATGCATAGTTTAGGAAGAAGCTCTACATTAATTTTCATTCTGACAGAGCCATGGTGAATGTGCTCAGAAAGGTTCTAGTAGTGCTGCTGAGCTTTTCAGAGACAGGACAGGATGGGGGGGGGCGGGAGACACATATGTAATTATGGAACAGACCAAAGCAGGCCCATGCAGAGTTGTCTGAGACCCCGAGGTGCGAGTCTTGTTAAAATAAAATTAAAAACTCAAACAAAAAAGCAGCTGGTCCCTAGTGGGCACCACTGGCTTGCTTAGCCCTCCAAGGCCCAGGCCAAGTGTACCTGGCTGCTCTGCCCCCCCCCCCCCTTGTGAAGCCCTAGACCAAAGCATAAGTCAATTGAACCATCTGTGCTATTTACTTTGTTGCACAGCTACTGGAATTAGAAAAAAAAGTGTAGAAGAATTGTAAAGTTACAAGTTTGGCTTCTTCTAATTTCTAGTGAGGATCCTGTGCCTTTAGAATCTACCTGAGAGGCACACATTTTTAAATAACGCTTTTCATGGCTTAGGGGTGAAGTGATTGTGGGATACTTCACCTCCTAATTTATGTGGTTGTTTAAAGTATAGATCCCCATCTATTTATTTTTGGGAAAGAGAATTTTCCCACAGTTGTTGGACTCCAACTCCCATCAATCCCAGCCAGCATGGCTAGTGCTCAAACATGACAAGAGTTGTAGCCCATCAACACCTGGAAGGTCAGGGATTCCACATCACTCATTGTAGCAGTGGTTAGAGTTGAGTTAGGGCTTAGGAGAAGTGTTGAATCAATTCCTCCCCATCCCTATCTGATGGGGCTTCTGTGTCTATGACAGCTGCCAAAATATAGCAGTAGAAGTCCATACCAAGTACTTCATCTCAGTGCCTAGTTTTGGAATGGATGGTATTGGTGTGAGTTATTCTAAGCAGGTAGATTGAGTTAGGTTCACACACCCATATTCCTTCTGGGAGGGACGGCGAACCTGGCTGAGAAGGAAATATAGTTATCACCCACTGATCTTTTCTATTTATGCCCTTAGTGTTTGAATGAAACTGTGCTTGGTTAGGGAAGCTATAGTTGAACACCTAGGTCACCAGAAATGTTGCAGGAGCCAGCAGAAGCATCCCACACTATCCTAAATCATTTGTGCCTTGGCTATACAGCCCTAAAAAGCTCAAAATGTGCTCCAGCCACATATTATTCTCCAATGGTTAATTATTATCCATTAATGCTTATAATACCACAGGGAACCAGAGAGAGCAAAAGGCCAGTCCAATCTGTGTACTCCCAATGTTAGAAGATATGTGTGGGTTTATTTTTTGCCAACCTGCTGTCTGTTTTGCAGTGCCAAAAATTATACAGGCAAACCAGCAGAAGAATGTGGGCCTGGTGATGAGAAGCAGTGGACAGCTCTGCCTTGCCACAGAAGGAAACCATAGGTCAGAAAGGAGGCTGTGAAAGACTTCCCTGGCAAATTCCATAGCTGAAGAGTGAGCAGCCAAAAGCACTTTAACCATGGAATCAGGCAGCGGAAAGGCAGGCGGTGGTGGTGGAATGACTAGGCAGGGTGCCATAAATAATATTTGAATTATAAGAGGGAATCAAATGTGCATCACTCATCCTGCCAAGGCCTCTTTTGCTCTCGTTTGTATGCAAGAGACATAGCCTTACACAGAGAAAAATGCAGACACCTTAAATCCCCAAGTTATTAAACATTCATTAGAAAACCTGTCTTAATTTGCTGTTGCAACGCATGAGCAGAAGCAGAATGTTTCATCTGGCTTGCTACATTTTTAAAAAAGAATCCCATCATCTTAAGGCACATTTATTAGCTGTCTCTTTGTAAGTGGGCCTAAAACACTGATGTTAAGCACTGGTATATGGAAGGCCTGTATCTCATGCCCAGCTTTATGAAGGCTGCCTATAGCCAGCAAAAGTGTGGGTTTCTGCAACGCTCAGACCAGGAAGTAAACTTGCCCTGATTGCTTTTCTAGGTGCAATGCTCCAACTGGAGGAAGTAGGGGACCTTTAATGAAATCCACAAGTTCTGTTTCTTGATGCCCCCTAGTTTTAAATAAACCATGCAATCGAACAACTAGTTGTGAACTGGGCCCTTTCTGCTCCTTTCTGATACAAGCACTGTCAGGCAAGGCAACATCAGACCCTCCAAGTGCCCCTATTTTCCAGGGCCATCCCTGATTTAGAGAAGCTGTCCTGGTTTCTGATTTGATCCCGAAATGTCCTGCTTTTCCGTAGGACGTCCCTATTTTCATTGCAGAAATGTTGGCGGGTATGGAGTTATCTGACCCCCGAGCCATCTGAAGGCAATCCTGCAAAGGGAAGGCTTTTTTTAAAAAAAAAAGTTTCATATTTTATTATGTTTTTATATATGTTGGAAGCTGGCCATGGTGGCTAGGGCACTCCAATAAGATGTGTGTGGTATAAATAGTAAAAATATCATTATGGAATGGGATGTGCCTATTTTCATGGGGAAAATGTTGGAGGCTATGTGACATCACCTGAGGTCAGAGGACTGCTTTATGAAATCTCCCTGCAGTTCCCCCATTTCAGCAAAATGGGGGGTGGAAATGACATGCATTGTTAATGAACCACTTCAAACTTGAGGCCTGTCACTTACATGTGTAGTCTGAGGCACTGATTTAATTCTTTATCCCTTCTGTATCGGCTTATTGATGACTCATGATGAGTCATCAATAATAATGAAAGACAGAAATAGAACCAGTCTGCACAACATGTGGCTTCCCCGACTAAAAGCAGGCCAGAAGCCATGTATTTTCATTTGCCAGTTGCTTGACAACCCCCTCCCTTGTTCTGGCCGCTGCAGGTGGCGATAAGCAACAGGAGTTTTATTGAGCACTTGATATGCTGCTGTAGCTGATGGATGGGCTATGCTTCAGTTTAGTTGGTGGCAACTTGGTTCTGGAGTGGCCACTTATGCATCACTCCAAAATGAGGAAATGCATCAATGCGCACACACCACCAAAAAGAGAGAGCACAGATTTGCATATAATTTTCATTTGTTAATATATATGTATAGATGCAAATTGAGAAATTGTTTATATAAATAAAAATGAAGCACATCTTGTCATAGAGGGTGACCTGTGACCTGTGAACAGCTATTTTTATAGAAAAAGAGGTCTTGAAACTCACCATGAACCCAGGTTCTCTTATAATGGCAATGGTGTCCACCTGAGTGATCCTGGAACTGAGTTCCAGTGAGTTCTGGCTGAAAAACAGCCCTGCCTCTGAGCCTGCTGACAGGATGTAGGGGTATAATGAAAAGATGTCAATTTATATATAAAAAGAGGTTGGCTTGTTGTTTTTCTATGAGGAAGAATGAGGCAAATGTACAACATACACTGCACCAGTGTGGTGTAGTGGTTAAGAACGGTAGTCTCATAATCTCACCTCACAGAGTGTTTGTTGTGGGGGAGGAAGGGAAAGGAGAATGTTAGCCGCTTTGAGACTCCTGAAGGGGAGTGAAAGGCGGCATATCAAATCCAAACTCCTCCTCCTCCTCCTCTTCTTCTTCTTCTTCTTCTTCTTCTTCTTCTTCTTCTCTTCACTTTTGCAACACATTGCATAGTCAATGGGAATAGATGTGCCTAATATATTTTGCTGCCTGAGATAAAAGGCAAACTGACACCTCCCTCCCCCTCCATGTACAGAAGCTGATTGGACTAGCAGTTGAATTTCACCTCAACATCAGTGAAGGTACAGTCTGTTCCACCATAAGCCGAATAGTTTAGGAGGCCAAACACAAAACTCTGGCTCCCAGCACCTCATTGCTGCTCCCTGTTCCCCAGAATCTTCTTCCTGACATGATCACATCACTCTGCCAATTGGTAGGGCAGGTTCTACTGGACTCCTGCTCACTGCAGCAAGTGTGTGGCAGATGAAGGGACAAAGGAACGATCAGAAGAAGCCACACCTATTTCATTCCTTGCTTATTCACAATTATAAAAGGAACAGGAAGAATGCCTGGGTACAAATCTAGGAACTCTAATGTGGGCTTTGTCCAATCCTTTTCTAATGCATAACTCCACATATTTAAATTATAGACTTTTTAAAATACAAAAAACGCATTAAGAAGTAGTAAGTATGTGCTGGGCATAATTAGAATCCTTGGAAACTTCAGATTGGTTCTCTCCATAAACTGGAGGGAAAGTTCTTGAGACAAGCTAATGATGTGAGGGGGAAAATGAGTATAATCAGCACTGAAAAGGTAGGTGGTTATAATTGCTGGATAAAAGAGCAGATATTTAACCACTCAGTTAATGTTTGTTCCCAGAAGAAAACACTAAAGCTCTCTGGAACATCCAAAGTATTAGCTAATCAGGAGGATATTACTGAGATAGTGGGTTTTTAAAATAATAATAAAAAAAATGGAGTGAGAGGATTATTTGAAAATGTACATTCATGAACTTTCTCTAATTACAGTGGACTTTTTCTAAAGAAAGAAAAACAGTTTCCCTTTAGTCATCTGTAGCTTTATTCATTGGAACACATAATCTATAATTCAACATTTTACTATACGTTTTTGGGAGGTATGATTTGCAAGAGGCATGCATATTCAGGATTAGGTTGAAGGAAGATAGGGCCTTCAACCAAGGCAACATTTTCCTTGACACAATGACCTCATTCAAACAATATGGTAAGCCATATACCATATGTGAAGCCTTTTCAGCACAAGAGCCATATTCAACCCTGGACAATCTGCCAGGGGCCGCATGCCAGGGGTGGGGCCAGAGGCAAAAGTTGATGGAGCAATGAATATAAAAGTTACCTTTGTACAGTAGATTAGTTTCTACAGATACTCAAATATCCTCTTCTATTGCCCATCCATGCAAGCAAGAGGCATATTCAGAGTTCTGGAATCTTCCATCAGCAGGACCAGTCCAAGCTATTTTGCCACTTGAGGTGGAAGAGCACATGCCCCTCTGCCCTGCCATCAAAGTAGAAAATTCAACAAGTATCTTTTCTCATCCATGGCTGTAAAAATTCAATAACGCATTAATAGCCAGTTACTGCCTGAGGCAGCCTCCTCACTCTGCCTAATAACGGAGCTGGCCTTGCCCACGGGTGCTAGTTTAGGGATTCATGTGCAATTCGCCACATTCAGTCCAAAGACCTACCTTGCTCAGTAGTCTTCTTGAATCTAGGAAATGTGTTTGCTGGAATAGTTCCCCCCAAACTAGAAGTTAAAGCATTGAAAACAATTTTCACAGTTCCTTTCAGATTACATATGGAAGCCACAATCAGTAACCCACAAGTAAGCTAACTTTTTCTACGTGCCCAGGCTCTTTCTGTGGTCTTATTCCCCCCACCCCCTTGCAGGATCTGAGGAAAGAGGAAAGAAAAGGAGGAATTTCACCACAGGGTACACAATACATCCTCTCTTAAAAGTTCTAATAGTCAAAAGAGCAGCCACCATTTTCTGAGACAGCATAAACCTCTGATTATCGGATACTGGGGATTAGCAACAGTTGTGGATTCAGAGGCATTGAGCAAACCATTGTCTGTGACCTAAAATGAGACATCTGCATGAACCTATATTCACACTCAGAGAGCTTTGGAAATGCAGTGTGTGTGTGTGTGTGTGTGTGTGTGTGTGTGTGTGTAAAGCAGTCAGTACAGGGACTCAAATAGGCTGAATAATGTCATTGCCAAAAAAGAAGAGAGAAGCGATTTTTTAATCCTAAAATTTGAAGGATTCTACCCTGACAGATAAAGGCCATGCAGGTAAACTATCTTGCTCACCCCCTGCTCACTGATTAGAGTTCATCTGGTATAGGCTTAAAGTTTCTTCACATCACATGGAAGAGGCATCCCTCACACCCCAGTATGTAAGGCTTTGGCCTTGTACCAAAATCTTACACTGCTTGGGGTGATTCCAGTTCAAAGAATTTCATGTTGCTTAGGGATACCAGTTTCAAAATATGCTCAAGTCAGAGGGAAGCCTGCCTTCAAAAAATGTTACATTTCATTAAGGCACATCTAATCATGATCCGTAATATTCCACATTGTGGCTGCCTCTGTCTTGTTTGAAGCGCCTTGATTTCCTGAGAGATGTTCCCTTGGAATACCATGAGGGATGCTTCTCCCCTGAAGGACTTTGCATAATTAGAATCTGCATAATCCATAAAGAATGGTGCATTGTTTGGATAATGTGTGCTGAATAAATGCTGCCCATGAAAAACACTGTTTTTCAATGAAGCCATTAAAATGCTAACAAGCTTGCTTAAATAAAGTAAATTTGTAGGCACAAAGTTAACAAATATTTTAGGATAGTAAAGAAGTATTTTTTTCAAGAAAGAAAAAAAAATATTCAGGTCCAGTTCCTTCTCAAGTTAATATTTAAGTCTATCATTCTCAAAAGTATTATGGAACAAAGCATTTAATACACGTGAACTAGGCTAGGTGAATTCCCTGTAAGATCAAACCCTGGCTAGCAGCTAATAATCTCCCCCTATCCCCTTCATTGCTTTCTTTTCCAGCTTCAGATGCCACCTCTTGCTGTTTCTGGTTTATGTTTGAGCTCTGAACATATTGCTAAAGTGCAACTAATTGCTCAGCGTCTTTGTCCAAATCCAGGGAAGTCGCCAGGGAACACAAAGGGGGGAAATAAAGGTGGCACAAATCTATCCATACCTTTTAAAATTAATTTACAGGGATTTCAAAATACTCTTTATATTATTGCTGCAAGCTTTATGTTAGAGGCTAGGCAGTGGTGGGTGGCATTCATTGGAACTGGTAGGGTGGAAGGCTGGGAGGCCAACCATCGGTGGAGCCACAGGCAATAACAGGAAGAACCAACTAACTCTGGTTTTGACCCCATCCTCCTCCCTGCTGAATCCTAGAAGGGCAGCACACATTAAGAAGGAAGAGGTTGACAGTCAGAGCCACCCAAGGAACTGGCTGGTGGATGTCTGGCTCAGGACAGATGGATGTTGGCGTGTCAGTGTCCCATTTGCCCTAATGGACCAGCTTCCACTGGGGGTAGGGAACATCAGGCTCACAGGCCAAATGCAGCTGTCTAGGTTCTCTATCTGGCTCCCAGGATTCTTCCCAGATAATGTGATTCACTAGCCTCCCTGGGTTCCTTTTTCTGGCTGGAATCTATCCTTGAACTGTGGTAATGTCTTTTGGTTGCATGGAGAGATGCATATGAGTGTGTAGAAGCCCAGGAGCAGGTGGCTTACTGCTGCTTACTGGCAGGGAGCCAATATGCACAGCAGTGACCTTGCCACTGATTTGCCCCTTCCTCTCTCTCCAGATAAGTAACAGTGACTCTTCTGCCAGGAGTTCATAGAAGCACCGCTGCCCTGCCCTATGGTCCACTACTGTAGAAACCTTTGACTTTGGTATGGCCTTCTGTAAAAAGAGCGGCCTCCATTGCTCCACCTACTTTTGCTTCTAGCCCCACTTACTTGGCCCCCCAAAAGGTCACCCACAAAGACATTTATTAATTACTTTATTTATTGAATTTATATTCTGCCCTATACCCGAAGGTCTCAGGGTATGCAGTCCTCAGGTAAAAAAGGGTCCCCCAGCCCTGCCTCATGTATATTATTTAAAATAGTAATAATAATACTTATGAAGCATCTAGTTTTCCAGGTGCTGCACAAACAACACTTTCAGAAAAAGTTAGTCCTCTGCATTAATTTAAGAAGATCAATGTATGTTAAGAGAGAGAGAGAGAGCGCGCACAGCAAGGGTGCTTTAGGCTGTCGCTTTGCATAAGGCAAGGCAAATAAAGAAAGGGTTAATCAAAGTAAGATTTATTCTAGAAAATAAAGGATGAGTTTCTGGATTTAGTTTCCTAAGAATTCCCAGGTTTCTCCCTGATGAAGACATAGATACTCCTGAGATGGTTTTGCAGGTAGAGCATATGCACAGCAAAAGCTGACAAGGCTTAGAGAATAACTAATGATTGCATTGGGTGATGGGTCATTACGCATGGTAATTTGTATATCTGTACCTCAATATATTACGAAGATTAACATCCATCAGTTTGAGGCTGATGGTGCTCACCTGTCTCAGGAGGACTGTAATCTTTTTTTCTTGTACATTTACATGGGCCTTGATCAGTTTGTTGACAAATGGTTGCGTTTTTAGCATTTAGCATTTTGCTTGGTGCCAGGGATCTTCCTTGACCTTAGTGTACTAATCGGAGATGACCAGGGAGAGAGTCATTCATGAACTGGAAGTTTCAAAGGCAGGCAGTATTAATTTCCAAACCAGAGGGACTTGCAACCCCCTTCCCCTATAGATGTTTGGTGGCTTTGAGGTCAGCACAGTGAAAATGCACTAGCAGGAACACCAGATTGCCCCTGTCATTGTGCTTGCACAGTGCAGAACTTTCCCCTGCCTCACCCCTCTCTTCTCTCTACAGTTGCCTTTGGGAAACCAGCAAATTAGTTTTCCAATGATATCTAAAAATCCAGACCTTTGTTGCCACCTAAGTGTACTGCAATTTTGTTCACAGCAAAATATTTTCCAGTGCAAAGAATGCGAAGGAATGAATCCTAAACTAATTAAGTAGATTTTTAAAAAGTGAAAATAGAATATATAAATAATGAAATAGTGTAATTAATGTTATGATTTTGCTGAGGCAAAATACTTTCATAATTCATCTTTATTTTGATATGTATTTCTAAAGTTGTCATTGAATCCATTTTTAATCACTTCCTGCCTAGCGGTTTCTGATTGCACTTGACTCTTAAGATCACCCTTCCTGATTATAAAACCAACTTCATCAACTCAGAAATAGCTGCCTGAAGAACATTATCACAAAGATTATTTTTGCGGGGAAATGAAATGGGCAAATAAAATGCCAAGAGACTGTCTTTGATATATCCTTGTAGTAAAAGCTCATTTATTTTGCTCTTGCAAAATACTTCTATGATTTATAACATTGTTCGGGGACCCTATAATTTAAACTCTTAAGAGGAGACATGTTGTTGCTTATTGTATTTCTTTCATGTATTAACAAGCAGTTTAATCTCACTCAAGATGCAGAAAATTAGCAGGTCTCTTTGGTTAAGTAAAGAACTTTTTCAAAAGCAGAAGACAGCTGCCTAGATGATCTACAAGCAGTTTATCCGAGTTCAATAAACTTATTTGTCTTTGGTTCATACTTCTATGTTAATCACACATTAGAAATATGCACAAGAATTTCTTTTTCTCATAACTTCTCCTGGAACACATTTTGAAGTTTTAACAGGTGGGAAGGTACCTTATCAGATCCACAGGACTTTTATTCAGTTCAGACCAGATAGCAGCTATGTGTAAGCAGAGAAGGCCTGCAGAACTTCGGACTCACCAAACCAAACACTATCTAGGGATGATGTTCCTACTTCCATTCCATTGCAATTTTGCTGGTGCTCAGTCATGTAGAATTCATTAGAAGTCTGCTCATAAATTGTATGCACTTTGTATGGAACTTTTACATCAAGTGAACATTTTTCAACGCACCTTCTCTTGCAATACATATCTATTCAATAAAACAGTATTTTGTGTGCATATTTTGTACAAGAAAACAGCATATTAAAATCTGGAGAAATGCACAATCCAACTGGGAGTTGTTTTCTGATCTGCCAGCAACTATGAGTCTGACCCACTGTAAAACAGCAACAAATTTCTCCTCCACCTCTAATGCTGTCTACCAGCCACGGATGCAAACACTAATAATTCAGACCTTCAGTGGTTCAATATTTGTTGAATTATGGAAATAAATGCACAGTGAAAATAAATGGGTTGTACTCAGTGTAAGATCCACTCAGAGTAGACCCACTGACATACCTACTCTGAATAAAACTTAGTTGAAAACAACCACATTCTATATAGCAAGACCGCTCATCAGATTATCGCCATTAGCTGCTCACAACAAGCAACAAAGGAAGCAAGCCCAGGTAACAATGAATTATTTGAGTTTTCAACAATGCACAACTGCATTTGCAATGTCATTTACCGTATTTTTCGCCCTATAGGACGCACCGTCCCATAAGGCGCACCTAGTTTTTGGGGGGGGGAATAAAGGGAAAAAACTTATTTCCCCCCCAGGTGCGGGGCTGGGGCGGGGGAAGCCCGAGCTTCCCCCGACCCCAGCCCCCAAACAAGCAGCTCTCTGCAAGCCGTGGGAGCCCAGCGCTGGCTCCCGCTGCTTGCGGAGAGGTCCGCGAAGCCTGGACGCGCTGAGCTCAGCGCGCGCAGGCTTCAGCATGCAGGCAACTCTCCGCAAGCAGCGTGAAGCCTGCATTCGCCCCATAGGACGCACACACATTTCCCCTTCATTTTTGGAGGGGAAAAAGTGCGTCCTATAGGGCGAAAAATACGGTACCCAATAATAGTGCTCTAATAAAGGATTTATAGGGACACGGGTGGCGCTGTGGTCTAAACCACTGAGCCTCTTGGGCTTGCCAATCAGAAGATCGACAGTTTGAATCCTCGTGAAGGGGTGAGCTCCTGTTGCTTGGTCCCAGCTCCTGCCAAACTAGCATTTTGAAAGCATGCCAAAAATGCAAGTAGATAAATAGGTACCGCTCCGGCGGGAAGCTAAATGGCATTTCCATGCGCTGCTCTAGTTTTGCCAGAAGCAGCTTAGTCATGCTGTCCACATGACCCAGAAATACGGTCTGCGGACAAAACCAGCTCCCTCGGCCTGTAAAGCGAGATGAGCGCCGCAACCCCAGAGTCGTCTGCGACTGAACTGTCAGGGGTCCTTTAACTTTACCTTTTTTAATAAATGATTTATACTGCAACGTTCATGCACCATTCTGCTTTTTAAGTTGTTCTACAGTACTTCCCCAATGTTATCACATTATTGCCACCTGGAAGGGCACTCATGCACTAGAGCACAATAAGAGCAGGACAAAAGATAAACCCAAACATTTGTGGTATTTAAGTCCGTGTTTTAGCAGGACATGCAATCATAGGAAAGGAAATGTCCACCACAAAAATTCTGCAGGCACAAATGGTATTAAAAGCTGGATCATGTATAAACTGACCAAAATGAGCACAAATAGTCAGGAATGCACAATAAAAGAAAGGCTGTCTGGTGGGGCACCTAGAGTTTATTGTCAAGTCCTACTAGATTAGCCATTTCAGACTTCCCACTTCTGACAATGCATATTTTAAAATACATTCCTAATGTAATCATTGCCGAAAGATGAATAAAGTTGTTCTTAAGCATGAGTTATAAAATGTTATGAGTAAATTAGAAGACTACCCAACCCTTACCTAGATGTGTTGGTTATTTCTGATGTGATGCTAAACCAGGGTTGCTTTCCAGAAGTGTCTGACTTCAGATCCCATTGTCTGAATCAGGACTGCCAATGGTCAGGGATGATGGGTGTCATACTTCATAACTCCCTTCCCAACTCTGGATGAAGGCTGAGTATTTAGTTGATTACAATTTAAGGACTGACTTGTGAACAAATCTTAGTGCTTATTAAAAAGCAGTATGAGCAACCCTTCTCTGTTCCTTGTTTAATTTTCCACGCCTTTCAAAATTTTGCAAGTCATTATCTGACTCTTCCTGTTTTTCAAAACATAAAAGTGCCAGCTTCTTCAGCATATATTCATAAGAAAGTTGCTCGATTCCCCTGATATTTCTACTTGCTTTTTCCTGTAACTTCTCCAGCTCTGCAGCACTGCGTTTGAATTGACAGCACAGATAAGATCCAAGAAGCGTTCTGATTTAACTGGGTTGTGGGATTTGGCCAGGTCTTGTGACCTGCAGCCCAGTTAAGGTGGAGTATTTGTATTGAAGCTGATTCAGCACCACTGATGAACGGATCCAAATAACCCTACTTATCTGGGCTGTGAATTGGACTATAACTCAGCTTAATTCAAGCACCTGTCTTAAGTAGGTTTATTGGATTGTGGCTGCTCACATACTTCATGGTAAATAAAAACATGGGAAGCAATCCTTTGCAAATCATTCACAGCCAAGTACTCTTCAAATTTATGGGGCTTTCATACTGAGAAGTAGCACAAAATTGCAGGCATTTTGCTTTGCAAAATGTATGTGGCATCCCCATTAAAAACAAATCAACTAGAAAGGAAGTGGAGAAATATTCATAGGAAGAGCATGTATTCTCTGAGGAAATATGACAAGAAAGGAACATTGCTAATGGAAATTTTTAATTCAGCTACTTCATTGGATTCATAGCCCATTCCATCCTATTTTTTTCTATTATATCCCTCTTGATTGCCGAACATGGAAAAACCAATAGGACTAAAAATGTCTCCTGCTACTTCAGGAAGGAATTCATTTGGTCTTTGAGAAGTCACCAGGGCAAGAAAATTCCATAGTTCAGGGACTGCTACCTAGAATGCTACCCTGTGCACCCTGGCAGAACTTGGACTAGATGGTTATCTAAAAAGAATGTTCCAGGTCAAATGTAAAAGTCATGATAAAAAGAAGGAGACAAAAACGGCTCACTTTATTTTATATTTTGTTTTTTTAATAACCCAACACTTTTTTGACTGTGCATTTTCCTTTTGCATTGTCTGCCTTTGTGTAGGAAATCACACATGTATTTTAGGCCAGTGATATACCAAAGCTGTCATGAACAGTCAACTTGTCAGCACCTTGGAGAGCTCACAGTAACCAGTGCTTGCTAGGACTCAGGCAAGAAAAGCTGTTGCCTCACTATCCTGCTGATGCTTTGTGCTGGCTGGGTGACCTGAACTTTGTCTTTTTATCGTGTGTGTGTGTGTGTGTGTGTGTGTGTGTGTGTGTGTATTGCTATGAACTGCCCTGAGATCTACAGATGAAGCATGTTATACAAATTTTTAACAACACTAATACTCATAATGCTAATGATAATAACCCCCATCCACTCTGAAGAGCTGACATCCACTCTGAAGAGCTGATGAAATGGGGAGGAGGGGCACCATATATGCCACCTTAAGCTCCCTGGAAGAAAAACATGGTATATAAATTTAATAAATAATTTAGCTGAAGGGGTGTCCTCCAGGCTGGAGGAATCTGATAAGCCACATATTTGGGCCTGGAACATCTGGGAGCAGGGAGGAATGGCTCCCCAGGTGCTACCTCCTTTCTTTCCCTCCAAGTCTGCCTCTGAGATGGATAGAGGAATGTAGCCAGAGAACATGGCATCAAGGAGACAAGCAGAAAGACCTAAAGGCAATTTTTTGCAGATCTGTGCCAAACAGTAAAATATTATTTAACTGTTCTTTTTGTCAAGACAGAATCCTACATGGACCTCACAAATGTCCACATTATACATTACAACATCCATCCATTTAACACACACAGAAGTGTGTACACACACTGCAAAACTGGCAAAAGACCAGTGGCATCCACTATTCCCCCTACTCTCCCTTCCCCATGAAAGTTAACAAAACAAGTCGCTTGCCATTTTCATTGAAAACATTTCTGGTGTCAAGGATGCCAATTATATGCTGCACTAGCAAAACATGGAACTTTATCATTGCAGTGCAGAAGCAATTAGCATGCAAAGAAGTCTGTGCCCTTTTAGGCCATTTCTTTTTGAATCTGCTTCCATGCAAATCCAACTCACACAGCACTCCTTTGAGAATATTTTAATTTCTCAGATAGACAATTGTGGCATTTAGGGTTTCTTCTGCTTCCACCTCCTGCCCCCGTTAAAAATTTCAAATACTTAAAATAAATAAATAATGCATAACAGCTGATTTTATCTTCTGTTTATCTTCTGTTAAATAAAAGGCATCCAGATTTGAAAGGGGTCCAGCAAAGATTATGGAAACAAGTTCAGAGAATGGGTGGAAGAGATTGAGGCAGCCATGTCCATCACCATCCATCACCTGGTATGAAACAAATTCCAGTTGCTCCAGCAGGAAGGTGGGGATAGTGGGCAAAGGAGTAATGAAGAAAGTCATGTCATGTCCAGCTAAAACTAGGATGGTTTTATCTATATTTAAGTGTTCACCTTTTATCAGAATGGTTGCTGTTGTTTCTCAGTAATGCATACATATATTTATTTAAAAAGTAACCTATTAAGGAAGGACTTTTTTTTAAAAAAAAAAAAGGTTTCTAGCAGTTAAAGATTCTTGATTGGTTATTAATTTATAGTTGTCAACCAAGTTTGAATGGGCACTGCTTCTGTGAAAAGATTTTCCCCGCATCAAGGAGGCTGTAGGAGCTGCATTAGGCAACTTACCTGTGAGTCCCACTTCCTGCTTTTTTGGCCTATTTCCATCTGGCCTGCTACTACTACGGTGGGGACCAGATACTGTCTTACCTGTGAGTCCTGCAAGAACTGCTGCTCAGATAGCCTGGACACTATCAAGGTGGGATATTGTTTAGGACAGGCATCCCCAACCTTCGGCCCTCCAGATGTTTTGGACTACACTTCCCGTCATCCCTGACCACTGGTTCTGTTAGCTAGGGATCATGGGACTTGTAGGCCAAAACAGCTAGAGGACCGCAGGTTGGGGATGCCTGGTTTGGGAGTTTCTACTAGGGTCAGTACTGAATTTTGGACATGCCTATTTTTTGCTGTTATTGGCATTGTTTTTGTGTTGTTATTGTTAGACCAGTTATGAATTATGTGGGGATTATTTTTTAGTATCTTTATTCAGAAGTTTTCATTTATTGTTTATGGTACTTGGTTTTTGTCATATTTTTGTAACTGTTGGAGTAAGTTATGGTTTAACATACAAAGGTGGTATACAAATAAATGATGATGTTGACAGTGGCCTCCAAGCAGCATGCTGCAGCTCTTACCACCTGTCAGCAACAGCAACAACATTAGGCAATGCATTCCTTGGAAGGTGGCTCTGTTGCCCCTATGGATTCTGCTACCTGAGGTGGTCATTTCACCTTGGCTCATGGGTGGTCTGGCCCTGCCATTGCCCAAGCAGCTTCTCCCCTCCTCTGCCATCCCCCATAAATTATTCTTTACGTTAGTATGAGCACAGACTTCTCAGAGCTAGTGGAACTGGGCAGGGGTAGAATTCCCTGCTAAGAATAGGAGAACTTTAGAATCTTCATGAAATACTGTGAATTGGTCTAAGGGATCAATTTAGAACTTACAACTCCCACATGAAGTCCAATCAAAAATATGCTTCCACATAGAAACCATAACATTTGAGAGCTATTTTCCTTTTGCTTCATGAAGTCTTTATGCCAGCATAGTACATTCCTGGCATTTACTTGGAGGGGCTGCAGCAGACATTTCCAGTGTAAACAGGGCAAATGACATGTTAAGTACCTTGCTAGTGTTACAGCCCCTGAGTGGAGCTGTTGCCACACATTTGCATTTTTCAGCAGTTTCCATGCGGGAACTGCAAATTAGTATTTGGCACTGCAGTCTGGAGATCAGCACAAATCACGACAGCTGCGTGTATAACATCCATATGGCAAGACAAGCTTATGCAATGTCATGGAGACAACAAGGGCTGAGCTGGGTTTGAGGCTTTGGAAGCTGTGGAAATATTGTTCGATGCTGGCTACCTCTTTCTGGAAACCTGATGTGGAAGCAGTGGGATTTTCTGCTGGAGTGTGCTCAACCTCTGCATTTGTAAACAAATATCATAAGCCTCCAGTGACCTCTTCCTAAAAGAAATGAGGCCTCTATAAGTGCTGCATCCCTGAAACTTCTCAGAGCTTGGAAAAGTGAAAGAAATGCAACACTATGGGTTTCTGCATCTATGAATACAGGGAAGAAAAAAAACAAAAGCAACAATCAAGTGTGGGACAAAGAGGCCCATGCCATCCACAATATCATTTTTGTGTAAAGCCCAAATGTATCTAAAATGTGCGGAGTGACCATTCAGAACAGGAGAAGAAGAGGAGGAGGAGGAGGAGGAGGAAGAAGAAGAAGAAGAAGAGGAGGAGGAGGAGGAGGAGGAGGAGGAGGAGGAGGAGGAGGAGGAGGAGGAGGAGTTTGGATTTGATATCCCGCTTTATCACTACCCTAAGGAGTCTCAAAGCAGCTAACAATCTCCTTTCCTTTCTTCCCCCACAACAAACACTCTGTGAGGTGAGTGAGGCTGAGAGACTTCAGAGAAGTGTGACTAGCCCAAGGTCACCCAGCAGCTGCATGTGGAGGAGCGGGGAAGCGAACCCGATTCACCAGATTATGAGTCCACTGCTCTTAACGACTACACCACACTGGCTCCACAACTGGAGTAGTTGGTGATAACACAATCTTGTTTTAAGAACTTAATAAGAGTCATGTCAGATCAGAGTAAAGGCTCATATATGCCAACATCTAGTTCCCGCTGTAGCCACTCAGATGCCTATTCAGATGCTTGCAAGCAGGACCAGAGTCCAAGAGCTCTCTCCCCACTTGCGATTCCCAGCAATTGGCATACAGTGGCATATTGCCTACAACAGTGGAGAAACAACATAATCATCATGGCTAATAGTCCCAAGTTCACTATGCTTACTTAATCTCAAAGGTGGCTGAGAACTCCTCTGTTTCATCTCAGCTCTAAACAAATAAAATCAACTATTTTGTAGTGGAGTCCAAACCTGAAGTTAGTTGTTTGTTGAATACTAGTGATTTTCAGGTGAGCAGCAGAGTATCTGACAAGACTCAAAATGTTTCTCACTGGGTTCCCCCATTCCCACCCTGGATGCTGCCATCTTTACGCCCAATTTGTGCCTGTTTATTCTTTTGATGACCCGTTTGCCCTGTTTAAACAGAAGAATGGCAGTGTTGTCATGAGATGTCTGAAAATGTTTGCATCAGATTGGAAGGACACATACTAGTCAGGAATTTGAAGCAGTTGTGGGGACTCATGTGCAGTTTTTCAACATTCAGGTGTGAAAATTAAATACAAATGGAAATTAAATGTGTTTAAAAGGAGTTTTAAACACAGACGAATCTAAGTTACAATATACACAATCATGGAGTTAATTAACCGCATTTATGATCATCATGATCAATAATGTTCCTTTTGTAGGAAACCCTGTTTATGAGACAAAACAGCCATTTGCAACAGGTAAGGGATAAATACCAGTTACCAAGGGTGCATTCAGACATGGGGAATGTTGCATTAGTTTTCCTGATTACAATGCTAGGGCTTCTGTGCCATTTCCTATTGCTAATTTCACACTGAACCGATATACTGGCAAGTCATAAAAAAATTCATTCACACCAGTGGCATAACAGTGGCCATCACTAGACAACATCACTATTCCCTCATCCTTTCCACACATGCATGGTTCCATTCCCTATGATTCACCCATGAAAACAGCAGAAAAGAAATGCATGCTGGTAGATTCCCTCAGATTTTGTCATTTTACTCCAGTGGTTTCCAGGGGTGGCAAACAGATTTTTTCTAGAACCAATAAACATGGAAATGAATGCTAAACTTCCACTATATTCAGCTAAGTTTCCTGAAGTGCCTTTTACATCACGCAAAAGCTCAAATGTAATGTGGAAATTAACAGTTTGGGAAATGTGGGGGGAATGAAATAAACTGCTGTGTGAATGCAGCCTAAGACAGATTTACAGAGCAATCTTCCACATAGTAGAATTGTAAGAAAGCAATGTGGTCCACAGATGCCTGAATCAGCTTCAAATAATATATTCCTGAATGTTAGTTCAGGTTGAAAGAGGTGAAGAACAATCTGCTCAAGTTACCATGGTAAACAACAATGGTGTTGAAGTGCTTTCTATTCCTGACAAAGTAATTTAAGTAAAAGAAAATATATTGCATTTTGAATGTAACCATGTGAAAAAATAGTTGTCTGCATCACAGGGTTGGCAGAGGCATAGTTGTGCCTTCACTGCTGGGGTTAGAAAGAGTGGGTGCCATTCACTAGGTAACAAAAGCTATGAGGCAGTCAGTGCAGGGAGGATGGGTGTTTTAAAACAGCTGCATTGGCTGCCGTTTCATTTCCAGGCCCAAGTAAGCTCCTCATGTTAATGTTTAAAACCCTAAATAACTCAAGGCCCAAAATATCTGCAAGGCCACCTCCTTCACTATAGACCGTCTTGGGTGCTAAGATCAGCAATAGGGGCCCTATTGCTTCTTCCACCAGCCTCAGAATCTCAGTGGGTGGTAGCCTGAGAGAGGGCATTCTCTGTGGTAGTCCCTAAGTTGTGGAACTCCCACTCCACTGAGGTGAATCTGGCATCTTCATTAAGCAGCTTAAACACCATTACAAAGGATGGTGGTAAATTCTAGTTGTATTGCATTGTACAACATGTTAATATCAAAAGGTCCACCACACTCGGTTTTTATTTACATCTTCACATTTATTATATATCAACATTTATTTATACCTTAATATTGATTTATATCTACCCCCTTTCTTCCACTGTGGAACTGAAGGTGGCATACTTGTGGGTTCCTGGAGGTTTCCCATCCAGCACTGACCAACCCCAATCCTGCTTAGCTTCAGCAAGGTGGTGGCCTGATGCTCCTTCAGACCATTTCCTGTAGTCTGAGTAGGTTTGCTATGCAAAGGTCATTATATTTTGCTTCTCAGATACACCCCAGACTGCAGTGCCAAGGCTTATATACACAACTCATTGTACCTGTGAAAAGTAAAAATAATAATAATATGAATGCAAAATTCCATTATGTGGTGTTCACAGGTCACAGCTGTAAAACTCCCAGTGAGGGGTTATATCTGATGACATGGAGTTAATAACACAAGTTAACTGCAATTTACTATACATGCAGTTAAGCACTGCCTCTGATTATGTCCTATTGGATTTACCATTTATCACAAGCTCACAGCTAAAGTTAGGAACCAACGAATAAGTTTGTGCTCACCAGTTCCTTAATACATTTCCTCCCATTGTCATTACACCTTCTAGTTCAAGCACTATATCTTCCTTAATATGGCACCCATTATTAGAGAACAGAGTGTCTCATCTACTCAAAAGCTACACATCGTAAATGCCATTATTTTTCTTCTACCTAATGATTAGTGGGGAGAGAGTATATTCTAAGTCCTTTGCTTTTTCTGTGTAACAATTAACAATTATGAAGTGTTAGCATTATCTTTAGGCACCGTCCTGGACCTTTATGTCCTTCAGCTGATATTCAAAATGCCTCAACTAATTTTGCATGCCTCTAAGCTGAATGCCAGCAGACACTTGGCATTTTTAAATGGCTGTCTAAATCCTGCATAATCCTTTTGGTGTCATCCTAGGTTATTTGATCAACTGCTTAGTATTGTGTTATCAGCAAATGTGTACATCTTTTTATTGATTCTATCAGCTAAATTGTTTTGGTAAAGAGCACAAGGACAAGGGATGGGACTAAAAATACAAAGCAAATTGTTAGGAATATTATCTAAACACTCAAGTGTATGCTTCATTATACACAAGGCATAAATTAACTGCAGTTTTATTTGTAGATTGTCCAAACAAAAGTTTTGCAAGCACAGAGGTGACTCTTAAGAAAGCACCTCATTCTCCTAATAGATAAACACAAGGTATGTTACTGTCCTATGTAACTACAGCGCACAATATGACAACAGGCCCATCTTATCTCCCCAACCCTTCATGACTGTTGCGGCACAAGAACCGTTTTTACCATGAACGCTACCAGCCTTCCACGTTGTGCTAGACGAGGTTGGAAGACTTTCCAATTTGTTTCTTTCAAAAGGCTGTGTTGGTTACAAAAGTTAGACCTGTAGGTCTTAGGCTAAGGTGCAGAGCCGTCCATCCCATAGGGCTTAGTAGTGCGTTGCGCCAGGGCACCGGCCTCTCAGGGGCGCCCCAGCAAGTGGGGGAGCTGTGCAGCTTTGCCAGCAGCCTCCCCTTTCCCTGCACGCATGCCAGCTGCGCCCCACCAAGGCCGGCAGGCGTGCAGCTTCCCTCCGAAGCCTCCTCGGGAGGAGAGCGATCCCCACAGAGACTTAGGATGGAAGCTGTGCCCCGCCAACCATATGGCTGGTGGGTGTGCAGCTTCCCTCCCAAGCCTCTGTGAGGATTGCTCTCCCGCAGCGGCATGGGGGAGAGTTGTGCCCCCCCAATGGCTGGCAGTGTGCAGCTACAGCCACCCCAATACTATCTGTGGTAATTTGGGGGCGTTGGGTGGATATTTGCACCTTGGTGCCCCATCTGCTAAAGACGGCCCTGGGTGCAAGTGGTAGGTTGATGCAGTGCAAGCAAACCAGTTTGTTTCCACTGCTGTTCCCACACCACATCAACTTCTCCAGTACCTTGCTTCTCCCTGTAAACAGCAGCATCCCCATTGCCAGGAAGCTAACACTGCAGCTTTAGCCCACTGGATGAGCCACTTCTGCTTTGCATTCAATCTGGTATGATCAATAATAAGAGTGTCAAGCAGCAGCAGACTGATATGAGTAAAGCTCACACATCTTTAAAATTTAGATGGTTTTGTAAACAGAAAGTAATATGGTATATTGGTGTCCTAGTACTGCATCATAGTGCACAGCGCTAACAAAAGAATGGTACCTCAGTTTAAGAACAGCCCTGTTTATGAACTATTCAGTTTACGAACTCTGCAAAACCGGAAGTAGTGTCCCAGTTTGCAAACTTTACCTCGGTCTAGGAATGGAAGCTGAATGGTGGAAGGGCACCAGCGGCGGGAGGCCTCATTAGGGAAAGCATGCCTCAGTTTAAGAATGGTTTTGGTTTAAGAACGGACTTCTGGAATGGATTAAGTTCATAAACCGAGGTACCACTGTAAAGAGGAAATAGGATTATTAAAGTATAGTTGAAAACTGGAAAGAAATTACATTTTCTTCCCAATAATCTCAGGACTGTACTAATAAACTGATAGCAAATTGACCTATTATAAACAACATACTAGGTTAAATGTGAGGTGCTGTTAATTTCTTAATAAGAAGAGGAACATGCAAATATAAATATATAAAGTGTTTTCTGTGTGTCAGCTAGTGTCAAGCCATAGGGATGTGAGATTTGTAAAGCCACAGAAGACTAATTAATACTCATCAATCACCCAGGCTGCCCACTATTTCAGCTGTGAATTAAACTAGCTCAAATCTATTCTGGAACATTGGTTCACACAGGAAATAAGTCGTCTTTCAGAACTTCTCATATTTCAAGTACGGTATATCTTATGCATCATGGTACCAGGAAATGAGTCAATGGAACACACAGCATGGTTGTTGTCTCCCCCCCCCCCACATGCACACCATGCTAATATTCCAACAAGCTTGTTCCAACAAGCCAACAAAAACATCAGGCTAAAATCCTAGATCCAAATTCAATGGGAGGAAATGCATTTGCAAACAGGAGGCTTAACACACAATTGTCAACATACCTTGAAAGAAGACTTGAGAAACCAGTATAGTGGGAAGGTCATATTTATTAAATACAATAATTAGAAGATTTGCCAATAAATAACCAAATTATGAAAATGCAATCTTAATATTGAGTAGAGAATCACAGCCAATGATCTCCAAGACTATAATAATGGCACAGAAACTGCAATTTCAACTGGAGAGAAGCAGGGAATTTCATGGCATATTTAACACCCAATCCAAAACCCTGTTAGCATGTGGTTGTTAAGGCAGGAGAAGGGGGAGGAGGGCATTCTCCTCCTCTCCAATGAAGGAGAGTCCACCACCTTCCAAATGAAATGGACTCCCTTGGAAGGTGGTGGACTCTCCTTCACTGGATGTTTTTAAGGAGCAGTTGGGTGGCCATCTGTCATGGGTTCTTTAGTTGAAATTCCTGCATTGCATTGTTGGGCTAGATGACCCTCATGGTTTCTTCCAGTTCTACAATTCTATGATCACCACCAATGAGAGAAAATTACCCATGCTGGCTGAAGTATTCAGAGACCAAGGGGACTTAAGATCCTACAGATCCATGGCATCCTCTGACACTCTCTCAACATATGTTCATTTCTATCACCTGTTAAATGCCACTAGCAGAAAAGTAATGGTGGTGGAGCTTTACACTGCCTCAGTGAGGAGTTATCTGATGGTGGACCTCTGCTGGAGGAGTGGTAGGTACACAGCAGCCAAGAATCCCTCAGCAGCCCTCCTTTGGAATTTAGGATTACTCTCTTGCTAGGAATAATCCCCTCTGAGACAGTGGAAGAACAGTTCTTAGAAGGTGATCCCTATGCAATTTATTCAAGGAGAATTCTATGAGTGAATATTGGATTTTCATTAGTTCCAGTTGGCAAGTTGCAGAATTATCTTGAAGAAGATACACGGATGGCTCATGGTGACATTTTTTTAGTGCCATATATCCATGCTAATCACTCCCTCAAGCCATCCCTGTGGGTGCAAAAGAGTGCCTTAGGCCCAAGTCTATTTTCTGTGGACTTGTCAAAAATTATTACCTGTCTACCAGAAATTGCAGATAATCTGTCCCTAACAGTGGGGTCATTTTAAGAAACTTTTGGACACTTCCTGACTTATTTAGGGCTCTTTTATCAGAAGATTTTCAACAAGCCCTATTTCAGATGTTGTTCCTGTTTTGTAAAGGTTGGAAGCTCCCTGCCATCCCAAAGAGATTTGCCATCTCTTTGGCAGACAGTAGTAAATTGCACTCATCCTGCTTTGTTGGGAACTGCTATTGCTCATTTGCAAAAAATTAAAATAATAAAATAAAATTCTGATGCTTCAGACAACCTGCTCAAAAATAAGTATTCCACTCACTGTTGTTGTTGTTGTTGTTTAGTTGTTTAGTCGTGTCCGACTCTTCGTGACCCCATGGACCAGAGCACGCCAGGCACTCCTGTCTTCCACTGCCTCCCGCAGTTTGGTCAAACTCATGCTGGTAGCTTCGAGAACACTGTCCAACCATCTTGTCCTCTGTCATCCCATTCTACTTGTGCCCTCCATCTTTCCCAACATCAGGGTCTTTTCCAGGGAGTCTTCTCTTCTCATGAGGTGGCCAAAGTATTGGAGTCTCAGCTTCAGGATCTGTCCTTCCAGTGAGCACTCAGGGCTGATTTCCTTAAGAATATATTGGTTTGATCTTCTTGCAGTCCATGGGACTCTCAAGAGTCTCCTCCAGCACCATAATTCAAAAGCATCAATTCTTCGGCGATCAGCCTTCTTTATGGTCCAGCTCTCACTTCCATGCATCACTCACTCACTAGAGTGTGTTAAATGTAAATCAGGCTACTGGGAAGAATTCTCAAAGGAGGGACAGCAAATTTTCCCCACCCCAGTCTCATATCCAGACTTGGTTAATGACCCAGAAGGGAAATTCTTATCATGAGCAACAAACTTCTGAAATAATTCGCCAAGGAGAGCAGCAGTCCAGCAGCCCTTCACTTTATAAGGTGGGTAAGATAGCTCACAGGAACACCAACACTTTCCTCTTCTAACTACAGAAGCTGATGCAAAAGAGCAGCTCATAGACATCAAGGGTCTTAGAGCTACTAATCATCCAGGATACTGAGCATGTCCAAAAGGCAGTAGTAACCTTGATGAAAAAGCTAGCACAGTTGGACTTGGGCTAGGCAGAAATGCAGATGTGTTGTCGATGGTGGTGGTGAATTCTAATACTGTATAGCCCTTTTCCTAACTGAACAAATTAACCTTCCTTATCCTGAATCAGGACATTCGTTCAAGTAGCCTTGTATTGTCTTCTTTGACAACAGCTCTCCAAGGATTCAGATGGAGGTCTTTCCAGGCCTGCTACCTGCTCTACCACTGAGCAGTTGTCTTCTCCAAAGCAAGGGAAGAACCATTCAGGAGACAAATGCTGTGTGGGATCCCTCTTCCACAAGGGCCATCACATGCTCTCTCCATGCCACTGTTGTACAATCATATCAAGGGCCAATCAGTGAGAGCAGCTGTGCTTGGAGTCAATGAGATTTAGTTCATTTCCCCTTTTTCTTTTATGTGCATATTATCATAATTGTCTATTAAGGGACCACAGAACAGTGACTTGAGCTATAGTCATGCCTCTCACAACTCACACAGTTGGTCTCCCTTCTCATCACTTCCATATTTTATTTTTACTGTTGCAGGGCTTTTTAAAACAAGATTCTTTCAAGAACGTTATAGCTAATGATAACAGGAAGCAATAAAATTTCATTTAGTGGTTGGAGCCAAATTCATGTCTGGGGTTTGTGTGCTTATAAACTTGCGTGCTTTTAAACACCTAATTAAAACTATCATAAAAAGCTTACAATTAGTAATTTTACTCTCAATCAGCCATCTGAAAAAGCAGATTTTAGATCCTGGCCAAATCAGCATAAATGTTCTGTGAATGATCCTTAATGATTCCTTAATTCCAAATAGAAAGAAAGAGAGGGGGAGAGAGAGAGAGAGAGAGAGAGAGAGAGAGAGAGAGTTCTAGGTCAGCATGACTACTGTTATGTTTAGTAATATGCAACTCATTGTTGTTGTTCTTGTTCTTGTTGTTTGTTGGATTTTCTTCAAATTGTTCATGGTAGCATAACATATTCAATGCTGCCTTGACCTAGTGCTAATCATTATCTGCTTTTAAATCTAGGCCATGGATGAAAGCCTCAAGTCCAGGGATAAAATGTGCCCCTCTCAGGCCCTCAGAATTTTCTCCAGGCCATACCTATTCCAAGGCCACACCCCCTTTCCCCAGGCCACATCCTTCAGTGTCTTGTTCTGTACCCTTTCTGGGTGCTTTTGCTTGGCTGGAATGTGCCCTTGAACTGTGTTAATGTCTCTTGCTTGCCTAAATGCAGGACACAGAGGTAGGAGTAGAAACTTCTATCTTTAACTGTACAAATGTCTCAATCACACGTGTTGCTCCACCCACTCTGGCCCTGCCGATCACATGTATGTGGCCCCTAAAGGTTGCCCATGAGGGGAATATGCTGCACAGACTGAAAATATTACCCATCCCTAATCTAGGCGGACAATTCATTTCCCTGCACTGGGAGGCATCGTTCTGAGTTTGGGTTTCTCACAATTACTGTCACCCACAAGCAAGATGGCATCTACAGTTACTGCATTTTTACTTCCAAGTGATCTAACTGTTATATGCTCAACATGCATGGCAGAGGGTGGGGGGTAGCATTGTGGTGACACTTTGCACCTTTGACTTACACGTGTTCATTTCCAGGCCAGACTCAACTAACTGGTTCTGCTAGCGAAAGCCAGAACAAGGACTCTTGCTAAGACATTAGGGCTTTCACCCTCTCCTCCCTCATGTCCAAGTGCCTCCCACAAAGCCACTCTGGAGAGTTGGAAGATCCCACATTGTGGGGGGGGGGGGAGCAGAGTGGAGAGATCATTCAATTGGGCAGACGGAAATGCTTGCACCAAAGAAATTATCTACTTAATGCTAAGCGGAACTTCACCCTCTGAACCTTCAGTATCTGTAGAAGCAGCGCTATATGGTAATTCAACAGTTACAAATTTCCCCATGTCTACTGCACATCAAAGTTGATTTTTGTCTACCATGCATAGGTCTCCCAAGACACACCTGGAAGCCAAAATGATAGGCTGCAATTATCTTGCAATAATCATAAATGTGTGAGCAGTTAAGAAAATGCAAGGAAATACAGAAGACGAACTAGCAGAAGACTAAATACTGTATATTGCCGGGCCATTCTGGAAAACAAGACGTGAAACACCTCCTGTCCGGTGATCTAACCTCTGCAGCCTTCCATGCCTTATGTACAAAAGAATATTGCTTCCTGCGATCATGATTAGTAGCATTTATTCTTGCGGAAATGTGGTGCTGAGATTTACCGGTACTTCCTTCACCATTCATTCTGCAGAACTGTTCAAGGGACAGAAGCCCTGTCTTTGGTTGCATCTGTTCAACCTAAAAATATTTCCATTGCCTGGCAATAAAAACAGAATGGGCAGAGACGAAATCTTTTGCTCTCACTGTACCACAAATTTAAAACTGGTTCAGTTCTCTAATCCTAGGCAACCCTGAGAATTCACATTTTTGTGAGGGGTGTGGTCTAACAATCTTAATTAAAACAACAATGAGAAGAAGAACCCCAACCATAAAAAAAAGTTAAAAGGCAATTAAAACAATTTTGAACATTTTAAACAATTTGAGAAAATTATATTATGGGATGGCCCTTGCCTCCTCCTGAAGCCAGTCATCCCCTTCAGGGGTGCCACCACCCCCAACAGCCCAAGTCTTGATGTAGCCCCCCTTCCCTGGTACATTGAGTCCGTGTGGGCTCTCAGTAAGTCAGTCAGCAGGGTGCCAACCAAAGGTGCAAAAAGGCTGGCTTTCTCAAGAAAAGGAGGAATTCTGGAGGTAGGCCAGATTTACAGCTCACTTCCTCCACTGATGGTTTCTGGCTGCTGTGAAGCCTGAGAGCAGAGCGTCAGCTCATTCACTTTATTTGCAGGGAAACTGGACTAGTTCTGCTCACTGTTTCTGTGCGCTCTGGTTTTTGTCACAGTGTTCCATTGTTCCAGAAGCGGTTTAGTCATGCTGGCCACATGACCCAGAAAGCTGTCTGTGGACAACCACCGTCTCCCTCAGCCTGAAAGCGGAGATGAGCGTCGCAACCCCATAGTTGTCTTTGACTGGACTTAACCGTCCAGGGGTCCTTTACCTTTTTACCTTACTGTTTATAGACGGCGAAGCAGTTCCTTGGACACTCATACCTGATGATAGTAAGTTCCATCCTTTCTATCCTCTTCCAAAATTCTTGCAGTGTTCCTTTTTCTAACTTTGCAAAAGGCACTTTGTTGGCCACACAGCTCATAATTTTCAATATGCACTTAGCAATTTATTCAGGGAAGATTGGTATTTAAAAATTCAATCAATCTGTCAAGTCTTATACTGTTGTTAGAAGATTCCTTAATGAGTGATATGGTATACTGATCTGAAAAGTAATCCTTTAAGTCAATTATTAATATAGCTCTCACTGTCTCCTCAGTTTGCAAAGGGTCAAATCAATATTTTATTTAGAACTTTTAAAATATAAATCATGCTCTTTTAAAATTGATTTTTGGAACCAAGGTGGGGATTGGCTCTAATTTGCATTGATTAGGGCATGGTGTCATTCCTTTGGTTTAATCCTAATTTATATTGAGAGATAAGAAGAATTACGTGATTTAATTTAGTAACAATGGAGGGGGGACATCTAATAGTTATGAAACAAATATGCATGCAACTCGTCTCTACATATGTGTTGCTTTCTCTTCAAGAGAAATAACTGTAGGAAGAAACAAAAGTATAATCTGCATATGAATAAAGGGATATGTTTGATTTTTTAAAGGTTCCGGTTCTAAACACACATGCTAGGGAGTAAGTCTTGTGCCTAAAGACAGTGAGACTTACATGTCTAGTATTGTGCTATTAGTTATTCTCAGAAAGTCAATGACAACATGGTGATTTACTTTGTTTCAGACCCACCTCATACAATGCCCCAAACAGCAAGACCGCAGGGGTTATTTCAGTCATTATATCTTAAAGATATCTCTGCAGGAACAGTCATGGGGAAAATATTTTTATTCCATCTACCTGGTGGTTGTGGGCCTCTACACCCTGATTCTATGCATATTTATTTGTACTTAAATTCCATTTAAATTCATGGTACTTACTTTCAAATTCTTGTGTGTAGGCTTGCAGTCATTACTGAGCAGACCTTTTATTCATTTTCCTTCGAAAGAATGCAGTGTATATGGCTTCCTTGCAAAATCTAAATTCTGCACAACAAAGGTCTTCTCTTCAACCAAACCAACCCAACACAAGCACAATGGTGTGATATGATACTCAAAAACATAATAATCCAGTACAGTATAAGTAATTATTACTATAAACATATTGTTCTAACAATTGCTTATGCTGGATCATCCTGTTTCTGAGTCCAGTAATAGTATCATTTTTTAAATATTAGGGTTTTGTGTCTGTGTTGCGTTTATTTGCAAAAGACCCATCAGTGATAATAGCCTCTTCAAAAAATAGGTAAGGAGGCTCATAAAAATTTTTAAGTGGTGGTTGCTACTGTTTCTAAAGCAAACTTTATTTACCCCCCATGGCTGCTTTACAATGATGCCCAACAGCTATCTGTTTAAGGATCTTTCGACACTTACCATTTTTTGTGGTATAGTTGCTAATTTTTTGGCATGCTGCTTTACAGTATGATTATTTAGCTAATATTCCAGGAAAATGTCCTTTAAAAATGCTTTTTCTTCACACACAAAATTGACCTTTGTGAAAGATTCAGAATTGATCCTCAGTAGTTTAATTTGTGTTGCATGTGTACAAGCACCATCCTGCTTTCATTTAAATCCTTTTTCCATATTCATAAAGCTGGCTAAACTGTTAAAGCAAATTTAGTCAAACAAATCTGGGTACTGTAGTTTAAGGATTGCTGGGATTTGTAACTCAGTGTGGGGTAAACTACAGTGCCCAGAATTCTTTGAGTAAAAGAATGTGATTCAAAAGTGCTTTAAAGGTACACAGCGTACATGGCCTGAATGTTTATTTTGGCTTTTAGTATGAGCTGAGCGGTAGAAATTTGAAACACCGAGGCACTCAATAAAAACCATCATACAGGAGTTTGAAACAGCTCAGGTACTAAATCTTAGGGCACTGCAATGTCAGCAACAAATCAACTGTATCTAACTCTTGAGAAACTTCTGAATTGAAAGTTTGGGGAACTAAGTGTGCTGGGGGTGGGGTGAGGCAGAACTTTCTGCTGAAATGGTTGCTTGCTCGTGACCAAATACTGTTTTGTTTTTGTTTGTTTGTTTGTTTTAAAAAAAGATGGAATCCAACTATACTATTTGAGAGTGTGAGATTAAATTGGGGAGAAGGGAAGAGAGAGGGATGTGGATAGTGAGCAAGGAAACCATGACAAAGAAACACAATCCCTGTGGGTGGTATGTTACACAATTTAGGCACAACTCATTCTGAAGGAAATCAGCCCTGAGTGCTCCCTGAAAGGACAGATCCTGAAGCTGAGGCTCCAATACTATGGCCACCTCATGAGAAGCGAAGACTCCCTGGAAAAGACCCTGATGTTGGGAAAGATGGGCACAAGAAGAAGGGGACGACAGAGGACGAGATGGCTGGACAGTGTTCTCGAAGCTACCAACATGAATCTGACCAAACTGCGGGAGGCAGTGAAAGACAGGAGTGCCTGGCATGCCCTTAGTCAACAAAGACTCCCAAAGTTCCCTATGTAGAATAACCATAACAAAAAGCAAGACACAGGGTTACAGCCTAAAAGACGGTTGCCATTTTGAAGAGCAAAAAAGAGGATGCTATAATAACTCTTATTTTAAATACCCCTACTATATGAAGGCTATAGAAGCTGTGATTTATTGCTGAGGGAGACAGGAGAAGAGAAGAGGAAAGCAAGTCTTCAACCACCAGTTATGTCTACAGGTATCTCTCATCCAGAAAGTATAGCAAATTTTGGCAAATTTTAAAAAATCCACCCAGACAGAAAAGTTATCTCTAAAAAAGAGGATGTGTCCTGGAAAAAGAAGGCACATGGCAATCCTAGGCCCTAAAAGACACAGCAGCAGACGGTGTAGTTTGGGCAGCAGTGCTCTGACCTCCAGCTGATCTTGTCACTGCTCCTTACTGGGAGATAGAGAGGGAGGGACAAGGTGACAGTGAGGCTGGTGTTGTGTGAGGTAAACCACCAGAGACTCTCTGCTGGAGATCCAAGTTGCATACACCTACAAGCCACATCCCCACTCCTTCAGGTGTGCATTCATAGGAAGTGTGTGGAAACCATTTCACATTTCTACCAAATGTTCCAGGGGCATGAAGGGATCCCAACCACAGGAAGGCTTCTAAGTGTGTCCAGCCAAATGTAGCTAGAAGTCTTGGTCTGAGGTAGAGCCAGACATGTGTGTGATATTGCGGGTGTGGCTTGCATGTGCACCCCCTTTCCAGCTTAAGCACTCGTACATGTACTCAAATGACTGAAAAGGGCTAACACTGGCACAAAATGAATATGGAATACTAGCAGCAATAACTTTATTGGGAGATTGACAGGTTGGGTCCTTCCAAATGTCGTTCTTCATTGACCATTGGTTATGTTGGCTGGTGGGAATTAGAATTCAACAACATCTGGAAGGCCACAGGTTGCTCAAACCTGCTTATATATCTCTGCTAACCAAAACCTCCCACTCTTTAAATATTACCATTCTAGCACTCTTTTCAGCAGCAGTATATCCAGCTGGAGCTAAAATCAATGTCCCATTATGGTAAGAGCACCCCCCATCACGGAGCCAAGGATTTTAAACTACCTTAGGCCTTCTGAAGTTCCTGGTTGCCCGATGAGCTAAGGAGATAGGCTCTAATTGTTCTGCTCCACTTGATAAAGAAGTGTTCTATCAAGATAAAGTTTGCTGTAAAAGGAATTATCTCAAAATAAAATTAAATATGATAAAAACTCAATTTAGCTTGATACAATTTATCAGTGACTCAATGATAAGGACAGCAATATCAGGAGAGGAATGTAATGAGCTTTGGGGAGTGCTGCATTACAGATAACTCAGTTTGGGGGCAGTGCCTTTGTGTACTGTAGGTACTCAATGAAACCCCAGATGTTGGCCGAAATAGCTGTTAGTGTGGCGGCATGTGGGCAAAAGAGTGGTATCACACTAAGCAGCCACCTAGAGATCACTTTGAAAAATTGCTGTCTTTGGAAATTCCAGAATAGCGCTTGTACATTTTCTACTTCTTTTAAGGTTTAGTTCACTCCCACTTCAACTCAAAAATAAAAAGCACTAGGAAGAGGATCCTCCCCAGCAAGGCTTATTTGTGAATATGAATGGTTGCTGCACAAGAGCCCTACCAGATTCCTTTCTTTCACAGCTCCTGTACATTTCAATTGGATTCACACAGAGGAACATCCCATGAGATTATTCCTATGTCTTCTTTTATTTCAAATAAATAATAATATTAGAAAAACCCAGTGTAGCTCAGTGGGGACTGAGCATGCTCAGTGGTCATGGAAAGCTGTCTGACTGTGGTCAAATTAGGGATCGAGGGGTGGGGAAGGCCATGGAAAAGTGAGGAGGGGAATGGAGTAAGTGATTGGAATCCTGACCAGGAGCACTCCAAATGTTGCTGCAGGTTCCACTGGTACTTCTTGTACCGGGAAGGATGGCACTATGGTCTAAATAACTGAGCCTCTTGGGCTTGCCAATCAAAAGATCAGTGGTTCAAATCCCCACGACGGGGTGAGCTCCCGTTGCTCTGTCCCAGCTTCTGCCAACCTAGCAGTTCAAAAGCATACCAGTGCAAGTAGATAAATAGGTACCGCTGTGGGGGAAGGTAAATGGAGTTTCCGTGCACTCTGGTTTCCATCACAGTGTCCCGTTGCACCAGAAGTAGTTTAGTCATGCTGGCCACGTAACCCAGAAAGTTGTCTGTGGACAAATGCCAGCTCCCTTGTCCTGAAAAGCAAGATGAGCGCCGCAACCCCATAGTCACCTTTGACTGGACTTAACTGTCCAGGGATCCTTTACTGGGCTGCTCCTGTATAGATATTATGGGTGGTATTCAACTAGGTTGACTGAAGAAGACTGATCGCCGAAGAATTGATGCTTTTGAATTATGGTGCTGGAGGAGACTCTTGAGGGTCACATGGACTGCAAGAAGATCAAACCTATCCATTCTTAAAGAAATCAGCCCTGAGTGCTCACTGGAAGGACAGATCCTGAAGCTGAAGCTCCGATACAGTACTTTGGCCACCTCATGAGAAGACTCCCTGATGTTGGGAAAGATGGAGGGCACAAGGAGAAGGGGACGACAGAGGACGAGATGGTTGAACAGTGTTCTTGAAGCTACCAGCATGAGTTTGACCAAACTGCGGGAGGCAGTGGAAGACAGGAGTGCCTGGCGTGCTCTGGTCCATGGGGTCATGAAGAGTCGGACACGACTAAATGACTAAACAACAACATTCAACTAGGTTTTACACAGAGCAAACCCAGTGAAATTAACAACCATAACAAAGGTAGATGTTTTCACCTCAGTGGGTCTACCACCCAATGGCACTGCCACGTAGATCTCCCATCATCTGAAACATGTCCTAAAATAGACCCTGGTATATAATCTCTTCATAAGGTAGATGCTGGTTACACAGTAAATAAATGAGCTGCTCCTGTCTCCTCCTCTGGTGGTTCTTTGAGCATCCAAACCTTAGAAAGCATCTTAGAAAGCATTGTACAGGCTACAGTCTTCTACCCATGTACCTGAGAGTAAGCCCCACGGAACTCGTTGGGAATTTTTTTTCTGAATAGACTTTTATAAGTGATACGCACTTGAATAAAATGAACATTTTAAAGTTTAGATTGGGGCAGGGAACTTCAGGATCAGAGGCCCAATTTAGCCCTCCAGGCCTCTTCATCTGGCTCCCGAGACTCTCCCTCAGGTTACATTCCCTCTTCAGCTGCTACTTCACACTCTACTGGAGTGTTTTTACTTGGCTAAAATGTGTCCTTGAATTCTGAAAATGCTTCTTGCTAGCCTAGATGGGGGGGAATAGAGAGGGACATGTGAGTTTGCATAGAAACTGGCCTACTATACCAAGGTAAAATTTGCATGTGTTGCTCTGCTCACTCTTGACTCTGGCATGTGG
The DNA here is from genome assembly GCF_964106645.2 of Podarcis pityusensis. NCBI lineage: Eukaryota > Metazoa > Chordata > Lepidosauria > Squamata > Lacertidae > Podarcis > Podarcis pityusensis. The sequence continues at coordinate 46,033,189 of NC_138029.1, read as the reverse complement.
CCCCCAGATGGGGTTACCCACAGACAATGTGGCCCTTGGTCTGAAAAGTGTCCGTTCCCCCCAGCCCTGGCTTAGATGAATTCAGTTCTCCCTCCATTTTCAAATGTTTTGGAAAAATAAAACTTAATTTTAACAACAAGGGGGGGGACCCAAACCTCAGCCCAGTGAAACAGGTGCTAATAATTCTAATGCCATCAAAAACAGACTTGTCAAATTTTTCATTAACTTAATCAATATTTGATTATACAAAAATGGTTTATTGCGCGTCATTTGCTTTTCCCGCAGGATTAAAGCAGGCAGTGGCTGTGGAGTGTTTGCGAGGCTAGTTTCTCGGCACAGGAAAGTCATCTACTTATCAAATTAATGAGTATGTGGGAGAGTTTCCTGAATGGGTAAAGTGGATGAATAATGAATCTTCTCCCATGGCAAAAAAAAATAAAGAAGAAATTGCAATAAATCAGTTACAGAATTATGTCTGAACGTAGAACAATAAAAAATTAAGGGAACTGGGAGGCTAAAGAAAAACAAATTACAAAATCCTAACCAGTTAAGCTATGTAATTGCTTTTGTTACAGCACTACTTTTCTGTAATAGAAATCATCATTACACTCTGTAAAATAAAGCAAGGTAGTCTGCATTAAATATGATCATGGAGATGGTCTTTTACTGATGTTCCTGATTTCCCTCATTGCTGGCTGTGGGTGGGGTAACTTTCTTACTCATTGCCCCCTAAAGACCGTATTATATGGTGAATAATTATTAAAATAGAATAAACAATGCCATAAGCATGCATAGTGTTGTTGTTTTCTTTGTAGCTCAATATTTCCACTTTTTCGTAGTCTAAGGGACATGCACTCCTTGGTTATTACTACTGCACACTGTCCAAGAGATGTGAATATTATATGACAGAAGGCTGTGCTTCTCTAAGCTTCCTCATAGCTGTTAAAGCATAAGCCTTCAGTATTCAAGGGCCAAGTCATGCATTATGTTTGTAGTTGGGGCGCCATCTCTGACAAAGCCATTCCTGCTTGTAGGTTGGGGTGGGAATTTGCCTCCATCCCATGCCTCCTTGCTAAGGTGGGCTGGGAGAAACTCACCTCTGATGGGAGGGGGTTGGAGTGAAGAGCCACATGGGCTGCAAAGCCCAATAGGAGAGGGGTTGGAGTCAGCCTTTTTATGCTGTCTCTGCCCAAAACTAAAGCTTTGTCTCTCACACAGCTGTGCTCATTCTTTCTCTAAAGCAGGGGTCAGCAACCTTTTTCAGCTGTGGGCCGGTCGACCATCCCTCAGACCATGTGGTGGGCCAGACTATATTTTGAAGAAAAATAAAAATGAACGAATTCTTATGCCCCACAAATAACCCAGAGATGCATTTTAAATAAAAGCACACATTCTACTCATGTAAAAACACGCTGATTCTTGGACCATCTGTGGGCCGGATTGAGAAGGCAATTGGGCCGCATCCGGCCCATGGGCCTTAGGTTGCCTACCCCTGCTCTCAAGCAACGTGGTCTGTGCTAGTCACCTTTTATGGGTCTCGTGTTTTTAAATCTGCTTTTAACTCCAGAGATGTGGCAAGTTCTGGCTTGCTGTAGTTTTTCCCCCCTTCACTTTTAATGATTTACTATAAACATATTATATTTCTTCCCCCTCGCTCTGGTTAATGGTTATTGAATAGATATGCAAAATGAAAGTCAAAATTTAATGCAATCAAGTGTGTCCTAATATTCAGTTCTTTTGTAGCATACATTAATTATTGCAACATTTTCCCTAAAATAGAGATCACCGGGGACAGGGCGGGAAGAGTGATTTGCCCACAGCTTTCATTCAGTGTTCAGAAATGTTGTTTATAGAGCTGGTTTCATTAACATTTTTTTCTCTTCATATTGTGTCAAAGGCAGTCATTTTTATGCAGTGAATTGCTATGTTGACTGTGCTGCTGTTCCCACATGTGACATCGTCAGATGGATGAGGCACTTATGAAAATGGCATTTTAAGCTTTGGGAGATTGGTGTATCCAGCTCTGCGGTATATGATTTCTAGAAGTAATGTCAGGCAAACTTGGCAAAAGATGTGCATAACTTTAGCAGAGAGATTGTGCCTGCAATCCCATACTTACCTGAAAGTAAGCTCATTGAGCTCAGTGGGACTTAACCTTTGAGCAGACATGCTTAGGGGTTCACTTAAAGTAATGACCTTAGTAGAAAATACCTGCTGCTTAATTCCCCTCCCCCCAGCATAAATGGAATTGTTGCAGTGTGGAATCGTTGCTGGGCTGTAGGGAGCCAAAGGGAATCTTTGGAGTGCTGAATCTCCACCCACCCCTATGATATCTGATAGGATGCAACTTTTCTGATAGGAAGGAAGGCTGGTTTATTTATACCAAAGCTGCAGAGAATAATGCCTGAGAAAATATGGAATGTTTGTTCTGTGGGGTTTTGCTTGGGACTTGCTCTTGCTGACCACGGTGGCCACAGACATCTCATGATTCCACACTTGAGTGTTTTGGCCTTACCCGGATAGGGCAATCTAAACTAACACGCAAACAAAAGCCCCACACAGTTGTGTTACATAAATTCACCATACGTAATCACAATCCAAGCAAACCGATGAGGGATGGGCACATTCCCCTCAGCAAAAATCAAAGAGGCTGTTAATAGAAGATGGCTCTTTCCCCTCAAATCTCAGTTCCAAACTTTAGACCCTGTTACACCTCCAATGACATAAATGAGCCCATGAAGCCCAGTGAAACATTTCCCACTGCCCCCTTCCCACTTACTTGGTAGGGGTGACAACGAGAAGAGGTGTGGCTGGAGGACTTTCTGTGGGTCACCATACATGTGGTGCAAAGATCTCTGGGAAGTGTAATTTCCTGGGTACCCACCGGTCACACTTGGGGACTCAGACACCCAGGAGAATTACATTCACCAGAGTCCCCCTTAGTGCCTTGGACATTTACAGCATTCAGGAGAGCAATGTCCAAAGGCAAGTGAGGCGGGATGACATTTGTGGTAGCAGTGCCCCTGGATATAAGGTCAGTGAATTAGATGCAAGCCAGACTTCAAATTTGGAATTTGGCACGGCTTGTAATTGGTTCCTTTTCCCGCCAGGTGGGGAGAATTGACCATTAGAAGGCTCCATGTTTCCTAATTTCAGCGCCATCACTTTTTGAAATCTCTTCCTGCATTGAAATCAACTCTTGCCCCCCACTCTCCCCACTGACATATGGCTCCTTCTCTTCTGATGTTTGAAACTTTTGTTGAAATATGTCCCTTTGGCTCTGTTATCGTCACAGTTCATGAGCTGTTTCCGATAATAAAAAAAACATTCCACGAGGCTGTTGGGCACACACACATAAATCCCCATGTTTTGCTCACACCCACATAGATATATAATATTCCAAGAGAAGTGTGCTGAAGCGAAGGCTGATGCTGATTACTAGGAGGGCAGGAGGGAGGGGAAGTAAAGTGATCCCAATAAAAAGCAATAGTACAGAACTAAAAAGCATAAATACAGACAGGAATCAATGAATATTTGGCAAGCCATTTTCCTTCTTAAATAGGTGACAGAATGCATTACAGAAGTATTTTCTCTCTCTGCCTCCGCTGAAGTGTACTAAAAGCCTACCTTATTGGCGCTAACCCAATAAGCTTATTTTTATAGAGGGAAAGATAGACATAAATCTAGAATAATTCATTGGGAGTTCTTTCTCAGAACCTTTAAAACAGAGAAGCAATGTTTCTTTTTTGGTTTGGTTTCTCTCTCCCTCTCCCTCTCCCTCTCCCTCTCCCTCTCCCTCTCCCTCTCTCTCTCACTTACACAGCCATATTAGTGGGGGAGTTTTCCTTTAGCCAAGAGCAGCGATGGCTGAATGAAACTCTCATGTACAGGGGCAGTCTACTTCTAAATGCCAGGTTCCCAGGGACAAATAGCAGGAAGACTATCACATTCATGTTCTGCTTCTGAGCATCCAGAAGCATCAGACTGGCTGTTATTAAGACACAATGGTGAACTAGAAATATATTGATTTGACCAAGCAAGTCTTGCAATCTTGTTTCAATTAAACTATCTCATAATCTAGGATAAGTAGCCTAGTTTGGCAATGCTGGTGCCTGCATGATGTCCAAGTGTGTGTGTGTGTGTGTGTGTGTGTGTGTGTGTGTGTTATTCACTGTTTATCCTCATTTGCCCTTTGCATTCTGCTTTCCAATGGACATTTTCCTCTTGGCAGGAGGGGGAGAAGGAACCAGGCATGCCCAATAAAGAGATAACTTGTCATTCCATCTCATCTGTGGCCATTCATCCAACAAAATGTCTCTTGCACGTGAAGGAGCTGTGAATGGAGGCAATTGTTGTATTATTCAACACTATGTACAGCATCTTCCCCATGTGCCGTTTATGTCTTCTCTGTTTTTGAAACTGTCCCAATCCTGGTTGCATGGAATTGCAGGGCTGAGCAGCAGTCAGGAGAAGATCTTGCTCCCTTCCCATCTGTTCCAATTGTTTTCAAGTACTTCAAGGCAAATGGCAATAGGCCTGTGCAAAGAGTTCAAATCAGAGCCAACATGAGTGCCAGCAGAATTGTGCTGGCAAGAACTGGAAGGATGGTGGTTGCCCTCTCTACAGTAGATTCCCAGTAGATTTTGGCAAAGTTGTTTTGTCTAAATCTATGCCCAACAAGCTGCTTGGCTATTGTTTTGGTTCCATTCAACTATGATTGAGAATGTCCTTACACAATAAGGAGTTATGAAAGGGCAGGGGAAGACTTTGGATAATCCTTCATGAAACATGTCTTTGCTTTTAAATGAAGAACAAGGTTTTAGAAAACAGCATGCATGACATCTAAAAAATTTAAAACGCAGCACTGCAGGTTTAGGTGCAAATTCTGAGCAATCTCATCAATGGCTTCTAATGTTACTATGCTCTAGTAATTTGGCTTCTCCCAAACAGGATCCACATTGTGTAGACAAACACACACATTGCTTATGAGAGCCTGGATGATGTAGTGGGTGGAATGGAAAGCATCCACTGAGGAAATCTGGGTTCAAGTCCCTGTTCAGCTATGATGGTTACTGGGTGTCCTTACTGGGTGTCCTTTGATTAAATGTTCTGATAAGGGATGAGGAACAGTATTGTGGAGAGGGGATTGGGCGCATGGTCCTCTAACCCAGATGACTTCAATCCTGCTTTCTACAGGGGAACTTGGTCAAAGAGCTAGCTGCATCTCTACCTACCCCACAGCTAATGTCACATGTGAAGTCACAATGTGTGGCAGTTGGGAATGGTTTGGGGGAAATGGCCTTGTGGGCCAAATTGGGATCCATGCTGGGCTAAATTAGGCCTGTGGGTTGGAGGTTCTCCACCTCTGTTGTCATGCATAGATCAAGGCTAGGGAATCTGTGGCCGAGATGTTGTTGAACTACAGCTCCTATCATCACTGACCATCAGCCATGCTGTCTGGGGCTGATGAGAGTTTGAGAAAAGCAACATCTTGAGGGCTGCTGGTTCCCTAGCCTGGTACAGATCATGCTTGTGCGCTTTGGGCTCATTATGAAAGCATAATTACTCATGTTATCAGGGTTGCCGCTTACACATTGCTCCAAAGAAGAAATCAATCACCAAAGAAAGAGGGTGAAAGAGTATACAGCAGGCATAGGCAAACTCGGCCCTCCAGATGTTTTGGGACTATAACTCCCACCATCCCTAGCTAACAAGACCAGTGGTCAGGGATGATGGGAATTGTAGTCCCAAAACATCTGGAGGGCCGAGTTTTCCTATGCCTGGTATACAGCAGAACTCATCATAATGAAATAGGCTGTGGCCATGGGACCAGTGTGCTTCCTTAGTTTGCTTCCTAGATGCTGTTGATGTGAAACTCCAAGTTCCTTCTCTCCTTTCTTTCTCTTTACACCAGACTTCATTCAAACAGAAACAAAGTCTCTGTTAAGTAGGGCACATGATCAGGCTAACATGAAGCCATTGTGATGGTGTAGCCATGTTGGATGGAGAGAGCAACTTTGACCAAATGTGTCTAGGACACACCTTTTAGTCTAAGGGGATGTTCACAAGTTACATTAGATGATGGTATGGACTATGTGCACAAACAATTAAGTTGTACACACATATAGTAATTCACATGTAATGTTTAATGGGTGGTACTCTCTGTACCTGTGTACACAACAGTTCAACTGAACAGGTCAAAGAGTGTACACTCTTCCACACAAGCATTTGTACATGTGTAGAGACAGCTTGTTATCGGTGTTCAGTATAATGTGTGAACAAGCTCTAAACTGCCTAAGAGGAGGATAAAATACAGATAACCCCTATGTAAGTCACCTTGTGCTCTTCGGAGAAAGGATGGGATGCAAATCTGAAATAGATAGATGATAGATAGATAGATAGATAGATAGATAATGTTTTCTGTGTTGATTTTTATTGTACAAGATGCTTTACAATGCTTATTTTTTTATTCTCACAGCTCCTATGATATGGTTTGGGCTGAGAGACAATGACTTGCCTTAAACCACCACATAAGATTGGCTGCTGAATCCCCTCACTGAAATGAAGATGTTTAAGGGCGGCTTGTATTGTATTGTATTGTGGACATGTATTGTGGCTCAGCTGTTGGTTTCTCGAAAGAATGCCTCTCGAAAAGGCCTCATCACCTTCGACATCTTTTTCATTCATTCACATCTGTCATCAGGTTCTTTGCCAAGCAAGCGAGGGAATGCAAAATGTCACCATGAGTTGTATTGTAAAGGCACTTCAACACATGAAGCTTCTGGGATGAAAGCATGCAAAATGCTAAGTCAAGGCTTAATGCTCACCAAGGCCATAGTACTCTGTGATGTCATAAGCCTGAGGCAGTTATTTCAGTTGGTACAGTTATGGCAGTTGGTACAGTTATGGCAGTTATTAACAGCCTGCCTCAGAGTTAGTCCATCTGTAACAGTTTTTATCTTAGATACAAATCTATGTAATATGTATTAGTACCATAAGTAACACCTGGCTTGTATATTTAATCAAACAAGTGCAAGCACACTGAGCAAAAATTATTTATTTAAACTTACTGTCTTGCATAGTTTTTATAGGAGGGAAAAGGGAACTAATTAAAGAGTCAAATGACCTGGGCTCTGTTCTGCAGAACTCTGTAAAAGGGAATGAGAGTTTAATTCCCACAAGGCCTAGGGCTGCTTGTCTGTAATCAAAATTTTAAACCTATACTGGCCAAAATGCTCAGCTCCCTCACCTGTACAATACCCTCTCCTTTTCTTCTTCCCTATTCACCTTTGTGTCAGCCATTCACACAAATATATACTTAAGACTCAGTGGTGAACATCAGGCATGAATTGTGAAACTTATATTTATTTGGGGGGGCTGAGATGATGGTGGTGATGATTTACTGGATAATTTTTTTTTTTATCTGCCTTCCACCATAAGGTCCCAGGGCAGGTAAAAGTACAATATAAAAATACATTAAAATCAGTTAAAACAATTTCAAATAAGAATAGTGTGTGTGTGTGTGTGTGTGTGTGTGTGTGTGTGTGTGAAGGTGCCAGGCATGCCTCTGCAGGGAGGGATTCCACACCTTAAGGCAGTGATGGCCAAACTTGGCCCTCCAGCTGTTTTGGGACTACAATTCCCATCATCCCTGACCACTGGTCCTGTTAGCTAGTGGTGATGAGAGTTGTAGTCCAAAAACAGCTGGAGGGCCAAGTTTGGACATCACTGCCTTAAGGAATGCCCTCTCTCGGGTCACCCCATTCTCGTGTTCTGACTGTGGCAGAACCTCCAAGACCTCAGCACCTAAGACAGTCTAGAGGTGGTCCTTCAGATGTTTGAGACTTAAGACATTTACGGCTTTAAACATTAACATTAACAGAAATGAACAGACAGTCAAGTGCAGCTATTTACAGTAAAATGGGGTCTGTGTGAGTTCTAAATGAAACCTGGATTGATTTGGGAGCAAGATGAAGGCAGAAGCACACATTGGGCTTATCCACTCTTACTGTTTGCCCTGCAGTTTCTAGGCACAGGCCCAAACTTAAAGCTCTGTGTCTGAGTGCTCTTTAGAGCTGAAGCACAACAAATGAGAAATTGGGTTTTCTGTGCATTTCTGTTTGCTCCAATTCAGCAGTAAAGAGTGGGTTTTCACAGGGAAAGCACCAGAGAGAGAAACACAAACTCAGACACAGAGCTTTAAATTCCAGAGGAAAGGTAAGTGTAGATAAACCCATTATGGTAGTGTTGTGATTCCCTTTTGGGCTGGCACAGAAGAGGACTTAAATCTTTCCCTAGTGCAAATTTCCCACCAAGAATCCGACCACCAGCTCTATTTACACCAGTTGAGATAAAATAATAATAATAATATAATAATAATAATTTATTATTTATACCCCATCCATCTGGCTTGGTTTTCCCAGCCACTCTATAAAAACACTTGCAGGAGGAATCTTCAACAATAAAATGAGAGGAAAAGCCATTAGAGACCTCCTACACCAGTCACTCAATTCAAATTTCAGCCATAACAACTGTTTGTTTTATTTGCTCCCCCCTTTCCTTACTAAACAACCACATTATTCTGTCCCAAGTTGATGAGAAGACACAATCCTTTGACGTTCATAGAGCAATTCCTTAGTTTGATGTGCAAACATTTTTTCGTTTCGCTCCTGTCTAATATGGCTACTCTTTTGGAAGTTCTTATGACATTCATCCTGCTCCCATACAATACTAAACCCATGAGCTCAAATGTAAACAATCAAAATCCATGGCCCTTTGCCCTCCCCAGAGAGCTTTGTACTTTAAAATCTCAAAAAACAGAAAGGGATAGAGAAAGAACAAAAACTATACTTTCCTTTTATCACAGGATTATCAAGGCTTGGCTTGTGGCTTTAGTGCATCTGAGATTGGCATCTTAATGCTAAGCAGGTAAGAATCAAGCTGTGTGGAGCATTCACATATTGGATTCAGCCAAGAGAGCCATATAGTTGTAGGTAAGCTATTGACTTTTAAATATCTCTTAATGTTACATTCATTTAGAAATGTGCTCTTAAGCAATTTCGCTGTAATCCACCAGGCCTTCTAGTTTACATTTATCTGTATAGGTAAAGAGGTTTTGTTTGCATTTAGTAATGATTCAACCATTAGTTTGATTGAGCAATGGCTAGGTTTTAGTTCCTCCTGGCAGTTATTGGGCAATTCATTTGACCATTTCTGAAAGTGTGGCTATCACTCCGGCTTGTGCAAAGGTGATGATTGTGTGTCTTCTCGGAGGTGTACTGGAGGAGCAATCATTTCCTCCAAGGGTGCTGCATGGAACAACAGACAGAGAAAATGCCACAATTAAAAATCCAAGCTGCAGCAGAGTGGGAGATGAAGATTGGCAAGATTTATGAGGCAACCGCATGAGATAGAGAGAGAGAGAGTCCAGGCAAGACGGCTTCACTGATCTCACTGATACCACTAATTGAAACACTGCTGCTACCTAATCACTGGAGACTTGGCAGGACCTTACATATCTAAACTGCCTTAAACTGGGATAGGACACTGGTTCTTCCAGCTCAGTATTTTCTAAATGCTCACTGGCAGTGGCTCTTTGGGGTTTCAGAGAGAGGAATTTGCCATGACAGGTGCATGACATCTGCAGCTGATGCAGGGTGAACCAAAAGAATGGCCTCCCCTGATTGGACTTGTGGGTGAGGCCCGCCCTGACTGGAGGGTCCAACATGGCTGGAGGTGGATGGCACCAGGTGGCCATTCCCTTCCCCAGCCATGCAAAACCAGCCATGGTTGCACTGTGTGGCAAACACACCTTCCTCCTGAGCCCCAGGTGAGCAGCTATTCCTACTTGAAGATGCCAGAAATTGAACCAGGAACTGCCTGCATGAAGAACACATGGTCCACCAATAGCTACAGTCACTTCCTGATCATCCAGCCCCTGTGCTGAAGTGTATTGTTGAGACACTTCCTGGCTCAGTGGATTGAGTTGCAGGTGACCTGTATTATATAGGATTCCCAAGGTAATGTTCGCCTATAATATAGAGGACATTTTCAGGATAGAAACATTATGCGGTACTTAACATTTCCCTGGGTGCTATTTTTCTTGGCAAACCCTTCTCTCTATTTCTGAGAGAAAAACAACCCGGGATAAGGTATTTTGCGGAAGAAAAGCAATATATGAGAGAAGAGTTAACTAAACCCCTCCTACCTACTACTTTTCCACTACGAACACCCTCTCCACTTTGCATTGGAAATTCTGTGTTTTGTCACCAAGCATCTAATTCCAGCCTTAATGGATATTTTTGAAAGTCAGTAAGTCACCCCAGGTGTTATATTGAGGAAATGTATGGAACTGTTGAAGGAATAGAGACACAGAGAAGCATATGTACAAAAAAGGTTAATAAAGTAAGATATTTCTTTGCTTATCTTTGTTATATTGTCAAGGTTTTATTTTGTAGGCTTACATGACTGGTATTACAACTATCCCTGTGACAATAGAAGGTGGTAAATTCAATAATGACTATTCTTCCTGAAATTGTTTTGCCCCACACAGGAGATGTAGCATTTAAAGAGGAGCAGATACAAAAGTGTGACTTCTATAGCGGCATTTGGAAAAGCAATTGCAAAGGCAGACAATGTGGAATGGAACAGAATGTGTATTATCTTTTAATAAGTTAGAATGACATATGGACTCACTGAAATTTCTTATACACCTGGAGTTTCATGGACGAAACAGGCTGTTTGGTGAGCTATAGGTTTATATGTGCGCACCAAAGTCTACACTGGCAGTAAAGTTTGCACTGGTGCACTGTTTCCAAGGTGATTGTCAGGAAGGAGGAAGACTGTCTGTTATCGCACAAAAAGACTAATATTCAAATAATAGGTAAATAATAATAATAATAATAATAATAATAATAATAATTTATTTATATCCTCCCCTCCGCAGCCAAAGCTGGGCTCAGAGCGGCTAACAACAATAAAATTAACACAGAATTCTAAATTAAATTCATTCTAAATCCTTTAGGAAGAACCTGCCTTATACAGAACTAGACAATTGGTCCATCTAGCTCAGTATTATCTACTTTGCTCAGAACCACAATACCTCAAGGACTGCCTTTCCCCATATGAACCAACCTGGACACAGTGATCATAATTTGAGACCCTTATTCATGTGTCTCCTCTATGAGACGTCCAGAGAGTGGCAATATGAGAACGGGCCTTTTCTGCCATGACTCCCCACTTGTGGGATGCTCTCCCCAGGGAGGCTCGCCTAGTACCTTTGTTACATATCTTTAAGCAAAAACATTCCTCTGCTCCCTGGCCTTTGACTAATTAAGCAAGCTATGGCTTTTTAAACTTGGGGGGTATTTTTTGCTACTATGGTATTCATTTTATGGTTTTGTATTGTAAACTGTATATAATAATAATACTCTGACTAGCAGTGGTTCTTCATGTTTCAGATTTTCAGATAAGGGGCATTCCAAGCCGTATCTGGAGATGTCAGGGACTGAACCAGAGATATTTTGTCTACAAAGCAGATGATGTACCACTCTTGGAAAGATAATGTTATAGAAGACTCTTCCAACATTTTATATAAAAGCACAGCTCCAATAATGCATCACACTTACACCTCTACCTTATCCTTCTGCCTTTCCACTGCCCCCCCCCAATATGAAGAACTAAAGCCCTTGGCAGACTAGCACATTGCTTAGCAGATCATAGCTATAACAGGCATGTCCAACTTTCAAGGGACTACGATCTACTCCGCTATAAAAAAAACTGGCAGTGATCTACCAAAGTTGTTGAGCTTTTCTTTAGGAAGCAAAAGTTTTCTCGGGGGGGGGGGGGTCAGCATCCCATGATCAACCCACAGTCAACAATGGGGGGATACCCCCCCCCCATGATTGACCAGTAGATCGTGATCAACCTGTTGGACATCCCTGCCCTATAATAGTACTAAGAGGATTTTCCATAGCACAATTCCCTGTGTTTCCTATCAGGCCACTATGTTTAGTTCTTCCCTTTTGGAGCTGATCCACTGATACACAAGGGACTAAGTGGAGCATATTAATTGTGGGCAGCTGTCTGAATTTGTCCCCACTGAGTTCATTGTGACATGCTCCAGGTTAATGTATAAAGGATTGCAGCCTTCGTCAAGAAATGTCTGAAAAACATATTTTCTCCTTCTTGTCTCAATGATCTGGTTGTGACATCACATTACATGACCAAGCCCCAGGCTGATGCAGTCCCACTTTCCCTTCTCCGGCATGTAAGGAGTGGATCAGAATGTATCACTGTCATTTTCAGTTGAGTACAGTTTAGTGTTTTGTCTGAAACCTTGTTGGCTTGTTTCAGTATGTTATAGTTAAGAGCAACAATGTAAGGAGGCATTGTTTTACATTTTGCCCTGTATTCATCACATGCAGCACTGCTTCTGCTCTGCTACAGAACATCTTCTGCCCAACACTACAGTATTCATTTTACTGTCTGCTGTGGTGAGATTATGGGAATTACATAAATTACACTGCCATCACGTTATTCTACCCCATTCATTTTGATACAAAGGAGACACAATGCAAATGGTGGCGGGAGGGATAATCAGTTATGTAACATTTGCACACCAAAATCAAACCCTGATCAAATTCACTGGATTGGTTTTTGTTCTGGATATGGGATGAATAAGAGAACATCAACAATTTCTGTTCCCATTTCTGTTTACATCCATATTCTCCAACATTCCTGGTTAATCTAACCACAGTTTCCTCAGCTTCTCACATAATGATAAGCTGCAGTTAATTAAAAACAAAAGAAAACGTATGTAAAAGCTTCTCATCTCTTCCTTGTGTCCACACTGGAGGATGCAGGTAGGCCTTTGCTCATGCACATCAGGCTAAAATATAAAACTCTGTCCAAACACAACCAATGAATGGTCTGCCAAATTAATTTCTGATTTCCAGCCTTAAACTATTTAACAAAGCAAACAGATGTATTCTTATATAAAATTCTTAATTGTAACCAGATGCTCTCACTATCTGAAGGGATGTGATCATTTGATTCAACATGAAAATGTCACTATTAATCAATAAAGATTCTAAGCAAAGATATGTGTAGTTGGGTGCTTAACTAGATTAGTTTGCAAACCCAAGGCAGATCTTCTCCATCTTCTTTATTAATAGTAAAGGTAAAGGGACCCCTGACTGTTAAGCCCAGTCACGGACGACTCTTGGGTTGCAGCGCTCATCTCGCTTTACTGGCTGAGGGAGCCAGCGTTTGTCCGCAGACAGCTTCTGGGTCATGTGGCCAGCATGACTAAGCCACTTCTGGCGAACCAGAGCAGTGCACGTAAACACCGTTTACCTTCCCGCCACTTCGACGTGCTTTTGAACTGCTAGGTTGGCAGGAGCTGGGACCGAGCAACGGGAGCTCACCCCGCTGCAGGGATTCAAACCGCTGACCTTCTGATCGGCAAGCCCTAGGCTCTGTGGTTTAGACCACAGCGCCACCTGCTTTATTAATACCTGAAGGCTAATCATACTCCAGAGACTGGGTGAAGAAAGCAAAATTTGTACAATATCCAGGGATCTTAAATTTGCCTGCATTTTATGCAATGGCGCATTCTTGGTTTTTTGAAAGCCATTTGCAGAATTAAAGTAATTTCTGTGACACATGTGCAAAGCAGCAAGAACAGACAATGTGTTTCCCTCCAGATGATGGGATTTGGAATCCAACAACATCCCTGACCACTGGGCAGCACCAACAACTTTTGGAGGACAACATGCTGGCTACCTCTGCACTACAGAAAGTATAAGAGAACAAGATATATACTGCAGCATAAACATTCAGTCAAATTAGGCAAAGAACAAGCATCAAGTATTTCTTTAGTGTTTATCACCAAAGTGAGGAACCTTGTAAGTAAGACTTTCACAGCAGGTACAAAAACTAGATGTGCTTGTCCATATAACCTCAGAGCAATTCTTGTGGCATCAAGTGCATCTTCTAAGAAGCAAACAGCTGCTCCTTTGTATGTCATAAAAGGAACTAGTTGAGTAGGTGGTAGATTTCTCCTTGACCTCTACAAAACTATTAAAAATAAAAATAAAAATCAGGGGTTGGGTTACATAAGAGGTCAAGAGTTCATTTCTTCTTATTTTATTATTAGTAATTTATCGTTCAAAGGGCAACGGGCCTCAGCAGAAATTAAAACTTTAGTTGGACACATCTCTGAAGGACCAGATGGAATTACCATTTTAAGTGGAAGCAAATAAGATGAGAGGCAGACATAAGAAGTCCGTTCATTACAATCTCAGTGATTAAGGAAGCGAGACTTTCACCAGAAGAAAGAGCTTTGATGACTGAAGCCCTTATTCATCTACGTCATTGTGTAATTTAAGCTTGCATCAATCTGTTATACAACAGGCACTTATGAAAAGACTTGCTCCAGAGTCCACCGGCTCCCAAGCCATTTTAAAGAGTTACTAAAAGGCTTCACACCAGGAAAAAAAATGTTCCTATATTTTCCAAGACTGAAGGACTGTGCTAGGACATGTATTAATTTTGCACAAGAAAGAAATCATTTAAAATTTACTCTTGCCTTCAGCAATAATTAATGATGAAGTAACTATTAATGGGACCTTCGTGGAGTATATATCCCACCTGTGATTTCTAAATTCCGTATTATGTGTAACGTCTTAAAGGAAACTCATATTCCGAAAGGCAACTGGCAATTTTTGTTGGAAAAGCAGAAACATGGGGATATTTCTGTTTTGAACTATATGATTAGCAAAGATTCTTCATAAGATACTAGGAGAGAAGAGTAGCATGAGCTGCTTTTATGCCCATATGAGTTTTAGCTGATCTAATAACCATTCTCTTAATTTCAAGGTACCCCAAATCTGTGACTCTATTTTCTTCTCCATATCCAAACTCATCTCCACCTTTCATAGGGGACTTTATGTTATCCCCAAAGGACCAGAGATGCTGATGGAGATGGGTTTGAATGAAAACTTGAGGGACTCATAAAAGCTCACTTCAAGTGAGAAGAGAAATTACTAGCCCCAGACATCTGCTAGTCTGCTTAAAAGTCTTCCTGGCCAGTCCCTGACTCCCCAAACACTTCCCTTTACTTACCTGTCAAGAAGTAGCAGCAGGGAAAGTGGAGGAAGGATACTTCCCCCCTTCTCTTCCTCCTCCATGTCACCATGATGTGCTAACTTCTCAGTAGTGAGCAATGGGTTCCTGAATCAGTCAGAATGCTATCTCCTAAAATGAGTTATTTGGGGATACTCAGTTCATGAATTAGCCTCAAAGCTCACACCATTCTGAGCTTCAGGCCTTGGCCTGCTCCAGATACATGGTGAGGCCTGGAGGCCTTACAGATCCCTCTGCCATCTTCATTATACCAAAACCTATTTTCCAACAACAGCAACACAGAAAGAATGGAAGCACTTCCCCATGGGCCTTTATTAGTAAAGGTAAAGGGACCCCTGACCATTAGGTCCAGTCGGGGACGACTCTGGGGTTGCGGCGCTCATCTTGCTTTATTGGCTGAGGGAGCCGGTGTACAGCTTCCAGGTCATGAGGCCAGCATGACTAAGCTGCTTCTGGCGAACCAGAGCAGCGCACGGAAACGCCGTTTACCTTCCCACAGGATCGGTACCTATTTATCTACTTGCACTTTGACATGCTTTCAAACTGCTAGGTTGGCAGGAACAGGGACCGAGCAACAGGAGCTCACCCTGTCGCGGGGATTCGAACCGCTGCCCTTCTGATCGGCAAGTCCTAGGCTCTGTGGTTTAACCCACAGCGCCACCTGTGTCCCATGTGCCTTTATTAAGTGTTTCTAATTTTCTCAACAGGTTTTGTGTAGACACAACCAGCTACCCCCTCACTGTGAGTTGGAAAGGCAAAGTACTGGAGGGGTTAGAAAATGGGAAGTTTTAACATGAACTAATTCCAACTCTTGTTTCATTTCAAAATGTTAATGAAGTTATAGTATCTAATCCTGAACAGCAAGTAAAGACTATCAAGAGTATCTTATCCAAAGCACTTCCTATATTATAAGCACTCACCTGTTCAATACTCCCACGTCCTCCAATCAAGTCTCACTGTAGGGAGTAATCAACACAGCTCAAGTTAATTTAGGACATTTTATCCATACAGTATTAATTGCCACTACAAACAGATTAGAGATAGCTACTTGATAAAACTCATAGATCACTTTGTTTCAAGATTAGGGGCATGCATGTGTTCTGCCCAGGGAATAGAAATTACCCTTTCTTTGCCCTTATACATAGCACACAAATTACTCTTCATGAAAAAGATACACTCTGCTCTATTTTACATTGATTTATGGCTCTCTCTGCTTGGATTTCGTTTTAAAAATGACTTATCTCTAGAATTATTTTTGGACAAGAGAAATCCTTGTTGGAAACCTGGAGCTTTTGATGCATGGGTTAGCATCCAAATGAATGACCCCATTTAATGAAAACTTACCGAGAAATGCTGTGGAAGGGTTCTTCTACAACTTGTCTTATCTAAAAAGTTTGTGAAAAAATAAGTAGTAAGAATTAGTAAGAACCGCAGGAACAAAATGCAAAATCTCCTGGCACTCAGCTGAGAACAGGAAGTTCTGGGTTCCAGCTCTTTAGCCGAGGGTAGTCCTCCCTAAGCTGCTGCTCTCCAAATGTTCTTGAACTGCAACTCTAATCTGCCCCAATGGTCAAGGATGATGGGAGTTGTAGTCCAACAACAACATGGCACCGGGTCAGAGAAGGCTGGTCTTGGGACTCAAAGTGAAGGTGTATAAGGGAGGGATTGAAAAGGATGAAGAAAGAAACAGCAGTGTGATCACAGTGACTGGAAAGGACAGCAGCTCAGTGCAATACATGCTTTGTTTACAGGGAGACCCAGGTTCAATCCCTGTCAATGCAAATTAAAAAGATTTCAGGTAGCAGGAGCTGGTACTAGTCAGAGTAGACGATAGTGGTCTAGATCAGAAATGGAGAACATGTGGCCCTCCAGATGTTGTTGTGCTGCAACTCTCATAATTTCTGACGATGTTAGCTGAAACTGGAAGGAGCTGGAGTCCAAGAGCATCTGAAGGACTACAGGTCCCCCACATCTGAGCTAGATGGAGAAATGGTCTGTCTGGCTTAGCACAAGTAAGGTTCATGGGCCCAGACAGATAGTTTCTCTTGGTGGGCCAGACAGTGAGGCAGGCATACATTCCTAACTTAAAGTTCTCTCTCTCTCTCTCTCTCTCTCTCTCTCTCTCTCTCACACACACACACACACACACACACCCCCACACACAAAGACAAGAGTGGAGTGGGCTTCCTTACGTGAATGGATTTTTAAAAAATAGATTCATCCCATTCTGTCAGAGAAGCCACATACTGTATACTGGTCCCAGAACTAACAGGATATTTCATCTGTAAAATGCAGAGCTAAAAAGGATGAAAGAAAGATCTAACAGGATATTTCATGTGTGTTAGTGGTTAATTTTAGCTGCTGCTTTTAGTGTACCTGGGCTGTTTTTTAATTGGTGGGTTTTGTTTGCTTTAGTAGACACAGGTTGTATATGTGTAAATAATACCATATATCTTAAAGGCATCACAGACTCTGCAGTGCCTCATTGTCCAAAAGGGAACACAGACCCTGGTAAGTGCTCCTGCTATACCTGAAATTCCACACTGCTCAGAGATTGGGGTGGCATGTAAAAATACGTTTTAAATGCCACCCCCCTGAGGGAGAGGTTCCTGTCTGTGTCCAAACCAAGGTAGGGATTTATTTTTCCTTCAAGTAGGAGGTCACAGCCAGGAGAGGGGGGACATCAATTGGGATCATTCAAGTATTCATTTTGAATGCTTCAAACATTCCTCAGGGTTTTTCAGATGTACAGCAGGATTAGTTAAAGGGCACCACTGATTTTTCAGGATGACCACCAAACGATTCAGCCATCTCTAAAAACAGTAGAGGTGATTCTCTCCAGACTACTGTTTAGGAATCACTACCCCATACAGATGTGCCAACACCTGTGTTTTGCTCATGAGGCCTCTCGTTACAGCAGCACTTCCTCTTTTTCACAGCATCAGCATCTCTTAACAGCCCTTAGGTTACCATTGTAATTCCATAATACAGGCAATCACTGCTGAGAGCATCATACTAAATACAAAAAGGGAGAATAATTGATAGTATTTATTTGTTTGTAATAGCCATCTCCAACACAGTGGTATACTGATTAGAATGAGTTATGAGCTGCTCCTAAGTTGTCTGATTATTATTATTTTTTCCTTTGAATTCCTCTCTGCGTACAAGTGCCTTGCGGCATCCTATCAGCAGGATCTAAAGCATGGCAGAGCTTCACTCCTTGCTTTCTGTAGCACTGCACACAGTCAGGTCTGCGGGGAATCTGTCGAGATAGATGTGATGAGTTTTTCTCAACAACAAAACAGAATTTAGCATTTTAAGGTGGCTTAGGCAGAGGAAGGAGAGAGCAACAGAGAAGCTGTGTGATGTAATGTTTAAAGAACTAGGGAGGGCGGGGTTCCAAAGGCATCAAGCTCATTGGGTCACCTTGGGCCAATCACTTTCTCTCATCCTAGCAAGATTATTGTGAGGATAAAAAGGTAAATTCCTGCCATCCTGAGATCCTTGTAGGAAGGCTGAGATAAAACTGTAATGAACAGAAATGTACCTATCTTCTCTTCCAGGAGATGCCCAGTAACAAAATTAATATTGTCATAATCTAAATGGCAGGGGCCTAGCTCTGCTAACTTCCATATTTTCAAAATAATCAAGTAGTCTACAGACTAGGAACTAATAACCCCATTCTTTGTCTTGGACATTAGTTAGTAACTAGCACATGGCTAGTTACTATCTTATGTATCATGAAAGCTATATTCACTTCAACAGTTTGGGTCTGTGCAGAATTTGGTATGTCTAACACCATTAATCAGTGTGTTTAGGTGTGCCTAAATGAATAGTACCAAACGGTGAATGGCTTTCCTCCCTCTCCTCTTTCAAGTTCCAGCATCTCAGTGGTCCATACATTTGTGGTGTGATGAGAGAGAAGACATATTTTTCTCTTCTTCCACACTGTGAGCAAAAAGTATCACATTGCTGGTGCTGCATGATATAAGAGTCACTCCTGATTTGCACAAACTTTTCCCCTTTGGGGATAAGGGAGGGTTTGCATATGTCACCCACACTTTAAAAACAAACTGCAAACCAAATGAAACCTAATGTTTATTTCCCAGTTTGTGACTAGGCAATCCATAGAGTGTTATGAAAGTTATCCTAGATGGAAGAAAATGCATTAATTCTGTGATTCTGAGAACTCACCACCACCCCTCTCCTTGGAGAAAAGCTGAATCTAGTCCACTAAGGAAACATACCGGCATACTGTAGAGACCAGCAAGGTCTAAATGGACCTTGGGTTTATTAGATCCGCAGTAAAAACCAATATAGCTTTGTGTTTCTATGATATAATGCTTAATAATTATTTTCTATTAAACAACACAAAATTAAAAATAATGCAAACAGAAGCTGTTGTTGTTGTTTTAAAAAAGTAAGCACATCCTATAAACTAAAAAACTAATTTTCCAATCATGGATCCTAATGATTGCATCATCCCGCCCAACCCCACAAGTATTATCAGACTTGGAGAAAACTCCAAGGTTAGCAGAAATACTCTCAGTCAAAAAATCCTTGGGGAGAGGGGACTTCCAAAGCAGCCCAATGAGGACTGTGTATGCTCAGTGGTCATGGAATGCAGCTAAGTACCTTATGAAACATAGGACACTGTCTCAGGCAGCATCAGACCATTGGTCCCACTAGCTCAGTAGGGTTTACAGAGGCTCTCCAAGGTTTCTGGCAGAGGATGGTTCAAGCCCTGGAGAGGCTGGGATTTGAATCTGAGAGCTTCTTCATGCAAAGCAGATGCACTACCATTCTGCTACATCCTTTTCCTCAAGAGCCCTGTCTTCTCTCACATCTGGTTGCCTTAGTTATAACTGTGTAGGAGGAATAAACGCTATACATTTTGGAGGAACTCACAATGAGAGCTAAAGCGTTCCCTGATATTACTTTCACCAGTAATTCATTGTAAAAAAAATATGTGGATAGAACTACCAGAAAAGAGATCCAAATATTTCCTAAAACAAGCTCTTTCTTAGAGGGGCTTTGAAGAAATGCTTCACTGTCACATTCTATATGTATATATATTGCTGTGCACACTGTCAACAATTGATAAGCACTAACAATATAAATAATCATGTCTACCTGAGTGTGAAAGTCACACATTTGAATATATGTTTGCATATGCATAGGGGATTTCTGGCTTTAACTCAATAGAGGGCAGAACAAAGTTTCAGAACTCATGGAGAGATTTGCAAATCTTTGAAACAGCTGCTTTGGAAAAGAATTCACCAGGCATTTTCCATTCATGTCAAGTGGTTAGAAAGGGAGCACACACTTTGCGTAGTCACAATTTGCCAGTTTGTGTCACAAGACTCTGGAGTGTGCTGCTGTAGCTTCTGCTCATCTTGGTGCTAACAAGGAAGGCAAAACAAGAGGAAGGGAAACCAAATCAGCAGGAGTTTCATGTAGAATCAGTGGTGGCACCAGGAAAAAAAAAATGAGGAGGGGCTTAGAAGAGACAAAGTATATTTTTAGGTGGGTGAGCTGTGTCGCACACATTAAGATCTCTGAAAGAAAATAGCACTATATGTTAATGACAGAAGCCAGCAAATAGGGGCAAGCCCCTTGTTTGGGGGGCACTTGCCCCCTTTGCTTCCCCCTAGTGCTACTCATGTGTATCACCCCATTCTCCAGAGCCTGTCCAGGAGGATATGATGATCAACGACATCAAAAGCCAATTAGAGATCAAGAAGTAGGAACAAGGTCACACAAGCCCCGTCTACTCTCTGCAAAGGTCATGGATCAGGGCAATGAACTCATTGAGATTAATTTTCATCTCAGCCCATGGAAAGTGTTGCAATTAATATATGTCCTATGGGCTTTCCAGACAAAAACTGATCCAGAAAACCAGCCTCACATGAAGATTAAATTTAGGGACTGAACCTGGAACCTTCTGCATGTAAAGCAGAGGTTCTAACTGTTGAGTCACAGCTCTTAGTCCCCTTAGGTATGGATTGGATCCTAGAATCAGCACATAGCCACCAGTCATTGAGTTTTAATTCTAGTTTAGGATTCCTGTTAGCAGTTTCTTCCATTGGGAAAATCCTGTGTGACTATGAATTATGAATTTGCAAATGTGATTTTTCTCGAATGAGAGGGAAGGACATTAGCAGAGTTTCCAGTCTGATTCAGTTTGTGGCTCCAAGGAAATAGCTGGGTGATCAGCATAGGTGGCACATTATACATAGGAAAGAAGCAATGCTTCATATTTCATCAACTCCCCCCCCCCCCTTATACCTTCAAATGTTGTTTCCTGCATATTTATTTTTGTGCTGAACACCTGAAATGCCAAAACAGAGGAAGCAGCATGCTGCTGTACAAACAAGCTCTAGTTAGAGCTACTGAAAATAATGTAAATGGGCATATTCCAGAGAAAGTTAGGTATGGTTCCTGCTACTGTTACAATTCTGGTGGCTTCAAGGGCAAGGATGAGAAAGATTTTTCCAAATATTCTAGCCACAACCAGAGGGATAGTGTTAGTTCCATTCATGCTGGAAGACATAATTCTCTCCTCACCATGATTTGGTGAGGATGCCCTTTTGCACACCTGTGATTAATAGAAGTAAAAAAAGAATAAAGCAGCTGTATGGTATGCATTGAGTGTAATGTGTACTTGGGTAGCTAGACTTCCATACTGCTGCTAGTTATCAGATACTTTCATTTTCTTTAGCATTTAGCAATCTCAGTGTCAAAACACAGCATTCATTGATTCATTCATTTTACTTGTATGCCACTTTTCCACACACAAATTCATGCTCAAAGTGGTTTACTGCAAAGAAACAAGGATGCATTTCAGAGAAACACCACAAAACCAATTTCATAATAACATAGCAAAATAATAACATAGTAACAATTTCATAACATAGCAAAGCAATACCATAGTAACAATTGCATAATAATGTAGCAAAGTGCTAACATAGTAACGATTTCATAACAACACAGTAACAATTTCATAATGTAGCAAAGCAATAGCATAGCAACAATTTCATAACATATTACCAACAATCGAGGAGTGGCAGATGAAGATGATGGAGTATGCGGAGTTGGCCAAGCTGGCCGGTAGAATCTGGAACCAAGGTGACCAAAAATTTCAAAGAGACTGGAATAAATTTATTTGTTATATGAATAATTATTGCAAAAATGTGAAGAAGAAATCCTGCAATGATAAACTGAGGAACTTTTCATGATCAGAGAAAAGGAGATAATGTCAAATTTATTAAGATCAGAAAACTATAATTTAAAGTGCGAGTGTGTTTATTTGATAATAGAAAACCAGATGAGGGGTGCTGGGAAGTCTTACGCTCGGCAGAGCAAAGACTATGTTGTTGGTTTGTTAATGTAATGTTTGAAATGTTTTATAAAAAAGAAAATATAATATATAGGTATACACACACACACACACACACACACACACAATTTCATAACATTTGTGTTGTTTAGTCGTTTAGCCGTGTCCGACTCTTGGACCAGAGCACGCCAGGCACTCTTGTCTTCCACTGCCTCCTGCAGTTTGGTCAAACTCATGTTGGTAGCTTCGAGAACTCTGCCCAACCATCTCGTCCTCTGTCATCCCCTTCTCCTTGTGCCCTCCATCTTTCCCAACATCAGGGTCTTTTCCAGGGAGTCTTCTCTTCTCATGAGGTGGCCAAAGTATTGGAGCCTCAGCTTCAGGATCTGTCCTTCCAGTGAGCACTCAGGGCTGATTTCCTTCAGAATGGATAGGTTTGATCTTCTTGCAGTTCATGGGACTCTCAAGAGTCTCCTCCAGAACCATAATTTAAAAGCATCAATTCTTCGGCAATCAGCCTTCTTTATGGTCCATGGCAAAACACAAATATAATAACATACAAAAAGTACATTTTGATTCTATAAATTTTAACAAGATTATATCGCAACATGCAGCATCCAATAGCAAAAATAACATGGGGGCGTCTGCTTAGTCCTAGAAATACTCCTACTGAGATGTTACTCATAGTCCCTGTCTTGCATCAGAAACATCCCTTCCAATATGTTACTCAGAATGGTCAGCCTGGTGCTGCGGAGCCTCCCTCTCAGCATTAGTATTGCCATAGCTTATTTGCATGGAGCTGGGTAGGAGGGCAGGAGGGCAATGAGGTTGTGGCTGCATGGATGCCCCAGCACTGGATTGGCAATGCTGGTGTTAGGAAGGTGGTTCTGCCCCAGCATGGCAGCCGTTATGGTCAAAAGTTATGAAATGCATTACACCTATTTGCCAAGAATGCAAATAATGTTTACGATATGATTCAATCAATGTCTACCTCTCCTAAAGGGCTCAAGCCTGGTAGCAATATAATATGGAAAAAAATTATATTAATCTAACAGCTAAACATGCAAAGGCCCAAACCAAGCAGCTTAACCCTGGCTCTTTAAAACCCATCAAGATGCAAGGTTCTTGGAACATATCAAAACAAGTTATTTAGATAAAGGTAAAGGGACCCCTGACCATTAGGTCCAGTCGTGACCGACTCTGGGGTTGCGGCGCTCATCTCGCTTTATTGGCCGGGGGAACCGGCGTACAGCTTCCGGGTCATGTGGCCAGCATGACTAAGCCGCTTCTGACGAACCAGAGCAGCGCACGGAAACGCCGTTTACCTTCCCGCCGGAGCAGTACCTATTTATCTACTTGCACTTTGACGTGTTTTTGAACTGCTAGGTTGGCAGGAGCCGGGACCGAGCAACGGGAGATCACCCCGTCGCGGGGATTCAAACCGCCAACCTTCTGATTAGCAAGTCCTAGGCTCTGTGGTTTAACCCACAGCGCCACCCACGTCCTAAGTTATTTAGAACATAGCTTAAAACTCCATTGCAGGAAAACTGGGAATTCAGAAGTGGGTGCATTCCAATAAGCTGCATAATCTTTGCTCATTAACATGTTGCCAATTTAATGGTAAACATAATGTATGAAAATGCAAACTGCAGTGGGCAAAACAACAAAGTAGCCATTGATGTGATGCCTGGAAGCCTGCCGTCTGCACATCCTTTAAACAGATCCGACTGATGTTGTTTTAATGCATCTCTTGGCACAAGAACTCCTCCTATTCAGATAGAAGCCTTTAAGCAAGAAGAAATACTTCTTGTTTCTTTTGCACCCACCTCTAAACAATTTCACAGGAAGGAAGGAGGAATACAACATGGTCATGTTTCAGCTCACCTTTGAGTGGTCTGTTAATTCACTGTATCCTAGAAATTCTTTTAAATGGTAAACCGCAGCACATGAAAAGCACTAACCTGATTAAACATTTCCTTGACAGTTATTTCCACTGGATCGAGGGAAATGTATGAAAAAAAAGTGTGCCTCTTGCTATTAATTAACTTTGTAACAGCTGTACCAAGTGTATATAGCTAATCTACAATAATGTAATGAAACAGCACTGTCATCTTCTTGATGCTAAACACAAATATTTAACTGCCTTCCACTTCTTACCCCTACATTGTAGGCTAGCATAATGAGAGGCCTCTGACAGTCAAAGCAGTCTTCAAGAAACCCTTTTCAAATGGGTGGAGGTGACCAATTTTGAGCTGTGCGTGCAGCTATTTCAGAACATGTGCTTATTCCCTGAAGCACTGTGATGTTTGAAGATAAGAACCTAGGACAGAAATCCCTGCTGTGAATGGATGTGGGAAAGTGGAGGTAATCAATCATATACTGTTGTTTGCTGGGTTTTATGTGTGCATCCTGTTAATCTAATCTGCATTTCTTGTATTTGTGTTCTTTGTGTTGAAATTGTTTTATAGGTTGCATTGTATTTGTTCATTTCATTTATTTTGTAAAGTGTGCAAAGGAACTTGGTTGATGGGCAGTCTAGAAATGTAAGTCATCATCAAAATCATCCTCCCAGCCTGCAATTGATGCCTATAGCAGCTAGTGCCAGAGGCATGAAAAATAAGTTTTGCAATGTTAGTTTGGACTAATGTTCAAGGGGATGCCCATCTAATGTACAACCAGAACTTAAGTGCCCTCTTGCCAAATATAACAAACTTAAGTTTTGTATAGTTTACTGCAGGCTGTTCTTCTTTACACAGCTGCCCAAATCTGGTTAGCTTTCTTTTAAGGTCAATTTTATTAAAGGAGAGCAAAGCCTGGTGATTGGCATTAAGCAATATGGACAACTCACGATTTCCAATGGAAGGGGGAAAGAAGGGGAAGCCTTAAAAGTAAAGGTAAAGGGACCCCTGACCATTAGGACCAGTCGTGGCCGACTCTGGGGTTGCGGCGCTCATCTCGCTTTATTGGCCGAGGGAGCCGGCGTACAGCTTCCGGGTCATGTGGCCAGCATGACTAAGCCACTTCTGGCAAACCAGAGCAGCGCACGGAAACGCCGTTTACCTTCCCGCCGGAGCAGTACCTATTTATCTACTTGCACTTTGACGTGCTTTCAAACTGCTAGGTGGGCAGGAGCAGGGACTGAGCAACGGAAGCTCACCCCGTCGCGGGGATTCGAACCGCTGACCTTCTGATCGGCAAGTCCTAGGCTCTGTGGTTTAACCCACAGCGCCACCTGCATCTCCTGGCAGTGGCGTAGCGTGGGTTGTCAGCACCCGGGGCAAGGCAAGTAATTTGCACCCCCTAACCCGTGGATTTTAGCACTCGAGTGCAAGCGCCCCCCCCAGGTGTTGCGCCCGGCCCCCCTGCACCCCCCCACGCTACACCACTGGGGCTGGGGGCGAGCGAAGGAGCCAAGGACCCCCCCCCAAAGGCTCAGCAGGAATTTATTAAATTTATTATTTGCGGAGCCCCCGCGGGCCGAGGCAGCCGAAGCCCCCTCCCCTCAGGCGCCTCCCCGCCCCCTCCTCTCCTTGGGCTGTAGGTGGAGCTCCAGATCCGGGCTTGGCGAGAGCCTCTCCTCCTCCCAGCCGGGTCCGGGGGCTTCCAGCCGTGCTCCGTCCTCGCCCCCCCCCGCGGTTGAGACTTGCGCTGAGAGCCGGAGCCAGCGGCGCCCCCTTCTGCCGGGAGACCCTCGCCCGCCCGCCGGCTTCCTCTCGGAGGGTTTTGGGGAGCGCAAGGCGCGGCGAGGCCCCTCGGAGCTCTCCTCCCTCCCAGTCAGCAGAAGCAGCCGCCGCCTGTGGCTGGGCCGAGGGGATGGCGGCGGCGGCGGGGTGCGGAGGCTGCCCGTGCCCGGCCAGGCGTCGGTGGCAGCGGCGGCGCTGCTGCAGCGGCTGCTCCTCCTGCGAGCAGTGAGTGGAGCGCAGTCGCGGCGGCGGCGGGGAGCGCGCACGCGCTAGGGCGTAAGGCTGGCGGTAGTGGCGGGGAGCCCGGCGGAGGAAGGAACTTGTCCCTTCCCTCTGGACTCGCGCCCCCCCCAATGTTGCGCCCGGTGCAGCCGGCACCCTTGGCACCCCCCACGCTACGCCACTGTCTCCTGGTAAGGGGAAGCCTTACCAGGAATTAAATAATTAATATATAAACTAAATAGAAAAGGCACCCAGATATAGCCTTGTTTCACTCCTCACTTGATAGGAATGCATCTTGCAGGCCTAATCTCACTTGCAAGGAATTCTCTTGGCATAGTACTGAATGAACCAAAGTATTTATCGAGTAGTAGGTCCTGCTTCTTCCATGCATGTCACTCCCATGAAAGCAAACATATTTCAGCTTGGGTGGGTTCCATAGCAGGAAAAATACAAAACCAAATTCTCCACTTGGAGCATTTTCTTGACAACAGGACATTGCAGCAGTCCTACAGATTTTTGTTTTACAAAAGAAATCCACATAAAATTTAAGAAGTTTTGGCAATGTCACCGGGAATGGAAGGTGCTGTTTCCCAACCCAGTGCTCATTGTTTCTCCAGGGAAGCTGAAATGGTGACCTTGGTACTCGCGTTATTTCATGAAATCCATCAGGCTGCCAAATGCAGTTAGTGAACAACCCTATCATCTCATAAGTCTTGTATGACTTGTACAAAGTTTTGAGCCCCTATTCTCCATATTTGGGGAAAGCAATTATAGGACTGTCACGAGGATGTGAAGTGGTGCATGGAAAGAGAGAGGCTTCAAGGAGTTGGGTATTGCAGGCACGTCCTGGCTGGGATGTTTGAGTGTGCAGGTTTGATAATCCTGCTGTTCGTTTCAAGCTGAGTTTGCTTTTTGCTTATTTGTTATTAGCTGAGACTGCTATTTTTTTCCCCCGGCTATGGCTATCTGACCAGGAAAAGTGTGCAGAAGAAATTGATAGATTTGTAAGCAAGTGCAGTGGAAATCATAATAATCACTTGCAGATTGATGCAAGTTCTTCAAAAAGCGCTACTTCAAAAAGCAGTGATGAATGTCCAGGAAGAAAATGAAAGGTTTGCTGCAAGAAAATGTCTATTCAAGGGAGTTAAGGGAACAATTTTTTAAAAATGGGAACTTTCCTGCCTCAGTTCCCAAATGCTCAGAGACATAATGAAGCTAACCATATTTCTTAAGAGGCAACACTTCTTCATGTATTCATCAAACAACAATGTAGATGAGTGACTTGCAAACACTTGTATTATGGAAATGATGCGTTCAGCATTGAACCGTACCTCATATGTTTGACAAAACATAAAATGAAATGTATTTCCTATCTGAAGAATTAAGAAAACAGTGTTTCATGGAAATATTTTTTCTTCCAAATTCATTGCTCACAAGCATAATATTTCCAAAGGATATATAAATTCAGTGCAGCCGCACTGAACGCAATCCACTGACGATTAGTTGTGCTTCAAAAAAATCAAGTATTCATTTCAGCCTCATTGATTGTGCCCTGTCCATTCATTTTTTTAAAAAAAAATCATCCAGTGAGAGATAATAGTAATGCTAAACTAGAATTACTGTATTTCACAAACATTTCTCCACCAGAACATCTAAAAGCATTCACTTCCAACAGTTTGTGAGTGGTTGCTTTGAAGCTGTATGTTCAGGAAGTATTGCTCTCAATCTGGATGGATTTCATTCACACTCAGTCAAAATAAATTTAAGAAATTTAAAAATGTCCAGTAGCACCTTAGAGACCCACTAAGTTTGTTCTGGGTATAAACTTTCATGTGCATGCACACTTCATCAGATACACTGAAACAGAAGTCACCAGACCCTTATATGTAGTGGGAGGGTGGGGTGGGGGTTTTCTCAGAAGGGTAGTAGAAGATGGGTGATTGACTCAATGGGTATGGTAAACCTGTTGATGGACTGTCTAAAGCTATTTTTGGTCATCTGCATACTATCCCTTGCTTTTTCCTGTAGGACTAATTGCAGTCATTAACAGTCGTCAACAGGTTTACCATACCCATTGAGCCAATCACCCATCTCCTACTACCCCTCTGAGCAAAACCCCACCCCACCCTCCCACTATATATAAAGGTCTGGTGACTTCTGTTTCAGTGTATCTGAAGAAGTGTGCATGCACATGAAAGCTTATACCCAGAACAAACTTAGTTGTTCTCTAAGGTGCTACTGGACAATTTCTTAATTTTATTTATTTATTTTGACTGTGTCAGACCAACACGGCTACCTACCTGAATCTATTCACACTCGGTGATATTGTGAGTAGACTTGAGCCAAACCACCATTGAGTTGGTACTCTGAGGTGAATTGGGGGAATATGGAGCACAAAATTATCCCCCTGCCTCACACCCTAAACTTGTCATTAATTTTCTTCTTTTGTGGCTGTTTAAAAACTTCATAGTCACAGAAAGAGCAAGCCTGGAGGCACTGCTCCACATCTCCACAGGGAGATACCACTGTAGCTTCAGAAATAAATTTGTCTCCTCCCAGTCAGCTAGCACATGCATTTTGATTGTGATTTGTTGCATAGAATATAGCTGTACAACTACCACAAGCTCCTAGTGGATGGGCATGCCAATGTGGAATGGGGGGTGGGGAGAGTGCTGGGCTTGAATGAAGCAGACTAGGATTCAAATGGTTGACCTGTATCTCTAGGCTATTGTTGTGCTGGCATGTGCCATCCAATCTCCTTCAAAGAAAGTGCATGGTGCAAATCTGATACCCAATGGATAATTGTCTTTAGTGGTGTGCAACACTATCCCTCACATATCCACTGCTGGAACTAATACATGCATGCATGTGACACAATGTGAAATCAACTGCAGTTACATTCCCAAGAAGACTGGCAAAGTAGGTGCTACTTGTCAAGGGTGTTCTTGTGCCGCGTGAGAACAAGTGACTAAAAATACGCAACGTACTTTGTTAATGTTGCTATCACCCTGTTCTTGCTAGAGCTTCAATGAAAGTGAAACTGATAAGTACATTTTCTAATCATAGGGTGTAAATGAGCATCCAGCTGAGAAGTTCCCATTTCTTGAGATGTGCTACATCTGTGGGAGCTGACTCAATTGCCAGAGACTTCCGTTTGCTAGGGATCCTAGAAGTTCGTCCTGAGCTGAAGCTGAGTGCTGCTCATTCAGCCTCATCTATAAATTGTGATTCCCAGCACTGAAATAATCGTGCGAGAGCCCAACATTATGTTTAAGTAAATTAAACTTCAGCTATGTCAGATATGTTTGAATTAAACTAATACCCATTGTCAAAAGTTTCCTTTTGCAGAGCTAATGTAAACTTGCTAAGAAGTTAGGAAGGCTCTCAAGCACAACACATCATGCAGATAGGACGGATTCACTGCCATGGTGAGCATTTCAAAAGCAGAGATTTAACACTTTGGGACACACACTGGACTGGACTGGATGATGTTCCCCCCATCCCAATGTGTGGAGGGTACATGTGAGTGTGCTGGATGGGAGGAGAGGGTCATTGTGCTCATGAAAGTATCACCCAATACAGTATGCTGGCTTGAGAAACCTACAGCAGGAGTGGGATGCCCTTTTCAGCCTGAGAACTGCATTGCCTCTTGGGAAATCTTCCATGAGCCGCATGGAAGTGCTGGACAAGGCCAGAGGCAAAAGTGGATGGAGTAACCCTTGTATAATAGGCTGCATTGCAAGGGATGATAAAGGTGCCTACACACATCTCTCTCCACCCAGGGAAGCAAGAGGTGCTATCGCAAGGAAAGGCAAAGGCACCTGAAGAGGCTGCAGAGCATGGACCAGTGAGGGGTGGGGTCTCAGAAGAAGGGGTCCAGTCTGGAGATGCAGCACTGCCTGGGAAAAGTCCTGAAGGCCAGAACTGAGGATCCTACCCCTGACCTAGATCAAAGAAGAAACCGAAACAGATGCAACATTTTAGCAATGGCTTTTTAGCTAAGGGTGGGACTTTTTATCATTTAAATACAGTCATGCAGAATATTAAAACTGGGGTGTGGAGGTGGTACACTTTTCAGCACAAATGCTTCCATCTTACATCAACATTATGCTGCACTTAAGAGGCTACAGGTGAATTGGTTTGGCATGGTAATAATCATAAACATGATTTTATTATTTATATGCCACCCATATGACTGGGTTGCCCCAGCCACTCTGGGCTGCTTCCAGCAAAATATAAAAACACAATAAAACATCAAACATTAAAAACTTCCCTGAATAAAGCTGCCTTCAGATGTCTTCTAAAAGTTATATAATTGTTTATCTGTTTGGCATCTGATGAGAGGGTGTTCCACAGAGTGGGCGCCGTTATCAAGAAGACCCTCTGCCTGATTCCCTGTAACTTCACTTCTCACAGTGCAGGAACCACCAGAAGGCCCTCTGGGCTAGACCTCAGTGTCTGGGCTGAATGATGGAGGTGGAAACACAGAGGTTGCTATGGACCAAGGCCTAGCAGTCACCATCTACAGCTGCTGCATTATTTTGTTCAAACTGGCCCAAGAATATACAAGGACATCGAAAGGTAAAGGGGCCCTTGACTGTTAAGTCCAGTCGCGAACGACTCTGGGGTTGTGGCGCTCATCTCGCTTTACTGGCCGAGGGAGCTGGCGTTTGTCCACAGACAGTTTTTCTGGGTCATGTGGCCAGCATGACTAAGCTGCTTCTGGTGAACCAGAGCAGTGCACGGAAACACCGTTTACCTTCCCGCTGGAGTGGTACCTATTTATCTACTTGCACTTTGACATGCTTTTGAACTGCTAGGTTGGCAAGAGCTGGGACCGAACAACGGGAGCTCACCCCATCGCGGGGATTCGAACCACCAACCTTCTGATCGGCAAGCCCTAGGCTCTATGGTTTAGACCACAGTGCCACCATGCATATGGTGCTGTCTCAAACTGTCCTGTATGGACTTCAGCAGGTTGCTTGCCATGTTCCTTTCAGAAACAATGAGGCCAAATGATACAGCGTTGCATGGCGCTCACTGGTTTATACTTCTTTGCTAAAATATGACCGCTCTCTGGTGCCGAAAAGGCTTTCTGCTGCCAAGTCTATCATCAAATTAAGATGTAAGGATATTGCTGCTTTATTCAACTGGATGAGCCAGGCCTGGCCCTATCCTTAGTCACTATGAATTGAGATGCCTCAGGCTAAAAGCTTTGGGCACCAGTGCTTGCTAAAGAATAAACTGCCAGTAGTAGTTGTTGTTGCTGGGAGAGAAGTGGGAATTAGGATTTTAAACCTCAGTCCTGAAATGCCTTGTGATGTGGTATCTATTCCAGGGGTAGTCAACCTTTTTATACCTACCGCCCACTAATGCATCTTTCTTGATGGTAAAATTCCCTTACCGCCCACCAGTGCTCAGTGGAAGGAGGATTCAGCTTGTGTCGTAGAACCCCCTACCGCCCACCTAGAATCCTGAAATGCCCACTAGTGGGCCGTAGGGACCAGGTTGACTACCCCTGATCTATTCAATCTGCAACCATGTCTTCACAGCATGTACAGAAAGATCTTTTGTGGTATGCAGAGCTACTCATGAAACATGACTTAGCATCTGTAGTGGGAAGTGGTTTTGGTTTCTTTGGCTCTTTTGCCCTGATGAGCTTCTGTTTTGTTTTTTTCCTGTGTGAGATAAGTTGCTTATTTATTATCTGTGAATTTGAGCCAACTGAGTGTCTTGTTATCCTTTGGGCAGGAGCTCAAACGTTCGTTGCAGGGCAAAATGAGAAAGGCTGCAATCAGATACATACCTAAGGAGGAATGTGCAGGCAGGCATAGGATTGGAATGAAATTCTTGTTTCAAAAGAGAAAGCCTTCACTGTCCTGTTCCTGGCATAACTGTGCTCCTGCTGCATGAAAACGATACCATTAATTACAAAATAGGTGGCAAATTCTGCCGGCCAAATAAAACCTCTCTCTCCCTCTCCCTCTATCCTCTATTCCTGCAGTGTTTTGCATAATTGTTATTCCTTTGACAAATTACTATAAACACATTTACAAAGATTTGCTGTTGTTTGTTTGTCTTTATGGCCAGTTAAAAGAAAACCTACTCTCAATGCTTACGTGATTTCTGACCATCAACTGTGCACATACAGTGACTCACATACTTGATGGCGTTCCAGACCTCAGGAGTCTCCCCAGGTCAGCAGCTCTCACCACCCTGGCCTGCCCCATCTGTTAATGGTTTTTCCTGGCGAGGATGCTTCCAATGCCTCTTGTTTGCCCAGATGGCGGATGAAGTGTGTGTGTGCGCACACACACACACAAGCTGAGTCACATCAGTAGTCCTGCTCATCTGCCTCTCCCATCATTGGCATACAGTCCCTCAAATGTCACCCAAAAGGGAATACAGCCCTCTTAAGAAAGATTCCCCAGCCCAGGGCTGTATGCTCTCTGTATGAGGAGTTGCGTCTGATCTGTTACATTTAAAAAAATAATAATAATCCTATTTCTGGCGTGACAAATTGACCTGGCTGCTCAGCCATGCTCATGCTTGAGCTATTTTGATATGAGATCATACCTCAGCCATTGGACTCTTTTATCAGGCCCTGTCCAAGTGAACTGATCTCTGATCAGTCATTTGACTGATTAATTCATTGTTAGCATTGTCCAATCAGCTGTTCCACCTTCTGTGCTTGTCACTTTTGGATAAGCTGTTTGTGCAATTAGTAGTCCTTTTTACAGCCGTTTTACCAGGCTAACTGCTCAGCCATCACCCTTGATTGGCTCCTGTCAGAATATAATTGATTGCCCTTTCCCATTCTTTATTCTTACAGTACATTCTCTCTCGCCACCCTGCCCCCTCTCTCTTGCAGTCTAGCTCTGCTGCATTCTAATCAGGACCTTTGGCTGCTTTATTCTCAGGTCTAAAAAATTAAGCTTCTTTCTTTGGTTCTTTTGCTCTTTCTTTGCTCTCTTTTTTTGTATGTGAGGTAAGTTGCTTATCTATTAAAAACAATGTACAATTCATAAAGGATATATTTTCATACAGTAAAGAAAAGGTCAGAAAACAACACCAAATTCAGTGGCTGGCAATCACATTTTAAATCTGAAACTCAAGAGTGTTAAAAGCTCTTTGTAAATAAAAAACTTTTAACTTGACAGCAAAACAAATAAATAAATAGGGAAGCTCAGTATATTTAGCAAGGTAGCCTGTCTTGTCTGTCTAACCTGTTAACCTTTTCATGCAGTCATATTATTCTTTATTGATACCAAAACACACCTTTTGTCATCAATGTTGTTATTCTCTCTCTCTCTCTCTCTCTCTCTCTCTCTCTCTCTCACACACACACACACACACACACATACAAACACACACACATTATCATCATCATCTTCAGAATCTGTGCACTGTACTACATATACATTCACCAGGTGGCTTATGATAATTCTACTAAATAATTCTATATTAATAAACCATCAGCCTCTAAAACTGCACCTAAGTTCAAAGAAAAGTCCTTGGGCAGATGTTCCACGTACACAGAACTGGGCCCAGAGAAGTGCGAGAAGAGTTCTATTTGTACAAGAGCATTTTCCCAGTCCTTACTCCCCACAGAAGCCTTCTTGCCTCCCCCTCCCCACATTTCATCAGGAAGGTCAGGGGACAAAGAAAAGCACTGGATGTGGGATTCACTGGTGAACTGGTAGAATTTGAGAGTCTCCATTTTCTTTGAAGATGTGGGGATTCCCTTCCAGATCCAGAGTGTGTGGCTGGGCCTTGGCTTCTCTTCCTGAGCAGGCTGGTTGGAGAAGGGCGCTTGGGTTGACAAGCAAGATCTGACCTTCTGAAATCCCAAGGTTTAGGGAGAAGGGTGGGGATACTGCCAGGCAATAGTCCAGAATGGAGAGTCACTGGAGACAGGGAACAGCCTTTGGCTGTTCCAGAGAGGATGTTAATCAGGTCTCCTTCAGTGCTGAGGGCCACTGCAGGACCCTATTCCTCTTCTTCTGAAAAGGTCTGGAGACTAAGCACTGGTAGGACCTGACACTTAGGCAATATTCAAAAGAATTTTGGTTCAGATAAGGAGGAAGTGACTTTTCTGAACACACACACACACCATTCTGAAACTTAGAAACTTCACAAGTTAAGACTGACTCCCATCAGTTCATCAATTAAAATCTTAGTTGAACTGGTTGAAGAAATAACAAATCCATCAGTTGAATGAATGAATGAATGGATGGATGAATAAAATAAACTGCAGTCCTATATGAGTGGTATTCAGTTGTGGTGTGTGCCCCACTTGCCCCACAGACAACCTGTGTGATGTTGGATCTTGTCCTAGGTATTTGCATAGACCTATGTATGGTAAACTTAAGTCTTTATTCAAAAGCTCCCATACATACAGGTCTGATTAATACTCTCACCACTCAAATATTGCAGCTTTTCAATTGCCTTTATGTGCTTTGCTTTCTGTTTATTTCTATTGCTTTTGATGCTTTTCTTAACTTTTACATCTCCGGTTTCAACCTTCTTCCACCTTCTTCCATTGAGTGGTTCTTGGTATCTAATTGTTCTATATCCTGCCTGAGCCTTCCTCAGAGAAATCCCCCCCTCCCCACTTCTGGATATTGGTACTGCAGCTTCCTTCAATATCTTTGTTTCACATTTTCCAATGAATGAGCTGCCCACTTCCTACTGCTGCAAGCTCAATTGCCCTTTTAGTCCAATCTCCTGCTGGCTAATCACTTGAGGGCTTTTTCTCTCTGCAATCCTGTTATTATCTGATCAGTTACATCAATCCTCCAGTTTTGCTACTAGATTATTGTAGTTCCTGCTGTCTAGTCATTCTATTGAACTTGAATCAATTCCAGTTCTCTTCTTAAATAATCAAACCAAGATAGCAGCAAATATTTCAATCTGACTGAATTCCTGGCAACGGTATTAGACTGCAAAGCATTTAACAGACTCCATTTTTGTTGAGCCAACATAATTTATTTAAATGCTTAAAGACACAGATATCGAATAAAGTTTCTAATTTTGGTAAATAAATTGAAAGGCGGCTATAACGCAATTTCTGCTGAATAAAAAAACTGGACTTAATAGTTTGCAGATAAAATACATAATGGGTAATTTTATAGCGAATGGTGTAACATTTGTCAGCTTCTTTACATAATATTTTGTGTTTCAGCTAATATCACTTAACTCTAATTTATATTAAACCACCGTATTTTTCGCTCCATAAGATGCAC
The DNA here is from genome assembly GCF_964106645.2 of Podarcis pityusensis. Classification (NCBI taxonomy): domain Eukaryota; kingdom Metazoa; phylum Chordata; class Lepidosauria; order Squamata; family Lacertidae; genus Podarcis; species Podarcis pityusensis. Next base: position 45,997,553 of record NC_138029.1, on the reverse strand, counting down.
AGGACCATAAGACACACCTAGTTTTTAGAGGAGGAAAACAAGAAAAACAATATTCTGAAGAGAGAGGGAGAGCTCACATTTGTGTGTTCCTGTGGCGGGCAGCTGCCTTGCCTCACCTCCGAGTCGACGCCGGAACCAGAGCAAAAAGAGGAGGAGGAGCGCCGGGGCAGGAGCCGTGTAAGCGGCTCTCCCTTTGCTTGAATTACACACGTGTAAAGCACGATCTGTGCAGAGCGTGTCAGCAGCTCTTGCTTTACTGGCTTCACAATGAGCCGGATTACAATCACAAGTGTAGGGTGGGTCTTAAAACATACAGTGCAGGGGTCAGAGGCAAGGGCAGAAGCGAAGACACTTGATTCAGGCAGTGGATCTGAGCCTCTCCCCTCCCCTGTCTTTATACTGCTGCCAGCCCCACTGAGGCATCGCCCACATTCCTCACACAGCCTCATTGCTGTGTTGTGGTGGCAGCCAGCACAGCCACAGGTGTGGGTACCATTGCGGTGATGGGGCTGGAAGCAGTGCAGGGGCAGGAATAGGGTGGGGACCTGGACCTGTGTGGTGGGGTGGGTGTTGTGGGGTGGAGGTGGCAGCACTGGGGAGGGGGTGGTGTTGGGCTTGATCCTGCTGCAAGCTACCTGCACAAAGTCACTTTCAAATGGGGCTGCCATCCGTCCCTCCTTCCAGCTCATTGTAAAGCCAGCAAGAGCCGCAGGCACGCTCTGCACGGCTGTTGCTTTAAAGCGAGAGCTGCGCAGAGAGTTTTAGCGGCAGTGGCTCTTGCTGGCTTTACAATGAGCCGGAAGGAGGGACGGATGGCAGCCCCGTCCATCCCTCCTCCCGCCTCACTGTAAAGCCAGCGAGCGGTGGACAGGAGCCATGGCTCTGGCTGTGGAGGCATCCCTCAGCTCATGACTGCAGCAGCAGCCGAGGGATCCTTCTGCCGTCCGCTGCATTCTCTCCATAAGATGCACAGATATTTCCCCTTACTTTTTAGTCTTATAGAGTGAAAGGTATTTGTTTTTAACTGTCCTGATCTTTCTTTTACACGTTGTCCTGTTTCTTTCTTATTTTTTAAATATATTTTTATTAAAGATTTCTTGGTTTACAAAAGTATGCACAATGTCTCTTTTTTCAAATTACGTTTTCTACAGATCAATTTCCTTTGCTGAGACATTAGTATTACATTAGGAAGAAAAGGAGGAAAGACGTGGAGGGGGGTATGGTGAGCGGGGTGAGGCTGAGATAAGGCAAGTAGCCTTCAGCTCTATTCTGAGCCTGAGGTGATTCCTCCTCCCCCCATTTCTACTGTAAATTAGGGGTGAGGAACCTCTGGTTTGTTAGAAATTTTTGGCCCACCAAGACTCTCCCCTTTGGCAAATGAAGCAGTTTTGGGAAAGCCATGTTCACTCACCCTACACCTGATGTCATAAGGTAAGGGTGGGGCTTAACTGAAAGGGTGGGACTTGTCCCAAGCACCTTTGTGCAATTCCTGACAACCAGCTAGCTCCTCCCTCCATCTCTTCCAAATGTTTGCGGTACAAAACACAGAAAGTTGATTATTTATGGAACAATGGAACAATCATTCATAACTGTTATGTACTAAGCTTGGATCCTGGAACAATAGGCAGGTAGGATCTTAGAATGCTTGCAGGAGAAGACCAATCACGCTTCAGGAGAAAGTTAATCAGCCTATTAGGCTGATAGGATCGTAGAATGCAACAACTGATTGGCCTGCAGGAGAAGACCAATCAGGCTCCAGGAGGGAAGCAGAATCAGCCAATCAGATGGGACTCATTGTGCAAATGATGTATATAAAGGCTTGAGGTTTTTTTGGGGGGGGAATTCAATCACTGTTTTACAAGCTGCAATAAAGAGCATGAAATCACTGCAGGACTCCAAGTATATTTCAATAATGAAAGTTTATCTTTCAGTAGGTTTAGGTTGCTTTCATTCAAATTTATCACAGTGACCATGATTTCCAAACAAGGAACCTCTGAATAAGGAAGAATATTCTCTTATCAGGAGACTACTTTAAAATAGATGGCTTTCTCTCCTTGTTAAGCTTGCTATTTCAGACTGCAAGTGACTAATACTGTAGGTTCTTATATAATAAGCCTTTGATGATGGCAGGAAGCATGCCTTTTCTTTTCCCTTTCGGGGGGTATTTTATTCATAACAAGTACCATTTAATTACAGCAGTTAAAATGAGATTTATTTAGAAAGCAAAGCTTATTTTCAGACATTTTACAAAGGCCTGGTTCACGCAGCATGGTAAGTCGAACTATGGTAATTTTGAGAGATGAGCTTTCTCATACTGGCTACAGATTGTGGTTGGTGATGAGACAGCTTAGCTAAGAGCTTGGCTTTTGATGACATGCTAAACCAAACTTGGCTCAGATCTGTTCAGCAGAGGAACAAAAATAGGACTAGAGAGAAGCAGAGCACCCATTAGCAGCCCCCCAATAACCAGCATAATTGCATGGTCCCAGTAAGCTATAGATTGGGTTGTGATGCTTAACATATCATGTAGCTAGCATGGTTTAGCATTGTATGAGAACACAGCCAATGTCCCTATGTACTTAATTTCCATTCATTTTACAAGGATCTCTGAAGTTAGAGTTTCAACATGTGCGTGTCAATATATTCAGCATTTCATTCTTGTCTCAACAATGAATTATTCAGCTGTGTTTTGAAATAATAATTTCTTTAGAATGGATTATTAATTTCATTTTCCTCTTTCCCTACATTTTAGTGACTTCTTTTACTATTCCCCCCCAAAATAGCTGCTTCCATCAAAAAAAATTTCCCTCGACCTTATAGATCTTTCATATACTACATGATTTTTTTTCTTAAAAAAAAAAATAAAGATACTCTTTCATTGTAGAGGGTGGAAGATTTTGGTATGCTAGCTATTCTGAAACTGACTTGACCAAAGAAAAAAGAAAAGAAAGAAATATGCACATATGCCACACTGCTAGTCACTCCGCTCACAGGGGACAGTTGCAAAGAACATGATTTGAGCATCTGCTGTTAACAGACAAACACAAATAACAACAAAGGACAGTACTTGTAGATGTGTTGAGGGTGGGGGAACCCATCAAATGACTCAATTATATATATTTTGTACATGATCTGAGGTCACATCTCCACCATACATTTGATGCACTATGATCCCATTTGAAACAATCATAATTTCCCCCAAAGAATCCTGGGAACTAAGGCTTGTTAAGATGTTGGGAGCTGAGAAGAAGGACTGACTGTTAAACCACTCTGGGAACTGTAGTTCTGTCAGGGAAATAAGGGGTCCCTTAACAACACCCTTAACAACCTTCACTTCTCGGGAGTCTTTGGCTCTTAAAGTGGCTCTTAAAGTGGTATAGGGAGTGGGTGGCACTGGGATCTAAACCACAGAGCCTCTTGGGCTTGCCGATCGGAAAGTTAGCAGTTCGAATCCCCATGATGGGATGAACTCTTGTTACTCTGTCCCAGCTTCTGCCAACCTAGCAGCTCAAAAGCACACCAGTGCAAGTACAGTGGTACCTCGGGTTAAGTACTTAATTCGTTCCGGAGGTCCGTTCTTAAGCTGAAACTGTTCTTAACCTGAGGTACCACTTTAGCTAATGGAGCCTCCTGCTGCCGCTGCGCCACTGGAGCACAATTTCTGTTCACATCCTGAAGCAAAGTTCTAAACCCGAGGTAATATTTCTGGGTTAGTGGAGTCTGTAACCTGAAGCGTATGTAAGCGTATGTAACCTGAGGTACCACTGTAGATAAATAGGTTTCCATGCACGCTGGCACTCATCATGATGTCCTCTTGTGCCAGAAGCGGTTTAGTCATGCTGTCCACATGACCCAGAAAACTGTTTGCACCCCATAGTCAAGTTTGACTGGACTTAACCATCCAAGGATCCTTTACCTTTACCTTTTTATTAGTACTGCTTTAAGTGTGTGGTATGGAAATGTTCTTTGTTGTTGTTTGTGATGGTTTTATAATGCTTGTTTTTTAATGTTCAGTTCATGTTCTGCGCAACTGGCACCTATGCACAGAGGCATTATGTGTTTTAAAGGCCCGCAGTGGTCTAATGATGCTTTCAGAATTGGGTGTGGTTGTGACCTGCGTTATTGCTTGTAACTGGAGGCTGCCTAGTGCTTACTTCCTTAGGCGGTCAAGAAGAATGGGTACAAAGCACAATAGACGCATGGGCAAAATGTGCTGGTTACATAAATGTTTGCTTTATCACAGTTTGGGAATGGTAAGTCAGAAACATAGCACACAGCAGTGAAAAGGATGCTTTTTTTGTGAGTATCATCTCTGTTACTGCAAAGATTGCTGTTGATGGGGAATGATATAGCAAGGATAGTGGCTGCCAAAACATTTTCAGCAAAATGTCACCCAATCCTGATAACAGATTTCAGCGAACAGTGATGATGAACATTCAAAAGGCTGCCACTGCAGAGCTCAAATGTTTTGCTAAATATTTGCAGCCTCAAAATTAATTAGGAGTTCCAGCATTTTTGTGTTTTTGCTATGTAGAATGGTGCAGGCATTTTACCACAAAACATCTGCCTCTGGTAGAGTGCGGAGCAGGTCTTTGGAGATTTGGCTTCAGATTTGCACACAGCCGTCGCAACATGGCTTTGGGTGATCAATCACCACCTTTCTGTTTCACTTTTGTATCATAACATTGTAATAGCAGTGAGTGCTATGAGGATTGGAGGTATAGAGAATTGTCACCTGCCCTGAACTTGCAATCGACAGCTAGCAGATTATACAATTATATGATTTGCTACTCATTATACTTAAGGTCTGCACTTTACTGTAGTGTTCTTTGATCCAAGAATACTAATTGCATTACACTTTGGCTGGTAGATTGAATGAAGATTGCCTTTTCAAATTCTTTTAGTGGGAAAAGTTGTAGGTCAATGAAAGAGATGGTGATTTGTATGCAAAATGTCCCTGATACAAACCCTCATATCTGCAGGTGGGGTTGACAAAGCCCCTTACCCCAAACTCTGAGAGTCACTGTTAGTGTACACCAGGCATGGCCAAACTTGGCCCTCCAGCTGTTTTGGGACTACAGCTCCCACCATTCCTAGCTAACAGGACCAGGGGACAGGGATGATGGGAATTGTAATCCCAAAATAGCTGGAGGGCCAAGTTTGGCCATGCCTGGTGTAGACCAAAGGTAGCCAAGGGGGTGGCCTCCAGTTATTGCTGTACTACAGGTGACTGGGGCTGATGGAAGTTGTAGTCCAAAATCATATAGAGGCAACCATATTGACTGCCATGAATTGTATCCAACATAGCATTCCACAAGTGTTCTGTCAGCTCAGGGATCTCTGCTTGAGCAACAGAACATTCTTCCCCCTCTCTTCCTCCTGCTTGTCCCCTAAATCTGTTCTCGGTGTTCCCACAATCCTCTGGGGCAAACTAGGAGAGAACATGTGACACATTGGCACATGAGAAGAAGTTCCGCTGCACATGCAGAAATCCTTATGCTCTTGAAACAGTAATTGCATACCCTTCAACATTTCTCCAATGAAAATAGGGCTGTCCTGTTCCAGTATGATTTATTATTACTATTATTTGTAAGAGAATTGTAAGAGTTGCAAGGGACCCTAAGGGTCATCTGGTCAAACCCCATAGCCCTGGAGTTATGCCATAACCCTGGGTTTAACATTATTTATTAATTGTGTTATGGAAACTGGAAATTTTTGATAAGCAATGTCAGGGCCATTTGTTTAATCCCAAAGGACTGAATGCTCAAAAGTTGCTACATTGCTCATTAAAGATGATTTTAAAAAGTGAAACAGAACTCCACCACTTTCTCTGGCAAATTGTTTATAATATAATCTCTATTAGGAGACAAAAAGTTAACACAATTTCAGAACCCAGGCTTCCTTTTTAGAAAACTCATTTATTCAAAGCTAGGCTTTTAATTAGTGCTCCAGATACAATCCTTAGTTGCTAGATTAATTGCAGAAAGCCTGCTCATTGTTTCAAATCCCCAGAGATATTTTTAAATCTAGTGGGCAGTAAGACTGCCATCTGTTTTGTTGGCTGATGGCTGCTTCTTACTGGAATAATTAAAACTCAGAATATCCCATTTAGAGACATGGGTTTTTCTTCTGATCTGCCATTCATGCCTTCCACCAACTTTTTTTGCCACCACACCTGCACCAGCTGGCTAAATAATATGAACAAACTGCCTCCCTATCTGGTTCAAAGAGCAGTAGCAATGAATGGCATGGAAATTACAGCTGTGCATCTTTGAGTTAGAGAATTGCTTTGGAAAGGATGTTCTTTAAATTGAGAGCCTTTAAATAACACTAGTCTTCAATTTCCTTGTGTTGCTGTAAATATACACTAGCCAGAATTTGCTGCCTCATTTCTTAGATTCTCTGGACTCACTGAATATAACTAAATACTATCCTCCGGGTGTGTATGCGTGTGTGTGTATAGATATATACAATTTTATATTTGGAACTGAGCTGAACAGTCTCTATTAAGCAACTTTGCCGAGAAAAGAAAGGCTAATTGAAGATTAGCCAGCCACCTCTTTCTTTCTTTTTCAAAATATCTCTCTTCACTGCTTTAAAAATGTACATAAATATGAGGCTGCTCCTCATCTGCACTGTTGCCAAAAATCACAGTTACATATTTAGAAAAACCAGCAATTCTTTTAGATAAATTTGCATGTTGTATATAATTTTGGAGGTAGATGTGTTGGATTTATGTATTACGATTTGCCAATACTCTTTTAAGAACATTTGGATTTGATATGCTTTGACGGTTCACTTTCACAACTCAGGGGATGTGCAGGGGCTGGAGTGAGGGGAGACTAGAAACTATAAGTCTCATTGCACAATAGGAGTTTCATTGTGCAAGTAGGCAGCTAAGTGGTAGCCAGTGCAACTCATTCAACAATGTGATAGTGCATTGATGATATCTTGTCCCAGTGAACAGTCGAGCCTCCACATTTTGCACTAGCTGCAGCTTCTGAGTTAAACTCAAGGGTAGCCCCACACAGAGTGCACTGCAGGAATCCAGTTTAGAAGTTACCAGTGCATGAATGATAGCAGTCAGAATATCCCGGTCCAGAAATGGCTACAGCTGTCTTACCAGCTGATTCTGGTAAAAAGTACTCACAGCCAATGAGGTCACCTGGGCCTTTGGTAACAGATGGATCCAGGAGCACTGCTGGACTACAAACCTGTCCCTTCAGTGGGAATATAGCCCAATCCAAAGTAGACGATTGATTAGTTAGCTGGACCTGGGAACTGCTCATCCACAGTGCCTCCATCTTGCTAGGATTCAGAGTCAGTGTATTAGCACTGCTAGGATTCAGAGTCAGTGTATTAGCACTGCTAGGATTCAGAGTCAGTGTATTAGCACTCATCCGTCCCATCACCAAGTCTAGGCACAATATCATTTATGTAAAATTATATTAAACTACCTCATTTACAGATATTAAAATATCCCCCATTTCTAAATGAATTATGTAGGTAACCAGAACCAGGAAGTGAATACCAGTAATTTTTTGTGCATTGGGAACACCACAGGGTGAAAAGTAACTTGGGAACATAATCCAGGTAAGTCAAACAGCAGGCGTACGGTAAGTACATACACCACCATTGCTCAAAATGAAAGCTTCTCTCAACAGCAAAAAACTGACAGGGTGCCATTGTACATGTAGTTTGCTCCTTATATACATTCTTGTACATAGACAAACAACATGCTGGTTTAACACCAAAGCAGAAAAGCTTGTTTATGAGAAGTTATGACAAACTTTAGTACAGTGGTACCTCAGGTTACATATGCTTCAGGTTACAGACTCCGCTAACCCAGAAATAGTGCTTCAGGTTAAGAACTTTGCTTCAGGATGAGAACAGAAATCGTGCTCCGGCGGCATGGCAGCAGCAGGAGGCCCAATTAGCTAAAGTGGTGCTTCAGGTTAAGAACAGTTTCAGGTTAAGTATGAACCTCTAGAACGAATTAAGTACTTAACCTGAGGTACCACTGTAATATCACTGGTCTTTTTATACTATTTTCAACAGTTAAAAGATAATAGCTATTTAGCCAAGAATATATTACCCCTCCCTTTCTTACATATTGCCTTTTCAAAGCTATTAGTGTGATATTAATGTTTTCTAAGGTATCCCCTGTGAACAACAGATTCCACATTAAGCGGAGGGATTCTATACGAGAAAATGCAAACTGTATATCCTTTCTGCCTATGCTTTTACTGAGGTGGACCTGGAGGATGTAGCTTAGCAAACTGTGGGTGGTTGAAAGGATGGCAGAGAGTTTTTGAATAACACAGTATTTTGTTCTGAACTGGATGTTCTTTTTAGAAATCAGATACCAAATGCATAAAGCCATTGGGGTTAAAAGGGGAGCACACTGTCTCTTTGCCTGAGCATTACTAGGGCTGGCCCAGGAGATTTTGCTACCTGAGGCAGCTGAGATCCTTCCCCCTGCCAATTCCATGTACAGAAGCTGACTAATCTGGCAGATGAAGCAGTTTTTATATTATTATTTTTATAGGGGAAGAAAACTTGATAAATTATGATGCAGATTTCAGTACAGCACCAGTTTTCCCTGTCAATTACTCATTTTGTGCCATTCCTTCTGGATTAGAACTGTGGGTGACCTAAGGCTTTCAGGAAATCACAAACTGAACAGGAGGCCATTACACATGTCCACAAGGCCAGTCCAATTGGGTCATGTGACATCATCTTCAAAAGCAAATAAAGCCAATTGTGGGTGGTGGGGATGGTCTCTGAATCAATCAAATGGGGCACAGAAGGAATCAAGACACACCATGAAGGACAAAGAATATTTTCAGTAAAATGGAAGGATCAAAACAATTTGTTTCAGTACGCTGAAGGGCTCATCCATCACTTAGGTGCCCATCCATGAGGTGGGGGAGAAAGACAGAGGAGCTTCATGGATATTTCCTTTGTGGTGCCACATTGACATTTTATAACTATTTCCCCAGACTGTATTGATCCAAGGAATTGAGTGACTCTCTCCTCAGAGCACCATAAATAAACTTATTATTGCTTTTCAAAAATGCCGTTTTCAAACTAATACTATTGGTACTACCATTCAGTTCCAGTATTTGAATTTCTCTTTTTTCACTATCAGTACCATGGATAATGTTTCACACAGCCTGTTCCAGGCTAATGCATCAACATTTCTTTCTTTTCTTTTTCTCCCCCCCCCCTTTTTCTTTTCTGTTTTTTTTAAAAAACCCTATTTGTACAAAATGAAATTTCCCAAGTGGACCCAAATACACTTCTTGGTTGTTTGAAACCGTATACCTAGTGTGCTCTCAAGTCAATGTTTTATGCATAGCCAGGAAAGTGCTGATAAAGCATTCCTTTGTATAAACAGGAAAACAGCTCAGGCAAGATGTATTTTCATGCCTCATTAAAAATGTATCTTAATACAAATGGCAGGCACATTTTAAGAAAACTGAGGGAACGTTTAGCTTTATTTTATGTTTTTCTACTATGAAAGAGAACTGAGGATGTAAATCTTCCATGTTTCCTTCAGGTCTGTGTGCTTCCTTTCCTCTTTCCACATTCCTCTTCCCTATAAATAATAATAATAATAATAAATTTTTATTTATACCCCACCCTCCCCGGTTCAGAAAACCGGGCTCAGGAAGGCCAACAACAAATTTAAAACACTTAATTGTGATACAACAAAAAACAGCATAAAAAACAGTATAAAAGCATGAATAACAATAAATTCAAAGTTCAAAAATCAATTGGGGGGGGGGGGAAATCCATCCAATAAACATTAGATGGTCACCAGGGCTAGCTGGCTAAATTAGTCCTATTTGGGCCAGCGAGGAGGCCAGGGGAGAATTAGCTGTGGGGTCCCAGAGCAGGTAATCTTCATAAAAAGGGGAGAGGGGAATAAAAGATCAGGCTAAATTCAAATTGAAAGCCAGGCGGAATAGCTCTGTTTTACGGGCCCTGTGGAAGGAGGTTAAATCCTGCAGGGCCCTAGTCTCATAGGACAGAGCATTCCACCAGGTCGGAGCCATCACTGAGAAGGCCCTGGCCCTGGTGGAGAATAGTCTGACTATTCATGTACCTTAAGGTCTTCTGTGGGACATACCAGGAGAGGCGGTCCCGTAAATATGAGGACCCTAAGCCACAAAGGGCTTAATGTCCTCTGACTTTCTCCTTGAACTCACTGCTAGAAATGTCTTTGAACGTTCTTGATTTTAACACAGAAGTGTGTTGACAGGACCTCTTAGCAATCTTCCACGGGAAATTATCTGTGCCTCTGATTTTTAATAAATATTTGCCAAATACTTGCTGTGGGTCATTCCTAAGTTAGCAGTCCTATGCACAGTGTTATATAGGAAGCAGTGTTTCCAAAGTCATGCAGGGCGTAGTCCATTAAGGATTTAAAAATGCACGAAGAGCATCTCGAATGAGATCCAAAATGCAGTAGATGTGACAAATGGGTGCTGTCCTAGCGCCTACTTGATGAAAAACTTGAACTCTGATTAGGTTTTCTGCCAGAACGTTAAATGCTCAGATTAGTGCAGTACATAAGCAAAGAAAGGGTCAAATTTTCAACAAGTGGCTAAGCAGGTTATGACATGGATCTGCCAAGTGACACGACTCCTAGGTTTCTGTGGTGTTTGTTTGCATTGGGCAAACTCCTCCAGATGGGTGGGGCTTGAGCTGTGTTTTGCACCAGTGTTGGTGTCTCTTTGTCCTAGGCGATGGAGAAGGTGGCAGCTCAGATCCAGCCAGAGTGTATCATGTCTCCTGTGTGGGCAGAGGCTCATCTGTAGAAACTGATGGAAGGACAGGTGTTGACAATGCAGGAGGCAGTGCTGAGGCTGGAGGCAAGGTTGGTATGGGGTGACTTGGAGCTAGGATGGCAGGTGGGACTGGCAAGGGACAAAGGGATGGCAAGCCACTGGGTCCCGATGTTAGAATTCCTGCTCCATGATTGTAGTCATTGGATTGTTGTCTTTCACATGACGGTGTATGTTTTGACTCCACAAAGTGGGAAGTGACGGAGACAGGATGTTTGTGTTACTGTGTTCCATGAAGTGGGACTATTGTCCTTTGTTCTTTTTCTCTTTGCTGTCTGATGCTAGAGAGGGAGCCATGTTGCAGTACTCCATGTGTGTTTATATGTAAATAAAGTAGATTAGCCAAAATGCTGAGTTGCTGAGGTCTGTCACGTGAACTGCGCAGACTCTGCAGATCCCTAAGTGTGCCGGTGTCTATTGGCATCGGTCGCTGCAATGTTCGGGCTGAAGAAAGCACCACCCATACACACAAGGCAAATATTAGAGGCTCGCAGGAACCCCAAGTACAGCGGGGGAAGGGGACTAAGAGAAGCCCAAACACAGCTCTGGGAGGAGTGAGCATGTTCAGTGGACACAGAATGGCAACTGATTGCTGAGGGAGAATAAAGTAGACTGTCTGGAAGAGACTCTCTGAACAGGAGCATTTCAAACAAAAAGTTTAATTAAGTTTAACTAATTAAGTTAATAAATGTGAATAGTTTGACTTTAACAAAAACCATAAAACTTTGTTTCCAGGTTCCCATGAAAGAATATTTTGGAGGCTCGTTTGAGATTGAAAACCCTCGCATAAAATCACACTGTAAATTACTGACAAAACTAGCCAAGACCCCCCCCCCAACCCTTTGGCTTGAGTTTTAACCACAAAAGTCTATTTCCCCTTGTTATTTGGGAGTGTTCTATTGAGCAATGATTATCTATACAGCTCAGCAAGCTATCTCTGATAACACTTGGTACAAGAGACTTCATTGTGTTGGTGTCTGAATAGAATCATCCCGGAGAGAGGAAAAGATAGCCAATAGGAGGAAAATAATAATGTATAGATAGGATGTATAGAATAATGTGTGTGTGCGTGTGTGTGCGTGTGTGTGTGTAACACAAGGCAAAAAGGGACAAGAGACTGTTGCTTGAAGAGATGAAATGATTCTGTATCTCTGTGCATTTTGAAAACCACGAAAACAACTGTGTTCAAATGCAGCACAGTCCTGAATTTTTACCTGACATCTTTGTAACATGTAAAACAAAAAAAGATACTTTCCCTCTCAAAATTAAGCATCACCTGTGTGTGTTCCATTTGAAAAACTGTATAGGCATGAATATAAAGAACAACATCTAGAGGCAATGTGGTGTCATAGTTAAGGTGCCAGACTTAAGACCTGGAAAAACCAGGGTTCAAATCCCCACTTGGCCATGAAGCTCACTATGTGACCTTTCCTCAGTGTCACGCTATTCATTCTTCAAGATGCTTTTACGTCTGTATTCAAAATACAGTGGTACCTCGGGTTACATAAGCTTCAGGTTACATACGCTTCAGGTTACAGACTCCGCTAACCCAGAAATAGTGCTTCAGGTTAAGCACTTTGCTTCAGGATGAGAACAGAAATCATGCTCTGGCAGCGCGGCAGCAGCAGGAGGCCCCATTAGCTAAAGTGGTGCTTCAGGTTAAGAACAGTTTCAGGTTAAGTACAGACCTTTGGAACAAATTAAGTACTTAACCCGAGGTACCACTGTATGGAAGGAAAGGTATAGATAGTGAAATTTCTCAGCTACTTGAATGATCCATAACATCAGGATATGTTTTCAAATGCCTGACATGGTGTTGAAACTCCTTTCTGATCAAAAATTCACCACAGAATATCACTTCAATTTAGACTTGCAGAAGAATTTGTACAAATTCTGTCACTGATATATTGCTCCATTCAAAATGCACATGGCACCTAATTCTTACATAAATCTTTGCAATTTCATCTTCTGCTGAGATGGGCCATGAAGCTTCATTGATGCTACTCTCTGGTGATTAGTGCTGTCTTTACAGCCATTCTTATTTAACAGGGGTGGCTAACCCTGGCCCAAGGGGTCAATTCAGATCCCCAAGCATAGCTGTAAACTTTCCCCTTTTCTTGCATGGAATCCTATTCGGAATAAGGGGATTTCCCTTTAAAAAGGGGAAAGTTGACAGCTATGTCCCCAGGCAAATTTGGCTGCCCCCCAGACCCCACTGGTTTTCATAGCAAAAGGGGGGGATTATATATACTAAATTATACATAGTGAGGTAGATGGCCCAGCCAGAACCCTGATTTGGATGCAAATTATCCCTTCCTTAGTTATCAACAGTGTTATTTTTCTGGGGAAACAGGTGCCAAAACTCTTCTTTGTTCTCTTAGAATGGCAATGGAGCCCACCTGAGAGGTGCCAGAACTGAGTTCTGGTGGGTTCCAGCTGAAAAAAAGCCCTGGTTATCATACTGTTCGAGGAGTCTGGAGGGGTGATGTATGCATATGGGTGTTTGCAAGAGTGTGGGTGGTCACACTGGCTTGTGACCCCTAGAAAGTGAGTAAAGGGTGATTGAAGCCCTTGGGCCAGACCCTTTTTGCCACCTCCACAGTACATCACACTGGGAAGCAACACAATTCTAGCAGAAATTCTTGATCTATTATAAATCTCCCACCATTCAGCTTCATCGAATGACCCTGGGTTCTAGTACTATGACAGCAGGTGAAAAACCTCACTGTATACACTTTCTCAGCACTGTGCATAATGATGCACCACTAATACGGCCAAAGGTTGCCATTTTTTGTTTTTAAAAATGCTATGGAAAGCCACGGAAGAAGGCTCTCCTTGCCTTGTGATCAATGTCCACAAACAAAGTAGGCAGTAAGAGCAGGGAACGTTTACTGCATAAAATGGGGGTGTAGACTTTCAAAGCTAAGACGAATCCAGCTGTTTTATGGGACATTTGTCTTGTGCTTGCTAGGTTAGCTTACGATGCAGATAAGCCAACCAAACAAATTACCCCCAGTTTAAGTCCTGTCTGACAAAAGGGAAAGAGATGAGGAGATGATTAAAAGGAATGGTCCACAAGATTAAAACAATTTCATTTCTTCTGCTTCTCAGCGTAGCACCAGTGCCAGCTTTGCTCCATACATCACATAGCAGGAGGTAGACAGCAGCTTCTGGGGGGGGGGGAGAGTGCCTTCTTGGATGAAACAACCTCATTATTTTATGGCAGAGCTTGATCTTCCTCAGCGCTCCCTATTCATTAGCTCAAGAGCATGAAAAAATAGTCCATGGCAGGTTTTATAAAAAAGAAAGAAAGAAAGATTCAAACTTTGGTGGGTAGGTAAAGGAACACCTTTTTTAAAACCTTAATTTCCATTTCACTGTTTCTTCCCAATTAGTTAGCAGTTATGTGAGTTTTAATTTTATTGCCACTAAACAAACGTTAAACAAATACACAACACCTCAATTACCATGGAAATGAATAACGGAGATATATTGGGTGAGCACTGTTCTCTGCTAATAGCAAATGGAGCCGTAGGGTTTTACCAAGATATTCCTCCTGATCTGTAATCATCAGATGGACAGGGATTTTATTTCAATATTTGTTTATCAGTGGTAACCCAGGTTGATGATGATGGTGCTGATTTGGTCAGAAGAGAGACAGAGTAGTGGTGCTTAAATCACATGCATAATTTGTGGTAATTATTCTTAAGGAACATATGGCACTGCCTTATATTTTAATTTCACTGCTGGGGAGGACCACCACTCAGTTGCAGCACAAAGATTTGCATAGGCAAGGTGTCAGGAACAGCTAATGGGCTTTGAAAGGAGCTTTAAAAGAGGATGGGGAAAATTTGGAGAATAAGACTATCAGTGCCTACTAGCCACAATGGCCATGTTCTACCTCCACTCCCAATGTGTTAGGCACAGAGCCAAACAGCAGCGTTTCCTAATGTTCTGCATTTGCTCTCACAGCCATTCCTCTTAAGATAACAATAATAACAATAAATTTAAAGGGACAATGGTGATCTTCCACCACCATATTTGTTATGGCCAATATTGATGCCCCCAAATAAACACACAGGGTGGGGAAAAACTGCTTTAAGGATTAGGACTACATTGTCCTTTCCTTCAACTTTGCCACTTTGGTCATGAAGTCCTTTCAAGAAAGAGTCTAACTGACTGTGCAGTCTAAGGCAGGCTCTTATCTTCAAATGCGGCTTCAACACTCTGACACCCAAAGAGAGATAATTCCTATCGGTACAGAAGCAGTTTCTAGAGGAAAAAAAGGGCAGACAAAAAATAAGTGCAAGCTTATTTTGCCAAAATTGACTTTCTGCACTGATTGGCTAAGGTGCTATTGCTAGCAGAGTCCCATAAAGTTACCTAAGTTCCAAAAACACTTTGTCTCAGGTTATTTCAAAATGGAGTCAGTCACGTACTGGCTTGGCTCTGAGGTTCAACCATGTGCCTTATTTTGCTTTTGGGGAAATGAAGAAAGAAAAGAAAGAGCAACAGATGGGATTAGTACTTTTTTTTAGGATGTCTCATATCCACTGGTAACAGAAACAGACTTTCACACTGACCACATCCCTGGTCAGTCACAGCAGGCAAAAGGCAGGCATGGGGAAACTAATCAGTGAAGATTGTGACAATACGATGCAAATCAGTCTACTGTAAAGCAGGGGGGCTAATCTGTCATCGCTCATCTATTGTTGGACTACAACTACAATCAGCCCTGATTATTGCACAGGTTGGCTGATGGGAGTTGCAATATGTGGAGAATCTGATTCCACCCAAATCTGTGGTCATCCCACCCCATTGCTACCACATTTTGGTGACCCCACCTGTCCTTCATTAACTATTTATTTTGCTATTATTTATGGAGGGGTGTCTTGTAAAGCAGTGTTTGCATCTTTCCTAAAGCTATAACCTCTCTTAAAATCCTTTTCCTTCTGCCCCTATGAATCTAGATGCCAGATCTAGATTGAATCTAGATGGCTGGGAGCTGGGGGCACTGTTATACAGCAGTTTCGCTCCTTCCTCCTGGGCCGTGTTCAGAAAGTGGTGGTGGGGGATGAGTGTTCAGACCCCTGAGCCCTCACTTGTGGGGTGCCTCAGGGTTCCGTCCTCTCCCCCATGCTTTTTAACATCTATATGAAGCCGCTGGGAGAGATCATCAGGGGGTTTGGACTGGGTGTCCATCAATATGCAGATGATACCCAGCTCTACCTCTCCTTCAAATCAGAACCAGTGAAGGCGGTGAAGGTCCTGTGTGAGTGCCTGGAGGCGGTTGGAGGATGGATGGCGGCTAATGGATTGAAGTTGAACCCTACAAGACAGAAGTACTGTTTTTGGGGGACAGGGGGCGGGCTGGTGTGGAGGACTCCCTGGTCCTGAATAGGGTAACTGTGCCCCTGAAGGACCAGGTACGCAGCCTGGGAGTCATTTTGGACTCACAGCTGTCCATGGAGGTGCAGGTCAATTCTGTATCCAGGGCAGCTGTCTACCAACTCCACCTGGTACGCAGGCTGAGACCCTACCTGCCCGCGGACTGTCTCGCCAGAGTGGTGCATGCTCTAGTTATCTCCCGCTTGGACTACTGCAATGCGCTGTACATGGGGCTACCTTTGAAGGTGACTCAGAAACTACAACTAATCCAGAATGCGACAGCTAGACTGGTGACTGGGGGCGGCTGCCGAGACCACATAACACCAGTCTTGAAAGACCTACATTGGCTCCCAGTACGTTTCTGAGCACAATTCAAAGTGCTGGTGTTGACCTTTAAAGCCCTAAACGGCCTCGGCCCAGTATACCTGAAGGAGCGTCTCCACCCCCATCGTTGTGCCCGGACACTGAGGTCCAGCGCCGAGGGCCTTCTGGCGGTTCCCTCATTGCGAGAAGCAAAGCTACAGGGAACCAGGCAGAGGGCCTTCTCGGTAGTGGCGCCTGCCCTGTGGAACGCCCTCCCATCAGATGTCAAAGCGATAAATAACTACCTGACATTCAGAAGACATCTTAAGCAGCCCTGTTCAGGGAAGTTTTTAATCTGTGATATTTTAGTGTATCTTTGGTTTCTATGGAAGCCGCCCAGAGTGGCTGGGGAAACCCAGCCAGATGGGCGGGGTACAAATAATAAATTATTATTATTATTATTATAATTATTATTATTATCATCAATTTTATGCCTCAATTTACCTACTTGGAGCTATGGATAAGCATGGGGCAAAACAGCATAGATTCCACTTTGAAGTGAGAACAAAATCAATTATATTTTATTTTAAAATAATTGTTCTTATAAACAGATGGTGACGTTTGATTGTTGACTTTCACTTAGTTACCACTGAACTTCACTTGGTGACTGTTGATAATAGTTACACTTTGAGGTAACTGTTTCTTTTAAGGAGATGTGAGAGAGTCAGTTCCTCTGTCAATTTAAACCCTATAGCCAATTTCCCTCAACCACTTCTACCAGGGAACGCTCATCAAGTAGGTTCTGAGGACTCAATGTGCAGCCTTCACGGTTGAATTTCTCATGCTTCTAGAAGGACTTCTGCTGTGGTCTTCACTCTAGTCCAGTAAGCTCTGTTGGCTCAGGCAATCAGCAACCCCACTGTCTTTTGGCTGAATAGCTCTCTTGAAGGCTACCTCTTGGGACACACATGTTTCTGCACAGACCACACGGCTGGTGGAAGTGTGGGGAGTGGGATTAAAGTGGGCTTCCTGAAGGGGGCTGTGGGAGGCAGAGAGATCTCCATGTTTGTATGAAAAGGAAGGGGTGGGGATATCATAGTGATAACAGAGGGAGCTGGGAGGAGGGGTGGTGTGAGCTAGGATTATGCTGGCTTTCTTGATGCAGCGGGAAAAGAAGAAGAGGAGGGGTGGGAAGGGGACTGAAGATAAAAACAGAAATAGAAAGGGAACTGCAAAATAAGAAAGAGTGGGTGTTTCAGAATTGGGGGAAGGTGAAAAGGGAGCTTAGGTGTTGCAATGTGTGAGGTGAGAAATATCCAGGAACTTACGATGTCTGTGTGCATGGGAAGATGGCATAAAAAGATGGGGGAGGAACATGCATAGAAATTGGGGTGAAACTGAATACGAAGGTGCAAGGGGGCTGCAGAATAGAAGCGAGAAGGAGTTTCAGACATGGGGTTGGAAAGGCGAAAAGGAGGCTTAGTAGTGGGAAGGGAAAGGCTTATGGTGTTACTATAGGGCAGGCATCCCCAAACTCGGCCCTCCAGATGTTTTGGGACTACAACTCCCATCATCCCTAGCTAACAGGGCCAGTGGTCAGGGATGATGGGAGTTGTAGTCCCAAAACATCTGGAGGGCCGAGTTTGGGGATGCCTGCCATAGGGGGACTGGGGAGCAGGTGGAGTTGGAGAACAGCATAAGCAAGTATGCAGCCCCTAGTATCCAATATGATTGGCAGTTTGGCTTGTTTCTTTCCATGAAACATATATTGGACAGGAAGCATCTTTTGACAAACTTCAAGAAGAAAATGGGTAATTGGGAAAATAGGGAGTTGATTTTGAAAAGTCTCATATAACCTTGTTAATTTTTGACTTTCCTTTGGAGAAAAGTAGTCCAATTAAATCAGGACTCCCTGCTGTAATATATCAGAGTTAGTTAAATTTTTAAAATAAAAGGAAAACCTACATTATCTAGAAGTCTGACATTTAATTCCGGTTAAACAAAGTAACATGCTGAATGGTAGTCACATAACGGCCTAACAGCATTTGTGGGAAATGGCTTGACTGGCACCAGCTCTTTCCAAATACACTACAGAGAAAATGTGCCTACAAGAAAAACATGTGGATGCCTGTGGAGGTGACAAATAGTTTTGCAAGGGACATTAATCAAACAAAATTTAAAAGACATTTGCTTCTGGCCTTAAACTCTTTGGTCTGGAACGAATTGCATTGGAAATCACTCAGAATGAAGCCTTGAACTGATAGGGACTGTGTGTGAATACACATCCCTTTCACTGCAGGAATTGGATTCACCATTTATAATTCCAAGCATCTGGATTAATGTGATTTCAATTGGCCTTTCCTGTGGAAATTTACCAACTATTGCAAAGTTGCTTCACAAGAATGAGAGATGATAAATAGGTTTTTCTAAACACTCCTAGTTATTGAGAACCTCAAATGGGAGCTTTTGTTGCTATGGGGTAAATTTAGTGCATCAATATTCCATATATAACAACAGCAACATCGATCCAAGCCCAGAGTCTCAAAAATCTACAATAATAAATATATTTTTTTCAAAAATAAGCTATCAATCAAATCCCGGACTTTGAAATTTTGTTTTCTAATGTTATTAACTTAGCAGTGTCTCTGAGAACAATTAGCTAGCTGACTTAATTAATAATTAAGGAACAAGTAGTAGATTTGGTAAACTTTTAAAAATACAATTTTCACGACATCGTGAAATGGAAGCATCCTTCTGCCCAAAAGCCTGCTGTCTTAACTAGAAATGGAAGGATCTGCCTATGTCAGTTCTCTGTTTCTCATTTCCCTCCCAAACTTAAATTATGTTGTCCACATTTCTGCAGCAATTTGCAAAACAAACAAACAAACTGTCAGGAATATTCTTCAGCATTTTAGTGTGAACTTCTCTTAATAAATGCATTTTTATGCAGTTTTGCCAAATTGTACACATTTTTGCAAGCATTTTTGCTTGTTATTTTCACTGATATAGACATTTTAATGCACTCTTCCCCCTAATATAAACATTTTTGTTCAGTGTAAGCATTTGTTGTTCAGTTGGAGAACTGTGTCACAAAATTCAGATTGTGAGTTTTGAAGGACAGCTATGTTTCAGTTTGCATATTGTTTGGGAAAATACAAATTTGATAATGCATATAACTTTATATTGTCCCTGCATGTTTAAGGGAACTTAGAGACCCCCCAACAGCAGGCAGGGCAGGATGGTTATCCCTGCGTGGGGGTGCCTGGTTCATGCCCCCTTAAAATCGTGTACCTGGGACTACAGTCCCCCTGCCCCCCCCAAGCCATGCCCCTGTCTTCTGTGTTGCCTGTTGTTCCTCCAGGTCTCCAGATTTTATGAGGACCCTGGGAGCCTACAGTACCAAACCAAAATCTGCAAAAAAAAATGCCTCCTTTTCCCATTATGCCTGCTAGTTATGGATTAGATTTTAATAAAATTTGAAGGGGAAGACTTTAACTAGTTAGTTTGTATTAAAATGTGATTTTAAACCAGGTCATTTTAAAGGGATGGGTAATATAACTGATTTGCCCCCCAAAAGAAGTCCAATAAAATATTTAAAATCCATTTATACCTGTTGTTGTTTTAAAAATCATTGCTTTCTATCTATCCTGTCTGCTGAAGTGTCACTGTGTCTAAAAGAGGGAAAAAAAGCATCTATCTTCTTTTAAAATATTTATCTCATAAATGTATTTTTCTTTTTATGCTTCCCATGTCTTCCTGACCTTACCATATTTTGTTATATATATTTAATTGACTTGTCTGTAGACCTGAGTGCAAAGGTATTTAATCATGAATATGAAAGATTACCCACTTGAAAACTACATGAGAATGCAATTAAAACCAACTTCACTTTTCAGTTTCCACCTCTTGTCAAAATGAGCTGGTTTCATATTCTATCCGTTCTCAAAAGAGAGGCAACATTTCCATTGACTCAAATGGGTCTGGCTGCGTCTAGGGCACAATTGTCCCAATAATCACCTATACATTCTGGATTGCAACCATAAATCTAAACATGGACTAGCATTATGATAGCAAAATAGCATTTATATATACCTTATATCATATTTAGTTTTCAGAGGGTGTGTAAAAAGCTGCTAAAGTCTTTTTAAGCTTGAAGACATTTTTTGTGTGGACTACATTTAGTTGATGATGAAATGGATACAGTTTACCACATGTATTATCTGCTGCCTTCTTGTTTAGAGAATTAGTGCTGAAAGGCTCAGAGTGGAATGGCAGTTTCATATTTCCATCAGTCTTCAACAGATCTTTTCACACAACACAGAGTTCTGTGTACCAGAGCCTTCATAGACCGGTGAATGTAAATACTTTTATAACAGGCCTGCACAAATTGCAACACTCCACCAGCTACACATCCTGGCTATGCTTGACAATCTCGCTTCCCATCTTTACAGTTTTAGTCAAGTGGCAAAAACAGGATTCTTGTCCAGCTCTGATGGCTTGGGATACAGGACTGGCAAGCTGTATTCATCATGGTGGGGCACAAGTTCCATAGGCCTGGTTTAATCATTTACATATTCAGAAGCTAGGTGCAAAAGAATGGGAGTGCTCATTAGCTTTTCATAATTTTTGAAACTGCTACCAAAAATGAATACATATTATTAATGCAAATAGAAAAAAAATTATGTTTCTAAAAAATCCATTCCAGAGGTAAAGCTGGTGGTCAGGGCACTGAAAATCAAACTGTCTTAGGTACCTTTTAAAACTTAGCCGTAGTATCAGAAAGACCACTTTCCCATCGGTTCATAGCAGAAGAGTAATTTTTACAAGGTACCTAACTTATGAGATATGAAAGGAAACCCAGTGTTAATTTTCCTGTCAAAATAATCAATGACTTTGAAAGAGCAGTCAAGCAGTCAATAGAGAGGTCAGAATATTTTACTTGTGTCTTCAGTGTTCAGTTTTCAACTAGGCAATCAAATGTGAAGACCGCAGAAAAATAATAAGAATAGTTGGCTTGGTAAGATAATAACAGAAGAGCAAGATTCTTAGTCATATCTGCTGTTGCAATGCTTTTTAGATGACCCCATTACAGATTTGCTCTTTGATACCGGCACCTGTTTCTGAAGAATTAAAGTTTAAAGTGTGGTGCTCCACTCAGAAATTACACAAGCTTTCCCACCTGAAATTATTTGTCAATCTAAATCACACTTCATCCTTAAAAAATAAAAAGGCACTGGAATTTCAGTGACTGCAAAATCTCACTGAGTGGTTTTTACAGAGGAAAGCCAAATGAAACAATATATAAACATATTGGAAATATGACTTGTTGATCCAGTAAAACAAATTGAGATGATGGCCTATATATTAGAGCAAGCTACCTGCAAAACCTTAAACATGATCCAAGCTAATGCAAATCTTTAAACCCAAAGAAGAATTAGTTATAAAAGATTAATTGGAATGCAGCAGAGACCAATTGTATTGCACCAAATGACTCTTTAATCCTTGGCATATGGAAGTACATTAGTCACAGAGAAGGTTTTAAATGTTTTTTAAAATACGAGGCAAATAATATATAAGAGCTGTAAGTTTCGACTGGAAAAGAATGATCAGGCTCAAGAACTTGTGTCTACATGGTAATAGTGGGCACTTATACTCTTGGCTTACTTTACTCTTTGTGTCCTGGCTTCAGATCTACTCCAGGTAGACATGGCCTGATAGCAGTCTGCCAGAAAGAGTCCTCCATCATTATGATTTAAAAAAAAGGAATTGGGGGGTATTTTTCAGTCCGAGGGCCACATTCCGTTCTGTGCAAGCTTTCAGGGGCCACATGCAGGTGGTGGACAGGACCAGAGGCCAAGCGGGTGGAGTAATTAATGTAAATTTTACCTTTTCAGAGCAGATTAGTTTGTATACACACAAACATACACACACACACACCCTCTCTATCCTGCATCCAGGCAATCAAAAGTTCAAGGACACATTCCAGCCAGGAAAACACTCTCATAGTGTGGAACAGGGCTGGCAAGGCAGAAGACCTAGAGCCAGAAGTGTATCCTGAGGAGCAGACACAGAAGGCTGGGCGGCTGCTTTGGGCTGCCGTCCTGAGTTTCCCCTTCCTGTTTTAAAAGTCCTGACACTGTATGAATGATCCTTTACCTTGAAACCAATGCAATTAGGCCTAGCTGAGATTTCAGCCTGAATCTTAACCAGACAGCTTTCAATATTATTTAGCTACATTTCAGAGGACAGAAATAGAGCAGAGTGAATATTATTTTAAAAATGAAAGAATAATGCATATTTTCCAGCATTTAAACACATATGCTGCGGTCTTATGCATACCCTTAGCATTTAACTCACTGGGATTTATTTGTTATAGAACTGTTTTAACAAAAAACAGCTGCCATGTCTTGTTATAGGACAAGAACAGCTGTCATGGCAGTACATGGCTGCATGGCTGACCTGGCTTCCAAACGTTGCACACCAACTGATACAACAACAATGGAACCAGTTAATGCTGTGCCGGCACTGTGCTGAGCTCCCTGTTGCCCCCTTCCACTCAGTAACTGGTAGTGACATGTTGGGAAGCTAGGTTTGCAACAAAGTCCACCCAAGGCACCACCACACCAGCTGCTAAGGATATGGTGGCTGTTCACTGAGGTACTTCTATCAAGCAAAGTGATATGATATTGCCCTAGTGAAATATTTTGGTAATTATGGGAGAGACCCATTGCAGAAGAACTTTGTATTTCAGAGAAATAGCTTAAGTGGTCTGTACCATTATTACTCCTTGCTTATTGGCTATACCCTTTAGGACTGTTGAGGGGTTTTTGTTTGCTTTATTGTCTTGATTTACTGTTCGTGTTTCAGGGATAAGTGTTGGGAGGATTTTACCTACCTGACAGGTTATGTAACATCCCTCACTCCATCCCAAGAATGATTTGTGGAACAGGTGGGAGGAATTTAGGTATCAGGACAGCAAGTTGTCACTAAGGGTCTGAAAGATAAAAATCTCTCAGACAGTGTCTGACTTTCAGACTTCACTGAAGCCCCAGACTGACAGAGTTCTGTGTGCTGGTCAGCTGGAGTCATTCTGTTGTTATTTCCTGGAGCTCCTGATAATCAAATGGGGGAAGTATCTTATCTTGCTTATGTTATGTTATTCTACTTAATGACTGTATCTCTGTTTTGAATTCTGTATTACTTAATAGAAGCACTGAACTTCTCTCCACTGGTGGTGTCATTGCTGCTGAATCCAAAAGATCTCTTGCATTTGGCAAAACCCTAATGGAGCATGCATACATTGTTAAATTGCAAGTCTTCTCGGATCTGTTGGAAGGAAAGATTCAGCTGGAGTAGTTCCCCACAAAAAAATAGTAAGCAAATAATTTCAGAAAATAGATGGAGGTTTAACAAAACTTGTGTAAACTAAAGCAAGAGATGAGCAAGGATGAAAGAGAAGATAATTGTATACAGTTATGGATTTCTTTTTCCAGAGCCTTGTCCTCCTGCTGATAGGAACGGCTGAGCTGTCAAACTTGCCTCCACAGGGAAAAGAGCAGAATGAGTCAGAATCAAACAGCCAGCTATGAGAGAACACAACAGTCTGGTATTGTCCTCTGGGCCCTTTAGAGCAATCATGGAGGCTTATCCTTTCCATCTTCATTTTTAGAAGTGCTGGCCCCTTTACAGAAAACTTAAGGCACTAAAGCTTGAAGACTGCAGCAGCACAAAGGAAGGGCTCAGCCATGGCTGTCTATCTCTCTTCCCCTCTCCTTTCTTACATAATTGATTGTCTTGATAACAATGTAAATATTCTCTTTGAAATGCTAACCTTATTGGCTATGCTAAAACAGAGTGATTATGCCCTTCGCTGTCAAAATATAAGGAGGAAAGCATGGGTTGTCACCAGAGCATTGACAAAGAGATGGCCCAGAGCTTGAACAGCAAGTGCAAATATTCTACAGGAGTCTGTAGCTGTGCACGTGCTCCTGTTTGACCACTGACACATGGGGGCACTGATCTAGTTTTTACCTTGCGTGGATAAGATGAAAAGCAGCATATATCCTAGGAAGAACATACACTGAAGCTGTCCTCTTTAACTACGTCGTGGAGAGTTTGGGATGTAAACGGTGAAACTGTGTAAGTTTTAGATGATTTGGAAGAGTGCGTCTGACCCATGTTTGACACTTGCACCAAACTTGTCTCCTTTTCTTCTACAAAAGGAATAGTTCATATTGGTGGACCTGTCCCAAAGTGGGTCATCCCAGTGTATCCATTTCACAGGCAAGGTGCTATAAACATAAAACATACGATTTTGGTTGAATAGTCATCAGCTGAAATAAGGTAGCCATGCTCCCGGAAGTCATAGAAACGTAGAATTGTAGGGTTTGAAGGGACCCCAAGGGCCATCTAGTCCAACCCCTTGCCATGTAGGAATTGCCATTAAATAATCCCTGCTAGATGGCCATCCAACCTCTGCTTAAAAACCTCCAAGGAAGGAGAATTTGCCACCTTCAGAGGTCATCTGCTTCACTGTTGAACAGCTCCTCCCATGCTGCATGCCTACAAGAACATTTCATTCCTGGCTCAGTTATTTCTCTTTTACATGTTGCAAAACATCCATTTCAGAAATGAACTACCTGCCATTTATGTATTCACTCCGGGTTCTGCCCAAGCTTGCATTGCTCACCAACCTCACCAAAAACCTGTCCCACCAGCCAGCCAGCTGCCCTCTAGACCTCACCTCTACATACTAACCCATTAGACCAGGGATGGAGAACCTTTTTGGGTCCCACCCTATGGGCCAACTGCAATTTTACATAACTGTTGATGTTGTAATCATGGTGTCACATGATTGACAGGTGGGTTCCACCTGTTCAAATCCCAGCCTCTGTGATTGAAATGCAGAGTGTGAGAAGGGTTGCAAGCCTGGCCTGTGCTCATCCTCTCAAGTTTGTGCACTTTCCCACCCGTTTTTACTTTACCCACCAATGTATAAATATAAAACCTCATTTAACTGACTGCTGTTTTCTTGTATTCTAATCTGGGCAGGCCTTTAAACATTGCATCTCAGACCATGTCGTTGGCTCAATCTTTTCAGCTGCGTTACAGTACAAATGTGCTTTGACTCTGAAATTTGCTGCTCCACTTGTGGGTGTCAAAAATTGGGCAAGGCTATTTCATGGATTCTGCAAGTTGTCTGTGATTTATTTCATTTCATTTTTATAAACGGTAGGACATGGCTTGTGTAGTCCCTCGGTGGCACCAACAGAAATGTCAAGTTGCAAGTCTGTAAAAGTCAAACCTTTTGGCATTCCTTCAGATCCCAGGTTTGTGGACATAGAATGGAGTTCATGAGAAGGGAGGGCAATGGACTCTGCATATATTAGAAGGATCTGCGTTGATGTTCCAGGAAGAGTTCTAACACTACCAGGTTTGAGCCTTCCCTCTTCTTCACTCTGCCTCCCCAAAATCTGGAAGATCCCTGTGAAATTTAACACATTGACAACTGCATCTTTTCACAACTCAGCATGATGAATGAGACAACCCTGACAGTGATGGTAAGTTATTAATGTGCTGAAAGTGAAGGTTTAAACTATTTTAAGAGTGATTCTCTTTGAGCGCTGCATTTTACTTTGAGTACAATGCAGCTATTTTCAAGGAGCACCTGATTTTTATCCCACTCTGCATCTGTATTAGATTTGAAATTTTTTTCATACAGTATATGTTATGGTTTTTCATGATTTTTAATATATGCAGTTGTTTTAACTGTTGTTATATATGGAATTGTGTGTGTGTGTGTGTGTGTGTGTGTGTGTGTGTGTATACACACACACACACACACACACACACACATATATATATATATATATATTATTATTATTTTGTGAAGTTGCTTTGGGATGCTTCACAGGAAGTGATCTATAAATGAAACGAAATAAATTCCTGCCTTCTATCACATTATCTGTCATATTTGGTGAGCCAATGCTCATCCCATGAATTTCTCAAACGTCTCCCACACACCTACTGGTATTGTTTCTAATCACCGTCTTCTCTGTATATTACCAAATTTAATGCTGGTTGAGATATGTACCCAACATTAAAATAAGCATGTGCCAAAGATTTCCATATGGCATGCCGGTTGTTCATACTACTGAAATTAATGGACAAAACTAACTTGGGTCTGGGACGTGGGTGCCGATCAGAAGGTCAGCAGTTCGAATCCCCGTGACAGGGTGAGCTCCCGTTGCTCGGTCCCAGCTCCTGCCAACCTAGCAGTTCAAAAGCACATCAAAGTGCAAGTAGATAAATAGGTACCACTCCGGCGGAAAGGTAAATGGCGTTTCCGTGTGCTGCTCTGGTTCGCCAGAGTACACCAGCTCCCTCGGCCAATAAAGCAAGATGAGCACCGCAACCCCAGAGTCGGTCACGACTGGACCTAATGGTCAGGGGTCCCTTTACATTTACCTAACTTGGGTCCATTAATTCCAGTGGGTCTACTCTTGGTAGAATATAGCTGGTTTAGTGTTCAGCCTGAAAGCTATGGTACAGAGATGGAAAAATAATGGTGGGTGAGCATTTATCCCCACAAAAAATCATGACAACAGGTTGCAAGCTGTTTCATGAGCTCTGCTATAGAGTCAGACATTAAAGCCCATAGCTTCATTCTGCAAATCAGGCATAGGCAAACTTGGCCCTCCAGATGTTTTGGGACCTACAACTCTCATCATCCCTAGCTAACAGTGGTCAGGGATGATGGGAATTGTAGTTTCAAAACATCTGGAGGGCCAAGTTTGCCTATGCCTGCTGTAAACTAAAAAAAGAAAATAAAAGCTGAATACTCCTGCATCCAACAGTGTGATCCCCCACCCAGGTTATTTTAGCTGAGGCCAGAGCTCATGATGCAAAAATCCATGCTCATGCTTGCTCCAATATTCAGCACATGTTTTCAGCTGTCGTAATACATAAACAAAGGCCCATTTGGGTGACATTTATTCCTTCCTTGTCACTCTGTCAAGTTGATCGCAGATATCATTGCCATGGAGAGACATAACACATATTTTTTTAAAAAGAAAAGCTGGGAGGCTCATTTGTGAAAGGGCATGGGCGGATTTATTTGTTTGAGCTTTGAAGGTACCTCTAGTGTGATTGGCTGGTCCTCTGTTAACATACATCAATCACTGCTCGAAGAGAAGCTGCTGGTGTCCTTCAGCAGCCATTTTACACACAATGCAAATATAGCAGCTCTGCAGCCCAATCCTGTGATCTTCCCTCTCTGATCACTTTCTTCCTCTTCTGCGCGATGCTCAGCCCTGCTGCAATGATCAAACATCAGCTCCAGATCAAGGCCAAGGAAGGCAGCTATGAACTAAGATGCACAAACTTTCTACATATGCTTACCTCAGCAAACGTTCAGTGTGATCTTTTCACATCAGGAGTTGCTGTTGCCCAGCGTGAGCACAAATGCCAGCAATAAAGGTCTCTCCTGCTTCCCTCCAATTGGGAGGTCAAGGTCATCTTAATGTTTCTGTTTGCTTACACAGGTACTGAAGGATCTCAGGCCACTCAAGCCTTACAACAGAAACCCACATCAATTTGTAAATGTCAACCAATTACACAGTCGCCCCAGAAGCACGTTAACTGAAGAAGTTCCCAAATGAAGGCTCAGGAAATCCTCTCACTTTGATTACTCAAGGTCTCAATTTGAGATGTATATTGGTAGTCTTTTTTTATTGCTAATACGATATATGGGTGATGCAAGCACACTTATTCAAAATCCCTGGGCAGAAACAGAGCTCTCTCTGCATACATCATTGCATTGTCATGCCATTCCGTTATTCCCTTAACACAGAAGTGCACATTTCATGAAACCCAGATATGACATTTAGGACAAATTCATCTTTACCCTCCAGAGCTGCAGGGCTTCTGCAGCAATTCCTGGCATCAGATGAATGAGATGCATGCCTTGGCAGCAGAGACAATCACTAATGGAAAAACCAGCATTCAAATGGTGTAGTGTGGAAGCATCTAAACTGAGCCAATTAAAGCTGAAAAATGAATTCTCAGCCATGCAATCCTATGTATGTCTGCTCAGACTTTGGCCACACTGAGTTCAGTGGGACATGGCCTCAGCCAGCATAGCCCTCCCAACTCTTAAATGTTAGATTATATTTTGTTCTGATAGGAACTTGCATGGGTCAGGCACTCCCGCTCCTGATGTCTGACTCCCAGACAGGACATTTGTTGTTGTTGTTTAGTCGTTTAGTCATGTCCAACTCTTCGTGACCCCATGGACCAGAGCACGCCAGGCACTCCTGTCTTACACTGCCTCCCGCAGTTTGGTCAAACTCATGCTGGTAGCTTCGAGAATACTGTCCAACCATCTTGTCCTCTGCCGTCCCCTTCTCCTTGTGCCATCAATTTTTCCCAACATCAGGGTCTTTTCCAGGGAGTCTTTTCTTCTCATGAGGTGGCTAAAGTATTGGAGCCTCAGCTTCAGAATCTGTCCTTCCAGTGAGCACTCAGGGCTGATTTCCTTCAGAATGGATAGGTTTGATCTTCTTGCAGTCCATGGGACTCTCAAGAGTCTCCTCCAGCACCATAGTTCAAAAGCATCAATTCTTTGGCGATCAGCCTTCTTTATGGTCCAGCTCTCACTTCCAAACATCACTACTGGGAAAACCATAGCTTTAACTATATGGACCTTTGTCGGCAAGGTGATGTCTCTACTTTTTAAGATGCTGTCTAGGTTTGTCATCGCTTTTTCCCCAAGAAGCAGGCATCTTTTAATTTCGTGACGGCTGTCACCATCTGCAGTGATCATGGAGCCCAAGAAAGTAAAATCTCTCAGTGCCTCCATTTCTTCCCCAGGAGGTGATGGGACCAGTGGCCATCTTAGTTTAGGACAACATTACTCTGGGTCAAATCAGACCACAGATTTATTGATTACAAATGTAGAGGTTTTACATAGGCATTGAGTATAACTATTGAACCAGTAGCCCACCTGCTGGGGTATCCCTTTTCGGGGTCAGCCCAGGGCAAAAGGGTGCTAGGACAAGGAGGAAAGCCTTCATGGGACTGCTGCCTTGAGGAATGCTATGGCCTTTGCCCCTGCCTGGGTGCCTGGACAGGAGCAACTTTAATGGGATACTCCTGCAGTCTGGAAGGGCAGGCAGAAACTCCACCAAAGACTAAAATGTATCCAAAGCCTAAACTGCAAAAGTTGTGACAATTGCTATGAGGTAGGCAAAACCAAGGGACAAAACCAATTAGTCTGGATATATTAGGCATTCACTATTAGATTAAATTCCTTGCTTCCAAGAAGCTCATTGTGGCACTCGTGGCTCTTCCTCTCACCATGTTCTCTTTACATCAACCCTCTAGTTAGGCTGAGAGACAGCGATTGACCCAGGATCTCTCCATGAGTTTCATGGCAAATTAAATCCTGGTCTCCTGGGTCCTAATCCACTTAAAAGCTCTCCACCTTATTGTACATTCTATAAAAAATATGTAGAAGTCAACAAGCTGGGGGAGGGGAACAATATCTTCCCTTTGGTCTGGAAATTTATGTTAGCACCTTTAAATCTAACTAAGGAAGGAAGCATATGAGCAATAGTAAATAATTTCTGAAGTGCCCCATCTTCCACACAGGAGTGATTTAGGATGTTCAATATCTGTGCATCTTCGCCAGCTGTTGCTCATAATTTCTGGCACAGTGCAAAAACTTATGGCAGCAGTCGCAGTTCTTTCACCACACTGGTTGCAAACTGAAAGAACTGTGTCTCTGCATAAACTTATAATGGGTGACACATGAACCAGTACAACAGCACAAACTGGTAAAAACAGCTAAACATTTGAGCACCTAAAGGCAGGACTTAAGTTCTGTACCAGCAAACACCAGGTGACTTGGTAATACAAGCCATCTTGACTATGAGTCCTGGAAGACCCGCTCACAGTCTTGAAGGCCTTTTTCTGTCTGGCCTGGAAGGACCAGCAACAGAAGCTGAGGCTGCTGAAGAGGCCAGAGGCCATTTTGGCTGTCGCTTACTGCTGGTCCAGGTTGTTGAGCCTGAATTTCCATAGCCACCGGCCAACACGAACCACCATTGGCAGGATTAGCAGCAGCAGATATGTTCTATGGTTTTGATAATATTTTATTTTCTTGTTAAGTATGTTACTTTGAATGCATACTTATTTGACTCCCTTCAATAATATTGTGTTCTGGATTGTTTTATTTGATGTTTTAATGTGTTGTAAACCACTTGGAGATTTTTTTTGGTAAAAATATAAAGTGGTATAGAAATATAAACTAAAATAAGCTAAACTAAGCTAAGCTGAGCTAAAATAGCCCTAAATGGGATTGGTGCAGCCTATTATGATCCCTGGCCTGCCATTGTCCCCATTCTTTTAGACAGGGACAGGGGACAATGCCAGCCTGTTGCAGAGATTTATGCTGATTGGAATTTTGTAAAAGGGGGGGAAATGTCATGGACATTTTTAATTACATGTTAAATGACAGGTGTTTTAAGATACAATAATTTACTATTAAAATACGTTTCAATGTGTTATTTATTTAAATAAATAAAATGAAGATTAACAACACCAGTTTGCATGGTTAAAGTGCCCTTTTGAGTACACACACAGAGGGAGTGAAAAAAGCCCTGGCCTACTCCTGAGTAAAATTTGGTGGATACCAACCTTACAACCAGTCTAGGGGGTGAATTGGCTGTCAGCTTCCTCCTGCTCCTCAGCCTCAGCACTGCCCCTTCTAGAACTCAGCAGGGAAGAGGTTGGGAGCAAGACTAGAATTTGTTGGCTCTGCCTGTCATTGGTTTTGGCACCCCCTACTGTTGGGCTCCCTGCCTCCCTCCCTACTAGTTCCAATGGGCACCAACCTCCACCGGGTTTAGAGCATGTCCAAAATGCCAAGAGCATGATGTAGGCTGTTATTGTCCCCCTTCTTATAAACATTTCCACACTGACATAGTTGAGCAAGCACAGAGCTTGCTTTTTATGTGCCTGGGGATGTTTTGCCATCACACTATTATTTTCTGTCTCCTCTTCATTTTGTCTGTATAAAAGATACATATTTAGGGAAGTCATTGAAAGTCTTTCCCTATTAAGTTTACCCCTCGTTGTCAGTGTTGCCAATATGCTTGGTGCCAGCCCATGTCCAAAACGATCTGCTGAGTTCAGTTTGTATTTCAGGCAGGAATGTCACATCGTGTGAAATGTGGGGGAGGAAAAGACCACAAAATGCTGGTGTCAGAAAAGGGGGGGGGGACTGTGAAACTCCAGAAACCTCTGAGAGGGGGGGACTTTCCTATTCTATAAAGGGGTGGGGATTACAGACGGTCATTTTGAATCCCCAAGGAAGTACCATGCAAAACTAGAATTACTCAGAGCTTTGCCTCATTATGAAAATCAGATTTTGAATAGGCATGATCTTGGCCATTTTCAGTGACAGATCACATAGAAATGAGCTTGATGGTGCAGGCACTATTTTACTCAAGTGGTACATTCGTTTGCAAAAATAATCAATAATAGTTGGATGCAGTGGAGCAAGCAAGCCAGGTGATACATGTAACTAATTTTTAACTCCTTGTTTTGCACAAATCTCATTGATTGCCCTTGACTAGGGGACTATCTAACCAAGCAACTTTTTGTTTCAACCTTCTTCAGTTGGACCAGTTCTGCTTTAGAACAGAATCACTCCTTTTGAATGCATAATGAGCACTGCTGGATCAGACCAGAGGCTCATCCACTCTACGTCCAGCATCCCATTTTCACAGTGGCCAACCAGATGCCCATGGGAAGCCCACAAGCTGGACATGAGTGCGAAACCACTCTCCCCACTTTCATTCTCCAGAAACTGATATTCAGAGACACAGTAGTAGCTAATGCCCATTGGAACTGGTAGCATGGAAGAATGGAAGCCATTAGGAGCTGAAGCCTGAGCCAATGACAGGCAGAGCTCAGTTACAGAGCTTCTGAAGTTAGTTCCTGAGTCTTACATAGATGTAGATGTAGATAGATTTGTAGAATTTGAGGGGGAAAGGGTACCAGAATGAGTTGTGCCTAAAACATACACAGCATGAGAAAAATACATTGTGTGGTTTCTGACCCATGCTTTGAGTAAACGGCTACAGCAGATCCAATATACCAATCATTGCTCCATATATATTGCTTGCAAAGATTTCAGTTCATAAACCCTGCAATGTTTTTGCCATAGGCAATGATGGAAGAAAGTTTATGTTCTTAATTCTTAGCCTTGAAAAGTCATTCAGGCAAAAAATAAAGTTTTTGCTGATTAGTGGGCAGGATAAAGTGAAGAAATTGAATTCTAGTATCACACTAACTTGGTATCATTGCTTTTTACCGTAATTTTGTTAACTTTTGAGATCAGGCAGAATCAATATGTGCCTTTGAACCTGAAGAATGGCTAGGAACAAGAATCAAGAGTTTCAGACAATGTACCCAATTAGCTTTATCTTGGGTTTAATACGTTTATGAAGGATTTGGAATGGAGTTTTATCCAATGTTTCAGTGGCACTCTACCAAGCTTAGGAAAGGACTTTCCTTTAGGATCTGCTCTGCATCAGCAATAGCCCAAGTTGGAAATAGGACAAGAGAAAGGTCACATTCATACCTCTTTAAACAGACAAAGCTCCCCCACAAGAATTACAGGAAGTGAAGTTTGTCAGCGGTGCTGAGAGTTGTTAGGAGACCCATATTCCCTCAAACTGAAAGTCTCTGTGGGGGTCTAGTAAAAAAAGATGGTTCAATTTCATATCATTTATTAATAAAGATGGATATTTTATCCAGCTTATGCTGAAGTATGAGCTAGAGGAAAATACAGCCAAGAAGATACAGCACACCCATGCTCTTTTAATATATCTTAAATTTTATTCTTATTATATCTCTATTTAGATGGTCTTCACATAATAAGAAAGCAAGGGAATTAAGAGTAACATTTTTGTTTGACCCACCTTGCATCCAACAGATTGGTAATTACTGTGGTATTTTCTTTTCCAAATATCTACAAGTATTTGTTCAACCTCAATAAAATTCTGCTGTACTCATGTTCCATGTCTGCATTGGGGCTGCAGTGTGTTCCCCCACCCCTGGTATCTTATCTCTGTTTTCTCTTTCTTATTTTCCTTCTGCAATTTTTTTTTTTTCCATTTTCTTGTAATTTTAAAACTTCAATAGAAATTATATGGAAAATAAGAATAATAGTGTTTTAAATGTATGGTGTGTATGTGGCCAAAGAGGAGTCACATGTCAACTATCCCTATTTATAAGGGGCAATCTCTGTTTCATAGTGTAGTTCACCTAATCCCATCCATGCAATGAAAGAAGGGATAAATGGGTTGTACTGGCAGCCAAACTCCTCTGACATTTGTGTGTTCTGAGAGAGCAAGGAGGAGTTAAGCCTGTGTGTGCATAGAACACAGATGAGGAGGGATCCTGGCCCAATCAAATTCCTTCCTGATGTGGAAGAACTCTATGCATGTGCGTTGAAACATGCATAGAACTCTATCCCATGTGCTTTGAGCAGGCAGGCGTCTGGGGATGTGGGGGTTGCCCACGTTGCCTCACAACTCACTCTATACTGCCTTTCAGATACTGTATGTGGAAGTGCCCTTGTGTTTGGCAAATCGGTATCCTCGTTTTGCACCCAATTTCTTTCCTTTCCTTTTGGAAAGTGCTTGATTAAAAAGAAAATGTAAATGTAAGTTGCTAGAGTTGCCGTGCTTGGGAGTTCAGCCCCTCTTTAGCAATTAAATCTCCGAAGACAACACAGCTTGTCTTTACTGCACCTGTGAATGCACTTGCACAGCCGGTAATTTTGCACTCTAAAGCTGAGGCGGTTGATACTGATATGATAATAATGTAGTATGTTTCCCCCCCCTAATAGACATTTAACCCAAAGAACACCTTATTGGCTTTTAAATCAGTGGAGGACAGGCTTTTGGAGTAAATGAATACAAAAAAGGGTACAGTGTATCCTTCAAGAAAGCGTAGTCATGGCGGCTTCCCTCAAAGAAACTGCTTTAACTGTATAGTGTGGATTTGACCACAGTTCCCTTTTCAGGAGAAGGGGCAAAAACAGGAATTAAGCAGTTCTGCCTTTCTTTGTCATACATTAAAATTGCACATTAATTATTGAACAGTGAGCCTATCATTTCCTTCCTCTTCTTCTGAACATATCTGAAAAAGATGCTTTTGTTGCTCTCAGCATGATCCTGATTAGCTTTCCTGACATGGTCCCAGAAGTCTGCGCTGCTCATCTATATTGGACTTTGGCAAGTTCTCCTTCCTTCCTTTTCTTAAATGTGTGTGTGTGTGTGTGTGTGTGTGTGTGTGTGTAGTTCCTTGTTATGCCTGTTGTGCAGTCATATTGGCTTTTAAAAATGTCTCCCATTTTTCTTTCTCCTGGAATTGTTTGCAATTGTGCCTTTACTAACTTTAGAATTGCCAAACTATTGCTAAGACAATAGCTACAGATACATTGTTCTTTCCATAATTGCAGGCCAATACAAGTTCATCGATTCAGGAGGACTGCAGTACACTAGCTCAACACAAAGCTTGATATCTGGCAGGAAAGAGTTTCAATTTCCACTCAGTCATTTTCAGAAATATAGTGTTTC
Source organism: Podarcis pityusensis (assembly GCF_964106645.2). Classification (NCBI taxonomy): domain Eukaryota; kingdom Metazoa; phylum Chordata; class Lepidosauria; order Squamata; family Lacertidae; genus Podarcis; species Podarcis pityusensis. Next base: position 45,962,356 of record NC_138029.1, on the reverse strand, counting down.
AACAGTACAGACTGGCAGCCCTTTCTGTGGATTTTAACCAACAAATATGCCAGTTCCTAATTTTATCTTCCCACTGAAGACTCATCTAAGTTCACCCCATTTGATCGGCCCTTTTTGTGTGTGTCTTTAAATAATCTAATGGAGACTTTCTACACTTATCAGGAGGGTATCTGAGGAGCCTACTTTGGCCTTTGGCCTTGCCCGCCACTGTCATGTGATGCCTGGAAGGTTACCTAGAAGAGAATGTGGCTCTCAGGTTGCAAAAGTTTCCCCACTCTTAATGTAAGGACTGTAACTTGTCTGCTTCTTGTAAGTACAGGGATTTTTTTTTATCCCATTGCATTGTTCTTGTAGTGGGTGGGTAGAAGAATGCAGAATATAAAAATATATAGCACAAATGAATATTATTTTCAAAACAGCAACAACTCTAAAACAGGATGGAGATGCAGAAGATTTTTCCCTCATGGGGTGAGCTAGCATTTCTTCCATCTTCACACCATAGTTGAAAGACATACAATAATGATTCACTCATCAGTCTTGCCATCTGGGATGCCGTTTGCCTTCATATAGATACACACAAATCTCAGTGTGAATGCACATGGACACCATAACCAGCAACCTCTCTGATGCTGAGCTGGACAAATGTATTGGCAGGGCAGCTATGGCAATGGCAACACTAAGATGAAGGTCCCCCAGGCTTGTGTGTTGAACACGCTGCTTTATGGAAGTGAGTCATGAACAACTTATAACCATCAGGAGCGATGCCTCGATGCCTTCCATATGTCTCAGGAAGATTTTGGGCACCACACGGCAGGACAGAGTCTCAAAGAAAGATGTACTTTTCCAAGCACACATCCCCAGCATGTTCACACTTTGTCTTAGTGACATCTATGTTGGCTTTTTCATATACACAGAATGGAAGATGGCAGGATCCCTAAGGATGTGATTTACAGGGAGCTGGCTTCAGGTACCAGGCCTGTTGGCGCACTAACTCTGTGTTATAAAGATGTCTGCAAGCATGACATGAAGATGCTGGAACAGTTGTAGAAACATGCAAAAGGTTGGACTCAAGGAGTCCATTTGCAATTCAAGTTCTAATCTATTTCCAAAGAGTGTAATACCAAGCTGATATTTCTACCGTATGCTATTTGTGTTAATCATTTTTTCTTTGTTTGTAAAATTTGGTATAACTATGTGTGTTTATGTGTTTCTCTTATACTTTTCTTCTTGACTCCAGTTTTGGCTTCAAGAAAGATCTTTTTTCAGTTTTCTCTGGTTTCAGAAGGCCATTTTCTATTTTATCAAGTGAAGCTTATGGGAACACCAATTAGAGCCAATTATAACTTCATTTACCTTTAACCCACAGTGCAGTGACCTTTGTATTTAACCCAATTGGAATGCTGCCATGCTAGAGTTAATTGTTAAATTTGCTGATCCATGGTAGGAAAGGGTCGGAGTAATGCCCATTTAGAAAACAGTGGATTGTAATTGAATACCTCCTCTTCCCAAGGGGCAAAAGCCAGTGATCCTTTCAACATTTTGCAGTTCAGCTGCCTTGTTAAAGAAAAACAAATGTGAACCTTTATCTACAGTATATACCTTTCCCCCTTATATTTGTGCAGTTGTACATTATCACTGAAGCTCCCTTGGCAAATAGAGCATCTGCAGATTGAGCTCCTCAAAACAGTGCAATCCTATGCTCCTAGAAGTGACTTTAAGTGTGCATAGGATTGCAACCAAAGAGTCCCAACAGGCAAAGGTAGAACTGCTCATGAATGGGCAACTTTCCAGGTTTTCTTTAAATATTTCCTATTGGATTCACTAGGCTGCAGAACAAAGATACTAAGTAGAACCACTAGTGCTATATACTGGCTTCTAAACATCCATAGAGTTCATATTTCGTTACTGCTGTAAAGCTGCACATATCAGGATATGTGGATGACTTGCACTTCCACTGCAATGTGCAAAGTGAGAACCAAGGGATATTACCCATGGAAAGATGTGTGAGCTTTAGTCTACAAATAGATTTCAAACATATCCTCAATGTGGAAATTTTTTATTTCACCATTACAGAAGAAGCTCTTTTGCCAGTTCTTATAACTGTTATAAGTTACACGTATAACACATATGCAAGTCCTGTGAGTAAAGTCAGTGAAGTAATAAAATATAATATTATTTATTTATTTTCTGTGCAGTACTCATGTTACATGTATGGTGTTCATTTACACAGATACTGCTTTGAGGCCTTTTACAACCATGCAGTGTATAAATTTTAGGAAATAACGGAAAAGTTACTGAAGTTTGAGTATATTAGCTTGTCGGTTGCTTACACTATACGGGCTGTTATGACCCTCTAGCGACATTGTTAGTAGCTGGCAGGCTGCCAATCCCTGCTGATATAGGGCCAGTGTTGTGATTCGCTAATTGCAGCATTAAGGCAACCTATTGCAGACAGTGTGTGTGTTTTGTCTGGGCCGGCTTAAGGTATATAAACTGGGCCAAGTGCCCCTGTTTGTCATTCTTGTTCTTGTTCCTGATGTTCCAATAAATCCTTTCTGAGCTGAATCTCAGTCTTGGGTCATGCCTGAATCCACCTACACTTCACAGGTAACTCCCCAATTACATGGGGGCTACGTTATGAACCCCCACAAGCATTAGTGAAATGGCATAGAATGGGGAGTTGCCTGTAGGAAGAAGCTTTCCCACATCTCAACTGAGGAAGCTGTGCTTTCCTTTGGGGCTTGGCTGACCAGGTGCTCACATTTCCAGGTACCGGGCACCATGCATGTGCCCAGTCATGTGTAAATAGAATGTACATAAATGGGGAGTTGCCTGTAAACTGGTGGTATTAGGGCTATGTAGGGAGTGAATTAGGGATGCAGGTGGCGCTGTGGGTTAAACCACAGACCCTAGGACTTGCCGATCAGAAGGTCGGCGGTTCGAATCCCTGTGACAGGGTGAGCTCCTGTTGCTCGGTCCCAGCTCCTGCCAACCTAGCAATTCAAAAGCACGTCAAAGTGCACATAGATAAATAAGTACCACTCCGGCAGGAAGGTAAACAGCGTTTCCATGCACTGCTCTGGTTCACCAGAAGCGGCCTAGTCATGCTGGCCACATGACCTGGAAGCTGTACACTGGCTCCCTCGGCCAATAAAGTGAGATGAGCGCCGCAACCCCAGAGTCGGCCACGACTGAACCTAATGGTCAGGGGTCCCTTTACCTTTACCTTTAGGGAGTGAATTAATTTGTTAATCATATAAGCTTCAGGAGTTTGGTGTGGAGATCACCTTCCTGTCTTCTCTGTACACATTTCCCCATCCTCTCTGTTCACATTCCCACCCTTCCACCTTTATCTTCATCAATCTACCATCATCTCACACCTGCCCCTCCAAGTTTCTCCCGCTTTTCCATTATAATTTGCATGGTTGCACCCCAGAAGTTTAAAATGGCTCCTGAATGGAAATGTACACAGAGTCTCTCTTTAAAATGCCTCTTGAGTATTTTTAAACATTCCCTGAATTGCAGTGCACCTGCTAGATAATGATGGCACTTGCTGCATTGGTCTATTTATAAATGTTGGTGGCGGCAATGAATTAAGCTACTCCTGACTATGTCCACAGGAGGACTGAGTGGCAGAAAAATTACATTGGAGAAATGTTTCCAACATTGCTACAACATTTTCTGAGCAGCCTACCATTTTAAGCAATTTTAAAGACCCTCTCTATTTATAGAGTTAAGGAGAAAACGATAGCACCCATGCCAGTTAGGCAATTAAAAGGTGTTGCGGGTAGAGCAAAACTGACACAGTTACCAAGGGAACAGGTTTTTATTGTCACATGCTTATGTCTGGATAAGCATTTGGAAAAGGGATTCTGCACAAGCAGGAAGCTAGGTAGGAACTTTGCTGAGCAGGTGAACAGGAAACAATACTTAACTCAGGAAGCAGTCATAGATTCATAGAATTGTATCCCTCACATAATCATCACCCTAGTAAAAGTAAGATAGTGCTATATGAACAAGGCTTCAGATTGTGATAGTACCAGGCTAAAACAAAAACCAAAAGATTAGAGACGACACTTGGAAAATTATCACACATTTCTTATGACTTAAAAGAATTTTCAAGTTGCAAAGCATCATACGTGCGAAAAATAGTTGCTGGCTTAGACTCCATCTGCACTATACACTTGAAGCAGTATTATACCACTTTAAACAGTCATGGCTTCCTGCAAAGAATCATGGGAGCAGCAGTTTGTTAAGGGTTCTGCAAGTTGTTAAAAGACCCCCATTATCCCCACAGACCTACAATTTCCAGAGTTCCCTGGGAAGAGGGACTTATTGTTAAACCATTCTGAGAACTTCAGCTCTGTGAGGAGAACAGATGCCTTGTCTCCTCCACTCATTTCTGCAAAGAACCTGCTCCATAGAGATTGTTCCTTCCCTATTTCACTTCCTTGTTGGGGCTTGATTCAGGGAACCTAAGGCCAAAGTACATGAAGACAGTCCTCTATTTGAAAGTCTACTTGACAGGCTGCCTGGTCCGACTAGCAGGAGCCTTAAAGTTGTCCCTCAACACTTAGCACCAGGACAGCAGATTTCCATTGACTTTCATAACAGAAAGTAACTGCAGCCTATCTGAACAACAATCATTTTGCTGGTTATAGAATAAAAGTCCAATATGAGCAATATGAGGCCTACGTTCATTTTAACAAGCAAAATATCCTTACCTCTACAAAATCACTGGCCAATATGTTCTGGATGGAATCACCAGTTTAGATGGGGAACAGGAATACAGAGACTTGTTATTTTGTTGTAAGGTTCTGGTGTCACTTGTGGTTCGAGGACCCGACCCCCGCGATGTGAAATGAATACACAAGGACACGTGATATAAGGTTAATGGGCATGGAAAGGCCACAACTTTATTGATTACAGCAGTGAAAAGGTATTGGCTTAGGCATTGGATCTCTAAAACACGTGGGTTTATTCACCAGTAGGTGGAGCCTGTTGATGCTAATCCAACTATAGGCTCCCCCCTGATGTCACCGAGGGTCGTGCCATGGCCTCCCGCCAAGCAGGCATCGGACAGAACACACGACCGCCAGATTCCTTTAACGGAATACCCAAAAATTGAAGGCATAGGCGATGGCCACACCTAGCCCTTCGACACACCACAACACATTATTCCAATGCCTAACCGCCACCCGAGCCAATAAGGCGACGACGGCGAAGAATGAGGCCAGGGAGAGGCTGGCACCGCAGCATAAGGCTGCTGAACACGCCCCCTCTGAGGCACCTGGTTGGATGCCTGCAGAGGGGGCGTGGGCGCCAGCCAGGTGAGGTGGAGGCAGGGGGCAACCGCCCCCTGCTAGGGGTGGTGCTCGGGCTCCCGCCCACAACCACTCCCCTCTCTTCCAGGGAGGAGAGTCTTTGTCATCCCCAACAGCAGCAAAGGAGAAAAGATCAGAGTAATATTGGACTATATCCAGCACTGTCCTTCCACCACTCTTTGATCCAGTGAAGGGTTTTGTGAATGCAGCAGGATGAGAGAACGACTTTTGCCAATTTCCCCCTTTCCTCTGCAACTCCTATGTGGAAACAGATGAGGGAGGGGTGAAGAGTGCAGAGTTCAGTGTGGTGCTGGCACGAAAGAGACAATGTGCTGCTCCTTTGTCCCACCCAGCTCACTGCACCTTCCACTTTCCCCTCTCTGTAAACAGCAGTGACACTCGCCAACAGGAAAAGAGACACGCTACTCTGCCTTGCCTGTGCCACCCCATTGGCACGTCTGTTAAAGGTAAGAGCCATACAGAGGGAGAACAGGGCCTTAAAGTTTCCTCTTAACAGCACCTGGACCGCAGACTGAACTGGCTCGCAGGTCACCAGGCTACAGCCTCTGCCAGTATGGTGAAATGCATTGTATTTCTTCTCTTTTAAAATTATAGCAGTTATTTGTAAATTTGCATCCATCTGGATAAATCAGCACATACGAGCTGTCATTCTGTGCCCTCTTTTGTTCTCTTTTTTTTGACAGCGTGCAAGTGGCCACCCTAACAACTGTTGATTAGGGACTCTGAAGTATAGCACCCACAAATAAGTGGTGGATCTGCTGCAAAGTCACAATACAGAAACATTTGGAAATTCTCCAATTACCTGTGGAAGACTCCTACACAAGATAAAAAAGTATGCTGCTTTTTTCTTCAAACGGCTGTCATTGTTTCATAGATGTGGGTGTGAAGCCTGCAAACAAACACTGTGTAAGGAGCCGGTTTAAAGGGTTTTTTCGTTTCTTTTTAACATACAGAGCATGATTAAAAGATAAATGTTATTCCTCATTATAAGGAAGAACTAAACTGTAAAGTCCTTCAAAAGCCTAAAAGCAACCAAAAAGCTGTTTTACATAGCACGACCCACAAAGTTAATAAACTATAACATCAATACATTTTTATGTTATGTTATGTAAGGAGAAGGATGAAACAGTTGCATGCTCATAGTGTAGGCAGATCAGGAGAAATTGGATGCTTGCTCAGTTATTAATTCCTCATTCAGGAAAGTCAGGTTCCTGGATTGCCTTAAAACTGTAGCAGCTAGTTACCAATTGCTCTCTTCCCAATCTTCCATTCCTGGAAAAGATGCTTGAACAAGCTTGTACTAACACCAGGCACTCTAGAATACCCATCAGCTTTCTAGGCTACTGTGACTCTGGGCTCTAGCCTGAGTATTAATTAATTAATTAATACCCCACGCAAAGAGTCGGACACGACTAAACGACTAAACAACAACAACAACTTCTTCCTAAAGGAGCCCAGCAACTAACAAGTGGGAAAGCAATAAAAACAATCCCAGAGACTGTGCTTGTGGTATTTGTATGCGATTGTCAACCAGATTTCTGCAGTAAAAATAATCCCTCCTGTTTTCAATCTGCAGGGAGAGAATTGCTGATGTAACCAAAATAGCACCGCCCATGAACAAGAGAGAAGTATCAGCAGATTCGGGGGAATATCAAGGTCAGCTGGAATTCATAATATTATAAAAACCTCTCCCAAGTTCAGCAAGAATGCCTCCCCTATAATGGACACCTGAAATGGATACCTCACTCTGCTTCCCAAAGTGAAACTCCCCCAGTTTCAATACCTGAAGTGGGTACCTCAGTTTGTTGCAGGATCATGATCTGGGCCCGTGGGGCAGGGCTGTGGTTATCTTCCATTCAGTCTTGGTAGAGGCAATAGTGAGATACAGAGCATGTCAGGGGGAAGTGATGAAAGCAGCTTTTCTGTTTTGCACTGACAATGCTGGATTCCCACTGACCATGGATCGTTCTCTTCTGGGAACCTCTTCTCTCAGCCCCACAATGTTGCCGTGGAGAACACACCAGAGGGAAACAGAATGGTGGCATCTCAACAGGGCATCTCAACAGAGCATCATTTGGCTGCCCTGCATGCACAGGCCACATGGATGTGAGCTGCAGGAGGACCATGGGCAGCCAGGCTGCCTCCCTTGTCCCAGGAAGAAGGCACTTGTCCTGGACAGGCATGGGTAGAAATGTGGCTTGAGAAGATAAGTCTTGACAGATGATATGGCACACCCAACGCATTACATTGAATTGCGGATTGTCACAGCGTTAAGCACCCAGGCCAAGAGTAAATGAAACAAACACACAGCAACAGCAACAGCAGCAACAACACCAGCCAATATGAGGTATCCTGGTCTACTGTAGCAATGGTGTTTCTGTGTGTGTAATTTTTTTGAATAAAATAACAAGAAATTGAAAGTTGATTTCCTAAAAATGAAATAAAGGTCTGCTGCTTTTTGTTATCCTAACACAGGCTTCCTCAAACTCAGCCCTCCAGATGTTTTTGGCCTACAACTCCCATGATCCCTAGCTAGCAAGACCAGTGGTCAGGGATGATGGGAACTGTAGTCTCAAAACATCTGGAGGGCCGAGTCTGAGGAAGCCTGTCCTAACACAAATAAAAAAATAAATATTGTGACCCTAAGTTAATAACTAGGTTGGGTGCCCCAGAGTCCCCTGATTTCCATGCCCATGCACAGGTGGCAAATAAATGTCAAAATAAGGAGAAAGAGAAGAAGATGGACCCAGCCAATCATAGGCATGCTTACTTGACTGTATGTTTCTTTGTGTGCATCTTAGGTCTAGAGATATCATTCACTTCAACAACATATGCACATGGGCACAGCTTGGTATGAAACATTTTGCTGTAGGCCTCACATGTTGACCGGTAACATGCTACTGGATCTTGTGATTTCCCCCCTCCTCCTTTTCCTTTGAAATCAATAATCCTGATTATGATTAATCAGAGGAAGTTAGACGCATATAGGTACTCAGGGACTACACAAGTGATTCTGTTTTTTCTTGATGAGGTGATCTGAAAGTATAGTAAAGGGCAGTTTGTAATCATACATCTTTTTTCTGGAAGTTTTTATTCCTTTCTGTTCCCTTTGATCTTGAGAAAACTATCTTTTACAAATGCCTAGCAAAACTGTAAATGCATGGCAAACAAATCTAGGATCACTGCAAAAGACATAGATGCACACAAATATGTGCACTTGTGCATTATTTAATTTCTAAAATATACTGAAGAGCGAATTGCCCAGTTGGTCCATATTATTTAGACCCCTGCTCAGTATGAATGTCACATAGTGTGTTTGTGGCACATCAGAAGAGACAAGAGAAAGAAAAATGAAAAATGAAAATATGCCTAGTGAGGTGTGAAAGTGAGGCAAAGGCCAGCTCAAACTAATGGATTAATCACAGGATTTATTAAAGTTTGTGAAGAGAATAAATAAATATTCATCAAGAATGTTGATTTGCAGCATTAAAAAGGAGCAAATCAAGCCTATTATATTATTGAACTCAAAATATAAATGACATGAATGATTTGTAAGAGGAGTGCTATATCATACTTTGGTGAAGTTTAGTAGTTTGTTTGTTTGTTTGTTTGTTTTTAACACATTGGAATGCCAACAGGGTAGAGTGAAGGTGTAATAAATATCTGTGGAAAGAATGCTGCAAACCACTTGGGTGATGCAAATTCATTCTCTGCCAAATTCGTGCTTAAGCCTTCTCAGCACTACTGATTTGTGTCAACTCTGGAGATTTTCAAGATTCCAGATTCATTTGGATCTTTCCTTCACATCTGAGGGTCTTTTATATTCCTCCCTTTTTCGTATTTTGTGTAAAATCTGCACATCCGGAAAAGGGTCCCTAAATATCTCCTTGAGCATTCTACTCCTCTGAGATCAAACAAAGTCTTCTCCCTCTTCCTTGCTGCACATGGACCAGCCAAGAAGGGCGTCTGTTTAGGATGGCCACATGCTGTATATCACAGATGCCAGGCTTCTGATTTGAAGGGCTGTTAGTCCTCTGTTCAAATGAGTCTTCTGTTTGATGGGCTACCTAGTCTAAGTCCAATCTGAAGAAAAGATTCCTCGGAAAGGAGAACAGGGGCTTTAAAGCTGACAATGAACATTAGCAGACTGATCAAGCACCCAGGCTGAGCTAGTGAGATGTATTGTGGCTATATGTAAATTATAGAAATTATTTCTAAATTTGCACCTCTAGTACATAAAAATTACCACATGCAATTGTGTCTTTTGCCCTTTTTGTTGATGTGTAAGTGGCCACCCTACTTCAGATGCTCCTGTACACGTTTGGCAAATCCCACACATCCAAGATGCTTAGGCTTCGTAGGAAGTCCAATGGCCACATGGGATGCTCAAGTATTCAGGATGCATACATAGCAGCACCCAAGACCTTGGTGGGCTTTGCATCAATCCCTCTCCCTGTTTGTTCCCCATTCCCAATCAGCAGTGTCATTCAGAGGGTGGACATGCATAGTACTTGATGCTGGGTGGAACAAAACTAAACTTCTAAGTCTTTCGTCTGTAACCTGCATACAAGGAACGCCAGAATTCTTAAAAGCATCTTCACGTGGAACATTACAAGATTGATATAAGAATTCCACCTTGTGGATATTGCTAACATAAGAACTAAATAGATTGTATCTCCTGGTCAATCTGCTGGACTCTAATTTCAAATAAATCATGCACGCAGAATGAGTTTGCACAAGTACCTCTTCAACCATCAAAGGATATGCAAATCATGAAAGTTCATCTCATTCCATGTATGGATCTCTCTTGCTGGCACAGTATGCATTGACTTTTCTCTTACACACACACAAACACATCTAATTCCACAAGAGAAGCAAATACTGTGTTGAAAGAACAAATAAGGGACAACTACATCATGGTCATGCAATGTTTTTGTTGTTGGGAGAATAATTACCAAGGCGATAATTATGAAAATGCACCTGATAAATGCTTACATTCTATTTGGTCAAAGACCCTGTGGGTGAGCCCTCTCTTGTAAGATCTACACTCCCCAACTGCCTTCCTCCACATTGCCTAGGCATTGGCCACAAAAGAAGAACAGATGTACTAGAAGGGAAAGTTGAGTGTGGAGCAGCTGGCTTATCTCATGCTCAGGGTGCCACATATTTTATGACCTTAGACTCAGTTGCCACCTGTCAAATATTTTCACTGGTCTCTTTCAACTAGAGTCAGTGCTACCAATTTCTCAAAGATCATGGCACTATCTGGACGAACATTGAGGCTGCATTACTCACCATGAGTTTGATTTATATTTTGATGGCAAAACAACTATTGGCCCAATCTAGAGTAATTGATCTTTAAAGTGCATCATTTGTCATCGTCATTCCTTTGGCAAAAGTAGTGTCAAGTATAAAGAATAGTGTCGCACCCTTTGAAAGTCTGCAAGCCTATATCCATTTTCCTGGGAATAAGTCCCACTGAATATAGTGGGGCTTACTTCTGAGTTGACATGCACAGAATTGTGCTATAAATTGCACAAAATGCCTCCATGCAGGAGGCATTAAAAATAACCAAGGCCATGGTACCAAAATTAAGGGGAATAGTCATTAATTATAGAGAAATTTGAAGCCTTCTATTTAGTTAGAGAGATTGTTTTTTCTTCAGGGCATTATGCTATCATTGTTTTTGAGCCGAAGTCTCCAAAGCCGAAGTCTGTGACTGCTGCTAGGGAGAGTAGCAGTCATAGTCATCAATATTCTACAGACTAGTATTCTACAGAACATCAATATTCTACAGACTAGTATTTTCACATGAAAGCACTTTTGTGCCATTCTGATGATTGGACTTTGATGCAAGAAGCTACTACCATAATAAATTTGTTAGTCCTTAAGGTGCTGCAAAACTGTTTCTGCCATGAAAGCTGGGGACACTCTACAGCAATCTGCAATGTGTTGAGTAAACAAACACATGGGGAGAAGCAGCAGTGAACATGCTAGGTCTGTCCCCCATTGTTGTTGCTTCCAACTTGTGAAGTGGGAGACTTCTGGCCCCATAGACGCTCCCCATGTGTTTTAAAACCCTGATTGTTGCCAACTTCTAAAATTTGTGGAGACCATACACAATTCAGAAGGCTCCCTATTTCAGAAGTTCACCTTCCATAATTTGGAGGGTGATGGGAACTGCAATGGGTAGCCAAGGAGATCCTACTGTCTTCTACTATTTGAACTTCTGACCAAAACCATTCTCTGCTGGTTGAGCTTAGTGTTGTAAGCAGTCTCCCGACTTGGGTCTCCAGGTCTTAAAGCTCCAGCTGGTTGATATTGTGGAAGCTGCTCCTCTCAGTACTTGGATTCTGAGCCATTGATATCCATCACACAAGTACCAAACTCTCACCTGGGCCCAGTAGCAGATGGGCAGCCAGTGGACAATGGATATGGCAAGGATACACCTGTGTTACGATTGGATTGTTGTTGCAAATGGCCAAGCTGTTCTGCTTTAACTGGAACAGCCATTATTTCTTCCCTCAATAGCCTGGTTTAATCCCAGCAGATGAAAGAAAAGCCTGGTTTTGTTCATAGTGAAGGTCAAACAGAGACTGAAGAGCTGGTGATAGATTTCTAGATTCTAGTCTAGTTTGATTTTGAAAATAAAAAATGGCTCATTTTACTCTCAGGGCCAAATTAGACCAGAAGCTAGTAATTCATGGTCAGAACTCCCAAGTCTCATCCCACTGGACTTTCATTCTGAAGCAGACTCTGTATTTATCCTCATTACCACATTAGAGCCATTTAGTGTGCTTGCGTGAGAAGCTCAATAGATCTATAGGGGAATTCCCCCGCCACACATACACATGTGGTAACATCCTTGGCATAAAACAGAGCCAATGAAAAACTGCTACCTTCCTCCATTGCTTCCACAGCAAAAATGGCCCCCTATTTACCATATCCCCCTCAACTCTCAAACTCAGTGGGTGGAGGCAGATAAAGATCCGACTCACTGATTAGATTCATTTCCCCACCTTTATTTCATTTGGAGGGCTGGTTCAAATACAATTAAAATATAAAAGCTGAGAGCACAAGCAGGCTGAGCAGGTCATTGTCTCTTCCCCCACTATATCATAGAATCATAGAATTGGAAGGGGCCATGTGGGCCATGTAGTCCAACCCCCTGCAATGCAGGAAGAAGAAGAAGAGTTTGGATTTGATATCGCGCTTTAGCACTGCCCGAAGGAGTCTCAAAGTGGCTAACATTCTCCTTTCCCTTCCTCCCCCACAACAAACACTCTGTGAGGTGAGTGGGGCTGAGAGACTTCAAAGAAGTGTGACTGGCCCAAGGTCACCCAGCAGCTGCATGTGGAGGAGCGGGGAAGCGAACCTGGTTCACCAGATTACGAGTCCACTGCTCTTAACCACTACACCACACTGGCTCTCAGGAATCTTTTGATAAACATGGGGCTCGAACCCATGACCCTGATATTAAGAGTCTCATGCTCCACCAACTGAGTTATCTTGGGAGTATGTGTTAGTGTATGCAAATCAGTGCCCTCTTTCTTGGGTGATGTGTTTCCTCTATCTCGGTAATGCCTAAGTAGCCACCCTGAGCACCTGAGGAGAAACTAAATAAATAAACATCAAACAAACTAACTAACAAATAAAACCCTCCCTCCTCCTGTGATCCCAAATGTATGGAAGTTGGTTGTAGTCAGCCAGAGATGAATGTGAAGGGGAAGCACTCTCTACATATTCAGACACTAGAGCAACAAATCGCAGAACCAACTGGCACCTGAGAATTTCATATGTCATTTTTTCAAGAAATCAGCTCTTTCTGGTGATAAGGGAATCAGCCCCTCCCAATGGTTCAGTTTAGTTATTCTGACAGCTCTCAGCAGAAATCACCTCTTCCAGCAGACACTTAAGGAGGTTCCCTGCAGAAAATGGCAATGTTGCTGGCACCCTGTATTTGCTGCTAGTTTTTCTTTTGTTTTTGAGGCATACACTGCTCAACTCACTGCTTTAATTCCCCCACATTTCTTTTTTTGAAAAAATATTTTTCTTTTCTTTTCTTTTTGATATTCTTGCCTCTCCTGGGCTGGTGTCTCTTTTCTTGTCTTGCTAACAGTATAAAGTGTGCTTTGTTTTTGCAGATCAATATGTTTTTGCTTTGGATGATAAAAGCGCCATCTCATTTGATTACATTTCCTTTGTAAAATCTTCCTCCAGTCTGGGAATAATGCCCATATGCTATTTGCAAAGCAGAGCTGTGCCACAATGCTCATTTTAGGGAAAAGGCAGCAGAAATGGTGCCAGAAGAAAGCCACACTGATATGCTCAGAGTAGCCAAATGGTTGCCCATTCATCCTTGGTCTACTGTGCCTTTTCCCATGACACACAAATGGAGGACCACTCATTGTAGTCACAATTTGTTCAGCACTTTGAGACAAGGGATGCTGAAGCTATCCAGTGCCAGATGTGGAAAAGAGCTTCAGGAACTCATAACAGCCTGCCTTAAAGGAAAAGTGAGCATTTAATCCCCCATATTCTTCTACTCCATGGATTGAGGTTCACGTGGGAGAGAAATTGCTGGTTTCCCTGGCTGACAAATGGTTTCCATGGCCTGAGCAAAACTTTTGTCAGCCCAGGATCATGGGGCTTTGACAGCTAAAGCCACATCATTTGGGCTGCCAAAGTCCCCCAAAGCCTCTCAAAATTGGCCCTGTGGAATAGAATAGGCCTAGGTAACTCCATTACATTATACACGGCCTATTTCAAAGGATGCACGGGTGAAATTCCTTTCGATCTACTTGATAATGAAGAATCCCATCCTACCTATGTTCCTACTGTTCTCTTGCTTTTCCCCTGAGGACTATTTTCTCCATAGGAAAAAGATACTGTAGATGTTCAGTTGGAGGATAAGGCCAAAGGCTGACCCCTTGGGTTCATCCATGTCAGGGGTGGCCTTTGACATCTACCTCCTGATTTGGTCCCTGCAGCATATTTTTCTCACATCTGTGGACACTAATGACTCAATCAGTTGCTATCTGGGATAGCATTATTTTTCTGAAACCTCTTACTAGCTTAGAAATATTCCCTAAATTCTTTCAGTTTTTCAAAGAAGAGCTTAGGTAATTGCAAAGTAAGTCCAAGGAGAACTTTTGGATGCTGACCCATCTCTGTTTAAGGTTATTCATAATGATGACTCCTGCCAATATTTATCTCTCATCTACTGATGCTTTCATACTCACAGTGTCACAGTGAACACCTTTCTTTGTGTGATTCTGTTACTTATTAATGCTCTAACCTCTCGCTTTTTGTTTGCATGAAAACGATAAAAAAGAAGAAGAACCACACTCTATTGTATGTTCACATCTAGGGTGGGTGTCAAGTTCCACCCCTACCAGAATCAGCTTCAGTTTTCGGATAGCATGTTTTGTGGGGCTTAGCAGAAGCTGCAGCAGCGTCTTGAGCATGTCTTGGAATGTGCAACAGTTCTGGTTGGGACCAAATTATAAGGTGAATTTGCATGATTTTACACCTCCCTGATTTGAACCACACTGCCAGCAGAGCCCAACTAGTTAGATCAGGACCCTCAGAAAAATCTCAGATCACCCTTTTTCTGTACTCTTACTTTTCCATACACTATAGATCGATACATTTTTAGTGTTTCTCAAAGGCTGTTCACACATTACACTGGACATGGGTACAACTTGTGTGAACGAGTGCACACTTGTTCATCTGTGTACACAGGTACACTGACTGTACACTTCTTGACTATTACATGTGAATTTCAGGATGGATATACAGCTTGTCTATTTGTGTACACAAGTACAGGGAATGTACACCCACTGAATGTAATGTATGGATACCCCTTTCTAGTCCATGGTATCTGCAAGAAGGACTACGCACATTGGTTTTGCTGTTGCTGTTCAAATGCAGCATGCCTTCAGAGCGGTGGAGAATAGCACCCAGGTGATCCAATCCTTGCTATATGAGCCATATTCTTAGCCAAGATCCACACACTGAATGAAGAAGCCTTTTCCAGAGCAGAGTTGCTGAGTTTCACCAATTTCTAAATGATGCAGTTTGCACCATAATTCTGTATCAGAGAGACTGGACTTAATTATACGTTATGCTCTCAGCAGGCAAGCAAGTTCCATGGGATCAGTGCCACCACTTTATGAGCTGGGGTTCACATTCTTGGATGACGCTTCACACAGCTGAGCCTAGCAAATGGTGTGTTTTCAACAAATAACTCTTTCACAAGGAATGACACACTGCTGTTTTTCTCTGCACATCAAGCCTTCACAACTTATGACCCACCCAGATCAACACAACACATCGGGCTATTGTTTTGAAGAAGAAAACGTTTTGCAAATGGCTTCTCTTCACTCTCACATGCTACTAACCAAGGTTTCTTGGCCTAGAAAATTTATGCTATGGTGGCAAATGGTGGGAGAAGATCAAGGATTCTAGGAATTCAGTTATTGACAGCACTTACTTACCTAGCAACCACAGCATATGTTAGCCTCTAAATCCAGATCCTGTTTTCCTCTGTGATCTTTGTGTGCATATCCTGTCATTTGACAGTTGTAAATCTACTCGATTCCAAGGACATATATCTGTGTAACCTCTGACAGCTTGTCACCTAGAACAATCATGCCACTTTTTATCACAGGGCTTCAGACAAGCGACTTTGCCTGGCTGACCTTGACTTCTGTTTGCACTTAGGAAAGGTTTAGAGAAAGTGCAGTGTTTGGTTATTATATATAAAGTAGCATGAAATGGAAGAAAAACAAGCTTGGTATGAATTTTATGGCAGCATTGTCAAAGCTGTTTAAGCAAGTTATATGGTTGGCCTGTCCTGGAGCATTTTTCCTCCTCAGTTATCATCAGGCTTCTCCCAATAAATATATATTCATAGTATAAGTGTTATTAGTTCCACCAGTTTGAAAAGTAGAAAATATGAAGCTTGTAGGTTATGACAGAAAATAATTCCCTAGTACCGTGATTAGGGTAATAAGAGGAAAATGGCAGAGAGGACATGAGAGAAATACTACCCAATAACCCTCAGTTCAGGGGAATTTGATATCTATATATATATATATATATTCATAAAACTAGGATACCCATTGTGGTCTAACTGGAGTGGGGGAATGGAGTGGGGAGTGAAGCCCAGAAAAAGAAAGGGAAGGGGAAATAGGCTGTAAATTTAAATATGAACACTGCTTATTAAAGTCAGAGAGAGATTATTCATTCATCTCCCCGTTAAATGAGAACTGTAAAATTCTCATTGGCTTTAGTATACTGTACTAGGACTTTTTTTATTTAAAAAAATGGATAGATATTTGTTCTGGAAGAAATACTGACATGCAGTAATTAGGTTCTGTGCCAGGTTGTAATTTGACATCCAAATATTGTGGCATTTCATAGAAAGGAAAAAATCTGAAACTTTGAATTGGCAGAGAAAAACACAATCCCACACTTCCCATTGAAGCAGTTCACTTTTTAAATTAAATTGGATGACTGAGCTGAAAACAATAAGGTGCATTCCAGTGCAAACCATAGCAGCCAACTCCTAGTGGCTGATGTCCCTCCAGCCCCCCCAATAAAATACTTAGGGAGATGCCCTCCCCCCAGGTTGATGGGCATTGCCATTCAAATGGTGTGTGTGTGTTGTGTCTTGGGCTTACCAATATTTTATTCAAGTTGGCACCCCTGATACAAACAAATGTCAAGCATTACACACATAGCAAAGAGAAATGAAATGCACAAGTATAAGAGGAGTGATAACTGGCAAGGCAAAAGGATGAAACTCAACGAGTATGCCTGAGACTTTTTTCTTTCTTTCAAAAGCCCTTAATGCAAAGCTGAATTTGAGCCAGGCTTCAGAAGAGCTTAGCTCCAGGCCCCATTTTCAGTGCTAGTACTCAGCCCCCAAAGACATGGCCTGGGATGTTAAGGCATGTATATTTTCTGATAAGCGGAATAATCTCACAACTCCTTCTAGCATCTTTTCCTTCCAGGCTTCTATTTTTAAAATGTACAAATGCCAGCAAAATTCTCCAGAGCCTGGCTTGGATGCGAACTTTGGGGGCTTGTGAAAGCCCAGCTCAAATGAGAAGTAAGCTTTTAAAGCCTCCTAAATTCTTAGTCAATGAAGATCAAAGCAATTCCTCCCCATCATCATTCATCCCTCCTAGGCTTCATTGTCCCCATCCCAGCTATTCCGACACAACGTATTTGCTCTCTTCCCTTCAGGTAGCTCGCAAGGGAGGTAAGTGGAAGCACAATCAGCATTTGCGTGGGAAAGGGGGAGGATTTCCCCCTATTTCTCTCCATTTCTGGGTAGCAACATGGCACGATAAGGGACCATAGTTATATAATTCTTTTGACGGTTTCTTCACAGTGCAATTTGCACGTGAGGAAAAGGGGGGAAATATATTGGGGCATGGGCTAGGAAGGCTTTGGGGGATGGGAAGGGCTGGTAGAATGCGTTTTTCTCCCAGCCCTAGACTAGCTCAGAAAAACAATACTGGACTTTTCTGATTTTATCAGGGACATATCTGTGCTGATCTGAACACAGCTGTGGAAAACTCACCCATATCTCTCTCTCTCTCTCTCTCTCTCTCTCTCTCTCTCTGGTCTAACCAGTGCTTTTTTTCTAAAAAAATGTTTAGGGGTACTCTCATTTTGACTCAAGAATATCACCATTTTGTAGTTCAAATTGGGAAAAAGAAATACAGTAAATGGACAAAAGTACAAAGATTCACAGAATGTTTTGGAGTATGCGTATCCCTGCATACCCCCAGAAAAAAGCACTGGGTCTAATCTTGTTACAGCTTGTGGTTTGTGAGAAGAGAACTTAATCACAGGCCTTGGCTCAGACAACATGCTAAACCAAACCTTGGCTTAGGTCAACGCAGGTCAACTGGGAAGAAGCAAAGTGGTTAGGAAATCCTCTCTGGCTGCTTGCACATTCTCAGAGTTTTATGAACCAAGCCTGAATGTGGCTTCTAAAAGGCTTCAGCTCCAATACGTTTTTCTTGCCCGCTTTTCCAAAACTGCATACTACATTCAAATATATTTAAGATAGCAACATTCATTTCACATGCTTTCATCTAGCTGCTAACATACCTGTAACTTCCCTACTTCAGTGCCTACTTGTCAGCAGCTTTTATACACAAAATCCAACACTAAATGTCAGTGAGCACACTGAAGATAACTGTTGGGAACAGTCTGGTAAAAGGCTATTGCCCTCCTTGTTTCTGAATCAATTGACCGTAGCAATTCAGCAGCAGTCAAGGACAGTTAGAGGTCACAATGACATAAGGCAGGCAGTTCTTCAATACTCCTAACAAAAGTTTAATTTTAACTTCTTTGAACTCTGATTGCAAAGGTGAAATTGTATTGGCATTTCACACTAAATAAAGAAGTATGACTAATCTCTCAACTACTACCAGTGTGTCTTCCTTAATTTATACTTACTGAAACAGAAAACAGCCTTTTAAACTACAGAAAATTTGGTGACTAGAAACATGAGGTCTGCATCATTGAAAATGGACCTACTTCTTCATCAAAAATAAATCCCATGCCTCTGCTGATGACCCAAATGGGCTCCACAAACAGGTCATTATCCTTACAAAAACAGGTTATGATTACCTTGTATTCTGAAAGCATGCATTCTTTTTCCTGTCAAATAGAGATCCTTTTCAGATCAATTTGCAGAATCATTTAGGTACTAGATATAAATCCATACCAATAAGTAATGTTAGCAAATGTAGTCAACAGTAGATTTCATCCCCCCTTCCCCACCCTTTGTTCCTCTAATGCATTAACACCATATTTTAAAGGAAATGTATAACAATTAAAATGTAATTATCCAATGAAAAGAACAGCATCAACAAATTATCTGAATAAACAAAGCTTGTAACCAACTATGTTCTGCTCAGAGTTGACTCATTGAGGAAGAAGAAGAGGAGGAGGAGGAGGAGGAGGAGGAGGAGTTTGGATTTGATATCCCGCTTTATCACTACCCTGAGGAGTCTCAAAGCAGCTCGCAATCTCCTTTCCCTTCCTCCCCCACAACAAATACTCTGTGAGGTGAGTGCGGCTGAGAGACTTCAGAGAAGTGTGACTAGCCCAAGGTCACCCAGCAGCTGCATGTGGAGGAGCGGGGACGTGAACCTGGTTCACCAGATTACGAGTCTACCGCTCTTAACCACTACACCACGCTGGCTCACTATTGAAGTGAATGGTGCTAAATTAGTCGTGTCCATTCAATACGATGGGTTTGCTCTAACATTGGATACAACCAAAATGCTGGATATAGCCCCAAATCCCCAGAATGGCTACCATCTTGGACATCATAGGTGAAAGAAAAATGTGAAAGAGGAGAGAAAAAGAAAAGGAAGAAAGAAAAGGAGGAGTGGTGGTGGTGGTGGTGGTGAGGAATACGTTGCATATGAGTGAACTGGATGTGGAAATAACATGGTTGCCAAACAGATTTCCACCCTGTATATCCCTTTCTATTACAGCATTTTTTATATTAAAAAAGATGCAACTAGAACAGTTTAAAATTTGCAAAACATCACAATTTGTGTATAAGGGTGACATAGTGAAATGTATCATCACATTTTATCCTTGGTAATGTTATAAAGCACAACCTCCTTTCCCCTTTTCTCTCTCTTCTTTCCTGTGCTCCTTTCCTCCTAATTACATTTCAGCTTATGCCCTTCTAAACTGTCCATAACATTAGATTTATCATTTAAATAAAAACAGTAAAAAAAATGGCAAACAAATACCATCCAATGCATTTCTGTCTTCCAGTAATAAATGGCTGCCATCTTTACACAAAGTGCCATGCAGCATTAACTTTTGCGGAATGAATATCTGCCCAAAGCAGCAATATTGCTCTTCAACATTACCTTCCAAAATTGGAAAGTTATTCCTTTATAGTTGTTATGTTTTTAATTTTTCAATTCCCAACAATAAGCATCTTGCACAGTACCCAATATTTGCTTAGTATCTGTGTATTATTTTTTTTATGCATCTTTTTCTAAGTCAAGTCCATGCTCGTTCTGAGCCACTGTCTATAAAATGAGAGTCTGTGTTCCCCATTCTCTAAAATAGGGAATTTTTCAAAAAGAAACATTCCTCAAATCACCCTGATTCACCTCTTTATTTGCGCTCCATGCAGAGCTAATCCACACCCCTATTAAATGTTTCTACTGGTTCTGTATTATTATTTTCAGCACAGCTCTGAGTTCCATTTAATAATACAAATAGCATTATAAAAGTAAACCCCCCACCCCATGGACAACGGCATCAGCCCTTCATACATTAATTTGAAACTAATAAATGATATCCATCTGAGCCCATCCACTAGCAGAATGGACTTCCACTCATGCAATAGGACTTCTTCCTTACCTCACTCTGTAGCCTCCTACTTGCCCACCAAATCTGTTTTGTTAAGGTTGGGGGACTCTCTGAAAGAGATCTGGAGGGTGGGATAGTGGTCTGCTGGTGGAGGAGAGGAAGTGAAAATTCACTTGCAAAACATTGGCTATCATCCACTGTGTCTATCTAGGTACTCAGAGGTTGCTGGTATCTATCACAAGGATATAAGTATAATTCTCTAGAGCAATAGCTTTTGGGAACTTGCAATCCTCTTCCAACAACAAGAGCTAATGAGCTTAGCACCAAGAACAGGTATATTTTGTCCCAAATATTCTAGCACCAAATTCACTGGCTGAAACTGGGTGTTAATGGTGAGGGTAGTTTCCTGAGGAAAGGTGCTGAAGGCTTTAGAACTTCTCTTTCTTTCATATATTATTTGTTACAAGAGCACAGTTTTCGTCTTTTTTCCCCCCTGAGAGTGAGGCAAAATACAGCTAAGCATATTTGGAGGATAAAGGAGGATGGGCAATTTTATGAGATAAAAGGAAGGCAGAGAGAGAAAGATAGTTAATAAGAGAGGGTGAAGGAGATAAAATACAGAAAGTCACCTTACAGATAAAAGATTTGAATATATTACTCTTCTTGCTCTGAATTCAGCTATGTTTACAAGAAAGGCATCAATCCCCTGCTCCCTATATTATTCATCGCAATTCTTGAATTATATTAGAGACTGTAGGTTTCTCATTACTTTATTTTAGAGGCATACTTATAGCATTAGACGGTAGATGAACACATTAGAATGGAGTCTAATGAAATGAATGAACTCAAACAGGGCAAAGGATAGACCATAGATTTAGGAACTATAATGTGATATAGTAAGGATTGGATCCATATCATAAGGATGGTGTGGTTTACATATGCCATGTTCACATCCCACCCCTCTTTGGTAGCATTAAAACTGCGCTGATCACATGTGGCAGAATGAGGTGAGATGCAAGTGATAAAATTATGGGGTGCCAAATGTACTATACTACTTTAGACTAAAGAAGTGTGGGGTGTCACATTTTAGATGATCTTTGGCATTGACCCAATAACCCACCAGCTAGGTAGATTTTTACACAGGGATAATTAAAAATGGCATTCCTTCCACAAGAAGCGGTACAATGCCTTTTCTGTTCTCAGAATTCTGCAGCCTTATTCTGCAGACCAGGCCACCCTGAGATGACCTAGGAGGCACATGCTTTGTTGTTCTAATGATGAGCAAGAGCTGAATAACAATCTCTAAAAGTGATCTGGTGGGTTCATGGAAGGTTCTGGAGGGGTTGTTGTGGGAGTTAGTGGTACACTAGTTCTCAGTTGCTTGGCAAGAGGAACAGGAGTCGTGGAAGAGTGTCACATCTGAAGGAATGGTCTTGTGAAGGAGGAATTCAACATTTTTCTGTCTCTGCTGTTGAGTGTCCAACCTTTCTCAATCAATGGATTTAATCTGCCTTGTGACTTTAAGTTGTCATTGGTAGGATACCTGTTGTTTTCTAATTATATTTTGAGAAAATCATTATTGATATTCGCAGAGCCTGTGAACTCTGCTCATAGTGCACCGTTATAACTCCTATTCGTGGGGAGCTAATCCTATGAGGCTTGATTAACTCTCACATAGCTTTCCTCATGGAAAGTGTTTTTGCAGCATGCAAGGGCTTAGGTGTAGAAAGCAGATTCACAATATGAAAAAGGAAGGGATTTAAAAAGAAGGGTCTCTGACTTCTTTGGTTTGCTTCGCTTGTACTACTCTGTTACTCAGCATAAATGGGGAAGGGCCATAGCTCAATGGTAGAGCAGTTGCTTTGCATGCAGACTGTCCCAGGCTTAATGCCTGGCATCTTCAGGGAGGTATGGAAGACTTGTCTGAAATCCTGGAGATTCAGTGTCAGTCAGTGTGGACAATATTGAATTAGGTGGACAAGTGATGGGACACAGTCTGAGGCAGCTTCTTATGTTCCCATGTACATGGATGGTAGTGGTAATAAAGCCAAACTATTTGTGTTGTTGTATTTGATCTCTTTCTGAGCCTAGTCTTACAAATTGGGCCTGAGGGTATATTTGTTCTTTCAGCAGCTCTTGTGGAAAACATCATCAAAGTGGTTTTGTGTTTGAAGAACTTTGAAAAGCACCGTAGGGATCTTGGGCAAGGTCTTGGACTCTCTAGGGAAAGCAAAACAAAAGAAGTCGGTTAGTGTCAAGGAGCTGTTAGGCAAGCACAGGTCATCCATGGGGCAGGAAAGACCATGAGGCAATTCGCTTTTATTCACAGAAAGTAACAACACAGCAAGAGGTCCTCTAGGTTGTCCCATCTAGCTGGAGACATTGCTGAAGCTGACCACTGGCTCTGCCTTTCCCCTCTAGCCTCTCACTCCCTTCCAAGCCTATCTGGGCCTGTCTGGCCCATTGCTCAGCAACGTGTAGGATTCACCTGAAGTGGGGTGTCGGGGAAGAGAAGAGCCAGCAGGACTGGGACTGTCCTGCTGCTGGGTAGAGGGGCCACCTCTGACTCCTCTCTATCTTAGTCTGGGCTCACACTGAGACTCTAAGCCTCAAGGCCTGTCATGGGCGGGTCTCCTTCTTCTGACCCCCCCACTGATCACTCAAACCTCCTGCTTCTAGCACCTCCCAGCTCATCCTTTCCTCAGACTGCTGCCCAGTGTCACAGTGCCATCATCCGGGGTCTAAGTCTTCTTCTTCTGTGTCCTCCCTGGAGGACTCTTGGGCAGGTGGTGCCCACCACTCTTCCTCATCTAGCCAGTTCCTGACAGGTGGTGACTTGACTGCTGCCAAAAATAATCCTGCAGCTCTGACTCGTTGCAGCCATAGCATGTGAAAGCAACCACAAGGAACAGCCTATTGATGTGTGGCGCTAGTATGTGAACTAACCATGCAATCCCATGGGTCTACTTGGTTGTGACTTAGGTGCATTATGGTTGTGACGCAAAACCCAGACCAAATGGAATTGGGGTTTGGTGGCAGACATATTGCCAAACTACCATAAACTGAACCTTTGCTGCATCCTCCTTAACACTGATTATGCCAGTTTCCTGCCACTATTCCTTGATTTGTGCCATGAAATCAAGGCTAATAACTCCAGGGGTACTGTTTCACTAAATGCATTCATTCGGGGTGATTTCAGAATCTACACACCCAAAGCAAATCTGTTGAAACGTCCCATATTCTAATCTGTTAAAATCTCAATTAATGGCACCACTGAGGCATGTCTCTGATCCAGAAAGCAAGTGTATAAGCCCCCGCCCCCACCATGGTATCATACTCTGTGCCTCTGTGCAGCAGTGGTTGTTGTTGTTGTTTTTAACCTTATCAGCAAAGGAGCTCAATTGAAGCAGAATGTTTCATTTGGAAGAAAATAAATAAATAAATAAATAAACGTGCGCCTACCTTCTTTACAGTCTAAGCAACACCTCCGTTCAATTTTCAGACTCGTTTTCAAGGTGACTATTCCCTGTATCTTTCTTTCATAGGCTGCTGCTCTTTTTTTACGTCGATGCCAAAGAATTTATTTTGTCTAGAAGACAACACTGGAATTTTAAAGCCGTAATGAGACTGCAGAGGTTTTTCTAATCGGACTCATTAACTACATTTCAAATTGAAAGGAAATTCTTTTGCTTTGGGGGAAGGTCACTTGTACATTTATTTCACACACACACATCAGATATCCAGTGGAAAGTCTTGTGGTGAAATGCAACTGCAATCTACAACTGGGCTATTTGCACTAGGACAGTTAAAGCAGTGTTAATGTTTCATTAACTAGCTCTTACATTCCAGACTGAGGTGGGTTGTAATTTAGCTTAAGCAACATGGGAAGTAGAAACTGGTGCTCAGAGCACCATTTCCAAGGCATGAGTTTTCAGTCATTTCTTCCTTTCTTCCTTGGCTGAAATGCGGTGACTTTCTACAACAGGGGTGGAACTTTATCAAACACATTGTGTATCAGGGATAACTAACGTGGTGCCCTCTAAATGTCAGTGGGACTGCAGTTCCCTTCAGGCCCAGTCAGCATCGCCAGTGGTCCAGGATGATGGCAGTTGTAGTTTGAAAACATCTGAAGGGCACTGTATTGGCTTCTGCTGCTCTACAGCATGATTACACCATGTTTTCTCACATAGGTTCCCTGCTAGACATTTTAGCAGAGCAGCTAAACCTAAAATTGTGTACTTTGGGCTAGAAGTATGATGTATGGCACACATATTGGGCCAAACACACAGATGGAGAACCCAACAAGCAGTGTCTCCTTAGAGCAGGAGAGTGAAAACCGTGTACACCTGTCTTTAAGTTTTGTGCCCATTCCATGGTTCATTGGTTCAAGGGGCCTGCAACGAGCCTCCCAGCCTGCAGAGACCCTGCTATCTTCACACTACAGCCTCCAAGTCACCAAGAGTCATCCCTTTACAGAGCTGGACTGGGGGGTTGGCAGGGACCAGCTGTTTTTTTGTTTGAATCTATAACTTTATTCAAACCACTGCCCCAGGTCTCTGTCTGGGCCTGCCCCCTTGCTTCTTTCAAGATCTTGTGTTCTCCTCAAGTAAAGCTTCTTATTTCACTTCATTACTGATTTCTACTTTTTACATTTTATTTTTATAAGTAGAAAGAAAAGCAATGAGAACAAACACAGCATTAAAAAGCCTCTCTCCCACACACAAAGAGGCATATGAATTCACATTCCCTGTCAAAATGCAGAGTTGGGAACTGGGATTTACTCTAACTGGGCCACTGCATCTTGTTTTCCCTGAAGGAGGCATTTATTGAGCTAATGCATGTTTCCAAACATGCCTTTCCTTGGTTGCTTTCTGTTGGGACTCTTCCCCCCTCCCCCCACTCACTTTTGCATCTTGGCCACCAGTCGAAGTTGCCGAAACAAAATGCATGAAGCTTTGTTTTCCCTTTTGCCTCAGTTAAAGGCGTAGCTGCTTCATAGAGACCTCAGTTATCCATTTTGGGTAAGACATTGCTTGTTCTTGGGCAGAGGGAAGAATCTCAGAAGCAAAGCTAGATACTGCTCGAGCCAATGAGGATTCCAGGTACTTTCTGTATGAGTCTTTTCAGAAGTCAGCTCCACTTCACCATGGGGAGGAGTTGAGGTGGACCGCGTGGCCACCACTCTCCCCTGGGGGGTGGGGGACAAAGTCCCATGTTGCCCGGGGGATTCCAGCCACATCAGTGACCGGCCAGCCAATCCGCTGGCTGGTGGGGTCGTGGCCGGGACCATTTAAGCAGAGGCACGAGCCAGAGGGCTTCCTCTTGGCTTGCTTCCTCAATCTCCTGCCCTCCCTACCTATTTTGCCGGTTTTAGTCATTGGTCTTGCTATGGACCATGGTTGGTCCCCGTTGAGGGGCCTGGTAGGAATTTTTCCACTTGGCAAAATTGGCACAGGCCATTTGGTTTTCGCCTACCTCATAGCAATTGTCACAACTTTGTTAGGTTGGCGGTTAGGCATTGTTTGACCTTATGAGGGAGGAGAGGAGGTGTGGCCATCACCTGCCCCTCTAAGCTTAAGGGTATTCCGTTAAAGGAATCCAGGGGTGTGGATCTTGTCCGAAGCCCGGGGAGGGGCTGGGGCCATGACACGACCCTGAGGGGAACACCTGGGGGAGCTCGAGTTGGTATGCATCGACGGGGCTCCCCCTTCTGGTGGTTTACCCTTACCGGACTCTCTGCACAACGGGCAGGAGTCAGATATAGTCGGGTCCATTCAATGCTTAAGCCAATACCGCTCACATATTGTAATCAATAAAGCTGTGGCCAAAATTTGCCCAATAACATTAATCAAATATCTGTGTCCTTGTGTGTGTTATTTCTTAACGAGGAGCTGGTTTCGGGGTCTCAACAAAAAACTGGTTTTCGCCAGGCTCTTCAAAGAGGCTCCAAGGAAAGAATGAAGTAAAGGTGCACTGGACCTTCCCATTTATTTTTTAGACCTGAGCCAAATGCCAGCAGAAAGCCCATTGCATGATGGAGTGGGGTGGGGTGAGGAGGGGAGGGAGAGGTGCCTTTCACTTCCTGCAACCTATATTGCATAATTTGTGTAATGCTCATTACCATGAGTACCCTAGAAAACATTTCCCATTTGATGGGAACAGTAGGAAGCTTGCTGAAAGCTAGCAATTAATTAGTGAAACACCATATGCTAATAGACATACAGCAGATGTGTGTACATGGGAGACTTCAATATAAAATTCCGCAATTGCAATTCAGGCAAGCAGAGAAACAAATTGTTGTGTCCAGAGAGTCTTTAGAAGGTAACGTGACTGCTTTTGCTCTCAGTACTCAGGTGCGTTAAATCTTGGCGCTACATGCCAAAGTCAAACTAGATACCATGATGGCAGATTGGCAGCTGAGGGTTATATATTTGTATGTTATGACTTGCAGTTCATCCATTAATAAATTGCACTTGTTTTTTTTATCAGTTACACTCACATCCCACAACTCTTTCCTAAGAAGTAACGAAAAGGAAGACGTGAAACTGAAATGGGTCAAAGTACACCTGTGATGGCCTGGGATTCCGATTCTGAGAGTGAACCGGAGGAATCCCAGCCGGCACAGGAGTCCCCGCCTCCAGGGCCGGCTGAACTGGGGCAAGGCCTAGATTCTGAGGAGCCTGCACCTGTGCCAGATCCTCAGGAGCAGGCACCAGGTGAAACCATTCTGGCCCCAGAGGTGCTTGAGGACTCAGTGTCTACAGGTGAGCCTTCCCCGGGGCCCAGTAACCCTTCGGCCTCTCCTGAACTGCAGAGGCTTAGGGCAGAGAGGCGAAGGGAACTGGTTTCTCCCAGGAGGAGTGCTCGCCTTAAGGCCAGGAGAGGCGGGGCTCCTGGGGGCCGGGACCGCCCCTGGCCTTAGAGAAGATAAAGGGCAGTCAGCCCGGTCCCAGGTTGCGGGAGCAACGTCGTCATTGAAGAGCTGTTTTGGCCAGCATCCAGTCCTGTTCCTCCAGTGTTCCTGTTCCCCGCCCGGCTACCTGCTTCTGATCTTCGAGTGTTCCTGTCCCCGCCCGGCTCCCTGTTTCGGACCTCACCTCGCACTTTGTGGACTATCTCCAGGCTAGTGACTTAGGACTGAACTTTGACTACGGTAACAGTAACCTTCCCCCCGGGACCAGCACAACACCAAAGGAGAAGGCCTTTCTCCCCCTCCTTCTGAAGAGAAATAGGAGGGGAGAGCCCAGAGACTATAGGGTCAAGGCAACCCATGGAATGACTCCTCTGCTATGTCAAACTGTTTATGATGAATGCAAACTTACCACATTCACACTTTCCAAAACAATATGGCAGCCTTCAAAAACTGCACTACTTTCAATTTTGCGGTGTAGTTTTTCAGCCATGTGGTGCTTTTCCTTTTCATAGTGGGCCAAGGGGAAGCCCCCCCCCCTTTTTTTTTTTACACAAGAGTTTCCTTACCAGGATGTGGCCAATTGAGTTTCTCTCCTATTAGGTTCATTGGATCTTAAATCCGGGGAAGCTAACACTTTTGTGGACTACAACTTCCATCACCAATGTCTGTGGAATATGGGCAGGGAGCTGGAGCCCACAACATTTGGAAAACAGTATGCTCACAAGGTCCGTATAGTAAAAGCTATGGTTTTCCCAGTAGTGATGTATGGAAGTGAAAGCTGGACCATAAAGAAGGCTGACCGCCGAAGAATTGATGCTTTTGAATTATGGTGCTGGAGGAGACTCTTGAGAGTCCCATGGACTGTAAGAAGATCAAACGTATCCATTCTTAAGGAAATCAGCCCTGAGTGCTCACTGGAAGGACAGATCCTGAAGCTGAGACTCCAATACTTTGGCCACCTCATGAGAAGAGAAGACTCCCTGGAAAAGACCCTGATGTTGGGAAAGATGGAGGGCACAAGGAGAAGGGGACGACAGAGGACAAGATGGTTGGATAGTGTTCTTGAAGCTACCAGCATGAGTTTGACCAAACTGCAGGAGGCAGTGGAAGACAGGAGTGCCTGGCGTGCTCTGGTCCATGGGGTCACAAAGAGTCGGACACGACTAAATGACTAAACAACAACAAATGCTCACTACCTATGCCTTGCACTGATAAGAAATGAAAACCTCTAATCACATTGGATCTTTAAAGCTGTAAATTAACCCAAGAGTTGTATATATTATAATTAGCTGCATGTACATAAGGGGAAAAGAAGTGGAAATGTTATGAAAATGTTCATAATTCTGGATTTGATAGTGTAGTTCTTCAAAATATAATCTGTCTGTCTGTCTGTCTCTCTCTCTCTAGCTCTCTGTTAATCCATAGCACATTTTGCTATAGATTTCGCCGTTGCAAACAGTATTATGCCAGAAATTGCTGGGCAACCCATGTGAATTTTGGTGAATTTCCTTAAAAATAGCTTAACAACTTTTGGCAAAAAAGCTCAACCACTGGATTTTCACTTTTTGAAATATGGCAACCATAATACATTGTGCTGTGTGTTGATGACAAAATTTCCTTACCTGTGCTTTGTCAAGGCATGAATTTCATTCTTCATTTAACACATGAACATTGACTTTATAAAGCTATGTGGGGAGTAGTGGATTTGGCACAGTAATGTAGGACTGAAATTATTTATTTCTAAAATTAATACGCCATCAGTAAAGTCAATAGTATCTTCTTTTAGCAGCTTGCAAATACAGTAGAAAATAAAAAGCACACATGCAACACAAAACAAATCAAGACAACAATAAGAAAACACTAAAAAATTCAAATACTAATAATAGCCTTTTCACCAAGCTGCCTATAAAAAAGTACAAACAGAACTATTTATTAAAACTATGTTTGCTGCATACCTCCTTAATAAATTACCCACATAGATTTTTAATGCACAAATTGACTGAGCATAAACTTTTGCAATTTTAAAACTGTTTATAATCTATAAAAAGAACCAGCCCTCCTGCTGGAGCAATCTGTCATAGAAAGCAATGAGAATGAACCTGTAACTGCTTGTGATATAAGATTCAGAGAAGTGCATAGTAAGTAGTGTAATACCAAGAACAAACCAGCAGAGGTCATCAAATCAGGAATAAATGAATGTAGGCAATGGGAGGAAAGAGAAAGTGGCAGACAGACAGACAGACAGACCAACAGACAGACAGAGGGGGTTAGACAGGGAGACAGAATTAAAAAAAAAATTAGTTGGGCATTCATAAAGATGCTACTGTGGAGTCAGAGTCAAGAGAGCACCAAAGCCAATCAACAATTTGCACGCGGCCAACTCAAGTCTAGCTAAATGGGACTGCAAGTCTCCGAGAGGTCAAAAATAAAAGGCAAACAATACAAAATTACATCAGCTGCAGTGGCCAAAATCATCCATTAATAAGATCTGATTAATTGATTTGCCAGACTGGAGAACAATTCTGCTAGAACCTCCTGAAAATCAAACAACCATACAACATCAAAGCGAGTTTTACAAATAGAGTAATGATATGGGTCAAATAAGCCCTTTGTTTGCATTAAGGAAAAGAATTGCTTACGCCTTCATTATTTAATTGAGCATCTACTGGAAACTGTTCAATTAACTCTGGCTTTTATCCTAAACGGAAACATTAATGAACAAGAGGGTTTGTTTTTGCTTTTGTCTGGTAGCCGATGAAGGTTGTTCTAGGAAGACCCGATCACCCACCATTAGGCAGAGGGAGGTAGCTGCCTCAGGCAGGACATGCTGTGAGGGCAGTGGCAGCTTCCAGTGACACACCCACTCCACGAAAAGTATTTTAATGTTAAGAGGGGGATTCACCTAATGAAGCCTTTCAGCGGAATCCCTGTGTCTTCCACTCTAAATGTTGTTCAAAGAAATTTAGCACTTTCTAAAACAGAAAGATATCCAAGTGAGCAATTAGTACCGCTTTTACCTTACTGGAGCCCTAACATTTCCACTGGCATTCACAGTTCCCATCTGGGCCTTCAGCTGGGTCATAAGGTCGCCTTGTTTTCGGGGGGCATGCTTGCCATTTGCTTTAGTCTCTTTGGTGCACCGAACAATACATTTTGGAGAGGGCAATGTGAGTGGCACTCGGGTAGCTTACTGGTAGAAGCAGAGGAGCAAAGGGACCCATGTCCTCATACTGAAGAAACGAGCTAAGTGAAGTGAAAATGGTACCTTTAGTGGTCAGGAAGTTTGGGGTTTAACTAGTGAGGGTTTTGCCATTACTTTAGATTTGTGTTTTTTAAGTGCCCTGGCATTGCCTATTTTGAACTAAGATTCCACAGGCAGTACACTGAGCCTCCAAACCAGGAAGACAGGGGCAGACAGGAGTGCCATGTTGGCCTTTGCCACAGGCAACAAAATGTCTTGAGCTGGCCCGGTGCCAGGTTTATGTATAAGCTAAACAAGCTATGGGACGTGGATGGTGCTGTGGGTTAAACCACAGAACCTAGGACTTGCCGATCAGAAGGTCGGCGGTTCGAATCCCCGCGACGGGGTGAGCTCCCACTGCTCGGTCCCAGCTCCTGCCAACCTAGCAGTTTGAAAGCACATCAAAGTTCAAGTAGATAAATAGGTACCGCTCCGGCGGGAAGGTAAACGGCGTTTCCGTGCGCTGCTCTGGTTTGCCAGAAGCGGCTTAGTCATGCTGGCCACATGACCCGGAAGCTGTACGCCAGCTCCCTCGGCCAATAAAGCGAGTGAGTGCCGCAACCCCAGAGTCGGTCACGACTGGACCTAATAGTCAGGGGTTCCTTTACCTTTTAAACAAGCTATAGCTTAGGGCCCCACTCTCTTGGCGCCCCCCCCCCATTGAAGGGGGGAAAACTGGATGTACATTTCCAAAATGTAAGATAAAAAACAAATAAAATAAAACCTACATACAGCAACAGTGTTTGTGTAGGCTCCTATGATGTAAATAATGGGCCCCGTCTGCTATCCTGCTTCCTAAAATATCACTGGTTTGCTCATTTGTATATCTAGGGTGCCTACATTCTGCATGGACTGGTTGCATGGCAACATGTGCAAATGGCTTTAAATATCTGTTAGGTCCATATATTACCATATAGCATATATTCAACACAAAAAACAGCGACAATTTGTTGTTGACAAAGGACAGCTGGACATATAAAGGGCTCCATTACCTTCAGTAGCTTAGGGCCTCATCAAACCTAAATCCGGCCCTGAGCTGGCCCTATAAACACCTCTTACTGCCACATGTATGACAAGCAATAGTAAAATACAAAGCAGTTCCTTAGTCCTGAAAGGATGTGCTGTACCATCATGCACCAAAGAGGTCTGTTATTCAGTCATGCTTGGTGGGGCAGTGAAGGCAGGGTGTTTTGGGCTCCCGGCTACCAAAGGGGTAAGCACTGCTGCTACTTACTGGGGGGTGGGAGCACGACACAGGGAGCTCCGTGCAAGCATAGGTGGTGGCATCAGATCAGTGCTCCTGATGTTGTAATGGCGATGCACTGCTTTGTGCTCTCCCGTGCCACCACCCAGGAAGTGGTGCTGCCTGTTCAGAAGCCAGGTGTACAACACCATCCCTCCTTTGCTGACCCCACAACCACTGCTGCTATTAATAATCACCAAAGTGATAATGTTATATTGGAGCTACAGCCACAGCTATTGTTGTGAAACTATCATGAGGTGGCACCCTGTTCTCTGTCAGAGAAGGAGATCTAAAAGAGGCCTTTGATTTGTATATTGGAAGTGCAGCCATGTTAACAAGAACACAAGCTTAAGCTCTTTGTTTGGTGTTGCTCATAAAAGTTTTGACAGTGTTTTACATAAATGTTTTGTCCTACTTTGCCAGAAGGCTGATGACTGAATGAGGCACTTGCCAATTAGAGAGAACCACAAGGCAGGCAGATTTTCTTGTGAAGACTTGTGCTATTCCCTTTCATTAAGGGGGGGGGGGGAACCCCTGACAAGATGTACAAGTGAAACCTTTTTTTAAAAATACCAACAGGCGGATGTGGGAGAAAGTGGTTTACTTATAAGGTTATATGTGGGATGTTTTCATACATGATACAAAGGCTTGATTTTACACATTATTATTTCCCTGAAGAAACAGGAATTACTTCCTCTTTAGCACTTCTGTCGAACCTTGGCCCAGCACTTGGAGCCTAAAAAACCAAACAAACATAATAATAGGAGAAGTCAGGATACTCCTTGTGGAAGAGATGTGGATTCTGCTTTCCTAAGGTCTAGGAAATACAGCCACTCCTGTAAGGTCTGTAAAATTTAAAAGTGATTATATGTAGCTTGTCAAATCTGTTTGATGCTGCATCTCTTTTTCCTTCTATTAAAGGTTATGCTATATTAATCTAATATATTAATAACCTTCTGTTAAAGGTTATTAATATATTAAAAACAACAACACCACCAACTTTGAGTTTGGCTGTGCTGGAGTAAGGATGGAACAAGGTGGTTGTTGTTGTTTTTTGACATTTCTCATTCCCCCCTTTAATCTTCTGTGTTTGTTCCCTGAAAAGCAGTTCCTGGGGATTGAGATGTCACAGAAAAACACACCCACATGTCCACAAATGGAAAAGCCATTGGGGGGGCAGGACAAAGGTCCAAAATGCATCTAATCCTAAATATAACGCATAACACAAGCTGACAGGGAGTTTAAAGATGGAAACGTGGAAACTGTATCATGTCGGTGCAAATACTGGTTTATATGGTCCTCCTTAAGCCATAACCAGTCTGCTCCAGTCTTGATTGAATATGGTGGTTGTAGATGTACCCAGTGCTATTCTTCTAGAGAAAGAGGTGCCAGAACTGAGTTCAGGTGAGTTCTGGCTAAAAAAAGGCCCTGGACTTACCTGTTTGCTTTTCAGGTTCCTTTTTTAATAGAGGGACCTCTTGCTCTGAAGTGGTGCTTAAATTTTGTTTACTTGTTCCCAACAGTGTATTTAACTTTGTGACTATGCTGCTGGTTATGTTCTGCTTATTTAAATTGTGTTTTTAACTAATTATCAGAGATGCCTATAGGGCCAGTTTATCACCCCTTGTGGTTTTATAATTCCAAACAAATAAATAAGAAGAAGCCCTGCTGCTTCCCAGGCTGCACAGCACACATTTCAGTGGGT
The DNA here is from genome assembly GCF_964106645.2 of Podarcis pityusensis. Taxonomy (NCBI): domain Eukaryota; kingdom Metazoa; phylum Chordata; class Lepidosauria; order Squamata; family Lacertidae; genus Podarcis; species Podarcis pityusensis. Next base: position 45,928,537 of record NC_138029.1, on the reverse strand, counting down.
TGTCCCACAACAGATGCAGCACTGCTTCAGGCCCACGGCTAAGTGCACAATAGCAAACTACTTGGTTAATAGCAAGAAGTGGGAAGGGTACTGCACCTCCTCCCTGTTCTTTCCCTTACTGTTTAATTTCATGCCAGCACTGGTCTCCAAACTAGTGGCAAACTGGTGTGCTGGTTTTGTGCTGTTTTTTGTCGCAAACCCCACTTAATCCAAAAGCACTTCTCTACCTTACTAACCCCTATGCTGAGCATTTATGGACCAGAACTGGCACTGAAAACCAGCCACATTGTAGGTACATGTGCTCTTTAATATTACCCCTTCACTCTTGATGAAACTCTTGATTGCTGTGAACTTTGTGATCAACCCACCTGATCTGTGAGCCTTTGTCTATTTGGCCATTCAATTCTCTTGACTGTTTCTTGCATATACAGTCGTACCTCTGCTTACGTATCCCTCTGGATACATAAACTTCAGGTTGCGAACATGGCAAACCCAGAAGTGTATACTTCTGGGTTTCACTGCGCGCACATGCACAGAAGCGCGCAATCGCGCCGCGTGCGTGTGCAGAAGGGCCCCTCCAGTTATGAAGTTTTCAGGATGCGGCTGGGTCTCCAGAACGGATTCCATTCGTAACTGGATGTACCACTGTATTTTACATGAATATTGTTACCTCTCCAGAACTAAAATATTCTCTTACATATTTATGGAGATTTGAAGTTACAGATAGCTCTGTGCTATACCTAGTGTTTGGGGTTGGTGCAAGGCAATTGGAATACATCCACAGTTCCCAGGGAGCAGTGAATAATGTGCAGGGGTGTGAATCTCTGTGCTTGTGCCAACATTACAAATCTGGGGAGAACTCTCAGAAAGGTGACACAAGTGCTGGTGTTTGTGTGAAAGCTTGATGGGAAAGCTTTCCATCAAATCACTTCCAAACTGAGTCAAGAAAGGTTGGTTCATTACGAGTCTAGACAGGTGGCCTGACATCAAGATGTTATACCATGCTCTCTCTGCATGACTTCATAGACAGCTCCCTCCTGTCTATTAACTGTTGACTGTAGGTTTCGACTCCCCCTGGTGGCAAGCATTCTCCATGATAGCATGATTATTTCTGCAATTTTCATTGCCAACTTGAATCCCTAGAAACATGGGCTAAAGGTTTGTTTGTTTTTAAGAACATTTGAATGGTTTTCACAATTTTAGATTTCGTTCTGAGGTGCATAATGTTGTTTTAAAAAGGGGAAATATGTTTTTCCTTCCTAAGTTGTGTTTCCTTTTTCCAAGTGGAACAGATTTGTTGGATACAGTTTGTTAGGCTAGGCTACTGTCATATTTGCTGGGCAGCGATGTACCCAGTTAATAGGAAGAATCAGCTGTACTAGAGAGTATAGTGAGGTAAATGAGGACCCAGGGAAAGTCATATTCCCCTTGGTGTGTGAAGCAGCATTGATGCAGTCTGTTTGTGCAGCTGGCAAAGGAGATGACTGGATGTAGACAAACATTATGTAGGCTGAGGTTGACATGGTTCAAGATGACAAGTGCAACAATGAACTTGGTCCTTGGGTTGAAAAAATTATCCACCACCCCTGGCTTAAATGGAGCTTCCAGAGCAGCATGCCAGGGAATTCTAGTTGACAGGGAACAGCAACAGAACACGGGCTATTGCCTTTGAGCATGGCTTGTGGGCTTCCCTGAGGCATCTGGATGGCTACTGGATATCTTTGTGGAAGCTTGATGATGAAGCAGATGAAGCTTGCATCTATACTTCTGCTGACCCAAGTCACTGCAGGCCACAGAAGACGATACTCACATATCACATAGGTTTCTTATCAAACGATAGATTAATAAAACCTATTGGCTCCTGCTGTACTTTAGTGTTTCCAGGTGGATCTGTGGTTGGCCTGACACAATGTGGGCCAGCCATAACTGTCATGCCAGATGTGTGCCTTCAGGCATTTTAAAGAGATGTCTAAAAATATCTAACATAAGCTGCACAGTGATTATACAGGTTCAGTGTCATCGTTTGTCCACCGGAATGAATATTAATAGCTAGATTCTTGTAACCTGGTTTCACGTAAGCATGGAAACAACTCACAGTGTCCCTGATATCTGCCAATTGAGCAATAACTGTTGTTAGAGCATTGCTGCAAAACCATGAGATACTTAACTTGGAAAAGTGCAAGGAACATCTGTCTCTGAGATTGCAGCTTTAGGAAGGAGGGATTTATGAGTCCATTGACGTCCAGTCCATCCCAGTTCTGCAGGGGGCCAGGGCTAAGTCAGTCTTGGCCCATTTCCATGCTAATTTTAAAGGAAAGGTAGTTAAAAATCTGCATGGAAACATGAAGGTAAAAAAAAAAGACTTGAGAGGTAGTCTGAGGGCAGCAGTGCCTCTTCTGTTCGTCTAAAGATACTTCATTTTGTTAAATTGTTAAAATTGGTAAAACAGCCACCAAGGCCTGCATGGGGCTCCTTGAGTACTTGTTGTTCTATGACTCTTGGGGGGAAATGGTACCCAGAAAACGTCACTGTCCTCATATAAAACCTTTGAATCAGGGACCATTTTTGTCATATGCTTTATGCTTTATGTACATCAGCAATGACCACCACCACAAATCACTACTGTACCAGCTATTCCCACTAGATGCAGAAGAATTACAGTGGTACCTCGGGTTACATACGCTTCAGGTTACATACACTTCAGGTTACAGACTCTGCTAACCCAGAAATAGTGCTTCAGGTTAAGAACTTTGCTTCAGGATGAGAACAGAAATCGTGCTCCGGCGGCACGGCGGCAGCGGGAGGCCCCATTAGCTAAAGTGGTGCTTCAGGTTAAGAACAGTTTCAGGTTAAGTATGGACCTCCAGAACGAATTAAGTACTTAACCTGAGGTACCACTGAATGTGCCCACGCACTCAAAAAGTTCAGCAATGAGTAAATTCAAGCTGCCCAGCATATGAATTTATTGAATCTCAATAGATAGGTGATAGATAGATAGATAGATAGATGATAGATAGATAGATAGATAGATAGATAGATGATAGATAGATAGATGATGATAGATGATAGATAGATAGATAGATAGATAGATGATAGATAGATAGATAGATAGATAGATAGATAGATAGAGATAGATAGATGATAGATAGATAGATCACGTGCTATTCATATAAAGAATATGTACAAGATAAAGTTTGTGTTCCTTTATACAGGACAGCTTAACGGTGTATATTTACATGGAAAAGAAAAGAACAACATTCAGAAGCAGAACAACCACGAAGCAAAATGAGTCAGCATTAGCGAAAGGGAGAAAGATGTAGCTCTGTTGATGAGAATAAAATTATTGATGACTCAGAAATGCCTGAGAAAAGTAAATTCTTGCTGAAAATGTTCTTTCAATAGGAAAAGGGGGCAATTAAAATAACAGTATTAATGAATAGGGGTTTGAATGCAGATCTAGATAAAGCTTAATATAATTTCATTTAGCTCAGAAGACTACAGTTTCTAAATGAATTAAAAGACTTCATTTAAAAATGAAGTCTAATAATAGCTCTAATAATTAGGCTGTGAAATTCTCACTGATCAAAAATGAATGCAGGGAGGGCAGCCTATTTATATACGGAACCTTTGCAAATAGTTTGAATGTTTATCTGTATTTAGTAAATGCAGTTTGAGCATCATTTGCATGAGCATGTTAGCTGTGCTGCTTCCACAGCAATTGTATATCTCAATATATTATTTATTATTCTCAACAAAGCATATTGGATTCCTACATTGCAGGCAGTTACTTCCAGTGGTTTAAATGAGAGATTTGATTTAACAGTGGTTCTGTAATAATAAGGTTAATTCTTTAACATTTATTTCCACTTTGAATATGATAGTTTGATGGCCATTGGTGTTATTCAAAACTTATGTGGCACAAATGTATCACTGCCCCTTTAAGGAAGTGGGTGAAGGTTGACCCAGCTGATATAAATAGTGACCTAGGTTGAGTTTTTTCCCTTCCTCTGGTCAAGGAAGATAGAATTTTGGGCCTTTTGTGAGTACACTGCAGCTCAGTTGGAAACCAGTAAGTGTAAGTAACTTTGTTTTGATATTTTAATGTCATGTAGTATGCGATAAAGCTGGGATTATGTGTATTTTATAGGAAGTAATTTTCCTAAAAAAGATTAATCAAGTTGGAAAATTTGCAACGTCCTTAAGGCTAGTAAATGTTACAATTCAAGGTGGAATCTGTTCAGAATAACACCCCACTATACACATACTCTTGAGAGTCCCATGGACTGCAAGAAGATCAAACCTATCCATTCTGAAGGAAATCAGCCCTGAGTGCTCACTGGAAGGACAGATCCTGAAGCTGAGGCTCCAATACTTTGGCCACCTGATGAGAAGAGAAGACTCCCTGGAAAAGACCCTGATGCTGGGAAAGATGGAGGGCACAAGGAGAAGAGGACAACAGAGGACAAGATGGTTGGATAGTGTTCTCGAAGCTACTAGCATGAGTTTGACTAAACTGTGGGAGGCAGTGGAAGACAGGAGTGCCTGGCGTGCTCTGGTCCTTGGGGTCATGAAGAGTCGGACACGACTAAACAACAACAACAACACCACATACCAAGGAATTAGAAGTTATCAGTTATCCTGGGAACTTGAGAAAATGCCCTTTGTAGAAACAGGTGTTTTACTGGTAATCTGTAATGTTTATTTATTTTTGTATGTGGGTGACATTTGAATATAATTTGGGTCTTCTATTTGTTGTGCTGACTGTATTTGTCTAGTGTACCAGATTTGAAATAGCTTGTAGTCAGGAAGTCTTGGATATAAAATTTGCTCCACTTCTTGCCTCTGTTTGGATTTTGAATCTCAGGTTTTCAGGTTTAACGCTACCATCATGAGGGCTGGAAGCCTACTTTTGTGAGGGAGAAATACCTGTGGTTTTTAATAAGAGAAAATGGGCTAGATCCAGAAGTGCATTATATTTGGAAAAACTGCTCTGCAAAAATGTGGTGTATTAGGAGAATGAGGAGTTCCTTTGTTAAAAAAAACACATTTCAAACTGATGTTAAAATGTGGAGAACTGGAAAAATGAGGAACTAAATTTTACATATTATTTGGTAGCTTAACAGGCACTGGATTAATCTGTTTTTGCTACATACCTGGTAGGCCAAAATACAAATATGGGTGACAGCATTTTATTTGCATTGGTGAACCACAAGTGAGGAATGTCTGGCTCTGGGAATGTGTGAAACTATAACGGATGAAAAATTAAAATGGAATAGTGTTGTGATAATGATAACACCGTTTGGAGACTACAGTTTTTTAAAAATCAGAATGCACTGACAGAATTAGCATTGCTCTACTTAGCACTGAGTAAATAATATATATGTTACAATAAGAATACTGACGTGATGGCTGTTACCCATTTGTCCAGAATGTACTAGTCTCAATTTGTAAGGAAAAGATCCTGAATTTTGACTTTATATTTTTGAAGTTTCATCTGTAAAGTATGAGAAGAGCAAGAACGGATAACAGTGCTACATTTAATACTGTTCAATAGAGCACTGCAGTCGCTTTACAGAGACACTTAACGATAATCTCAGTATTGCACAGTGCACTGTAGGAAGAGTTTAAGGTACATTGTGGCACTTTATCCTCCAAATGGTAGATTTCTGATGAAGGTCTGTCCTCGTTAATCACAGAGGACTTCAAAGAGGCAATGACTAGGCAGAAAAAACTCTTCCAAATGAAATGGGTTAGATGGGGAGGAAAACTCAGATATGTTGACTGGGAAACTTTATCTACAAAGAGTTTTCTAATGAATATTAAAATGGCCCTAACAGTCAGTGGAGTGACTTTTTACAGTCTCCTGATGGAGTGAAACTGGGCAAGGGATCAACCAGGAATTGGAACTGCAAGCTAGCAGAGCTTTTTAGCAAAAACCAGTAGGTCAGATTTGATTGATCTGCATTGTCGCGTCTCCACTCCTCCACATGCAGCTGCTGGGTGACCTTGGGCTAGTCACACTTCTTTGAAGTCTCTCAGCCCCACTCACCTCACAGAGTGTTTGTTGTGGGGGAGGAAGGGAAAGGAGAATGTTAGCCGCTTTGAGACTCCTGAAGGGGAGTGAAAGGCGGGATATCAAATCCAAATTCCTCTTCTTCTTCTTCTTGTCTACCTTCAGCCTCACAACATGCTGAACCTTTCTGCAACCTAATTCCACAAAACAGCACTGCCAACCCCCCTCCCCTCTCCGTCCCTGATCAGCTGCTGGGCTCAAAGCGATCTGGCGGCAATGGGTCTTCATGGTCATGGCTTCAACCATGCAGGGTACTGATGCACACTGTGCCAATGTATACCGCACCAGTGCAGAGGGACGGGGCTAAGCAATGGCTATTTAAGCTCACTTCACCTCCCAGGCTGACCTCTTTAGCTCTTCTCGGTGCCTGCCCACTCTACCTTGCAAGCAGTGCAGGGTCATCTGACCACCTCTGGGAGCCCAGAATGACCTCTGGCCTAAAAGAATTACCCCATTCTTTTTGGGTGGTTGGCTTTGCCCCCCCCCCCCGGTGCCTTGTCCTCCTCTGCACTGTTTCACTCACAGTGTTGATTTGACTATTTGGTATTGTTAATTTGGTTTCTAGTCTGTTAGGTTGGCTTTGCTTCCCAGGTTAATTTGGCCATGCTTTAAAGTGACACCCGAGGCGTACCTTTTGGGTTTGTGGGACCTGTTGTCAGAGTAAGGCTCACCTTTGGGGCTGACTTTTGGCTCAGTTGTGGAACCCCAACAGGGGGTGAGTCAGGAAGGTGGTGTGACTGACAGAAGAGTGTGGAGATTGAGCCATGCCCTTTTATGTGGCAAGGTGGGTCTCGTCCGATTTGTTAACAGGTTCCCACACAGTCACACTGCAGTTAATTTACATGAATTTAAATAAACATGGCCCTATGTGTTACCTCAACATCTGTGTCACACCTCTTTATTTCATGGCTGTGGTTACAGAAATGCTTTCTCTCCTCTGCAAAATAAAAGAGAAGCTACAGTTCTGAAAAAATGCTTCTGGATGTATGGCGATAGTCAAGAACTTTAAAAGGAAAAAAGCCAGTGATTTTTGAATTGGTATCTCTCCACAATTACTACTTCTCCTTCAAGTTGTTTTGTTCCACACAGTTGTACTTTCTATTGCCTCTGACAATAATTAATGCTTCTCAAATGTGGTGGCATTTATTAGCCCTATGTTATACCAAATCCATTCTCGCTACCCGGGATTGGAGATGCCTGGCTGCCTGGCACTCTGACAAATATCAATGTTCATGGATGGTTAAATAGCCAATGAACTATTCGTACACTCCATGTGGAACATACTGTATTTGTGAGTGCTTATCTAAATAAATGTATTTGCCTTTCCTGTAAAACAGATTGTAGGCTGGCTCAGCAACAGGGAAAGAAGAGTCTGTAGCTGTTCTCTTTGTATCCAAATTCACAAAGTCCTAATTTCTTGTGCATCCCTAAATCAGATCTCTGGAAAGAAGCAACTGTCTTCTCCCGCTTTATGATAATATGTGGAAAGGGGTCAGCATTTAGCATCTCTAAGGTTGCAGGTGGCACTGTGGGTTAAACCACAGAGCCTAGGACTTGCTAATCAGAAGGTCAGCGGTTCGAATCCCCGCGACGGGGTGAGCTCCCGTTGCTCGGTCCCTGCTCCTGCCAACCTAGTTTGAAAGCACGTCAAAGTGCAAGTAGATAAATAGGTACCGCTTCCGGCAGGAAGATAAACGGCGTTTCCGTGCGCTGCTCTGGTTTGCCAGAAATGGCTTAGTCATGCTGGCCACATGACCTGGAAGCTGTACGCCGGCTCCCTCGGCCAATAAAGTGAGATGAACGCCGCAACCAGAGAGTCGGTCATGACTGGACCTAATGGTCAGGGGTCCCTTTACCTTTACCTTTACCTTTACCTTTAAGGTTGCAGGGGCACCAGCAATAGTTAAATCTGTGTTAGCACCACACTTGTCGATTCTTACTCCAGTACTGTTTTCCAAGTCAATGCAGTGGCAGTTCGAAAGCATACCTGTGAGAGTAGATAAATAGGTACCGCTGTGGCGGGAAGGCAAACAGTGTTTCCCTGTGCTCTGGCACTTATAACTGTGTCCAGTTGCACCAGAAGCGGTTTAGTGATGCTGGCCACACGACCTGGAAAGCTGTCTGCAGACAAATGCCAGATCCCTTGGCCTGAAGCGAGATGAGCTCCGCACCCCATAGTTCTCTTTGACTGGACTTAACCATCCAGGGCTCCTTTACCTTTACCTAGTAGTTAATTACTCCTGCTTGCCAACGAAGAAGGACTTCTTGCTTTCACTCTTCCCTCCTCACAGCTGCCTGTGCTGGCCTTTGGGGAAAGGCAAGCATGACATGCTTACACACTGTGGAAAGAGAAGGGTAGGATGCCAGGGTTGTCATCCAGGATAGGCAGCTCTGGGGATTAGCCTTGGTATTCTTCTCTCGTGTGTGATTTAACTGGAGCACAGAAGCGCCTCCCAGGAGAATGCAGGGAGTGATCACAGTGGTAACCTGTCTTAGCAGCTGGAAGCCGAAGATAGCCTGCTGCCTTCCACCAGCAAAGCTCGATTCCCTTTCAATACACAGCGCTGGTCCCAGCCAGCAATACGTTATCTGAGCCAGCGATTTGCCTCTCTTTTCATCCTTGAATGTAGCATTCAAGAGGGAGGCCATTCTCCTGTTTTTGCTAAAAGATACCATTATGATTTTGCTACAAGGGCAGACAACTACAAGTGATCTGTCAGGGCACACGCTTCCCTCCGCCTGTAGAGGAGGTTCATGCCTCTCATTCACAGCATCACTTTATATCATTTTCTTCATATGTACACAGATGTCTATGTACACGTGGATCCAACGCGTTTTGGGGTCTGGAGCCCAGAGTCACAGTGCACAAGTTGCACTTGTACCAAGGAGAATTAGGCAGCAAACCAAAGCTAAGAATAAAATGTCTTACAAAACCAGAAAATATTATCAATGGACAAGTTGCTGTAAAAGCAAACTATTAACAATATAAGCAGTATTTAAATCGGACCAGGAGCAATGAATTAATGTCAGGAGGCCATAGACAAAAGAAGAGGCTGATTCCAAATAGGTTTGAGAGGGGAGATAGAATACAAAGAGCTCTGGCAAGGAATGACACACCTACCTTGCTTGAGAATTAGAGAGACAGAAAGATAAATGGAGTAGAAAAGAGGGAAACAAGAGTATGGGTATTATACTTCCTAGAGCAATGAGGATCCATCTGATTTGGTTCAAACTGATTTGAAGTTTCTTTGATCCGATTCAGTTCAGGCCTTTGTCAAATTGCTTGCACAGCCCTAGTATATATCCATTAGGAATGAGCTGACACCCTGCTCCCAATTGGATTTGGGGGCCGAATCTGACCCAGATCTGTGGCCCAAACTGTATGCAGGGACTTGCACAGTGTTCAATGAGGATTTTAAATCTTAGTTAAATATATGTTTGGAAAGGGAGAAAGGAGGAGATGTAGCCAGGTTGCCTGTGTCTCCCCCTCCCCCACTCCTTGCTAATGGACAGTCACCATCACCCCTACTGCTTGACAGTTCTGGATAGTGCTGGGTGGACTTGATCCAACTCGGAGCTGCCTGAACTTGCTCCAGCCGAATCCTGGGTCAACCCAATGATGTTTGAGATTTGGTCTCAGCCTGTGATTGGCCTCAGAGCTCCATACCCTGAGATTCTGCAGTTCTGTTTCTCTTTGTATGCTACTTTATAAGGGGTTTAGCTCTGAAAATCAACTACTAAACAATTGGACAGGTATATTCCCGGCTCTCAGCTGAAGGCCCTGCAATGAAGGATTGTGAGCATGTTTTTAGCAGATTTGTGCTTGGTGCAGAGCTTGTAAGTGAATAAAGCTTTTCCCCATTTATAGCATGCTCTCAGCAGTGGAAGAAGGCCCTGGTCTGCCTTGTGATGCTATCCAGAACCTGAGGTATGAGATCTGTTCTGGATGGCATTGTACAGTGATCAGCACAATAGCATCCGAACTGATTTGTAGCTAGGAGAGATTGCTGCCAAATAGTCACTGCTAGTTTTGCTGTGGGAAGTGCTTTGGCTTGTGTTTCACAGTAAATTGATCTGTACAGAACCATGAACTGCTGCAGCAGCAGTTTAAAATGCACCTGGGGATTATTTACTTGTGAACGCAGCCAAAAACTGGGGTGCTCCCTGCCTTAAATCTGGCATTAGTTGCCAGTGTCAACTCTTCTTCCTAACTGTTCCCCATGATTCTGGTATCATTGTGATAATTAAATAGAATATTTCTTATTTAAATAATTTATATACCTCTTCACTGCAATAGTCTCTAAGCGGTTTATAAAGATACAGTTCAAAAACTAAAAAAAAAGTTAAAACTATAAAATCAAACTTCAATTAAAATGCCAGCTGGAATTTTAAAAAAGTCTATAATAAGTGCTGGATGGGGTTGGAATGGGACTTCACAAAATTAGGTTCACCATACTAAATGCATGGCGCCTGGTGGACACAAGTCATGGGAGACCACTAATAGCGACTCCCCTAAAGTCGCAGGGCAGGGCTTTAAAGGACCATAGGAGCCAACTCCTAGGGGCTGAAGGGTCTTCATTCCCCAAATAAAATATTTGAGGGGGCCACCCCAGATAATGGGCATTGCTATTCAAATGGTGTGCATGAACCACGTAATGTGATTGATTATGCGGGAGGGGCTTTTCTGTCCTCCCCCTCCAACAATTGTTCATGTTGGCACCCCTGCAAAGGATTTGGCAGTCCTTGAGGTACCCTTGATCCAAATTGTGAAGGGCATTGTAAAGTAATGTAAGAACCTTGGATGTGGCCCAGTAGCATTATGAGTACCTTGTGCAAGTTTTTGAGCACCAGCTGGTGATAGGCTGTCCCCACCAACCACCTAGCTACAGCATTTTGAACCACCTGGAGCCTCCAGACCAGGCCCAAGTGTAGCCCCAAATGGAGCTCATTGCAATAATTTACTGCTGATGTTCCCAATGCATGGATCATTGTGGGAAAGCATTTGTGTGTGTGTTAGAGGGGAGGAACTGATTAACTCATGGGTCATTAACCATGGGTGCATTTTTCAAGAGATAGCCACCCTCACCAACTGATGACCAAGGAGGCACTGAGTGGAGGGAATCACAGGTGGGCCAGGGAAAGACCTCTGTGGCGCTTTGGCAATCGCAGGTGTCACATTGGAAAGCCCTGGGCCAACCCGTTCTCCTGCTCTGCTCCACACATTAGGGGCAAACACAGAACTTTGAACCCCGTGTTTGCCGATGAACATCAAATTCCTGCCTTATATGTTAAGAAACTCTTCCTAAGATTAGGCCAGCTACAGTACTATTATTTTTAAATATCCCCACTTGTTGAATTATTTGCTAGTAGACAGATATACTGATGCTGCATTCCTTACCAGAGGGTAAGTCCTGCTGAACTTGGCAGACTGAACAAACATGCTTAGCCTTACATCAGCTTCCTCCTCAGGCTGCAGGATCCAGTACTTGCGCCGCTGGCAGAAGCAGGCAACAGTTTGTGGAAGCTAATGTTGTTCTAAATTAATTTTTAATGTTTCTGAGATGCTGATGTAGAGACTGTTTATGTTATTGTGTATTTTTGTACAGTTTGACGGATAGGACTGAAGCTAGTTATGTTTTATGTATATATTTTTATCTACTATAATTTTGCATTGTTTAATTTTCTTTTTGACATCGGAGATGGATTTGTAATGGTGTATGGCTAAAGTCTATTATTAACTGTCCAAGGATTCAACAACTCTGGCAAAGTCACATTTACAATAGTAGGAACAGATTATATGGCAGTATATATTAACATATAAATTAGTATATCTTCATAATTGACTGTATCATGGCTGCATTATATATGAAAGAACCCTCTTTCTGCCAAGTGAGGGTATGTGTTGCACAGGAATCGCCCACTCTGTACAACATTTGCAAAATGTTTTAACCTAAAATTTCCTGTTGGGTTGTGTTCTGAGCTGCCTATGTACAAACAAAAGGAGGAAGCCAATTTTTTTGCCTTTTTTGCCCCCCTTCCACACTCTGCTCACAATTATCCAGAGCAGATATTCATTTGGCACAGGTAGGAGGAATCAGGAAAACAATGAGCACTTTTTTCAGTGAGGGCATCCTGAGTAATGGGAACACTGGATCTAATCCAATAACATATGGGAAAGTGCCTGTTATAAGGACCACTGGAGTTTAAGACTGTCTCCTTTAATTGGGCTGGCAACTAATGTGAAGCCAGTGTGGTTTTCACAGCAATGGCAGAGTATGATTCAATCTCTGTGCCCCAACCAGGAAGTAGCAATCAGGAACCAGGCCCAGCTAAATTTCACAAGCCGTATTGAAAAGTATCAAAGACTGACCACATCAATCAATCCCATTGGTTTAGCTGAGTTGGAAGAGCTCAAGATTCTCAATCTCAGGGTTGTGGGTTTGAGCACATTGGGCAAAAGATTCCTGCATCACAGGGAGTTGGACTAGATGACCCTTGTGGTCTCTTCCAGCTCTATGATTTTATTATGGGCTCTGCTTTTATGATGGTTTATAAATTTAGTCTTACTTATTGCACACCTAACCTGCATTTCTTTTTATTTGTGCAAGGAACTCAAAGTAGAATAACTATGCTCTCCATTCTTGACCTCTCAACAACCCAGGTGTCTATGTTAGGCTGAAAGATCATGACAGGCCCAAGGTCATTTATTTCAATAACAGTGGTTTCCCTGATCCTAATCTGGTAGTCTCCTACATCACACTGACTCAGCACAAACTGGGGAAACCCAGCTAGATGGGCGGGGTATAAATAAATTATTATTATTATTATTATTATTATTATTATTATTATTAAACTGCTTAGCTGGTCAATGGCAACATTGACCCCACCCCAAACACCTTTTTTCTCAAGCAGCATAATCAGATCAAGAAGCATGTCCAGATTGCACACCTAATCCAATAGGGTCACATTTACTCCATAAATCACTTGTCCCAAAACAGTTGGATTCCCCACAAAACTCATTTCTGTCTTGTCTGGATTCAGCTTCAGCCTAATGATTCTCATCTATTTTAAATGAAATAATTACCTTCCATTGGCTGGACATGAATGTATTAGAAGTGCATCCTTAGCTGTTACATTTATTGTACAGTGTGGAAGTTGTGCCAAAGAGGACTTAGTCGCTGTTGAAATGTTGCTAGTGGAAACTAGAGTCCAACAGCAACTTAGGCTGGTAAATGAACTGGGCATCCATTCGGTTAGCTCTTTGTAAGGTGAAGGTAACATGAGAACATAGGAAGCCATCTTATACAGTGGGGGTGTTCCAGGGACCAAATGTATCTCCTCAAGCTCCTCTCTCTCTCTCTGGTACTTGAGACTCTGTCTGGTTCACATCCCCTCTCCTGGTCACAGCTCTCTACCCAGACCACATGTCTCACTGACCCCACTCCATGCCCTCAAAGGCTTATGTCTGGCTGGAACGTGTCTTTGAATTGTGATAATCTCTCTTGCTTGTTTGGAAGGCTGTAGGATAGGGAAATGTTTGTGCATGTAAAAACCTCTGGTTTTTGCAAAGCTGGAATGTAGTCTACTATACAAACGTAAAGGCCACATCCATTTCTCTGCCCACTTTCACTTCTGGTCCCACCTATCATTGGCATATGACCCTTGGAAGATTTCCAAGTGTTTAATCCCTAGTCCAAAGTGTTAAGAGTTGCTGCAAGCAGAATCCCTTTTCCAGACCTTGCGCAGAGTAGATATGAATTTGCTCTCCATCATAAGAATGAGTTTCAAAGCTTTGCAGGAAACGGTTTTAAATTAGTTACAAATAAACTGCAAAAATACGAAGTTAACACATTGCTCTTAAACAAGAAAGCAATGCAGTCCTGTCTTATTTAAGTCCTTAAAATGGTTCAGTGTCTTTCCTCTCTCTGATCCCAGAGAGAGATCCTATGAAAGCATCTTGCTTGATACTCAACATGGAGCCTAGTCTCTCCTCCAGTGTGCTGGGAGTTCTTTCTGCCAACACTCTGAGCTAGGTCTGTTCCCTGCCTAATGCAAACTTCTCTCCCTTTGTAAATGCTACCCTTTACAAAGTTTTTTTCCCCCAAACTTCAGTGTGTACAAACATTACATTTTATGCATATTAAACTTATATCTTTAACACAAGGCAGTAGGTTTGGGTTAGGAATCAAGTTATTCTCTCTGTCTGCCAGACAGAAGATGTATGGGAATTTAGGGAACATAGCTTTTTGTTAACTCTAAATGAAGACATTAAATACAAGCGTGGGCCATACACTTTCTTTGGATTTCTGGATATAGAACAGAGGTGAAGCTAATGGCAACCAATGGATGCAATGTGAACCTTTGCTCCTCGGGGCGGGGGGGGGGGGAGGGCAGACAGAAGGAATGGGTAAAACAAAGAGACAAACATGCAAGTGTTGAGAATCCATAACTTTTTCATGTTTTCCTGTGGGTTGCTTTTTTCACATTTGTTTTCTACCAATCATCAATTCTACAATTCTGTGACCACTGTAATGGTGGCAGTGATGCTGAAAAGATGAAGGAAGTAAATCTCCAGGTGTACTTATGGAGATCCAAGTTGAAGAAAGCTCTTAAGCTTGAACATGCAGAGACAGTTCCAGAGACTATTCAAAAGCCTGGAAACATTAAATCCACAACTCTTGCTGAGGTACAGAGTTGTTAACTGAATGAATCTGATTTTAATTCAATAGCAAACACTGCTTCATTTGCATAATCTAGTCACAGTAAGCATGAGAGAGGTATGGGATTTGGTGCCAACAGGCCCTGACCTGGCAGGTGGGCTCACACGCTGAATAAGTTTTCATTTTACAGCTTGCTGCTCAGAAAAAATAGGTATTTCACAAACATTAATAAAGGGCTGAGATTGGTCAATGGCTCTTCATTTGTAATCCAATTTTGAGCTGTATAACGAGAAAGATAAAAAATGCTTTGTGATCCTGAAAAGAACCCATCCTGAAAAGAACAAAACACTGGAATGCCTGAATGAGCATGAATAAATTACATTGAATGTAATGTCTCATATTGTTATGCACCTGGTTGAATAGGAATCAACACCCCCTCCAAAAAAACCTAAACTAAACTAAGTTGGTAGAAATTAGAAAAGGTTCTCTAAAATAAGGGTAGAACCATATGTCTGTAGCTTTTCTATGATGCCTTTTGATGCCAGGATAGCAGAAGCTCAGTGTCAATGACAATTCGTAAACAGCTGTTCTGGAGTGGGCTGGTAATATACAATTGATAACCCTGGCCATCCACAGTACATCTGTATGGAAAACATATTACAGTGGTACCTCGGATTAAGTATTTAATTCGTTCCGGAGGTCCGTTCTTAACCTGAAACTGTTCTTAACCTGAAGCACCACTTTAGCTAATGGGGCCTCCTGCTGCCACCGTGCCGCCGGAGCCCGATTTCTGTTCTCATCCTGAAGCAAAGTTCTTAACCCGAGGTACTATTTCTGGGTTAGCGGAGTCTGTAACCTGCAGTGTATGTAACCTGAAGCGCATGTAACCCAAGGTACCACTGTATGGCTTTATTTCCCTGTGTGATAGAAGTATTTGAGGACCAATTAGACCCACAATCTCTACTGTTCACTTGAAACATTTTCATTTCATAGGGAGCAAGCTCTCAGGATGACTGTGAATACGCTACTGCCATCCTCATGGGTCATAGGTCTCCTTCAGAGGCTGGATAAAGGGGATCTGAAGAATCTTTCAGCTTTTCCATGTTGGTTAGGAGTAAGGGATGGTGGCGGCCAGCGCTGTGGATTATTAATTGGAGAATTTTTGTTCTAGAACATTCTATGGGCAGTTGCCGAAATCAAGGCCATTTTGGCCACAGCCAGATGACCAAATGTGCAGTGATGTAGTGCATGCAAAAAGGTGCAGGGAACAAAAAGGGGTCATGTGCATCTTTTGAGTGCGGTTTCCTAACCTTAATGTGCAATTCCCAAACTAACAGAGCCTGGATACCTAGGATGTGTGAAGAGCAGCTATATGGGGAATGCCAGTAAGCTTTCTTAAAAAGATCCTCAGTATATGTTCCCCAAAGGAACATGTGAAAGTCTTAATGATGTGCAGCCCTAGCTTGTTTCTAGCATTAGGAGAGCTGGAGCGTCCCCCGCCTCCACCCCCCCCAAACACCCAAAAGGCTTTTTCCACACAGCTACACACTGACAAGAGGATACACAGGCAAACTGAAACCCCAAGCGTGTATCTCTAGCTCCACACTTTCTGAAGGAATAACTGACAGGCTGGCATCACCTGCCTGAATTTCTCCTTGCTCTCTGAATGGCAATAGTCAAGGAGCATTAATTTATATTTCATTTGACACATTCTGAGATTTAGCCTGGCAGACTGTCAGAATCTGCTGAGGGGGTACGAAGAGAAAATATGACAAATATTTGATGATGGGTTTTGTTTGGTTTCGAGACGGTGTCACTTGAAGTTGCAGTCCATATGAGATTCTTCCAAGCCATTCTTCCCAAAAGCTTTGGTGAATGGCATCAAGAACACAGCGTATAGAGGGAGGTGTGAAGTTGAATTGAAAGGTGAGAAGATTCATCCCTGACCAAGAAAAGCATTCTTTACAGACGTGACTTTAGATTACTGAACATGCTGTAGGAGAGCATGACACTGAATTTTTGTGAGAATCAGACTAGGCATGTCTGTACTCCGTAGGCTGGATTTAATTTTCAAAATAGGAGGTTCCAGAATGTGAGCTGACCAAAAAGGAAGCAGGAAGTGCAAGCCATTGATGTCAAATCCATGGGCTCAATGACATTCCAGCCATGGGGAAGGTCAAATCCCAAAGTGGGTGTGGGCAGACCCATACACAATCTTATATCTCAACCTCTATTTTCTTCAAACTCTGTTTTATCTGTTCTGACTGTGGGGGGGAAAGGCAAAAAGAGCTCAGTAGTCCCAGCAGAAGCACCCAGACTTAAGTCAATGCACAGCTGAAATGCAGAGCCTGCCTTACGGCTATTTAATTCTCAGACTTCAAAATGCAATTTCACCCTGAAACTTGCATGCATTTAATTGCAAAATGCATGAACTAGTTTTTGCAAGGAACGCAAGCCTGCCGAGACAATTACCTTTCTGCTTTTAGCTGATTGTCTTACACAGGAAGTAGATGCAATGGATGTTTAACAAGATCAAAGCCCCTTTTCTTTCCCACGGAATAGTTGGGAAAGAATCCAGAGGGTTGCATGAAATTTGGATGTGCATCTGACCGGAAAACTGAGGTTTCCCCACCTCAGAGTTAAACCAACTATTATCTAAGATACAAGACATACGGTATTTATTCCTCTCTCACTCCAATGGCCTTTGGGGTGATATGAGTTGGGCAACATGCCTCGTTTTGCTATTTTGAATTGTGACCCAATTTTTTGTGCATGGTCGCCTACTATTTACCAGTGCTTTCTTTTTTCCTAGAAAAAATAGGTGATGGTACACACCGAGAAGTTGTTACAGTAAGTGTCACATTTCCCCCTCCCCCCAAAGGTGCTGGTACTGTGTACCCTTGGGTACCCCCTGAAAAAAGCACTACTATTTACAGACCTGTTTAATTGAATATTGCTATGGTAAGAGAGAGCTATGTTTTCTCACCTACTTCACCAGAAACTTCCTTTGTGGCTATGACTACAAAGTACAAATGGAAAGAGACAGAGGCATTTTTAAAAGGTAAGGGTAAAGGGACCCCTGACCATTAGGTCCAGTCGTGACTCTGGGGTTGCGGCGCTCATCTCGCTTTACTGGCCGAGGGAGCCGGTGTACAGCTTCCGGGTCATGTGGCCAGCATGACTAAGCTGCTTCTGGTGAACCAGAGCAGCGCACGGAAACGCGTTTACTTTCCCGCTGGAGCGCTACCTACTTATCTACTTGCACTTTGACGTGCTTTCGAACTGCTAGGTTGGCTGGAGCTGGGACAGAGCAACGGGAGCTCACCCCGTTTTGGGGATTCGAACCGCCAACCTTCTGACTGGCAAGCCCTAGGCTCAGTGGTTTAGACCACAGCGCCACCCGCGTCCCGAGGCATTTTTAGTGGAGCGCAACTGGTTCACCCACACTGGGCACCATGCCAAGAGGGTGCCAAAACAACGATGTAGAGCAGAAGGCGAAAGGTAGGGGAGTGTCAAATCTTGGCTGGCACAGGGTGCCACTGAAATTTTAGAGCACTAAGTCTGCTACTGGAAGAGGCAGAGGCAGCTGTGAGCTACACTGGTGGTGTCCCAAAGAACCTTGCTTAGGGTTAAGGAAACTAGAGGACAACAGGTTTTGTTTTTTTACTTGAGCAGCTCAGACTTTTCCATCACACTCCTTTGCAGGCTGTGTAACACTTGACAATAACAAGTGACATCATAGCTACTGTTCCATTTTTTGCCGTTGAAGGGCCCTTCTACTCAGCAGATATACCTTGTGCTCGATAAGCCAGGCTTGGCATGCATGGTTTAGCTGCAGTGACATAATATAAAGCAAGCATCCCCAAACTCGGCCCTCCAGATGTTTTGGGACTACAATTCCCATCATCCCTGACCACTGGTCCTGTTAGCTAGGGATGATGGGAGTTGTAGTCCCGAAACATGTGGAGGGCCGAGTTTGCCTATGCCTGATATAAAGGAATCTGGCATAGAGATGGAAAGGTGGCTGTCTCCTACCCATTGAAAAGGGGAGATTGCATTGCCATTTTCATACAATAACCATTGTACAAAACTGAACCTATTCCTTCCAGACTGCTTCTCCCTCCCCTCCCCACACACTTCATTTTGGTCTTAATAGGATCATCTTCTTTTCTGAGGGTAGCAGAGTTCATTCATGGGCATCCGACAAGCTGCTTTAAATCATCCTGACACTATGAAAAAGGGCATTCTTTCAACTGAAGCCAGTCATTTGATTTATTAAGAATGTGAGGTATCTAGTGACTGTCCTTTCTCTCAGAAAGAATAGGTTCCACGTTGATATAGAAACAAAGGTCTGGTAGCAATAAAATAATGAGGCTATGTGGTAGATGCCATTACATTGAGCAAATGAACCCTCTGCTCAGCAGAGATAGATGACTAATGAGAACAAACATATTTGTGTGAAATATTTCTGGCGACTTTGCAATCTACAAGGACTGCATTTCACAACACAATTGGACATTAGCAGAGTCACAGAGTCTGCTTCAAATCGTGTATTAGATGAACCTTGGTGGCAACCTTAGGAGATGAGGAACTTCAGGCCCTGACCAGAGGCCAAATATGGTACTCAATGTCTCTCTATCTGGCCCTTGGAACTCTCCACAGATTGCCACATGCCCTCTGCCCAGGGGCACATCCTTCACTGGCCATGCTTTGCATCCAGAGTGTTTTTGCCTGACTGGAATATGGCCTTGACATCTGACAATGCTTCTTGGTTGTGTGGATGGAAAAGAGGGTTTTGTGTCAAAACTAGCCTGCTGTACAAAGATGAAATATATGTTTAATGTTCTGCCTGCTTTTGCCTCTACCTCCCCCCACCCCCAAAATGGCATGTGGCTCTCAGAAAGTTGCTCAGATGGGAATAAAGACCTCAAACTGTAAAAGGTTTCTAGGTGGAGCTCTTCATATTCCCAGCTTAAAAAACTTTCCAGTGGTCCCTCACTCTCCTTTTAACTTTTAGTATTGGTTCCCAGGGACACAAGCCTGTACCAATGAGCTAGGTTGGATCCACCGGAAACCCTCATTACCCCAACCCTTCTTCCTAGGCTCCATCTGTACACCTAAAGCAGTGTCATGCCTCATGAAACAGTCATGGCTTCCCCTAAAGAATTGTGGGGACTGTAGAGTGTTTAGGAGGCTGAGAGTTAAGAGACCCCTGCCCACACCACTGATCTACAATTTCCAGAGTTCCCTCACAGAGGGAATGATTTTTAAAGCACTCTGGGAATTGTAGCTCTGAAGGGGAATAGGGGCCTCCTAATGACTCTCAGCACCCTCAACAAACGACAGGCCCCAAGATTCTTTTATGGAAGCCATGTTGGAAATGCTCTGAAAGTATAGTTCAGAAGGGGTTCTAGAATACTCTGACACAGCTAGAATTTTTACCAAGGCCAGGCTTTCTTGGGCCTCACACTGAAATATTCAGTACTTGCCACTTATGAGTCTACTCCTATTTAGCCTTGGTATGAAGCATGGACCATAAAGCTGGACCATAAAGAAGGCTGATTGCCAAAGAATTGATGGTTTTGAATTATGGTGCTGGAGGAGACTCTTGATAGTCCCATGGACTGCAAGAAGATCAAACCTCTCCATTCTTAAGGAAATCAGCCCTGAGTGCTCACTGGAAGGACAGATCCTAAAGCTGAGACTCCAATACTTTGGCCACCTCATGAGAAGAGAAGACTCCCTGGAAAAGACCCTGATGTTGGGAAAGATGGAGGGCACAAGGAGAAGGGGACGACAGAGGACGAGATGGTTGGACAGTGTTCTCAAAGGTACCAGCACGACTAAATGACAACAACATGAAGCATGAGGAGGCTTCACTTGGAATTCAGTACTCATCTGTACAAAGGATAGTTCAGTTGGTAGAACTCAGAGTCATGGGTTCGAGCCCCACATTGGGCAAAACCATTCCTGCATTGCAGCGGGTTGGACTAGATAACCTTTGTGGTCCCTTCCAGCTCTGTGATTCTGTGGTCTCAGAGAGATTGCCTGATGCTTATGGTAACATGGTGTTTGTGGATAATTCATTGGTTTTAAATGGACAGAAGCCATTCCACACCTTGCTGTCTGCTGTGGTCTTAATATCTATTGTTTGATTTGTAAGGGTAGCATTATATGGTAGCTCTAATTGAAGACGCTGCTCCTGCTGCTTTTGTTGCTTTGTAGTGATAACTTTACTGATGTTTTCTGAGTGTTTCTTCAGCAGATGTATTAATAAAAAAACAAACTTTAAACCATAGTTAAGACTAATTCATTTAATTAGGGCATAAGAGCCAACTGAAAGGATTTGAAGATCCAGTCGTGGAAGGAAATGAGCCTTGAGGACATTACATTATTTTTTTAAAAAATTAAGTCCCTGTCTATATTGCCATAATGCCTGTTCTTTATTCTCCATTAAAGAACACATCTTTGGGTCTGCACATTGAGCTGTTTTCATTAAGAAATCAAATTATGTCATTTCTGTCAAGAATGGAGATTGAACAAAAATGACTCAGCTTCAGCTTATTAAATTGTTGTAGAAGTTTGATCAAAATGTACAAAGCAACCCACAATCAAGGGTATCATATGGTGCGAGGGAGCAATGCATGCAACGTGAAATAAACAAACATGTCAAATAGACCCTGGTTATTCTGGAAAGTCAAGTAATGAATGGCACATTCCTGATGCATCAGTGGGCAACGTGGAACCTATATTCTTTATTTTGTACTTGTGCTGGGTGTTTGTTTAGTTGTTTATTGCATTTATATCTTAGCATTCTTCCAAGGAGCTCAAGGTGGTGTGCATAGTTCTCTTTCTCACCATTTTATCCTCACAAAACCCCTGCGAAGTAGGTTAGGCTGAGAGTGATTGGCTGTCCCAGCGGCGTAGCGTGGGTTGTCAGCACCCGGGGCAAGGCAAGTAATTTGCGCCCCCTAACCCCTAACCTGCCGCCGCTGCCAGCTTCTTCTTGCTGCTGCCTGGGCTGGGCTGGTGTGGTTCTCTCCCGCGCTCAGCGCTGCGCTGGGCGGCCGCTGCACTGTCCCTCCCCCAGATAGTCCCTCGCTCTCTCTCCGCACCGCACGCCTGGCACCCACCCCCTCCACAGTGGGCGGCGACCCAGCGGCTCGGATCGGATTCGCACAGCCAGCACTGCAGTGAGAGAGAGTGAGTGAGTGAGCCAGGTAGGGGCAGAGAGCTGCGAGTGCGAGCGCGCCCCCCCCCAGATGTTGCGCCCAGTGCGGCCGGCACCCCCTGCACCCCCCACACTACACCACTGGGCTGTCCCAAGGTCACCTAGTGAGTTGCATTGCTGAGCAGGGATTGGAACCCTGGTCTCCCAGGTCCTAGTCAAACACTGTAACCATTACACCACAAAGGTTCTATGCAGATGGTTCAAGAAAGGCTCTCAAGTGGCAGGACTGGAGACCCTTGACAGCTGTTGTCAGCGTAAGTGGACGGTATGGAACTAGTTTGGTTGTGCTATGTCTTGGCATAATTGCAAAGCTTTTCTCACGATAAATACTCTCAAAGCTCTTAATCAACTGATAAGCATGGACACAAGTATGCATGCACACAAACATGTTTGTGTGTGTATTTGTTTGTACTTGCGCATGCACACACACAAAAAAACCTGCAACAAACAACATTTTTATAGTGCATGTCCACCCCGTATGAATAATTCTTCTAGCTAGCTGGAAGCCTTGTTCAGGCCGTGTGTGCGTGTGTGTGTGTTTGTGTGTGTCAAAAAAAAGAAAAGAAAGTGTGGGCCAGGCCACTTTCAGACCCTCCAAGTGTCCCTATTTTTCAGGGACATCCCTGATTTAGAGAAGCCGTCCCAGTTTCTGATTTGATGCTGGAATGTCCCGCTTTTCCTTAGGATGTTCCTATTTTCATTGAAGAAAGGTAGGAGGTTATGGAGTTATCTGACCCCCCCCCCCCAGCTGTCTGAAGGCAATCCTGTATACGGAAGTTTTTCAAATGTTTAATATTTTATTATGTTTTTATATACGTTGGAGGCTGCCCAGAGTGCTGGGGCAACCCAATAAAATGTGTGGGCTATAAATAGTAAAACTATCATTATGAAATGGAAAGTCCCCATTTTCATTGGAGAAATCTTGGAGGGTATGCACTATTTTGTTCTTTCCACCCATGAGGCATTTCTCTGTTGTGAGGTCTGGCTCTACCATTAGGCAGCGTGCCTCAGGTAGCTGACTTTGGTTGTATAATCTATCCAAGGTGTAAACTATTTCTTACCTCAACTGCCTTCAAGTTTTTTTAAATCCTGGCTTTTCGTCAAGGTCCTTCTTGTGAGTGACTAGTGGGGTGCCACAGGGTTCTGTCTTGGGCCCGGTCTTATTCAACATCTTTATCAACGACTTGGATGATGGACTCAAGGGCATCCTGATCAAATTTGCAGATGACACCAAACTGGGAGGGGTGGCTAACACCCCAGAGGACAGGATCACACTTCAAAATGACCTTGACAGATTAGAGAACTGGGCAAAAACAAACAAGATGAATTTTAACAGGGAGAAATGTAAAGTATTGCACTTGGGCAAAAAAAATGAGAGGCACAAATACAAGATGGGTGACACCTGGCTTGAGAGCAGTACATGTGAAAAGGATCTAGGAGTCTTGGTTGACCACAAACTTGACATGAGCCAACAGTGTGACGCGGCAGCTAAAAAAGCCAATGCAATTCTGGGCTGCATCAATAGGAGTATAGCATCTAGATCAAGGGAAGTAATAGTGCCACTGTATTCTGCTCTGGTCAGACCTCACCTGGAGTACTGTGTCCAGTTCTGGGCACCACAGTTCAAGAAGGACACTGACAAACTGGAACGTGTCCAGAGGAGGGCAACCAAAATGGTCAAAGGCCTGGAAACGATGCCTTATGAGGAACGGCTAAGGGAGCTGGGCATGTTTAGCCTGGAGAAGAGGAGGTTAAGGGGTGATATGATAGCCATGTTCAAATATATAAAAGGATGTCACATAGAGGAGGGAGAAAGGTTGTTTTCTGCTGCTCCAGAGAAGCGGACACGGAGCAATGGATCCAAACTACAAGAAAGAAGATTCCACCTAAACATTAGGAAGAACTTCCTGACAGTAAGAGCTGTTCGACAGTGGAATTTGCTGCCAAGGAGTGTGGTGGAGTCTCCTTCTTTGGAGGTCTTTAAGCAGAGGCTTGACAACCATATGTCAGGTGTGCTCTGATAGTGTTTCCTGCTTGGCAGGGCGTTGGACTCGATGGCCCTTGTGGTCTCTTCCAACTCTATGATTCTATGATTCTATGAGGTTTTTGATTTTTTTTGTTATTAAAACAACCTAGCAATTCTTTTCCTTCTAATTTACAAATTTCTATATTTCTGCATTTGTGGGGAGATGCCTATTTTCTAAATAGTAGATGGAAGGGGGGTGGAATAGAGACTATCTTATTTTGGGATGGTTCCATTTCAATACTAAAATGGTAGGCAGCAGACCCACCTACGTTTGCTATAAGAAGAAATGACCCGACATCTATACAGAAAAGAGGTGCCTTCTGTAACGTATTAAAAGAAGGGTTCTATAAGGAGCCTTCATAGTCTGCCTTGCAAATAAGGTTTAACTAAATAGAGCAAGCTAGTTGCTCCCTTCAGCAATCCACCCTCTATTTTTAGACTTTTCTCATCATCTTCTCCAGAATAAGAATGCTGCAGTGGACTGAAGAAACCTCACTGATGAGAATAACACTGGATTGTGTTGATATTTGTTCATGTCCTAGTCAATTTAGAAATACCAGTGTGTATGTGTGTGTGTATAAATGTACAACAGAGCATCCCAACATTCTTCACCTCTGTCTGTCACAAAAGATTCCTTTCTCTTTATTTAACAAGACATTGCAACAGTAGAGGTCAGGTAGGCAGATAACCAAGAAAATGAAATCAAAATAACCTGAAGGAAGAGGACAGGAGGGAGAAAACTGGGATTGCAGGAGAATTCACCTGAATTCACAATCTATTTCATTTTATGCCCTCCTTTATTTTCAACTTAATGGAGGGAAGTAAGTGTCTCCCAAGGATGATTTATTAATAAGTGATTTGGAGTGAGGGATGAGCACTAAGTTAGCCAACTTTGTGGAGGAACGCTATGTTTTTCAGAATGGTAAAAACCCAAGCAGACCATAAAGAGGACCCCTCTCAACTAGCTGAATGAGAAACACAATAGCAAATGAGATTCAATCTATATCGTGCATTTTGTTTATATAGCACAGTTATTTATGGCATTCTTGTGTTAATGTTGCCTCATAACTCAAGCATAATTCAGCTGCCCATGAATTCTGATTTATCATTATGAACAGAATAGCTGCTATATACTAGCAGTATTGTCTCATAAACTAGTAAATAGCCCTATAAATGTTTATAGTACTTTTTTTATTTGACATAACTGAAAAATAGTAAGAATCTGAATGGGTTCTGCAAAGTGTTATGGAATAACATATATTTTCTAAGCCATACAACTATAAGCTGCCATTCTATGTGAACAAGCTTGATAAATCATACATAATATTGCTATCGGAGTGGAGATAATACTGTAGTGGGGTTTCCTACAATCATTTATGCTAAGAGGTTTTTCAAGACCCCAAGCACCGCAGTGTTGCCAAATGACTTTGAACTGTCCTGCTCCTTTGCCTTTTAGAGCACATTGAACTTCAAGAATCAACTGGGGAAATTTTTTTGTGCCATGTTACATATAGATGACAATCATTAACCACTAGTGTAGACTTCCCCAACCTGTGACCTCCAGAGGTTTAGGATGACAAATTGCATCAGTTGCAGCCAGAATGGCCAACTGTTAGTTTTCATTCAAAATGTATGGATGGCACCAAGATGGTGAGGGTTGTGTTAATGTGTGTCAAAGAAGCTGTTGTCAAAGGCACATGAACAGCAGTTTGTAAGAAGTTGGCAACTCTTAGTAAGAATCTAAAGCTTTTGTGTTCAGATGCAAATGCCTCTGAACCAAAGTAAATACACGTAAGAATGCAGCCTTATTAAACTGGAAATATTCTTAAAGTACTTGAGCTATTAATTTTTACCACTCTGACAGTTGTTGTTCTTGTTTTGCCCTTTTATACAATTGCTCTTTTGATGTGTGGAGTTCATTCCTACTTGATGCAATTTTTAAAATAAAGGCATATAAAATAATAATAAGAAGAAATTTATTTATACTCAGTCCATCTGGCTAGGTTTCCTCAGCCACTCTGGGCTGCTCCCAACAGAATTAAAAGCATAATAAAGCATCAAACATTAAAAACCTCCCTAAACAGGGCTGCCTTCAGATGTCTTCTAAAAGTCAGATAGTTGTTTATTTCCTTGACATCTGACGGGAGGGCGTGTCACAGGGCAGGTGCCACTACTGAGAAGGCCCTCTGCCTGGTTCCCTGCAACCTCACTTCTCACAAAGAGGGAACGGCCAGAAGGCCCTCGGCACTGGACCTCAGTGTCCGGGCTGAATGATGCGGGTGGAGACACTCCTTCAGGTATACTGGGCCAAGGCCATTTAGGGCTTTAAAAGTCAGCACCAACACTTTGAATTGTGCTCGGAAACATACTGGGAGCTAATGTAGGTCTTTCAGGACCGGTGTTATATGGTCTCAGCGGCCACTCCCCGTCACCAGTCTAGCTGCTGAATTCTGTATTAGTTGCATTTTCTGGGTCACCTTCAAAGGTAGCCCCACGTAGAGCAGTAGTCCAAGCGGGAGATAACTAGAGCATGCATCACTCTGGTGAGACAGTCTGTGGGCAGGTGGGGTCTTAGCCTGCGTACCAAATGGAGCTGGTAGACAGCTGCCCTGGACACAGAAATGACATGCACCTCCATGGACCGCTGTGAGTCCAAAATGACTCCCAGGCTGCACACCTGGTCCTTCAGGGGCACAGTTGCCCCATTCAGGACCAGGGAGTATAAACTAGGGATGCATGTTGTATTTGGATGCATCCTGAGGTAAAACAAGGTTCTTCAGAGGGAATTTGGGTATGTCTGAGGCAAAGCAGGATCTGTGTACACAAGACTCTTGAAGTGTTCTGCTGCTCCTTGGCAATCCAGACATTTCAAAAAATGCTGCAGTCAAGTAATGTCTCTAAGATCACTTTTATAAGGAATAATGCCAGGTAGGGATGCTAAAGAAGGCAGAGCAAACACCAGAGTGGGAGAGCGCAGAGGGAGAGCTCCATTATAGCCTTATAGGGAATGGTTTCAACTGGAAAGCAAAGCCCATTTAGTTCTTCCTCCCCAAACAATTTTAAAGCTGTCTAGCCCATCAGCTCTGGACTTTTTGCCTGTAATTTGGCAGGTTTCTTACCCAGGGACCCCCATCTAATGTCTGCAGTCTTAAGGCCAATTGTCCACAAAACACTGCAGGAGATTAAGTGATTCATTTTCTTATCCATCTTAAAATTCCAATAGCTACTCTTGTGCGCAAAACTACAGCAGCTGTCCTTCTGGAATTTGACATGATTCATGTCCTAAGAAGGAGAGATGCCTGCAAATTTCATTCAATCACGCCCTCAAATAAAATAAAGCCATGAACTTTTACTATTAAAATAAAAAAGCCTACATTTTAAATGTCACCAGCAAAGAAAATCCTGTAATTTGGCAGGCTTCATCAATGTATTTTGCCTAAACATTTCATTCACATCTGTCAAAAGGTGGGGGGAATTGTTGACTTTTTAAAAATTTCCAATAGTGAATGGAGGGATGAAGTAGACTAGGATGGTCTGAAGTTGAAATGGGCTGCACCACAGACTGAGACAGCCTTTTTCCAAAGCCCAAATTCTGGTCCAAACTAAACCTTGTTTGTGTGCACCTCTAATACAAACTTGGTAAAAAAGTGGGGGAAAGTACCACTTTGCTGAGCAATGTATGATTGTGTGCCCATTAATAAGATTCATTTTATATCCTGAGGGTTTTGTCACGAATCTACATTTTAAGCAAACCCTCATTACCTTAGGCTTAGTGGAAGGCCAGTTTAGCAAAGGTTTTGTTACTTACATTGCTTTCTATTACCTGTCAGATGACTGAACTTCTACCATTTAACAATATGCTAACAAACTCAAGTCCCTAGAGAGTCTTGGAAGCACAGTCTGTTCTAATGAATGCCTACCAAAGAACCCCTGCCGCCTCCTAAGAGACTGTGTGGTGTGAACAGCCTACTTAAATGAGAGAAGATGACAAAATGTTGTTGACAGTGGGTTTCCTACATTGGAAGACAAATATTACCTTAGAGGCCACTTCCAGCTCATGATTCTAATCCTATTTCAAGATGAGTTTACTGCATGCTGACCTGGGCATCATGTGTGCTTTATTAACGAAACAATAAATATTGTAGAAAGTTGTCTTCAACAGAGTTGGAACATGTCTCCATCTAGCTCTCTATTGTTACTGACACTGGTGCTCCGGGGTTTAGGATAGGGAGTCTCTCCCAGCCCCATAACAAGAAATGAGTTTAGGATTTTTGGCATATAAACACGTGCTGTTCCTCTGTAGAAAGAAACACATTCTCACAAGACCAAGCTAGAGGGGCACATCTGAAGCCATGTTATGGCATTTGCAAACCTAGGAGGAAGAGCAGATTTCACATCGATCTGTGCCAGACATTGTAGCATCTGAGCCTAGTATGGCTTTATAGCTGTACATGCTCCTCCAAAGGTATAGAGACCTGCAACTCTGAAAACCCACTTGTTTCTTTAAGTTTCTCCACAATATTTTCTTTCCCCCTCAGAATGGGAACAAGAAAGAGATTCTGAATTCTAGTCAGGGTAGTGATTTTCAAAAGAGCTGGTTTTGCTAGCTGACAATGGGCAGATATGAAAAAGGACAGATAAGGATCTAGATAACAAGCTGAACAATGGGCTTCCCTGAGTGAGAGGGGAAAGGAAAAGAATGGGAAAACGGTACAATGAAAATTCCATTGCCATAGAAAAGGTTGTTCCAGTAACAAATGAGGCTACATGTGGTAGGTAGTTGAGCCTTAGGGCCAGTACATACTGTCAGATGCAACAGGAATTTATATTGTCATAACCCAGCCTCAACTAGGGTGGATAGCTGAGAATATTTCTGTTTCATTTCAGTTTTATGTGTGTCTAATCATGTCTCTTCTGGCCCATTTTCTGCAGATGTTTATTTTTAAAAATACACACAAAAAGCAAATTCATTTAAATGATATGCATTCTTTTCTTTAAAATGCACATTTTGTATATTCTTCTATCAATCCCCCCCTAAAACACAATTTTGTATGCATTTTGCACTCATTTTCCCTGTACAATATGCACACTTGCATTCACTTTTTAACCAAAACTGCACTGCAATTTCAACAGTCCCATTGTTAACTGTGTTCTAATCCACACTTGGAAAATTAGTCTGGACCACTTTATAATGTGGATTAAATGAAATTCTCCATCAAAGCATAGGGTTATAGAATTCGAGAGTTGGAAGGGATCATGAGGGTCATCACCGTGCAATGCAGGAATCTTTTGCCCAATGTGGGTCTCAAACCCATGGTTTTGAGATTAGAAGTCCCTTTGCTCTACCAACTGAGCTATGTATGACAATGAAAATCCAGAAGCCCCTATATAATCTAGCAACAAACATAGACGGATTGTCATGCTGCCCATTTGCCCTGTGCCACACATTTATTCAAACCTCTGCACGTAGCCTACATCTATATAGGTGGAACTCATATCAGCACTCTCTATGCAGTCTCTTGAAATAATGGAGGGTGGAGGGACTAGAACATGCATGCATTTGTAGAAGTACCCTCTGTACAGAAGGTCAGATCAGTGTGCAAAGACCATACGCAAGGCCAGAAAGTCCATGTTCTCCTAGATAGTTCATCCTCCCTAGATTATTTTCTGCACAGAGTTAGAGAGCAGGCTGTGTGCAACAGCAGGAACAAAAGAACAGCAGGAGCTCTGCAAAAGTGTGGGATCATAACCATACCTTGTACTTTGTCTACAGATTAAAATAACAAATAACCTACTTTCAGCCCGAGTGGAGCTGTACTAGAGGCAAGAAAGAAAATTGAATCTGGAGTGGTAGGGAGCATGCTTTGCATGTAGGAAGACCCATATTCAGTCATATTATGAAGGGCCAGTGGGTGTGCTGGGAAGTCTTAGAAACAGCTGCCTACAAGTTTTGATAGAATGAGCTATAGGGATAATTGATCTGACACATAATAGATCATACTTGTCAGCAGGAAAAAGCACATTAAAGTTCCAGATTTGAGCACTGGGGTTTCCAAAAACAGGGGCTGTCTCAGAGGAAAGATGTCTGAAAGATGTCTGAGAGCCAGTGTGGTGTAGTGGTTAAGAGCGGTAGTCTCGTAATCTGGGGAACCGGGTTCGCATCTCCGCTCCTCCACATGCAGCTGCTAGGTGACCTTGGGCCAGTCACACTTCTTTGAAGTCTCTCAGCCCCACTCACCTCACAGAGTGTTTGTTGTGGGGGAGGAAGGGAAAGGAGAATGTTAGCCACTTTGAGACTCCTTAAAGGGAGTGAAAGACGGGATATCAAATCCAAACTCCTCCTCCTCCTCCTCCTCTTCTTCTTCTTCTTCTTCTTCTTCTGAAATCCAGGTGAACCACTGGAGAAGTGGAATATTTAATGCTGGGTGCCTCTACAGATTATGTTCAATTCTGCTGGGTGTCTTGAAGGAACAGAAGGTTCAGCCTTCTGTCACATAACATCCACTGGAATCTCCTCTGAGTGGCAGTTTCTGTTGGGCTAGGCACATTCAAAAGGCTCTAGAACTCAAGATGCCAAAAAAGTATCTGTCTCCAAACGCTGTGGACTCTGTTCTTCCATAATCCATGGACTGTTCTACAGACACATCACTTCTCTTTCACTCACTTGCCCTTCTTTGACCTTGCCTTGGATTTTCTAAAACTTGCAGCATTTTCTGATTATACAGCTACGTTTTCCAGATCTCCCTGATAGTTCTTGGTTCCTTGATGGTTCCATGTTCCAAATTTTGCTGTTGTAGAGAACATGTAAGTGTTGCAACTTGTTGACACCACAGACATGGTGACACCTTGAGAGCATCTTTCTCTCTTTCTAAATGTGAAGATTGTTGTTGTGTTACATCCCATTCAACAAATTGGTGTGAACCCATTTGTGGCTAATCATAGTTCTAACACATACATTTTTTAAAATAACAAAATGGTCATGGCTGTTAAGTTAGTCTAAGGATCTTGCAGATTTTAGAAATTCAGTGGAAGGGGACTGGTTTTTTCCCTTCCTATAATTGTATATGTAGGCTGCCATCAATATATTACATAAATGCAACAGGAGGGGATTCAATGGTGAATGTGTGTTGGCCGGCAATGAGATGTATCACAGTCAGATTCTTTCCAGGAGGGAGTTATCAAAGAAAGTACTGCACCATACTCACAAATGCACCTGGATTATGTAGTTAAAGGGAAATGTTGTTAGGAAGGCAAGTGTTGCAGATTCCTTTTTAAATGGACTGAATTGTGATTTGTTGTGCTTCTGGTGTTTGATTGAAAGTATGAGAATGCATTTGGGAAGTCGCTGTTTGCAACTTGCTGCTATGGCTAGTTCCAAACATTTCCTTCCCTCCAATGGAGGAGCGGAATTGTCAGGTGGAATTGTCATGGTGGAAATTCACCTTTCCAAGTTTCCCATTGGTTTGCTGCCCATCAAACTTCTGATCTTCAGTGAGCTCTCCCTCTTGATATGCCTGCACCAATGTGAGTTGGCCATTAAGCTTCTGTGCATTGCATAGAAGACTCTGAGGGAGCACTCTTTGGTACCTTGAGGAAATGGCAAAATCTGTTGGGCTCTGCTGTTGCCTTTCACAAACTGAGAATGCAGTCTAGGATATGACATTGCCATTTCCTGTGCACACTGCAGAGGAAGATTTGGCAATTTCCCTTAGGGAAGCTGTCCAGTATTAATGATCTTGTTAAGAATCACTGTTAGGTTTCCAAGAAGCACTGTTGCTTTGGGGGAAAAGTCTGAAAATCATTCTTCTGAGGCAGGGAGAGCACAAGAGATTCAACGAAACATAGGAAAGAGAGGAATGACAGTGCATTTGTATGCCATACATGATATTAGAACACTAGCTAAGGTGTCCATTTATCTTTAGTGGCTATGATGCTCCGAATGAAACCATCAACCATATGTAAATAGTGGCGTGTGATGGAGATAATGTAAAACCACATACTGAAGTCACTTCACACTCATTCCCTTTAGAACTTGGCTGGGTTCTTCCATACTTCCTTTACAGACACTACCTGTTATGACAAGCACTCTGTTTTCACTATGACCCTCCAGTGGGGAATGGGATTTGCAGGACATTTAGTCTCACAAACACTCCTGCACCTAAAGAGCTCTGCTGTGAATTAAATGGCAATTTGTGCATGCATAAGTTTTGGTATGCGCTGAACAAAAGTGGATATACATAATCTCATTGGGGAGTTGCCTAACTAAAAAATGTAGATTTTTACAAGTACTTTGAATTCAGAAACACCATTGCACGCTCTCTCACACACTAAAACACTTTTAATAAAGTCAGGAACTAAAAACTACTGTAAGGTTGAGTGCAGCCATTTTATTGGAAAAAAAAACTATGGGTATGTGCATTTCCTTTTTTAAAACACATTAGACAAGGAGCAATTGATGATCAGGAGTTAGTTATAGCTTTCTATACATGTTTATTTCCAAAACTATACAGACATTGGAAAATTGTCCTTAGGTCTCTGTATTGGTTATTGTTAATTCTGCGGTGATTTTATATATATATATATATATATATATATATATATATATATATATATATAATTCCTCATTCCCAGTTGCAAACCTATTTGATATGAACTGGTGTTTTCAGTTTGTGACAATAAAAAAAAGTTGGTTATATTTACATGTGCTTAACGTTGCATAATTGACCATTGTACAGGTGTTTTAAAACCATTAGCTACTGCTAAATGAATTTCAAGAT
Organism: Podarcis pityusensis; assembly: GCF_964106645.2. NCBI lineage: Eukaryota > Metazoa > Chordata > Lepidosauria > Squamata > Lacertidae > Podarcis > Podarcis pityusensis. The sequence continues at coordinate 45,895,770 of NC_138029.1, read as the reverse complement.
TGACCCAAGTGGGTTTGGTTGTTATTTGAATACACATGTGCTACACAGATATGGTTTATTAAAGACACCCTCTCTCTCACTCCCCCCATCACCACTTTTGTGTTTTTGGTGTTCATTTACCTCTAAATCATGTTTTAGCTGTGGATATACTCTATATCATCATCAACCAACTGGGGTAGAGGAATACCACTGACCCCACACAAATCCATGGTGAACAGTGGGACTATATACTGGCAAAAATGAAAATGTCCCAACATCTGCTTGGAAAACAAATGTTTGCTGCATTTGTGAAAAAGCAAATATAGCAAGAGCTATATTTGGCTCTGATTTATTCAGATGGATCATGCATCTCAGCAAAATATTCTAGGTGCAAATGATCAGCATTCAGAGTAGGGAATGATCAGTTGACTGCAAACAAATGCTTCAGAATACCGCAGCCAATCTTGTAGTACATAATAATTGTAGTTTCAGTTGCTATGGAGAAATGAGGAATAAAACAGCAGCAAACACCTGGAGCTAATCTATAGACTAAGGTATTATTTATATTGGTCTTACTGATGTGCTCTGTCTATGGATCATGTTCTGTTCAACGTCTTAAGGCTTGTCTAACTTCTTACAGAAAGTGCTGTCTGTTCAAATCTTCCATGCATGAGGGAGAAGGCATTTCTGCCAGGAAAGAAAAGGATGGTTTTAATCCATGTTTTTTTTCTGCTATAACAGCAAAGCCAGGGATATGAAATAAAATACAATATTGTATATGGTATCTTCGCTCCATTTATTCCCCACCCCAAAAAAAAATATAATTCTCCATGCACTAGACCCAAGTACTACAAGGTAGTGAAATATTTACAACATTTGTACATGTGCTTTTAGGGAGGTCGCCCAAAAGTTCTATTTTTATTTGGATGTAAAGAAAAGCTATTTTCCCCTAGACTAGTTACATCGATCTGAAGTGAGAGATGACTCTTCCAAAAGGAAAAGCCCACAGAGGACAAAGATATCACATATTTATAGTGAATGCTCACAAACTGAATGGTATTTTTACCTTTTAACTGCTGCCACTGCATAATGCCCAAAATCTAATGGTCTGTGGGTCCTCTCCCTACGGTGCCTCTCAGATTCATTGGTATCGTATGTAATACTTGTTTGTTTTTTGCTTATCGAATTTCTTAAAACGTTGACTGATAGCATTCAAACTACAACAATTTCATGGTAGCCTTAGACAATATATATGATATGATATTTACTGGGCTATGGCACTAAAGAATTCAGACCACATTAGAAGTTCAGAGTTCCATGATGCACAATGGATTCCTAAGTGACGCAGGGCTGATCCACCTCCTGCACATGTCAGGGAATGCTCTGTGTGCATAAAGGAGCGTGCGTAGAGTATTCCCAGGCACTGAAGAGAATGGGATGCTTCTACTTGCAGGAAAGCCCACGAGTATGTTAAAAATTCCCCTCAAGTGCACTACAGCCATTGGAGCGGGGCGTCAGCTTGGATTTAAACAGGTTACCCATCTGTCTAATAAATTCCAGGAGTAAGGCTCTTATCACCAAATTTCTTTTCTACTTGTTTAAAGGTAAAGGTAGGACACCCAGTAGACCAGATTAAACAAACAGAATGCAGTTGGGAAAAATATACGGGCGTATGAGTCCATTTTGGCAATGCGGATGTGTATCCTTCCATGCCGCCAGGCTCCCGTTCGGCAATCCTCAAAGCAGCAGAAGAAACTTGCGCAGTCCTTGCCATCGAGACATTCATATCCATATTCTTCGTCCCGTTCTTGGAGGTGTGTGGCATTGTTCATTTGGATGGTAGCTGACCTGGGGCGGATATCGATTGTAGGTGCCTAGGACAAACGAGCAGCAAGAAGGAGCAGAGGGAGAATGAGTGATTTGCTCGTTGCTACAGTGTTCTGTTTCAACTAACATTTGATCCATCAAAATCGGTTGCTCTACATAATGTCAGAATGAGGGAGCCATGATGCTTAGATATGTTACAATGATGAACCTTTAATCTGGAACTTTCTCAAAGCAACAATTCAACACTTCGTCTTTAAATTCCCATTTTACTTAACAGCATCGGTTTGGTAGGGTTTAATTCCAAATAGGAATGCAGAATAAAAAGTGCTGAGATTTGTTTAAGTGACTGCTTCATATAAGAAGGCAATCACAATTTTCCATCCCCCGCCCCAGATCACTATTAAATTGGGGGGGGGGGGAGATAATTTAAATGCAGAATTCTTGAAAAATAATGCTTTATGTTCCTGCATGGCAAGGTAACTTAAATTGGTTAAGGGGAAGAGGATGCCACATAAGAATTATTTGAATATAGGTTAGGTGGGGCTCTATAATGATCTCTGCTATGAAGCACTCCTGACAACATGCAGCTCTTGATTAATAATGGTCCATTGACTAAAAGCTTCATAATGTCAACACAGTATACAGCAGCTGTACATGTAGAATCACTTGAATCATGTTTTACTGACAAACTCTTTTGATCCTTTGGTGAACATACTGCACAAAAAACAGCAGCTGGCACACAAATGATCAAAAAGAGAGAATTGTTAAAATTAAGGCTGGAGTCAGAAAATTGTTTGAAACAAAGTAAAATTATAATTTTAATAAAGCTCTGATTTTGGCTCCCACCTGCCTTTTTTTTTTTTTTTGGAAAAAAAAATCACCCAGAAGAACTAAATATCTGCATTTCAGAATGAGGGATGTTTGAAGTTGTTATACAGCTACCTGTATTTGCCATTTTGGATAGCAAATGATCTGAAGAGCTGGGGACAGCATCGAATGTAAGCAATTTATACCCTTTCAAAACTCTGAGAGTTTGTGTAAGAGCAATATTGGCACCATTCCAATGGCATCTGATTGTTCATTGCAGATCTTTGAGAGATTTGAAGCTTGCATATCTTTAAATGAGATCATTAAGAGTCAGAACTGAGTTCTAAAAGGGTTTTTGTGGATTCTTGGTGTAGCTAGTGGATTGGATCCCATGAATAACTAAAAAAGAGAGCAGCACAAATGCTTTGGATATACTACTAGGCTCTCTTCATGCATGCGATCCAAACATGTTAAAATCCATTGAACTTATCATAAGTTCAAAACAGTAGTGAATTAGTGTTTGGGCTGCTGAATCAACTTCATGTTAATATCTACATATTAGCCATTCTACTTCACTGCAAGGTTGCTTCAAGTAGAATGCATAAATATCTAACAAGCCTTTATTGAAGCTATAGTTGTTCAATTCAGCAGTCACATGCAGTGGATTTCTATACCAAAAATATTATACCTTGAATGAAAACATCCGAAGAAGCTTTGGTTTTGTAGACAGAAAAAGAAAGAATCAGAGGTTTTAAATTAAAGAAAGGTAGAGAGGGGGGAAAGGAGACAAAAAGTAGCATAAATTAAAGTTACTTTTCTAAACTATAGCAAGTCAAAAGAAATAGAAATAGAAAAAGGATTTAAGATAGAATTTTCTATAAGAACTTTAAAAGCGATTAACATGTAAAGAAGGATCTGAGTTAACAAAACTTGGAAATCCAATTTAAAATAGATTGACAGTTCAGGGTTCTGTGGTTTGTTCTGAGTTATTTCCATGGATAGGCAAACATACTGTGAGTAAGACAGTCAAATACTACCATTTTCTTTTCTGCTCCTCTAACTAAGGGGAAAGACCCACTAGTCTTGAGTAGATAATGTTCTTCCTCAAGGCCTATAGGCATTAGTTTCTACCCTTTTACCTTACTAGTTCACAATATGGTGAACAAGGATTGCAGATTGTAGAAGTATCTCTTGGTTCTTAAACTATTTGTTTAAGAGATTTCTATATTGCCTTTTAGCAATGATTTCAATGCAGATTACACAAATTAAGACAACAGCATCAAAAGGGAGGAGGGACAGCACTGTGCTAATAGAACACCCTATAAAATAAATAACTTATAATAGTAAGTGGTAGAAAAGAGAGAAGGGAGAAAATACAGGCAGTAAAAAGAAAAGAGATGGGAATAAAGTGGCGGGGGGAAGAGATACAAGAAGAAATTCATATTTTGAAATTCAGATTAGTAATGTCCATACTCTCGACCTTCCTTCTGTCCTTAATACAATGCTTCTAAGATTCAACAGGATTATAGAATCAGTGAGGTATGGGTACAGGTAGATCATCTTGAGGTAACTTTCCTGCTGCCATCTTTCAATATTAGCAAGGAGTCCAAGGACACCCATAAAGGCAGTGGGTCACATTCCTCAGATGACCCACGTTACAGGCCTGCCTTCTAACCACCACCACCCATGTATCTGTAGACACAATTCCAAAAGATGTGGAACACACATCTACAGTCTTGATTTGCCCTGTTATTTTCAATCAATCAGAACTATTCTCTGTGACTGGGCTACAAAGCAGTTTGACCACAGCCTCAGAGTTCACAAGCCATCACCAAATGAGCTAGTTGTTGAAAATACATGCTCCAAAAGAGAGGGACCATAATTCCAGGCAGATTAATTTTAAATGTTACATGCAGCCCAATCCTGTGCTGGAATTCAATGCAGCTTGCTCCCACAAAGTGTACCTAGGATTTAGTTTGTTCCCGTGGTTACAGCAATTAAACACAATAGAAGATATGCATATGAGCAGAAAATGGACCAAATAAAAGTGGTCGATTCTCTTGTCACTAACAGTTAAGTTTCCTTTAACTGTGAGATTTGAAGTGGACCAATGTATAGCTATTTGTCAGATTTTGTCTTGATATATTTGATACTCTTCTGGAATCTGGCTATCAAAGTCAACCCCGATATAAAAAAGGATCATGTGAACCTGATCAGCCATTTCCTTCCTTTCCCTTCCCTGGTCATCAAGCAAACCTTCTATGGTTTCCACTTCTAATACAGCTACAGGACAACAAAATGCTCATTTCTGGGAAACATAATTAAAATATGGGTTATCAGTTGGTGTAGTAATAAAAATACATACAGGGTTTTTCTTCTTTTTGTCTTTATCCTTGCTTGGTTTTCTGTTACTGACAAAATAGTGAAGAGTCCCGTACTCCACCAGGGCAGAAAAAACAAAAATAAAGCAAACTGATACAAAAAGATCCATTGCTGTCACATAAGAGACCTTGGGGAGGGATTTGCGAGCAATCGTGCTGAGGGTGGTCATTGTCAGGACAGTTGTGATACCTAGGAAGGGAACAGAAAATACATTATTACTTCAGGGTTCTCCCTTGCGTGAATATATGCTGGCATGAGCAGAAGGCACAACACCACAATCCTCTCCCATATGCTTCAACACATGAGGCATTCCTTGTACTGTTTAATTCCACATTAATATTCAGCTCCCTCATTGTGCGTCCCTGTGGAATGCTCCTGGTTTCTGTGGGATTAGAACAATCAGCTTGCCTCAATATGGCCAGAAATGTGCTTATATAAACCAATAAACTGTGAGGTTCCCCTGAGAAATGCAAGCAAAGGTCTTGGTGCTTCAGGATGAGGTGAGCAATGCATCATAATAATACCCTTGGGTTGCATGCTGCCTCTCTCCTCAGGCATCTCCAAAGTGTTTACAGATATTGATTAACTGAGCTTACAAATAGGCCTCTTTCACTTAAGATCTATGTAGGACCACTGGTCCATGTAAACATCTCACTCGAGTGTGCTTCAAGGGATAAGGAGTGTCACAATATTGTAAATGGCAATGTTTATCACACTGGGCAGCATTTGCGCATAGCAGTGATTGAACTAAAAGTGCTGGATTTTCCATTTCAGTTGCACAGAAGGATGTAGTTACATCAGCTTCAACTGTTCCATTACTCCTGCTAAGTATCAAATGTTGGCTGTGATTTCATGACACGGAGCTACTGTATCCATAGACAAAGCAGAGGGCCCAATTTCATGAATTGGAAAAACTAGGCCTAGAAACACTCTGGGATTCTCTAAAGGTCATTTTAATTCTACTGAAACACCATGGGAATAATTTTGTTCACTACAATAACATGAAATAAAGGAGGCATTCCAGTCACACAGTGTGATGCCCAGTTTATGTATGAATTGGCCCCAGATCCTGACAGTTTGGATCCATGTGCACAGGGAATGGTCATAATTCAGAAAAGGAACACAATCAATCAGAATAAAGAGAAGCCATGACCTACCCAAAGATGTTCTGGCTGGGACGGCATCCTTATTAATCCAGAAAGAGACCCAAGATAGCACTACGATGAGTGTGCAAGGGATGTAAGTCTGAATGGTGAAGTAGCCCATCCTTCTGCTTAGATCAAAGTAGACTGCCATGACCACATAATCTCCTGTAAAATATATGTTATGCAAGGTGAAAGGGCTTGAGGTGTAATAGTCATTCCTCAGCCATTATTTTTCTGTAATTTTCACTGGATGGTATCCAATTAAGTTTTATTCAGAATAAACATATCAAAATTGATGAACCTAATTAATCATGTTCATTAAATCCAATGGAGTATAGCCTGGTTTAATGTCACCCACTGTGTTCAGTGAGGGTTATTCCCAGTTAAATTTGCGAAGGTGTTCAACCTTAATCTGCCGTCTAAAGGTCAGTAAATAAGGCACTAGACTGTTCCTTTGCTCACCTCAGGAAAGGCCCTACTGTTGAACACCACAGAAAAGTTTCACAACGAATGCTTTCTTCGAGGCAAAGAATTGAACAGGTGTCTCTTTAAAACTAAAGGTAGTGCTTTATTGACTGGAAGGAATGCAGTGAAACTTCTTTGAGGTTACTGTGCTGTGCTTGTTGTGCCAAGGATTATGGGCTCCCCAAAATAGCAGTCTATGGACGTGGCCATCCTCAGGCTGCCACTGGAAGCTCTATGGCCCATCTACCCCACATTTGGCTTCTGGACAGGGATTTGCATCAAGACTCCTCTAATGGGGTACACTGAATACGCCACTGGATAAAGTCTGGGTGATGCACCACTTCACCCAAAAGCTTGATGACTAGGATTCCACCCAATGCCTTAACCACCAAAAGTTGTGACATTTTGCTTTGGAGAAGGCAAAACCTCCAGATAGGCCAATCTCTCTGCAGGCAAATTCCTTCCTGGCTCCAGATATGGCAACCATTAGCAACCAGAGCAAGGTCAGATGGTACAAGGAGGCAAAAACATGGTTAAACAAGAAACCTAGGAAACAAATATGGTTAAACCAGAAACCTGAGAAGCAAGTTATAGTGAATATACATGATAAAACAAATGACCTAGAATGTAACAAAAAGGGTAAAAGGGTAAAATTACAGGAGCATGGGAGGGATTGCTCTTCTGATGATTGTGCTGAAGGAGTCAGTGTCACTGGTGGACCAGAGCAGGAGAAACCAACTCACAAGGCTCTGCCCACTAGTGGGATGATCCTGACTGGCTCATTTAAATACAGAATTTTGGCAGGCAGTCCTGCCCTGCAGTTCAGCCAGCTGAGGAAATTCCCAACGGCTGGTTGAGATTGTGTGTGACAGCTGCCAGGGACAGTGGCCAATCCACGAGGGGCTGCAACAGTCGCGCCCCCGGGAGAAGGCGGAAGTGGACATTCTCTCCCAGTGATTCCTTGAAGGGCCCTGAGAGAGAAACAGTCCCAGGAGCTCCTACCAGAAGCTCCCACTATCTAAAGGGGGCTTTGTGGTGGAAGGCTGAGTGTAGTACGGATGTAGCCCTGAGAGGCTGCTGCACAGCAATGCCCATATATCTGCAACCCTGGAAGAAAAATACACATCAAAAATTTCTGGGCATCAAACCACCACCTCCACTGTTAAAAGAAAATAACCAATTAGAGTTAACCAATGAATTTTGCTTCTAATAGCAAGACTAGCATCTTAAATGTTAATTTAGCTAATGTGTACAAACATGAATAAAAATCTGGAATCAAGCTATTTAGATGGGCTCTGTTCAAAGGCAACAGGAGTTTGCGCAGCACAAACTGCTTTTCATGGGTTAGGAGTTTCCCTTGTTTGCTTCAGGAATAAATGGTGCCAGGACAACAGATGGATGGGGAAAGGAATGAAGAGAAATCTGTGATGCATGACCTAAATTGGTTCAAAGTTTCCCGTGTGGTTTATCAACTGTTCCTTAAGGACTGATCAAATGTTTAACAGCTGGAGTAAACATGGGTCACTGTTTAGATGATAACTAGTAGACACAATGTTATTGGCACAGTTGACAATGGCCACATGGCATGTAGAAACCCAGATATACACCAGCTGTCCTAACAAACCATGCTCTTTACAGGGAGGAAAAGGGAATGATTTAGAGTGGACATTCTGCTTAAATTCAGGATTGGCTGAATTAAATGTGTTGTGGCAAAATATTCTTATTTAGGGGGGTGCGGGATTAGTATCCTTTCCTCTTTCATTACTGTATCTTGCAGTATCTGCTAAGAATTTGAGCAAGTCTATATTTCAAATGATGCATCTTCAGCATTTGAACCTGCTGTGGTGCTTTATATAAACACTTGATAATAGTACGGCACCCAGCGCCTCTGAAATTGTACAACTGGCAAGTGATGGCACATCTTGTCAGCTGTATAAGTAAGAAATCTGCCCACAATTAGCACAGGCCCCATGTATAGCATCATGAATTAGCTCTATCTACTCTGTCCTTTCCAAACATTCATTTCCATGCCACAATTAGAGTTTCACTACATAATGAAGTCAAGCACAATTGCATCTTTAACAACGCTTGCTCCAGAGTTCATTTATGTCAGATTCTCTTTGGGATGAAGCTACCTGCTAGGAACCCAGAAATCCCAACTATATTTTATGACTAATTCTGTATGTGTATCATGCTAGTGAATGAGTCAGAGATGATCAAACATGTTCAATTCATGAGTGGGAAGCGCATGTATGTCCCAATCCTATGGTTCATCCTATGGTCACAGAATCACAAATCAAATTGCTGTGGAATCCAATGGGGGCAGTGCAATGCTTTGTACATAAGACTTGGTGGGCAAGGGTTCTTCCAGAGAATCACTCTGATATGAAATGACATTTCATTTTTTAAAATTAGTGTGACTTTTACTGCTTAAGTGCAATTAAGCATTTGGCATTTCACCATTGTTTGTAGCTCCATCCTATTGAAATTAAGGAGCAATGTATGTCTGTGCATTTTATTCCAAAAGTAAATGCTATCTGTTCTGACATTATGCTGGTACCATTCTTTAGCAAGTTATAACTCACCTCTAGTTACCATTTAGACGTAAGCTGACAGCTAGAGACCTACAGTTAAAATGCAACCTTACATCTATTACCAAAGGGTACAATACAGTCAGCAGCTCTTTACATGCTCACAAGGTCTAGGACATCTCAGCATATCTTCTAAATCCACTTCAATGAGTGAATTAATGTTTTCTCTTTGCACATGATCCTTGGAAGGGAATATATGGAAGTCTACTGGGAGACTTGCTCACTTTAGCTTTCTATATATGCCTATGTAAGACACCACTTGTGAATCTTTGGAATGTAAATGTGAACAGTAAACATACATACACACAATTCCCAAGAGTAGGTGTAGGGGTGTAAGGGGGTGTGGGTGTGGGTGTGGGTGTGGGTGTGGGTGCACGCACTCTTTAAATGTTTTTGTCATTTTAGTTCTGAAAGGCTTATAAAATGGCTGCTATGCAAAATACAGCTTTTATATTTTACCAAAACTTTTAGCATATAATGTAGTTAACTGGGACATAATTAAAATAAGTAAGCCGTTGTCATTTAGAAAAGTAGCACAGTGCCTATCTGGGGATTAGCAGAGACTTGTCAGGAAGATGTTTGGTATTTGGGATTAGCATCTATGTGAAGAAAAAGCACTGATGGAGTAGACTGAAGTACCTCAGGAGGTACCATTACACACCAAAGTGTAAATAATCTGCAAATGAAGATGCATCTGCTTCCTTTTCCTTTTATTTCCTCCTCAGTAAGCTACCACTGTGGAGGAGAGCAATATGTTTTTTCATTTGAGCTGTTCAGACTGGTTGAAAGATTGGCTTTCCAATTAACCTGCAGAGTTCACTATTATACCAATAATATTCAAGGAAATTGCTCTGCGGTTGTGAATAAATGAGATTTTAGAACAGAAGCATTTCCTCTGCATGCAACCTAGGATGCAAAAGCGTCTTCCAAAACTGGAGCCAAAGTTCTGACAGTTCAAACTCTCAGTTCTTGTATCTTGTAAATGCTCTGGAAAAAAATGTACTCCATCTCACTCCCACACCCTCCTTATCCTCTCATGGGACTTTCACTTCTGTGGTCCATTAGGATTAGTACCATGGGATGCATCTTGGAAAGAGTAATCCAAAATCAGATTCCACCTCTCCACCACTGTAGAAAATTTATGGCCCTTGTCCTACTGATGCTGGAGCATAAACACTGGTAAGGCTGAAAATGGATCATTCTGGCAAATGAACCTGAAAGATCCAATGCCTTAAAAACACACACACACAGAGAGAGAGAGAGAGAGAGAGAGAGAGAGAACTACAAGAGCTGCTGTAGCTTATTCCCTTTGTGCCCAGTGGGAGGCAGATTTGTTACTGCTTGAGAAAGAAAGAAAGTAAGAAAGAAAGAGCGAGCAAAGGGGTAAAGGGAGGGAAATATCCAGTGTGTTTTTGGCCTCTCAGATCCTCCATCAGAGAATTTCAAATACAGAAGTTAAGTCTCTTGTACTCAGTGGAGGGAAAGAGGAAACAGTAGAATAAGAGGTTGAACATTCTGTATTGAAACTCCCTGATGGAAGACCTGAGAGGTCCCAAGTGCCTTGGATGTTAAGCTCTTACTCTGTCATGTTGCTCCTTGCTCCCACTCCTACCCCCATTGCCTGGGGTTTTCCCCTTTTTGTTACATTCCTCCACCTTTTCCTCTTTTCTTAATAGTGTAAGAGCTCCCCTCCACCTGCTGTTCCACCCTGGCAGCTGTGAATGAGGTGGAAGAACTGCCTTTGGTTTTTCAGCTCTCCTTCAATCCTAAGAGTACCATGCCTGCTTATCAGGGAGGCAGTGTAAGTTTGTCCCCATTTCTTTTTCGTTCTTCATGTCAATTTGCTAATTGTGGGATACACAGAGTACAGAAGACCTATTTGACCAAACACACTTTTGAACTCCCTGGCAAAATGGAGTGTCAAATCAAATGTACTAAAGATATTTGATGAAGATTTTATTGGCAAGACTGGTGGGAAAAACCCATGAGGTCCAGCTTCTGCCCAACTCACAGCTTGTGGCAGCAAAGATCCCTAGAATTAATGTCACCACAGAGTGAGAAGAGCCATGTAAAAGGCCAATGGCACAGACACAAATTACACAAGCAGGTTAATGCTTAGGATTCTACTTTGTCAACTCTCTTTCAAGTCTCTTTAAATTGCCAGAGGTAGGATAAAAGCCAGCTCAACACTCCTCTAAAAGCCTTCCATTCCCAGGGAGTTGGGAAAGGCAAGGCTCCTATGCATTTAATCTTTGATGCTTATATTTCCAGCTACTTTCAAAGTCAAGGGACAGTACTGCATAATAAAACTGGAACAAAACCCTTCTAGCTCAGGGCACTGATCCTCGGAGAGGCTACAGATGTTAACAGATTCATTCTGCCTGAACCCACACCAGGAGAAATACTTCTACAAGGAAGTGCCATTAGAAAGTACACTGCCATCAAGCTGGTAAGAAGGTCTCATAAGGAAAAAGCCAGAGGGATTCTGGGATGCAGACAAGATGAAAAGCTGTTTTATTGCTCAAGTTCTTCCCCCTCCCAAACACACACACACACACACACACACACACACACAATTCCATGTTTTTTCAACTTCCATCCTTTAAATATTTCAGAGGACTGCATCACCATTTTTGCTGGAACATTTAGTTTTAAATTCCCCTTAGGAAAGTAATCTAAGCAAGTAAGCAACGAGAAAAACTTATCTCACTACAAGATTCTGGAGGGCAAAACAAAAGCAGTGCAGATCAAAAGCAGACTCTCTTGGAAGCTCAGTGTGATCAGTCAGGCTAATGGCATATGTATTTCAGGGCAGTTCACCTTCAAATGAAGTGGACTTTCAGACCAACTATAGAGAGCTGGGGTGTTTGGGTGGGTAGAGGCTGGAAAGGCGGTGACTATGCACAATGTCCCTTTAAGGGAAAAGCACAAATGCAGCAAGATACAGCTTTGCTGAACTGGAGTAATTCCAGGCAAGCCATTTGCAGCCCCTTTAAGGTCTAGCAGATGCTTGCTGGTGTGCAGCTGGAGGAAAGCAGCTATAATTGGGTACCACAGCCTTACATTGGCTGGTGCATGTTATACTAATAAAAGAAAATACACGAACTTTCGGAACCTAAACTAGACCCAATCTAACCGCAGAATGAAAGGCTATAAATGGAAAGCAGGCAAACCCAATGACTGTGCAAAAATAAGCCTCCCTATGGTCTCCCAGTCCCATTCTGGTGTTCAGGATACAGAGACATGTCTTGATTATTTTACTAATTATATACACAGATAGGTAGGGGAAGCACCCCATATACATGATAAAAATTATTGGAGAACATTTTCCCTCTTGCTTATTTCAGGTACGGCTAACATTTGGGCCACCAAATAAACTTGCATCTTGCTTCATGCACAAATAAGCAACTATCCTGTACTGCCTGATGTGGCTGAGCCCCTGGGCAGCAGTCCAAGCAAACAACAAGGGCTGGCAGTGACTGTTTAGCAACTTAACAAGTCAGAGAATGAGAGCAGTCAGCGATAGATATTTCAGGACCCTGGACAGGTCTTAGAGAAATACAAGTGCTCTGCAACAAAAAGCTTAAAAAACGAACAAACATGTTTTGGAGACTTAATACATTTCTTCTTGTGAATTTTAAAAACCCATGAAATGTATCTTTACTGTATCGTGTTTCTTATCACATTAGAAGAAGCAATCTCTTTTGTAATCTGTAGACTTTATCTGTGCTCCTCCATTAAAGTCCAAGGCTCTTGGGGGAGAAAGGAGAGAGAAACATCTGAATTTGACTGCTCAGTTTTCACCATCCACCCCCTGAATATTTGCTTTAAAAGTTTTGCCCCATTCCCAGCCAAATCTTCACATTTGAAACACGCATTTGCTTGAGTATTATGTTTCAGTAGACACATACAGATGTCTATTTTTTTGTATGAAATATGCATTTATGAAATAAAATGTTACAATAAAAAGAACTTATATGTGGTTAAGTAGCATTACAGCTGAGTGAAGGAGCAAGCAATACAATCCAGGAAACAAAGAGCAAAGTATCTTCAGGGTCCTAAATTGTCCCACCCTGATGCCTAAGGCAGGATGACAAGTTTATACTAAACTGTGAAATCAAGCTTGGCTGCAAGTCTAACATCACTTACATGGGACTTACTTCTGAGTAGGTATGGTTAGAATTGCAGCCATAGATGGCTTTGAGTTGGGCTGTTTTGCCATTTAATTGCCACAATATTCTTTGTTGCTTTTACTGCAAAAGACTACCAAGGCTACCTGTCTGGAAAAGCATTAACTTTAATTATAAAAAAGTTTGTTTGTTTAAAAATGAAAAATGCAGAGAAGTCACCACAGCTGACTCCATTACTCTCCCACTTCCCACAGTTAAAACCATTACTCTCCCACCCCACAAAGTGCCCCTGAAAGTCCTATGAATTTCTTCCTCCTGCACCAGATTGTATAGAAAGTGGATGCTAGTAAGCTAACTTTTATTCAGAGTTGACCCATTGAAATGAATGAACCTTGACTAAGCTAGGTCCATTAATTTCAGTAGTTATACACCAGGTAAAACAAAGCTGACTATTGCCCACTGTCTTCTCATCATCACAGGAATGGGCTTGTGAGATTGGGAAGGTACTTTCTAACTATCCCTAGATAACGTAATTTGCTGTGCAAATCGCTGCAACAGAAACACAACTTTCAGGGCAGCTCCCTGGATTCTCTGCAGTAAGTAAGTAAGTAAGTAAGTAAGTAAGTAAGTAAAGCTGCATATTTCTCCTCTACAAACTGCCTGCATTGATTACACTGGTCAACAACAAATTTGTTGTCTGCGTTTTTTCAGCTGATTTAGGATGAATCTGATGCGCTGAATCCCAAAATCACATTGGTTTTGCTCAACCAGGTCAGGTTTTTGAGCTATGGCCACATGTCTTTTTTTACGTTTTTGTTCACATGTACGCTTGTGTGGAGCATTTTAGAAGAAGTTGGTGGGGGTAAAATGCCTTGTCAAATAATTGTTTTGATTGGAAATGATTATTTTAATGACAAGAAGTATTCAGGTCCGATAGTTCTGAGTGATTATGTCGAAAAGGGATCAGTTTGAAGTCATAAAACCTCGAAATCTTCCATAAATTGGTCCAGCAAAGCATAAAGTTGGGGGATCAAAACTAAGTTAATGGGGCAGCCGCCCCACGAAGTATCCTGATCTTCAATCAGCACGTCGTCCTGTAGCTCATTTTGATGAAATTCCAGTGCCTATCTTCGGAGAACTTCCTGACATTAGTGACGAAGATGCCTCCAGTGTTGAAGGACATGAAGAAGAAGAAGTGGTTCTTGAAGATGATGCTCCACATCCATTTTCCCAAAAGGAGTTGAATGATCTAGTTCACGACCTCAGCTTGTCAAAGGACTCTGCCGAACTGTTGGCATCCAGATTGAAGGAAAAAAACCTCCTCTCTGACAGTGCTCGCATCAGCTTCTTGCGCAACAGGCATCAAGAGTACCTCCATTTTTTCTCGGAAGAGAAGGACTTGGTGTACTGTGCAGATATTGTGCAGCTTCTGCTCAAGCTTGGAGTGCCACAGTATGAACCCAAAGATTGGAGACTGTTCATTGACAGCAGCAAGCGATCACTGAAATGTGTTCTGCTACACAACGGCAACCAGTTTGCCTCTATACCCCTGGCTCACTCGAGTACACTGAAGGAGAACTATGAAGCGGTGAAGTATGTGCTGGAGAAAATTGGTTATGGTCAGCATAAGTGGTTTATTTGTGTTGACCTGAAGATGGTGAACTTTTTGTTGGGACAACAGTCTGGCTTCACCAAGTACCCATGTTTTCTGTGCATGTGGGATAGTAGGGACCGTGCTCAGCATTACACGAAGAAGGACTGGCCTGTGTGGGAGGAACTGGTGCCTTGCAAAGAAAGGAACGTCATCAACGACCCTCTGGTGGACAGAGACAGAATACTCTTCCCACCGCTGCACATCAAGCTTGGCTTAATCAAGCAGTTCACCAAGGCTCTGGACAAGGATGGTGACTGCTTCATTTACTTGTGCCAGGCTTTTCAAGGACTGACCATGGAGAAGTTGAAAGCTGGCATCTTTGACGGTCCTCAGATCCATCAGCTCATCAGAGATCCAGAGTTCGGAAACTCAATGAACGAAGTGGAACTGGAAGCGTGGAAGGCATTTGTTCTGGTAGTGAAGAACTTTCTTGGCAACAATAAGGCCAGAAACTACGCAGAACTTGTCAACAACATGCTGACTGCTTTCAGAAACCTGGGCTGCAACATGAGCGTCAAGATGCACTACCTATTTTCCCATATGGACTGGTTTCCTGAGAACCTGGGTTCAATGAGTGACGAGCCGGGGGAGAGATTCCATCAGGACATGAAAGAGATGGAGACCAGATATCAGGGTCGCTGGGATGCAGTCATGATGGCTGACTACTGTTGGACTCTGAAGAGAGACCTCCGTGCTGCTGAGTTCCAAGAAACAGAAGTTCAAGCCCTGAAGTTTGAAAAATGGTGACACAACATGCAATTTACGTGTACTTACCTTTATCAATGCCCACCATTCAGTTTACAGTAAACCTGACCTGATGGAGAGAAATGGATGCCATTTCCTGATTCAGCAGTGCAAAAATACCCTAAATCAGTTGTAGAAATCTAGACAACATTCAAAAAGTAAAAAATTGTTGCCCAGTGTTATGGGTTCCATTTGGGGTATGATGTACCAAACTGGATACTTAGCCTATATGTTCATTCTGTTTTGAAGCCGCATTCCCTAACCATCTCCATTCTCATAATAACTCTGCCAATAACCAGCCTAATAATAGTTTTCACATAATAGCTTACAAATATAGGGCACAGCCCATAGAGATTTTCTGGGATGCATCTGGTGAACTAGTTAGTTAATCTCACAGAGCTCTAATGAAGCTAGAAAACATCTTGCATTTTACAAAAGCGTAATCCCAGCTCATTCCAAAATACCATTTCAGACAGTAAATGATTACATATTGTCTGTACTCTCAGCTGCAAATCATGGTTAATGCTTACATTTTACATTATTTTGTTCATTTTGTCAAACTAGCAAATGGCCTTATGAATGCAGAGCACCATTTTTCATTCTCTATTACAGAAGATAGAGCTGCACAAAACAGCCAACTATTTTGTGGAATTCCAAATATCCAGAATATTCTGTTAACTAGAAGGTAATGGAACAACATTTTGACTCGAAGACGAGCTTTGAGGAGAAGACACCTGATTTAGAGTAGTTTAACAGGAGGGATGTCCTACCAAGAGATGAGCAGATTTTCCCAGTTCTATCCCTTTATTATGTGTGGTCTCTGCCATGTGCTCCACTGCTCTTGAATTCTTATTCCATTAAGATAATATATATAACTAATTTCAGAATGGAAGCATGAACAATTCATCTAAGTTATTTCAGGCATTTGCATTCCCCACTGTTACTAATATGCACGTAGACGTTCATTTTTTAGAAAGCTACCCTGCAATGCTCATGTGGTCATACACACAACTATGAAGTTTGTGTTTTGTTTTAGGAATGCACACAAGTGCTCAAACAAAATCCATATTGACTCAACTATACATACAAACACATCAGGACTGGATTTGGCGTTGTTTTATCAATGAAAACCTGCACATATATCTTAAAGATGTGTACTGGGGAAAATGATTGTTTTCCTTTTGTGATTTTGGCTTTAAAATTATTATTTTTTAATTTGTTCCTTTTGTAAAACTTTCACTTGTATTTAGCTAATTTGGAATTCATTTTTTGGACATCATTATTTTCAAGGGAACACACACACAGCATTTTTTTTATTCATGGCATTTCAAAGCTGACTAGAACTACATTTGAAGGATTTAGATTACTTCAGGGTATCACACCTGCAATTTTTTAAAGAGAGATTAGATAAAGAGTCTCCATTTGAGATGCAATTTAAAATGGGGAGACTTCCAATAAGCTTTCTATTACATTCAATGGAGTCTAAACCAGATTAATGCTGCCTGTAACTTTGGAGTTCTGTGCTCAACTACCATGAAAATTGAACACATTATATTACTCCATAGGGGCATAACACTTGCCATGTTTCAAGAAGATCAGACAAGAGTCATCCATGTCAAAGACTAGGAAAAAATAACACCTTTAAAATTCTCCGAACTAGGATTCTGGGGTCCAAAGATCATTAATTAGTCTGCTTATAATCCTTTGAAATGTTCTTTGAGCTTACAACGTGTGTAACTTTGGAGTTTTGCATTCAAATGCATGACAATTTTAGGGATTCTAGTACTTCCTTTGGGTATCTGACCTGCCATGTTTTGAAAAGACTGGAAATAGGGAACCAATCTTAGGTCTCTTGTTAAATATAGTGCTTTTTTGCTTTTAAAAAGAAAACTCTTCTTCATTGTGTTCCTTTGCTCATAACATTGGTACCCTATTTCCAAGAAAGTTGATATAGGGGCAAGGAACAGGGAGAAAGGTTCTGAGGTGGGGGATGTAGAAGAGCACTAATCAGATGATGGGAGACTTATGGGTATAAATGAGACAAATGCATTGCTGGTGCAAAGTGGAGGACAACTTCCCTGTCAGTTTTAGAGCTGGCCAAATGTCTTCCCCATTCCCACGCGAACTTTGATGCAGTGTTTCAGCTTTCAAAAACTGCCAAGAAATACCGTGCAGTGCAAATCTTAAAACAGAAACAAAATAATTCCGAAAGAAATAATTTTATAATTTCAGTAATATTAATACTATGTTATCTGAATTAATAGAAATAGAAATTACTTTTAATTAATTTTATTTGTATTTCTTACGTCTGAATTAAATACAAACGAGGCTCTTTTATATCCTCTACCCGTAATAAGCAAATACAGCCCTGGTGTACACCAGTAAAACATTGCACAAAGAGAATATTGATGGAAATCATGTGTACAATCACATCAAGCCTTTTACATAGTTTATCAGTAGATATTTAATGTAGATGTGATAAAGACACAAATGAAAAGAAGAAACGGAATGCTTCAACCAAATGTGTAGAGGTACCAAGTTGCCCCCAAAACTGAGGGGGCCCAAGCACGTGTCACATGTGTATGATGTCAAGCATGCAAGACATCATGTGATCTGGAGGGAGTCGAGCATTCTGGAGGAGCTGGCCACTGAAACTGTGACACGCATTGCACCATGGGTTTCCCCTACCTGTCTTGTCAATATCACCACTATCTTCTTCATCATTGAGGGGGGCAGGCCCCTTCCAACAAATATTGAGGAGGCCAAAAATACCTGCTGTGAAGTAGCGTAGCAGTTCTATCCTCCATCCCATCCAACTAATTTCTCTAGACTAGACAGCATAAGACAGCTTCTTATGCTCCCTTTGTGACACAAGCTGTAGCATTTCAGCTTAACTCAAACAGGTAAAATGTTATTAATATGTAAAACCCCTCAAGGACTTTATAACAATCCTATATAGCTGCCATTTGACTCTAACTGTGATGCTCTTTGCCTGGAATGATAAGAAAACACATTATCTAATGGTTCACATCTTATATAGCAGATTTAAAGATATCAAAATATGAAAAAGCCTTTTTACGATCACTTTAGGGAAAGTGCCA
Organism: Podarcis pityusensis; assembly: GCF_964106645.2. Classification (NCBI taxonomy): domain Eukaryota; kingdom Metazoa; phylum Chordata; class Lepidosauria; order Squamata; family Lacertidae; genus Podarcis; species Podarcis pityusensis. The sequence continues at coordinate 45,876,945 of NC_138029.1, read as the reverse complement.
TGTGCTGCAAATAATTCATTTAACCAAAGCAAGAAGAACCATCTCTTAAATGTAAATTGAGAATAGAGCACGCAAAAATCTTATTGCAAGGGGTGTCTACTGCATGGCATTCTTTTTTTTAAGTCTGGAAATTAAAATGTTCCAAAAGCAAAGCCAGCTGCTGTGCGGAATTTTGCAACACATCTCCCAAGAATGGAAGGTAACAACATGAGCAGGGGCAGACCTAAAGGGAAAGCAAGCACCTGGGGATATAGTCTGTCTGCACACTACATACCTATTTGGGTTTCAATTAACCCTTCTGCAGCTCCCCCCCTTATGAAGCCCATTTAACATTCAGTAATTTATAGTCTAGGTCTTTCAACAGCCCTAGTTCACCTGACAACAGATTTTTCACAGCATTCTGTTTCATCCAGTCATATACGTGACCTGAACTAGTAATAATGATGATAATATTAATAGTGACAGCTCAACCTGCAACCTAGTTATGCCAGTGTAAAGGTACTGAAAACGTTTTGGTTCTAGTCCCTTAAATAAACTGAATCTCGGATAGCTCAGTTGGTAGAGCATAATCCTCTTAATCTCTGAGTTATGGGTTCAAGTACTATGTTGGGCAAAAGATTACAATGGTACCTCTGGTTACATACACTTCAAGTTACATACGCATCAGGTTACAGACTCCACTAACCCAGAAATAGTACCTCGGGTTAAGAACTTTGCTTCAGGATGAGAACAGAAATTGTTCTCCGGCGGCACAGCGGCAGCAGGAGGCCCCATTAGCTAAAGTGGTGCTTCAGGTTAAGAACAGTTTGAGGTTAAGAACAGACCTCCAGAATGAATTAAGTACTTAACCCGAGGGACCACTGTACTGCATTGCAGGGTCTTGGACTAGATCACCCTTGCGCGCGCGCACACACACACACACACACACACACCATTGATTTAACTAGATTGTAGACTGTTGGGAAAAAGCACCAAGGCAAAAGCCAGCTCCAGATGGCTGGAATGCAAAACAGGATGTTATGGTTTGCAGATGTACTGTTGGAGAAAAGGTGGAGCCTATTCTCTGTACTGAGCACCGGATGTTAGCTCAGTGTGTCATCTGACCTGTGCTGGAAGTACAGGGGAGGAGTTGTGACTCTTCTAATGGAGACTGAAGGGTGCAGTCACATTTCTATGTACTGTTGAGTGACAGGAATAAAACATGTAGAAAGGACTCCTGTCTGTCTCATTTCTCCTCCCTGGGAGAATGCAGGGAGGGAGAGAGAAGCAGAGAAGCAGAGGGTGTGTTCTATCTCACGACTAATGAGAAGAATCGCCGGGTTTGTTTACCTAGCCTGCTGGAGGTCGCAGACGGACGGTAAACACAGTATCTCGCTCAATTGCCTCGGGGGAGGCCAGGTACCTCTGACTGTGAGCCGAAGATACTAACATATGGCAGCCTTCGGATGGTTGCGATTCATCGGACATCTGCATGAGAGGCTGGTGGATTGTCCTCCTCTGCTCCAAGGAGGAAGAGAAGCGTCTGCAAGAGGCCAGAGGCTCAACAGACAGCTGGTGGAAAGAAGAGGTGTTTTCCAGAGCAACAAAGTTCAAGGTATGCTGCATTTCGGGCTAAAAGTGTGAACGCAGTTTGATTAATTCACTGGTTCACGGAGCTGCGTTTCAACGGAAACAAAAGCTCCGGGAGGAAGAGTCCTGCAGCTTAAAGGCTGAAGCCTGCATTCCACAAATTCTTGTGGTTGATAAACTGTCCTATTGGAATGCATTGTTGCTAAGTAACGGAAAGTTAAAAAGTTACTGGCAAAGGGGCTGGACTGTGAGTGTGAGCCTGGGAAAGCGAAACAAAACCAGAGAGTGTTTTGGCTACAAGTTTACGTGCCCTTGGAAGGGACTTTCCATAGCAGCCAGAGTTTAGCTGCCAGGTGCAAAAGAGCGTAAACAACTTGCAGCTTGCCTGCCTGAGAAAAGGAAAAAAACAACTGTTGGATTTTACAGTTTGCTTGAGAGTGTGAGCGAGAGGCTTGGATTCAAAATGGATGCCAAGAAGGGGGGAGACTTGCCTAACTCATCTCCCCTGACCAGAGACAGTTATTCATCAGGGTCTGGATGGATAACTACCCCAGAAGGGGTGAGCCAAGATGATGCTGGCCAAGTTCCTAAGAGCTCAACGAAAGCTGAGGAGAGCTTTGACCCCAGAGGGGAGAGTGCAGGAACTGTGGCTGTTGGAACTGTTGGTGTTCCTGAACAAGGTGCAATGGGTGTTGCTGACAGGGGGAGGGAAGAACAGAGTTCAAATCTCCCCACTGATGATGCTACTGGGAAGCATGGAGTAGCATTGAGTGCTGTCCGATGCTGCAATTGTGGACAGACTGGGCATCTACAGCGAAACTGTAAGAAGCCGCGCCAGTCAAGAAGAGCAAAGAGCAGCTCTACGAAGCCTGAGGCGTCAGGCAAAACCCGTTCCAAGTGCCAGGTGAAACCTGCAAAGGCTATGATGGCGAAAGGAACCACGCCAGATGTTGGGAACTCGTTCATAATTGACACGGGCGCAACGGTTCATATGTGCCCGCACAGACAACTGTTTACGACGTTGAAGAAGCAAAGCTTCGCTGTGAAACAGGCCAACGGTCAAGAGTTGGAAGCGACTGGAATTGGGACTGTGTATCTTGAGAGTCTGAACTTGACTATAAGTGATGTTTACCTGGTTCCAGAACTGAGATTTAATCTGCTGAGTGTGTCGCAGATTGCAAAGAAAGGACTGAAACTGACCTATGATGCTAAAAGCTGCAAGATCTACAAAGATGGAGAACTGTTTCTTACTGCCAAAGAGAAAGATGGACTGTATTTGTTGACTTTTGAAATGTAATTCTTCTGTTTCTAACGAAATCTCTCTTGCAGGTGTGACCAGTGTGAGCACCAGGAAGCTGACCAAGGTCGACAGAGCATTTCAGCGGGTGTATGCTGATGTGATTGGTCCTCTAGAACCATCTAGAGGCAGTGCAAAGTATTACCTTTTGTGTGTGGATTGTTTCACTAATTATTCTTGGGTTTATATGATGGAGAAACCGCAAGAAACTTTAGAAAAGTTTCAGGAGTTTTGTGACAAGGTTAAAAATATGCATGATGCTAACATTGATTGTCTTTTCACAGATGACAAGCAAGTTTTTCTGTTACAGAAGTTTCAGAAGTTCCTGGATGGAAAAGGGATAGACCACAAAATTGCTGTTTCGCCAGAAGCGTGGAACAGGGGGGTCTGTGTAAGGGTGAACAAAGAATTGCAAAAGGGGATGAATGCGCAATTGCTGAGTTCACATTCGCCACATGAATATTGGGCCGAATCGCTAGCGTCCTATCTTCATGTGTGGTTGAGAAAAGTCTCAACAGAGTTGGGATGTTCTCCTTTTGAGAAGCTGTTCAATGGAAAACCTTCTGTTGCCTATTTTAAGGTTTTCGGGTCTCATGTGAGAACAGAAGCTCCAGGTGGAGTAAAGAATGCCAGAGGCATTTTTGTGGGATATGAAAAGGGTCTCTACAGAGTAATTTTGTCTGAATCTGGTCAGGTGATTCTCACAAAGTTTCTAGAGAGTGCTCCAGAGCAAGAGCGGGTTGTAGAACAAACATTTCCCACAGGTGGCAATTCAGATGATGTTGATGATTTTTCTGATGTCACAGATTACAGTGGTACTGATGATGACAGTGATAGCTCAGAGAGTTCAGTTGTAACGGTCATTAAGAGAAAATCTCACACAATGGATAGACCTTCACAGGTGAAGGAAGAACCACTGATAGCTACTGGTTCTCAACAGAGTCCAAAGGTTGAACCAGTGAGCACAGAGGATCAGGTCTGGGAGAGTCACAAAGGGTGTACCATCAAAGAGGTACTCAAAAGAGTTTGCTAACTTAGCTGTTGCATGTGTTGCTATTGTTAACAACTCAAAGCAGGTTAAAGCAGTGTCTAAGTCAGAGACTAGGTTGTTCATGTAACTGAGGATCCTATTCCTCTGCTTCCCATTCAGCCTTGTTCTCAATTAAAGCTCCTCATTACAGTTGATGGGCAGCAAGAAGGGCCTTGGCGTATTAGCTAAGTAGGTTACCAAAATGCTATGTAACAACATGAAGTTGAGAAGCCGGCAACTGCAGTTACATTGTGAAAGGATTTAATTGGGCAAGAACAGCCTTGGAGGCATCTGTGTTTATTATTGAGGACATATATATGCCAGAAGCCAATCTCTCTCTCTTTCTGTCCCCCCCCCCACCTTCATTCCAGCAGTATCTCTTCACCCTGAACTGCCTAGAAGTATTCCAGCTGATTTTCTGTTCCAAATCAAAATGTGACATTTTGGTTACGACCTGAGCCCTGTCCAGCTGTTCAAAGCATATTCAATTAATGCACACAGGAAAACCCAATTCTGCTCAGAAACTTTTAATGTCTGGACAGATTCCCTGTGTTCAGATGTACAAATGGTGGAGGGGGTGCTCCATCCAGGCTGTCAAGTAATGGGGTAGGGGTGCCCTGTGGCTTGCCCCCACCTCTCACATGAGTTGGTTACACACTGTGTTATCCAAAAGAAGGAAAGATTTGAAAAGGAAGAAAAACAGAAGACTTATTTAGATGCTCTCTTTCTTGGGGCAATCAAAATCACATGGGGGAGCTGGTAAAGCCTGTCCCATCTGCTGCATAATCTTCAGTTCCCTTTTTTTAATCCCTCCATGAGTTCGAGTGAAGTCCTCTAAAATAGAGAATCTGCTCACTGAAGCTCCCTCTGCAATAGAGAACCCGCATGGTCAAAGTTTTAGATCATGTAGGGACTCTCCATAAATACACCCTTCAGTCCTACACTTCTGTGATTCTAGGTAAAGGTAAAGGGACCCCTGACCATTAGGTCCAGTCATGACCAACTCTGGGGTTGCGGCACTCACTCACTTTATTGGCCGAGGGAGCCAGCGTACAGCTTCCAGGTCATGTAGCCAGCATGACTAGGCCGCTTCTGGTGAACCAGAGCAGCGCACGGAAATGCCATTTACCTTCCCACCGGAGCGGTACCTAGTTATCTACTTGCACTATGACATGCTTTCGAACTGCAACAGGAGAGTTGACATACCAAGGGCAGAAGAGCTTGCCAGCCCTACTCTCCCTCACATGATCAGCAGTGGGGAACCTCTGGTCCATTAAAATAAAGTATGCACGCTGGTCCTCCCCATTTGGCCTGTGGGGCCATTTTGGCCAAGCTGTGTCCACCTGCCCTATATGAGATCCAATGAGGGACAGGCCAAGACCTGTCTCAGCTGAAAGGAGGTTTGCAGGCACCATCAATCAGCTGATCGGTGGTGCCAGCAACGCCCTGAGCATTGGGCTACATGAGACCAAATGGTCAGCTGATTGGTGGGGCTTGCAGAGGCTGTGCAAACCCTTACCTGGGAATAAGTCTCACTGATCTCCATCAGTGGATTGTAGCATTATTGTTGTAGATGTGCATGTTTTAACTTTCTAGTCTTTTTAGGACAAATATTTTTTATAAAAATTTGTTTTTATTACATCTATCTCCGGTTGCAGACTTTGGTAATGAAATTACAATGTATTTCTTTCCTGATATCACAACAGTTTAATGAAAATAGATCATTAGATTCAGTGATTTCAATAAAAACAGGAGTGTGGGCCATGAGAAATGCAATTTGCACAACATGTAATTTGATGAATGTGTCACATAGTGTCATTAGTACTTACAGCAGTTGCTTGCTTTAGGGTAAGATATTCTTAATGCATACTCAGCTTGAAAATTTGCTTTAAAAATACAAATTAAAGGATAAAGCAGTCAATACAGAAATGCTTATTTTGTTATAGCTCAAATGTCTTCTTTGTTTGTGTGACACTAAATTATATTTTGACTCTTTAAATGTTTTTTGTAAATTTTCCCACTCCAGCCATGAAGTCCTTTTCTGTACTGCAGAAAAGTGCATTAACTAGGGAGAAACATTGGTGGTCTTCACTAACTGTATTTCATAAATATACTTGCACTGGAAAGAAAAGAAATGCTTACAAAATCTGACAGCTTCATCATCATGACTGTGTATCTGACTGTATTATATTCTCACTTGACCTTAGTAGAGCCCATGTTAAACTATGGCCACCAAAGCTTTCTGAGCAATTCCCCAAGTAGTAGAGATGGACAAATATGTCAATTTCAGCTTCTCATTCTCCCTGTCCTAAGTACAGTTGGCTATATTTCAGCATTCATTTTAAATAAAATTAATACATTTTAATACTTCCCTAAAAAATCCATCAGTATTTTAGTGAACCTTTCTCCCAATATGCACATATTTGCAGGCAATTTTGCATCATTGCATAATATAATGCAGCTTTGTATGTTATTTTTATTATTTATGCATTTTCATGAACACTATGCCTAATACGTGCATTTTGTACAGTTTTTCGGTGGAAAACCGACAACACAAAATTAAGAGAAGTTGGGTTTCAATTTGCATACATATTTTGCAGGAAGTTCAGTTGCCAAACCAAATTTCTCCCGTATCCCTACTGAGTGAACTTTACCACTGTCTGTACCAGCCTGCCAGGGAAATGGTACTATGTGAGGGTGTTTCAGCCTTAGGAGAAGCCCTCACTTCATTTGGAGGCAGGTATTAGGCATTATTACAATCTGGTAATTGAACTACTAATCTTGTAATTTAATTGTCAAGGTAGCTAGCATGAATATAGCTTGGCCATGGAGTCTTAGTACATAAATAATCCAGCTGCAGGATACTTTATTTTCATGGATTTTGGAACTGTTATTATATACTAGAGATATTGGATCCCCTCTCCACCCCTACGCCACACTCTACTGAAGTTGCTGGTTGATTAGGAGGGGATTTATAGTTATGCAGAGGGAAGAAAGAAAGAAAGAAAGAAAGAAAGAAAGAAAGAAAGAAAGAAAGAAAGAAAGAAGTTACTGAGGAGTAATCCCCCCCCCCCAAAACGCAGCAAGACCTGCTGTGCATTAGTTTGCACTTTCAATTTATCATTGTGATATATGTGAATAAGATATGTTTAACAGTGTTTGGATTTAAAATAGGGACTGTAGGAAGAGAACTTGCAATGGCAGGACCAATCCCTGACCTTGGTGTGTTCTGCAGAAGGTCAAAACAGATCAGAGTCCCTGATCATGTGAAAAGAAAAGAAGGCTGTGCACATTCAAGTTGTTAATGTGGAGACTTTCTTTGGACCTTCCACCAAGGACATGGAGGTCAGCAGGACAGGGATGGGGATTTGTCACCACAAACTTCTCCCTTCCACTCATTCACTGTACCCTGTTCATTCCCTGAAAGGAACTAAAAGAGAAATAAGAGCAAGAAGTGGAAGTGGAACCCATTCAGAATAGTTAGCTGAACACAGGGGAGTTAATTTTTATTTTATGACTGGAAGCACAGCCCACTGATTTGCGGATACCTGGTTTGATGGCTGTTCCACTTATAGCTACATATATTACTTTCAATAATGCATTCCTTCATGCCTCACCTTCCTATATGACAAATGCAGATAATAATAGTTACCCAGACACGTTTCTGTTGCTGTGACATTAACTTCATTAAGAACATTTGTAGAGTCACCTTCTCTATTTTGTTAGCAAAATATAGAAAGATGTTGACTCATTTGGTAGAATACGTGCAGTGGACTACAGTGGATAGGTAAAATTAACTGCTCTTCTGGATATAACTATTCCCATAATTCAAGGGAGATGGTTCTTCCGATTTATTTCTCTCATGACGGCTCACAGAGTAAGAATCACGTTAAACCAAATTCAAAATGCAAATTCACAAAAGCAGTAGTATCAAACAATTCAGTCTGTTGCTATCACTCAGTAGTATTAAAATGCAATATGTCATATTTCTTTGGATGTCATGATTTGGCACCCATCCTTCCTCTGTTCTGAATGGAGGAGAGGTACAAAGAGCTTATTTCTGTGAGTTGGCTTAGTGGTGGCTGACGTAGATCCTTTTTTCTTCATTGGTGGGAGTGACTGATACAGGGGGGCATGCCACACCATTTTGTGGTCCTATCTCTCTTCTGCTCTTTCAATTGTGTCAGCCACTTTGCATTATGCCCATATAGCAGCCATTTCATGAGAAATACTCTCATTCCGCTAATAAATGCTTCATCTCAGTGGAAGAATACCTATTGGGTCCTACCCAGGATTTACTGGATTTTATTCCATTATTCCATTTCAATATTATGTGTGGAATTCAACAAAGTTTCACTCAGAGCAGATCCACTGAAATTAATGAACATGACTAAGTCATTCATTTCAAGGTTAAAACCTAGTTGACTAACACCCTATATTTTGACTACATGGATACACATACTGGTATGTGATCAATTATCAGAATACTCCCGACAAAAGACCACAAGATGCAAAGAATCCACATACTCTCCAGGAAATAAATATATCTTACTGTTCATAATGTGACATTGGTGAACATTTTATTGCAAGAAATGAAAATGACCAAACTAAAGCAACATTTGTGACAGAAAGCTTCAAATGATGTTTTTTCTCCTGTCAAAGGTTTCCTACTCTAATACATTAACCTTCTTACCACACTATATTTGCATGCAGCTTTAAATATGGGATTGAATGCCTGGACCCTCTAAGTATGTCAGGAGCATCCAAAATGAGGACATGGTCATGCTTTTTTCAGCATGCGCTATAAATATCTTTACAATTTTCTAGAGAAGTGACCCACAAACTCACGTAGCAATCCTCTGCATATTTATTCAGAAGTTCAGTCTCATTATGTTCAGTGGAGTTTACCTCCCGGTCAAGCATGCATAGGATTGCAGCCTTGTGTGTGTTTTTGGGTTTTTTTAAAAACTGCAGCCTGTTACCTTTTCAGCTATAATGCTCTCCCTGGTCAATGCAGTCATTTATCAATTCAGCTAACTGGAGGGAGGACGCAAAGTTGGGTCAAATAACCCATCATTGCAGACTCATTAACTACTGAAACGATCAGGTGAAACTCTAGTCGATTGTTGGGCTATACGAATTAGGAAAATAATGTGTACTATCACACAAACATCTTGAGGATCTCAGCAGTAGGAGCTTGGCCACAAAATGGAAGCTAAATATACATTCAAAGGAGAACCATGTGCAGATTTGATACACTCTACATACATGAAAACAGAAGATGAGGCAGAATGAAAGCAATCATAGAACTGTAGAGTTGGAAGGGACCAGGAGGGTTATCTAGTCCAACCCCCTGCAATGCAGGAATATTTTGCCCAACGTGGGGCTCAAACCCACAATCCTGCTGACCCTGTGGCTCTTGCCACTTGAGGCAGTTGCCTCAACTGAGTTTGCTTTTTTCTCCCCTCCTCCCTCCAAAGACTTTTTCCTTTTATTTCAGGCATAGGCAAACTCTGCCCTCCAGATTTTTGGGGACTACAGCTCCCATCATTCATAGCTAACAGGACCAGTGGTCAGTGATGATGGGAGTTGTAGTTCCAAAACATCTGGAGGGCCGAGTTTGCCTATGCCTGTTTTATTTCATGTCTTCCCACTGTAAGCCTGAAGGCAACATTATTGGCATTAGTGAGCCACTCAGGGAGCATTTTTTGGCAGGATAAAAATGTATATAATTAATGCTTTTCAAGCACATAGCTATATTTCACACATACCAAATATTCTGATACAGTTCTCTGCTTAAAAACAACAACCAAACACATTCAAATACATTGAAAATGCATATTCAGTTTAAGCTATGGAATAAATATGGAAACAGGATTGGCTGGACTTACGGGTGAAAACATACAAATGCTATATGGACCAGAAACCGACCAGTCTGTGCAGATCCCTAGGAAAATTGAATGAGGGATGAAATATCTCCCGTTAGCTATTTTATAAAAGTTGCAGTATTAGGGAGTGACACAGACCAGTTCAGTCCATAAAGCAATGCAGTCGGAGTCCTTGTATTTGTCAGTTCAGTGCTCATACTGCAGTCTGCAGAACTACTCATTTCAGGGCATAGTTACAGCACCAAACTGAGCCAATTCCAGACCCTCTGGCTCCTCAGATTTGTAAAGTGCCACCTGAAACAGTTCCAAATTATGACAACAGAACACTTGTTCCCTGTGTGTTCTCTTTGACCACAGACAGTACTTGAGTTGCACAGAGAACTAAGAAGTGACTACCCTTTGCACTTGGTGATATCCATTTCAAGTTTATATGCAGGGTCCTTTGAGCCTGCGCTAAGCTGAAGTGTCCATTTTCTCTCTCTCACACACACACACACACAGAGAGAGAGAGAGAGAGAAAGGAAAGATGTGCACTCTGTACAGTTCTTCTGAGGCTTCAAGTACATCCCTAGCAGGCTAAATTTGTCAGGACTAAATTGTCTTTGGAAAGCATATTTTATATATATATATAAATATATATTCTAGGCTAAAGCGAGCTTTTACTGTGTACGAAGGCACAATTAATATTGATCAATTTATTTGTTTAAGTAATGGACAGGGACAGTGTGCATGAGTGCATTAATAGCAAATATGATCTTTCAATTAGATGGCACTGCTTAGACCACTACTGAGGGTTCTGAAATGAGATTAATGGTCCCTTAGGAGGATGGTGTTAGCTTAATGTGAATGGATTGTTTCCTTCAAGGAACACTCTCTTTTAATATTGCACAGAACTTCATAAAATTGATTCACTAAATATAACAGTGGAACTGAAGCTCATAGCACTGATTTTGTTCCTATCTGACTTAAAAACAAAAACAAAAAACTGTTAGCAAAGAGACAGAAAGGAAGCCAATAACTACAAGAAATACAAATTGTGTTCCAGGTGGAATACAGCTCTTACTGATGTGAGATTTCCCACTAACCTTCCTGGAATGGAAGCAAAACCAAGAAGGCCTTTTCATGCACAGATGTATATTTGTCCACGTTAGAAACTAGGCTGAAAGCTTGAATTTGTTTCTTTTGTTGAGGAGTCACTGGCACCCTGATGCATTACTGGGTTAAGGGGCACTCTTGAGTCACCACCTGCAGTCTGAGGCTTAGAGGTATTTGTGGATATCTGTAGAGCCTGGTATCTGCACATTACTAAGGCTCACTTAGTATGGAGGGAGCATACTATATTTAAATAAATACAAACTTTTTGCTTCAATATTGTATGCTGGCAATGCATATATATATATTATAGACTCAGGTGGATAGCCGTGTTGATCAGTCATAGTCATAATCAATAACAAGAGGAAAGATGAAAACATCTTTATAAATAATCCCAGTGGCACCTTTAAGATCAACTAAATATAAGCTTTCAAGGTATGAGCTTTCGTGTGTAATGCACACTTCGTCAGATACTTTTTTTTCATCTTTCATCTTGTTATTTATTGAGATTATTATATTATGTGATGCTGGTGGCACTGTGGTCTAAACTGAGCCTCTTGGGCTTGCTGATCAGAAGGTCAGCAGTTTAAATCTGTGCCACAGGGCGAGCTCCCGTTGCTCTGTCCCAGTTTCTGCCAACCTAGCAGTTTGAAAGCCCACCAGAACAAGTAGATAAATAAATACCGCTGCAGCGGGAAGGTAAATGGCTTTTCAGTGCGCTCTGGTTTCTGTCTTGGTGTTCCATCGCACCAGAAGCAGTTTAGTCATCCTGGCAACATGACCCTGAAAGCTATCTGTGGACAAACGCCAGCTCCCTCGGCCTGAAAGCGAGATGTGAGCTGCAACCCCACAGTCGCCTTTGACTGGACTTAACTATCCAGGCGTCCTTTACCTTTACTTTTTACCATTTTACAGGGATGTGGGGAACCACAAGAAGTGCCCAATCAGAGGATCTGAGGTAGTTCACAAGGGATCAAAAGGTCCTTAATGTGCTTTGAACTCAGGTTGTTTAGGGCTTTCTGAATTAGCAGAAGGACCTTGAAGCTAGACCAGTAGCAAACTGGTAGTGAGAGCAAAAAAATGGCTTTTTGCTGCATTGGCCCATTTCCCTAGTCATTGTCCTATCCCTACATGTGCTTCAGATAAAGACAGTAGAATTTAAAGGAAAGTTTTGTCAACAATGCCCTTTTTTATACAGTAAGACACTACAACATCAGAAGTGTGAATCCATTTCAAGACAATTAATCTACAAAATTCAAATCGAATTAATTATGCAATGTATTTATCTACACTAAGCTCCACTCAGGATCCAATCCGTCTGTGTGACCCACAATTGTGTGCTTCATCCCAAACTCAGTAATGAGGTAACGCTCATTGCTCTGAGTCACTAATCTTTTGTCGTTATTACAGATCCTGTTACATGTGTGCTCTGAGGGTGACACAAACAGGCAAAAGGAAAGAGATTTAGCTCCCTGACATGCAGTCCGTCCAGCACAAAGAAGCAACCCCAATTTAGGACTAGATTGTTCCATTTACTGCTGACCCTGAGGCAAAGGCAAAATGAAGCACTGCATCTCCAGAAGCCTATTAGAAAAGTTGTGATACTGAGTTACCAAACATTCTCTGTGAAACCCCTTTTATATTGCAGTTCTGATGACAGAGCAGGCACAGCCAAGAATTTACCTCACATTAATCCTGCTCATCCATCCTCCAGCTAGCTGTATTCAAGAGACTAGAAGAGTTACACAGGTTATATTTGGTTTGATTTTGGTGTTTTGCAGTGAGAATCTAAAGCTATAATTCCACACATGCTTACTTGGGGAGTAAGCCCCATAGAATTCACCAAGACTTGTTTCTGAGCAGACGTGCATAGGATTCTGCTGTAAGCAATTATATAGAGTTCTCTCTTGCCAGATGGTTTCCTTCCAAAATGAAGGTGGAATAATAAATGTTTAAATGTTCTCTAATATAAAACATTCACCATTTATACAAAATTACAATGTCAAAGGGTCAGGGGGGCAATAGTTCCACCTAGCAAGTAGAAATGTTTGCTCCCTATTTAATTAACATTTTGCTGCCCTTTCATGTCCCCTCACATCTGCTACCCACGTTGGCCACCTTGCCTAATGGCAGGACTGGCCCTGCAGAGCTAAGGCAGAGCCTTCCACCTAACATGCTATTTTTGTTGATTATATATATGGCAGCATCTAAGCCACAGAAGGGTAACCTTCCAGATGTTGTGGGACAACACCTCCCATCATCACTGACCACTGGCCTTCCTGGCCAGGGCTAATGGGGACTGGAGTCCAACATCTAGAAGGCCACCACTTTCCCACGCCTGATTTCATGCTTTGATCCCACACTGGTAGTCTAAAATGGTACAGCTTGTCAACATAAATATCCCATGAAACCGATAATTTCAGCTACACAGTAAGCATAGTATTGCCCTTTCCCCACTTCAGCGTCAAGTAGGAGCAAATGATCAATTAAAGTAGAGTAGCTTCGCCTACCTGAAGTTGTCGGCACGACTTCAGTTGTATTTCTGAGCCCAATAAATGAAAACTGATAAAGCCTCCAGGATCTAGTGTCTCCTACTTCTACTGAGCTGCGCTTCCACATGTAGATAATCTCTTCCTTTGGGTAGCCATCTTCAAAACAATGAAGATCATCATTCCATCACAATTTTCATTTATGTGTTGCTTTCCTTTAGTCACATGACCATGAATGGCACTTGCCACAAATGCATTCACATCATTTTCCCTCTCACCGCCACACACACACACACACACACACACACACACACACACAAAACAAAGTGGTCATGATTCTTATATTCAGAAAGGGACCTTGCAGTTCCAAACAAATACAGAAAGGCATGCTTACGTTATGTCTCCTTTTGCTCCCCCAAATAATGAATTGTCACAATTATTTTGTTTCTATTTATGACAGCCTCTAAACTGCCATGAATAAATTCTGTCATGCTTCTCTGCACTTATAATGACTTAAATGTGATGGGTTATATGTAGATCACTTAAAACGGTAAGGTCTTTACTGACGCCCCATTTCTCCACCTACCAGCATTAAATTCCGCATTGTTGTATACAGTACATTCGGTACATAGGAAAACACATAGGTTGCTTTCAGGCAATCTGTTTCTTGAATATTCATCCTGATTTGTTTGTGGGGACGTTAAGACAACATTACATCAAGCAAATGTTATCCAACATTTTCCAGTGCATTTTGCCGTCTCTTTTCTTACCGCCTTGTGCAAGAGTTCCAAATCAATCTTAATTTTGGAACCTGAATAAGCCAACATGTGATTTAATCCCACCTGAAAATAATGGTTGCCTGGAAGCTTATGTTTGTATTACTTTGGGGGGGGGGGGAGCTAATGTGGTGTAGTGGATGTAATATTGACTTTTGGACCTTCTCATGTTTAAGGAGCAGGCATGAAACACAGGACAACAGAAGTCTTGTCTGACCTGTATGCTAAAAATGCCCATGTAACATAAGGATTATTTACAATCACCCTCTCAAAATATGTAAGATGGCAACTTTGGGCTAGTTCTTCAGCTACTGTAAATAGTTACAAGTGATCCATATTAAGTATCTGTCCATAAATGTGTTGTCTCCAGCACCAACACACTTAGGATGCAATTCTGTACACACTGATTCAGCAGCAAGCCTATTGAGTTCCATGAGACTTCATCCCAGGTAAATGTGTTTTAGACTGCAACCTTCTTTGGACTAAGTACAGTACATTTACTGAGCAGTGCATTTTTAAAAATTTAGATTTCTCTTTACTTTCCAAATGAATCAATTTTTTAAAAAAATATTATTTTTTAGATTACTACTTACAGCTTGAAAATGCCAGTGGACAAGAATGTTCATCCATTGGAAAGTTGTGCAGCTGTAACTGACACTCAGCATCTATCGTCAATCTAAGAAGAAGCATATATTAATATTAATCAGTTGTTCATAACTGTAGAAGTTCAAGGTCTACAGCAGTGAACAGGTTGAGAGAAGACACAATCCACTCTTTCTTTTAATGTATTATTGATTAGGATGTAAAGTAAAATGCTTTCTTATGTCACAGTGTTGCATGGCAAGGTCCTGAACCCTCCCCCATTGTAGAATAAAGACATTTGACACCAGAATTTAGGTTAATGGGCTGAAAAAGGCAACAACGTTATCGATTACAGAATGTGAGTGGTATTGGCTTAGGCATTGGAACCAATGACTATATCTGACTCCTGCCCCCCAGCCAGGAGTCTAGTAAGGGTTAACCACCGAAAGGGGGAGACCTATTGATGCACATCAACTAGGAATTTCCCCAGGGTCACCGATAGGGGTCGTGCTATGGCCCTGGCCCCTGTCTGGGCTTCAGACAGAGGATACACACCCCGGATTCCTTTAATAGAATACCCTTGAAATAGGAGGGGTAGGTGATGAACGCCCTGTGACGCAGAGCTACCTAAGCCCCGTGTGCACAGGTTGGGCTCATGACCTGCCCTCAACGTTGACTCCCTGTAAGTCGAATCGGCTTTAAGGATCAACAATAACTTTTCCTACCCATTTCTGAGGTCTTCCCAATGGAGGGAGGTTTCTAAAGCAGGCTGTGTTTTGAATGATCTTGCCCCCTTTCATAAAGCCTTCAAGAGTGGTCATACCAGCTAAACTGACTTGATTATCTCCTGGAGCCATCTTGGAAAATGTAGTTCTCAGAGCAGGCTTCAACAGAACTGTAAACTCTCTCAGTGGAAGCCATTATAGTTAAACTGGTTCAAAACTATTCTCATTTGGGGTGCAAGGCCCCAGTTCAAAACTGTGCTGTGCAGGGAGTTATGTGTAGGCACTTCCACAGCCACTGCAAGCACATTCTGGGATTGAGAGATTATGGTCTCAATCCTAAACCCCAAACTGCACATGTGGGGGGAAAGGGGCAGAGCTGTTCACTTGGTTCTTCCATGCTCTATAATAGAAGTTTAGCTGCTGTTGAAGCCCCCACCAACCCACGAATATACATTATACACACTGAAGGTACAGCCTGTTTGAGAACGACTTGTGATAACAGGCGCAAAATCCTTCAATGGGGCATTTCGGGGGCAAAGGTGTAGCATATCTGGGCAAGGATTTGCTGGATCCTAACCCAGGCCATTTCCTTTTTTTTTTTTTAATTTTTTATTGATTTTACAAAAAAAAAAAATTTAAACAATACAAACAAATAAAAAGACATACAAACATGTACAATTTCATAACCTTTTTTTCATATCCCTCACTTCTCGGACTCCCCCAAACCTTCCCTTCCTACATCCCAATTTCCAAAATTATTTCAGCAAATTCTAATTAATTTTCTCAAATATATTTTTTCTTATTCTTTTCTTCAGCTTAATCTTATGTCGCTGTAATCTCCTTTTCTTTCTCGAAACCTCGACATTTTAACATTCATCAATTTTATAATAGTTCTTAAGATAAATTTTAAATTTCTTCCAATCTTCTTCCGCCGTCTCTTTCCCCTGCTCACGGATTCTGCCAGTCATCTCAGCCAGTGTCATATAGTCCATCACCTTCATCTGCCACTCTTATGGGTGGGTAGATCTTGTGTCTTCCAATACTTTGCGATGAGTATTCTTGCTGCTGTCGTAGCATACATAAAAAAAGTTCTATCTTTCTTTAACACCAATTGGCCGGCAATGCCCAAGAGGAAGGTCTCTGGTTTCTTAGGAAAGGTACATTTAAGTACCTTTTTCATTTCATTATATATCATCTCCCAAAAAGCCTTAATCTTTGGGCACGTCCACCAAAGGTGATAAAAAGTACCTTCAGTTTCTTTACATTTCCAACACTTATTATCAGGCAAATGATAGATTTTTGCTAGCTTGACTGGGGTCATGTACCACCTATAGATCATAACCCAGGCCATTTCCAGGTTGGTGGGTGTCTTAATTTGGGTCCCACTCCTATGCTTAAACTGAAGAAGAAGAAGAGTTTGGATTTGATATCCCACCTTTCACTCCCTTTAAGGAGTCTCAAAGCGGCTAACATTCTCCTTTCCCTTCCTCCCCCACAACAAACACTCTGTGAGGTGAGTGGGGCTGAGAGACTTCAAAGAAGTGTGACTGGCCCAAGGTCAACCAGCAGCTGCATGTGGAGGAGCGGAGACACGAACCCGGTTCCCCAGATTACAAGACTACCACTCTTAACCACTATACCACACTAAGAGGTAGTGACTGGCCCAAGGTCATTCCCTAACCGCTAACCAAGACACCACATGAGCTCTATGTGGCATTTAGCTTTATTATTGTTTCATCTTGTCTAAAATATTCAAGGCATCGTACTTCTTTTCATTAAGTGGAGATACCATTTTCACTCATATTGGAAACATGTAACAGGTATATTGGATAAAATTAAAAAATCGGTAAGATTACCTCAGTGTATATAGTACTCTGCCATCATTCCAGATCCGGAGCATCCGATTGGGAGTTGTTATCCAATGAGCATCAGCCTTTTTTGAGTTTCGGAAGAATGTGTCAGGGATCCAGATCTTCCCCACCATGTTGCTGTTCAACCTCAGCACTTTAATGGTGCTGTTGAATCTTAGCCGTCTGTCGTACCAGGTTTGAGCAAAAAAAATGTCTATTGTATATTCCTGCAATGTTGAAACACATCAAACAAAATAAGTTTCCACGTCCGTTCAGTCCTGCTTTTCAAAGCTTTCATGGCCAGTTCACAGAGAACACACACATCACATCAGTAGCCTGACCCACAATAGAACAGAGCTTCTGCTTTTAATGTGATGTTGCCCCATTGACACAATTCCAATATATGCCCACTCAGATGTAAAACCCACTGAGCTCATTACGACTCCCAGGTAAGTGTTCATTAAAACTGCAGTCCTAATGAACTGTTGCTTTAGCTATTTCCCCACCATTTCCCCAAATCTATGGTTTCATACAGCAAAACATAAACCTCAATTTTGGGTTGTTGTAAATGAAAATAATTTATTATTAATTAATTAAATTTGTACACCATTCTTTATCCATAGATCTCAGAGTTGTTCACAGCATCAAGTTACAATATAAAAAATTATGTTAGTTGCTGGTGTGGTGTTTCCATAATTCTTATTTGGCCCACTCAAACTTAAATAGAGAGAGATATTGTGTATAATATCTACTAAAAAGAATATTACTGAAGGAAGATTTCAGTATGAAATGCAGAATTAAGAATTTAGTATGAACAGCTCTTACGTATTTATTTAGCAACCATAATTCTTTGGACACAAATATTCATGTTAGCTACAGAAATTAGTTGATCTTGGATGGAATTAAAGAACCACAGCTCTACTAACAGCACAATCCTGAACAAGTTTACTCAGAACTAGGTAAGGTCCCCTGACTCCGAAAGGGATTATTCCCATGTAAATGTGCATAGGATTGCAGCCTTATGGAAAGCCTATGTGCAACAATTCAGAAGTCCAATTGAATCATGTGACCCAGTTCTATATACATGTGTATAGTCTTCATCATCCGAGTATTGTGCCCTTGCTCTGTCTGATACATGGGGTAGAATACAGGGGTGTTGATTGGTGTGTACAGCAATGTGTATTGGCATTCAGAAATAACATAATTTGCAATACAAACATGGCAAAATGCAGGGCATTATTTAAGCCAGAACTCACCGGAACTCATGTGAGTTCCGGCACCTCTCATGTGGGTGCCATTGCCATTATAAGAGAACAAGGGTGGCATTCATGGTGAGTTCCAGCACCTCTTTTTCTAGAAAAATAACACTGGCAAAATGTATTAATATATGCTACTTACCATATTGATGGCATTCACTGGGCCAATGCTATTGATATACATATCAGTATGAATTACCGTTGGCTGCACTGTAACAAAAACAGTAACAACTGCTAATATCACATCAGGTAAAACATCCAGAACATAAAGAAAAATCTTAGATACAAAATACAGTATTTAAAGAAAGAATCTGATTGTGTTCTAGAAAGAAAGAACGTAAAAGGACTTGGGTATGTGAGATTTTCCATATCAATAAATGCAGGATGAATAAAACTGCATTCTTACTTGATGACCGTAGTGAAGAAGGGGGTGGGTTTTGACCCCATTTATACTATTGTGTTATTAATGTGATTGTAATCAGTATTTTTGCAAGGGGTGGGGATAGTTATAACGCTTATTTCCTTTTTTAATAGGAAACTGTATTGTATTTCTGAAGTCTCTTAATGATACATCACATCAGACATTTCACATTGTACGAATGAACACAAAATGACTGATTTAGCCAGAAGAGGGTTCTGCAAATATAGAAAAAGTCCAAGAAACAAAACAGCAGCAGCAGCAGCAGCAGCAACAGTAACCATCAACATCATGAAAAAGAAATCAACATCAACTATAACAATAATAATGCTTGGAGGATTGCAATGCATAAATCAGACTGTGATCAGCATAGCTGCTTTCGAATTATATTTTCTCTCCTCCTTATGAGCCATCATAATGCAGTCATAGATAAAAAAACCCCATGGAAGAAGTCCTCATTATCTTTCATTTTTATGCCTATCAATTTTGCTGCCTCAGCCCTTGTCCATCCTGGCCCAGCCCCACTCTGAGTTTCCCAGTTCCTCCAAATCTGAATATCATTGGATGGGTTGGTGGTTGCAGCCCCAGGCCACTCATTGACCACTTTATGACTTCTTTTGATGCCTGTTATTTGGACTGGGTTAAAATAGTACCTAGCTATCCGTTATCATGCTCTTGCTGGCATTTCCAGTGATGATTTATTTGGAACAACATGGCTTGTTATGACCACACTAGCTCTCCAGGACTTGTATCTGACATGATTGTATTAGTTTACTGACAATACCTGAAAGCTTGTCTACTAAAGTACAAATAATTTCATTAATGCACATTGATTAAGGATCAAAAAAATTACCTTTGCCATATTCTCTTCTATCCATGCCACTATATATTACTGTAGCTTAATACCTTTGTGATCATGCTGTTAAATGACTTAAAATATTTACTGACCATGTTAATCTTTTACACACAACGACAGCATGACCCTATGCCTTGAACCACTTAATCTTAATTGAAATTGTTCAATGAATGTTATAGTAGAGTGGTGCAATACAAATTCTGAAACAGTCTTTGCCATTGACTTCAGGCACCACTTCGCTCATATATTCCTGAACATTTCATCAAATTAATTTTAACAGCAATATTTTTTTAATGAGATGTCATTACTATTCTTTAAATAACTACGAGCTTTGACATTTGTGTGTGTGTGTGTAATACCAGTTAGAGGTCTAAACACTTGTTTCAGAAAGCTTTGGTTACAGATTCTTTAATGGAAACACTAATTGTCAGCAGCTAAGTATATTATATTTTCTTTATTATCATTTCCACTTTGTTAAGTGATCATCATCACTTCCCCTTCCAACTCACTGCTATTAACAAATGAAGGAAAATACCCTCACCTCCTATATCTGGCCTTAGTTTGTTATCATATCCCTCCAGCAGGCCATTTAAAATAAGGGTAACATCACTTTCATGAACTTTGGGAGTCAAAACCCAGGTTTTGTTGGTTGTATAATCTTCATAATCGTCATCACTCTTTTGGCTAGAACTGTTTGAAAAAGAAAGGGAAGAAAGCACTGGAGTCATATAACAGCTGAACACAGCAATTACATTCATAGACAGCTCCATTAGAAACCATCAAGACTAGATTTAGGCCCCTTTTAAATGATGACAGTTCTGCACAAAACACTGAAATGGCTTTACAGAAAGAAATGAAAGAGGGAACACCATTTACAGACTGATGTTTACAGCTCAATTTACTGAGAATTCCAAGATAGCTGAGTAGACATTTTCTCTCTTCTAACTTAATGCATCTTTCAAAGGTATCCATTACTTCTATTGGTTCAGATTTAAAGGAAAAAAAAGTTTTTAAAGGCAGTGTATCACCTAAACATTAGTGTGCATGAACAGAAAGATGTATGGCACAGTCTTTGTCTTAGAATTATCTTACTATAAGTTATATTTACACCCAAATCATGTTGACCTTAGCTGGTTGTACTATTCTACATTAAGCCTGCTGGGAAGTTCAGTATTAAATATGATTATTTGCCCAAAGTGGAACATAGGAAGCAGCCGTGCACCAAGTCAGACCATTGGTCCAGCTCAGGGGTCAGCAAACTTTTTCAGCAGGGGGCCGGTCCACTGTCCCTCAGACCTTGTGGGAGGGCTGGACTATATTTTGGAAAAAAATAATAATGAATGAATTCCTATGCCCCACAAATAACCCAGAGATGCATTTTAAATAAAAGCACACATTCTACTCATGTAAAAACACCAGGCAGGCCCTACAAATAACCCAGAGATGCATGTTAAATAAAAGGACACATTCTACTTATGTAAAAACACACTGGTTCCCGGACCGTCCATGGGCCGGATTTAGAAGGTGATTGGGCCAGATCCGGCCCCCAGGCCTTAGTTTGCCTAGCCATGGTCCAGCTATTCCTTCACTGGTAGCAGCTCTCTGGGGCTTGATCACGAGTCTTTTCCAGCCCTGCCTAGATATACTAGGGATTGAACCCGACACCTTTTAAGTGTAACATGTATGCTTCACCACTGAGCTATGGCCCTTCCCTAGCCTCCTTTATAATGCTCATTCATCTTCACAATGGCCAATAATATTACCATTTGACAGATGGAGAACCAAAAGAGATATAGTAATTTGCCTGTGACTGGAAGACTAATTCCTCTACATTTCTTAATATATTACTTTACCAATGACTTCTCACTATCTCTACTTGCAGTTAGGGTTACTACTTCCAAATCACAAAAACAGAGTGCAAAAAGAGGACATATTTGTGTGAAATATATGCAGATCCCCACTTGAAAATCAGAAGGCAAGTCACCAAATATGGGCTTTATCTGGAAGCAATTGGCCTGTAGTAATGCTATCTTTAAAAAAACAACAACCCTAAATCATTACAAAATGTACATTTCTGGGTGGTGTATGAAAAACTAAAAAGGGTGTCCTTTCTTTTTCAGGATTCTGTATTGATGCAGCCAGAAGCGTACAGAATGTAGGGCAAAGTGCTGCTATAAATCTGCTTTTGCTGGCGCAGCGGAAACAGCATTTGTACAGCCACCGTTTAAAAAGCGCCATAGGCTTGGCAATGGGAAACTCCATTAAGCTACGCCTGATTTGTGGGTGAAGCTCACTCTTCAGATAAAGTTATTACAATTTTTTTAAAAAAATTTTTAATGCATGGGTCTGCGCTTATAGCCCTTTGGGTGCCGTATGAAGGTTTGCCCATGATGATAGTGCTGGAAACCTGCTTCCCAGCCCTATAAAATTGGTATCTTCAGATGTTAGGCTGGCTACTAGATAGAGGAAGTCCTCTGTCTGAAGAAGTATACTGAACAGCTGCCCACTTGCCAAGCCTGGTTTGAATATAAAGAACTCTAAGGAGGAAGAGCACAGAGCAGAAGTCTTGGAACTGCCAATCAACAGTTAGTACCTGAATAGCAGGCTGCTCACCTGGACACAGTCTCCCCTACTATGGTAAAATGGATTTTATTTCTATTTACATTAAACAAGTTATGTCTACAACTGAATCTAGATACATATCCAAATTTTCTTCAAAATCGTCCCTCTTTGGGGATGGTGGATTTCCACTTTTTTGGTGATAGATAAGAGGGCCACCCTGCCAGAAGTGGGGCAAGGGATTAAGGCCAAATTCATAAGATAATTGAAGAGTGTGGAAGCTGCTTCCTTGGAGTTTGGCTTTATCTGTGCCATTCCAATAACGTCCGTAAGCAGCAACTGACATGAATGACAAGACAAATCTGATCAGAACAAAGTGACCAGCAACATATGAAGTTTCTGTTGACTTCCAATATTCTCTCTTCCATATTTATTTGTGGGGTGGAGTTGAAACCCAAATCAGTCTGGGTCAGCAAATGAATGGAAGAGAGGCCGAGATGCTGCTGATCTCTTTCCCCAGGTGTCGTTTTCCAAAATCACCCTCTCCCTTGCTGCTTTTTCTCACATCATAGAATCATGGAAGGGAACCCAAGGGTTATCTACTCCATCCCCTGCAATCTTTTGCCCAACATGTGGCTCAAACCTATGACCCTGAGATTAAGAGTCTCATGCTCTACTGACTGAGCTGTTGTATGAGTCAACATCACCTACTTATACCTCGGGTTACAGACGCTTCAGGTTACAGACTCCGCTAACCCAGAAATAGTACCTCGGGTTAAGAAGTTTGCTTCAGGATGAGAACAGAAATCGCACGGCGGCGGCGGGAGGCGCCATTAGCTAAAGTAGTATCTCAGGTTAAGAACAGTTTCAGGTTAAGAACGGACCTCCAGAATGAATTAAGTTCTTAACCCAAGGTACCACTGTACACAGCTTTCTCCTCAGAAGCCTGTGCCCAAAGTGGCTCACAAGGTATCAGATGAACAAGAAGCATCACCATTCAAAACACATTAAAAACAATTATGTATAAACCATTCAGTCAAAACAATCAATCTATGCAGCATGGTATAAAAAATACCAAATAAGCTAAGCTAATTTAACAGCTGAAATGAAACTCTGTTGCATAAAACAATATTAATAAGCAAACATAACTAAAATAACTGTAACTAAGTGGAAAAAGTAGGGAAGTGGCAGAAAGATACGGTGACCCTGTATCTTTTCTCCCACAGGTGAAAATGCAGCTTGGGGATGAGGGTGATTTTGAGCTGGAATAAGTTATTAGAGAGGAACATTTTTAAGCAACATCTTCCCTTCTGCCCTTCTTCCATTTAGAAATAGGCTGTCCCAAACTGCTTTGTGGAAAGGGGAAAAAACATGCAAGGAAAACATACTGGGACTCTAAATAGCATGTAGTTGATGCCTAAAGCAAGGCCACCATCAGTCATTTTCACGAGGAGTCCAAAGGAATCTCTGTGCAGAGAGATATAAAAAGAGGGGGATGTCCAATGATGTCACATTACTAGCGCGGAAGCCATTCCAATAACAGAAGCCTTATGTTGAATCTTGTGCCCTGCTTAAATCTAGTGGGTCACTTACACCAGTAGAATATAGTGCACAACAGCTAGTGCAACCATCACCACTATTTCTATATTGAGTGACAGTTATACTAATACTTCAATGTACACTACCACTTCAAAAACTGCAAATCAAATGCCACACTAATATTGTGTTGGATATTCCTCAGAGTGCCTCTGTACGACCCTCCATTTTGCACAATAACAAATCCCGAGAATCTCGCACTAAAACTGTGTATCTTTAAAAATTGGTTAGCAAGCAACGTATGTTGAGCTCCATCTCTGAGATATCCCTTGGTTGACACTTTGTCATTAACTGCCATGTTTCCCCAGCACCATTGCTTAGGCCCTTTGCAGCCAAAGCACAGCTTGTAATGAGCCCTCCTTGTTTTATTGACTCTCAAAAATGAGGATTTTTAATTGCCATTGCGTTACACAGCATTCCTCTATGTACAGAAAAACAGGGCATGGACAATTAAACTGGTGATGTAAGCAGGTTTATGAAGCTGCCTGCAATTCTAACAAACTAATTGCATTTCAGGGAGACAAATCTCACACAGTCTCTGAAGCTCGAGCCCACATATCATTTGAATGTGGTTCGGCAGAATGCTATATTTGCGCTCCAGAGAAAATGTACAGGAAATCACTTCAGTTTGTCAGCCTCCTTACATTTTCCCAGAAATTATTTATTAGCCTTCTTTCTGCAAAAACTGCCCAAGGCAATGTAGGGTCTCAAACCAAGGTTACCACAGAAATAAAACATTAATAGAAAGTATACACAGGCGTCTCCAACAATGTACACTAGTGCTTGTACCCGTCGGCCCCTGGAGTGGATTTTTTCCCTATGCAATTTGCAATCAAATCTGGAAATAACACCCTGCTCTCATGCTTATGAATTAAAAGCCCTATTCAGGTTTTATACCTGCACCACAAGAAGGGACCATGCATACCAGCCCTGTTCCCCACATTGCAATCCACATGGAGGGTGATGAGAATGGTGACAGGGGAGAGCATTAGCTTGTCCCTTTCACAGGCTTACTTAACACTGAATGTGAATGCTTGAAGGGTGCCTATGTCTCAATATAATGCTGTCTTTGATGGCTGTGGCTGGTGAGAGGTGTCATCCAAAACATCTGGAAGATACCAGGTTGGCAAGGGCCAAATGTGTAACTGGAAATGTGTAAACCTTGCTTGGAATGCTCTTCTGCTGTGGTCATGCTAGCTCTGTCAATTGTCCCTACAGCCTGTGTGCATACAAATGAACTGAATATTCCGGCTTGTATAACCTACAAGCACCAAAGGCAGGCATCCCCAAACTCAGCCCTCCAAGGTGTTTTGGGACTACAGCTCCCATCATCCCTAGCTAACAGGACCAGTGGTCAGAGATGATGGGAGTTGTAGACCCAAAACATCTGGAGGGCCAAGTTTGGGGATGCCTGACCAAAGGTATAGCACAGATGCTTCTCACATCCAAAGCAAGCATTGTAACAGCACTTTAACAAATGGTGAAAGTATTTAAAGATCCCGTCTCCTAATGGGAGATTCCCTTCTGGTATTCTGGGAAGCCCAAATTCACACATAAACTAATCCAGGTGGGGGGTGGCCTGGGAAGAGTGATTGAAGAAAGCAAGTTCACTGTCATCCATGTACAGGGCAATAAATTACAGAAGGAAGAAGCTATGCATTCCTTTGGGTATGTCAACCCAAAAGCTAGCAATTATATTTTATAAACCGATGTGTAAATAAGAGATGAGCAATAGTCCAGTATTTAGAGAATGTATTATACTTCCATGTGCAAGTGCAGGGCATTATCTGGGCAAAAGTCTCATTTATGCCAATAAGAGTTATGTGACTACAGCCCACACATATCCTTAAGACTCTTTAAGCTCATATTATTAGTAACAGGGTGTTCTGCCTTCAGAATGTTTTTTCCAAGTTATGAAACAAATCTAACGAAACCCACAGTCAAAATTATAGTGGGCAGACTATGGATCTTATGAGAATGCCAGACAACCTCAGATAGACAAGGAATGGAAAGCATAAGAGCTTTAAACTATGCAAGTACAATTGCCCACTGTTTCATTGATTACTATATCAGTTGGCCCATAGTCACATTTTTTCCTCCAGTTATACATGTTTAAACCCATTGATTTCAATGAGGGAAACTATGCATTGAACACTGGATGCATTAGTGAAGCCTAACATTCTTCTCTGCTTAGCAGCACAGAGATTTGTGTGCAGATCATCCTGTCCTCACTGGACCTGAAGGAAGGGAGACTTTTCTAACCTAAAGCCCTAGGCAATTCCTACTTAGAATATTATCAGCATCAGTCATCCTCATCCTCATCCTCATCCTCATCACCACATCATCATCAAAAGCAACAACATCACCAGTCCAATAAGCACCTCCTTTACTAAAGCTTCATGCTTTAGCAAAAGCCTCAATGCAACAATGCCTAATCTTTTTTTAGAAGGAAGCTGGCATCCGTCTGTCTCGAGAGACAATGGAAGGCGTGTCTTTTTTAAGAAGGCATGCAGCGCCACATGAATGTTAACATATGGCTTATAGTAAATTGTATGTATCTGTTTAATCTAGAGCTGACACCATTAAAGTTGCAGCTACAACTTGTACTCTCTGCTTAAGAGAACAGAATGTGCATGGGTGGAGCCCTTCTCCTCCTCCACTTGCAAGGTTCAGCTGACACTAAAAAGGGAATGAATGGCACGTTAAGTGGCTTTGTGCCATCTGAGTGAGAAATGTGCTTTACTAGGCAAGAGCTGACATGGGTGCTATTACATTACCATATCATAATACAGTGGTACCTCGGGTTACAAACACTTTGGATTAAAGATTCCGCTAACCCAGAAGTAGTACCTCGGGTTAAGAACTTTACCTCAGGATGAGAACAGAAATCACGTGGCAGCGGTGCAGCAGCAGGAGGAGGCCCCATTACCTAAAGTGGTACCTCAGGTTAAGAATGGTTTCAGGTTAAGAACAGACCTCCGGAACGAATTAAGTTCATAACCAGAGGTACAACTGTGCAGTAGTTGCTTGACTTTCAGCTAGTATTAGCAATGTATATAACTGACCAGGAAAAATGCCAATTAAGGTGGAATCATGTCTGGACATTTGGGAAGGATAAGTTCAACATCCATTTTCTTTGCAGTGATGCAGACTTGGGTTCTTAGAAATGTTTGCAATGCTCTTTATCCTGACTGATAAAGAATTATGTTAATCTTGACGAAAGGTACAATTCTTTTTTTAAAAAATGGAACCTGTTCACACATAAAGCTTACTGATCGGCTTGCTTTTATTTTGCTGGACTGCGTCAAACAGAATTTCAATTTGTTTACTCAAGGCACAGCAAGAGACCTAATCCAATTTTTATTTGAACTTTTCCTCTAAAGGCTCCTATCAGCTACATGTTCCCTTCACCTCTGCTGCCTCTGCATATTATTTCGCTACCGCCTGTGCAATTTTGTGTCTCCTTTTCTTTGCTATGCAGAGTTTGTGTACTTCCAGCCTCTTCTAGTTCTGATCCTGCATTAAATCAGAGTTTAGCTCCACAAATGGAGGAATTGTCACACAGTTTAATCAGATATTTTCCCCTCCTTTTTGTTTCTTCTCAATATTTATTTAATTGAAGCAAATAACAGTTCCATGCTTCATTAGTTCTCAGAAAAAGGTTAGAAAAATATAGTCAATGTATTCCAATCCTTCCCAGTTCTAAATGCAGAACAGCCTCATATCTCATTAGATATGAAAGGTTGGCAGAACTATAAAATGCAGGAGAAATATCAATTATTTGATATAAGCTACTGAAACATCAACAGTAGCCCTGGGAGACCAAGGCCACAATCCAACAAATTAGTAGGTCTGGTTGATAAAGTTCTTCACTTTTCTATGATTTTTTATACTCCTCACCGGGGTGGGGGGAGCTTTTAAAACCTTAAAAATGTTGTTATGGGTACTTTACCCCAAACTACATTCCAATGTTAGAAGAAGGGAATTTTTAAAAAATTATTATTTTGCTTCCCTGGGTCAGATTTTGTTGGGGGGGGGGGTAAAGTCTAGTAACATGAGTGAGACAAAAAACAAACAAAAAATTCTGTTGGTAGAACAAAATCTATAGATTTCTTGGGGTATTTTTTTGCCCCAGTCCTTGGCACTGAAACCTACAGCGCTACATGCATCCCATCATGTTACCATGCAAACAGCCTATGTACAACAGTCAGTTGATTTTCTTGAGACATATTTAGAGTTTTTGTGTACAGAAATAAACCTGTAAATTGTAAGTAACTGAAACTTGGGGGCATTTTTAACCATGGTGACGTGGCAATGGCCTAGAAGGACTACGTTACCTCTATGTAAATTCAGCAGTGAAAAGTGTACTGGGGTTGTAATTTAAGTCTTGAAGGTCTGGGTTAGTGTTCAGAATAGGAAATAGTGATCCTGCACCACAGCCACCATCTGGCGTGGGGAAGTTGGGAAAAACCAGGGGCTGCTGGTTCCTTTTCATCAGTAAATGAGGGCTCATGCAAGATGCCTTTGCAAACCTTCGTTCAAGGTCAAGAAAGGGCATGTGCTTTTTAGTTCTGCTGGTACCCAGGGAATTATCTGTTGAAGCTTGGCAGATGAAGTGTCTTCCACCACAACACTTCCAGGGAAGGGAGCAAGAATGTCTCGGCATGTCCACAGCAGATCCTGCTTTGAGTGGTGTGACAAGACTGGACCCACCATTAAGCAGAGTGAGGAACCCAGCTCAGGAAACCACTTTAGGGTGTCACCAAGAGCAAAAAAACTGTTAGATGTATCATTGTTATATTTTTACTCTCAGGGACAGGTGCTTGTGGGATTTTCTGCCTCAGGTGCCAAAATAACTTGGCCAGCTTTGACTAAGAGTGGGGAGTACTATTTGTTGTTCCACTTTGGGCAGAAAAATAGAGTGGATGTGTCCGGTCCAAGGTCCAGTTTAAAGTTATAGAACCATAAGAAAAAGCATGAGGAGACTTGAAGTTGCCCAACAACAGTTTGCAGCACTTGGCCAACACAGGTCACCTGGTAACTATGGTGAGATGCATTTTTACTTAATTCTGCATCTATACATATAAATTAGTCATTTATTTTTTGGTGATGCACCTCTTTTCTGGTTATGTATAAGTAGCCACCCTACAGAAGAATGTATTGATGCCTCAAAGCACTGCATAAGTCACTGGTGAGGAAAAAGTAAGGAAAAAATGTATGCATTCTGAGAGGTAAGAGCAATTAATCTGTTGCTCTATTGATTATTAGAGGACAACAACAGAAGCTATCAGAGCAAATTTGTATGCCATACTTAGCAGGGAGTAAGTATTATGTACATACTGCAAGTACTAGACTGTGATTTATGTTTAGTATAATATGGTGGAAAAACATACATTCAGTTTACAAACTCCAATATAAGCTAGAGGGAGTTTCGTTATGTAGCAAAATAAAATTGCAAGAAGATGCTTGAACCAACAATGAAAACAACCGCCGACACACACCAGTTAATCTAGATATTGTATTTTTGCAACATACATTCATGCAAGAGAGATGCAATGGTAGCATGCAATCTAAAATTCAGGCTATGAACATTGGATTTAAAATAAAAAGCAGTGCATAAATCTCCATCACATGCAGGATACTAAAAGGTGACCTTAGAGCCAGTCTAAGATAACAACAGCAGCAACAACAAACTTTATTACGGTCGCAGGCCAGCATAAGATACAAACATGCGAATAAAAGAGGAGACGGATAAAAGCAAATAGTTAAAAGTGGTTATAGCTCACATAAACTTAATGCAGATAGAAACAAAAGACAAGTGGTTAAAAGAGACTACAGTCGTACCTTGGTTCTCAAATGCCTTGTGACTCGAATGTTTTGGCTCCCGAACGCCGTGAACCCAGAAGTAAGTGCTCTGGTTTGTGAACTTTTTTTGGAAGCCAAACATCTGACGTGGCTTCCGATTGAGTGCAGGAAGCTCCTGCAGCCAACCGGAAACCACTCCTGAGTTTTCAAACATTTTTGGAAATCGAACGGACTTCCAGAACGGATTCTGTTCGAGAACCAAGGTAAGACTGTATAAGGGAGGGAGGGTGAAACAGCACAGGTCTTGCATTACAGGCCTTCAGTTTAGGCCTGGTTTGTGACACAAACCATCCTTCTCCGTGTAAGATCAAGTAGCTAGCATTTCTGTACTTCTTTTAGTGTGCTAAGTACCTTACAATCCTTATCTCATGTGACCTCATTGCTCCACCAGACTCCTCCCTCAACTGTAATCTGTCAGCAAACATTCCATCAGCCTACTGAAGAGAACTGAATTCCAAGTCCTCTCCATCAAGGCCAGCAACTGTTGGCTGCTCCCTCCCTTGAATTGTTTCCATTCCAGCTGCTCATTACAAGCACACTTTAACAAAGAAACAGCGCTTGAGCTTTTGTTTTAACTCCTCCCTTCCAATTTCATTTCCCTTCATACCATATGTTTTAGCTCATAAGCCCGAGGGCAGGCCTTGTCTTATTCAAGGGAACAGCATGTGGGGGAACTGCCGGGGTTATGGCCCCAGGCACATTTTTCTGTGGGGCTCTGCTCACACCACCCTGCCAGCCCTGTGAGGCTGGGATCTGATCTGAAGGATTTGTTGGGCTGGAACTATTCCTAACATTGCAAAGGAGCTCGGGCTGGCAGGACGCCTTGAGAAGGATGCAACAGCCATGTGCCCTTCGATCCCAGCTGAGGAAAAAGGAAAAGAAAAATATGCCTTCTAAGAGGAAAGAGCAATCATTAGGGGACAACTAGAGAAACCATGAAGAAATGTGTGAGGGGGTGTGTGTGGATCCTTAGGCTAGCCCAGCCAGTGCTGCAAGTAGAACCAGCAGCCTCAGCATCCATGCATTGGGAGATTTGGAGTGGGTCAGAAGAAGCGTTTGGATTTGATATCCCGCTTTATCCCCTAAGGAGTCTCAAAGTGGCTCACAAAGCCACTTCCGGCCTGCCCAGGAGGTGGGGTTGCGGGCTTCACGCCCACCACCCACGTGAGCGGGGGCTGGTTTCAGCCCCCGCGAGAGCAGGGGGTCTGCCCTATATAGGGAAATGATATTTGGCTTGATGGCGTGCATTTTTCAGATGCGGGAAATGACATGTGGCTGACTGATATAGCAAAGGGTGCAAGGGACTGGTTTCAGGCATGAGAGTATTGGCGGCGAGCGATTGCTCGTGTGGCGGTAGGCATTGGTAAGAAGGGGTTAAGAGGATGTGTGTGGGGGGAGGAACGCCATCACCTCCCCCCAGTGAGCGAAGGGTGGTCCGTTAAAGGACTCCGGGGGGCGTGGCCCTGTCCGAAGCCTATGGAGGTGTGGGCCAAAGGCACGCCCCCGAGCGGTGACCTGGGGGAGCTCCTAGTCAACGTGCCTCGGCAGGAGACTCCCCCGATATAGTGTTAACCCTTCCCCGTGTCTCCAGCAAATGGGCTGGAGCCGGATAGTCGTTAGGACCAATGCCTAAGCCAATGCCTCTCATTCCTGAATTCAATAAAGTTGTGGCCTAATTCGCCCATTTAACCTTAAACTATGGTGTCTCATGTCTTTATTTATCCTGGTGGGGGGCGGGAACTCGCCACGCAATCTCCTTTCCCTTCCTCCCCCACAACAGACACCCTGTGAGGTGGGTGGGGCTGAGAGGCTTCAAAGAAGTGTGACTAGCCCAAGGTCACCCAGCAGCTGCATGTGGAGGAGCGGGAACGCTAACCTGGTTCACCAGATTACGAGTCTACCGCTCCTAACCACTACACCACACTGGCTCTCAATGTGTACTGATGTAAGCATGTACAGTTCTTCCATGCTAAAGGGGCAAATTAGAACATTCTATGAGGAGTCTTACACAGGAATGCTACTATGCACATAAAAGTCTTCTAGACACATGGATAGTGAGGGTATGGCTGCCAAGCATTTGGCAGTGAGGGCAGGGTTAGCCCCAGGCATAGGCAAACTTGGCCCTCCAGCTGTTTTGGGACTACAACTCCCATCATCTCTGACCACTGGTCCTGTTACCTAGGGATTATGGGAATTGTAGTCCCGAAACATCTGGAGGGCCAAGTTTGCCTGTGCCTATGCCTATGCACCCATGTAATCTACACACACACACACACCACAGATACATATTCTTTTACAATGTGGATTAAGTCACCTGAACCCCCTTATTGCCACCAGGCAAAGCATATAATGGCTTTCTCTTCAAGCAGCAGAAATGTGTTTCCTATTTTACATCTGAATTATGCACACTCCCATTCCAGGAGCTACTACTAATGCTCCCAGCTTTTGTCCACGCTCCGTTTCTGTATTAGAAAATGTGTGGAGGTGACTGCATGCAAAATTATTTAATGACTTCCAAGAAAAGAAATGGAGAATTGTGTTTATTGTATTTTCATTAACTGTGCAGCCATTCTAATGTCTTTTACATTTTGAAGTGGGAACTTGCATCTAGTGCTAAAAAGAGAGAGAAAACTCTTAATTCCAAATGTCTAAGAAAGTGAATGAGTTTTAATAATTTTAATATCAACTGAAAAGAAACCAATGACAAAAATAATAATCAATACTGGCCATGCATTCATGAGGATGATTTTTTTAAAAAATAGTTTTTATCACAGATTTTCTTTGGTTTGTCTCTTTTTTCAGGTCATAGTCTCTTTGCTACAGATCAGTTACATTCAATGTGAGACATTAATATTGTATACAGTACATGGTTGGGAGAGAAGAGAGGGGGGTCATAAAACTTACATTATTTTACTTAGCATATGTGGGGGGTTTTGGTGTCAGCATCACTTGAGTAGGTTCTCTTTTTATTCATTTATTATATGATTTATTATATGATTTTTAAATATATATAATTTCATTTTTCCTTTCTTTAAAAACAAACATTTGTTCCACCGAACAATTTCTTTTTTTAAAAAGCAGTATTGTGTTTTTGAATGCTATGAATTTTTTTGCAACATTTCTTATAATCTGCTTCCCAAGGGTAATCAGTCTGAATAAACAGGATTCAATTCAGAGAAACCCTAAAAGCATTTGTTTCTCTCTACTTTTCCCAAAATGTCCTCATCCTGCACCTGGAGGGTACTTTTGAAAGTTACTTCTGGGAAACTTGCTGATTGTTGGGAGAACAAGCTGCTTTTGAAACGGGAGCACTTAGAAGCTTCGCTGTACATTTGAAGTATGTCTCCATCTGGATTGATACATCAGAGAAGGAAAAAACTTCATTTGAACCAAAATATGCTTACTTTATAGATCTAACTCTTCACTTCTTCCTCTCAGCAATGGCTGAAAACCAAAGTTTTCTCCCAGATGAATGTGCATATGGTGTGGGTGATTTGGTGCTGGTGGGGGTGTGTTATGCGAGAGAACTATCTATAGCAAAGATGAAAGAAGGAATGAGTAAATATGATCAAACATTGTGATATTGTATGATGGTGAGGGCAAAGAGTGAAAACTAAATGCAGAAAGAAGGTGAAATATCAAAAGAATGAAGTGAAAATGGGAAAAGGGGGGCTAGGAAAAGGGGAACAATAATAGTGCGGTGTCCCCTGTTTTTTTACCAGGATCCTACAGGAAATTGCTCTTTTCTGGAAGCAAGCAAATGCAAATTTTTATCATCCATGGTTTATTAGCATTTTCACAGTACAACAATAGAACAGTACAATCCCTTATTCCCCCTCCCTCCAACCTCATGCTCTCTCTCGCGCTCTCTCTTTCTCTCTCTCTCTCTAGCTACAGTATTGTCATCTCTGTTGCTCAGTTTTTTAAGGATGCTACACAATGTTCAGGTTTGCATGCCCAATAAGGTTGAGGATAAATGAGTGCCACTGTTCTGCACTAGTCTTAGATCAGGCATAGGCAAACTCGCCCTCCAGATGTTTTGGGACTACAACTCCCATCATCCCTGACCACTGGTCCTGTTAGCTAGGGATGATGGGAGTTGTAGTCCCAAAACATCTGGAGTTTGCCTATGCCTGTCTTGGATTAACATCCATTAAGTTGGGGAAGTTTCCATTTCTGCATTGTGCCTCCCACTGCTTCCAGTTGTGGGTACTACTTGGTGAAGGATTCCTAAAATGCCCTCCAAATCTTTTGGAAGACTGACTTTTCATGTACTTTGTAGAGTAGAATGTTATCATTGGCTACTAGTTGCAAGAGGTCTTGTATCCAGTGTTCTGTACATGCCGTGGTTCAGGCTTTCCAGGGTTGAAGGATTATTCATTTAGCTGCTAGTGTGGTTAAGTGGAGCCATCCTTCCTGTCCTTTTGATAACCTCCACTTGGCAGGCATGTAGCCAATTATTGTGTTGACCCATCCACTCATAGCTTAGCTACCAACTCCTGAAAAAAGACTGGTTGCTTCCACACTAGCAATTGAGCCTGCAATTGCCATCCATTCGTCACTCACTTTTTAGTTAGAAATCAGATGAAGTCATTGTCAACTAGTTGCAGTTCAGTTTTTTCTGTTGCCCTGTGTTTCATAGCCCTGATTTTGGAAGGGTGTGTGAATGTTTAAAATGCACATGCAGTGGTACCCTGCCCAAAGAAAACTGGAAACATTGAATGGAGGCTTTTCAGGTCTACAATGACTTTAAATCGAAGCTTCCTCCTTTGGAAGGAATATCTTCCTCTGCTCCTAACTGCTTCTTGTTCTGTGTAGGCCAGCATTACTGATTACGCGGGTGGCACTGTGGTCTAAACCACTGAGCCTCTTGGGTTTGCCGATCAGAAGGTTGGCGGTTCGAATCCCCTGATGGGGTGAACTCCTGTTGCTCTGTCCCAGCTTCTGCCAACCTAGTAGTTCGAAAGCACGCCAGTGCAGGTAGATAAACAGGTACCACTGCGGCAGAAAGGTGATGAGTGCCGCACCCCATAGTCACCTTTGATGAGACTTAACCATCCAGGGATCCTTTACATTTACCTTTTACTAATGAATTACTGATAATTAGGGGGCAATTAAGGAGCAAGTTCCTGTTCTTCATCAGGATGGGAGCTTTCAATTACAGGTACTGGTTTCCTTTCATTAATAGTGAATAGCTCTAAAATACTTTACTAGTTTAGCCTATTTTCTCTTCACTACAGCCTCCTTATCCTATATACTTTTGGTTGAGAATTCAAAAGTCTTTTGCAGGATAGATTGAATGAAAATTCTGTACCAATAAAATATATATCAGTAGCATGAAGCTACAAATTTAGATATATAATAAGAATCTGCTGTACTGATTGGCCATTAGGTTAAGACATTAAATTACCCTTGGGGTATACTGTATTGTAAGTGTCAGAAATTCTTGTGTTAGAAGTTTTATTGATATGTATCCATAAATGGCAAGGCACAAGGTTGAAGGTGGTCAATATGCTTGATTGTTCTTGGAATGTAAATATCAGAATGTTCTAATATTTTCTATTGGCCTTCTGCAATCTAAGAATTACAAGTGAATTGCAAGCTGGCATGCACTATAACAAATACTCTTCATAGATAATTTCAGATATTCAGGTGTTTATTAATAAAGGATTAGGATTAATGATAATGTTGGATATTTTTCATCTTGGGGGAAGGGATCTAGCAACATCTTTCAAAGGGATGCTTCAAACATGCACAGTACAAGGGACTGCAAATGCCATTGAAGCTTTAAAGTTAGTCACTCCTCTCTCCAGCTGCCATTGTCCTCACCCTTGTCCAGTCTCTCTGCTCTCACTCTCTTGGTGCCATTGTCTCATCTGCCTCAACATCACAGTCGGCAAGAGCCCTGCCCATGGTGACATCCATTTTGATGGTGTCACTGAGGAAATGCCCAGCTTTGCCAATGCAGCTAATGCTAAGGAAGGCTGTGGAGACAGTGGAATGTAATAGAAACATTACAATAAATGATACATATATATCATGGCTATCTGAGTACTTTAAAAATGACAAGAGATGAAAGGAATGCAGGGGGTGTGGGAACAGACATATATTCTTTTGCCTGGGTATCTCTCCATTTTATTTTCAGACACTGTCAAACAAGACCATTCTGTACAAGGATGAATGTGTCATTCTCATTAATTCACCTACCAGACACTTTTATATTTAGCAAGACTTGTCAAGTTCACATTATGCTAAAAGACTGGGCAACTGGAACAGCAATTTAGTTGTTAATCCTCAATCTGCCAGAGAGTACAGACTTTTGCTTATATCTGAAGATATTCTGATGCAGCTTAGTGAAAGCCTCATATGACCAGAATACACTATTTATATTGTAAAAACTATGGCGTGCATACATGTGCCTATACACTACAAAAACAAAGTCTCATCTGCTGCCTGCCTCTTAAAATGCTCCCTGAAAATAGTAGCTAGTGGGCCCTGTTTCGTTCTCTTACACCCTCTTTCTCTCACTGAATTGTTTGGGAGGGAGGAGAGAACAAAAATAAGGAAGACCAAGATATACACAGCAGAGGCTTTGGTGCAGGCAAAAGGCCCCAGATTCAATCCCTACCATCTCTGGGTAGGGCTGGGAAAGTCTCCTGTCTGAAACCTTAGAGAGCCACTGCCAGTCAGTTCGCTATATCCAGTGTTGTGTGAGTGGCTTTCACACTGGGACAATGGGACTTCCCTTCTCTTCTTCCCCCTATCCCCAAAGCTGCTCTGTAGGACCCCCAACCCTCTGGAGCAGATTTTGAGGATGCCTGAGGGGGTATAATGAAGAGAAAGGGGAAGTTCCGCTGCAGGAGTGGAACAGCAGTGTTGCATACAACACTCTCTCTCTCTCTCTCTCTCTCTCTGTGTATATATAGATATAGATATATAGATATATAGATAGACCGTAGATGTAGATATAGATATAGATATAGATATAGATATAGATATAGATAGATATAGATATAGATATAGATATAGATATAGATATAGATATAGATATAGATATGAAGCACTGATATCCTACCCTACACAATGTCTATCCCAGAGCAGTTTTCAGTACTACTCAAACAGAACCAAGCAACCAAATATGTGCTAGCTCAATTAAAATTAATAGCACAATTTATCATCATCATCACCACTGAAAGGTAAAAATTAAGGCAAAGCCCATCCATTGTTCTCCAAACACAATGAACAAAGAACAGGATGAGGAAGGAGTGGGGCAATAAGTAACTGAATAGATAAAATTAAATGCTGCCTTACACCTTACTAGTAAATGGCAGGTACATTGAAAGGAACGTAGAAAGCTGCCTTATACAAGCCAGACCATTGGTCCATCTGTTGACAGGAGTATTTGCTATCCCTACGTGGAGATGCCAGAGAGAGAAAGTGAGACCTTCATTTAAAGCAGATGCTCTTCATGACTGTTTAATTATCTCAGTGAAAGTCCCCTCTCACTGAAACTGTGGCAACTGGGATGTCATCCATGAGCTTGCCCCTGTCTGTTACCCAACACTGCTTTTTAATTTAGAATGGGCAGGAGGTGAGGTTGAGCAACCACACAGAGTAAGAATTTGAAAATATACATTTAAAAGTAGATATGGTTAGAAAGCATTATATTCTTGTGGCCAGGTGTACCTGTATATTTCTTCAAAACAAATAACACTGAATATAGATTCCAGGCATGTAGAAAATACTGAGCTAGCTGAGTCAATGGCCAACTCAGCTTAAGGCTGTTTTTGCTGTTACAGGAGTGTCTTCCCTACTGCAGGTGTGCACAGTCATTCTCACATCCATTAGGCACAGAATATAGGCCTGCACCAAGCTGTCTTCTTGCTTAAGAAACACACATCTTTACATTAAAAGTCCTAAACTGCCTGAGACCTTGTTACTTTCTTCTGTATGTAACCTTCAGTGCACAGAGATCAGCCCAAGAGAACCTGGACCATAACTAACATTTGGCAGATGAATGCAAGAGGCAAGGCCTTTTCTATCCTGGCACTATACAATTCCCTCCATGGAGAAACCCACCTGACTCAACCATAGCTCACTTT
The DNA here is from genome assembly GCF_964106645.2 of Podarcis pityusensis. Classification (NCBI taxonomy): domain Eukaryota; kingdom Metazoa; phylum Chordata; class Lepidosauria; order Squamata; family Lacertidae; genus Podarcis; species Podarcis pityusensis. Next base: position 45,838,995 of record NC_138029.1, on the reverse strand, counting down.
TTTGCATGCTGAAGAACTGGACCTTTTGGAGATGTTGGTTTGCTTTTGTGACTGCTGCTATAAAGAAAGACAATGTATCCTTAAAAAAGAACTTCTGTGCATAAATCCTTTCAATCTTCTCTTTAAAACACCCAGGGAGGAGTGAGATGGAGTCAATGTTACCTGTGTTCCCATTCAGAAATAGACACAGGAAAAGGAAAATATCTAGAAATGGAGGATGTCTTAGACCTACCCATAGATGTAGCATTTGTGTAAACCATAGTTCCTCCAATGAGCTTACATCTTATCATGTCGCCTCAGAAATAAATTCCATCCCAGCCAGCCCCATGGACATAGCCAAGATTTATTTATGGGGGGGGGGGGCGGACAGGCTTTAATGCAAAAAGTGGTCATTAAAAAGGTAGAAAACAAATGAAAGCAGGGCACTTTAATTCATCACCTCAGATAATCACATTCCAAAGAAACCCTTCAGAAATATTTCTTAACAATAGGATCATTTATGTGAACAATTGTAAGAAGTACAATTGGTATAATTTTCTCAAATCCTATTTGGTTCTTTGTTAATATGACACATGAATCTGATCTTCAGTGAGCAGTTTCTAAATTTCAAACCCCAAAAGCTTGAATGTCAGATTCCTCATAGCTCTGACAAGTTTGGTCAAGTGGTGAGGTGCTGTCAAGTGATGCTAATGCTTGAACTGGGAGGCTTTGTGGTGAGCCACCGAACTGGATGTTGAAACCTCTGCATTGACAGTTTAGCATTCCTGGGCTGAGACTGCCCACCCATATTGCCTCTTGGATGGGAACAAGTATAAGAGGACTTCCTTGCCTGAACAACAATGGTGTTTTGTTTTGTTTTCAAACTCTGGCACATCCCTGTATTCTTTGGTTGTCCTGGTCCTGACTTCTGGCTTCCTTCTCAATCCTGGCTCATTTGTCCTTCGGTTCTAACTACTGGCTTGTTCCATGGCTGCAGGTTCCCATTTTCTGGACACCCCAGGCTGCTTCCCATAGGCCAACCCTGACAGGTGCCAAAGTGAGACATAGTGTCATCTACACATAGCACATATGAAGAAGATTTTAAAGCCTATGCATACATATTATTTATGCAAGTACGGCTTGCTCCAGTGATCCATTCATTTCTGTTTCTGATTAAGATTGTGGTGTAACTGACCAACTATCATTTTCATGATATTGCTTCAATTCTGATTATATGAGACTATTTTAGTTATATGCAAATTGGTGTATGCTATTATAATAATGGCTTGTATCAGAGCCAGACCCTTTCTTTAAATCTCACCACATTGACACTGAAGAATATTCCTCATGTTGCGTACAGTTTAGTTCAACTTACAGAACTGCCACAGAAATTTAACCAATGTAAAAAAAGGCAGTTGCACCGAGTATAGGATCACAGTCTCACATTCTGTTCTACGACCTGTGCATTAGGAGCAAATTTTGGTTGCTATCCTCCACACATTTAGATCTGATTCATAGGTTGCCATTGTGGCATGCAAACTACTTGCAAGAAGATTGTACCCATGCTGCAGCATCACACACATACACATAAATCACATGGAACAGGTGTAAAGGGCAGGCTGGTGACTTTGGCATAGGAAGTAATCACATCATATGTCAGTCCCATGTGATTCTCATATAATTCACACTCGTGTGGCATGAGTAAGACAAAGGACCCACAACTGTGGTTGCTAGGTGGACAGCAGTGACTACAATCCCTTTTTGCCAACTATCTGCCCCTGTTAGCCCAGTGCAAACCTTCCTTACATCCTTTGTGCATCTCAGAGAAATTGGGGGTGAGGAAAAGCACCAAGCATCATGATGGAAGCAACACAGTGGCTCTCCCATCCTTTCTGGTACTAGTAGAGAACTTTGGGTTGAGAAGGGGCTCAACCTTCTTGCCACGATTTGGAGACACTTTGAAGCAAAGCAACAAATGCCCCTGTTTCCCAGTGCCTACAGCACACGGTGTGAAGTGAGACAATGACTCCTCTACACATGTGAGAGGGATCCGGAGGTGGCCATGGAGCAGGAGGACCATGGCTTCAGGGGAGGAATAGCCTTGCCAGTGTATGCCACCTTTTGCTTTGTCTAAACAGTTGGATGAATGCTCCTTCAGATGAGTGGCACAGCAGGTGAGTGGCTCGGCTTTCAAAAAGAAATTTAGAAATTAAACATTTAAAAGGTACTTGAAGCAGTACTGACATCAATGGAAGAGTCATGTCGCTTATAGTTACCAATGTCACATGCAGTTTTAGTGGTGCCCATGGCACTAATCCAGTCCATTACAATAGAGGTTTTCAACAAGGTGGGCAGAAATCAAATTTTCCTAGGCACAAAACATTACCATTTTGAGTTTAAGAGGTAAGCTCTGCAACTGAAAGACTAACTTAAGGAAAGGCAATTATAACTCTACCTCAGAAATAACACACACACACACACACACACACACACACACACCATGCCCCCACAAAACTAAAAAAAAAAATTTGCATTACTTTCACAAAAGATACATAGAACTTTTGAGTACTAAAGCTGCAATTCAAGTGGCGCTGGCTGGATATCTTTAGGATTTGGTGCAAGTTCCCTACACTAGTGGATTGTAGCAATATGCCACCACCTGGGGATCTGACACCATAGCAAAGTCAAGGGTATTCTGCTGTAATGTTATGTTGAAGTATCCCCATCACTGGAGGGGCTGAAGATGGAGTGCACAGGGACATGTCGAGAGAGGAGCAGGCTTAGCTTGAATGCTAAAGGCCAGAATCTGTTCCCAGACTCTGTGCAAGTCTAAAATTATGTAGACAAAAGCACAGTATAATATGAATGAAAAAACTTCCATTGAACTCAGTGGAGAGTCGAAACACATAGCCCCCAACACCAGTTCCCCACACCCTAATACCAACAGAGGCTATGATCCTTCCTGGCTAACTGCACTCAATCACAGCACCCCCACAGCAATAGTCAACCCCTGGTAGGGAGCCGATCACTCAGACGAGAGGGTGCATGACCTAAGCCTCATATTCTGCACTCTTAAAGTACACAGGGGAAACTTTGAAGAGGATGGGCAGTTTGCATAAACATCCTGACCTCAAAACAAAGGTAGAAAGAGCAAATTACTAACACTTCTTTTCTCATGGTCCCTTTACTTCACAAGGTTTATTGGAAGACTGCTTCTGACCTCTACACACAAACATCCAATAGAATCCTGAGTGCTATCCCTGGAATTGAGGACAAGGTAAACACAGACTGAATCCATGCTTTGAATTATGACTGTTGCAACTGTTTGCCATGACTTTCCCCATCACAACCACCGATTTAAAATAATAAAAATCTGTGTTGGCTAACCATTGCTTCCTTCCTTAACAGTAGCTTCCTTCGTGGCAATAGCTTAAAGAGTTGCCAGGCTCCCAATCCATTTCTGAGTGTTGGTGTGTTGCCCTCTAAAATTTGAAACTTGGATACCTGAAGTTATGCCTATTCTCATATCAACTTTCCAGTTTACTGAGATAATCATCTGAGGGCCATTATGTAGGTGCCTTGACTGGGTGAGGTGGGGCAGATGGAGACTGGGGAGGAGAGGAACCCTTCTCAAGTGCAGGGGACAACTCCCTCCCCAAAAAGGCTCGCCTGGCACCTACATTCATGTATTTTAGACCTTTAACAATGAAAAGCAAATCTAGAATGGTAATATGACAAAACTACAGTTTTCTGCTCATTATGTTTGTGTTTTAACACCTTTTTTTTTTTTAAAAAAAGTACCTAACACTGTCCAGACATGCTGTGAAGTTTCAAAGGGAAATTGCAAATGGCTACCTCATTTGCCAAGGTGACAGGACCAGGGAGAACAATTTTCATACACATTTGTGCTGTTTTGTTTTGCTAAAGCATATTTCAAAACCCCATGGGGAAGGAATGCTAGCAACCCTTAAGATTTGTACAGCTTCATTTCCCCCATGAATGAAATTGATGGTGGCCTCAGTGTGAGGCCTAGTTCTCAGATATGGCGGATTTCAGATTTGTATGGGTCAAAAACAGGGTTCCTTCCCGATGTGGTTGACCTCCCATGATACCTGGCCAGCATGGGCAATGGTAAGGTTGGCAGGAATTGTAGCTTACAAACATCTGGCCATTACATTGACTACCTCTGTCAGGAGGACAGATGGAATAAGTTTGAAATGTCTGCAGAAACAGCCATCACACCTTCATTTCATTAATATGTTTCAGTAACAGGCAAGATGGAACTCTTGAGCTCACCCCCCTGCATTTTCAAACATAGAAAAGGGGAGAGAAAAAGAGAGGAAGGAGGGGGAAATAGCACTAGGCACCCTAAAGCAGGATTAGGCAACCTAAGGCCCAGAGGATGGATGTGGCCCAATCACCTTCTCAATCCGGCCCGCAGACAGTCCAGGAATCAGTGTTACATGAGTAGAATGTGTCCTTTTATTTAAAATGAATCTCTGGGTTATTTGTAGGGCCTGCCTGGTGTTTTTACATGTGTTTTTACATGAGTAGAACGTGTGCTTTTATTTAAAATGCATCTCTGGGTTATTGGTGGGGCATAGGAATTCGTTCATTTTTTACCCTAAAATATAGTCCGGCCCACCATATGGTCTGAGGGACGGTGGACCAGCCCCCTGCTGAAAAAGGTTGCTGACCCCTGCCCTAAAGGAAACAAACACAGGCCTCCAAACCAAAAGATAGACCACAGCTAGGGTGCCAACTTGAATAAAATACTGTGGGGGCCCAGGTAAGCCCTGCCCCACATAATTGATCACATGATGATCACACACGTAATTTGACTGGGAATACCCATCAACTGTGTGGGGACCTGGCCCCCTCTAATATTTTATTGTGGTGGGCAAAGCTTTCATGACCCCTAGGAGTTGGCTCCTATGGACCACAATGTTGGTTTAAGGCCCTGATACCTGAATATCCCTGCTTGAAATATAATACTTTAGGAAACCAAACACAAGATTATAAACACTTCTTGTTTTTACAAAAACATAAGTTCCCCTCCACCAAATCTGTCCCATTGTTGAATTTATTACTAATGTTCCCATTTCTATTTCAGGTTTTCCCACGTTTTAAGAGGATGCAAATGAGCAAAGTAAAACAAGACTTGTTAAGCATGTTATTTTTAAGACTGCACTCTCCACCTTCCCCTATCTAGAAGTTGAAATGAAAAATTTTTTAGTTCTGGAGCAGCACGTTGTGAGCTTGGCCATTTCCATTTCTCCAAGCATCACGCTGGTTCTGTTCTTCAATATGGCAGGTAAAGGGGAAGGGAAGCCAGCCAGAGAAGAACGTAAAGCATTGCCTCTGCTCTCCTGTTGCCAAATATTATAACAAAGGGGAGGAGGCGCCTCTTTGCCTTCATGCACCCACGGAAATCGAGCTTGTGTCACTACCACGGAAAGCAGTCGGGGGCATGAATGGCTGAGCAGTTGGCAATGCTTTGCTACTTTGGGATGCAAACCTGCTATAAAACGCACGGTACACAAAATCTCAAAACGCCTCGTTCAGCAGCCCAGTGCTTATGCACCACAGGAACCATCGTTTCCTATTCCATCCCCCACAGCATCCTTTCTCTACAACCTATTTTCTTACGTACCATGACGTTCAGTGCACAGAAAACACACACATGCATATGTAATCACACAGCTCGCATGTATAGCGCAGCTGACGGCGCCCCTGCGAAAGCGATACACCCATTGCAACGTCAGTGTAAATATTTGCCGAAGAGAGCGATAAACTGTCACTGGGCGAGAGGAAGATGCTGGCTTCTGCATGCCATCACTCCCGGCTCCGGGGAACGGGGAGCCTTGCCAGGCAGGGACAGCATTTTTTGGCGAGTGTGGGGGTCTGTGAGCCGCCCTTCGGCCCAGCAGGGGGATAGGGAACCACGCCAGCGCAGAGCACTACCCAGAATAATGCCAAAAACCCGAACCACCCAGCCCCGCCGCTATGGCTGCCCATTCGAGAAGCTGCCCGTGCTGTCCTCCCCATTAGGCTCTCCCGTGCCATTCCTTGCGCGGAAGCAGCCGATAAACTGCAGGGAGGGAGGGGGAACCTTCATGGGAATGACGCCTCTCTCCCCACCCCAGATCTCACCGAACCCCCCCCCCCCCCGCGCCCGCTTAAATCCACGCTGAGGGCCCTGGATTCCCAGCGCAGCAAAGCCGAAAAGAATATGTTCATTGTGATGGTTGGGAATAGATCTAGGAAGGGGGGGGGGGGCAAGGGAAAACGCAAGGGTTCCTCTGCAGCCCTGTGCATTTATAATCGGCATCTTCTTCCCCCCTCCCCCTCCATCACCCCCACCCCCCACCCCAACAGCCTACCCCCAGCCCGCGGTAGCAAACAGAAAGCACAGCTTACCCCTGGATGAGCGAAAAGAGGAGCAGCGCCCGCACCATCATTTTGAGAGGAGACGCTGCATCCAGCACTGAAAGGCTGCCTTGGCTGGGCGGATTTCGAGGACTCATCCTCTCCCTCTTTCTCTCTCTCCCCTTCTCTCTCTCTCTCTCTCTCCCTCTCCCCCCCTCAACCCCAAACACTTTCCCGCCCCCTTTTTCCTCTCGGTTGCCGACGGATCCGTCCCCTTCTTTATTTAGTGATCTGTAGGGGTGGGGGTGATGGCGAGGCCCCCCTCCCTCCTGTTACCAGGTCCCGCCAGTAGGATGATACATTGCGCTCGCTCGCGCTCGCTCTTTCCCAGCTGCTGAATTAATATTCGGTGATTTGCTATCGGGGGGGGGGGGGGGGAGAGAGATATAAAAATCAGATCCTCGCGAACCCCTTGGCGGATCCAAGCATCTGCTACGGCTAGCGCAACAGCAGCAGCTTCCAAATTTAGAGAATTGGGAGAAAGGGGTCGAGGTGAGGGGGGGGGGAGGAGGAGAGGATCACACGTACACACACTACTGGAACAGGCAAAGGGGGAGGAAGGAGAAGAATCCCACACAATCCATCACAGAGAGGGGGCTGGGGAGATGCGCGCGGGGGGCGGGCAGAGGAAGGATTGCGCGCAATGGGAGGGAGCGCGAGAGCGCAAGAAAAGCTTCTGCCTCGATGCAGATTAAGTCGGAGGTCAAAGTGGAAACGACGCATACGGGGCTGGTGCGGATACTGCTGCTCCCTCCGCCGCTGCTGCAGCGGAGATCAACACATGCGTGGTGCCAAGCGAGCTTTCTTTCTTTCTCCTCCTAAACCCCTTTGGTTGCACGTGCGCGAGGCTGCATCTGGGAGCCGCGAGAGAGTTGCAACCGCGATTCCCAAAGCGAGCACCTTTACCCGCTTCTGCTGACCGCCTTCGGTTGGAAGAGGAGAGAGGGCCGATTTGCCAAGCAAAGACACGCACAGCGTGCTACTAAGCATTCTATTGCAAGAAGGAAGGATGGATGGTGCTGATGGTGGCGGTTGCTAAGCAACCCGGGCACTTGGGGAGAGGAGGGAAGCATTGGGAAGGGGATCAGGCAATAAGGGGGTGGGGTGGGGTTTTTGGGTGCAGGGCCGCGCCAGCGAGAAACGGTTGACCCAGGGATCTCATCTTCCCCATCCTTCTAATCGTCAGCATCTTAAAAATCACTGGAACGACGTGTTCTGAAATAATGACACGGAACAGGAGCTTTGCGAAGTTGAGAGAACAGGGTCACCTGCCCCAGGTACCACAAAGACAGCACTCCGGGAAAGAAGAAGAAGAAGAAGAAGAAGAAGAAGAAGAAGAAGAAGAAGAAGAAGAAGAAGAAGAAGAAGAAGAAGAAGAAGAAGCGTTTTGTGATCTAGTCACATGGTTTTAGACAGAGTCAAACTATGGGATGTTTTCTTTGCAGTTTAGATGAAAAGGGAAGGTGGGAAAATGGGAGCCTGATGCCAACTTGCTGATAGGCTTGGTAAGAGCAGTTGGCCAAGTAGGGTGGCATTTGTTGGTCCTTGCAGCCTGACACAGTGAAGCACATTCAGATATTGGATGCTGGTGGTGGTCCAGAAGAAAATAAGAAACTGAATGCTGGCCAGCCACCCCTGATTGGGCAGGAACGTGTTGTTGTTGTTGTTGTTGTTGTTGTTGTTGTTGTTGTTGTTGTACTACAGCTTCAGAGCTAACTCCTCCTTGTAAAATAGGAAGAATATAAAGAACTTGGAATGTTAATAGTAATATGCTTAAGTGCTGATTAACTCTAGAAAGCTTCACCTCAAAAAGGCTATGGAAGAGTTGGGCAAGGTTCAGAAAAATGCAACCCAAATGATCCAGGGAATGGAGGAAAGGTGGCAGCATTTGGGACTTTTTAGTTAAGATAAAAGTTGAGTAAGGGGCGACATGGTAGAAATTTATAAAATTATGCAAGGCATGAAGAAAGTGGGTGAGAAAAGCTTTCCTCTCTTTCCTCCTCTTAGCACTAGAACATGTGGAATGTTGGAAGATTCAGGACAGATAAGAGAAAGCACTTTGAGAGGGTATAGTTGAACTATGGAACTCCCACAGAAGGCAATGATAGCCACCAACTTTGAAAGAGGATGAGACAAATTCATGGAGAATAAGCCTATCAATGGCTACTCTCCATGAGGACTCTGCTTTCCTCCATGGCTGGAGGCAGTAAGCTTTTGAATATCAGTTCTGGAAATTGCAGGAGGAAAAACATTTCCCACAACCATCTGGCTGGCCACTGTGAGAACAGGATGTTGCACTAGATGGGTCATCAGCCTGACCCAGTAGGCTCTTCTTACATCTGTATGTTCCCAAAGCTGCAAATTTACCTTCGTGCAGCAAGTAAGAATTTTCCAGGGTACCTCTGCAATGACTGCTTAGTAGTTACCAAACCAGTAACATGCTAGGTGTTCTGTAGAACACACAAGTGATATTCTTCATTCCTAAGTAGCATTCCAATGTTATATTCTGTAGATGTGAACTAAGGAATAAATCCTTTGACTCACAAACAAACAAAACAGGAAGAGGGAAAACAAAATGAGAAGACGGTGCAGAAAAAGGAATAGGGAAGCAAAGATGGCCAGTCAGTGGTATACAAGCTGCATTTGGTCAGTATAGGCTGCCTCACTCTAGACAGTCAGTTTTTCATGGAAATGATTCAAGTATGTGCCAGAAAATTTAGGTTTACACATTTAGAACCCTAGTGCAACAAATTCAGTTTTAAAGAGCAAAAGCCTTCCTGCAGTTAAGAAAGTAATGGGGAAATTGCAGTGAAAAGTGTGGGGTGACTGAATAAATAATGGAATATGCTTAGAAAAAAGGTCATCTGAAAGAGATCATTGGGAACAGCCTTTGTCAACTCTCTGGGGAGCAACAGGGTCCAGCCACCCTGGAAAACCAACCTGCTCAACAACTTGCCTGAAGGTGAACCAAAAGGATTTCACTTTGCACTGCTCTAAGGGTGTGTTCCCCTTTCACAAGGGGCATCAGCAAGCTCAGGTGGCAATTAAAAAAAGAGTCCTTTCACCAATTCATTTGACTTCAGAGTGGGGAAAGGAGAGGTCCCAGAGGATGTATATTAGAGCTTTTAGTGCTACTGAGGCATTGTTTTTCCTCAATTATCTGGAAGTAGAATTAAAACAGTGGCCCCCTGATCACTCTTAATGTAATGCTATATTAACTAGCAATACCCTTCCCCATGGCCAAGATCTTTCTACAATGTCTACTACCAAGTAAGTTTCATTTAGCAAAGGTTCTTCCAAAGGCTAATTGAAATCTTCCAGTTTGCAAGTTTAGCCAGTTTTATTGCTTCCCCAGTCAGAGAGGCTGGGAGATTAGTACCAAATTGCACTATTTCACTATAACAGAAGGGAAGGGGGGGCGGGATTAATAGACAGCAACAAGTAATTTAATACCACCCCATGAGGGCCCAAACCTGACTAAATCAGGAACCATTTAGGAGCAATTCAGCACCGATTTCCTACCTGTGCAGACCAGGAAAGCAATGAATGAATCGATTTATTTCAGAAACTGACCAGAGTGAGAAAAGCAATGAAATGGACTGAACCTGCAAAGAAGAACTAGCTTCTCTTAAAGGCCTTAATAGTGTGTTACCAGTTAACACTGGACGGACATTTGCTACAATTCTGTTATATTACAAAGCAGGATGGGGGTCCTAGCAAAACAAAGAACACAGAAAACACTGGCATCAAGCAGTTTGACATGGCATTGGTCACTTCCAGATTTCAGCTTTTTTGCGTAGATCTCTCCCCCATTCAGGTACATGCTTGTTTATGTACCTGATGCAATAAAGTGCACCTCCATAACCTCCTCTCCCCCTTCAAAGAAAGTGGATAAATTGCAATAAATAGCAGCAGCAGCAGCACTACAACACTCTTGCACAAAAATACACTTTAAAAAAACTCAGCTTTCTGTAGCATGAGAAATTATGGAGAAGTGCACCAGAAAGTGTGGGGTGACAGACCCTTAATTGCTATAACATGCAATCTCTATGCAAATTTTGTACAAACAAGTGAGGGCAAATGTTCCAGAAGTAGGCATCTGCAAATAGACATTGTGTGGATTCTCGGTGAAATGTAAGTGAACATGGGTTGGCAGTTCCAGAGAACAAGGCAAGCAAGGAAACAACCTAGACTGGCAAGCAAGGAAACTACTAAGGAAGATGTACTTTTGCTCTGGACTGCAAGCTATTTCCTTCTCAGACTACCCCCTATTTCCATAAGAGGCCATGAACTAGCATCGTAATGAAGGAAGGCAAAAGATCTCTCTTTTATTACTCAGCAAATCTCTGACAAGATTAGTGGTCCTCAGTAACTATCCTATGTGTAGCACATTAGTGGTTAGAGCATCTGCTCTGCATGCAAAAAGTTCCAGTTCCTGTCCCTGGCATCTCCAGGTAGGACTGGGAATGTACCTTGTCTGAAACCCTGGAGAGCCAATGTCAAGCAGTGAGGACAGTACTGAGCTAAATAGACCAATGAACTAACTCCGTATGAGTCAGCTTCCTGTGTTCTTATATTCTTGCCAGTTCCTCAAGGTCCAAAACTTCACCCTCAGGATACAGGCAGCATTATGGGGCAAGATAGCCAGGTTTTCATGGATGCCTTCATAACATACCATCCAGCTAGCAAAGCATCATGAGAAGTAATGACAGTGCAGGTGTCCATAGGTGGAAGTGCAGTTACTGAACAAGCAAATAGAAATCTGGATTTTTCACCCTAGAGCTGCATGACAGATCCCTTTTTCCAGAGCAAGTGCTACCTAATATTAGCCCACTTCCAAACCCTTTCCCCCCTGTTGCTTTTACTATCTCTTGACTCACAGGGGCTATTAGCTCCACCGAAGGCATGATGGAGAACAGCAACAAGTGGGAAAAGATAGCCATAATATTGTACAAGGACAGGAAGAAACATCACGGACAGAATTATTGCCACACACAGGAAGAACAAGGCTATAGCTTGAATGCTTCACCTGTAGATTTATAAATCATTTAATGTGTCGATACGAATGGAAGTCGTAAATATTGCAATTGTTGTATAAGGGATTGTTATTTTGACTGGAGTGTAATTGAAATTAATAAGATTTTGAAACGCAGAAATAAAGTAAATCATCAAACCATAAATTCTAGCATGTGGGGGGGCACATAAAGGATATAATTTGGCATCTAAATGATTGGTATTAGTAATTGTAATTTGCTATTGTTATAATGAGGCTATTGTTGGATTATTGTAATGAAAACTAATAAAAATTATTATTGACAGACAGGGGTTGCGTTTTCCCACTGAAATGTGTTTTGGGATTTGTTGTTCTCCTCTGTACTCTACTGTCTGTAGTCATCATATGCCCCAGCGACTAAACCAAAAAGTCATTTAGCTTGGTAGGTCTCCCTGCCCCAGCGTTTCACCCACACTGTAGCCTCATTGTGTCACTTCCCAAGTCCAGACAATCCCAGGTACTCCTTTTTCCCCCTGCTTAAAAAAAAACAAACAGTATATCAATGTGTCCCAGAAACCAAACACAATGTCCTGAGGAATATGCAGATTCTGTTTTAAAACTCTCTACAATCAAGTAATCAAAACTCCTTGAACAGTCTTCTTTGCTTCATTGTTTCCTTGAAGAAAATGTTTAAATGCTTTTAAAAACCATGCAGTTAGGATATTCTTTGAACTACCTGACAAGGATTTCTCACTGCATTTATTTTTTTAAAAAATAACCTAAAGAATTAAATCCACATAGATTTGTAGTTATGTTGAATGTTCCTATTATCTGAGGAATTATATTTTTTTAAAAAAAATGAAGAGAAGCAAATGTATAGTTCTCAAAGGCTAGCTATGATCAAGAGACTCTTTTTTCCATCTCTTTATGGGAGATGATTCTATATCTGACCTTTGTTAAGTAGTTCCTGGATTATACTGTATCTGTTAGCACTACAACATCTGGACACCCCAGTGATGGTGCCATGTGGTGGTGGATTACCGGTAATTCTTCTTCAGAGTGGAAAGCTGCAGTTTCTTCCTATGGCTACATATTTAGTTCCGCAGGACCTGAATGGCATAATATACTGCAAACTGAGGATGTGGTCCTGTTGTAATTCCAAGTTTAAATGTAAACTTCACATTATACAACAGTGGATGCTAATATTTGTGATCTGATTAGTAATTTAGTAAACAATGATTAATATGTTTGTTCTAATGCTGACCTTTAGAAAAGTTTGCAAAAAAAAGTCTATCCTTTGCAGAAAGAAATGGGCTTATACCTGTATTTGACTTTTAAAAATCTGGTAATTTTTATGTGCAGACATTAATGAAGTATTGCTTATCCTGTCTGCTTGTATTTTTGTAGTGCAGATTATTGGCTCTTTAAAGGACTGCTGTAGTCTCTGCAGCTGTCTTTGCTTTTTCACCCCCTTTCTTTTCCTAGATGCTTAATCTTGCACTGGACAGCTATCATTTCAAGCTCTCGTGCTGTTCACAGGCCAGCAATCTGCTCCCTGAGCCTCCTCGTACACTGATGTTGTGCAGCAGAAATGGCATCCTTTAATTTTCTGCTTTCAGACTCCAGGTACATTTGCAGTTTTGAATCTTTACTTTCCCAGTGATTTAGCTAGCTCCGAGGACCAGTTCATGCAATCATTTATGGTCATAAAAGTCATCACAAAGTTGCGTGGTAAAGGGGCCTTATTTTTTATGCCTGAGTATTTTTTATTTTATTTTTTAAAAAAACACACTGAGTAGTTGGAGGTTAGAGGTAGCTCTGCTCAAGCAATCTGAACCATTTTAGCAGATTAGTCTGTCCCAATCGTAAAGTGGTTTTGCAATGATCTGGACGGAAGATCCTGTACATTATGACTTTAATGTCTATTTGCGAGCAACCTCCAGAGCAATTTGAAGCGATGCTCTTTGGAATCTACTCAATTATTAATAGAAAAGTGAAACATCTCCATGTGGGACCTGTCAAAGTTTTGAGCTAACATTTAAATAAAAGGTTCTGGTGGGAACTCTCAAAGCCATTTTGTCCTGATTGGATTGATCTCTCCAAGCCTTCCTTCCCAGACACAATGGTGCCTTTTGAAGCAAGGTATTTATGAGGGGACACACTAAATGGAGGTGGCATAAGCCCCAGCTCAAGACATTTTGCTGCCCAAGGTTCAGCAAGATGGTCTCCACTCTCATAGGTAGAAGCTGACTGGCCTGGCAGCAGCTGAATATTATTTCAATAGCAACAAGAGCCCAGTGTTCTTCACTGTACCCGAGAACAGGAGGCTAGCTTAGAGATTACTGTGCAATCTGTGGGGCATGTACAACTCTCCTCTCCAGCACTTCACCATCACTCCCCACACCCTCCCTAATGGTTGTGGGTGGAAGAGTACTCACTTGCAACCAGGAGTGCCAACTTGAATAAAATGGGGGGGGGGGGGGACAGGTAAGCACCACCCTGCATAATTGATCACAAGACATCATGCACACACACCATTTGAATGGCAATGCCCATTTGGGGGGGGTGGCCCCCTCAAATATTTTATTGAGGCTGAAGGGACATCAGCCCCTAGGACTTGGCTCCTATGCTTGCAACACAGGCCAACAGATTTCTTGACAGGGTTTTTTTTTTAGACAGGAGGTATGATAATCCAGTGAAGGAATGAAAGCAAGGGTGGGAGGGAGACTCCCCCTTAAAATAATAATGCCCACTAATTCCACAGATTAATGTGCTTCGCCTAATTTAGGAATGTAAGGAGAGCCTGGTGGGTCAGGCTGATGGCCTGAGTAAATCTGAGCATGGTACATACCAGATTTGATGTGGATGAGATTGGTTGCCAGCTGGGTACTTGTAACATGGGATAGTACCTTCAGCTGCATGGTGAATTCAACTACACAGACACAAGGTATCTATTCCAGTGACCTGATAAACCTGGGACTTGGGTCCACCCCTTTGCCAGTGACAGCCACCCAACAATAAGGTAGTGGTGAAGCTTGAATGAACCACAACATAGGATACCATACCATATCTCTAGTGCCTAAACAATGTTTCTGTTAAGGCCATTTGTTGCTGAAATTTCCTGGCATTTTGGAGTGTGACTGAACATGGAAAGTCCTTAGCGCAACATGCTACACTAAAAGGTCTTTTCATTCATTAAATACTGTATCACTATATAACAGTTCCAGAACCTAAAATACTCTGATGCTTCAAGCAATTCATAGTGGACATAACATGCAAAACAAAGCATATTGCAGCTTATTGTTTAAGACATCAGAAGGCAGCCCTGTATTGGGAGGTTTTTAATGTTTGATGTTTTTATTATATTTTAGATATGCTGTAAGCTGCCCAGAGTCACTGAGGTGGGCAAACCCAGCCTGATGTGTGGGGTATAAAAAATAAAATTATTGTTAGTATTAATAGTATTTAAAATGTATGCAATAACTAGGACTTTTGAAACTACATTTGGCATTTATTTATTTACTACCCCTCCTTTCTGCCCCCCCAATCCACATGTTAGAAACAAACATAAACAATATAACTCACACCAAAATAGTGACCATGAGTTTTTTTTTGTTTAAAAAAGCTTTGATTTATGCAAATTAAAAAAACAACAACAGTAAGGCAAGTGCATGAAGCTGGGTCAATTAAAATAAAACAGATAAAAGCATGAAAATCCAATGAAAAGCTTGGCAAACATTTAAATAGTTTTACCATTCTTCTACTTATCCTACAACAATCTGCAATCCACTTAAATGCCCATGTAATGCCAGGACAGAATAGGAGGAAGCCAATTTAATAAGAGAACCAGCAAATAAACTTTATTCACTAGAACTTCTGAAACCACAGGAAAAATCCATCCTAGGGAAACTCTGCCCCCACAACCTACTCTCTTAGTCACCCCTCTGGCAAGCCTGCCCCCACAAGACACTTTGCTTGCTGAACCATGTGCCCAACCAAGAAAACATCCCAGCTTTTCTCTTCTGCTCTTCAACCTCACTCTGCATGCCTACTATCTTCACGCCCATATCCATGCATCCTCCCCTCCCCCTTTTCTAGAATCCACCCCCCCCCCCTTGCACACAGACCACTCCCTTGGTAACTCCCTGCATCGTCCTCCTCCATCACATTGCAACTACTAAGCACCCTTCTACCTTCTGCCCAATTATGGAGCCACCTTCCCCCTGTGTCGTAGTCTCCTGGCTGAGCAGCAACATGCAGAGCTCAGTGGAGTGGGAGACCAACCAACCAGAAGGGTCTCTGTGGTGCAAACAGCAATCCATGTGGTCAGACAGTCCAGGGGTCAGGGAATCTGATGGTCAGGATGAGCAGGAGGCAGCAAGGCAGGGCCAGGAATGGCAAGCATTGTTTCCAGAATCTGACTGCTGCTGGAAGCTCTGCTTAAGAAAGCTGAAGCCCGCTGGTTCTCGTCAGTGCCTTTTCCTCTGTGTCCTTGAAGCCACTCCCCCTTCTCACCGCTGTTCAGCAGGTGAAGCTGAGTCCTGGCCCATGACCCTCTCTATCCTGCAGCCCCACGTGTAACCCCGTTTTAATCTTTATCCCCATTCCTGTGCCTCTTACTCCTTCATTTTTTGTATATATATATATAAAAAACCAACCAAACCAAAAACCCTTTGCACCCCACTTTCATCCTTACTCACTTTTCCTCCTGCATTTCACTAACCTTGTTGTTATAAGAATTTAAGGTCTCAAATATATAAATGAAATGTTCATAAATTTACAAGGCAAACACATACATAAGTATGTAAGCCACATGTCTGAAATAGTACAGGAGAACAATCCTGAAACCATTTTGACCCTCCCAAATTGACTTCAAATGTTTCTCTGCAAGGAGAAAGGAAATGGAAAAGCCTCTCCATTGTCTTTTGCTTATCTGTCTTTAGGGCATCTTTGTGTATGAATAGGGTGAGCCTGTGACCTAGATTCAGGAATTAAAGTATTTACCACCACAAAAGAATGGCCTGGCTGCCCAAGTAAGCAATCACTGGCCATTGTCAGGTATCCTGGCGGACAGGATTTCTGCTGTAGACCGCCTCCTTCTGTGATGTATGTATGATGTTTTTGGGGGTGGTCTTGGACTACAGGGTGGGCAATTTCAAAAGTCTATATAAGGGCTTGCGGACCATTGTTCTGGGTTCCCCTCCTACCTCCTGCATGTGAGGAGTGAGGACCCTGTTGCAACAGTTTAATAAAGGTCAGGCTTACTAGCTACTTTGCTTCTCAAGATATTCTCTGGCTGGCCTCTGTTATTTTCTCCTACCGATAGGGAATCCACTTAAGGACTCTATATGGGCTCTTGGATACCCCATAAGGGAAAAGGAGCAGATTTTGTTTACATCATTGTTGAAACTTTTTAAAAATAAAAAACACCCCTCGGTGTTTCTCCCTTCCCAGTCTTATTCAGACCCCTTCCACCATCACTCTTTCTCTCTCAGTTTGCCTCCCTTCTTCCTTCTATGCCACATCTACTGCTGTTGTGCAGCTTACCTTCTCTTTTGCTTGCCTATGTCACCCTGGTGCTTTAAATATATGGTGAGGATGTGATCCAGAGCTTCAAAGGAGATACATTCCTGGTCCTATCTAGGGGCTGAAATTCAGACCTTCTGCATGCAAAGCATATACTGGAGCTAAGGCCCTTCATGTCTTCCTTAATCCTACTTCAAGGCATTATAGCCTTGGCTTCCAGGTCTGGCCCTTACTAATTCCTTTTCTCTATGTATTTACATAGTACTCATTGTTAGTACTCATTAGCACCCATTGTTAGTACTCAGGAAAACACTTTCCATATATAAATAAGAATAACAGAAGATCATCTGTAAATTATTATAATATATATATATATATATAAATTTCGGTGAGTTGGATCAAAAGGTGGTTTTTCCAGCTTCCTTCAACAGAAGGAGCTTTCTTGGAGAAACACCCCTCCTGCCACACTGAAGGGTATCCTTGGCTCCAACTCTTTATTTTTGTTAATTTTCTCCAAATACATTTCTATTGGTTGCTCTTTTTGAGTTTAGAAATGTCTTTGCCCCGCTTTTCTTCTCTCTACCTCCCTTTTCCAAATGCTGCCAAATGCCTGCTAGCACTTTTTAAAAGCTGAAGTGGTTTCTGAAAGATTTGTTGTTGTCGCTGCTGCAAATATTATCCCTAATTTTAGTACTGCTATCATTGTCGAATTAAAATGAGAGAACATGCCTCATTATCCGTAAATAAAGGCAGTGTGATCTGTGGAGGGCACTTCCTCCCCCAGCCTTTCTAATTCAAACCTTGGGTGCACAAAGGAAGGACACAGAAGTTATTCTAAAGGTCCTCCTCACCTACAGCATGTGTCAGAGTAAATTGTTGGAAAGTACTTTAAGAAAAAAAAATCCAATCTAAGCAAGGTGAGAGGAGACAGAAATCGTTATTCTAGTTGTTGAAGTGAAATCTGTGAGCTATTCAGGCTTGATGAGTCAATTGGGAGGGGAGGGGGAAGCACTGCCAATTTCCAATCCACTTTCTTCTATCTTTTCAAAGTGTTTGCGTGAACAAGTTATTGCATTGCCAAAATGCCAGATATTCAGAGATGCTTCCAGAGTCTTAAGACCACTTACTGCAAAATAACCATATTTTCAGACGAGTTCTACATGTGTCTACTGAGAAGCAAACCCCATCGTGTTCAGTGGGACTTACTCCCAGGTAAATTTATATAGGATTGCAACCATTATCCTCCTTCTCCTCTGAAATCTTATAGGACAATTTCTCACAATGATTGCACCCTACTCCCCAGCAAAAAAATGGATAGCATTGAGTTGCCAGGGACGTCAAAGGTGATTTAGTCCAACCCCTGCTACTGCAGCATCCCATCTGTCCTCTGCTTAAAAGGTAAAGGACAAAGGGACCCCTGACCATTAGGTCCAGTCGTGACCAACTCTGGGGTTGCGGCGCTCATCTCGCTTTATTGGCTGAGGGAGCCGGCGTACAGCTTCCGGGTCATGTGGCCAGCATGACTAAACCGCTTCTGGCGAACCAGAACTCTCCTGAGGAACTTCTAAATGAAGGAGAGTCCACCGCCTTCTAAAGGCAGTCTTTCCCACTTCGAAGAAGACACATTGTCAGGAGGTTCTTTGCAACATTTAGTCCAAGTCCCTTTTGTTGTGATTTGAACTCCCTGGTTTGGGTGCTACTCTCCTCCAGAGGAACAGAAAACAAAATCCACCCATTATTTCTATGTCAGTCCTTCAAATATTTGAAGATGGGTATCAGTCTCTACATTGTTCTTGTCTAGCACTCCATCGCCATAGAACTGATGTGCATGTTATAGCTGACACATGACTCCTCCCACACACTTTTAAAACACTCTCTGATTTTTTAAAATCAGAGCATGCTACGTATTTTAAGGCCCTTTTAAATTGTTGTATCTTGCAACACTCACCATGTGGTAAACCACTGAGAGTGATCATAAAAATAAAATCATGTTTAGACACCTCCATGCTGTGTTTTTTTTTGGGGGGGCACATGTTTAGACACCTCCAGCTGTGTTGTGGGGGGCGCACATGCAATGGCATGGGGAAATTCCTCTGATCCTAATAATATTAGCTGCCATATGATTCAAAATGGATCAATATGATGCCCTAGTTTACACGTGTCCCAAGTAGATACCACCAAGCATCCCAATCGTATTTTATTCTCTTAAATTGATTCTTACAATCAGGTTAAACAGATTTAAGAAAAAACACATGGCTCCCTTCTATTTGTTAAGCAATTGTCTAATGCAATGAAATAGAATGATCTGTGAAACCTGTTCCATTAAAGGTTCCATATCATCTAATGAAGTGATCAGCTGTGGGGGGGGGGGGTGCATGCGTGTAATCATTCATCTAGAATATTTGATTTTGTCAGAGGCAAGCTATCATTCTGGTTAATGCATGAGCAAGATACATCTTTGCATAATGACCGTGTTTCAGATGTGGTCTGCTTAGTTTCCAAGGCTGGATACTTAAATCCTAATTTTCAGTGGTTACAGATTAATATCAAGACTTATTAAGAATTGGGGAAATAGGCAGCAAGCATATGGCCTGCTTGAGGTTTTTAAAAATGCTTTTCATTATATGTATCACCACAGACTCCCAAGAAAACATGCTAGTCGTGAGATGAGAGATGGATGGTATTGTTATGAGGGGTCTTTTTTTGGGGGGGGGGGTGACTGAATGCCTTGGGCCCCTTCTAATTATTGGAATAGCCAAGCTAGCTTCTTGATGAGGTGATGGGCCATTAAGGGGAACAAAGGAAGTGGATCTGTGTGGGATGGCACTTCTGACTTAAGGTCAGTATTGTGTCCCTAGTTGACCTAATGATAGCACCAGCCTGAACCTTCCATTAAAACAGAGTGTGCTTGTGTATGCATTTAGAAGGAGAAAACTAAAAAATAAAATAAAATTGTGATGTTTCTGAGAACAGACTTCTTCTGTACAGTATTCCTTTGATAATACAGTGGTATCTTGGTACTCAGACAACTTGGAACCCAAACACTGCAAACCTGGAAGTAAGTGTTCCTGTTTGTGAACTTTTTTCGGAAGCTGAACATGCTCCGTTTTGAGTGCCACACTTCCGTTTTGAGTGTTACGCTGAGGTCTGTCTGTTTTTGCTATTTATTTTGTGTTTGTGGCTCTTTTTTGTTTTTGTGACTGTGTGGAACCCAGTTCAGCTACTGAATGATTGATTGATTGATTGATTGATTGAGTGCGTGACTGCTGTACATTGTATATTGCTTTCATTTTAGGGATCAGTGGTCTCTTTAGATAGTAAAATTCATGTTAAATTGCTGTTTTAGGGGTTGTTTTTAAAAGTCTGGAATGGATTAATCCATTCTGCATTACTTTTTATGGGAAAGCGCACCTTGGTTTTGGAACGCTTTGGTTTTGGAATGGAATTCTGGAACGGATTAAGTTTGAGAACCAAGGTACCACTGTACAAGTATTTATGACTTAGTGGTACAATTCCCATGATGCTGTTTGAATAAAAGACTGACATACCGAAGACGAACCTATTCCTTCATTAAAACAACAATAAAAAAGAAGAAACATGCAGAAAGTTCCGCAGCTATTGCATTTGCCTTTTTGTTTTTCTAAGCCCTTCGTCTCAAAAGAAAAGAAAGAATTTGCACAGCGCTGAAATCCTGACACAAAGAACAGTCTTGATAAAAATCCAATTAAACACCTACATTTTAAAGTCAGTGATTACTGTGTATTAAAATACCAATCAAGCCCACATGTTTGCTGAATGTCATCCCCTTTAGTGAGGCGTTTGATCAAGACTCCCTGCTCCACTCAAATGTTATTCCACCAGTTGGAAGGACTGTGGTCCAATTCTGATGTTAACTGACACTGCAATACCTTACATGAAAGAGTTAAGAGATGCATTGCTTGTTGTGGGGTGCATATTCATGGCATGACACTTTTGTTTTTAAAAACTACAAAAATCTGTTTGACCAGTGGAGGCACTGGTACAAATGAAATATATGTGTGTATGTACCATAGGACACAGGTGGTGCTGTGATCTAAACCACAGAGCCTAGGACTTTCCGATCGGAAGTTTGGTGGTTCGAATCCCAGCGATGGGGTGAGCTCCCATTGCTGTGTCCATCCTCCTGCCAACCTAACAGTTCAAAAGCACGTCAAAGTGCAAGTAGATAAATAGGTACCACTCGGGCAGGAAGGTAAACGGCATTTCCGTACGCTGCTCTGGTTCGCCAGAAGCGGCTTAGTCATGCTGGCCGGCTCCCTTGGCCTATAGAGTGAGATGAGCGCTGCAACCCCAGAGTCGTCCGCGACTGGACCTAACGGTCAGGGGTCCCTTTACCTTTACCATAGGAAAAGGTGACTCAAAGCACTTTCAGTTAGGGCAAAGGTGAAAGGACCTCATTCCCCCCCCCCCCCCATATTCAACAGTCCACCATTCCAGGAAGTGAAAATGGGACTCATTTTAGTGATTTTGGAGGCTGGGGTGAATTACAGCACCCAAAGCCTCCCACAGGTGATGGCAGCTATCTTTCCCCACCCCACCCCCACAAAGCCTCCTCTGCATGACACTGTGTCATGTATGTCAGATCAGGCATGAAGGGCTTTCTTGGGGGGAAATGGTGGACCATCAAAAGTAGCAGTGCTTCAACTCCTACTGGTGTGAAACAAAGAAGGGCAAAAGGATGTAAATAGTTTAAGCCTCCATTCCCCTTAAAAATGCCCCCAGATCAGGATTACAATCTTTCCCCTCAGAAAGAACTTTTGACCCATGTTTACTTGTTAGCTTTCCAAGCTATTTTCTGTCTCCAGCATTAATTACTTATCACTCAGGGTGTAAAACCAGAGAGTTTGCCAGACTTACAGTTGTTCCCGAGGAATAATTTATATGGTCTGACTCACAATGGAGGGGAAATAATCTGCCCAAAATGGTGGCCTGGTAACCAAATATTTGTAGAGAAATACTCCAAAGTAATAATTGTGAAAGAGAGTCTGCAGAGTCTTGGAGGAGGTCAAATGCCTTGCCAATTTTTTTGCCAATAAAAAACAAACACTTTTGCTATTAAGTGATCTAGTGAGCTGAAAAATGGGAGGAAAGGGGGTGGGAGGGAAATACGAAATCCAGCTAAACCCACAATCTGTGGGCTCCTTAAATCACTATAAAGGGAAGCAATGTATGTGGATGGAAATTACTTTTCTTTTCCCCCTTCCTTTTTTTTTAGTTTGTCCAGGTTAAAAGTATAATGACATTAAGCAGGTATATTATGAATTGGTTCTGTCCTGCAGAACATGTTAAAGAAATAAATGGGATGGGAATTGAAATTAACTGAACCCATTTAAGGGCCTCTTCTAACAAGAACATGTCATAGATATAGATAAATAGATGATTGATAGATAGATAGATAGATGATAGATAGATAGATAGATGATAGATAGATATATATGAAGTTGCCTTGTACTGAGTCAGATTATTAGCCCTGTGCTTATCCACTTAGGTATCTCTCAGGCAGAGGTCATTCCTAGCTCAGCTACTTGAGATTCCTTAGCTCAGGAACAGGGAAGCTGTGGCCCTTCAGATGCTGTTGGACTAAAAGTGCTTGTAGCATCTGGTTATCCACTAGTGAGAGCAGGATGCTGGATTAGATGCACCAGTGGCCTGATCCAACAGGGCTCCTCATCCTTCCCTATCCTCTCTGAGTACTGCCCATGCTGGCTGGGGCTGAGGGAGTTTTTCAAGTCCAACAATATCAAGAGGGGGCAGAGATTACCCCTTCCATCTTAACTGGAAATGCCAAGGACCAAATGGGGGGGGGGGGTTTGCAAGCAAAGCATGGGCTCTGTCTCTGACCGTTTCCTGTGTTAGGAATATAAAAGAGTAACCCCCCCCCCCACACACATTTGGTTTTTTGGTTTTATAGTTATGTTGCATTTTTACAGTTTGGTCAACATAAACTGATGAAATCCATATTTGTGAGACTAAAATATCCCATACTTGAACAGCCTATTTGTTTGTATGTGTGTTTAATTTACTTTGTAGATGAGTCCTATAGCAGAAGTCTCAAATCCCTGCTTCCTCCTTCCTTCATTCTGGGAGTTCAGTGCAGATAACTCGGTTTGGAATGCCCTGTAAATGCTTCAGAAGGATGTCCCCATTTCTCTTGGACAACCCTGTGTGTGTGAAGTGTCCCTATGTCTTCTGCCAGTCTAAATTAAACGCTCAACCCTTCAGAGTGCTAGACTCCTTTTGCTCTTCTTATACATGAGGAGCAGAGACTTTATCATCTTGTCTGCTTCTCTGAGTGGATGTTACAAGCTAACCTTTATAGTTATGTCAGCTATGGATTGGTTTAATTCCAGAAGGGATTTGGCTATCTATGTGCCCCAAGGATGTCCCAAGACTCTTTGCAGTCTGATGTCAAGAGGCAGATTCAGGGCAGAGCGACTGGTTCCCTTGCACAGGGCGCAGGGGCCAAGAGCCTCACTCTCCCTGGACTCACAAACTGCAGTTTCCTTTAAAATAAATTCAGGTTTAATTTGTTATTAGAAGTCTGTTCCCCAACCCCAATGCCACAGCTACTCAAAGCACCACTATGGTCTACATGAAGCAGACCTGATCTCCAGGTTTATTTTATAAGAAGGTTTATGTGCAAACAAGTTGTTAAGTTGGGGGGGAACATATCAGACGACACAGCGATTCTCCAAACAGCTCTTGTTTATTCACAGGTCAGAACAGAACTGAACTGAAGGGTTCAGTCAGCCTGCTTATATAGAGCTCCAGTACAATGTAACTGTAACAACTTTCTGTAACTATCCAATCACTGAATGTCACTTTCAATCCCTTATTTGCATATGTGGACCTGAACTATCTACAGTATCCCCCTGCTGGCCCAGGGTGAGAACTTCAGTACATAACACAAGTGGAACAGCTAGCTAGGGATGGCATATTTAGGTTTTTATATGTTTGGGGTCCTCTGGCTTATGGAAGGGGTACAAGGCACAAGGTTAAAGGGAGCACTCTGTGTGCCTCCCCATGCCATGCTGGCATGCTGGCAGCCCTTGATGAAGACCACAGTGGGTGATGAAAGCAACATCACTGGGTTTACCACACCCGCAGCCCAATTGCAATTGCCAGGTAATGTCAGACATATAGTGAATGAGACACATCTGCATGGTGGCATTGTCTACAATGTGGGGGGTGGAGGTGGGAGGGCCTTACACGTGTTATTATGAGCAAACAAACACACCTGCCACTGTTTGCAAAGCAAATAAGATTCTAAATTCTCCTGCCAGGTTTTGTTTTGACTTTGCTGTAGTACAGTGCATGAATTGCTGGATGTTCGGCAGAGATTTAATTTTAAAATGTGATTGACTTTGGGAGACGCAACGGGGATTTAGCATCCTTTATTACTTTTTCCAAAGATATTTCTTGACTTCAGGTTTAATTTGGGTTCTCCTCCAAGAAAGATAAGCAACACTTTTGTGACCTTGATGCAGCAGCATATGATTTAACACTATTAAAAAAGAAGAGATATTCAGAAGATTATTTTGATGTCTGTCCATTTGTAAATTTCTTCTGCAAATCTGCTCTGACTGGATTAGTGTCATAATACATGGTCATACAATTTCTTTGAATTGTAATCTGCACGTGTGCGTGTATGTGTGCACATGCGCACACTCAGACGCACACCGACAGATGGATAGATTTGTTTCTCTTTGGATATTGCAAAAGAAATTTGTTTTGGAATTCAAAATTAATCTCTCATGAATTTTGGCTACACCTCCTGCCACTTGATGATTTTCAGGGATAAGAACCACAAGGTTCTCTTCAAACAAGCTGTGGCAGTGAAGCACCCTTTTTCCGGCTTGGCTGCTGACAGGGTGAAGGACATTTGACCAGAGACCACATAGTATATTAGACAAGTAAGGTGTGGTGTAGGCCTGCAAGGAATCCTGTCTGATCTGGATAAAGGTGTCACTGAAGTCAGCACTCAGAAAAGCTCCCAGGCCTGCTCTGAATATGCTTCTCTCCCAACTGGAAGCCTTGATTCTTTGTGGGAAACAGCTGCACCCATCCCTAACAAAAAAAAGTAGGCCCATTTAGAAGCTACTGAAACTTTAATTAAAGTGATAATGCACATTAATGGTTATATTATGAATTTTCCAGCACCACTGATTTCAGTGGGAGGGGAAAGTGCATGGTTAGTTATTTCCCACTGAAATCAAGGGGATTTAGAAATGTATTACTTTGGCTGCATTGTGTAAATGTGCTGTATCTAACACGGCAGATAAGGTAATGTTACCTGGCCCATATGATTGATTTGGATGTAGGGATGGACAGCTTTATTTCTGATTCCATTTTTCAATACACATTTCAGAATGGTTTTAAAGTGAATATCTCTTTTGCAAGAACTGCCAGTTCCAAAGGAAAACAATGTTCTGATTACTGTATTAGTCAGGAAGGTATGAATTACGGTAGTTAAGTTTTCTTTAAAATTACTCCCCATTCCTAGTGAGATAACTAGTCTGGACAGCTGATACAGAATTTAACATTTTATGAATTTCAGCTGTGATTTTCTAAAAACCAGTGAACTGACCCAGATGTGGATAGCTGTAACAGCAAAATTATGCCTATTAAGAAAAACCTGCAAGCAACTGCTTTTTAGGGTATAATTTATTCTATTTCTTCTTGTCATGGGTAGGCACAGAGGAGAAACTTGATCACTTGGCATTTTAACGCACATCTACCTAATGTTCACTTTCTGAACCGATATGTGAACCAAAACATACCTATCCCCTTGGAATGGCCATTTCTCCAGATATTGTTATGTAGTTCTCCATCAGCTGACCCATGAAGCTTCAGCCACACTGCCCTCTTTAAACAGCAGTAATCCAGGCTGCTTTCTTCCCCCATCAAAGAGCTGACAGGCTTCACTCCTGCTGAGAAGAACTAAATACACAGAATGCATTTGCACATACAAACTTCCTCATGTAGGGGAAAACACAGGCACACATTTGTTCCTTTGCTGGATCAGGGCAGAGTTTTCTAGGTCTTATGGTTATGAAGATATAAGCTGAAAATTGCATGGCACAAGACCCCTGAAATTTCAGAAGGAGAAGCAATACTCATACAGAAATGCCTGTGGTCCACAGGTGAGGCTTTTCTGTTCTCTGCATCTGTTCCTACCCACCTCCTCATGGCTTCCAAATCCTGGCTTCTTTGCAAGCAATTAACTTTTTGGTCTGTCTGCATAATTCCTAGAAGATATGGCTTCCTGGCCCCCACTCACATGGAGTGAATAAAAACAAAGGGGTTATATGTGTGGATGCATAAACTCATGCATATCTTGGCTTATTAAGTCTGGATTTGATTGAATATTCACCGTCACAGCATGCCAATTTCAAAGCGTCTCAAAATGAATCTGCTTGTGGGATCTTTTGAAAATACAGTTTTTAGAATGACTTTTTATTTTATCTTTGTTAGCTTAGTTCACTATAGTCTACTAAATGAACTGGATCATAATCTTCAAAACTGATGTGTGTGTGTATCCTTGAGGATATTTGAAATTTATGGCTATATAATATTAAGCCACATACCAGTTTCTTATGCAAAATGTGAGACACCTGACCACCTTTCCAGGATTTTTTTTATAGCTAGAGTATTAACAAACAGTTGGTGTTCTGAAGACGTGTGTGTGTGTGTGTGTGTGTGTGTGTGTGTGTGTGACAGAGAAAAAGAGAGAGAGAGAGAGAGAAGGAAGGAAGGAAAGAAGGAAGGAAGGAAGGAAGGAAGGAAGGAAGGAAGGAAGGAAGGAAGCATTTTTGATAGGAAATAGAGTGAGGGGTGGTCAATCTAACCGTGGCTAGAAAAAGACTAAACCAGTCAATTGCCTTAAAAATGCAACCCTTGCTGGACTGCAGCTATGTCTGAGGAACAGGCTCTGATTTAAAACCTAGACTTCCTTATCTGGGTGACTTCTGCCACCTTACTCCTCTTTCCATATTTGTAAATAAACATACATGGCACATCTGCACTATTCTCTCCTCAGAAGAAAACTGAATACATAATGACTGCTGCTGGAACTTTCTGTGAGCGTGAACCAGTAGTGCTATGCTCAGTGCTGTTTTTCCTAGAAAAAGAGATGCCGGAACTCACCATGAACATCTCTCCTGTTCTCTTAGAATGGCAATGGCACCCACCTGAGAGGTGCTGGAACTGAGTTCCAGCAATTTCTGGCTGAAAAAGCCCTGGCTATGCTAAATGTCCATGCATTTCAAATTTCAGGTTAAAAGTAGTGCTTTTGGAGAGGCAGAACTCCTTCCGGAAGTATCCTTTAAATGTGTGGTGCATATTTGTTTTTCGAAGCAGTTGCCACCTGCTTCTTTCTCCCATCTGCTGTTGCTTGGTTGCCATTTTTTCCTCAGTCCAGGCTTCTTTTGAGAGTAATTGAAGGTTTTCAGGGGTCGTGTAGTGGATGTGATGTTGTTCCATAATGCTTCATAGACAGTACTGTCAAGGACATGGTGATGTCACCACACATTTAAAGGATGAAACCAGTTTAAAGTGGGTCATGCTTTCTAGATGGATCACATGGGTGATCCTGGACAATTAGAGATCACATGCTGTCTATGATGGGAAGTGGAACCTGTTCAAAGGAAGGTGATGCTTCCTCAATGGGTAAACACTTTCATCCCCATTCTTAGTGGTTCCTGAACAAGAAGGCATGCCTTTCAATGCTGAGCAAGCATTCTTGGAAATTCCTTCCTCCTTTGGTTCTAGTCCTAGAAACAATACATTGGAATTTCTCATCATTATCGCAGGATAACTGGCAAAACCCCAAGGGTTAAACCATTACACATTGGTTTTCTAAAGTAGGTTAAGGACTGAAGCCATTAGTGATAACTTCATCAGATAGGATCGATACAAAGGGTAATACCTTGCTCAAATGATTTCTAAGCGCTCTTTGCAGTGCACACTTGAAGGAACAGACTCTGCTAATTTTATTACTGTAGCTACTGGAATAGTATTAAAGAAGGATTGGAATGATGGTATTCCAATTATAAACAGCTTTAGGAAGATTTGATTAACTACATTTTAGGCCTTTATGTATTCACATAATTAGAATGGCCTATTTAATAATAACTTTTCAGAATCAACCCCCTGCCAAAAATTGTACTTAGCTAAATCTTGGGAAAAAGAATCCCTAATATCCTTTGTCTCATAATTTTAATAAGCTTTTAAAGAACAAAAAAATAGCTCGAGGGGTAGTAGTGCAATCAGTATTTTGCCCGAAAGAATCTGCATCTCATTCATAATGTCACTGTAATAAAGACAGTACTTGCATTTGTCGATGAGTCTTACAGCTCTTCTCTTTAAGATGGGCCCTTTATGTCTTGAGGGCTATAATACTGTTCCTTATTTTACTACTTACATTTGTGAGTAACAAATTATGTCCAAAATATCCTGGCTGGAGAAGGTTAGGATTTTTTTTTTTTTTTAATATTTTATTAAGGATTTTCTTGTTTTACAGAAGTGTAGTGCCTCGTATTTTTTTCTTTCCATGTAACATTTTTACAAATCCATTTCATTTGTTGAGGCATTAGGGGGAGAAGGAAAAAAAGAAAAAGAAAAAAGAAAGGGGGGGTGGAGAGAGGGAAGATGGATAGGGGTGGGGTCAGGTGGCGGTGTTTCTATTATGTTTAATGTATGTAGAGTTTGGTGTCAGTGTTGCTTGTGTTGTTCACTTGTGTTCCTTTGGTGGTGAGAGAGGTTGGGGTTGGCCTAGGGTGTGATTGTTTGCTTGTGATTGGCTGTGGTGATCTTTGTTTTTGTGTGTGAGTGAGGTGGGTGGGTGTTTTGGATCAGGTTAGCCATATTGATTTGTATGCTGTTGGTGGATTATTGTCATTGTCCTGTTGGGCTGTGTATGTGATAAAGGGGAGCCATACCGGGGTGAAGGCGTCTTCTTCTGTTTGTCCCCGTGTCAGTTTCAGTTTATTAGTTAATTTTTCTAGTAGTGCTGTTTCCCATACTATTTGGTACCATTGGTCCATGCTTACTCCTGACAGGTCTCTCCAGTGTCTGGTTATGGTGTTTCTGGCTGCTGAGAGCAGGTGGGTTATGAGTTCTTTGTGGTGTAAATGGGCATTGTTGTCTTCGAAGATGTTTAGTAGGGCCAATTCTGGGGTGATGTCTATTACTTGCTTAGTTATTTTACATATTTCTTGTATGGCTGTTGTCCAGAATAGTTGGATTTTGGGACACTCCCACCACATGTGGAGGTATGTGCCTGTGGAGGTGCACCCTCTCCAGCATTTTGGTGAGGTTCCTGGGTGTATTAGCGCTAGTTTCCTTGGTGTTAGGTACCACCTGTAGGTGAGTTTCAGTGTGAGTTCTTTTCTTTTCGTTGATATGGATTTAAAGGGGGGTTTAGACCACATTCTTGTCCATTGAGTGGGGTTAATCTCATAGCCTATGTCATTCTCCCATTGTTTTTTGATTGCGTCTAGGGGATTTGCGGGATTATGGAGTAGTATTTTGTATATTGCGGATACCGTCCCTTTACCGTTTCCCTTTGTTGTTAGGAGGAGGTTTTCGAAGGTTGTCAGGGGCCTAGTTGCTGCTGATTTTACTGTTGGGTTGTTTAAGAGGGCATGTAGTTGGTGTTGTGTTAACCAGGGCATTTGGGTGCCTTCTAGTTTGTCTTGTATTTCTTGTGTTGACAAGGGTTTGTTATTTTTATAAAAGTCTATTAGGCGATATAAGCCTTTGGTTCGCCAGGTTTTTATCTTGAGGTTTTGTGCTGCATGGTGGAATAATGGGTGGTACGCCAGGGGGATTAGTGGGGATGGGGTTGGGGATAGTTTGCCTATTTGTGTTTTCCATGCTTTGAGCATGGTCTGTGTGTACCTGTTAAGTGTTGTGGGAATTTTCTTTAGTTTGTTTGGGAGGAGTGGGTATGTTGTGGTGCAGGTGTTTTCAATTGTGTCCCTCTCTAGGTGTACCCATTGTTTTGTCTCATCTTCTAGTATATATGGGATTATATGGCGTATTTGGTTGGCATTGTAATATGCTTCTATGTTAGGGATTCCCCATCCTCCTTCTGAGGTGGGGAGGTGCAGGTATTTGGGGCTTATTCTTGGTTTTTTATGTGAGAAGATGAAAGAGTGTAGTTTTCTCTGCCAACTGCGAAGTTGGGTTGAGGGGATCCAGATTGGGAGGGTTTGGAATAGGTAGGTTAGTTTTGGGAGTGTGATCATTTTGATCATGGCTATTTTGTCTGAGAGAGTGAAGTTCATGTTATTCCATCTCTTTAGGTCTTTGTTAATTTGTCGCCACAGGGGCTTGTAGTTGTGGAGGTACAATTTATTGAGGTTTCTAGTTATTTGTACCCCTAGGTATCTGAACTTGGTGTAGCAAAGTTTTATTTTGGTGACCTTCGTGAGTTCTTTTTGGGTGTGAGGAGGGGTGTTGAAGCACATAGCTTCTGACTTTGTAAAATTTACCTGTAGGCCCGACACCATTGCAAATGTGTTGAGTTCTCTGATTAGGGAGGTTGCTGTGCTTATGGAGTCTGGTGTTGTGACCATTAGGTCATCTGCAAAGAGCCCCAATTTATAGGTTCTGCCTTTTATTTCCACTCCCTTGATGTCTGTGGCTGCTCGGATGCGGATTGCTAGGGGTTGAGAAGGTTAGGATTTGACCTAAGTCCCCTGTGAAGATGTATTTTCAAGATATGGCAATGCCAATTCCTGACACCAGCATAGGATCTAGTGTGGCATTATGCCAGCATATCCCCACGACTTATAGAAAACACTAGTGGATGGGCAAAAAAAATGGGCAGCTCTTGGGGCGGGAAGAAACAGCTTAGCGTGAATCCTAAAGTCATTTGCCATCTAAGCCTGTAAAATTATAACAGCAAAACAGTTAAGTTAAAACACTTCAGTCGAACTCAGTGAAGAACCATTTACTCAGATGCTTGGACATATGACATATGGTTATATATTCCTCATGCATGGTGGAATTTTAGTGATAGGAACTATGGAGAAAGGGCATGAGCAGCCTGGCCTCAGAACAAATATAGAAAGGGCAGACTGCTAATACACACATGAATCACGCAGCAGAATTCTGAGCTTCATTCCTCAAATTGGGGATGCAAGCAGAAACTGTCCCACATAAGCAAGCACAAAAAGGAGAAATCCATGCCCAGGTATGACTGCTGAAAATATATATTGCTCATTGTCTTCAAATATATGAAAACTATGTGTTGGCCAAAGAAGCTGTATTGCCTAGCCAGTCCTTTCTCCATAAACATTGATACCAATGTCTCACTCACAAAAGACATAAAGATCAGCGTGCTATGTGACAAAGAGGGGAGCAGCAATCTTTACATAATGCCCTGTGGCACTGGGGTGATCCTCTTTCTCCTGCCCCAGCCCTTGCTCCTCAAGCTCTTCCTCCATGGCATCCATTCTTGTAGTTGCTACATTTTTCTTTGAGCTGTGGGAAGCAGCTTCTATTCCCAGCAGATTGGCATCATCTGAGTGGCTTGGATAAACTGAAGCTGCCAAGATGTTGCTCAACACCTCAGTATGGGTCTGCAACAGCAGTCCCTTCTCATGGCGAACTACCAAACAAACCCATTCACACGAATCTCCAAAGCAGCTGTGTAGCAGTCGTGTGTGCATTGGCTCTTAAATTCCACTCCAGGCAGAAGATGGCCTGTGCCACATGTGCTCAGTAGCCACAACCAACTAACACTGGTGACATATGGTGACTTTTCTACAAGGACCAAGCTACAGCTAAAGCAGAGCTGCTATAGAAAATATCACGGGAAGCCTATCTAACAGCAGGAACCTATGAAGCTGCCTTATACCAAGGAAGACCATTGGTCCATCTACCTCAGTGTTTTCTACATTGACTGGTAGCAGCTCTCCAAGTTTTGGACAGGGGACATTCCCTTCCTTATCTGGAGACGCTGGGAACTGAACCTGGGACCTCCAGCATACAAAGGAGATGCTTTGTCACCAAGCTATCACTCTGTTCTCCCTTCAGGACTAATGTTTCTGAGGTGACCACGTTGACAAAACCACTCATAATTTCATTTATGGAGCAGTTCATTAAGAGACTGGCTCAAATGACCCAGCCATTTATTCATTACAACTAATGCCATTATAGCCAAAATGCCCATCAACACTGCTTTTGTCATTTATAAAGCTATTTATTATACATGACAGTGTAAAATGCAGAGCTCAGAAAAGCTGCAGGTTAAACCTTTCAATTAGATGTCAGTAGAAATGAGGGCACCGATTTTTTAATGGATGCCAGATTCTACTGTGAATTTTGATTTTACTGAGAAAGTGCTTTTGGTCACCATCTACATAAGGTTAGTCTGTATTGATATAAGCCTGTTAAAGGGAGCTAATTTTGCCAGCAGTAGCTGAAGACATTGGATGAGCTAGAAAATACAAGGGTGGGAACTATGTTATATTCACAAACACACACAGAGAGAGACAAACAAAAATCTCCACTGGGTTTGTTGCACATCAAATCCCACTGGATACCACTGTCAGCACATAAGAGCAGCCTTGAGGCTCAGACCATTTAGTCTGCGAGTGTGCAGCCTGCAGGCAGTTGTTAACCACGAGCTCAGTTCAGCTAGAACTCTGTACATGCCCCGGAAATGGGTGTGTGATTTGGCTTTACTCTAGGCCAGAGGTTAGCTTCAATGCTGGGATTAGGAAACAATAGGCTAAGTGAAGAGAAATGGAAGGAATAGGAGCCAAGCTCCTTGCTTCCTTCAGTAATATTAAAAGTCTGTTAAACAAGCATTCAGACATTCAGAATGTGACTTAAATAAACACATGTGAAGGAGACTGTCTGCCCAAGTGCACTAGCTCTGCCCTGTTCCTGTCACCCTCGTGTTCTGCAGCAGGGAAGCCTCTTGATTTTCTAGGGTTCCATAATGTGGGAAAGCTTTCATGGGTACAAGAGGCTCGTAAGCCACATTCTGAATGCCAGAATTGCCGTGGTGTACAGTTGCTCTCTGCTGAGCCAAATAACAAGGCACATCAAGGAGATTTAGGATGATTTTTACTCGTCCCCGAGTCAAACCACAATGCCAACAAAGCACTCAAATCAGATCAGGAAACCCACAAAGCCTTGTACTGTTTGTGTGTCATCATTCTGTAGTCTCCACTTATCGGTGCACTATATCACTGTTTTTCTAGATTTTTCTACTTCAGCTCCATGGGCTTCGCAAGAAGTGAGGCTGTCTATTTGCTGCCTGCAGAACACTTGAGGAATGCAGAATGGTTTTTTGTTTGCTTGCTTGTTTCATTAAAGCGGAGAAATAAAATACTTTTCTCTATATGGTCCACTGCTCTGCTGGGGAGGCAAGAATCCTCAGGAGTGCTTCAGCACTCTGCAGGCAGTATTCAAGACAGGTTCACCTAGTAATACTTACTGGGAGGACATCCCCGCCCAACAAGCACTGAAAAGCTAAGTTGGCCAGTGTAAAGCTGCTATGTTTTTCTTTTTTAAAAAAGTCCAAACAATAACAAACACTGTTTGGCCACCTCTTAATTACAGCAATGTAATAAAGAAGACCCCCCCCTACTCACCCCGCCCCTTGAAAATGTGAAAATGAAAATGGGTTTTGGAGTTTCGGTTGGGATGAGACAAAATTCTCACCGGCTGACACTTTGATTTAATCGTTTGTATGATTATTTTAATAAAGATGACCATTTTAAAAAAGGAGGCAAGAGGGCTATTGGTGGCTATTAGCCGTGATGGTTCCGCTCTGCTTCCACAGAGGCAGCAATGCTCCTGAATACTAGTTGATGGAAAACATTGGACCCAACTCCTAGAGATGTAGATCCCTTCAGTAAAATATTTGAGGAGGCAGGGTCCCCCCAAAATTGATGGGCACTGCCATTCAAATGGTGTGTGCATGCTGTGTCTTGTGATTGATTATGTGGGATGGGGTTTATCTGCCCACCCGCCAATATTTTATTTACCATATTTTTCGCTCCATAAGAGGCACTTTTTCTTCCTAAAAAGTAAGGGGAAATGTCTGTGTCTCTTATGGAGCAAATGCATGGTCCCTGGAGCCGAATTGCCCAGGAGAGAAAAGCAGACCATACTTTTCTTTTTTTGAAAGAGGGAAGTGGGTGTTGAAACAAAGCCGCTGATCAGCAAGCGATTGGGAGGGACATAAGGGATGCTAGCAATAAAGGAAGCTTGCCTGAGAGGGGGGAGGTAAAGACAGCGAACTTGCAAGGAGAGGAGACAAGAAGACTAAAGCAATGAGGAGACAAATTAGAAGAAAAGGAGGAGCAAAAAACTGCTCCAGCTAAGGAAAAGACACTAAGGCAAACAAGTAAGTTGGCACTCCTGCTGGAAGCCACAGTAGGGGAAAACGCTCATGTATTCTGGTCCTGCTTGCAGATTTCCCACAGGCACCTGGCTGGCCATTGACCCGATAAGAAGACCATCCTGGATCAGGTCAGGACCCCCTGACCTGATGCAGGAGGCTCTTCTTACGTTCTGAACACTTTGCCTCATGAGTCTTCATTGTGGCTGTGAGGGCAACATAGGATTTCAGTATTGGTTCCTCTCCTATTTCCCAGACTCATGTATGTAACAGTGTTTCTCCCCACCCCAGTACCACTTCCCGGGCTCCACAGTACCACACATTTCAATGCCAATGTCTATACACAATATTGCAATTCTAATAAGAGACAAAATGAGCTTTGCATTAGCATGAAAATTGGCGGAGCTGCTTACAAGATCCAGCCTCCTGTTGGAACACCAAGCTTCTGCTTCTGAAACACCAAGCTAATGAACGAGCATTATATCCACCTCCCCGTGAATGTTTAAACATAAAATTACAGTACATTTTCAAGAGGAATATTCCAAAAAGAAAAGAAAATGCCACCCAAATGATGCATATTTATCATAACTTGTCGTACCAGAGTGATGATGCCATTAGCGTGGATTACATGAATAATTTATGAAGTCTCACCAGTGTTATCTGGAGTCGCTAAAACCAGTGGGATATCAGTATGTAATTAACCAAGTCATTATTTATAGGTATTGAACCCCAAATAGTGGCATTAAACTACATTAATGGAGTGCTCTAAAGGAACAAATGGAAATTGAAAAACATCCAATTATTTAAAATATGAAATTTAACCCATTCCTACCTCTTCAAGAAAACCTTGTTTAAGCCATCTGGGGTTTCACTTGAATACATCAATGTTTAAATAACTGTTATTCAATTAAATGAATCAACAGTCAGCCCCTGTGAATTTTGTTGTGTGGTTTGGGGGCCAGAAATGGGGAGACTACACATAGGATTATCCAACCACTGCAGGAACTGATACATAAATGGCTTCTTTATAAACCCATTTGTTGGACTTTAGTTATGAATTCCTACAAAGTGCTCTGGTTCTGATGTCATCCACCACAACTTGTCATCCAAACCCCCAAATTAAGACCCAGCTTTCTAGACTAATAATAATAATAATAATAATAATAATAATAATAATAATTTATTTGAGACCAGTGTTACTAGACACACACACCCCGGACATCCCTTCTTGTACAATTTAGTGGCCTTAATTTCATAGGCTAAGTAACCATCAAGGACTATATTGTCAGTTGCCCAGGTTTCCTGAAACATTACCACACTGACTGTGGCAAAGTTTCTTTTGGAAGTTAAAAGAAACAAAGATCCCCAATCTTGAGACATAACAAAATGACCGCCTCTGGTTCTCTCTCTTTTGTGGTTGACTGTCTTAACTGTATTTTGTTCTGAAATTGTTCTATGGGTCTTTGGACCACAATAAAGATATTATTATTATTATTATTATTATTATTATTATTATTTCTACTCCGCCCCTCTGGCTGGGTTTCTCCAGCCACTCTGGGTGGCTTCCAACAATAGATTAAAAATCCATTAAAACATCAGTCATTAAAAACTTCCCTAAACAGGACTGCCTTCAGATGTCTTCTAAATGTCAGGTAGTTATTTAACAGAGTACTAAATCTCTTGAACGTGTGTATTTGGGGAGCATCTTGACTCCGGCACATATCTAAATAGGTGCATGTGCATGGACGCAAAATGGCTGTGCGTCATTTCACTTCCAGTTCCTCACCACAGGACTGCATACTCAGCTACATGAAAGGTTACTTAAACTGTTGCATCTATCTATATCTATATGAGAGAATGACACTGCTTCAGTCCACAGTAGGTGAAAGAGAGTTGCCCCCTCCCCTACTTTGGAGCATTAGCTGGGCGGAGTAGCTTCATATATGGCAAGAGGTTGTGAGGCCCTGCCCCTGTTAATGTTATGCATCTTCCCAGGCCCACACACTGATCATGGATCTCTGCATAAAGTTAAAGGTAAAGGGGTAAAGGGATCCCTGACCATTAGGTCCAGTTGTGGCCGACTCTGGGGTTGCGGCACTCATCTCGCTTTATTGGCTGAGGGAGCCGGCGTACAGCTTCCGGGTCATGTGGCCAGCATGACTAAGCCGCTTCTGGAGAACCAGAGCAGCGCATGGAAACACCGTTTACCTTCCCGCCAAAGCGGTACCTATTTATCTACTTGCACTTTGATGTGCTTTCAAACTGCTAGGTTGGCAGGAGCTGGGACCAAGCAACAGGAGCTCACCCCATCGCGGGGATTCGAACCGCCTACCTTCTGATTGGCAAGTCCTAGGCTCTGTGGTTTAACCCACAGCGCCACCCGTGTCCCTACCCGTGTCTCTGCATAAAGGTAAAGGTAAAGGTACCCCTGCCCGTACGGGCCAGTCGTGTCCTACTCTAGGGTTGTGCGCCCATCTCACTTAATAGGCCGTGGGCCAGCGTTGTCCGAAGACACTTCCGGGTCACGTGGCCAGCGTGACGAAGCTGCTCTGGCGAGCCAGCACCAGCGCAGCACACGGAAACGCCGTTTACCTTCCCGCTATAAAGTGGTACCTATTTATCTACTTGCACTTAGGGGTGCTTTCGAACTGCTAGGTAGGCAGGAGCTGGGACTGAAAGACGGGAGCTCACCCTGCCGCGGGGATTCGAACCGCCGACCATACGATCGGCAAGTCCTAGGCACTGAGGTTTTACCCACAGCGCCACCCGCGTCCCCGTGTCTCTGCATAGGTGAAGCCTAATTGCACAGACTTCTGTGCATCTAGTTTTCTATGCTTAATATTTAGAGATGGGGGGTGCCATTAATGTATGAAGGGAGCTGTTGGGTAAGTAAGGGAGATTAAGAGAATTATTTTTGCTGGAAGAGCATGTTATACCAGAGCACCACTGTTTCCATCTGTGAAATGCGGGATGGCGAGGACAGCATCTGTTGGGCATCCGAGAGCTGCTGTTAATATATAGAATTTGTACTGATGTGTTTCCCGTGGTCCTGTGTGGTGCCATCTAACAGCTCAGTACCTCTAGTCTTCCCGCGCCCCTCCAAATCTGCATCACAGAGTGGTGGGAAAGCAATGATTTATGCCATTATAGGGCTGGACATGATCAAATCCAACACTCTTTCCAAAAACAAGATCATTCATCCGCCCATCAAGAGAGAAAATCCAGCTCCAACCGCACAACAAACAGATAGGGAACAGACAAGGTGCATTGCACCAAATGGTATTTACAGGACGGATTGCCTTAGACAAGGCCCTTATTATGGTTCCGGAGAGCTGTGGAAATCTATCAAAAGCAACAGAGACTACCTACGGAAGACCTGTCATTATGAAATTTTTCTAAGCTTTGTGTTAAGGCCACATTCAAGTCAGCTATTCAGTGCCCAGTATTACTGGTGGGAATCATTTATGAGTGTGTCTGCCAAAACAAACAGCTGAATATTAGCCAAACACAGCAACAGCTCCTCCCAAAGGAGACCAGTTGATTGTTTATTTTCAGATACAACAAAATATATTATTTTAACAATAACGTGGGCATCAGCATGAGCTTCCTTAATCTTAAAGGTTTTGCAACCATATGAATTGGCAGTTTCTATAAAGTCTTATCAATTTAAATTAAATAAAATAGCCACCTTCTTTAGAGAACCAGTGTGGTGTAATGGTTAGAGTGTTGGAGTGGGACTCGGGAGACCAGTGTTTGCATCCCCACTTAGCCATGAAACTCACTGGGATACCTTGGGCCAGTCACCATCTCCCAACCTAACCTATATCACAGGGTTGCTGTGAGGATAAAATGGGGAGAACCATGTACACTACATGGAACTCTTTGAAGCATTTGCTTAGTCCTCATCAGTTTGTTCTTGGGGATCTATGGTGCCGCAAGACTTTTTGTTATTTTAACTGCACAGCTACCTCTCAGAGGAAGACATATAGAGTTGCCTGTACTACCTCAGATGACGTGTGGTTCAAAGGCATTTCTTATTCTTTCACCATCATCTACAGTTACAGCTGCAAAGGGCTGACGTGCAGAAAAGGTTCTTTCTACCTTCCCTACCTGCACCTTGCAAGGATGGCACTATTGTCTTTGTGAAGTCCACTAGAAGGACATGCCAGGGACTGCCCAAGCCATATTAGCTGCTGCATTAGGTGTGGTTTGGGAACTGGCCCTGGCATGAAGTGATAGCCTGTTCCTCTGTTTCAATGATAGGCCCATTATGCTGGAAATAGTACACCTGCCAAACACATATAGCAGATGTATAGGAATAAAAACATAAGAGGTCTGCTTGATCAGACCCAAAACCCACCTAGTCAAGCATCATGTTTTCACAGTGCCCAGCCAGATGCCCATGGGCAGCTCACAGCAGAACCTCAAAGCAAGAGCACTGTCCCCAGTTATAACTCCCAGCTGGTAGACAGACTGTGAAGGTAGAACACAGCCATGATAAATGAGCAATTAAAACAATATTTGTTATTATCCCAACCATTATCAGTTTGTTCTCCTTCTGCCATGTGTTCTTCAGTCATGTTTGATTTTGAACACATTTTGAATGTATCCCTTCCTAACACCGTAGGCAGCCACTATATTTTTTTCCTCTTCAGAAAAGTGGAAAATCTGTATGCAGCCAACATTCAAATTCCATTTATACAATGAAAGGTTGGCTGGTCTGAATTCGATCTTTAGCTCCTAACAAAGTTTTATAGATTCCAGTTCTATTTCACCTCTTCAGCTGCACACGCTTGCTTCTACCCACTGGCTGTAGTAAGGATGACAAAATGGAATCTTAATCCAAGTTGACAAAATGTTCTTTACAAAGAGATGAAGATGTTTTTAATTCACGCCGTCACCAAATCAAAGAAAGGGCTGCTTGCATGAAGCAGCCTGTGGAAGGTTGATAGGGAAACACTTTCATGCTTTTGTTCCAGCTCTTTGTTTTCCTCATTTTCAATAATAAGGAAGTCACCTTGAAAAAGTTACGAATAATGCATGACTATAAAAACAAAGGACTGTTGCCATCTAATGGAATATCATTAAGTGAATGTTCACCTGCATGCCTAGAGATAGGAGAAGATTGTTTATAAAAGCACAGCATGTGCATTTTCTGCATAAAATGTGCACCTAATAAAGTTTACTGCACTCATTTGTTACTCAGGGCAGTCCACTGACCTGCATGATACCAGGTCAGTAATGGTTAAGATCTCTGCAAGCCAGGATTTGAAGCTGGGTGAACATCCTAATTTTAATTATGTAACAGAAACCTGGAAGTTTAATCTGGGACAGTTATGCCCACCAGAATTCAAAGCACAGCATCAGACAAGGTCCAGTAGGTGAGTAGCAGATTCATGGTTCCATCTCCCATTGAGGTACCCTGTCTAGCAGTCTCCTAATACTGAGAATGTTTACCTAGCGGTGGGTTATCAAGACCAAACTGGCCTCAGTGACAACCATAGCCCTGTCTCAAAGAAAATTTCTTATTGGAGTGCTTTCTGGGCACAAAGAAAGTGAGCTGAGGTTTTTAGATTTGTTGGGGCGCCTAGCCTCTGCAGGGGTGGAGGACCAGTTAAGGTGATTTGCACTTGGAGGTTTATGGATCCAGATGGATGCCTGAAAGCTTTGACAGATTATTATTTTTTTATACTCAGGGTTGGCAGTTTATGCTGAAGTTTTGATGACTGACACCTGGAAAATTGGAAATGGACCAAGGAGTTCCAAGCATCCTCTTTCAGTGTGTAGACCCTGTACCATAGAGCACTTTCCTTTGTTTACTGAGGAGGGTGGGGAAATCAGATAATTGGGCAGAGGCTATAGTGATGGTAGGGAAAGATATGAGACAAGTCTGACCAAAACTGGGTCAGTGCTCATTTTAAGGCCTTCTCTGTGGAGGATATTGGGCAAAGAAATTAGACCTTCTCCACCATTGTGCCAGCCAGTTCAGCTGTTTCAAGTGGAGAGGAGATTGTTACCCATGAATCCCCCAAGTAGCAAGCAGGAATCTTTGGCAGCCAACTGTGACTAGTTTGCAAAACATTAGTTACAACTTGCAGTTAATCTAGAAAAAGGTAGCTGTGAACATGGCTTCAGAAGACACACCAAAGCAAACCTTGGCTTAGCTCAGTACAGCACAGCTGCAAAAAGGAAAGGAAAGAATAAAACAGCCATGAGCTGCTCTCTGGAAGCCTACACACTATGGTTGAAACCCTGAATATACTTCCAAATACCAGCTGCTACATATATATAAAAAATGGACTACATTTTCATTCTATACTTGAGAGCTTCCAGTGGCATCTTGCTGGCTCTGGTCTCCCCAATTCCAGTTTCCATTCCAGACCTTCAGCCAAAGGAATCTACATTATACTGACACAGACCGGATTGGTTGGCCCAGTGTCTTGTCTACACTGATTGGCAGTAGCTATCCATGGTTTTAGACAGGGGTGTTACCTTTCCAGTTGGAGATACTGAGGATGAAATATGGCCCCTTAACATACAAAGCATGTGCTCTAACTCCCACCACCACCACCTGCAAACAAAGGAAAATCTCATTTTTTCTCTCACCATGAACTTTCTCTCCAGTCTTTCTAACTCTCCTCCTGTTTTCATTTTAGCATCAGATGCTAGTAGGAGTTTTCACTTTCATTCTTCCCCCATGTAGCCAGCATGGTTCTGTTCTGTTCTGATGGCCCCACCTCCAGGCAGAAGAAAAGGGTGCAAAATCCAAAATGGGTAGCAGAAAAGGAAGAAAAAAGATCATTTTTAAAAAGTTTGTGCTCATGCATATTGATCTCAAATCATATATATATATATATATATATATATATATATATATATATATTTTCCTTTTCCCAAATGGTGAGTGTGGCACACACTGAAAAGGAAGATTTATCTGAGTATTTATGTCCTTAGTCTGCTGATTTAAACTGAAGGCTGTCACTTGAAGTTCACTGAGAGCACTTATATGCGCAAGCAGTCATTTTGTAGCAAGCATAATGTGCAAAGACTGAGTTCATGCAGCAGCTCCTATACACATGCTAGAGCATCAGCCACTTGGGTAACAGGAATACTGCCAGGCAAAGATGCGTATGGGTGGCACACAGTGCCTACATGAGCAACAGGTTTTTGGCAGCCTTCACACACTGGCTGTCACACTTAAATTGTACATTGAAAGGCATACTGTACAGCAGCTGTAGCACAGCCCACTAAGCAACACGTCTGAAACACCAGTAACAGATGTCTGTCATTACTATAGACTCCCTGACTAAAAATGGCTTACGCCTTCTATTTTTAAATGAATCAGGAGGCAATTATCATAAATGAAAACAGCATATGGTACTAGCAACAAAGTTTTAAGACATCTGGTGGTTATAGCTAAAGACACATTGGGCTAAATTTGATTTTAAATTATTATTGTTTTAAAAAATGGATGTCCTCACCCCACAGATACAGAGGAGTGGCTAAGAAGAAGAGCTGGCTTTTCAGCACTGTAATATTGTGGCATCTTTCAAGGACAAGCTCATATCTGCTTCTTCTAGATTGTAGATCAGGGGTGGAGAGCTTTTCACTCTTCAGACATTGATGGACTCTCATCAACATTGTCCATTGGCCATGCTGGCTGGAGTTGGTGAGAGATGGAGTCCAACAACATTTAGTGGACCACATTTCCCCTATCCCTTGGTTAGAAGTTGGGGACCTGCACACTGCAAAACAAGTTACAGTATGCAGCAGATCTCACACATTATATCAACTACTAGCAGCCTCATACTTGGTATGGCTCAGGAATTCCAAGAAACCAAATGATCAGTGCAGTGCTGAAATGAGTCCTTTAAAATCAGTGCTGTTCTGGAAGGTTCAATCCACTATCTGATTCAAAATGGCATCCAGTTCTAAAATGTAGATGAAAGCCTGCTCCTTGACCTTAAAAACTATTTTGCAAAATTTGGTTATGACAGAGGTTGAAAACCTGCAGCCTGCAGGCCAGACATGGGAGTCTCCATTTGGCCCATGAAGCTGTTTCCCCCCCAAACCCAAGCCTACCCACCTACACTGAATGCAGTTTGTGATGTGTACATAGAGGGTGCATTTCCACTGGCCATTAGCTGCTCTGGGAGCCTTTTTCAGGCACCTGCTGTATGAAGGAGAACTCACTTGAACAGCCAATGCCTGCAAAATGCAGGCTTCTGTCTTGCCAACATCAGCTGATGGGTGGGGGTGAAAGAAGCTATTTTCCAGACTTATGCTTGGCTGTTCCCAAAGTGCTGAGCATAGTGTTAGCAATGCTCATTGCACCACAATTCCTAAGTGCCTGGCACCCAGCTGGCTCTTGGGACCCTGGGAACACCATACAAGGAATTCTGACAAGTGGATGGGACAATCCGGTTTTCATTCATGTGACATCATAATGACCCGTCAAAGTTGCCCATAAATGACCTACCACTTGGAGTGGGACCAAATAAAGATCTGGCTCCAGGAGCTAAAAAGGTTCCCTACCTATGTCTTAAGCGGTGTCCAAATACATAGCAAACAACTTTTCAAATTATATAGGTGGTCCCAGAGTTAGCGCTAGTGAATTAGCTGTGCAGAATAAGCCCAAAGAGGTGGTGAATGAATCCTGCTTTCTTGGGTCTAGGAAACCCCTAGTTAAAGCAGGAGACAGTGCAGCACAAGTCCCTTCAGGGAAAGGGAGCATGCTCTGTTGAGAGCTAAAACCTATAGCTGATTTCATGCAAACTCAAAATACATTGAGTAGTGTCCAGAAATGAACTGTAAACCACTTTAATGCATATGTGCACTGTAATGCACCTACTCTCTGCAGATGTCACAATTTTTAAAATAAATTCAGATATTGTCGCTCACAAGAGGCTTATCATGGTTGTCTAGGTAGAAAGGTCTGTGTGTTCCTGTGCCCATACAATCCACTTAGCAATTTTATTAAAACTTATCAGATATACACTATATTGCCTTCAGCTCAGCAAAGGCAATCAGCATCCTGTCAGTTATAACTGTCAATGAATCTTCCTTAAGCACAAAACCAGATTGTTGCAATAAAGCGATCACATAACTGTGAATAAAGTACCGTGGTACCTTGGTTCTCAAACTTAATCCGTTCCGGAAGTCCGTTCCAAAACCAAAGTGTTGCAAAACCAAGGCGCGCTTTCCCATAGAAAGTAATACAAAATGGATTCATCTGTTCCAGACTTTTAAAAACAACCCCTAAAACAGCAATTTAACATGAATTTTACTATCTAACAAGACCACTGATCCATAAAATGAAAGCAATAAACAATGTACTGCAGTCACACAATCAATCAACCAGTAGCTGAACTGGGTTCCACACAGTCACAAAAACAAAACAAAAAGAGCCACAAAAGTGAAAATGCAAAATAAATAGCAAAAAGAGACAGACCTCAGCATAACACTCAAAACAGAAGTGTGGCATTCAAATCGGAAGCGTAACACTCAA
Organism: Podarcis pityusensis; assembly: GCF_964106645.2. Classification (NCBI taxonomy): domain Eukaryota; kingdom Metazoa; phylum Chordata; class Lepidosauria; order Squamata; family Lacertidae; genus Podarcis; species Podarcis pityusensis. The sequence continues at coordinate 45,795,156 of NC_138029.1, read as the reverse complement.
ATTGGAAGCATAACACTCAAAATGGAGCACGTTTGGCGTCCAAAAAAAGTTCACAAACCGGAGCACTTACTTCCGGGTTTGCAGTTTTTGGGTCCCAAGTTGTTTGAGTACCAAGGCGTTTGAGAACCAAGGTACCACTATATAACACGGGATCCCTTCCAAGTAGAAAAACAAACAAACATGTATGTCTTCTGACCTACTGCAAGAATATCCCTGAACTGGTACACATGCTGACCTTGGTATGAAGTGTCATTGCACCGTGAAGGGATCTTCCACACCTTCTCCCAACCACAAATAAAAGGCACCTTTGTGAGCTTGGCATTCCAAGCATGCATAGACATAATTCATTTGATCACATAAGGCTCTGTTCTATGTTTGGTTTCATATGTACAGTATGTATGGTTGATGCTTTCCTTAATTCTTGTTTAACCTTTAAGAGGGTGTGGGTCTTGCTATGCATGTGCTGGTTTCATACAGCACAGGTTGGAAGCTGCAATGTGGCACACTGTCTGGGTACTAGGAACTATCCTATGGAGATCACTAGCTTGTTCACAGACTCACAGTTCCCAAGGATCCTTCATGAAGGAAGCTAACCCACTTCAGCTGCTTGAGATAGCCAATGCAATGTGCAGTCTTTGTTTCATCAAAGCAGATTTGTATTGGAGCACTTGGCTCAACTTAGGCCAAGCTATAAATCAAATCAAATTTATTTATTTGCTTCAATAAATCAAAGTGCCATGAGATTGCTCTCAACTCTGATTCCATGCAAAAATGAAGACAATCAAGACTTCTTAAATTCATATTTCTGTCATGATAAATTGTGTGGGTGTATACACAGAGAGAGATGTAAAAGACATCATTTTCCAAAATATGTTAATTAAGTTGTCATTGCATTATTCCACCCTATTCATATCAGTGAAAATGAAACACAACGCAAAGGGGGTGGGGAAACATAATCATTTGTGCATCATTTGCAGTATCAGTTGTATTCCCTGGATTTATTTATGGTCCAGACATGGGGCAAATAAGAAAACATTGGCAATTTCCAATCCCATTTCTGTCAGAATTCTCTCAAAACACACATACACCCTCACCGACACACACACACATACTTCAAGAGAAGGAAACAATGATTAAATCTAGGATAAACACATGGAGTACAATGGGTCTAAAATGTGTCTAACATTCATTAGTTATTAAGCCTATGCATCTGGTGAGAAAGTAATATTGCTGTCTTTCCTGCATGACATCACTTCTGAGACATAGCAAGAGCCTTTGTTGGTTACTAGGCCTGAGGAGACCCAGGTAAAAGCCCCCTGCTCACCCATAAAGCTCATTTTTTCTCAGCTAGACTCACCTTCTAGTGTTGGTGTGGAAAGAAAGAAAGAAAGAAAGAAAGAAAGAAAGAAAGAAAGAAAGAAAGAAAGAAAGAAAGAAAGAGAAATGGGGGGTGGGGGTGGGCAGAGAAAGAGCCATTTAAAAAATCTTGAGGAAACAAACAACTATCAGAGTGGGCATAGTTTTTGTCATTCCTTTTAACTTCCAGCCCACATGACACACCTTAAAGTTGAGCAGAGAAGAACCAGAGCATGCCACACACTCATGAAGCAGAGCTTCCCGAGGGGATATCAGTGCATCCTTCCTGAGTCAACAAGCTCTTTAGTGATGAGCTGAGGAAACACGTTCGCCAACATATGATGATGCTTCACAATGTTCATCTGCCTTGAACTACTCCCCACCATGGCAATCATGAAAGTACTTCATAAAAGCCAATCAGCCATGCACATTTCATGCCTGCACTTACCTTTACCTGCACATGTTGTGCAAAACTTCTTTTTAAAAGTTACACCATCAAACAGGGACAATTTATTCACATTTGGAGCAGGGAGCAAGTTTTTTGATGAGGCAGCTGCCAGGCCATTTGCAGTTATGGTGTGAAACCAATCCAGCCAGCTTTCAATAACTTCATGCAAAGCCAAGTTGGCCTACCACTGGCCCCAGCCCCTTAAGCACACATTGGTTTAGCTTCATTCCTCTGTCTACAACAAGTCAGGTCAGCAGGGGGTCAGGTATACAAGTTAAATAATGCTCTAGAGGAGTAAGCCAGGATTACTTTATTTTCTGCTCGACGTTTCCCACCTGAATTCTTCATTCTTCTGATCAGTCCCCTTGCCTTTGATTACAGAGTGAGAAGCCAATCAGTTGCTGGTACTGAATCTAGAAAAACAAGTCATTTTTGACAACAGCAGATACATCAGTTTCACTAACTTACTTGCATTTTAGACCTGCCCCATGCCAATTACATGCCAAGGTTCCCATAGTCGTCCATTTAATCTTCTCTCAGAGCAACAGCCCTAAAACCCAGAATTGGAGAATTTAGAGTGAGGCAAATAGAGTATACATTATGCATGCAATTTGGGAAGTCTTCCCTGGCAAGCATCAGTGATGGCTGCCTCGGGAAGAGCATGCTGACAGTTTACCGGCTTAATCAGATGGATTGAGGGTCTCTGATCCAAAAAATGATTTTTATTTCAGAATATCATCTCTGTTGTGGTTTGTCATCATATCAAAGCAATATAATTTGTCAAAACTTGAAAGGGATAACACCAAAGACTACTGGTTTTTAGATGAGACGTCATTGCTTTCTTACCACCACCATATAGCACCAGGGCTTTGGCCTTGCATATCTAAAGGAGTGTCTTCAACCCCACCATTCAACCCCACTGAGATCCAGCTCCAAGGGCCATCCCCTCACTGTGAAAAGTGAGGCTACACAGAACCAGGCAGAGGAGCTTCTCAGTAGTGGTGCCCTGTGGAACGCCCTCCCAGCGGATGTCAAGAAAATAAGCCACTATCTGACTTATAGAAGACATTTCAAGGCAGTCCTGTACAGTGAAGTTTTTAATGTTTGATGTCTTACTGTGTTTTAATTTGTTGGAAGCTGCCCAGAGTGGCTGGGGCAACCCAGTCAGATGGGTAGCACTGTGGTCTAAACCACTGAGCCTCTTGGGCTTGCTGATCAGAAGGTCAGCAGTTCAAATCTGTGTGATGGGGTGAGCTCCCGTTGCTCTGTCCCAGTATCTGCCAACCTAGCAGTTCAAAATCACGCCAGTGCAAGTAGATAAATAGGTACCACTTCAGAGGGAAGGTAAATGGTGTTTCCATGTGCTCTGGCACTTGTCATGATCCTCCATGCACCAGAAGAAGTTTAGTCATGCTGGCCATATGACCCAGAAAGCTGTCTGTGGACAAACACTGGCTCCCTCAGCCTGAAAGTGAGATGAACGCTGCATCCCATAGTCGCCTTTGACTGAACTTAAGTATCCTGGGGTCCTTTAACTTTCCCCCCAATCTTTTTATATATTACTATTACTATTACTAATATATATTATGTGCAAAACTGGTCAGCCCCTATAGCAAATGTCTACTTACTCACACTTTTGAATTTATTCACAATTGTAGGCATGAAAGCAGCTATCCCCAACCTGGTGCCATCCAGAATGAAGTTGCTGGACTCCAGTTTCCATCAGTCCCTGCTACTGTGGCCAATGATCAGGGATGATAGGAGTTTTAGTCCAAAACACCTGGAGGGCACTAAACACATATCTAAACTAGATATTTAAAACTGGCTTAATGGCTACTCTCTCCCCCCATAGGGCCCTGAAAGATGTACGTATGCTTAATTTCTCTTTGTCTTACTTGGGTATAGGTTCACACAACCATGACTGCCAGTGTAGTGTTGGACTAGGACCTAGGAAACCAGGATTCAGTTCCCAATTCAGCTATGGAATTCACTTAGTGATCTTAGACCAGTCGCAGTCTCTCAGCCTAACCTATGTCACAGGGTTGTTGTGAGGATAAAATAGGGAGGAAGAGAACCAGGTGAGCTATTTTGAGTTCCTTGGAGGAAAGGTGGGATACAAATGCAATGAATGAATGAATGAATGAATGAATGTCACACAATTGCATTGTTTGATGTTTAGTGTAGTAAAAGAGCTGAAAATAATGCCCTTTTGGTTTCAGATAGTTCATGGGTCGAACAGTCCAAAAAGCCCAGAAGACCAAATTCCATGGCCTTCATGGTCTAGACTCTAGCCGCTATGGTGGCTCATTTAACAGAAGTAATGTATTTAGTATTAACTCTGGAAGTGTATACTTGATTCTAAGCAATCTAAGTCTCCTAGGACTTTTTAGACTTGTCTACCCATATCCTATCAGAAACCAAAGGTACACATTGGTTGACATATGTGAATTTGTTTTTATCTCTTCTATATGCAGTATATATGAAGCATAAATGAGCTTAACTGTAACAGTTTTTCAACACTGATATTTATTATTGGCCACTTCAAAAGGAGAAAAGTTTGCCTATGTTGAGCTGATCCTCACCATGTGAATGGTTCTTTGGTGAGCTTTATCACTCTGCCAGCAAATCTAGTCTTCTTAAATAGATTGCCCCGAAGGCTGAGAACCATGGCATGCAAGAATCAACTGGAAGCTGCCATCATTTGCTACAATGTGACTTTTAAAAATAGGAATGCAAAGGTTTTTGGCAGACACAAATTGTGCAGTACTGAAGACGTGTATATTTTCTAACACAGAGACATCAGGGTACATATTATAAGTCAAGTGCTTATGGGAACTGCAGGTGATAGTAGAGGAACTTTGTGCCAGCCTGCGGGAGCAATGACCAATGGGAGCTGAGTACAACAAATGATCCAGCCTGTGTTGTCTGCTCATTGTTTCACCACAAATGGAAGGTGGGGAGAAATTAAACCTCCTAAAATTCTGAAAACTGGATGTCGTTTTGCACTTCTATGTACAGTTGTTGCACTGACTGCCTTTTGCAGGTTCTCAGATTTGCTCCTCTAAAAAGGTGATTTATTGGTTTTCTTTGTGAAGCTTCATTGTGCTTCGGGTTGTCTACAGGTCTGTGCAGAATCATAGGTAGTGAAGATAGATGAGGTCTTCAGCCTCAGGCTACTCTTTGCGTTTTTCAGTTAACAGGATCAGAAAGAAGAGAAAGAAGGAAGAACTGGTTGAGAAGGAGAATGGGAGGTGGGCTGAACCCATCACAGATACTTAGTGGTGTTGTGGAAGATTGATCTACTCAAAATCTACTGGAAATTTTTGATTTTTAAGTTGGAAGGACTTGCATTTATTCCTATCCTGTGATGTTGTAGAGCATGAGTAGCTATGATGGTTCTGTCCAGATGTTATGGACTACCACTCACATCAGTGGGGCCAATGATCAGGGGCAGGCCTGATGCTGGGGCTTCGCATACCAAGGGAATGCATGCTGATGTCGGGTGTGCATGTCCCCAAGGCATGCGCAGCCCCAGTGCAAAAAAATGTTGGTGCCCAACCCTTTCATGAAGAATGTTGTGGGAGCTGGAGCACCCAGGGCCCATGATCAGGAGTGATCGTTGTAGTCCAAAAGATCTGGAGGGAACCCATCTTGGCTGCCCCTGTTGTAGGGAGTGAAATGTGCTACCCCATTATCTTGCTGTATAAGGGAATTAAGAGCAGGTTGCTTCTACTATGTTATATGCAGCTTTGAATATCATTCTAGTACCACACTATGAACAAGCCCCATTGAACCTCTGAGTAGACAAGTGTAAGGAGGGTGCCATGGTTACATTATCACACATTATTTCAATGCATCCAAGGGTCTTCTGAATCCCCCTTATGTCACTAAGTAATATAACTGAATTTTTGGATGAGGTAGAATAAAATTTGATTGACCACTAATATACGTGTGCCCCCTTGCCAAGTCAAGGCAAGTCGTTTTATTGCGGTCAATGGCCAGTATCAAAACTGATGATAATCCAGCTTTTACCTAGGGTTTTAATAGGCCATAAGATTATACTGTAACTATATTTGTAATGTATTTTTGTCGGTGTTTGTCCTTTGATGCTATGGCCTGTTGGCTACGCAAATAAAGTCCTTGTTGTTGTTGTTGTGCCCCCTTGCCAAGTCAAGTCAAGTCGTTTTATTGCAGTCAATGGCCAGTATCAAAACTGTGTCTGAGTTTCTCTTTATAACCGCGGGAGGTGTAATTAACTATATGTGTATTAACTATATGTGTATCCACATCACATTTTCTATCATTGCCCTTTCATATGATTTTGAAAACCGATCAATGTACTGAAGAGTGGACAAGTTTTATTATATGTCATGATCTGTTGCATGAACCATGTGGATATTTTTATATCAACCAGTAAATCATTACAACAGAGATATGGCTATTAATTTACTTAATGACATCAAAACTTGCATTTGCATTTCATTAAAACAAAAAACAATCTCGCTTTCATAAAGAGATTGGTATTATAAACTAACCAACATAGATAACAGTGAAACTTACTAATTATGTGTATAAAAGAGAGGGAAGACAAACAGGAATTAAGTTTTGGAAAAACTGGTCCTTTGTCATGATTTAGGACAATGCATTTCACGACAATGTAAACTCTTTTAATCTGTTGCCTATGCTTTAATAAGTTTTACTTAATGAAGAGTAATGATACAAAACATTCATTCATAAGTCTGCTTGTTTAATCAAGCAAATTCACATAAATTATTGGAGGGAGATATGTATATAATAGGATCCAAGTTTTAATTAGTTTCATTGGTAGATTAGTAATTTAAACTAAGTAGCCTGTTCGCATACATATTTTGTCAAGAATAAGTTCCAGTGGATTAATTAAATGTAGTTTCCTCCTAAGTAAGTAATGGATAGGATTAATCTGCCTCTTCATTAATTTCAATCCAAGAGGCCTGTTTTATTTGGTGGGCTGAAAGTCAAGGCACACTATTTAGGGGGCCTTTTTGGTAACTGCACTGAGGAATGCAAATGATAACATTGAAGATGTTCCCATACCCAAATGAAAAAAATAAGACTATTTACACAATAAATGAAGGCCACAACTTGAGAAACACAATTCTCTGCAATGGGATTAAGTGTTCATCAGCCCCCCCAGCATAGTCACTGGTGGAGGAAGAGGAGTGTGGGGGGAGCGCACCGCCCCTGGCAGCACAATCCCAGTGGGTTGCCATCACGGCTGCTCCCCACCCACGCTGGGTGCCATGCCCTGGGACGCGCGCCAGCCCCATCCCCACCTGCTCTCCGCCCCCCGGTGACAGAGCTTGAAGCTCCGCCACTGAGCATGGTTACTATTCTTTAGTTAATTCTTTAGTTCTTTAGTTAATTCTTTAGTTGTGGCGCCCTGTGGCACCCTCCTTAGCTTGGCGCCCAGTGCAGGGAAACCAGTTGCACTGCCCTTAAATCTGCCTCTGCTCCTCCCTGACTTCTAGGATGCAATGAGCTTCTGGGTGATTCCTGTTCCTCACGGCAGTGGGCTGAGGGAGCGACAGACAACAGCATCACCCACAAGCCACCCAGGCTTTCAGATTTATTAATAATAATAATAATAAAATACATGTGTCTTAGGGAGCTGCCCTTGGTTGTTATCTCATGTTGGTCAGTCTTGAAAACTGGGTTGGGTATTCCTTCTTTCACCACAATGGTTCCTCAGGGAGGTCTCCAGTGTGCCTTAATGCTGCATAGGATTGCAGCCTGCCAGTAAATAAAATTAAAAATTGCATGATCCCTTCTCCATTAGGCTTCAGAAAATACCTAAACACTGGTTTTTTCATTCCAGTCAGCACTTGGAAGATCTTACGGTCAGATTTTATTTTTCACTCAATGCTGTTGCTATATAGCTGTTTGCTGTTAAAAATTTTGGATTTTGGATTTTCATGTAGTATTGATTTGCTGTAGCCCACCTTGGAAGGCAAACTAGAAATCCATTCCTACTACTGATGAAGATACTGTTGTGCTGGTGGTGGTTGTGGTTAACAGCAACACCACCACCATTATACTACTATACATTTTCTAATAACCCCCCAACATCCATTCTGGCATCATCCCTGATGAGCTGTGAAAAGTAAGCAAAAGCCCCAAACCCAACAACACCTCCAAAAAACAAAGCCGATCACATGGGAATCAAATAAATTCTGCTTGGACCCCCTAAAGCAGAAGTCCCTCTTCATTTTAGGTTCAGGGGCATATGTAGCAAGCTAACCAACTGTTGCAGACCCCACAATATTCCCACCCAACAGAAGAAAAACTGCTGATGCTCAGAATCCACTGAAAACAGGTGAAACTCCTGCACACATCCCCAAACAAATAAAACACACGCAACTTGTCCAACCATTTTTTTAATTACCCCCCCCCCCATGAATTCTACATTATTCTTTTAAACAAAAAATGGGAGGAGTGTGGAGGCCTTGACAGGTGCCATGGGGAGTAGCTGAGAACACCATAGTAGCCATAGGTGCCCCATTAGGATCCTAGCCATAAAGGATAATCAGCTAATCCTAAAACAATGGAGAAACCTGGTCTGAACAGAGACATCGGATTCTTATCTCATTATACATGACTAAGCCATTTCTCACCTTCTCACCCCTTGCCTTTTCCTGTAAGACCTATTACAGTCGTTAAGAGTCATCAACAGGCTCATCTCAGCTATCTGCCAATCTCCGATTCCCACCACCCTTCTAAGTAATACCCCTCCCCACCTTCTCAATATATAGAAGGATCTGGTAACTTCTGTTTCAGTGTATCTGAAGAAGTGTGCATGCACACGAAAGCTTATACCAAGAACTAACTTAGTTGGTCTTTAAGGTGCTACAGGAAGGAATTTTTTTATTTCAGCTAATCCTACACTGTTAATATTGAACATGACTTTCACTGCATCAATATGTGTTAGATTTTCTTCATCAAGTTGTAATTTGCTTTACTTTTTCAGTATCTCAGAATGGCATCTGTTTCTGAAAATATGCAAGTTTTAATCAATTCATTATCAGTTAATTAGATAAAAAAATGACGGAAGTAATTAACAGCCATATTTCAGAAAATGGAGTTCTAATGGTTTGTTACACTTCATGGTTTAATTCTACAATGTAGCATTTTTTTTGTTTTCTACCAATTCAGAAAGACTTTTTGCTTCCAATGACACCCAGAGCACTATAACTCCTGGCAGTGAGTTACCAAATACAGCTTTAAAAATCTCAACATATCCTGAGGAAAGCTGTGTTTTTCTGTTTTGAGAGAGAAAGAACCCTAGAAGCACCAACATTTCAAAAGCAGAATTTATCAATAAATGTGAAATATCACCAGCTATTTTCCCTCTATTTCCCTTTCTTTAAGTTATTATATTTCCTTCTTCCAGTTTAAATCACTGGGCAAAATATAGCTCAGAGACAAGCTGAGAGGAAAATCATCAGCTTTACAATATCCCCTGAAGAGTAGCTCACTATCTTCAGAAATAAATAATAAGAATATATCCATACACTTTCATCAAACAGTAAAAACAGGGTAGTTTTTGATCAGTGCCTTTTGTGGAATATTTAACAGAAGTTTCAGATATAGGGCCTGCTAATTATCCATCCTTCCTCAGCAAGGCACACTAGAAAAGCCTCAACACCTGATGCCTGCCTTTTCCCCATTCCATGAATAGTGCTGAATATGTAACAATAAACTCGTGTTATGATGCTACACACTCAGTAGCCAGGAGATCACAACCATAGTAGCCCCAGGATTATGGAACTCCTTGACCTGAGAGATATAATCAATCACCTCCTTGCTATCAGATAAATGGGCTCTAGAAACATTTTCATGACTACTTTTAGTTAGGGCCTCTGTTTGCACTGAGGTGGTCGACTGATGGATTAAAAGAATTAAAATGTTCTGCTGCTGCTGCTATAAACATTAGTGTATTGTTTTATATTACACATGGTTTCAAATTGTTTTTATATGCTGTAAACTGCAGTGAGGAGATAGCCGTATTCTGAACAGCGGCATAACATTCTTCAGATAGATGCACTGTGTTTTATACTGGTTGAGAAACAGAGACAGGTGAAACCAATAGCTCTTCAGACTAAACCTAGAAGCCACAGAGGAGGGAAGGAAAATGAAAATGGGTTTGGAAATGCTAGACAACAACAAAAGGAGCTGCCTTGTTGTGAGCTGAGTCCATCTTTTATGATCCCAATTTCTTTGCCTGGAAGCAGGTCTCCCATTTCACCACCAGGGATGTTCCAGCTTCTATCAAAAACTGAATACAGGGCTTGAATCATGTGTCGCATTCATGAGCAATGGTCCCCTCTTATGGCCTTCTCCATTATCAAAATTGTCAGAGGAATGTACAAAATTGGAGTATAGCTTACTTAAGAATTCCAGGATAGTGCCACCCCTCTCACAGTTTTGCTCACCCTTCACTTCAATTAATCATTAACCTTATTCTCCCAAAGGAAACAAAAGCAATTATCAAAGCTGAGACTGATGAGATGCTTGAACAAAAGATCAATACAGTATCTGTGTTTGGCTGCCCTGAATGGCGACTTAAAAGTAAAGAGATGGGCATTGTGGGAGATACTCAGGCTTAAACAAAATACATGGTGACAAAACTATTTACTGATAGTGGGGGGGGGGTTGGGGGGGTTATTCCTTTTCCCATCACTCTCCAAGGAAAGGAGTGGCTTTGATCAGAAGCTCTCCTCATTATGATGATGAGAGATCATCAAGGGGTTTGGGCTGGGTGTCCATCAATATGCGGATGATACCCCGCTCTACCTCTCTTTTAAACCGGAACCAGTGAAGGCGGTGAAGGTCCTGTGTGAGTGCCTGGAGGCAGTTGGAGGATGGATGGTGGCTAACGGATTGAGGTTGAATCCTGACAAGACAGAAGTACTGTTCTTGGGGGACAGGGGGCAGGCTAGTGTGGAGGTGTCCCTGGTCCTGAATGGGGTAATTGTGCCCCTGAAGGACCAGGTGCACAGCCTGGGAGTCATTTTGGACTCACAGCAGTCCATGGAGGTGCAGGTCAATTCTGTGTCCAGGTCAGCTGTCTACCAGCTCCATCTGGTACGCAGGCTGAAACTCTACCTGCCCGCGGACTGTCTCACCAGAGTGGTGCATGCTGTAGTTATCTCCCGCTTGGACTACTGCAACACGGTCTATGTGGGGCTACCTTTGAAGGTGACCCAGAAACTACAACTAATCCAGAATGCGGCAGCTAGACTGGTGACTGGGAGCGGCCCCCGAGACCACATAACACCAGTCTTGAAAGACCTACATTGGCTCCCAGTACGTTTCCGAGCACAATTCAAAGTGTTTGTGCTGACCTTTAAAGCCCTAATACTTTGTGTATTAAAAGATATGCTCATTAAAATCTTGATGAATTGTTGTGAAGATTAAAACAAAACAAAACCCACAAGCACGCAACAATGTGTTGAACTGAATTTAAGATTGGAAAAATAAGAAATGGAGAGAATCTTGAAATGTACAGTTTTGTCCATCCCATTGTTTGGTCCCAGCTCCTGCCCATCTAGCAGTTTGAAAGCATGTCAAGTGCAAGTAGATAAATAGGTACCACTCCAGCGGGAAGGTAAATGGCGTTTCTGTGTGCTGCTCTGGTTTGCCAGAAGAGGCTTAGTTATGCTGGCCACATGACTCAGAAGCTGTCTGCGGACAAACACTGCCTCCTTGGCCTATAGAGTGAGATGAGCGTGCAACCCCAGAGTCGTCCACGACTGGACCTAATGGTTTACCTTCATGTAGTGAGCTTATGCACATGGAGACAAGAGTTTTCTGGAGGAGTCCTCACAACACACCATCTGAAAACATTTGGTTATGTGAATACTTCCTTTATTGTTGATATCTAGCATAGAGCAGTCATCTGCTGCTACCCCTACTTGTGTATCCAAGCTGATGCATCTCATTGTTTTAATTCATTTCCCCCTTCCCAGTTGTGAAGCCTCATTACTAGTGGTGCCCTGAATGTTCACTATGAAAGCAGGGTCTGATGTTTGGGAATAACCCCTTCTGCTTCATTTTTAACATGTACAGTTAGAAATATACTATGTTTAGAAAATAGGAAATTTTGTTAAACTTGTGTCTGACATGCGTGAGCCAAACAGTTCATAACCAAGAAGTCAGGGCTTTTTTCTTCTGAACTGCTGTTTCCTTACATTTCCAGATGTCCACAGCCTGGCCCTGCCTTATCCTAGTATTAGTACTACTACTTATCCTAGTATTAGTACTATCTACTATACGTAGATATAAAAATTATAGAATACATTATACTGTACTGTGTTTGAGTGCCATTGTATTTAAAATGTTGTAAAGAGAAGCTTACATCAGGCAGGCGCTTCTCCTATAGCTAATATGATAAACCCAAGAAGCATTGCCAGCTACTTAAGAGTAATGTGTTACTTTGTTTCTTTGTAACATTTACTATTGTAACTATTCAGGACTGTTTCAGTAAAGCTTTGAAACACCTTCTTTGGGTAGAAAGCTCATTCATTTCTACACAAGGTCCAGATCAGGGATTCTGTTTCAGCAACTGTAACACTTACTACGGCTACAACTACTACTACTACTACTACTACTAATAATAATGATGATGATGATGCAAACTATTTACATATTATTAAACAACCGTAATACAACAAACACAGACATTTATGGCAAAATGCTTTTAAGAGATGCAAATCAATTTTATGTTTATAGCACAGTGAATGTAAGACAGAATTATTTAGCACATATTTGAGTCATCAATTAAATATGCTGCCCCTACACACAAATGGACTCTATATTAATGTAATGCTTCTAACAAACTATTGCTTTTACCAATGTGCAGCACAGGTCTACTCACAAGTAAGCCCTGCTAAATTTAGTTGAGCTTATTGCCAAGTAAGTGGGTGCAGGATTGTAGCAGTAATTGTTTCCCACATCATGAAGGGCCTGCTTTTGTTTGACCTTTTACAGTATCTGGCACATGTTATCTTAGCCACCGCTAATAAATTAAGTACCAGCTTGGGCAAATGTATCTGTGTACCAGATTTTATGAAATTCAATAGATGCATGTGAGGATCATAATTTAGCTGTATATTTATCATTTCCTTAATTGCTTCAATTACCATCTTCCAGTTGTGGGGTGAGTAGCCCTGCTCATTCCCTGTGGAAGACAGATGTTTATCTCAACCAGAAATGTTGTATGTGTATGAACTGTCTGCCGCATTGCTGTGATGAAAACAACTTTGTCATCTAAATGCCTTTCTGTTGTGACCTGTGAGAACTAAGGACGCAAAACCTAGTTTCTATCAATGCCCCAGCCCCTTTCCCACTATTCTGGAATTTCATTACTGATTAAATCTTCCCTGCCCGACATCATAGAGGGGACATGCCGGGATTGGACTTTGCCCCAAACATAGATGTGATCCTTGGGGCAGGCAGGGACCACTCAAAAAGGCATCCTCACACCCCATCACCTCCCTTCGCTCGCGGTGTGGGGAGTTTGGGACTGGCCAGTCAGGACTGAGTAGGAATGATGGAAGGGAATCTCCCACAATTTAGCTGAATAGACACCCCTTTTTTGCCCATACAGTGGTACCTCGGGTTAAGAACTTAATTCGTTCTGGAGGTCCATTCGTAACCTGAAACTGTTCTTAACCTGAAGCACCACTTTAGCTAATGGGGCCTCCCGCTGCTGCCGCGCCGCCACTGCGCAATTTCTGTTCTCATCCTGAAGCAAAGTTCTTAACCCGAGGTACTATTCCTGGGTTAGCGGAGTCTGTAACCTGAAGCATATGTAACCTGAAGCGTCTGTAACCCGAAGTACCACTGTATTGTTTGATCTGTTAGTCTAGAAAATTGGCTCTTTGGTTCAGTCAGAATGAGCAGGCAGCATAAGCAGGAAGAGAAAAAAGAATAGCTTCCTTGGTGCCCTGGAATGGTGAAGATAAGCTGCACGACCTACCTCTCACTCTCAGCTTGAGGAGAGTTTGAGTGGGGAAGAGAAGCGCCCTGCAGCCCATAAGACTCTTTTGGCTTGGTTTGTGGTTTTTTTATGGGTTGTTTTTTTTCAGTGAGCAGGCAAAGAAGGCCACAGATCAGTCAATCTTCTAATTTGCTTCCTCCAGCCAGGATGGGGTCTGCTCACTCATAGAGAAGGCGAAAGAATCAGCTCCATTGCCTCCCCTAGGCAGCGGCGGAGCAAGCCGATTGGGCGCCTGGGGTGGCACGCGTGTCCTGTGCCCAGGGGTGGGGCCAGCTGCCCATGGGGTGGGGCCAGCTGGGGCAAGATGCTCCACAGGGTGTCCTCCCACTCAGCCACCCTATAGCTGAGGTGGAGGCAGCAAGCAGACTGTTTGTGGCAGCGTGGAGCCTGTGGGTGCCCAAGCCACTGCATCACTCCCAGGAGAGACCCATGGCTCGGGCACACTGCAGACCCCACGGTGAGTGCCACCCAGCAGTTTGCCACCCGCCCCAGTGGTGACACCCGGGACAAACTGCCCCCAACGCACCCCTCTCCTCTGCCCCTGCCCCTAGGTAAGGGTGCCTTCATGCATTAGGGCTATCAACCCTGCCTAGCTGATCCTTTTCTTAATTAGTACAGTTGTCAACCTTTGACCCATGATCTTGTCCCTATTCATGACCCTTTAGATGTCACAGACCTTTTTATGTACATAAAAAGAGTAATGTTGGAGGTTGGTTGCAAAGAATACATGTTAACTCTTTCCTCTTCTCACAACTCGAAATGTTTTGATGAATTCAGCTTGTTCTCAAATGTATAATAATAATAATAATAATAATAATAATAATAATATATTTGTACCCCACCAATCTGACTGGGTTGCTCCAGACACTCTGAGTGGCTTCCAACATAAATAAAAACATAATAGAACATTACACATTAAAATAACTATACAGAGCTGCCTTCAGATGTCTCATAAAGGTTACATAGTTACTCATCTCCTTAACATGTGATGGGAGGGTATACCACAGAGTGGGTGCCACTATCGAGAAGGCCCTCTGCCTGGTGCATTATGGGTTTTATTGTTCTGTATTTTCCTTCGCATCAGTATTTATTGTTCTATTTTAATGTTTGAAGGGAAAATATCAAATTACAGGCAACAGAGAAATTCCAAACTTGAGATAAGCAAGGGCTCCCTTGGCTTGAGAAATTATTGGCATTTTTGCTGTGTTGATAAGACACCACCATTTATCTCCAAGGATACGGTTCTAGCCATTCACCCAGTTTTCCAAATAAAAATGTGACAAGGTTTCTAACAAAATGAGGAAATAACATCTGTTACATCAATAGTGAACTGGATGTCTGATGACCTTAACATTTATTTTACCACATTATATTAAAATAAAACATGGGCTATGGTAAAGAATTCAATCTTTATAAAGCTGACTTTTCTTATACATTTGTTTTTATTTATTTTAAGATACAGTCAATGAAAAGGTCAACTAGTAAATGAAACAATGAAATGCCCTCATCAAAGCACATACTGCACTGAAAGAATATGAGGCTCTTACCGGGTAAACAATTCCCTTTTCAGTGAAATTTACCAGTAGATGTTAGGTTAACCTGAGCTTCTGTCTTACAATTCCAAGAAAAGAACACAGAGAACTATTTAAAAAATATACACTTTGGCATAAATGGCGAGAATATTTCTTAATTAGTTATTTCTTTGACCTACACCACAATAAACCTGTCTATGAGTCATGGCAAACTTCTGAACAGATAATCAGCTTTGGGAATAATGGTAAAGTTATGAATTTTGCAGTTTAAACCCACAGATCCCTCACATGCACGCACTAAAATGTCAGAGATGCAGGATTAATCTCTTTTAGGTCACTGGCTGTATAATGATCCATCTGTTTGGTTGTATAACTCTGTCCAACATGTAGTGAGGATATTTTGCTTTATTAGGATTTCCAGTTAATCAGTTGTAATCATTGTCTGTGTTCTGCCGCTGTCTGTTTCTTTGAGTATTTTCATATTTGAGGTGGCTTTTCAAACTAATGAGTGGCATAATATGGAAGCAATGACCCTTCTGTTGCTCCACAGGCCATAGCCATTAGACAATCTACATAGCTGCACTGCAAATTTTTTACACATGATTTCCTTTCCATTCCTGACCTTTTGTTTCAGTCATGCCTAGAGGGCAAGGTCTTCTAAAGACAGCATACAGGTTCGTTCTCTCTCTCTCTCTCTCTCTCTCTCTCTCTCTCTCTCTCTCTCCCCACCCCCACCCCTTAAGAGCCAAATGTATAATCACTTAAGAAAGGTGGCGTATTTTTCCTTTCCAGTCTCCCACACCATAGCTTTAACATAAGAATGTTAAAGAATCACATATGGGTTATCCATCCATGTGCACATCAAATGTGGGGATTGGGAGTGGAGAGTGTGCCTACAACACCACATGCTACACACTCAACTGATGTCCTCCTCAACATCCATATTTCAGCTTGGCATATGAAAAGGAAGCCTACATGCATATCTCTATGTACATGTAGGCTCTCCATGCAACTGGAAAGTCTGATCCTGTGGGGTTTCTGATTGAGTGAATAGCTTACACAATATGCCAGTGTGCCTAGGTCTAAACCACTGAGCCATTTGGGCTTGCTGGTTGGAAGATAGGCAGTTCAAATCAGCCTGATGGGGTGAGCTCCCATTGCTCTGTCCCAGCTCCTGCCAACCTAGCAGCTCAAAAGCATCCCAGTGCAAGTAGATCAATATTTGCCACTGCGGTGGGAAGGTAAATGACATTTCTGTGAACTCTGGTTTCCGTTATGGTGTTCTGTTGTGCCAGAAGCGATTTAGTCATGCTGATCACATGACCCAGAAAGCTGTCTGTGAACAAACGCCGTCTCCCTCGGCCTGAAGTGAGATGAGCACTGCAACCCCATAGTCGCCTTTGACTGGACTTAACCATCCAGGCGGGGGTCCTTTACCTTTTTACAAAAATATATAAAATTCTGAAGGCTGTTGTGAGTAGGTTTCTCAGGGTGTGCAATGTGGGCAAGGGGTGGGCTTAGCAGTTCCACATTCCTCTAATTCTAACACGCCTGTTGTAAAATGATGCCACTAAGAGCAGGTGATGAAACTCAAAATGAGAACACTGTAAATACATCTGCCCCCCCCCCCGAATGAATGGACCTGAGCATGAGACTCTTAATCTCAGGATTGTGGGCTCAGGCCCCATGTTGGGCAAAAGATTCCTGCATTGCTGACGGTTGAACTGGATGACCCTCTCTTGGTCCCTGCCAACTCTACAATTCTATGATTATTCGCTCCATAAGACTGAAAAGTGTCAAAAATTAAAAACAAGCATTTATTTGTGCCGCTCAAAATGTTTATTAATGACAGAGTCCCAACACAGCTGATGTGAGTTCATCATGGGCTATCAAACATGGAAACAGCTCGAGAGTGTTTCAGGCATTGACAGAAGAAGCTGTTCAGTAGAAAGATACATAAGGAAGCAAGGAGACTCTAGAAGCTGATTATTCTAACCCTCTGTTGGGTTAGCAGTACAGATATCTACATGTGCAGAATTTCCTGGGTAGTTCACAGCTGTACATGTTTCTCTCGGTCAGATAACATAAGGTTCTTGGCAAAGGGAAAAATGCATTTAAAAGGCAAGGATTTTTTTTATATAATAAAAAAAGCACATTAGGTTAAAAAAATGATTCTAAAGATGGTAATAATTTTGGAAAACATGACTCATTACATCTGAGTATTTATAGTATGACTTTAAAGTACTGTAGTAATTTTTCCTCAAGTAATGAAGCGCCTATATGGCATTTGCTACCCACAAACTATTTTTTCTTAGCATTCTGAAAAGAAAACTGGGGCATGTGAGCAATGAGGGGAAATGTAGTCAACTGTCTGTAGATAATATAACCCATTTTTCTTAGAACTGTAAGCTAGGTCTTAATTATAGAAAATAAATGCCTTATTTACTAATCCTCCCAGTCTCCTCTAATTTGTTACTTTATCACACTAAGAATAATTAAGTTCTGTCAAAACATTCCATCAGTTAATCCTCCACCAAACTGAATTCATTAAATATATATGTGTTAGAAATGTAAGCCGTTTTGTTCCTGGGAACCTGCTGCTGCTGCTTAAATAAGCAGAACTGTGTCTGTATTACCGTATAGTAACATTTTCACGTTTTTTTGCCCCCTTGAGACATTTGGTGTATTGATGCAATGATTAAGAAAACCACGAATCATTCCAGAGAATCAAACATTGTCCTTTAACAATAATCCTCTGTCTCTCCGGACTACCAGTAGTTATCTCTGCAGCGGTAAACCTGTGTCTGTTCTTAACCATCTCAGATTGCAGGATTGCAGATAGAATAGTCCTCCATAAGTGGTGGGGAGGGGGTGGAAGGGAAGGGAAGTCCCTAAACATAGATACTGTGAATGTCAGGAACAGGGATGTCACTAGGGAAAACCCGGGGTACTAGGCTCCTGGTCTCACTGGAAAAAAATATTTTTTTAAAAAATGCCTACAGGATGACTACAGAGCACAGTTCTGGTGACTCCAGCCACCCTCCATCTTAATTTGCTTTGTGGCATTCTTCACAAGGCCACAACCCTCAGAGTGTTCTTAGCTTGGGATGGCAGAGAAAATTGATTTAATGAGAAGTTTCCTCATTCTCACTTTTGGAACCAATCCTCCACAACTGAAACACAGCTATCCTTTGAAATTCACATTGCTCCAAATTCTACAATGCAGCTTTCTAACAAAACAGTGAGCACAAAAGCACAGGCATAATAGAGAATTGTGCATATAAATACATTCGCAGATAGCACAAAACAAGCATGCTATTGGAATAAATTGCCTGCAAAATTGTGTACATTAGCCAAACCTGCATACAGAAAGGTGTGCAGCAGGAAAAATTCACAATAAAATGTTGACAATTTTTCCTGAGGATTCCTTCCCCTCGCACCCAAAATTAGTGCAAATTGATGCAGAAATCCTGAGAAATGAATTTAAGTTCGGGAAAATGAGAAACTGAGGGAAACCATCTCTACACACCAACCATTCTCCTGAAGTTGCTTTAGCATTCCTTCCTGCTTTTTCTTCGGTTTGCACTCCATTTGTGTCGTTTTCCTCAGCTTCCAGTGCTGCTGTTCCTGCCCCCCTACTCCTCTGCACATCTGGGATTGAGTCCTAACAGCTGTCATGGAGGGAGAGCCCAACTGCCTCAGTTTCTTGCCCAGCCTCACCCCACACCCATTTTAGCTTTCATATGTCCATGAGCAGCAATTCTCACCAACTGACTGTAGCTGAGGTATATGGCCCAATCCACATGCAATGTCCGGAGGCCTAGGAAATCTTGCTGGCTCCCTGTAGGTCAGAGTCAGTGTTTGTTTTTCCCTTCTGAAAATCTGCCTAAATATCCATCAGCAAAAGCTGGTTTTGTGCAGCCTAGCAACACCCTTGGTCAGGAAGAATGCTAGTCTGAAAACATTTTTACCTGAAAATTCAGTTTTCAGTGTTTAGAGGAACATTTGGATGCAGAAGTATTTGATAACGAGTGCCTCCACCTGCAGTCCAAAGTAGTGACATGACAGTCTTTGGGGCTGATAAATGGAAAAATATGCCACTTATAGCCTTGCCAAAAAAGAGAAAACATAGCACCAAAAGAGGGGACAGAAGAGGACACAAACGTCCGCATGTGCTAATGTGTATGTGCTATATATGTAAATGAAGAAATTACCATAATTTTACTAGAAATACAATGTATCTCACGATAGTAGGGAATACTGCTCAGTCAGCTGTCCAGTTTTTAGTGGTAGACAGGCAGTTTCAAGGCCCTTCCTGTTTCTCTCTGCCTTCTTTGGGTTCTTTGGCATTCCTTCCAACTCTTCAATTCTATGATTCTATAACCTGGCTGATCAGCTAGAGATACCTTCAGATACATGACTGTATTCTATGAAGTGCAAAGGGTCTAAAAACTACAGCCTAGAATGCCCATAAAGTGGGACACAGGACCACCCTAGGCTTGGCTTTGAATCCATGGTAACACTGTCATCCTGCAGTTTAGTAGTCAGAAGTACAAGAATGCTTTGCAGGCTAGTTTCCTCCTAGATTAATAATAATTCATGTGGTGTTTCAGTCATATATGCGATCTGCTTCCACCATACTTCTGAAGTGTTCTGTGCTGCAGTCCCTGACTTTTACTATAATTTTTTAGTTGTTCTACTGCCTCTCTCTCTCTCTCTCTCTCTCTCTCTCTCTCTGTGTGTGTGTGTGTGTGTGTGTTGCCTTTCATTTGTCTGAAAATGCAACCAACTGCTACAAAGGAATATCCCTCCTAGTGAAGTTATACTGGCCCCATATCTGATGGTTTTCAGGTGGGCAGCAACAGGATCTTTGTTCCACCTAGATTTTAATGATATTTAATCTGACATATGAAATTTTCAACAATACTCTTCTTCAATTGGTTCTAATCCTAGTACTGTTTAAATTTTAGTACTGTTTACATTTATTTTTGGATTTTGCATCTCCCTCACTCCATGTAAATTCCCTTCAGGCAATATAAAATTGTTTTAACAAATAGTTTTAAAACTAAATACTTGTGTGGTATCACCCCCACATAGTGGAATAGGTACCTTTTATTTAGCCCTAAAACAACTACTTTTGCCCTTCATTCTTTACAGGGGCATAACTCTTATTTCAGAATACTTCTTTTTTATATAAAAAAAACATACATCCTTCATAACTCAAAACTTCTCAGAACAGACATTTCACCACCATCTACGGATAGCCATCTAACACAACAATCCCTAGTTCTTTTAAGGGCATTTCTTCCTTTGGTTTTTCTGTGGGGAAATGTGATGATTTGCCTTGCTGATTTTGGGAATTCTTGCTCAACAGTGAAGTCCTGGTTCTCAAATGCCTATTACTTCATGGGTTGACTTTAATATACGAACATCCTTTTCACAGCCTCCTGTTCTCTGAATAAACCAAGAACAGTCATCTACTTAAACATGAACTTAATATTTTCCGACAATATGTGTAAGACGGAGTTCCACTAGGTGGCATTGCAACAGATCAGAGAAATGAACTGCTCACTCAAGACCTGTTCTAGTTGTGCAAGGAGGCCAGTCACGTCCTCATGCTTGTGATGAACATCCTCTGTTTGTGTGTGAGAGAGAAGTATTTCCAGTAATGCCCCACTTCTATAATCTTGTAAATTGGCTGTGAAATGTAATTATTTTCTGGAGTAGATGGTGAGGGTTTTGTTTGTTTGTTTATTAGAGGCAGCTCTAATAAAAATATTACCAGAGGTTATTTATTACCAAAGGTTCCCTATTTGTGTGTACGGAAGCTTTTAAATGTGTGGTGTTTTATTGTGTTTTTATATATGTTGGAAGCTGCCCGGAGTGGCTGTGGCAACTCACTCAGAAGGGTGGGGTACAAATAATGAAATTGTCGCTGCTGTTAATTTTATATCAAGATAAAAGAGGATTCTGTATGACAACAGTATATAAAAGATGGTTTCTTTAAAGTGTTGTAGTGAATCTTGGAGGAGAAGAAAAGAGACGAGCTGCTAACTCTGGTCACTATGGAAACGAGAGACCACTTGAGGAAGAAAAGCAGTTCTAGGAAGTGGAGTTTCCAGATCCAGATCCTGATACGGCTCCTGTAGCTTTAAATAGTTGCTTAGAATGGAAAAACCCCACTACCAAATTCTGATCTTCACCACTACATTGCCTTATGTTACATGCTGCCAGGTAATATTGGCTAATTCAATATATAAACATCCTATTCATTTTACCCACATATTTCTGTTCTCCTCCCCTTTATTTTTGTTTGATATCATTGCAGAGTGTGATATGTGCCTATTTCGAATTGCATTGGTGAAAGAGAGGAAAGGGAGAGTGAGTGTGATATAGATTGTGGAAAGACCTGCTAAGATTTTGCCTTTATGTTTAATGTTGGGCTAAACGAGAGGTGGGGAACCTCCGGTCCAGGTACCAATTGTGCTGATTGCTGGACCTGAAACCAAGCCCAATTTCTCTTTTTGTGAAAGCATCCCAGAAGGATTGCATGCTGTGCAGAGTTGAAGACCTGTGTGGGGAGGTGAGTTAGGGGTCAGAGCCATAAGACTTGCTGGCTCCAGTGACAGTCCTTTTTCAAAGCTTGCTCTTGGGTTGGCTGCTTTTGTGTACATTAAAATGTGCTGTCCTAATAAACAAAGACGTGGCTGACAGCTGTCATTCCAATATTCCGATCTTGCGGATGAGCTTGATGCAAAGGTGCAAGAGAGTGAGTTGTTATTGAGGCAGAAGTCCTAGCTCTGGAATTTCCCAGCCCTTTTATTTCTAGAGGAGATGCTTAATATGAATCTCTTTGAGGTGACAAAAGGGGAAGAGAGGGATCTCTGGCTCAAGGTCACTAAA
The DNA here is from genome assembly GCF_964106645.2 of Podarcis pityusensis. Classification (NCBI taxonomy): domain Eukaryota; kingdom Metazoa; phylum Chordata; class Lepidosauria; order Squamata; family Lacertidae; genus Podarcis; species Podarcis pityusensis. The sequence continues at coordinate 45,772,880 of NC_138029.1, read as the reverse complement.
TTGACGCAATTGCGCTTGCATAGCACAGCCATGCACGGGTGAGTAAAATGCAGGGTTGTTGAAGAGAGCTACTCATCTAGGGATTCTCTTGGCTCAAGCACTGTCTCAGTGAACAAAGCCATAGATTTAGGAAGATAAATAATTTTGAATGAGCTAGATCTTAACGTCATAATTGGGGGGAGGCAAGTGAACAAACTACTGGATTATTCATTGGTTTCTTTGGCAAAGGGAGAACATCAATATCAGGAAAGATAAATAGCTTTCAGAAATAGAAATAAGAGGAAAAATTCCCTCTGGATACAGCCTCAATTTATTATCAGTTAAGTGTTATGACTGTGGTTTAGCATTCACCGGCTAAGGCTGGAACAATAGCAGTTCAGCAGGGCTTTGCAGACCCTTTCTGATAATCCCGCCATCATGAAAAGTTTATCTGCTAGAGCAAAGCAACAAGTGAGCACGGATCACTTCAATCTATTTATAGCAAGCACTTGAGCATTTTCATTATCAGGGGGATTCAGGTTGAACATAAAGCACATTTTAAAACATGAAAAGGGTCTGTACAGGGAGAGATTGATTTTACAGCATTGCAGGATGGGGGGGATGATTAAAGGCTCTCTGGAAATCATTTGGGAAGTATAATTTCAAATGCAGCAGTATATATTACTGTACATAGCTTGGACCTGACACACCACAGATTACAGTGGTACCTCAGGTTACATACGCTTCCGGTTACATACTGTCAGAGCTGCTTCCAGATCCTAGCTCACAGAGGAACACGCTAGCCAGCGATCATTAAATAAAAGTCTTTATTGAGTTACAGTTTCCATTCTCAATCTGCTGCGTGCAACTCTACGTCTCATGGTTAGATCGGCGAAGCTCCGTCTGAGTCTCCGCCCCTTGTACACCAACTTAATATCCTAGCCCTGCTCCACCTTTTCCGCCTGACTGTTCTTCTCTGGGTCCCTCTGCCCCCCGGGGTCTCTTCCTTCCGGGATTCTTCTGACGCCGACCCCCCGGACCCTCCTGTCTCCTTGCGCCGGGCTTTAGGACCTGGCTCCCTTTCCGGGCTGCCTACTGCGCCACCTTCCTGTGCATTTGAACTTGGCGCGCGCGCCAAACCTTCCACCTTCCGTCTGACCGTTTCTTCGCTCCCCGATGGAGGTGTGGCCACTCCTGACTCGTGCCCTCCCCCCTGTTGTGAGCTGCCAGCGCTTGATCCCTGGCGCCCTTCCTCTTCCCTGCTCTCTGGCGGTGACGCTGGTCCCGATTTCCAACTGCTCCCCTCTGAGTCCCCTCTGGCTCTATCTTCCTGGGGTGTCCCCCTAGGCTCCCCCCTTGCCCTGGCCACTGGTGCTCCTTTCTGTGAATCTTCTGATTCACTGGAAAGACTCGGAGATCTCGGGTCGTCGTCATCACTCATCTTTTCTTCTGCCTCCTCCCCCTCGCTCTCTGTTTCCTCCCTTGCCCTTGCCTCTGCTCCTGAACCCCTGACACATACGCTTCAGGTTACAGACTCCACTAACCCAGAAATAGTGCTTCAGGTTAAGAACTTTGCTTCAGGATGAGAACAGAAATCATGCTCCAGCAGCGCGATGGCAGCAGGAGGCCCCTTTAGCTAAAGTGGTGCTTCAGGTTAAGAACAGTTTCAGGTAAGTACGGACCTCCGGAACGAATTAAGTACTTAACCTGAGGTACCACAGATTATTCCCTCCACCATGCCTTATGGGAGACCTCAGTGTGGAAATCACTGAAAACACATGTTATGATGGTTCTCCATGTAAGGGCTGGAACTGGCAACAATGTATGAACATGTTGAAAGTTTCCATATCGGTTATGCATTTTCCTGGCAGCTCTTTGCCAGCTTTGTATTAATTTTTATCTCCTTTGATGAGACATCCTGGGAAGTCCCTACCATGCTCTCATGGACATCTTGTTATGGAAATGTTCGAGCAATTAAAATGCAACCTGTAGTTGATGAAGGTGATCAGTTTTGGAGTGGTGACAAGGCAATGCAGAAAACATTGTCCCCACTCTGAACTGACCTCATTTTCCTTTAGTGATGTCATCACTTTAATCTGATTTGCTATGTGGCATCACCATTACTCTAAGAAGGATATGGGCCAAAACAAGTGCCGAGATCAGGCTTCCTCTAACTCGGCCCTCCAGATGTTTTGAGACTACAATTCCCATCATCCCTGACCACTGGTCCTGCTAGCTAGGGATCATGGGAGTTGTAGGCCAAAAACATCTGGAGGGCCGAGTTTGACGAAGTCTGGTAGTTGATCCCTACTTTAACCCCCTCCCATACACACACCCCAAAAAAACAGTGCCACCAAGCAAATTTCGAATCTGCCCTGAAGCAGCTGCCTCACCAAGGCTCCTTGTAGTGCTGGTACTGCAAAAGTGGGTGGCTAAATTAATGTACATTATAGCTTTACAGAAGACTAGTTTCTACATACAGTACACTCGCACAGCCCTCTCTACCCTCCATCCAGGTGACGCACTCAAGGAAGGCACTCATTATCAGAAGCACACATTTCCAGGCAAGGAGGATGTGAAATAAGGGTGGCTAGGGGTGTAGCCTCAGGGAAGCCCTGAGGGTGTGATAGAGAGGCTTGGAGAACTACATTTGGCCCCTGGGCCTGAGTTTCCCCACTTACAACCCCTTAAGGTAGACCAATATTGGTCCCATATTGCAAATGGAGAGGGCTGAGACTGACAGAAAGTTACCTGCCTGGGCTAGACAACCTTGACTGCTCCACTGACAAACCCAGTTTGCTCCACTGGTAAAAGGAAACACGGAGCACTCCCTAGCTTGTATCAGTGTAAGCACATTTTAGAAGCCCTCTGCAAATATCCCTAGGTTTTTTTCCCAGTCCCTCCTCCAGAAGCAAAGGACCTATTAATGCCCATCCAACATTTTCACAAGCAGTAAAAGCAGCGAGAGAAAATCCTCAAGTATCCAAGAAGGAATAATACACCTTTTAATTAAGATTTATAATAAAAAATACTATCCTAAATTACTCCCTTGTGGTTAAAAAGCATTCACTGTGTAATATTAATTGTGTTAATTACTTAACTGATTGCTTGTTCCAGGCCTGATTTTGTTGAGGTGTTGTTGTTGCTGTTGTTTAGTTTGATTTAGTGAAAACTATAGCACTGAGAAGCAAGAGTGTCTTTTCTGTCTGGCTCCCTAATATGTCTTCTGGTTAAAACAAAAACAAAAAACCCCACACAATCTAAATATTGAGGAGAGGTTTATCGGCAGTATGACTAAAATGTTGGACAGGTAATTGAGGGTGAAATTAAAGGGGGGAAATCCTTTATCCAGCCCTTCATCAAAGATTGCTCCTGTCTCATTAGGCTGCTCCTTTCTTCCTTTGGTACCTTGTGTTTCAGCTCTATCTTTTTAGGACATGACTTATATGCATGCATAGTGCAATGGCACAGAAGAAGAAGAAAGAAGTACTTTTCCTCCCTGGTAATCTATATTCCAAATCAGTCTTTCCATTGTTCTGGTACCCGTTTCTATTTTCTTTCTGAATGATGGCAGATAGCTTGGAGTGAAATATGTACACCCAGTTATTCTTTCTCCACCATCGCCACCCGTGCCTCTGATAGTAATCCTTACAGCTCAGCGTGCTAGTATTATGGCAACAAACTGTGGAGCATTTCGTTGCAAGGCTAAAACCTGTCAAAAATGCTTAGGAACCAATTCCAGTTTAACCACCTGTAAAATGGGAACAAACAGAAACCTATTTCAAAGAGATGTTGCAAGGATAAATGAAATAAGTATTTCTACTGCCCCAAAGGCTATATCAGTTTACAAATGCTGTTGGAGAGCTGGACTGTTGGAGCAGCTAAGATGCTGAGTTATATAATGTGAGGTCCTCAGTTCATCTCTCACCTCAGTCAGGGATTTAGAAGGTAATTTTAGGTGAGCCTTTCAGTGAGCAGCCCAAGTGGATCATTATAATAGTTTTTAAAAAAAATAATTTCTATACTGCTTAATATAATGAAAACATCTCTGAGCGGTGTACAAAAAGCTGAAGCAACAACAGACAACAAACAAAATATTACAAAAATACACAGGTACATATAAACATGTTAGAAAGTTAGTAACGTATATAATTCAATATCAGTCCATTTTCCTTCTGACACACCCTCCCTCTCAGCCTCTGGGTCCAAACAAACTCTTAGTTCACCCACAAAACTCTCACAATGAGAAGAGTTCCTGGAAAAAACAGCAGGCATCACCCCAGTCTCTCACTCTAGACTTGCTTTTTATGGCAGGTCGAAGGTGGATGGTATGACCCACTGCTGTGTCCCATTCAGCTGCAATCTCCATATCTTGTTCCAGGTACAGCAGGTTGCCTGCCAGACATGATTATTGTAAAGATTACTGAGTTAATGAATGAGAAGAGCTTTGAGAAAGTGTGATATCACTAGAATAAGTCAAATCAAACTAAAATATTAGAATGGGAAAAACCTCAGGCTGCTCCTGAGGCCCTAAAGACTTATAAAGTAGTGGTATTTACATAATTATCCAGCTCTTGGTCACTCTCACTCCAGCTTCAAGACACATTCTTACATGCTACATGTAAAATGACTCTGTCGCCCAGAAACGCAAATCTCTTTACCACAGCTGCCACAGAAGCAGGGGATAAGGCAAATGCTTGTACTGTATAAGGCAGGATTCAGCAACCTTTTTCAGCCGTGGGCTGGTCCACCATCCCTCAGACCATGTGGTGTGCCAAACTTTTTTTTTGGGGGGGGGGGAATGAACGAATTCCTATGCCCCACAAATAACCCAGAGATGCATTTTAAATAAAAGGACACATTCTACTCATGTAAAAACACGCTGATTCCCAGACCATCCACAGGCCGGATTGAGAAGATGATTGGGCCGCATCCAGCCCACGGGCCTTAGGTTGCCTACCCCTGGTATAAGGTTTCTCGTCTTGTGTGTGTTGATATGACGATATAGAGGCCAGAATTATCTGCTGTCTTAGGTAAATTGATTGTACTTGTGGGAGCTGGACATAAGACCAGCTGGCAAATCTAAAAAAAAATGTAGTATGAACACAATAACTGAGAAACACTGGCCTGCGAGTGCTCCAACTGGAGAACAGCCTTTACCAAAGGTGTCTTGGGCTTTGAAGACGCTCAAACTCGAAAGGAAGCGAAAGGAAGAAGCGTGCTAAGAGGAAGGCATGCTTGGTAATCCCTCACCGTAATCAGCTCCTGTCCGGAAACCTATGTCCCCACTGTGGAAGGATGTGTGGATCTAGAATTGGCCTCCACAGTCACTTACAGACTCACTCTTGAAAACCATGTTTATGGAAGACTATGAGTAATTGCCAAAGAAGAAGAAACAGTATAAGAGGCTTCCAGTGGCTTTGAGGCTGAGTAGGAATTTTCTGGTTCTCCATTGACTGTCCTTGTCAGGCAGGTTTTCTTTTTTTGCCTCCTCTGCGCTGGATGCCAGACGGTGTTCAGAGTTTAGTGGGCCCATGTCTCTAATGAGGTTAATTGCTCAGATTTGACAGGAAAGCATGGGAATTGAAGGGGTACTAGTGTGCACCCTTAGGTACATTTGCTATATAATACCGGTTCTGCTTTTGTAATAAATTGGTTTGTAAGAACTGAAGCAACCCCAGATATGTAGGATGTTGATGTGTGTTTTAATCTGTTTTTAGTTTGTGGCAGGTTTTAATGTTTTGAATGTTTTAAACAGTTGGGTTTGGTGTTTTTTACTGATAATTTTAGTCTCTTTGTAAACCACTTTGGAAGGGACACGGGTGGCACTGTGGGTTAAACCACAGAGCCTAGGACTTGCCGATCAGAAAGTTGGCAGTTCGAATCCCCGCGACGGGGTGAGCTCCTGTTGCTCGGTCCCTGCTCCTGCCCACCTAGTAGTTCGAAAGCATGTCCAAGTGCAAGTAGATAAATAGGTACCGCTCCGGCAGGAAGGTAAACGGCATTTCCGTGCGCTGCTCTGGTTCACCAGAAGCGGCTTAGTCATGCTGGCCACATGACCCGGAAGCTGCACGCCGGCTCCCTCGGCCAATAAAGTGAGATGAGCGTGCAACCCCAGAGTCGGTCACGACTGGACCTAATGGTCAGGGGTCCCTTTACTTGTGACCTTTAAACCACTTTGATGGAGTTTTTTTGTTTTTGTTTTTATTTAAAGCAAGTGGTATATAAATTTTATGAAATAAAGAAATGTGTTGGCATCTCCGGAGGCAGGCTGCCAAGAGCCATGACCTGGTTAGGGAGCACCCTTGAGGCCTCGAGTTGTAGGGCCCTGGATGGGGTCAAGAATGCATCCCATAGACCTTAATGGTGTGGTTCTGGTAATGGCATTTTTGCTAGTCAAAACCACATTCAAAACAACATCTTCTCTTGTTGGCTGTGTGGTCATTGAATCTTTTATCATCTGTGACAGCCAAGCATGGTGGATCCTTTCCAGAGGCGTCAACTTCTGTAAAAGATTGTGAGGGCCCAACTTGATGTCCTGAGGAGCTAGGGGGCAGAGCTGAACATGGCGGTAGCATGGCCCCAGCAATAATAATAATATTGCAGCTATATAAAAAACTGGCTTGTTTTAAAAAAATACACAGATATGGAAATGTGGAGAGCTAAACTTAAGATTGGTGGAAAATATGAGAAACTTTGAGAAACCAACATTGACTGATTCACCAATCCCTATATGCCATTCAAACACCAATTGTTGCCTTTATCTATTTTTCAGGCTCCTCATGATTCCATCTGAAGCCGGCCACTTTACCTTTCTGCATGTCAGGGATGGTCCAATTCCTACAAGTGATTATTCAGAAGCTAGTTCCACTGAGTTCAGCAGGACTTGCTGCCAGGTAAGTGTGGGTCCAAAGGTCAGCAGCTTAGGTGGCATATGCAGGTGTGCAAAGCCGCCAGCGTAATGGGGGACAAGATGAGTGATAGAGGAACTTCTCCATTACCTTTTGAGCGTTAGCATTCCTTGAGTGGGTCCAGTGCTGCTAGACCTACTCAGCCATTGGAATCAAGGACAAATTATGGCTTCAAGAAAATGCAGTTAGTCCCCACGCTTTCATATGCAATCCAGATGAATGTTAGTGATGAATAAATTGCAGAAGCATGTTATGTCTTCTGAGAGAGGATTTGTGGGGCAGCTAAAACTGTTTTGTTTTCTTGGTGATTAATAATTTGTGAAAGCAACAGCCACAGAGAGCAGGGGAAAACAGCTGGCCGAGGGTAATGGGACAGAAGAGATTTGTCTATTCGTTTTTGTGTTTCTTTATTTCTTCCTTTCCGTAGATCAGCTGTGGCCAAATATTTGTTGGCATTTAGGTGCACACAGTCTTTACAAGTCAAAGCTCTGGGGCACAGCTGTCCCAGGACGATGGCTTCCTAATCCTGACACAGGCTGCCTCAGGCCAGCCACTCTTTGCTCAAACCCACTGCAGTTTTCAGTTCCTGAGTCCCTTATGGCGCAAAGCAATCTGTCATTTCAGCTTTGTTCCCTGCCTGTCTCCTGACTCTGACTCTAACAGTGTTTGGCAACGGTGTCAGTGAGATAGATCCAGATGCATGGCATTCAGTGATGGCTTGGGAAGAGAGGAGGTTGATTAGGGCAGTACCATTCCATTCCTCTGCGGCTGTCACTTGAGTCACAGCAAGCAGGGGCTCATGCTGCTCGGCTTCACTTGGGAGCCTGGGGGTGCAGGAGGTGGGGAGAAAGACATCATTGGACAAACAGGTTATAGCAGTATGTTTTCTCCCCTCCGCCTCCTTCTGCTGTAACTGGGTTCCTTCCAGGACTCAGTTTCACCTCTCTCCACTTGGAAGCCTAGGTCTGTAGCTGGAGAGAGAAAGATGAACCACTCTCACCACTCAAATAAACAGCACCAGTAAGCAGAAAATGCACCCACCCGCCCATAATCTTCACTGTAAGAATGCCGTGGGACTACAGCAGGTAGCCCCAAGCCAGGTGAGTAAAATTAGACCCCCATTGCACTTTTCATTGCAGAATTTACAGGTTTAGTGCTCATTTCTCCTTTATTTTGAAATGGATTATTTTGTTCTAGAAGCAAGTGAATGCTAAACCTGTACTATCTTCCACTATGTTTCCAGAAGTAGCCTTTACATCACACGAAAGCTCAATTATAATGTGGAAATTAACAGTTAGGAAAATGTCAGGAAAACAACATAAGCTGTTGTGTGAATGCAGCCCATGACTGTTTAAAGTGATATGATGCAGCTTAAAATGTGTAGTGCAGATGGGGCCTTTATCTCATAGCACTCATAACCTCCTGGCTGATTGAAATAGGAGAAATAGAATGCCGGAGCTTTTTTTCTCAGAGTTTGCTTTTGTTTGTTTTTAAAAAGCTATGCCTATGATGCCACAATTGAAAGTTCATGCTAAACTAGAAGAGGATGCTCTTTGAAAAATGTGAAAATGATGGTACTTTTCAAGGTTCTGCATTATGTTAAATCAGGTCCTGCTCACAAATGTTGCGCTGTATGCCATATGTATTCCCTGTTATGAGCAGGGATTGAAAATATGAACAAAATTGCCTTCCTGATGATATAGTAAAGACTCAGCATCAGTTCAAATGAAATTTTGACCTTCCTTATTGTGATTTCCATGACTATACAGCCTCAAAATCCAGAATTCTATTATGCCCATGGCTGAGAAAAGATGTTTATTTGCTTCTGTTAGTATTGTTTAAGTTTCTTTGTAGATACCAAGAGATTCACTCACAGATATAGATGTTTTGGAAGAGTCTAGTGCCACTTATTGATTTAGCAATTTTCCTCTTGACCATTTTGTCTTTTGGACTTCAAATTCATTTTCCATATCTCAGTAGAGTAGAATGATTCCATTCTATTCTTTGCTCAAACTCTGCAGAACAGAAATGGTCCTTTCCATCCATTCCTAATCTGGATCTCACATTCAGCATACTTGAGTCAGTTGCTACATTCTTTATTTGGAGGCTCTCAGGGGCGCAAGAGTTGGCATTGTTTTAATGAAATGTGACTGAAGTCCTGAGCCTCTGCTGGTCTGCCTAATATATATATATATAAATTTAATTGCTTCATGGCATGGCACCTCCATAGCCTGAGCTGGCTAAATCCCAAAGTGGTAACTGTAACCTCAAGCATTTTTACATTGACTCACATACTTACCTGTACAGTGGTACCTCGCAAGACGAATGCCTCGCAAGACAAAAAACTCGCTAGACGAAAGGGTTTTTTGTTTTTGAGCTGCTTCGCAAGACGATTTTCCCTATGGGCTTGCTTCGCAAGACAGAAACGTCTTGCAAGTTTGTTTCCTTTTTCTTAACACCGTTAATACAGTTGCGACTTGACTTCGAGGAGCAACTCATAGAACGCGGTGAGGTAGCCTTTTTTGAGGTTTTTAAAGACTTTGGTGATTTTCGAAGCTTTTCCAAAACTTTCCCGACACCGTGCTTCGCAAGACGAAAAAAATCGCAAGACGACAAAACTCGCGGAACGAATTAATTTCGTCTTGCGAGGCACCACTGTATTCAGAGGACTTACTTGTGCAGCAATGATATCTTGCTTCCATCTGACATGAGTTAACCTGTGACCTTTGCAAGCCCCTGGAAGTGCTACGCTTAAAATAAAATAAAAAGCTAAAAAAAACCATGAAAAATGACAATACATGAAAAATATAATAAAAATTAGCATCACAAAAACCAATAAGGAACAGAATTAAAAAAGCAACAACGATAATTGTTCAGTAATAATGGAGTGAAATGGATTCCGTTAAGGAAGGGTTTCTTCAATTTTGGTGCCCCTGTTGAGAATGCTATCTCCTATGTTGTCCGTAACTGCACATCTTGAAGCTTTTTCCTAAAACACAGTGAAAGCCATTTTAATAGCACTTTATTATCAGTATTATTTGGGCTTCAAAGTCAGGTAACTGAGTATTTGTTCCTGTAATTTATTTCCCTTATGTAGTTACAAGATAGCATATGCAAGTCATGGCATTACATAACTGTTGGTTTCTTAGAAATTCATCCAGTATAGTTTCTAGGATTGTTGCATAGATCATGGTGCAGTGGATTCCCAACATAATATTTGCATTCCTATTTAATAATAAAAACTAATAGTATTACAATTTTGAAATGTGATTGTATTGTTTTCGAAAGGAGGAACATTGTAGGATAAATTTCCTTTGTTTTGCTTTGATTTTTCTGTTGAGTGCACTCTATTGCTCTGTACTGGAAGTTCTTGTCGTTGTCCAGCTCTAATTATTTCTCTGCCCTAGAAAACCTCTTTGTTGTCCAGCTCTAATTATGTTCTAAAATTAAATGAATTATCATTTCCTTTTTGTGTCGAGCCTGCATTTCAAAGATCATAAATTCACCTTATCTGTCAAGCAAACTTTATTGCCTAATAGAACAATGGTGATAATAAAACAAAGTAATAGTTAATAGAATCCTTTGTGGGTTTGGGATACCTAGGGATAATAGTATTTCTGACACTCTTTAGAGCCAATATTTACCTTTATCGCTGCTCACAGCCTCCTGAGACCCATTTGTTGTGCAATTCCCATTAAGAGTTTGTAGTAAAACAGCCTGTTGTCTTACTATTTTTGCCATTAAGAACACTAAGTTATAAATAGGTTGTCACTGGTGAAGCAGAAGTATTACCAGAACTTCTTTTCCCTAAATAGTACTCATTTCTTCATTTATAGACAGCTTTTTTGTTTTGTTTTTACAATAGTCCATTTCTAATTTGCATTTTCGCACTTTTTTCCTATCTTATTTCTATTTCCCTACTATATAAGGTATCAACTACCACCATGCACTAACTACAAGGTTTGGTTCAAATCCCAGTTTGGTGCTTTGGGAAACAGCCTATCTGAAGTGTTTCAGAGGCTTCTGAGTTCAGCTCAAGGTTCAAGGCTAATCCCCATTCAGAAAAACAAAGCTTTGTTTCTTTCTGCCTCCCACGCCCTTCACTATTGGATTATAAGTAAATAAATGCTGTACTTCTTTTCTCTTTTGACAGAAGTAGATGAAATTTGCAGGCATAACAGCCCAGCAGAATGGATAAAGAATGACAAATCAAATCTCATTTCTGCCCCCGCCCCCCAGTTGATTCAGGGCACCTTGGGCAGATTCCACTTTACCTCAAGCAAGGCCAGAATCCTTCCAAACTACCCCACTCTAAGGTTTGAGTTTTGTCCAAATCTGCTGCCTACTTCTTAGTGTCAACAAGATGATAGCTGATAGCTGGATAACCCCAATCCACAAATTCTCACATGCTGCAGAAGAGCTGTCTACAGCCCAGCTGTCAGTGAAGGACAGGAGAGAAGCAGTTGATGAAACACACAATCTTAAGGGCATTCCTCATGTCCAGCCTTTTCTCCTCCAACCTGAAGTGTTTCAAAGTGCTGTGTTGTTATTGTTGCTGTCATCATAATCACCTTCTAAAGAAGATTTCTTTATTTCTTTGGTTGCCAACATGTAGCCAGATGTTGTTGGACTACAACTCCCATCATCCCTAACCATTGGCCATGCTAGCTGGGGCTGATGGGAGTCAGAGTCTAACAACCCCAGAGATGGGTGTGTGTGCTTTCTTTGTTATTTCAGAGGCATGTCCCAAATAGCTACTACCCTATAACACTGATTTAGAGAGTAGTCAGTGGTTGTAGAGAAGACTGGGGATCATCAGCTTGCCAAACTGTCGCTAACTATGGAACAGAGGCTTTAAAATCCCCCTATCCCATTGTCTCGCTCTTCTCTTGTAATGGCAGTAACACAAAGTAAAACGCGTGGGAGAGACACACTGCACATATCAACCACATGAATGGGAACGTAAAAGGCAATTGTTCTTCACTTTTCTTTCAAATATTTTTGTTAGAAAATGTAAAATGAAATTGACAGAAATAATGTGAGAAAGATTGTGCCCTACATCCTACTGAAATCAAAGAGACTTGCAGGGAATTGTAATTGTGTCCCCTTCCAATGCTTTCAAGTCACACCCAGCTTTGGCTGCCTTGTGCTGCTAATACTCAATTTCTGTCACATTAGATGACAAATCAACATTTGCATCAAAGCCATGTCAATGATTAAGCTTTAAATCTAAATTTTGCACCAAGTACATATCAGATAAAGCAGTCTCTGTTGTGCCGTTCTTGGTCCTTGGCACATCAGATCCTTGAACAGCAGGTGAAAAAAACCATCAAACCCATTCTTTTCTGTTTATAGAGTGCAGATCAAAATCCCCTTTACCTCTGAAAAGCAGAGCTCAGAGCTCATCTTGGGTTTCATATCACATTCAATAGGCAGTGCCCTTTGCCTATCTTACGGAGGACTTCATTAAAAAATGAATAGCTGTTTCTCGCAATGTGCACAACAGACAGTGATGCTGTGAGTACAAAATACCCTCGAAACAGTTTAGAAAACTTCACAGCAGCTGAATCTAATGGGTTCCTAAGCATCAAGGAAGTCACTTGGTCTGCTGAGATGGGCCTGCAGTGAGACGGAAAGGCAACAAAAGAACCCAAGCCTCTGGAATTTTGTCATTTAGAAGGTTTTGCCTCTCCCGTTTTATTTGACATTAATTGCAATCAGATGTAGTGTCACAGCAGCAGCTTGACAGACTGATAATACACTTCTGTACATTAGTGGTAAAGCACCTGTTTTGCATGCAGAGGGTTGCAGTTTGCAGTCCTCACATCTCCTAGTATGGCAGGCAGAGACCCCTGCCTGAAATCCTGCTGAGATGTGCCAGCTGGTGGAAAGAGTACTGAGTTATATGGACCAGTGGTCTGACTTATAAAATAGCTCCCTATGTGCATTTGCATAATTCCTGTGCACCATCTTGGTTGCTTGAAACACTTTTTTCTAACCCATGCAATGTTTGCGTACAACAGGAATTGGTGGGTGCAAACCTGCAAAAAATAAAATAAAATAAATCTACAGAAGTCTTAAGCTATTCCCTTTCGTTACAGTAGTTTGGTGTTTTCCAATGAGGAAGAGAAATGGAACTTTCCCCAGTAACTCTCATGCAGTTATTTTAGAATGCATAAGCCAAACTGAAGCAAGGTCTAGTTTATTGGGACTCTAGGTCCCTAAAACAGATGAAGACCCCTTTCTAGTCACAATGGTATGCTTTAACTCAACTTTTTTGATCGTGCTACCAGTGGAAGTTGGTGGGAACTACAAGAGTACGTCAGCATGAAAGTGGCTTTAAGGCAGGGACGGGGGCACTCTGGCCCTCCCATTCTTGCTGGCCTCCAGCTCCTATCACCCCTGCCCCTGTTGGCTGGACCTTATGGGGATTGGAATCAAACAACATCTGGAGTGCCCCAAATTTCTCCACCTTTGCTTAGAGAGCAGCGGTAACTGCAGACCTGGCACTAAAGAAAGACTAAGAAGAGGTACCTGCTACCATATGGTTTTGCAGCTGTTGCTTTTTTGTTTCTTTGTTTTATTTGTCTCACCAGCTTCTCTAAGGGACCCTTTTCTATAATGGACTTTGGAAGTACCATTATTTTAAAATGCAGATTGTGGATCTTTCATTCATATAACAGATTATAAACTTATTTGAACAAGGCCTTCCAATTTCCTTACTTACTGACTTCATTTGCTTTGCTTTGTTCTTTTATGCTATCGGGGCAAAGGCCTTTAGCCTAGATAGGTTAAGTATAACTTCTTCTCTTAATTCATTTACAAGTTTTCAACCATGACCGAACAGGATATTCAAGAAATGTATAGTTGTATTCTCAGCAGCTGTGGGTCTCCCAGTTGCAGAGGGGCAGAAGGTGTCAACAACTAATAAACTCAATCCATTGCCAGAACTTCCATAATCCCTCCTCATTTGTGTGGGCTTTTATTTAGAACTTCTTTCTTTCTTTCTTTCTTTCTTTCTTTCTTTCTTTCTTTCTTTTTTGGACCTTATGGGAATGTCCTCCAATAAGCAAAACATGCACACCAAAACATACTGTTCGACAATGTATTGTCTTCTTCTGTACATTTATTTCATTATTTGTTTTTTGGATTGTCTTTGAATGGCTGGGATTAAACATCTATGGGAAAACTTTTATCAGCTCATGTGACACTTCATATTTTCACTGAGGAATTTTATCTTGTCAGTTTTAATGGCCACAAATGCAGTTAATGGCCACAAATGGGTTAGTAAGGATTAGGGAGAAAGAGGAAATAAATAAAACAGTAGCCAAAATTATGCAGCAGCAACTGTTTTTCATATCCCTTTCCACAGTGCTTTTTTTCTTTAAAAAAGCATTTAGGGGTACTCTCATTTTGACTCAAGAAAATCACCATTTTATCAAGGGGGGGATACGGTAAATGGACCAAAGTGCAAAGATTCACAAAAAGTTTAGGGGTATGCGTACCCCTGCCTACCCCCAGAAAAAAGCACTGCCTTTCCAAACATGCTGTCTTCTGCCACTCCTTCCAAATCACTCATTTTCTATAACATGGCAAAAGAAATTTCTGTCTGCCTTATCATTTATCAAATCAGTCTTAAAATGAAGCCATGTTTAAACATAAAATAAGCCAAGTAAAAAACATTCACTTGTGTTATTCGTAGTATTTTTTTAACTTTATTAGTATAATTAGAATTACAGTATGACATAAAATAACGAGCTTTTGCTAAACTCTGTAAAGCATTACATGCGTCTGCCATAAACAACCTCTATTATAGATTTAGGTTTTATTGCCACATCACTGCACTGAGGTGCAATAAACATTCAATGTCATCTTTTGTTTTTGTTTTTTAAATTATCCCAGGAGTAAACAGAAACTGTCCTCTATAAGAGTGTATCATTATTTTCAAGGAAGACTTACTATTATTACATGGTTTAGCAAAGCACTGTAAAAAAGCTACATAGAGAGAATACCTTGTCCTTGATAAACTGTGCAATCAGGTTTATACAATATACTATTCACATAGACTAACAAACTAAGAGATGATATTATGCAGTCATTGCATAGCAAAAAAGCAGACTAGTTAAGTAATATTCACATCTAATGTGCAAAATGCAGACCAAAAAGTAGCAAAATGGATAATTAGGAAGGTAAAATGCCCTGAATGATCACACTAGTTAAACGCCAAAAATAACAAGATAAACAAATACCGAAGTTAAAGAGTCGTATTTTATTTTATTTTATTTTCTATACATATATCTACACATAATACCAGAAGATTACACATCCTCCTTTAGCAAGCTCCAATCAAATTCGCTCATCAAGTTTAGACAGGACTAAATGGTAGACAATGAAGCATTAGTTTTTTGTTTAAAAAAAGTCTCCTTTTCTAAAGAAAAAGTTAACTATTTCATTTTGTAGATACTAAGTGAGCAGCAACCTCTTGATTTATTGAGAAAGAGTATATAAAACATTGCCTGTAACATGTATAGATATCAAACTGACTATCTTATTAGCTATTTTGATTGAAGGTCCATGTAGCATTGTTTTTTTAAAATGCATTCACTACCATGTGTTATGGATTCTGAACCACTGCGTTAAATGCTTCCAAAATCCCATCAGTGTCTCCAACATTTTGAAAATATCCGTCTCTGAAATTTGACTCTCCCCTCTTAAAATAAATTCTCATCAGAAATGAAACTGGCTAGAATTATTTTTTGAAGGGAATACTAATAACTTGCAAAATGGACATCTTGTATTTAAAGCCCTTACATATTGTTCCTACAAATATATTGCTACAGTAAAAATGAAATGTAATAAGTTTACTCAATAAAATGTTTTTTTCCTGTACATTCTTTTGTGTATGTTTTTTTTCTGTATTTAATGCTACATATATTACATCACTTATAATTAACAGTTATGTATCAGCAAATATAGCAATAATATACAGATGATTTTTGTCTTAAATATTTTACCATTTTCCTACCAAATATAACTCCATATTTTTTTGTATTCACGCGTTACCTGAGCATACCAGTCTTAGCCTAATAATATACACTGGATGACAGCTTCAACCTGCAAGTACTGTACAGATAGCCACTTTACAAATGGAACTAATTCCAAGCTCTCCTCTTTGTCTTTCTTACATTTAGTCTTTTCATTTTCTTTCAAATGCCACTGACTCCTTTTTTGTTTTTAACTGCAGGCTCTAAATATGTTTCTTTTTAAAATATAACATATTAAGAGCTTAGAGAGGTGAACCGTACACAATATATTAAGAACATAAAAAAGTAAAAAAATGTACAATCTCATGCTGTATATTTACAAATATTATCGAAATAATAGATTTTGTCTTTCTCCTATCCTTATATTTCAATCTAAAGCTTTTAATGTACGGTTTTATAAAATAATACATTCAACTTTTCTAGAGCTTGCAAAACTGTGTTCTTGTTTTCCCCTCTTCCTATAAGAAACAAAAACCTAACCAAAACAAAAAATTCACCCTGTAAATAATCCAAGAGTCGATTTCTCTAACGCGTTAGAAGTAATTAGAGCTCTGCACTTAATGTGCAATAGATTCAATATTATCAAGTCAAGTGACAATCTGATGCTTAAAATAAGACTGCAGCAAGAGAGCATATTAAAGCATTCATCATCGTTAATCAAATGTGCTATTCTGTGATAACCTGTACCATTAGTAAGTAGGCTTCCTTTTATGTAAATAACATTATATACTTTTTAAACTGGTGGTTGGTAATTTAGGCAAAGAAAGAAAGAAAAATAAATCTAGGAAAAATATTGTATTTTCTGGAATCCACCACTTTGGAAAGATGTATATATTCTATAAAAGAACTGAAAATAAGTAGCACTCCAAAAATGGAAAATACCATACCATATGTGCAACATGAACATATATAAAGACTGCTTTACCTTCTATCATTTTGCATAAAAATATTTCTCTTCTGACATGTACAGCATCTGTTATGGGAACATTCAGCAATAGGCTATCTACAAGTGATTTGGATTTCTTACATTTCCCTCTCTTGTTCAGATTCACGGTTCAGAATCAGGTGTCTACATCACATTGTTACAGCCCTAGAGTACAGAATTAATATCTTTTCTATTATATATTTATATATATATATAATATACTTTTACTTCATAAAATAAGGAAATCTCAATTTCTTTTAAGACAGAGGCAATGAAGCAAATGGGAATTGCTGTGTGTTTAAAACCAAAAATAATATTAATAAGACAATCCCCAGTGCAAAAGAGACTGAACAAACTATATATATGGTTAATGGGGTTAGTGAGGAGGAGGGTTTTGGTCTTTAAGCTGGGGCTCTCTATTTAAATAGGTAGCCCAGTACACTAAATTAAAAATCCCAAAAAGCAATGGGAATGCTATTCTTGATAGTCGGTCAATTTTGCTGACGCTGTTAAAAGTTTTCTTGGGTTCTGGAGGTTTTGCGTCAGCTTTGACTTCTTTTGGCTCTATTGTTGCGCTTTTAGCAATGGTAGCTAGTCCAGGGTCCCTTGCGATATTAGGGGTGAAGCTAGTTGCTGTCGCTGGTGCTGTGAACGAGTTGTTTTTCATAATCAGAGGATCCTTTACTTTCTTTGGCTAGGAATGAGAAAACATAGACTTTAATCCAATACATCCATTCGACCATCCATTCAAATGCTTGGACGGCTCTGAGACATATGTATGCTTTAGGAATATGCAAAACATTCCTTTTGTTTTCCACATGGCTATTTCCATATTGTAAAAAAATAAACAATGAGATTGCATTTCCTGGCCATTTATGCACAAAAGCAGATGTGCACATTTAGGAAGGGCAAAATTTTCTGATATTTGTTTAAAAGTCATGGGGAACTTTAAATACACATGTGTTGATGGGAATGTATATATGTAGGTTGTTTTATATAGATAAGTTTGTTTTAACAGAAATTTGTCTTGTAAGCATGGGTGCATCCTTTCCCATAAAAATGAAAAGGCTCTTTGATAGAGTAGGATGTAGAAGAAGGGGATACCACTGTTTACACACTTCCCTGAGAGAAAATCAATTTAATTTAGTGGAATTTTATTTTGAATAGACATTCCTATGATAGCACAATTCCTATTATGCATGCCCCCCCCCATTTGAAATTCTACTTAGATTATATTGTTCACCTAATCTCCCATTCTATACATGTTGTTTTGCACAGCAGCTTCTGAGCTGCAGCAGCAGACTTTGTAGTAAAAGCATTGAATTATTATTATTATTATTATTATTATTATTATTATTATTATTATCAGTGCCTGTAAAAGCTCATAACAGTTCTTTGCTAGCCCAGTGCATTACATTACAGCACTGCATATGAGAGGGCTAGTAACTGGTTGGCAGCCATGTATAGAAATGGAGGCACTGTCACTTCTATGTTTGCCAAGTGCACCTGAGCACAGAGATGTGTGGCAGAACTACACACATTTATTTTAGAAAAGAACGGAACTCTAGATGAGAGAACTCCATTTTCTTCATTCATTTCAATCAAATGAATGGAAATCCAAATGAACGAGCTCCAAATGAAAAATCCATTAGTTTGCCATTAGTTCTATTCATTTAATTGAACTGGAAGCCTGGAAAGGCCTGTACAGACCATAGAGATGTCACATGTAGGAGAAAAGAGGCAGAGAGCAGTGAAACGGACAGAGGTGAATGCTGTCCAGTCTCTATCCAACCCCTTGCCTACTTATTTTTAAAAAAAACCTTTTGGCATCATCTCCAAGAAAGCCTCCAGCAACGTGCAGTCTTCTGCCAACATCGCAATTTTCTCCAGTGCTATTATTTTCAGACTCAAGGGTCTGGATGGCATGTGCATATACATCTCTTGATATCTTGTGATTTGATGTATCATCCCTTGGTGGCTCACTGCTGAATGTCCAAATTTTCTCAACTGAAAAGTCTTATTTTGACATGGCAACAAGGGTGATATGCAAGCTGTCTTTGAGGTGCTAAATTGATGTTAACTGTTTCACACATATATGCCATTGCTCAGCAATTCACATGCGTATGTGTGATTCGCTCTTAGCTGCAATCTGAAAAGGAGCTGCAGTAAATTCCATATTTCAATGCAGATATGAACTTTTTAAAAAAAATCTTAATGGGCTGCTGAATTTATAAAGAAGTTGCTTGTTAATGTTGAAAGGGAACTGCTAGCATCTGAGTTGTAACATCTTTGGGAGGAATTAATGATACTGGATTCCTTGTAACAGTCCTAATACAAGGGGGAGGGGCAGAGAGAGCAAATTGAACTCTGAGGGGCTTACATTTGAATGAGAATGTTTAGGACAGATTATCAAGTTCAAGCACTTTGGTTCTGTAGGATCATGTTTCCCATGCAATGCGTACAGTGGGTCATATGACAATGTATATTATTACCTTTTCGGGAACAACGCTCTTGCCATCCCATGCATAGCCTCTCTTTGTAAAGTAGTTCACTGTTGCAAATTCAATCAGTGCCGAGAAAACAAACGCATAACACACGGCTATGAACCAATCCATAGCAGTGGCATAAGCCACCTTGGGGAGAGAATTCCGTGCACTGATGCTCAGGGTGGTCATTGTCAGCACAGTTGTCACTCCTGCAAAGCAAAGCAAGAACATTTCAGAACTCATCCAATCGCCACCCTGTTGCCTACTCCCATCCACCTCACAACTGCAATATCGCTTTGAGTATATGCCATTGTAGAAGAGGAGGAGAAGAAGAGTTTGGATTTGATATCCCGCCTTTCACTCCCTTTAAGGAGTCTCAAAGTGGCTAACATTCTCCTTTCCCTTCCTCCCCCACAACAAACACTCTGTGAGGTGAGTGGGGCTGAGAGACTTCAGAGAAGTGTCACTGGCCCAAGGTCACCCAGCAGCTGCATGTGGAGGAGCAGAGACACGAACCCGGTTCCCCAGATTACGAGTCTACCACTCCTAACCACTACACCACACTGGCTCTCTCAACTGTAGTTAGTTACAGACGTCTTCAGGTTTGTTTAGCAATACCATGGTCCTTTTTGTAATGCAAACATTGGATTCACCAGCAGGAGCATCCCCTGACCAGAGATCCACTCGGGGTGTGCTCCAGCAAGCAGAGCTGCAGAGTGTGGCTTTTGTCTTCTACCCCTCTAGCACTCAATGCTACCTCTCACAGTGTCCCAGATGTTTGGAGGACCCTTTGGATGAATGTGAGAAGTGGCACTGGCAGCCACCAAGGGAGGAGGGATTGGCAAAAGTTGTTTCTCCCACTCTGCCTGGGGGATCTCTTCCCTGGATCAAAAAACTTGAGTCCGCCAAAGGAGAAGTCTGGACCAGATATAGATGTAGGAACAGATCAGTCAAGATCCAAAGTGCTACTTTAGAGTGCCCAAGGGCTTGTATGTTTGTGTGTGTGTGTAGGAGGCATTGCTGTGGGCAAATCCTAAATCCAAGCTCTCCTTGACACGTGGAAGGAGTTTCAGATACCTCACATCCTAGCTATAGATAAAACTTACTGAGTGACAGGCATTATTTTCATTCAAGTATTCTCCATTTTTATTGGATTTGAAGTTTGTTTTATGCCTGTTTTTACTGTTAATTGCTTTGTGATGTTTTATGGGAAAAGATTCATAAATGAAACGGATAGTATTGAACATGTGCAGGGTAGCTACTTTTATATATACCACACCATCTTATGCATGTTTACATCAAAGAAATTTCCACTGTGGGCAATGGTGCTTGCTTCCGGGCAAATGAACCCAGGATTGCAGCATTAGATGTTGCAGTAACATAGAATCACAGAGAGTTGGAAGTGACACGAAGGGTCATCTAGTCCAATCACCTGCAGTGCAATGCAGTCACCTGATTTATGGCAGTTCCCATGCTGTCTATCTTCCATAAATACTGATGATAGGAAATCATCAGGTTGCAGCTGGAGAAATCAAGTCATATCAGGATTGTCCCTGACTACTGGACAGGGTGAGGAAGTCCACATGAGAGGACAGAAGGTAACCCTATTTAGGTTTTAAAACAATTTGAAAACAGAACGCAGAAACAGTGGGAGTGGGATTGGGCACACCAGCTCTGCTGCTCTCTCACCCCCTGCCCCCCATCACCTCCCACAAATTTTGTGCCTCACAGGAGGGAGCCTCTTATACTCATGCAGGCTCACTGTGCAATGCTGACATCTGGAAAATCAGGGTTTTACATCATGTGGAGAAGCGTACTTGTCCCCACTCTCCTTTCCCTGTGGCCTGGATTACTATAATTCCTGAATAGGACTCTTGCTGTACCATTGAACTGGCAAAATGTCAGTTAATTGGATGATTGTGATGGTTTACCACTAGGGGATGCCATTTGGATTTTTCTGCCTGAGGCACCAAAAACATCTTGAGGCAATCCTGATTGGAATCACATCCCTCTTGGCATTTGAGGCAAATTACAGTTATGGCTATGCCTCAACTGGACGAGCCAGCTTAATGGTTTTCAGATGAAATGAATAGTCCTTTCCATTTGTCTTCTTGTTTCTGAGCCCTATCTCGCATGCTGCAGCAACATTTTCAAGCTGTTCTCCACAAGCTTAAAGACTAATGCTGATGAAATAAGAAAAATATTGCTAATGTTGATTAAATAACAGGGGAAATGCCACTGTGATCATATACTTTGCATTTTGAGTAGTGATGTTGCTCACCCGCCGCTGAGCAATTTTATTTTAACTAGCTGCTGAGCTTTTACTGAAAGTGAGAGGTCTGTATCTCTGTTGCATTGCTTACCGTTGCGTTAAATCACATATTCACCAGTTACCTTGACAACTGCAGACATTTCATGTATTAAATCTCTGCTGCAGTATATTTCCACTGTGTCAAGTGTTAGCCAAAACACAGAGCAATCAGAAATATCTTGCACTATCCATATTCAGATGCATTATTTATTGTCAGAGGGGGGAAATAATATGACCTTTCAATTATCAGTCATCCCTATTCTGAAATGTCTCCAACTGCATAATGATTTGTGTAGAAAAAACTGACTTTAAGGCTGTAGTCCTGTCCAGCACAATCCTATGAATGTCTGCTCAGGCCCGTTAAGTTGCTTATACTCTCATGTAAATGTGCATAGGATTGGAGCCTAAATCACAGAGAAGTAAATGGAATTTAAGCACCCTGGTCACTCACAGAATAATGAATCAAACTCTGCTGTTTGCTTCTGTGTGTTTACATTCATATGAAATATTTGGAGGTTTTCCTTTTCCATGATAGCTAAACATAAAGCTTTAGAAGGGAAAACCTAGTCAAATGCAATATATATAACCTCCCAGAATGAATTGAATTGCTTTGTGCAGCCTTCCTTAACTTGGTGTTTTGCACTGCCATTCCCACATACAGCAGACAATTGCATACAATTCTCATCTGGAGAGCATCCAGTTGAGAAAGGAGGCTTTGTGTCTGGAGCTACTGACAGTGTCTCATAGAATCCTTCATGGAAGCCCCATCACCAGTAATGGACCAAACCCAAAGAGCAATGCTGTGCATGCTAGTCCTACTCCTGCTGCAGCATCCCCTGTTGGCACCACTCCCACACTGCCCAGCCATACAGAGCTTGCCTGTTCAACAGGGAAGCCTGTTGAACAGACAGAAATTTTCAAGTGCTTAGGACCCTGATCACGCAGGATTGTGGAAGGCCTACCTACATTCAGCAGGCATCCCATCAGTGGATGAGTTGCTGGTGCCTGGAAAGCATGGGGCCCACTCTTTGTCCATGCAATATTTTGTGCATTGCACAATACAGCCATAGACTTCACAGTCCAGCATTTTATTGGTTTCTGTGGTCCTTGTCTTGCTATTGTCTAACACCATGATGTTGCCACAGAAGCCTGGAGATAAGAGGTGCTAAAACACTGGATGGGGGAAAATGTTCTCAATTATTCTGCTTATTACAAGACCAGAGCAGGCTGGTCCATTAGGGCAATTGAAGAGCTGTCCCACCAACCTCAGCCAGCCCCCAGCCAGCATGCCTTTTGCTAATAACTAATCAGGAAGTAGGAACACGGGTGGCACTGTGGGATAAACCACTGAGCCTAGGACTTGCCAATCAGAAGGTCGGCGGTTCGAATCCCCGCGACGGGGTGAGCTCCCGTTGCTCAGTCCCTGCTCCTGCCAATCTAGCAGTTCAAAAGCATGTCAAAGTGCAAGTAGATAAATAGGTACCGCTCCGGCGGGGAGGTAAACGGCGTTTCCGTGTGCTGCTCTGGTTTGCCAGAAGCGGCTTAGTCATGCTGGCCACATGACCCGGAAGCTGTACGCCAGCTCCCTTGGCCAATAAAGCGAGATGAGCGCCACAACCCCAGAGCCGGCCACAACTGGACCTAATGGTCAGGCGTCCCTTTACCTTTAACTTCGCCCTTACCAGTCAAACTGAGCACCAGTCACCAGTGTACAATACACTTACCAAACACAGTTCTTGCTGGAACAGATTCTCTGTTGAGCCAAAAGGATACCTGGGATAGAATCACTGTCATAATGCAGGGCAGGTATGTTTGAATGACAAAGTAACCAATCTTTCTCTTCAAATGGAAATGGGTCATCATCACAACATACTCTCCTGAATGGGAGGGGGGAAACCCAAGAATGAAACGTCAATGAAATTCCTATGGGACAACATGCTTCAAATTCACCGAACAGAAATCATGCAGAAATTAGTATACTTTTTGTGCGTGGGATATGTTGTTTATTGTTTTTGCAACAGCTAGTCAAGAAATTCAGGAAAGGTTAAGAATTCCAGGCTTAGAATTTTGGAAGTGGAAGTGTTCTCCCCCCCCCAAAAAAAAATCATCTAAGAGGCTTTATCAGTAAGATACATCATGCCAAATGATTTAAAGCTGCACTTTCCATCATCTTAAAATTCCATTTGGATAGATTTTGCCAGTGACCCCTTATTTCTTGTTTTTCTCCTTCTCCTGATAGGGATAAGCTCAGCAGAAGCATCTTGCTATCTGGACATCTTCTGGAGAGTATCTGCTCTTTGCTTATGGGATATCGTGGCTTGGATTGCATAGATCAGTTTTCTGCTACCTTTGGATCACCAAGCTGAATACGGCTCATCTGCCCTGGTTGGCAGTGTTGTCCCAACAGCAGCAAAAATGCAGCTTCTTGTTTTTGTTGCATTTCTAGGACTGCAAAAATAAGGGGAGGTCATCATGTATCTGGGATGGTCACTATTCATAGCTGGTAGATTGGGTTCACCTTGGTCATCTCAAGTTGTGCAACCCTGGCATAGATTGACATTTGAGGGGTTTGACTGGGCTGACTTTGTTTTAGGAGTGGTGATTTTCCAAATGTCCTTCAGACCCCTCCTATATCTGGGTTTTATAAATTAGTTTCCTGGCTTAGCTTTCCTCTTTTAAAAAGGGCAAAATGTTCAGTGAAAACCGTGGTGGTGTCTGATAACTATTTAATGGCCCTTGTGAAATGGTGTTTTCCAGAAATTAAGCAAGTGCCTCCTTTTTAATCTCATCATTTGTGACAGTTAGTTGAAAATTTAATATCTGGAAAAGATCAAATTCCTTAGGGTGTCTAATAATGTGGTATTATATTCGGCACAGAGAGAACGGAAACAAAACAAATGTCAGCAGAGAAAAGAAATGAGAAGGTCTGAAATCAAAGGAAATCATCTCCTCAAACCAGAAATGATGCATAAAATAGTTCTAGATCTTTTTGATCAGGTGCCCCCAATCATGTCCCAATGTGAAATGGAGGATGGTGTATATGTGTCCCACTCTCTATAAGTAAATATAAGCCAATACTTAGGGGCAAACAGCCAGTTTAATGGGGACTAGTGCATGGTGTGTGGGAATGCTCATACAGATGTGAAACAGATGTGCAAAGAGTGTTTTCTAGGCAATTCCTACCCATCTTACTCCAAAATATATGCCAGAAGCAAAAACACTTAAGGTGTTTAATATTACCAAGATCTGAAGTTGCACAGCAGCACTCTTTCTTTACTTAGTCTAGCAAAGTATAAATTAATTTGCAAGGATGCAGAATTGATGGGGGCAAGGGGAGAGCAAACTGCTGGAATGCACTGATTTTAGGGATTCTCACCTATTCATAAAAATATTTGTTAAGTAGGTTTCGCACAAATACTTCCTCAAAATGTTGCCCAAAAAATGATCTAGGGAGCACTGGAAGGCTTTGCTTCAGTGAAAGGCTTGTGAATCCAGGATTGTTTAGTGTATTAGAAAAAGACAATTTAAGAAAGAAAATGATATTGATTTATATAATATATTATCTACATGGTGAGGGGGTCACTTCAGGAAGCATGAATCTGTCTGTTTCAGATCATGTTACTTTTGCATGTTACCAATCATTCCATTCACCATGATTCCATGTTAATCTGCCATTTTGAAATTCATCTCAAAATATGTCTTTTAATTAAATGCAATTAGCTGTGAATTATCATTTCAAAATATGTATTTATTTCATATTATATGTAAATGAATATTTTGATATGTTTAAACCACTGAGAATATTTGGAATGTTGCAAAATATGGCGGATAGCTAAAATTCTGTGTTACAGATTAACCAGAGAGGTGTGGGTCAGGTCATTTTATATAAAAAAATCATCAAGAATCTCTGAGGTATTTCAGTGAAATTGATTGACAACAAGGTGAGCAAGATAATTAATTCATGGAATTTATTCACTGCTGAAGACACTGCAATGGCCTCTAGGTGAAGTGGCACAAAAGGTAAATGTGTTCTCTCTCCTACGTAGAATTTTGAAAAGGCAAAATATCTGCCTTTGACCTTTCTTTTGTTATGTAAGTGCCAGGGTAAATCACATGATTTAAAAGGTGGGCCTTCATTAATCCTTTCGTTTCCCTCCCCAACATATATTTTAATGGTCATAGTTCACTCTTCAATTTCTCTGAGTCTGGTTTGGAATGGGGTTTTTTTGTTTTTTTTTAAATGACTCATCTACTGTGTCTGCATATGTAGATAGATGGATACTGTGCTTTTCCTGGGGGGGTACGCAGGGGTACGCATACCCCTAAATATTTTGTGAATCTAAGTTTGGCCTCATTGAGGGGCAGTATTTCAATATGAGTAGGAAAATGAGAGTACCTCTAAACATCTTTTTTTAGGAAAAAAAGCACTGGATAGATGATAGATAGATAGATAGATAGATGATAGATAGATAGATAGATAGATAGATAGATAGATAGATAGATAGATATAGATAGATGATAGATAGATAGATATACCGGTACTCTCTAGTTCACTACTTCCAACACAGACTCAAGTTTATCAAGCAGAGGTCTCCTAGACCCTCGTCCTTCATACCTCCGATTTAAAATATTAAAATAACTGAACCTGAGATCTTATGCACTCTTTCACTGCATAATTTCCCCCCAGGATATCCCTCCAGGGTTATGCATATGTTTATGTATCTAGTTATCAGGGAGGGAGAGAACAGTTTGCAAGCTTAGCTTTTTCTCGTTCCTCCATTGGATGTATCTGTTTAGCAGTGATGTGGCAACATTTCAGGTGAGGGCCTCTCCAACCTTTCAAAAGGGTCCAGTCTCCACTGTGCAGTGTTGTAAACTTAGCTTGCTTTCTTCTTTACTGGATAAGTTCCTTTCATATTGTTTATTCCTTGATGCAAGTTCCTATCCCGCTTTGTTTTGTTTTTACTTGTCTGTGCAAACATCTTGTGCAGAACTTGGCGCTAATCATAAATAATAGTGATTAATGTCTTTTAAGCCATTATGCTAATTTTGTTTTGATATCTTTGCAAATTGGAATCCCTTATTTTTTCTGCCTGAACTGCCTCGTTCCTGACAGCATTGAGAAGATGATGTGAACAGTGACTCGAATTTTAACTATGCTCTTTCCATTAAGACTACATTTCTGTAGGGAACGCAAATAGCAGGATGGGTAAATGATCTTTCATATCCTGGCTTCTTTGGATGGAAATAAAGGTTTGTTTTGCACATTCCTGAAGATGCAACCAGTCAGGCTGTATTTCTGATACAGCTCAGCACTCTCCAAGATGCTTATTTACTTCATGATTGACATGGAAAAGTATGCTTGTGTGGGAGGCAATATATTACAGTGGCTGGAACCTCAGATTCAGCTCTGTAAAATAGAAATAGCTGCTTTCTTAATGGGATAATTTGGTAGGTTTCATTGACCATTCAGTCTGAGACCAATGAGGGCCTTTCTTGAAGTCCACTCCCATTGGGTTTTGTTAATATGGCTTATTATTATTATTATTATTATTATGAGGAGGAGGAGGAGGAGGAGGAGAAACGGCAAAATAAAACTAATTTTGGTAGTTTTGTTAACCCAGTGTTTGAACAGTTGTATGCATGCCAGGCAGCTTATAGAATGTCATGGACACTGAGCTCTGTTTGTTTATATGCTTGAGCTTCACAGGCAGTGTGATTTATTTTCCCAGAAAATGGTAACACTCAAGCTTATGAACAAATGGTGCTCAATTTTAACAGCAAAAGGAGTAGGTGGGTGACAGGAACTGAATCTTCTCCCAGCTGTCACTTATTATCCCACAACCCATTTCCCACAACTTTTGCACAGCTAAAACATCCAAGGGAATGGACAACAAAAATTAAAAACTATAAACATTTCAAAAATAACAATTTAAGAAAACCCAAAAGAGAGCAGCAAGTAAAATCAAGATGGGGGGTTTGTCAAAATGCCTCCCGGAACGAAAGAAAGTTTTCTGCTTCCTTCTGGGATGGGATATTCTACCATTTCAGAACCACAACATAAAATCCTTTCAAGTGTCCTAACAGACCACACCTCAGATGCATGTGAAACATGCGAGTGGAACTCAGGGAATGAAAGTCATAGGTAAAATTATACATTATGTGAAAAGAACTGTCCTGGATCACAGTTAGTCACTTGGGCATGTATGCTGCCTGGGTTCTTTAACACCAAAAAAAAATGTCCAGAATATTCCACAGAACTCCCCATATACTTCAGTCATCAGTTGGAGCACTGCTTACAGTGCTGGCTTTGTCTGAAGGAAGGTTGAGTACCTCAAAAGACAGGGCATTTTTGGTGGTTATGCCTTTACTGTGGGCCTCCCTCCCCGCAGACTACCATATTTTGATATGGATTCTGAGGTGTTTTTTTCTGTGATTGTTGTTATTTACATTTATTCATTGCTCACTATATAAAATGTCTCAAAATGACTTACAATTGTAAAAAAAAAAAAGCATACACAGAAAAGTCTTTAAAACAAACATCAAAAGATATAAAGCAGAAATATTTACTAAAAGTGTTCATCCTGCAATATCATTAAAAGGCTAAATCCTGCCCCACTCTATGAAAACATGAACCCCAAAACAGGCAGAGTTACCATATGATTCCGATCAAGAATAAAAGTTTCAGTGTAAGTTTTGA
The DNA here is from genome assembly GCF_964106645.2 of Podarcis pityusensis. Classification (NCBI taxonomy): domain Eukaryota; kingdom Metazoa; phylum Chordata; class Lepidosauria; order Squamata; family Lacertidae; genus Podarcis; species Podarcis pityusensis. The sequence goes on along the minus strand of NC_138029.1, from coordinate 45,744,524 downwards.
TAGCTTTAGGTAGTTAGATTACTGCTGCTTGCTGGTGGTGCAAAATATTTTCTATTTCCACTACCAAATAATTTCAGTTGTATTGTTTTTATTCTTTTGTGGCCTGACTAGAGCGTTTTGAAGAGCATATGGCAGAGGACAAATTTAAAATAAATTATAAAAATACATCTCATGAGATATGTCATTATTTTATGCAGCATTCCTGACATTAATAATACTCTTGCTGATCTGGCTTAGTAGAGAGAGAGACCATATTTATCACCCACCTGTACTGGACTGCACAATTCCAGAATCTACGGTTTGTCCCATGAGATCATATTGATTCAACCGAGAGCCATCTTCAGCTACTACAACAGACCTTGCTGGTTCCCGTGTCCATTCGTACATCACCTCTGATTTCGTATAAGCATCTAATTAGAGGAGGGGAAAGTCATTTCCAAAGACGGCTCAAAAAAGTAATAATTGGCTACTCGGTTTCTCATCACATCATTCACTTTCCTGTCCCTCTTGTCAACAAGACTGCCTTTTCTCCCAACAGTTTATTTTATTTTGCAGCAACAGCAATCCAATGAAGACCGTGGCAGAAGTGAGTTTGCCGAACTTTTTCTTTCTGTTATCCAAATGCACACCATGAAATGGCAGTAATATTGAGAGGTGTATTTTAAGAATATTTTATATGAAGGCATATGCCGCATTTCTGAAAGTCTTACCAAGTGTATCAACCCAAAAAGCACAAGTAAAGGCCGGGGAGTTTTCTCTCGCGTTTGCCTGACTGATGGTGTGGAAGCATCTACCACAATATCCTGACTTTGGTCCAAATGTCTGACTCCATCACTCTTGAACCCACTTATACTTTGCCTTCTGTCTACCATGTACATCCCCCAGGATGACTTGTGCAATTTCAATTAAGACCCAAAACAGTCTGCTTCCAGCCACTTCAGATTTTAGATTTAGATCCCTGAAACTGCTTGAGCAGTAGAATTATCTGAGTTTAAAGCATTTGGCAAGAACCCCAATGCCTTTCTTTTTCCCTTATCAGGTTTCTGTTGTAGTTTAAATAAGTTTCACCTTTTTAATTCCCAAGGAAATCTTCCTAATGAGTCCCTGCTTTAAACCGCGGTAGCACAAAGTTTGGAAACTATCCATCACTCCTTTCTGCACACTTGGTAAATGCAAGACACTTTAGTCCATAGTAAGTCATTCTGTTTTAGTACCCAATAGGGAGAAATTATAGAGCTAGTATGCTGACCTCCATAATAGATCAAGGTACTAAATATCAGGAAAATACGGCATTTATAGTGGAAAAAGAATTTATAATTGATGGAGCAAGTTGTATTATCTTGACACCCCAATGTGCTAATGCTGCTGGTGCAATGATAGGGTTCACCAGCACTGAAGAAGGTCAGTTTGTAAACAGAACTTCTTCTAATACTACAGGCAGAAGATATTCAGAGCTGTGACCACTCCCAAACTCATCTTTTGGATGAGAAGCTGACACCGGGTATGGAAAAAGCTGGCTTTTCCCCAAGATAGCAGCTGAAGGAGTGACTACTATATTTCAGATCAGTAGTAGTCACCCGGTTTTCCCAAGTTGGGAATCCATTATGTTGGGAGGCAATTTGATGCAAAATATTCCTCCTGATGGTCTCTCTCACTTCATGGGATCCTACACAATTATTTTCAAAATAGCTTGGGCAGAGACATGAAATAGTAATACTGGGAATCATTGCTTGGTGGGCATTGGCAAGGGCCTGTGTTGATGTCTAGATCTTTAGGTCAACAAGTGAACTTCAAATGGCCATCACTTCATTAGACTGAGCAGTCTCTTTGCTATATATGGTAGCCAGACCCTTTGTGGTATTTTGTGAGGTTCCTAACACTCCTTTACAATTCCCATGATCCTTTTGGGAATGATTAACTGGGACATCTATGAGTTAAAATCCAACTGAAATGCATATGATGTTTGTAAGTACATCCTGCTCTTTCAATGGAACTTGTATACCAATGGATTAAACACTTATTTGCATTAATTTTCAATTTAAAACAGGATTGCTCCCATTTGGAGGATCCACATTTTCTCTGTATAAATTGCTGAAGTTCCTCTTTCCCTCGTAAAATGTAGCTGCCGTCAAGCAGAAATAGGAACTATCTATATGCTGTGCTATCACAGTGCTTTGTATAAAGCTGGAGCGGAGCCATTTCCTTCTTTGGCTAAGGCCTATGCCAGACCGGATTACATTTATTCATGTAGAAAATCTTCATTTAAAAAATAAAAATGCAGTGATTGGAAAATGTGTGTACACACATACAGTTCCAGGCTTTTAAGTCTCCTGTTCTGACTGTTAAGTGGCCTGTGGAAAGGAAGGATGGGGGGGAATGATTGTTAAAGTCAACTTACAGCTTCCAAATTTCAAAGGGCAAGCATGTGCATCCATGGGAAAGTCTTCTAAATGCATTGGACATTCTGCTCTCACTGTGAGTCTAAAAGGGGTCACAGGTAATAGTACAGATTTAGGAGCAAAAAGAGGCTTTAATATAAATTATAATAAAAGATATGTATTCCAGCACAGTTTGGTTAATGTAGTATATCAAATTATCATTTGCATGAGCTTCCTTAAGAACACTTGCTCTCTTGGCTTAAAAAAAGCGTTTTTCACTTCTGCTCACCCTTCTATTGTCACCTTGCAAGTATCCTTATCAATAGCAGTAATGTTTTGTGCTATGTTATTGCTAGGATCTTTGTAGTTTTCAGTTTGCTCTGCCGGCCACACTGAAGGGTTCAACGTTTGAACTAGAATAGTGGATAGAATACTCAATTTATCAATAAATAAAACTCAGTAGTCACCGGTTATTTTTGCTTTCGAGGCCAGCTCCAACACCCTTACTCCAGTGCTCATTTCAGTAGGACTACGCAGGAAAAAATGAAGTTGCATTGTGCAAGTCTAGCATGCAATAGCAAAGCTAGATTTCTGCTAGCTCTCTTGGTCTCCTTCTCCTTTTTTTTATTGCTCAGGCTTGCTCGTCATCATTACATTCAGAACAGAGCAGTGCTGAAGGTACACATTTCTGAAAGTCAGAAATATACCATTTGTTAACTACATTTATACCCCTCCATTCATTGAAGGAGCGTAAGATGATGTACCTGGTTGTAGCCACCCATGTAACAACTCCAGGTTCATGAAGGAACGGAGATTTGAACCTGGCTCTTCTCCATCCTAGTCAGACACTCTAACCACTACACTAGGCTGATTTTCAGGAGAATTCCCAGCCCTTTTGTAAAAGAGTTCCTTGTACTTTTATGCTCTTCCTCTTTTTCTGTTCCAGAACACAAGCTTTTACTGGGGTCTGTCAAGCAGACCAGAAATGCCTATGCTCCTTCTGAAGAGCAAAATCAGCTCTGGATCTTGTAAAAGGAGCAAAACAATATCCCATTCTTCCCATCTCATTAGTGTGCTTGGCTTGCCAAGTGAGACAAACCCCTACTTGTCATGTACAGGATGCTACTTTAATGCCATGGAGGAAACGACTGTTTTCGCTGCAGCAGCTACAGCTCATCCATAAGACTGGACTGTAAGAGCCTAATCTCCAAACTTGTTAAAGTGAAATATGAAGCCTTTTCAGTATCCCAAAGAATTAAGTGGAACTTAAGTAAGCTTAAAGGTCATAAAGTGAAAAGAGAAGCTCAGAAGAGAAGAAAAATTGATACCGAAAACAGTTACGTTCAGTGTATCCTTAATGTATTCTTTTCAGAATGTATACATCATTTCAAGATCTAGAATTCTAAAATAAGTGGCTTTCTTTCTTTTTTTTTAAAAAAAGAGGAATATAGAAATAACTTGTTCATTAAGAATGATAAATTATACAACACGTTTTTCATAAAAGGAGAAGATGCCATGTTACAGTTCTTACCTCATTGTATAGAGCAGTGTCCCATCTTCCGTAATGCGCAAGAGTTTGTTAGGCATAGTCATGTTGTGAGCTACTGATTTCTTTCCATTGTGGAAAAAAGTATCTGGTGTCCATATTTTGCTGGCCATTAAATTATTAAGTCGGAGGACTTGCATGGGTCCTTTGAACTTCAGTCTTTCATCCCTCCAGCTTTGCCGGAAAAATACATCTATTGTGTATTCCTAAAAATTGGACAATGGGGAGTTTTGAAAATAGTACAGTTTGGCAATAGGACTACTGAATAGGAAGAAGCTTCCAGAACAAGGCAGAGCTTTTTTTATATCATGCTCTCTGCTATACTGGCAAAGAATATATGAAACCCAAAACTGACTTTGAAAGGGTGTTACTCATCCAGTCTTCTGCATCTGGGCCTTTACATATGCAATATGGACAGACCTTACAGACTACCACAGAACAGTGAGATTACTTCCTCAGAGAAGTTTCATATCAAAATTCAAGTATGCAACAGCAGCCACAACAGGGAATTCCCATGGGGAAAATGGAAGACCAGGACCTTGCTCTCTCATTCCTTGGAAACTCCTTCTCTTCACCTGAAGCTATAATAGGTTTTGGATCTTTGGAACAAACAGTACAGTCCTATACATGTCTACTCAGAAGTAAGCCTTATTGAATTAAGGGGTGAAGAACCTAAGGCTCTCCAGATGCTGTTAGACTCCAACTCCCATCAGCCCCAGCCAGCATAATCAATAGTAAGGGATGATGGGAATTATAGTCCAGCAACATCTAGAGGCCTATACATCCCAAAGGTAATTTGCTATGCCACACACATTCTGCTTCCACAAATTGCCATTCACTCATATCCACAACCAAATATAATGACAGTGCTGCAACCTGGACACAAACACAGAGCTCACTTTCATTCTGCTTCTTTCACAGAAAGTATTCTCTGCACCATGGGAATATATAAATAAATTATCAAATGATAAACTCCAGATATGTGTTATTTCACTCATGCACACTCTTCCTCCAGGCTGATCAGAGCAGATTGCACATGGTTCCTAAGCAGCTTCTCACTCAGACATCGTATAAGGCCAGACCTTCTCTGATTCAGCTGTAAAATGACCACGTGTCCGTATAACATTTCTTCAGAGGCTGCCTTAGGTTCAAAAGGCCTCCACAAGTAGATGAAGTACATGAAACTGCAGTCTCTGGGCAGCAGACACCAGGATGACTATTATTTTCTCAGTTCTCTACCAACCCTCCAATGCACCAGTTACTTTGAGAACTTTAAAGTACCCTCAGTGGGGTTTCAATTCTCTAGCTAGAAATGCAACTGTTTTTCATAAACTGTTTTTAAGGGGTAACATCCTAAGTCAAGAAGAAAAATGGAACCTGTGCTCATCTTCCCAACCCTAAAAAAGGTTACGATGACTTGATTGTAAAGAGAGAGTATCATAGAATAAGCATTAACTGTGGTGCATGTTACAGGAGACACTGATCCTCAATGGAGGACAGTCTCACTACTATAGAAGACCATTAATGAAAGTGAACAATAGCTATGCCACAACATTAGCTGTGTGCAAAGCACTTGTGAGATGAAGCAGGAATAAGGCCACTTTCCTAGTCCTGCCCTCACTGTTGGATTAGCTCTGCCCCCAAAATCTGCACTGATCACAGGGATCTGTGATAAGAAACAGCTATGGGTAAGATACCAATACTCAATATAGAGTCATCGACGACAAGACTAGCCCAGGGATGTAGTGTCGGAGCGGCTCCAGGTGTGTGGCTCTGTTCTTGATTCAGCTCATAGTGTCACGCAAGTAATGTGTGATCAGGCTATACTCATCATCATTCCTCAGTGCATCTGAGGTCAATGCACTAGACACTGGAACTGTATAGTCCACTTGAACTGAGATCTATGCACATAGGCCCTGATGGGGCATCCAGTGTGTGCTTTAGATGTGCATGGTTTGGAGGAAAGTTCTTCCTATGATCTTGCGAAACCAAGTAATCATAATAGAAGAAGAAGAAGAGAAGAGTTTGGATTTGATATCCCGCCTTTCACTCCCTTTAAGGAGTCTCAAAGCGGCTAACATTCTCCTTTCCCTTCCTCCCCCACAACAAACACTCTGTGAGGTGAGTGGGGCTGAGAGACTTCAAAGAAGTGTGACTGGCCCAAGGTCACCCAGCAGCTGCATGTGGAGGAGCGGAGACACAAACCCGGTTCCCCAGATTACGAGTCTACCGCTCTTAACCACTGCACCACACTGGCTCTCATAACAATTGTGGTTGTCACTCCACAAAGAACTTTTCCAATAATATTCATGGCCCATATATTTCAAGATTCCTGAAGGGAGTATTCTGGAATTGGTTCTGCAAAAGTATTTGCAGCTCCCATCCCAAAAGAAATTGACTTTGCATTTCATATGTCTTTTTCAAAAGATATCCATTATATGATTTACAGATAATAAACCGCATCTACCTGAAAAATCGGTAGACCACTACAATCAAGGGTATGAAAAAGTCTTGCTTTGACCTCTTAAATCCTTTTAGTTTTATTAAATTATGTCATAATTTGGCATGTTTGCTAATCAATAGCCAGTGTTAGGGAATATCTCTTTGAAAAGGCTACATCTTTGTGGCTTACCACAAGTTGCTTAGGTACAAAATGGATAATGAAATCCCGCAAATGCATTTATTATAGGTTTTTATTTTGACTTTACCACTTTATATGTAGTAAAGTGGGTGGTCAGGCTTTTAACGACTTGAGTAGTCATGCTTGACATCATCCTTACAACAATGACAACCACAAAAACCTGCAGTTCAATTACCCATTCTTTAGGTGAGGTATGTGTGTTATATGTGTCCTCAGTAACTGTGCTGAGGATGGCCTGAACAATCAGACAAGATATAATTTACTATCATAATTTACTGTCATCTGCATTGCCCTAAACTGGTTCGCTGGATGTCTCTTAATCATGTATTCTGCACCACATGCTTCAAGTAATCAATTTGCATAGTAACATGCTTTATCACAGGGAATGCTTCCTTCCCAGTTGCTGATGCTTCCCCATATTGGAAAAACTGCTACAAACATTTCAAACAAATTGAACTATCAAACTGGGGGTGGCACTTGAGGTGAATATTTAAGTGCCCTGAAATCAGTCAAGGTGAAAGACTCGGAAAACTGGTCTAGAAGCAGAAAGCAGACAGGGCGAAACTGAGAGAAGATAGGATGGCACTTACCATATCATGGTCTGAAACAGGCCCAAAGCTGGTGACGAAGATGTCGGTCTTCACTGCAGTTACACGCTCTGATGAAGCAGGAAATTAGGATAGTGAGTGCTTATCAATAGCTTTCATTAGATCCCAAACCAGAAGCTGTTATCCAAACAAAGAACGCATTGACTTTTAGAAGCTCTGAAATAGGAGGAGGGGCTTAGCTCAATGGTAGAAAGCATGCTTTGCTTGCGGAAGGTCTCAATTTTTGGCATCTCCTCTTCCATCTGAAACACTGGGTCACTCGTACTAATCAGTGCAGACAATACTGAGCTGGATGGAGCAAAGGTCTGACTCATTATAAGGCAGTTTCCTATATTCAAAATTGGGCCATAACATGAACTTAGTCATTTTGGCCCAGATCCACAAAACCATCAGTATGCTGTTGCTTACAAATTATTTTCATCCCCAGCAGACTGATCAGGCACCTGATTGGCCTTCCTGGCTACAGTGAGATGATAGATTGTATTTCTATGTTGAGGTGTTCTATGCTGAGACACCTAGGTTGTGGAACTCTTTCCCTATTTATAATACACAAGCACCATCAATGATTTTGCTTCGATTGCCTGATGAAGTACTTTCTGTTTATATGGGCCTTTTCTGATGCATATCCTTTTGTCATTGTGCGCCACTATCCAGATAAGTACTATTCTATTTGTTTTATGGATGTGTTCTATTCACTGCCTAGGCACTTCATTTATTTTTGCAGTCTATGAGCCTTTAAAATAAAGAAATAAATTTAAATTACTGTAATTACTCTGAAATGTGCGTGTATTCATATAAATTAGCATATGCGCATTTTATTCAAACATGTGTCCTTTTTGTGACACCTAAGTGGCCACCACAGACACATTCCTCTTTTATAAATCCATGGGTGAACACATGTGCACTGTTACAGGCTGGTTTAGGCAGGTCTGTGCTTCCACCTCGAGTGAGACTCGAGGTGAGTTCAACACTGCCATTTACTCTGCACTCCCACCACAGATTTGGTGTTAGCCACAGTCCATATCTATCCTGTTGTTTCTTTTGAAATACTGTGATTGATGGATCCCACTCCCACTCCCCGCAAAAACAACAACAACTAGTTTTGATCTGAATTGAGAAGAAGAATGAGAAGCAATGAGCACATGTCAGGGACTGGCTGAACACTGAGGAGTGGCGGCTGGATACTGATAAATGGGCACCAGGAGAAGCGGGGTTGGAGATTGACTTGGAATAAGAGACCAGTGAACTAGGGGAACCTGTAACAGCCTGGAGATAAGAGTCACAGGCAGGAGAAGCTGCAGGATTGGAGAGTAAAGAACAGGTACCGGGTGGAGGAGACAGATAGGTCAGGCTGGGGTAAAAGCCAAGGGTTTTCACACCTCCTCCTCCTCCTGCCCCCACCTCTTCCACTTTTGCCCAGGACTAGAAGAGAATTGAAAATGGAGGAGCAGAAGGTATTGCACACAGCTCGAATAAGGGAGATACATAAACTGCAGTTGAGGGTGGGGCCTCTCTGTTGCCTCATAGGGTGCACACCTAGGAGTAGCTGAGAGATATAGGACATGCCTTCCCCTAACTTACAAGTGTACCTCTTACAATAAAGAGTTAATTTCTCACTCTGGACATTCTGCTCAATATCAACTCATGTTTTCCTGGGAAGTAAAGAATAATATTGTAGTATTCCAGCTGTGGTTGCTTAGTCACACAGTGACTTTTGAGGGCTATTTTTGACTGCTCTTAGGACTGACAACCATACAAATGATATTGAAGAGGCAGTTAGACAGCGAGTGTTCCTAATTAGTCCTCCAGCAAAATGGATGTGGCCTAGTCAAACCTGCTTCCAAGAGAATATTAATTGCCTTAGAGAAAGGTGCGGATTTTCTTGACGCCTAATTGGGTTGGAGCTTAATCCTAAAGAGGGTCATAGTGAGAATTAACCTCAAAGCGCTGAAAGTGAAAGGTTACTCTTGGTCCCCAAAGAAATATTCATCTTGAAAAATGAGTCTTCATTTCTTGGTGGAGCAAACTGCTTGGGAACTGAAGGCTGTGTTCTCATCTAAAAGAGCAAATTAGATTTAATGTTTTTCCTTAGGTCGACTAAGGGACAGTATATGTTACACACAAATAGGTTCAGTGCAAACTCTGAAAACCTATTTTCCAGGAAAATCTGTGTTGGGTTGGGATGAACTGAAATGGAGAAGGGAGAAGGGTGAAGGGAGCAGATAGGAGAGGAGAGGATTCCTCTTAATGCTTAACTTAATGCTTAATGCCTTGGTTCCTGAAGGCTGCAGCCCTATATACATTTCCTGGTAGTAAATCCCACTGAGCTCAATGGGACTTCTGAGTAGGCATTCCTAGGATTGTGATAGATGTAGCTTTTCCGGTGAAACAGGCTGCCTGGGTTTATTTTTATCAATTTGTTTAGTTCTCAGACTTTATATACCTCTTAGCATTGCATCTCATAGGCTTAACTGGCAGGTCCTATTGAATTCAATGCAATTAAATTAGCTTAAATTCCTATATTTTAATATGTGTGCTCAGAGTGCCTGACTTCCCCAAGTGATTTTGAATGATGATCAATGTCAGGATAAACGAACATGGTGCCCTCCAGGTGTTGGATAACAACTTACACCATTCCTTGCCATTGGCCATATATTGGTTGGGGCTGATGGTAGCTGATATCCACAATATTTAGAGGCCACCACTTTGGCTAACCTGGCCTAGGTAAAAGATGAATGAGTGCTGGTGCTCAGTGCTTTTCAGCAGCTATGACCATGCAAAAAGCCCAAAGCAATTACAATATGTCGTGTTCTGACCTTACCCAGAGTCCTCTCGTCCCAAATTGCATCATTTATGTCATCAGTCATGTTACGTGACATATTTTTTTTTTGTGAAACTCTACCTGAATAACTAGCTTTCTCTGAGTAGATTCTGTGGGGTTTTTTTAAATAATGATGATGATGATGATAATGTTAATTTCTGCACGCTGAGAAGGGAACTGCCCTTTCATAGATTCGTGTTTTTCAAAAAGACATGCATGTGCTTGTTTACCACTTTTGCAATTAGATGATTCAGCTGTGCTTTGTTACATGCTCCAAAAATAATGACTCATTCTTACATAGGACACTTTAGAGCAAGTGACTCACAGACTTGGGGTATTACTTCACCATGGAAGATAACCATCTCTTCTTTTACCATTATTAGTTTGAGCGTTTACACCCACCATCTAGATGGAATTGTGTTCCTTTGGACTACAAAACCTGGTGCCAACCTGGACTCAAAGCCGCCTCAGGCGTCCTTGTGGATGACCTTTTATGAAAAGGACAGAGGGAGTGCAATTCTGTTCTGTTTTCATTTCATCCTCAAAAATGCATTGGGGGGCAAGGGAACTAAGAAGAGGTTGTGGGCTAAGGTCTTCAGCACTCAATGTAAGCCATAAAGAAAGGAGTTAACAGAAATTCTAACATAAAAGGCCTACTTTTTCAAAATACTCAGAATTGTGTGTGTGTGTGTGTGTGTTAGCAGAAGTATAACTGGAGCATTTGCCCATTTTCGGCTCACAAGTTTGTAAACAGAGTAGGATTGTGCCTCATCTCTATGTGTACCCTGAATAATGAGGTAAATCAGGGTGATTTAGGATAGTCACATTACCTCCCCCCCCCCCAGTTGAATCACTCTATTAACAAGCATGTGTTAAAGGCTAATAGGGGGCTGTCCAACCTTGCAAGCAGCTCTGTTGCATTAATTTCTCCATAAAGTTAAATGCACGACTGCAGCCATCCTTTTCTGAGAAGCAAAACCAAGCTGACTAGGGAAATGCCCAAAGCTTGAAAGGGAAGGGGGTGCAAAGGAGAAATGCAAAGGTGGGGGCCTTTTTTTAGGATGGACAGGTCTAGGTTTTAATCACAGCAAGTTCCCCCCCCCCCCCAATGTGCTCCAATGACAGTGATTTGAGGGCAGGATGTTGGAGTCAACAAATGGGCCATCACTCTCAATTCATAAGGGAAACACTCAGGGCAGGGGAAGACATCACAGTCTCTTTTGGGATGTAGAAAACAACTAGAACATATTATTTTAAAATAATGACCAACTACATAGAATCAACAACCAAAGCGTTTTAGCTGATCTAATATATGAAGCCAATATATGTCCCGTATGAACCGTAAAAAGGAAGAATAAAACATGATCAGGTGGGAACAGGCTAGTCTGGCTGCTTCGACATTATTATACTAACGTCACTGGATACAGTGGAAGATTCATAGTTTCTTGTGTGACTAAAGATGAATAGCCACCCATTGAAATGCATGAGCTTAACAATTCTTGTTGGATTTATTTGCGTGAGGGTTTGTAGACTTGGTTGGAATGCTTTCCAGTGACCAAGGCTCCAACCAGATGTTAAGACTTGTAGCACTGGCTTACTTTGAGTAAGGTGAATTAACTATTAGTAGTACTGCGGCATAAAATATGATGCTTTATTTACTGCAGGGATTTTGCAAACATCATAGCTGAAAGACGCACTCGTACAAATATATAGCTTCAGAACATTATGGTTGGATGTTTCTCTGGCACTTTGAAGGCATCTGGATGTTGGAAGGTGAAATGCAATAATGGTATCACTTTTACCCATTAGCATACTAGTTGACATAGGTCTGTGTTCTGCTAAACATCTCAGGATAACTTCCTTACCATCTTTAATTGATGGACAATCAATCGATACAAGTGATATACTGTTACTTATGCCACTAATCTAAATGTCAATAAGTGCCATTATCTCTGTTTAAAAATAAAGCTGTTGCACAGTGGTGAGTTGGTCTTGCCAAAGAATCTAATCTTCATCCTATCTCCTCAATCTTTACTTGAGCTATTTAAGTTTTCTATTTTGGAGCACTTGTTTAAGGATAAATAATAACTCAGAGATGGAAGGTGTTCATTCTAGTCTACAAATACATGCTGTTTACTTAAAAGGTTGGGGGGGGGGGGGCTTGGTTGCCTAAAAGATAATTATTGGACCTAGCTATCCAAACTGCTGGATTCTATTTGAACAAGAGCATACAAATTCAGTTCCGTATGAAAATAGAATTTGAATTGGATCAAGGGTCAAAACTCCACTGAGTGTATCATTGCACCTGTAATAGGAATTGTCTTCCAAAAAACCCCCACACATATATAGAGCTATATATTTGAAACTCTATAGAGCCTTGACTAATCCATCTCCATCTCATGCTGGCCAAGGAAAACGGGAATAGAATATATTTATACTGCAATCTTCAGAAGCCATGCTGCCAAGAGAAGGGATAAGAATGTTTGTTCATCGTGTGTGTCTTCCTACCAAAGGATGCAGCACCTGCAGCTACCTGATTTTGAGAAGCCTAAACGATAGGGGTGTCAGAGAACTCTGCAAACTTCAGATCTGGGGGATCCAGCTCCCCTCCCACCCCCCACCCAAACACATCAGTTTGGGGGCAGACCCAAACGGTCTTGGGTGTTGTCTGCAATGAGCTTGGATTGTGGCCGTAGACATCTCCAGGCTCTATATCATTTTGAAAATGTGGTTAAAGTCATGATTTTATGTTATTTTATCTTTATCCACATAAATAATGCTGTTTTAAAGATTGCACCTTTGTCAGATATCCTACAAGGCACAGTTGACTCTCACCAGTTGCACTGCAACAGTTTTTTTAGCTGTTAATGGCTACCAACCCAATGGCTATAGTACAGCCAGTGATGTGGTCGCAATGTACACACAGGCCCTGAAAATGTCTTCCATACCACAGAGTTCCTGGGTTTTATAGATAATACTTTTTCAGAAGCCGTTCCTTTGAATCGGTAGTAACAGTTTTATTAGACAGGCACCAGTAAAATGTGCTGTTTCTCAACGTTACATGCTTGATGACTTGATTCAAATGTTTTACTGACAAATCCCAGAACTTTCTCTATCAGAAAAGAAACGAGTTCACACTGGGGACATAGTTAAGGGCCATGTTAACACACTACTACAAACTACCACTGTTGTAGGCTATGCCAATGCAGATGTTGAAAATGGGGCCACTGATCTGTGCTATGGCTTGTCATGATTATACGTGATCAAGAATTAAATCAATTTTCAAAATCTAATTAGTTCTTTTTCTCTTGGTCTCTTGGCTATATGCAGGAGTTAAACCTTGTGTCTTGGTGTGGGGGGGAAGAGGTGGTCAGAAGAAAAAAGGCACTTTAATGCAGAAAGTATTTCAGAATAAAGGAGATGCAACTAGCGACTGGCACTGCATAGATAATCTACCTGGATTCATCCTGCTTCCGTCCAGTTCACAGGTTATGGGTGGCATTCCCAAGCCTCCCTTTAATCCCCACTCACAGCAGCTTGAATACCCCTGAATCATTTTTAATAATTGATTTAAATTGCATCAAATTATCCCTTTGCCTAATCAGAAAAGGCACTACCACTAATTCATGTATTCTTAAATGAGATCCATCCAGCTTTACTTGTATAGTATGTTCGGCGAGAACCATTACGGTTGACTAAAACCTACTATTGTATTAATCAAGGATCAAGAAATATTTATTTCTGGGCTAATCCTTGAGTTTACATGAAAGCAGAGGAAATAGCAGCACAGGAAGCAAGCAGAATGATTCCTCATTTATATATATATATATATATATATATATATATATATATTCCAAAATTAAATTCAACGTCCTCAGTGCAGAACAATCCATTATTTTCTTCAGTTCTTCATAATCTATGAACAATATATACTCAACAAAGCCAAAGTTTAAAGACAATCATTGCTAAATTCAATGCCATTATAATAAAGACTTTATTCAGCATCTACAGGGGAATCTGATAAAAGTAACAGATAACAGATAACCGGGGTGGGGAGTGGGGGAGGCACTGAATAACTGTTTAGATGATAGATTGTGCATGTTTGTGTTTTGTGTGTGGCAAATGAATGCTTCTTTGAGGGTTGTTGAAATTAAATATGACAAGTGGAAAAACATTCCATTTTCTATGCAACGTACATACCTGATAGCTGAACATTTTTTCATCACTTTATGCTTAGTAGATGGTTTGGGATCAAAAGAAATGATATGTGCACAGATGAGAGAACTATACATACAGCTGATTTTTCTTTTTTCTTTTAGCTTTCTGTTTTTGCTGCAGCAATTCCAGCTGCTGAAGAGGCAAGGTACCATCTGATTCAAGCTAACATGCCAGGTTGAATCCAGACATCCTTTGCATGAATACAAGGTTTCCTTCTGTTTCCGTACAAAGGGGCTGAGACTCAGCAGAGGCTCCCGCTGGATGAAACAAGGGGGAGTGAAGTTCTGCTGATTCCCTCTGCAAACCCACCCCCCACTCTGCTTCCCATACTGTTCTAGAGAGGATCTAACCCTCCAAAGCAGCTTCTCAGAGGGCATGGGATGGAGTCTTCAGGAGAAAAGAGGAGTCAGCAAAAATTGCCTCCCATCCTTCCTCCAGAGATAGAGCCCTATGAGTGGGTTTTCATTTTTGGTTATGGATCTAAGCCATTGTCTCTATGACACCAAGGACTTCTGAAGGAGAAATAGAAGTCAAAGCTCTGCTCAGTTCTCTGACACATCCACACACATGTGTTCTTTGGATCCCGGTAATTATCTTAATGGTCGTGTCCTTAGAAGTTCATAAGATTTTGAAAGTTATTTGACAAATATTAGATACAAGTTGATGCATCAAATAAAAAACCATTAGGAACAACACTGAGCGTACTATATCTTGAGTACCTAGACATGTCACCAGCACATCTTATGCTGCCCCTTCCTCTTGTAGCCCCCTGTTCACACCCACCCATACCCAAAAAGAGTGTTCCTGGATGTTGACTCTCTGGAGCAGTCTTTGCTGTAATGTGAGGAACTACAATCAGAAGTAGAAATTGGGACAGTCACCCACATAAATTGTGGTAGACTGCAGCATTGGAGAACTCTTAAGAAGAAAATATTTTTGAATACATTCTAAAAAATCATGGAGCAGCATTATATGTTAACAATACAAGAAATACAGTCGACTCACACTTCCTCTGTTTGCAGAGATTGGTAAGTTTAAAAATGCTCTATTTTGCCATATATATATTTTAATTGTGATGTGATTATTTTCCTAATTATGTCACAGTTCATATTTCACATTTTCAGGATTGTGTAAAAAGGCTGATTTTGGCTCTGAAGTCAACTGTTAGAACTGATCAGCCAGTCCTTAAATCAATATGGCCCACTTCTGCCAACAGGGTTAGCGTCTCTATCACAAAACACATTTATATGATAGTATGCCCCATTGTCATTAGTGGGAATCACTAACAAACAAATATGATCACCACTGCTACCTTCAATCTAACTGAGTTCAATCTGGGAGCAAAGTATAAATCTGATTTAATGGGAATGATTTGGTCTTTAAAGATTTAATACAGCATCAGTCATGGAAGATGAGACTTTCATTTACTTGGGTTCAGATATTTACTGCCCAACCCAATGGATGCTTACCCAGAAGTGAATCCCATTATATTCAATGGGATTTGCTCTTAAGTAAATGTGCCTAGATTTGTGACCTTAATCAATGTTATGAGAGTATCCGGGGGCGGGGAGGGGGAACGGACATTTTGGCCGCATATTAAGAAGAGTTTATATGACAACAAGAGAGGATTTAGCAAGGGAATGCTATTGGATGGATCAGTTTTCAATACCTCTTTGTTAATTTTATCAGTTTACAAACATATAAGGTAATATGATTACATTTTCAAAGAGCAAAAGGAACAATCATTTTAGGCAATTTTGTTCGTAAAGTCAATCGAGAAAGTACAATAACACACACCTCCCAATCCGGGTCTCAGGCGGTTATCGTAACCATCAAGCAAGCGGTCCAGAATTCGAGTGAATATTGTTGTGTTGTCCTTAATTTCATCTTGTAAGGAAGTTGACTGTCCATAGCTAGGGAGGAAAACACTGCTGTTAACATTATAAACCATTAATCCACCAACAAACCTACAAAATCATAATTCTGAAATCTGCTTAATCTTGCTTATACTGATTTATAGATGCAAAATCTCTTCCATCATGCCAGATTGTAGTAGCATTATAGGATACTTTCTCCTGCATGCTTTCTTTTTAAAGAATGCATAGTCATTGGACAGCTTAGAGCAATGCACAGGGATGCCTAGAAATGGATAATAAATGAGACAAAAGAGGCCCTACAACAAAATGTTGTGATGTGGGGTGCTTCTGTTCAAGGTTTCAGACCCTTTATTCCATTCATTGTCCTCCCACTGCGACAGTTTCCCTCTTCCCTCTGCCCTGCAATAGTAACTCACCAACTCACCACCACTGAGCATGGGGGGAGGGCAGGCTCACACATTTGTGCCTGATCCCTGTTATATTACATTCTTTAATTTCTCTTTAATGTCTATGACATTAAAGCTCTCTCTTCCATCCCTGGAGACATTTTAAAATAACTTCTCAGTTTGAACCAGGAAGATACAGATATAGACATATTCCCTTGCTCACTCGCTCAACTGTCTATTCCTCTCTCTCATGCAGTAACTCAACCTTTAGTTCCTGGCTGGGGGGGGGGTGTCCTGCAAAAATTTAGTACCCGCGGAACCTCACGGTTGCCCAAAGTTTGCCATTACTTCTCTTTTGTGCAGTGGTGTTGGTGCAGCAGCAGCTTTGGCTATATACTGTATGCTTCAGTATATAAAAGTACAGGGAGACTCCAATTGGTATCAACTGATCCTTTATTTTTTATGCTGTTTTATGCATTATTTCTACTTTCCAGTCTACAGATTTATGAGTGTAAAATAGTATGTTTTCCTTAAATCCCCTCCCCCAAAAAATCAGTTTATGAAAGCTTACCTTAAAAGAAGTACCCATAAATCATCTAAATATGCTAACAGAAGTAAACTGCAATCCTAACCCCACTAATCTGGGATTCAGCACCATTGTACTCAATGGTGCTTCCTTATGAGTAGACTTGGTATGGATTGCACTGGGAGCTAATAATCAACAACCCGTTACTAAACATTTTCCCTGAGAAATACGTGGCAGTGGTTTCAACAAAGTATGTTTCGAATTGCGGCCAATGATATCTCCATGTAGCACAGCCTTGTTTGCATCCCGGTAAACTGGTTGGCACCATCATAAAAGGTGTAGTCATTTCTATTTTTTCTGTATTAAAATGCAAACCCATTTACACCTTCTAAATTTTCTTGACGTCTTTGCTTTTGTTTTAGGAAAATAAACCTGGAGGCATACCTAAATCGTTGCTTAGCAAACAGGAAATTACATTTTGAGATAGCAGGGACGTTTCCCCTTCTCTCTCCTAGATTTCATACCTCCTGCCCAAATGATAAATAAACATCTGCACCCAATATACCTGACAGCAGAGCTATTCAGGCATCCTGGCAATTGCAGGGATATGGCTTTATGGTTCATGCAGCAGGTCTTTAGATCCAGCTGCTGAAATTAGCTACAAATATCAACTGGAAAGCTAATGCGTTAGCATGGTAGTACAGCTCCCTTTTTACCAGAATGCAGTTTTGATATATATAAATGCTGGTAGCAGTTGGTTTCCATGGATTTGCCACGGCCACGAGCTAAGTTCTGTCCTCTTCTTCAAACACCTGAAGTTCTTGTCATTAAGAAAGTGCTCCCCTTTCTGCACTTTCAAGTACAAGCCATACTGTTTTCTCCTAATCATCTATCATGGTTGTCTAAGAGCCAAATCTTGGAGTCCTTCTTCTGCCCTTTAACTGGGAAAGATCCTATTTGCAAAGTGGGCCATTTGCCAGTGTAAACTCAGCAGGACTTAGCCCTTGAACCCCAAGCTACTTTCCTCTTGATCACTTTGTCACATACATTATTACTGAATCAGCCTTCTTTGGGTATCTGATGTGAGGTAATGAACAAAAGTATTTGCTCCAAAAAGTCCTCTGGACCGTACCTCTTCATGAATGTTAACAAAGGGGATAAATGTTTTATAAGGTACAATTATACTGATCATCTTTTCCCATAAACTGTCATTGAGGTGGGCGATATGCAATATTAAGCTAGTGTTACTCTTCCTAAATGTGAATATGAGATTTTTGTACAACTAACAAGCAGAAATATGGAAAAGAGCTAGTTTGTAGTACCTTTTTATGAGCGGGAAAACTCAGCTATAGCTCCCCCCCTCCCGCCCCCAATAAAATATTTCAAATTGAAACAGTGTTCCTTCAAACTACCGGTTAAAAATGCACATAAACAAACACAGAGTGTGTTTAATTACAATTAATTTGATTCTGTATGAGAAATGTTGCTGTTGTTGTTGCTTGCTGCTGCTGTTAGAATATACTGCCCTATACCCGCAGGTCTCAGGGCAGTTCATAGGATAAAATCAGAATATAAAACCACAAAGTACATAATCAGCTCACTAGAGGTGTAATATAATTCCTATCCTAAGTACACCTTTGCAAACTGATGGATGTTTATTAAATTCCCTGTTATTATTTTTAAACATCAGAGGGGGGGAATTTTCATTGCTTTTCTTTTTTTGCTACTCATAAGGAATAAGAGTGTACTACCCTATATGGTTTGTTAAGGGCCACCTGCCACATTCCAGATAAGACGGGTCTCTGCATTGCCTTCATACGCTAACTGCATCTTTTCTGTAGCATCTGAAGGTCATTTGCACTTTTGGAGACACAATATAAACACGTCCCCAAGAGCTGTATCTGGTAAAGACTTCCTGACACGTGTTTGCCATGTGGTTTTCAGACGTACCAAAGCCTTTCAAGTACAATGTGGTCAAACTCCTGCAGAAATGCAGTGGCCCATTTTTTCCTTGGAAGTGGAAGCAAGAAGTGTCCTGATGCCTAATTATTGTACTACATTTTCCATAATCAGCATGATCTTCAGTGTGTTTCTCCTGGTCACGTGCCATTAATCTAAATGCCAACACAATTCTCTGAAGAAAGGCCAGATGGACATGACTCTTAGGAACCAAGCTGCTCTTCAGTGCCTATCTCAGGATGAAGGTGGGTAAGAGCAATGGGCAAAATCCGAAATGTAAAGGCCTCGTTATGTCCCATTGAAACCAATGGGGTTTATGTGAACAGTGATCGGCTTAAGCAACATTAATTTCAATGGGCAATCCAGTTGGTGTGCTTTACTACACAGCCCTATATATGTCCGTTCAGAAACGGGTCCTACTGAGTTCAGTGGACCACCCTCCCAGGAAATTGGGTATAGAACTGCAGCCGTAGTATGCTTAATTATATTCTAGAATTTGTTCATCATTGAAAATGTACTGATAAATGCATGCATATGTTTATGAGAGATAAAGATCAAAGTGGCATACTACTGGCAACATTGTGAAGATACAATTGATAATGCCTATTTCCTGAACGTGATGCTTTTAAAGACATCAACTTAGAAGTCTTGCTATTTTTTTCAGATAAACACTCCGCTGAGCAGATGTCTCCTTCTGAATAGGCCTCTATATAATGCGAACACAAGCCCCTTTCTCCACCATCATAAAACAAAATATTAGAAATGTGAAATTTCCAGTGTTTCCTACCATTTCTCTTTGACACAATCCACCAGTCCTTCTTCTTTTTCTTTTTTTTTAAAAAAAGCCCAACCTCTCACAAGCATTGGCAATGCCATTTATAAATACAGCTGTTGGATTACAAATTTGTGACCCTGCCTTCCATTTGGCTGGCCCTCTTTGTGTTATTGATCTCTAAACAGCCATAAGACAAACCTGTGCAAGGATTTTATCTATGAAATTAAGGGGGGGGGCGTTCAGTGTATTTTGAACATCTTGAAGGAAAATGTCAGTGACTGTGTTTGTGGTTCCATACTAAACAACTGTATAATAAAACACTGTGCACTGACTCCATCTACAGGTCATTATAATAGTGACACCTCATAAAATTTTTCAAAAGCAGGCAAATGCATCTTGATTCCCAATTCCAAATCCACAATTCCAGTGAAACATACACATCAGCACATGACAAAGAGAAAATGACAAAACAGAGAAAGATATCCACGGGTCAAAGTTCTCCTGTTCCCCTTTCCTTTAGGAAACCAGTGTTTTTGTTCCTTCGTCACTCATCAGCTGTGCGAAATAGAGCTGTACACATCTTTTGCTTCTATATTTATTTTATTGTCCTGTTCTTTTAGAATAAATGCTGAAGCTAAATTTGAAAATCCTCTGCCCCCAACTCATTACACAAACACACATTTACACCGTTATCTGAGAATGATTTATATAATGCTGCTGAATAAAGGGAAGGGAGTTATGGGGAATAATTCTGTACCTATAATTCGTTATCCAGAATGAAAACATATTTCCAATGATATATTCAGTATATGCATTATTGATAGAGGTGATTCTTATATGTACATTTCAAAGTCTAAGAATTCTCCCCATCCCCCATTCAGTATGTTTGAAGTGTATTTCACATTCTATTGATGTTAGTGACCAATAATGCATTTCCCGTGTCTAATCATGCAGTTAGCTTGCATCCTTCTCATGCATGGTGTCAAACCATACCCAAAATTTCAAATCCACAACTACAATATTTAGGCAAAATTGTTCACATTTTTTAAACCCAATGCATTTTAGCAGCACAAACCTATGAACCTCTACTCAGAAGTTAATCCTATTGAGTTCAATGGAACTCACTTCCAGAAAGTGGAGATGGGCTCAAACTCAGTATTATAGAGCAACTACTTAACAAGTAAGGTCCAGTCCTAGAGTCTGCAGTCCTGCTAATTTCAGTGAAAACAGACAATGGAGAAATCTCTGTATAAATTGCTAAAACAAAGCTGTGGTTTCCCTTCTGCGCAGAATAAATGGTTGCAAAAATTATCTGTGCAAAGGCCTATCTAATTTTAGCTGCATTTAAATCATTAATCTAACCTTAGGGTGGGTAAAGTAGTCTTGCTGAACTCTTTTTTGAAGAGCAATTGCATTAAAAGATGTTATGCAAACAAACTGTAGTTTTCTTTCAATCTTCTCGTATTTTGACTTAGCTGGGATTTGAGCAGGATTAACTTCCCCCACATACAATTAGTAGTAGCCCAGTACATGTGCTGCTTCTTTCTTATTCTTCTGATGCAACCAATAGAAAAAGAGTTCCATACTTATATTAATGAATGTTTTTTTAAAAAAATAAACTCTTTCCCCACCTTTGTCCAGTTAGTGTGCTCATAAGGAGAACCCAGGCCCAAAGGCGGTCACAGAGAAGATGCATCCTCTTCATGGTAGATTACAGATGTTCAGCTGAAAACAAAATAAAAACACAAGTCAACATTTCTTACTTGGGAAAAATGCTTGAAAACACAACAGGTCTACAAGAACTTTGGATGGATCGCCTTGAAGTCAAGCAGTGATATCACAATGGTGCACCATTTAGAGAAAAAGAAAATGGCCCCATCCATAGTACATCTAATAATTTCTAGACACTCTAGAGGCTGGGTTCTTCATTTAGTTCCATCTGATCAACCTGGTGCTTAAAGTGCTCTGGCACTCAAAAAAAAAAAAGGATTCTCATTAAGTTCTACCACTTTTGAGTGCTGTATCTGTGATTCTTTTTGCTGGCAACATAAAAAAACCAGAAAGAATTTAAATATTCTTTTAGTTTTAATGAGTGAGAAAGTGTCCCTTGACTGTCTCATTCAGTGCTGAGGGAAAGGGTGTCCCCTGAGGTCATGGAGATTCACAGGAGGTCCTGCGGTGAGAACTTTCTTCTGGAGGGATCTCCATGCCTGCCTTCTTTGCTACCAAGCAATTTTAGCAGCAGCATAATGTATTTTTCCCCAGGATTGCATTGCTGGCCATGCACATTGATGCTTCCATCAATCTAAAGGGCATGCACCATAATCAAATCATGTGCTGATGACTGCATGCATATTGTCTTCTCCAAAATCTCTCTCGCTCTCTGTTGTTGTTGTTGTTGTTAGGACACCCATGTTACAAAAGTCTCCATTCACCCCCCCACCTCACGACTAAGCCCAACCCAATTTCAATTAATGTGCAAAGAGAGAGTCTGCCCCACTTCTTCTGTTCCCCCATCCACCCCAGTCTCAAACTATAGATTATATTTCTGGAAGCAGCCTGGTCTGTTTAGGCAAATACTGTTGCTGCCTTCCTCTTAGTCTGTGTCTAGTGCTGGAATACACTTCACTTGCATTGTTCTTACCCAAGATTTTTCTCCTCTCCTCTCCTCTCCTGCACTTGGACTGACTAGACTATTGGAAAGCAATGGAACCGAGGAGCCGAATTTCAGGCAACACGACCCTATCAACACAAGACGGCATGGAGAGGAGAGGCAGCGTAACAGAAGAGCTGTGTTTGGCGCGTGAGGAAAGCTGAAAGCTAAACGGCGAGGAAGGGTGCAATAGATGGGGGGGGCCCTCTCCAAATGGACAGTCGTGGCAAGGCAGTGACAGAGAGAGACCCTCACGGCAGGAGGATGCTTAGAGAATCGCTCTGCTCCCCCTGCAAAAACGAGGGTGGCATCTCCAGTCTCCAGGTGAAACAAAACGAATGAAATCCACCCAGAGCATCGTCTCCCTTTCAGCAATAACTTTTGCACTCTTCCTCAGCCCGAGCAATCTTGCAAATGCCAGCCGGTGTCAATTCGCTTCCCTCGCCCTCCGACCCCCCCCCCCCACGCAGTAAATAAATAAAGGCATCGATAAAGAAAGTCACCAAATCATTAGAAATAATTGCCTGTGGATGCAGCCTGTGGAAAGGGGACACACACACCCCAAGTGCCAAAAGAGAAAAATGCCTTCTCTTCCTCCCATTCACTCCCCATTTCTCTCCTCTTTCTCCCCCTCCCCTTCCCACCACCATTATTTTTTTCTCTTTTAATAGTTCAAAATGAAAGAGCAAAAGCATGGGGGGGGGGGAGAGATACCCCCATACCCGGTCTTCCATGTTAGGCACATCCGTTAAAACCCACATCCAATAATACCGAGAGGCATTTTCCGGAAGACCTCGGCTCCGCGGTCTTGCCTGCTTCTCTAATGCCTGTGGTGGAGACTTGTGGTGTGTGGGGATTGTTGTGGGGGCTTTTCCCCCCCTTGCCGGTATAGCAACTTTATATCCTCCCTCCCTCTCTCCGGGAGAAAGCCACCCTCCTCACCACCCTCCCCACCACCTGCAAAATGCAAGCCATTCTTGTTGCTGTTTTGCTAGCAGATCGCTTCCCAATGATCTCTCTCTCCCCCCACCCCCATCTCCATCGCCTCTCCTTTCCCCCCCTCCACAAACCCGCTTATCAATTGCCCATCGATCGCTGCGGAATTTCAACCTGGGTAGGGGGTGGGGTGGGGTGGGTGGGGGGAGACGAGGGGGAGAGAGGGAGAGATCCGCGAATCGTGCCCACCAGGTACCTGCTAGGAGAGCAGCCAGCGCAGCCAGTCCCCTCCATCCACGGAATGCTCTTCCCGGGAAAAGCAGGCGGGTGGGGAGGGGGGGCAGCTAACGGAGCTGCTCAGCAGATGCTCAGGCAAAAGGGAAGAAAGGCACCGTTACCTGGAGACCCCACCGAGGTGCTGGCAAAGTCCGGGAGAATCGCCTGGGAGAATCGCCCAAGATGCCGCGGCTGCTGCTGCTGGCAGGGGAGAGGGCGCCTGGGAGCCGCGAAGAACCGGCTGCTCCGCTCACTCATTTAGGCGCTCTCAGCCATCATGGACTCTGCCGCCGCCGCCGCCGCCGCTGTTGCTGCTGCCGCCGCCGCCGCCGCTTTGCTCTCCGATTTCCAACACCCAAATTCCCTTTTCCGGGGATCCAGATCGCAGCTCTACAACAAAAAGCGTTGCTCTTTACCAAGACAGTAGTAGTACGTCCCGGGGTAAACCGGATGTGAAATAGGCTGTGACTTCATGCCAGGCAGATTTTATTTTAGAAAGGAAGGTGGTACCAAGCTCTCAGCTAGAGACCAATCCGCCCATTTTTATTTTTTTTAATATGCAGCACAGTTTAACTTCCAGCTCTCTCGCTCTCGCTCTCTCTCTCGCTCTCTAATCCCTTTCTCTCTGACTGCACACTCAAATCCTTTCTACAATCTGCAGCGCGATTATTATTATTATTGGGGGTGGGGGTGGTTGGAGGGAGGAGGGAGGGGGGATATTTTTAGGACCGGAGGGAGGGGGTGGGAGAGCGACGCTTTGCAAGCTCCGGACAAGATGCAATTGACCAAGCAGTCTATTTTGAAAGCCGGTGCGGTTTATTAAATAAATAATTTTTTTCAAAGTTTTTTTTTAAAAATAAAAAATAAAAAAAATCACCCACCCTCTCCGATCTGCCTTTCTTGTTATTCAGTCTTTTGATCAAATATTCAGTCGGTTCATACATATGAATGAAGGGGAAGTGGGGATCGTTAAAAGATGCCTCTCCCTCTCGTTCCTGTGCATACCCATCGCCTGTATATTATTAGGAAGGCTGGACAGAGCGATCTTATATATATAGCCAGAGATGGGATGTGTTGCTAACTGAAGGAAGGAAGCACGTAGAAAAAGAAGCCGCCCAAGCCGGGTTTCTCGGCACACCTTGAGGCAACTGATAATTGGGAGGCGACATATTTGTCTAAAGTGATCTTTCTTGGGATGACAAGGCGAAGCGGAGCTTTAAAGGCGATAGGTTGTTATTATTATTATTATTATCATCCCGCCACGTTTGGACAGTTCAGCGTGTGCGTGCATAAGAGTGAGTGTGAGTGTGAGTGTGTGTGCCTACGCGCATGCCAGTCCTGTTTCTGAATGAACAATTTACTTGCCTTTGCCAAATGATGCAGGAAAGCGATTCTTTAATATCACTTTGAATAAAAGTCCCCTCTCCTGCCAAACAGGCTTTCAATGTCATTGCCTGTTCAAGGATGCATCTGTCACTGCCCAGCAGAATAATAACATCAGGTGGCCAATAAGACACAGTAATACCCTATTAAATACTGGTCCTTTCTCTGGGCTCACGCACGCTTTCCCATAGATATATCACCCCTTTTTCCTCCCCCCTCCTTTCCCTTACTACCCAGCTGTGGTATTCAGCGCCAGATTTTATGAATGGATATATGTTTCTAGAAGCAAGGTACAACAGATGTAATGCAGTCGAAGGACATTGCTCAACAGCCCTCACTTTCAAGACCGGTGGGAGCTCTCCATGGTACTGGAAATCCTAAATGGCAACGCTAATAGTAGTAAACTGCAAGCAGGAAGTCCTAACGTTTGGGAACATGGTCCACAGAGTAGCGTTCTTGTATGCTATACTGCAAAACCATTCTGCCATGCTGGTCTTTGCTTTTCTTGTGGTGGCTTATCATGTGAGCATGACATCCCTTAACAGTTTATTATGGGCGGAGATGGCGGGATGCCCCTGAAATGAATTTGATACTGATGTGTGACAATATTGAAATGCATCTGTGTGAGAGAGCAAAAAAGTCATATAGATTGCCCCTTCAGGAAGTTTGTTTGCCATTTGATAGAGACTACAATGTGGGAATCAGAGTAATCTGGTACACCATCTAAAACTGTGAGTTTCAGATTGAGTTGATTGGGCACAGATAGCCATGAAAAACAAACACGAGTACCTCATTAATTATGAAGGTTTTTTGTTTTGTTTTGTTTTTAAAAATGGCACTTCCCTTTTAAGACACAAGAAAGTGGGAACCCAACCTTTCTCACTGAAAATTCCATTTCCCCATCCAGAGAGTTAGTAAAGGTAAAGGTACCCCTGCCTGTACGGGCCAGTCGTGTCCGACTCTAGGGTTGTGCGCCCATCTCACTTAAGAGGCCGGGGGCCAGCGCTGTCCGGAGACACTTCCAGGTCACGTGGCCAGTGTGACGAAGCTGCTCTGACGAGCCAGCACCAGCGCAGCACACGGAAACGCCGTTTACTTTCCCGCTATAAAGCGGTACCTATTTATCTACTTGCACTTAAGGGTGCTTTCGAACTGCTAGGTGGGCAGGAGCTGGGACCGAAAGACGGGAGCTCACCCCGCCGCAGGGATTCGAACCGCTGACCATACGATCGGCAAGTCCTAGGCACTGAGGTTTTACCCACAGCGCCACCCGCGTCCCATCCAGAGAGTTAGTCACTGGCTATCTCCCCATTGATTTCCATGGAACTGAAGGAAGATACGCAGGCACTAAGTTCAGTAGGACCTACACCTAAGAATGCATCATAGAAATGCAGCTTTGCTTTCTCTCTGAATTGGACCTCACATATATTTACACTAAACACCCACATTTGACACTTTAGTGTGTCTTGGCTAATTACCAAGTATGTACGGATTTTCAAGCTATCTCATAACAAGGAGCCCATTGTACATTGTATTTAGCCCATATTTATGAACATGGACACACAGCATGAAAATATATGCAGTGAGATGAAAACACATATTGTCATGTTGTGAAGAAAATATAATCTTTTTTAAAAAAACAAAAAACAACCTGCCTGTGCATACATAAGAAGAGTATATGGCACCCTATTGCTAGGGATTAAAAAGGAAAATCAACCATCATATGGGCCTTTTTCTTTTCTGTACTTCATCTATCAAGCTTGATATAAATTGACCTGTGGTCCAGGCATGCATGTTCTGCATGCACACCCACTTGATTTTTTTTCTCCCCCCCCCCCCCCATGTTGTATTTCAAGCAGCTAATTTCGAAACTCCTTCAATGTGCATCCAGTTGAGGACGTCTCCAATTTTATCGCACTCTAAGAGCACGCACATCAAATGTCCACACTGCTTTTTGTTTCAAATGTGGGAGGTGGGTTCAGTATGGTAAGGGTATTCTGTGAGGCCAGCTACTTGAAACATAATTCTGAAAAACAATTCAGGAATGCATGCATCACCCATTTGAACATGAGCTTTACATACCTATAAAATTAATGCCCAGTTGCATATATCTCCTCAGTGTCTCAGTGTTGGTCTCTTGGTGGTGACCTTTTCAAAATACCAAACATGTGCAGCCTAAATACACAAGGTGGATTTTTCATTAACTGCTTGCCCAATGTGGAGATCTCTTCCTCCAGAAGTCTAAGATATAGCTCTCTATTTGCTTATAGCGACAATGAATAAGGATGGATAAGGATGGATAAGGATGACATTCTTGTAGCTCTAGCTTCAAGCTACCATAGTCTTAAAATTAAAAATGTTAGTTTGATATTTCATGTAACCTGAAACGGTGAGAGTAGGTTTACAATGTACTTTCTTTGCATCACATTTTTCTGACTGAATTAGGGCTTCAGTTGTGCAGTCTTGGTTGTTTCTTGGTTTGTTTATGTAAAAAATAGTATGTACAATTATTTGAAAGTAAATCCTGAATTACTGAATTAAGTGGACCTAACCACAGAGCCTAGGACTTGCCGATCAGAAGGTCGGCAATTTGAATTCCCGCAATGAGGTGAGCTCCCGTTGCTCGGTCCCTGCTCCTGCTAACCTAGCAGTTCAAAAGCATGTCAAGTGCAAGTAGATAAATAGGTACCACTCCGGCGGGAAGGTAAACAGCATTTCCATGCGCAGCTCTGGTTCTCCAGAAGCAGCTTAGTCATGCTGTCCACATGACCCAAAAGCTGTACGCCGGCTCCCTCGGCCAGTAAAGTGAGATGAGTGCCGCAACCCCAGAGTCATCTGCGACTGGACTTAATGGTCGGGGTCCCTTTACTTTTAACATATGAGCAAACAAGCATATGATTGCCTGATACCCCCCCCCCAAAAAACCCCTCTCTTTACTAGTAGTCACCAGTTCATTCCAGGTGCTGGTGTCTAGATTATGTTGTTTTGCTTTGTTTATTTTGATATTGGAGCAGGAGAACACCACAAGAAATCATTTCTAAAGAGGTCAATAATAGCATAGTTTCAGGAAATTAAACATTCTCTGTACTACTGAATTAATGTCTAATTCACACACACACACACACACACACACACACAAACTTTGGTAATTCTGCCATAGACTTCAAAAGCACATGGCTAGCACTCACAGTGAGTGGCAAATGTTATGTAGTCTATATGTAGCCATCATGTAACACCCCATTACCTTATTCCAACATAAATGAGATTTTCTGGAAAGCATTGCAACTCTTAGTTAAACATACAAATACTGCAGAAATAGAAGCTTGGGGATTAGGCTGGAGAACTCTTTTTTGTCTGTTGACTGAAACCCATCACAGTCTTGGTCAACCTTACAGGGGCTGCATGTCAGTGGTGGGTGAATGGACATAAAAGGTAAAGGGCCTCTGGACAGCTAAGTCCAATCAAAGGCAACTATGGGGTGTGGCGCTCATCACACTTTTCAGGCTGAGGGAGCCAGCGTTTGTCCACAGATAGTACATTCCTGCCCCAGCGGTACCTATTTATCTACTTGCACTGGCATGCTTTCAAACTGCTAGGTTGGCAGAAGCTGGGACAGAGCAACAGGAGCTCACTCCATCATGCAGATTTGAACAACAGATGTGAATCTTACTTTTGTGTAGTAGGCAACATTCCACTCATGCAAAAGTCAGAGCTTTTTACACGTCATTACTCCACCCAAGCAAGCAACAAGCATAAACACATTTCACATACACCCTCTAGGCTGACAAAGGCTGGTGGATGCGGCCTGGGGAGGGACAGATCTTGGGAAGAGTTCCAAGGTCAAGCTAGAGAGTGCTGCATTCAGTTCACAGGCCTGACGTTCCTCACTACCTCTGCTCTAAGGGATGCCTTCGTGGCCTTGGCCTCCTTTAGGAATTTGTTCATATGTGAAAAGAACACACGCCATCAGCTCAATTAAATTACCATACTTTCCATGAAAAGCAAGTGGGAAGGAGAAAGATATAGGAAAAGCCATAGTTCAGTGGCAGACATGCTTTCATGACACAAGCTGAGACCATTGGCTTGGGCAGCAGGCACAGGGAAGCAATGAATTAGCAACTCCTCTCCTACCCCTCATTTGCTTGCCTTATTATCTGCCCAGCCTGACCCTGACCCTATTGCTGGTATGGACCATCCACTCAACTAGCAAGGCTCTCCATTGCTCACTCCACCTCCTTCCTGCCTCACTCCTGAGGTCCTTCCTCAGATGAGGCTTTCTGGGCAATGTGGTTGGGACAGTGCCTCTGCCTGCATGGCCATTTGCCACGGTGACTAAAAATGCTTTTTAAACTTTGTGTGTGTGTGTGTGTGTGTGTGTGTGTGTGTGTGTTTGAAGTTGTTTGGTGCTTCCTAGATTGAAAGGCAGATAGGTGGAAAGTCTATTGCAATGAACAAAGCACCTAAAGGGGAAAAAGTAAGCATGTAGCAGGCAAAACAGCAACAGAAAGAGGAGAACTGCTCGGGTGGCACAATCTGTTGAACTGGCCCTGGTGTCAGATCATACGTTTGCCTGCAGGGAGCCCCAGGCTCATTTCATGGCACCTAAAGTTGGGCCTGGGAAGGCTGCTGTGCTGTCTGAAACCCTGGTGTGTAGACAATACTCAGATGGCCCAGTGCTCTGACTCAGAATAAAGCAGCTTTCTATATTTCATATGATAATTAAACTTGGAGCAATAAATTAACGAACATCTTTTTTTCCTTCAGCTTTAACCATGAAAATATTTGCAAAGAAATAAAAAGAATGAAGTGCAGCACTTTATTGCTTTATTCTTCCCTTCAGTCAAATAATCATCCTAATAAATTTAAATCAAATGGGTCACACGTAATATTAAAATTAAGCGCAGAGTAGAAGTGCAGTTGCCAGAAATTGAAACAAAGTGAATAGGTGACATGTACGCTATTAGAGGGGCCTGGATGGTGAATATGACTGGCTGGCAATAGGGAACCTTCTTGCAGGCATGGAATAAAGGCAAGTTAGTCAGCTGGAGGAGGCGGGGGAATGAAGTACCACTAAATCATCCCAGGACAGAAAGTGAGTTGGTTGCCAGAGGAGGAAACTCCCTCTTCCATGCCAAGCAGAGGAATACAGTGGGCTGCTAGAGGAGGGGCAGAGCCAGCCCTGAATGCTAGTACAATTCTTTTTCTTTTTGCAAGCTAGTAACTTTTATGGGCTTATTTACAAGGCAGACGTTTTATTAAAACTGTCAGTGTTGCACCAGACATGTGGTGAGCTAAGATCTGGTTATACTATAAAGCATCAGGAGATCATCACACAACAAGGGCAGCTGCTCTAAAATACTGAGCCAAACCACATTTCCCCAGGGTAGGATTGTGGGACTGCTCATTCCCACAATAACTCAAGCACACCACTTACCTCCAAAGGGAGGTGGGAGGTTGGCATTGGCATTGTGCTTTTTTCTGGCACCAGGTTGTTTTTATTTATTTATTTCTGGCCTCTTTGTAGCGATTTCAGTAAATGACGAAACCAAACTAAACATGTTGATATACAGATAAACTATCCAGAGTGAGGATTCAAATGGTACATACCAAATACAGAAGCATAACGCAGAGTTTATTAAACAGTGTCCCTCAGAGATTACTTAGGAGTAATGTGTGCCTGCCACATTGGAATCTGAGACACAGGAAAAATGCATTAGTGTTCTCCCTTATTAACACATACTCATGCTTCAAATTTTGTAGCTGATTTATTGTGGTTTTGGTTTATTGCTCCTCAGAGTGTGTTGCTTTTGTTTTTATTCCAAAATACACCATTGGGACCAACCAAAATGGCACAAAAGTGTGACGAGCTTTTGAGTTCCCCAGAGCTCTTCATTAGGGAAGCTGTTACATGAAGCCGGTGGTAAGGGGACAAGGAAAAAGAGGGGAGGAAAGCATAAGCATTAGGCTGATATTCTAGCCATGAGTTCAGCTTGTAGATTCCATTCCAATATAGAGATCGGAAGCTAAATGATTCCCTCCCTGGTGCTACAGACATCTTCCTACACATCTAGGATTCTGGGATGAAGAACCAGTGGCTCCTCCCACCCCAATCCCTGAGAATTTAATATTTTGTTGCTATTTGGAATCACTAAACAAATTGCAACTAAATGTACGAATTACACCAACTGAAATATATAGGGCTGTATTCAACACTGCACACACAGAGTTCTCTTTCTTTTCCTCTTCCCATGCTCTCAAAATCTGCTGCACTAGCAAGACAGGTGTGTTTAATATTACCCATGAATATTTCCCATCCTGGAAATGTTTGTTATTTATATCTGTCTGTCTGTCTGTCTGTCTCCTGCCCTGCCCTCTCAAAAGAGCCCAGAGTAGCAATCACACAAGTGATAAAAACAATGTCTTATAAATATCTTAAAACTGTTCCAGAACAGATGCAGACTGGGAAACATCTCTTCTCAAATGGCTTGTTGGAAGAGAAGGTCTTCAATAGGTGCCTAGAAGGCAACAGGGACAGTGCCTGTCTAATATCAAACAGGAGGGAATTCCAAAGACTTCAGGTTGCATTCTCCCATTCTTATCCCTGATAAAGATGCCCAAGGCTGATCCAATCCCATAACCAGGCCTGAATCCAATTTGAAATGTGTCACAAACCAATGGATCCAGACTGGGCTTTTTCAGGAGTCCTTGGACAGTTGCTCCAAAATCTGCCAGGATCCAAGTCTTTTGTGTGAAATGGGTTACAGATTGGCTGATTAGCATCAGGCATACCTCTTCATGGTTTGGATTGCAGAGGAAGACAGCTGGAGAGTGGCACATGCAATCAGTGGGATGCTCAGTATTTTGTGTTCTCTTCGAGCATCATGCCAATAGCACTGTGCTTCATCATCTGCACCGACTTTGTATGCTGGTACAGGGGAGGATTTGGACAAAGCAGACAGCCACACTTCATATTGCAATTACTATGCTGCAATAGGTCTGTCAGAAAAGTATGAACCTGATAGGCTCCATTTAGTAGCTCCCCTTGCTCCCTTTTTCTCTCCAGGGAATTTGTTCTTTTAATCTTTCTCCTTCTTCCCCAAGGAATGTGTAAGTATGAAGAGAAGTGTGGCTACAGCTGTTTTCAAGGGTCTTATTTACACACTTGTCAAACGAGCGCAATAACTATTTCAGACACAAAACAATTCACCATCAAGGAAATCAGATGTGACCAGGGTTTTCATACCTTCTTATTTAGCTATTATGTAAACATACCCCAAAAATATTCTCGCAATCCTTTGCTAAAATATTACCCCTGTTCCATTTTAATGTGAGGTATATGGGCTTTCTATTTGGATAGATATGTCCACCAGCCTAACACAATGTGTGTTTTATGAATGCTGAAGCAGCTCGTTGTAGATCAAACACCCAAATGATGATATAAATCCCAGAGTATTCTGCACACTCTGTACATGGCTGTCATAGTTGTTGATGTGACTGGAGTTTTAACCGCTCCTAATCATGACACAGAGACAATGTTTACATTATATCAGGGGAGTCCTCACATTCCATCTTTCTTTTCAAAGTCACCTTTCTCATGAAATAATCCCTGTGGAATTCAGCAGGGCATGCAAAGCTGCCTAGTCTTTTTTTCCCCCTTTTATGTTTTTTTTTTTTTTAAAGATATTTATTAAAGTTTCAGATAAAAAGAAACACATCAATAAAAACAAGAATTTAAAAGTAAAAAGGAAAATACACAATACAAAATACAGAAAGAAAGAAAAAAGAAAAAACAGTTAAAAACAATTCCATCTTTTCATCACTACTTTTAAATTTACTTATTTTCTGGACCTCCTCATACCTCCCTCTTTTGTATTCCAATTCCCCCCCCCCCCCCCCTTTTATGGTTAAATTTTAATTCAAGTACATAAAAGAGCTCACTAAATCAAAAAAATTAATTGGTATTTGTAGGATGATATGTCACATTTATATTGGTGTTACTGTTCTCCCACTGCAGATGTGGGAGCCAATGCTGACAGATAGTGACCCTCACCATGAGTTCATAGTAGATGCAAGATCTGAAATAGGGACTCTCCAGATGACCACTCAGTCTCAGGGCCCATGAATGGGAAATCTGTATTTTTGCAGAAGGAAAGAAATGAAAGAGGTGAAGACAGTAGTAATGATATCTGGTTAAAAACAATTCAGTTTACCATTTGGATATTTGTTACTATTCCATGAAAATCACAATATGTGCTATATCAGAATGAAGGCTTTGAACATAGCCAAAGAAACATTTTTTATTGTTTTTAACCTCTCTTGCAATTCATCCTGAGCTTTGACCTGCCTGACCTTCTTCCTGCAACTGTTGGCTTCTCATGAATACTTTTCCTTCATGGTTTCCCCTTTCTCCCATGTCTTATACATGCCCTTCTTAAATCTCAGCTCATCTGTAAGCTTTTTATGCAGTCACACTGGTTTCCTTAGACGCCTCCTACTTTTCTTTCTTGTTGAATTTGTCTAAATTTGTGCCCTCAGCATTTTACTTTAAGAAACTTCCATCCATCTTGGACTCCCTTCTCTTTAAGTATTTCTGACCATGGGGTCTCACTCAGTAGTTCCTTAAGCTTTTTGAAATCAGCCTTCTTATAATCCAGAGTACATGTTAGACAACACTCAGCTTTCCCATGCCTCTGTATAATGAAACCCAAGAAGATATAAACATTTCCTCTCAAGGCTCCCAATACTTCCATGTTGTTGATCAGTTCCTCCCTGTTGGTGAGGACCAGGTCCAAGATAAATGATCCCCTTGTTTCTTCTTCCACCTTCTGGGAAATGAAATTGTCAGTGAGACAATGGAAGAATTTATTAGACCTTCCATTCTCTGCAGAATTTGAGTTCTAGCAGATATTGGAGCAGTTGAAGTCTCCCATGACTACTATCTCTCACCTTTTTGAATGTTTGGTAATCTGCATCATCCAAGTCTTCAGACTAGCTTGGAGGTCTATAGCAAACACCTATAGCTGTAATTTGAATATATTTCTGTGTATGGATAAAAAAGCATGATACGGCTATGCACTAAATCTGAGGCTTAGTTCATAAAGCAGCATTTGTTCCACCAGTAGTAAGAAACCAAATGTTTAATCACATTATACAGAATTATAGTACCATAAATTTCTGTGCTGAATGGCTGGTGCCAATGGCCATATGACTGCATGATTGATGCTACATACATTGAATAAAGACAGTGACATGCTCCAGCCTCTGAAACATAACAAACAACTCTGTTTTCCTTCACATGCCAAATCAGATACATAATGAGCATTGTCAGGAAGATGAGACTGATACAAATTACAACTCATGGGTTAGCGATCCACCATGTGCATACAGATAAAACAAATTAGCACATGAAACAACAACATTTGAAACATTAGAGACTATACCGTGAGTCTAGTAATCTGGCAGATGGTAACTAGAGGTGGTCTATTCTTGGTCTTCTTTTTCTGATGTAAAAAGAAAAGGTGGAGGCTCAACAGGAAAAATAAAAGTCACTCTTATAAAGGCATTAGGTATAATTTTTAAAAACAGAAACATTGAGCCTGCATTCAGATGGCACTTTAGTTGATCTTTCCAATGTTTCCTTAACTGTTAATTTTAGCATCTTATGTGATCTATCTTCTAGTGCATTCTAGTAGACATTTCAAGCTCATTTATTTCTGTATTAATTGTTTACTGAAAAATCCATTTGCAACCCTGGAAGACCATAATGTAACGGGAGTTCTGCTCACATAAAGAAATTTCGGGCGGTATTTTGGCATACTACCCAGTGAATCATGGGAGAAACAGAAGCATACATGCCTGGTGAGGGTGGGGGAGTTGCAACATGTCCAATGACGTTCATTGTTGTGTCACACCCCACCCACTGGTGCAAATGAAATTTATTACTACATGGCAGCGTATCAATCAAAAAGCCACAGCTCCATAATGCAACAGGTACTGTAGTGTAAAAGGAACATTGGAAATCAGGACAGAAGTGCCAGCATTCTAACCAGTAAAACTAACACAATGAATCACCCACCTGAATGCAGACTTATTGAAACAGCAACAATAATAATTGTGTTTCCCCAAATTCCCCACTCCTGTGAATTGTGACGTTGAATATCCTCCACATATTATCTGCCCTACTAGAATGTATATTACTTGCATTTGCCAGACAATATCAGATGTTCGCATTTGGTATCTAACCACTGAGATTTCCAGTATATGGCCACTAACATGACATTCATTGAAGAGACATTTCGTATTTGTCAGGATGGATGTTGGTGTTTTACTACTCTTTCACTTTGGAAGTGGAAAAGTCATCCAAATCAACTTCAAATAGATGGGGGGAAAATACACTGTAATATTTGGAAATATTTAAATATGCATGAAATGACAAGTGTAATAAACCTCATTGGACATGTAGAGAATCTCAAGCCACAGTTTTTTGCTAATCAAATCACATACATGGATCCATAAGTTGTCTGGCACAAACTTCTATTAAGCCTGGTAATGGAAATGTACTTGTTCTATCACTTTATAATTATATGATTAAAATAGTTCTTGGCCTCAGTAGACATGCAGTGCAGTAGGACTAGACACGACGACAGACAAGTGTGCCTTCCTTTTGATTTGCACCCCTGTTGCATTCTAATAAGTGCTTCAAAGTGAAGTTTGTTCAGTGTTTTAGGGAAAAAATGACCACTTGGGGCAGAAAGCAGAGCTGGGGTTTGTTGAAAAGGGCAGAGCTATGCAACGCTTTAAATAGTAGACTTTTTAGCTGCAATGCGAAGTACTTTATGTATTCCAGACTTCACATAAGGAGTACTGAAACCGTTTCCCCCCCAGGTGATACATTACACAAGTCCCCTTGTCATTTTTGCCAGACCACTTGTGACCATGGACAGAGCCGGTCCTACCATTAGACAGAGTGAGTCAGCCACCTCAGGTGGAAGCTGGGGGCAGGGAGCAGCAAAAAGGTATTGGAGGTCAAAGCTGTATGTGCCACAAGGCCTGACTATGACCTGCCCTCATGCGCACTGTAGGATGCTGTCCATCACCAGTACTAATGTAAGATTCAGCTGCCAATCTAGTCAACTTCTGTGCATGTAATGAGATGGATACCACTTTATCCTCTTCAAGCAGCAAAGTATCTTGGGGCAATCCTGTATGGGAAGTCACTCTGCGAGTCTGGAGAACTCTATTTGTAACCTACCTCACAGGATTGTTGTGAAGATAGAAGGGAAGGGTAACTGTATGTGCTGCTTTCAGTGCTTTGGAAGAAAGATGGAATATTAATATTTTAAAGTCAGTACTGAAAATGCTGAAATTAAAATAAGCTTTTCATTTTTCCTCTTTCCTAAACATCTGCCCAAAGGCTTGCTCCTGGTAGTAGGGTGCTAACATGGATTTTCATAATTATAAAAATTATCTGGCATTCAGATGGTGCCACTAAATCTTCATTGCATTTAAAATGGCAGTTGGATTCTTTTCCAGAGTGAGAATGCATTGGCCAGATATTATGACTAACTGTCTGTCTTGGATCATTTACATTAACTGGATTTTTAGTACTTTAATAATGCATCTGTCTGAAAGGTACGAGCTTGATAGTTGTCAGCCAAAGGTTTTGTAAGACCTTTTCCGTCATCTGTAATATCAAAAGAAGAGAAAATATGGACATTGTTCCAAGCGATTGTAATTCTGCCATCAATTCCCATCATGGCATGCATCCTACTTAAAATTAAAGAAAGCCAACTTCTCATGCCCTTTGTATATCACAAAAAATAGCATAATAAATTTACAGTAATATCTACAACACATGGTTCATTATTAGGGGTCAATTTTGTAAGTTCTTGGTTCATGAATTGGTTTAAACAAAAGCAAAGGGGAAACAGAACGAAACAGACAAAGGACTAGGAAAAGAGGTAGGATAAGATGCCTTTAAATGCAGCCCTAATTCTAGTCCTGTGTTAAATGACTGGGGTGTAGAG
Organism: Podarcis pityusensis; assembly: GCF_964106645.2. NCBI lineage: Eukaryota > Metazoa > Chordata > Lepidosauria > Squamata > Lacertidae > Podarcis > Podarcis pityusensis. Next base: position 45,707,515 of record NC_138029.1, on the reverse strand, counting down.
GAGGGCAATCTCTTCCTCTATAGATCACAAGTGGTCTTGTAAGAAGGGCTTTTTGAGAGCTGATAGGGGAGGGGTAGGTCTAGTTTACATGCAGCGGAAAACCTGAGTCACAGTATATGTGTGGAGACCACTCACACTGATGATGCATAGAAACTGTTTTCTGACACTGCTGGTAGCATATTTAAATTCACTTGGCAGTCTAAGCACATGAGCTCGTATTTGAAAAAGGTTTACTGCTGAAGGTTATACTGTGCTTTTTCAACAAACCATAAATCTGCAGCCGGTTAAGGCTCCTGGACAATAAAACAGGAGGCAAATCTGGTAGGCATGGTCCACTGAAAAAAAGGTAAATGTTGTTGTTTTTTAATGAACAAATTAGCTGAATATGGCTTGCTCAGTTTTGTTAATGAAGGTTCTACAGAAGAGAATTTTTACTGCAGTCCTTTTTACTCTATGCTGACTTTGCCAAATCTCTCCCTTCCTTCCCTTCCCTTCCCCACCCCATCAGCCTTTTTTCAGTTTTTGAGCATGAGCAAAAGCCTGCACTGTAACAGTTTCAATTTTCTGAATATCATGGGAGAACATCAAATAACTTGGACAATCAAAGGGATGTTTGATGTTTCGAGCAGACACCATGAGAATGGTCTTAGCAGAGATAAATCTGTTAAGCTTATTCGGGCAAAATAATCAAGCTGATCTTGCATGTGCCCAAAAGGGGCTTCTAATGAAATCTCTAGAAATTGTATTTTGCCCCTTTACATAAAAGCCCAATTCCCAACCCTGCCAAGCCAATACATTTTAACTGATCTACAGCCTGATCCTTAATGCATGGCTCAGCTGTTTGACTTCAATAGCTCTCATTTCCAAATAATGTAGAGCTACAATGGCACTTTTCAAATGCGAAGGACCATTTTTATATTATGGCTCCTCTCCCACGGAACGCCAGCATGTGGCAGAGGCTCCTGGGCCATGTTCTGGGATGATTGCTCTGGGCTTATGCTGCCCAGGATTTGGTGCACTGTCCAATATTTAGAAGTCTGATTTTGGAGGAGAGCTGTGTTTGGTTCACATGCTGTTTTAGAAAGTGCAAATTGGAGAGGTTTACCTTTAAGTGCTAAGCTTTAAGTGCCTTTTCCTACTGGGAATCATGACATTTAGCCCCCATGATCCCTGGTGGGGAGAAATATGCTGCTCGTGTTACGATTATTATTATTATTATTATTATTATTATTATTATTATTATTAATTGAATTTATATACTGCCCTATACCTGGAGATCTCAGGGCAGTTTACGTAAAAAGATCACAGTATATAAAATAAAAGCAATAACCCAATAATACCCCCCCCCAAAAAAGCCACATTTTAAAAGGGTATGGGATGTTGATCAGGTCAAAACAAAGGCCTGGTTAAAAAGGAATGTTTTTGCCTGGCACCTAAAGGTGTATAATGAAGGTGCCAGGTGAACTTCCCTGGGGAGAGCATTACTCAGACGGGGAGCCACTGCAGAGAAGGCCCGTTCTCATGTTGCCACCCTCCGGACCTCTCGAGGAGGCAGCACATGAAGGAGGCCTCAGAAGATGATCTCAGGGTCCAGGTAAGTTCATATGGAACGAAGATGGAAGCATCTTTGCTTCTCATACAGTCAAGGGAAGAGGAGAGCCAGGCAAGTCTCCCCAGTGTGAGAGCCAGTGTGGTGTAGTGGTTAAGAGCGGTAGTCTCGTAATCTGGGGAACCGGGTTCGCGTCTCCGCTCCTCCAAATGCAGCCACTGGGTGACCTGCTAGTCACACTTCTTTGAAGTCTCTCAGCCCCACTCACCTCACAGAGTGTTTGTTGTGGAGGAGGAAGGGAAGGGAGAAAGTTAGCCACTTTGAGACTCCTTCGGGCAGTGATAAAGCGGGATATCAAATTCAAACTCTTCTTCCCCTGCCATATCTACTGGTGTACGTGTGTTTGTGTCCAGGTGCTTTATTGCATGCAACAGAATGAATAAGACCTTTCTGAGGAGTTTCAAGCATCCATATAGAATACTTGATAGGGCCTTGATTCATGGGGGGGGGGGGGGGGCAAGCACAAGGTCATTCATCCATCCCTGCACAGGCACACCCTACTTTTCCTACCTATTTTCCAGACCCCATCATCATTACTATTATCATATCACCTTCCACATTAATATCTCAAGGCAATGTTCAAAATACAATGAAAACACCAAAAATACAGTTTCAAACAATGCAAAGGATAGCATAGAATAGATAGAATCTATTTTTAAAAAAAACCAAATGGCAGAGACCTTTTCAACCAGCTGCGAAAGCTTGGCAGAACAAAAACATCTTCCACTGTTTCTGGAAAGTGCAGATAGTGGGTTTCTGTTGCATCTGGAGAGGAATAATGCTTCACTATGTCTCTCCTTAGTCTGCTAATTCTGCCTTCCTATCTGCTTTTCTCAGTCCTGAATATGCCTCCTGAAATTTTTGCTCCCATTCCACTGGGACTCTTAACTTGAGCACCCTACACTTCTGGCTGCTCAGGTGGCAGTGCTAAATACAGATGTCTACATAGCTTAATCCAATAACGTGCGGTGATGCAAAATCAACAGTCACTCTTTTTCAATGAGAAAATAGAATTAATGGGTCCCACATATCCTCTTAAATCTCTGCACCCCAGAAATGCTTTCAAATAAAGATTTTAAAACAAAACTGTTTTCCACCCCATGCCATTAGGCTATTACTCATTCTGAAGCTACTATTAATTCCCCAGGGCTTGGATAAAAGATAGCACATTAACAAGCATATTCTTGTTTAACAAGTACGTGTGTGTGTGTGTGTGTGTGTGTGTGTGTGTGCTGGTTTATTAGTCCATGCTGCATTCTTAAGAATCAAGGAGCTTAGGAGTTATTCCTTCTAATGGCTATGATGGCTATGTTCTGCCTTCCATAGGCATTTGGCTGACCACTGAGAGAACAGTATGCAGAACTAGATGGGCCATTGGCCTGATCCAGCGGACTCTTCTTAAGTACCCTGTATCTATGAAGCATAAACTATTGTAACCCATGGCATTTTCTTGTTTTTACTTTTTTCTCATTTAAAAGCCAATAATGTCGATAAAATTAAGCACCCACACTATGAGGCTAAGCATCCAAAATATGGGAGATGCTGGTGATTCTCAGATGGAAGTAAATATCCTACTCTAGGAAGCTGGAGGGAAGGTTGGGGCTGTGTGGGTTCACTGCTGGAATCAAGCCATCACCCAATGCAGCCCTAACCTCACTTCCACCTTGCCTTGCCCAAGTCCCACCAGGTAAGCTACAGTGACACCACCACAGTGGCAGCTACCAACAAGGGAGGAGGAAGCGGGGGTGCGGTGGGGCGGACCACCCCAGGTGTCACTGGGGGGGTGACAAAATGCCAGGCAGCACTCATTGAGGGGCCTGCAGCGCGCCCGAGACACGTGTCTCTCCCGGGAGTGACGCGGTGGCTTGGGCGCCCGCAGGCTCTGCACTGCCCCAAACAGTCCGCCCGCCACCTCCCCCTCAGCTGTAGGGTGGCTGAGTGGGAGGAGGCAGGCAGACTCCTTGGAGGCCCCATGGAGCGTTCTGCCCCAGCTCGCTCTGTCCCACGGGCAGCTGGCCCTAGCCGCTGGCTCCTGACCATCATTAACTCAGCCCTAAAGCCTCACCAGCCTTTCTATAGCTGTAAACGTTGGTTTGTGTTATGCCATCTGAATGGGGAGCAAAATCAATTCCTACCTTCTGCAGCCAATAAAACAACCAACCAAACAAGCAAGAATTTTACTTCCAGTGTTGCCTTCCTTAGGTCACGGTCCATGTCAAAGCAGTAACTAAATCTCCTCTCTGCTGAGCAGCTACAATGATAACAGGCCCATCTGTCCGCCTGTGGTATTTAAAAGATGGGGAGTTATTTCCCAAGACTCTAAATGACAACCACAATATAGATTTTAATATACGGAATATGTTGTAATTGCTAATAACGGGTGGCGAGGCAATAGGTTTGTACGCAGTAAGAACCCTTTCTCCCTTGGGGAAGCATGGTAATTATGTGATAAAACTGCTGCCCTGGGAACTTGACGACTGGGCACCAACTCCTCATTCTGTATGCAACACTGCAGAAAATCATAATGCAGCCAACAACAGTATTTCATTATTTTGCGTGGCCAATCTCAAATTCCTCTACAGCAGTTCAACTTGTGCAGTAATTTTGAGGAAGGAGTTGCTATTGTCTGCAGCCCATTGAAAACAAGTACTTGTTTAGCCCCACTGATGGGCAAATGTAAAATTAAGACTGCAATCCTATGTCCACTTAACCAGGAGTAATCCCTATTGAACTTAGTGGAATTTGCTTCGGAATAAAAATGCATAGGATCGTGCAGATAGCTTATTAAAATTCAAGACTGGATTACTGCCATGCACTCTATGTGGGGCCTCCCTTGTATGTGAGCCAGAAGCCGCAGTTAGTGTGGAATGCTGCAGCATGGCTGCTGACAGGAGTGAGACCCTGTCTGCATAGAACACATCTGCTCAGAAATCTGCACTCGTGTGCCACAGGGTTAAGTTCAAGGTGTTGCTAAAAGTACACAACGCCCTTAACAGCTTGGGACCAGTTTACTTGCAGGATCAGCTTGCCTCGCACATGCCCAGAACTGGCGTCGTTACTGGTGCCACATAATACACATTCTGCAGTTGTAAGAAATTGATCCTGTACTTTGGAATTCCTGCCTATTGGCAGCATCCTTTGTGTGCTCTTTCTGGCAGATGCTCAAAACATTTTTGTACAGGCAAGCCTATCCAGGCATGTGTAGAAATTACTCTTTTTAGGTTCTGCTGATTTTTAACACCTTTTGAATGCTTTTAGATACTTGCTTTTAACTTTTTTATTGAGAATTTTAAAGTTTTATTTTATATTTTTGTAAACCACTTAGAGGTTCTCTTACAACCAAGAGGTATATAAATTGTGTTAAATAAATAAACACGTAAAAATCAATAACATTGTTCGTTTCATTATTGTTTCCTTGGTGTATTTATACTGCACCTAGGATTGCCAACTTCTGATTTATCTAGACCACTTATGAACAAATGCTACAAACAAAGATCAATGACCGCATTAAGTATTAGAATATAGTGAAAGCATCTACTTTGATATTTAACATATATCACTGTTAAGACAGGGCAGACTAATGTATCTATTGGTTGCACTCACATGAACTTATAATAGGGGAAAGAGATCAAGTGCATGAGCAAAAGGTTCGTGAAGAAAGTAGGGAAAACTGCAGCCCAATGCAGATTTGTATCATAGGTTTTCTCGTTTGCTTGCACTTCATTGAATTGGTTTGCTCCTAATGGCTCAATGTTTAACAAGTATTAAAGGCCATAAATGTGTGTGCATAGTTTTCAAATGATGAAAGCGATGCATCTTGGCATACAAAGTACTGCGTTAAACAAAAGCTTTTTCATCAAATTATAGTTACGACTCTCTCAGGCCGCAGAATTCTGTTTACCGTCAACAGGAAATTGAAAATCTTACTTAATGGAGAAAATCCTTCCTATTATCCAAGTCATGAGGTTGAAAAAGGCAATGGGGATGGGGAAGGAGTTTGGTGGTCTGCTTTTGCAGCAGACCAACCCAATGCAATGACCCCAAACATGCTTGCTATTAGGAACGTGCCTATTAGGTTAAGTATTTCTCTGGATTTTGCAATGCAGGTTTGCCCCCAAAATGCATGCACAAAAATATGTCCTTTACGCCCTTGAAATGAACTGAAATGCATTGAAAAATGTGTGTTTTAAGATATAGTTCATACAGATATAGGGGAATACATCAATTTCGGTTTCTAATTTTTCCATTCTTAAATTCAGTTCTTCACATTTCCACAACAGTATGTGGTTTTTTAAAAAATCTCCGAGTATACAAATTGTTGCAAAGCAATATTCCCTAATACAATGCATTTTGAATACTACTTTCAGTGATATATTTATTACGATAGTCTATATTATGTAATGCACTAAGGGGATTGATGGTGATGGTGCTGAAGTAGCAGTTGGCTGAAAAAATTGCTTAGACTTTACTTAAAACTCCACACAGACTCTAGAGGCAAGAAAATGTCTACAGGTCAGCCAGGTTGATGCTGGGACCCTAGCATATGAGTTCTGCCCTACCCAGAGAACTACTTCTGGTTGCAACTAGAAGCTCTCTCAGCAAACCTGAGGCTTCAGCCTTGTGTTTCTTGAGATAATGGGCAAATGAGAATGGAAAGCAATTACAGGGGTAGAGAAGAGCTACCTTACCTCTCCACATTCTCCTGTGCAAATTCACCCTAGGGCCATTTTCCTGTTATGCTCAGTTTCAGAATCCAGCTTGTGGCAGGAGGTAGGGTGAGAACTTGAAGCAGGGATCAGACATTTGCAAGGGGTGTTGAATCCTAGGACTTGGCCAAGTAGACAGGTAGGGCTGCAAAGTCTCATTGCATGGATGAGAAAGAGATGTCTAGGTCTAGAGGATGCCTGTGGGGTTAACATGAAGATGCCAGAGAGATAGAAAAGGCTAAAAAGACTTCCCTTTAAGAAGTGTCCAAATGAGAAAGATAGAAAAGAGATGAAACCTGGGAAGGGGGTAGGGAATGTGTTGAAAATAAGGCCTGCAAAACAAGAATTTGAGGAGCATATTGCTAGAAGTATTAAAAGAAACAATAAATGTTCATTATAACACATCAAATGCAGAAATCCAATGAGGGAGGCAATATGACAGTTATATGACAAAGGTGTGAAAGGATTTCTAAAGGAGGATAGGGAGATTGCTGAGAAGCTAAATGAATTATCTGCATCAATTTTCACAGAAGAAAATATTGGACAGATAAACTGCCTGAACTGTGTGTTTCTTTGGTTTTTTTGGATGAGACATCTGATGGTATGGTATGGATCCCTAATAAATCATCAGGTCTAGATAGCATATATACAAGAGTTCTTCAAAGAGTTCAAATTTGAAATGGTCAAGCTGTTACCAAAAATATGCAATGATATAAATAGGTCTCCTTACCAAAGGACTAGGAGACCCATGCATGAATCTTAAAATATGGACCTTTCAGGAAGCTAATAAATGACTGAGTTGCCTGATTCTCTTAAGCATAATTTACTAAGCATATAAAAGAACAACCTTTCTGTTGACAAACTAGAACAATATATGCAATTCCAAATCCTGCTTCATCATGTTTTTAAGTGTACAGTGGGAATCTGGCAGATATTGTAAACTTGTACTTCATGGAAGATAGCTGTGAAAATATTGATTTGGGTGTTTATGCGGGAGAGGCTATTTTGTTTGGAAGTGCCATCCTTTATTCAATGCAGACAAGATGGACACTGTGTTCATCATCTGAGACCCTTCTTCATGTGCTATCTCAGGGGAAGGTACAGAGAGTGGCAATGTGACAAGAGACCTTTCCAATGGTGGCTCCCCATTTGTAAAATGCTCTCCCCAGGAAAGCACGCCTAGCACCATCATCGGCTGCTTATAATTGGGAGGGTAGTTTGATAGGGCAGTGGTCCCTTAAATAGGCAGGGTAGGACTACGGTAGACAACTGTAGGACTTCTTCCTTTTAAATATGTGTCTTTGGATCAGTATGTGAGTTTTTGTTTATTGCTCCATATAAATGTTATTTTAATGTCTTTATCAGCTCTATATTTAATTGTATAAGTTGCATTGAGAAACCTGAGTGCAAAAATGTGAAATAATATATATTTTTTCATTTCTTCTTCTGAAACTTCTGAGAAGTGCAGCTTGAAAAACATCCTAGAGACCATGCTGCTAGCTCATTATTCCCCAAGCTTAGTGCAAGTGAGGGAGTCTTTCCCCCTTTGAGTCTTGGAAAGCAGGATAACCTTTTGACCTCTCACTGCACCTCCACGCAAATTGGCGTAGGCTCAGGTGAAGGAATGGTGGATAGAGCAGGGTGGGTGAGAGTTTGGACTTTGTGGGTGCACTGGTGCAGTTAATGCAGTACTCCTGCCAAGACACCCTTGTAGTCCCAACCTCACTCCTGCCCTGCCCTGCCTGCTCTCCTGCTTAAAATTAGAGCAAATGCTAGGTTGAGAATAAGGGAATATTATGGAAACACACACAATAAAAACCTGTGCTGCCTCCCCAAAACAGAAAGATGTAGAAGGCATGATGAATTTAGCTGGCACTAACTGCTTCATCTGGGCAATTGTCAATGTAAAACATAGAAGGTGCTTTGAGACATCAAGTTAGAGCTAGATATTGGTTTCTTTTCTTCTCTTCCTCTTTCAGAATGCCTTGGGTGGTATAGTGTCATCATATAACGAAATGCTCAGCTTCAGAGAACTGCACAGAGCTGGGGCAAAAGGCTCTTCCCACTCTCACTGCAGTCATGTGAAAAGTCCTTCATTAATGAGGATACTTAGATCGCCATATGATCCTGCTAATCAAAAAATACTTTAGAAGAGCAAAGAGTTTAATGATGTGTTGTTAATAGTAGCATAATGTAGAGTTTTTAAAACAGTTTAAATGAGTGAGGTTTTGATCATCGATGTTCTAAATCTGTATCTAGCATCAGCTACAATAAACCATCTCTGAATATTTTTGCATAGCAACTGTTGCTAAGAAAGATCTGAAAGCCTAAACCAAAATTCAGAAGAACTCGCATCCCAGCAGCATTTCAAGCAGCCGGAGAAGACTAAATATACATAGTCAAATGACTGGCTTCCTTAAATATTGTTATTTTTAGATGTTTCGATTTTTGGGGGGAAGGGGAATGATTCATTACAGAGAAATATTCTTTCTATATTACAGAGACAGAAGTTGTGAGATGACTACATCCAGATGCCATCACAACTAGTTCTAAGATATCTGTGTTCCTTCATTGGTTTGTAGTCACCTTAAACACCCAACTGTTCTGAGACTTGAAATTGGCTGTCTCCATTCTAGAGATGTTTGGCCTAGAGACCAATTCTTCTGGGTATATCAAAAATCTTCAAGCTTATCTAAACTTTCCTTAGATGTTCTGATTAAGAAGGCTCCCCAAAATTCACTTTGAATTTTGCTTCTGGGGGAATTGCTACAGCAGCTCTGTCACCTCCTTTTTAAAAACCATTCATCACCAATCGTAGTGGGGTGCCTGATTTCTCATCCAGTGCAAAGTGTAGCCCTCCAACTACATTTCCTAATTTTACAGTAGCCTCCCGATGGTAGGATGGGGCAATGCAGGTTTCTTTATTGATCTGAAGTTGTCTGGTGCAGTTCAGTAGTTCAGATGCTCTTGCATCCTGTGCAAATCTAGCTCACCCTAACACTGTCAAGTTTGCAACTAGTAGGAAAACAAAGAAGCATAGGCAAAACTGAATGCCACATTTTAAATTCAATGGGACTTAATCCTCAGTATGCTTAGCACTGGAGCATTATCTCTAAGTTTACTTAATATCTTTCTTTTTTAAAAAAACAAAACACCGTTGCTACTAAATAAATATATATAGCAAGTTGAGCAGTTAATGTGCTTAACAACAAGTTATTGTGCATATTCATCCAGGCTCATGGAGAATGTGCACATAACCCTTCTGTCAAAAGCAAATTGTGTGCATTTCCTGGTCAATATACATAATCCTCAATAGGCCTTCGGAAATGTGCATATATTGACTACATTTTGTACATTCTCCAGGCAATATGAACATTCACTGGTCAGTATGCACAGTCTCCAAGAAACATGCCTTTCCCCCTGTTTTTTGTTCAGAAGTGTCCCCTCCTTAGGCTGCTCCTGGCCTACTATCTACTATTACATGGACCACAACACACTTTCCCACTGAACAGCCAAGCAACATGTAGAATGGGGGACTTCAGGTAAAGATTAACTATTTTTGAAGTCAAGGCCCTTTTCATCACTCTTAGTTGTTCCCCAGACAGCTGAGCAGCTCAAGGGGGATTGCAGAGAAAGTAAAGTAAAATGCAAGGTACCTCTCAAAATTTGCAGTTCTTCCAATTTTGCAGTGCAGTTCTTGATTTTGTTTTAAAATGTATATAACAATGCACATATTAGGACACACCTGTAGAATAGTGAAAATAGCATACCAAAATGCATTTAATGGGGGACATTGTTTGCAACAGTAGCATGTATATTTGACAACACTGCATACCAAATTACGTATATTGAGAGAAATGCATGAGAGTTTGTTTGTATGTATGTTTTAATCACTAACTGATGTGGGATTGGGGCAAACGGAAATTGCCCTAGTGGTATTAGAAAGTGAAAGATACGAACATTGAGAGATTCATCCATTCCTACATTTGAATGCCTTGCAAACCCCTCTGCTAGCCTCTGGCCAATGGTCAATGCCTCTGGCCTCCATTGCCAAATGTAGACATGAAACTATGTTCAATATTATGAGCAAAGATGGTGACCTATTATTCCCTTTCTTCCACCAGCAAGAGGTATATAATGGCTATGAGAAGGAGCTAGTTTAGCTTCTTCTAAATGAGTGCTACAGCCTAAGTGTGGAGCAGCAACAATATATTGTAGGTGTAATGGGCTAACCTGAATTATATATGTCCATTCTTGTAATTCATTTGGGGATTTGGAGCAATTTAAAGATATATGTTTGGTTCCTGTGTTCCATGGAAGCAAAACAACATCCAGAAAATATTATGTTGAGCTACTTTCAAGTGTTCCGCATTTTAAAAACAAGCACTCAAAATGTTAATAAAATGTATTCAGTCACCTGTTTCCCCCCAAAAAGCTTTAAAAATATGTAGCTCTAGGTGGGTTTTTGAACCAGTTCAAGGCAAATTTCCAGACTTTAATGGCCATTATGTACCAGAACAAAAATTTTATCCCACAGTGCTGAGAAGGTGATCATTTTGCTACCATACAGAGTCTGTTCATTTAATTCATAAAACTCTTGGGCTGTGTCTAGAATATAACATACCATTTAGTCACCCTTCT